>NC_092341.1:243795000-245125000 GCF_046630445.1 Rutidosis leptorrhynchoides
TAATAACACTAAAGGAATTAGCACAGCTACGTGTTAAACGTTTACTTAGTTTTCGAGAGTTTTTCAGGTGCATAACTATATGCATCAATCTTTGCATCCGTAGATGAAGTGTAGTTGGTTCATCCTCTCGATTGAGGTGTTTTCAAGAATCATGAAAGGTTTGAACGCAGATTGTAATCGTCGAGATACAAACGAGGTTTAAGATGAAATCAAGTGGCAAACTTGAAGAATTGTTTAGTTTCATATATTATAATCAATATTTTAATTCATTTTAATTATCTAATGTTATTTGTCCACAGTCGATAATCCACAGTTGACAGTCCAATAATTCATATATAGTTTAATATATAATATTCGAATTAATTAATACGTGTCGTGACCCGTATTCGTCTCAGACTCGATCACAACTCAAACTATATATATTATTGTAGAATCAACCTCAACCCTGTATAGCTAACTCCCACATTACTGCATATAGAGTGTCTATGGTTATTCCAAATAATATATATAGATGGGTCGATATGATATGTCAAAACCTTGTATATGTGTCCCGATATTTAAAGTGCGTAAAATAAATAACATAAATTAAATGATGATAAATTAAATGCGTAAAGTAAACAACAGAAATTAAATGACAATAAATAAAATTTGCGAGAATGTAAATTGCGATAATTAAATTGCGATAAATAAAATGTAATCAGTTAGCTAGGAGCAATTAGCTAGGAAAGTTAGCGTGGATTCTTAACAAAATTTCTTATAGTTAATTTGTTTGTTGCTAACAAATTTTATTTTGTCAAATGTTTTCTTCATTATGCCACTTGTTGAATTCTGATAAATCAAAATCCAAATATGAAATTGGATAAAAATGGTTATTCTGCGGTAAACGAATTAGTATATCTGTGGATGTAAGTGGGATGGTAAATGACTGTTGAATCAGATTCGAAGAACGTACAATGTAACTTATTAATGTGAAATCTAAATATTCCTCGGGTATTACCTACCCGTTAAAATATTTTCACCATTAACAGTTTGTACAAAAGAATTTTTAATTACAATTACAATCTTTATGAAAACATATATACATATATATTTTCTTCAGATGTAATCATGGATTTAATGAGTTAATATGATATTAAACTCATTTGATTTACCGTTAGAACAAGAATATATAATCTCTAAAATATTAGAGATTACATGATCGCCATGTCGAACGAAAATAAATGATGTAGAACGATACGTAGAACGATGATTATACTCGAGGTACAGAATGAGATATTGGGGCATGTGATGTTGAAACTTGTGTTGTTGGTGGTACTGTTGATGCCGATGATGTTGCTGAAGCTGGTACATTTTGCACCATATTTTCCAAATTGATTACTCGAGTGCGAAGTTCGTTGACCTCTTGTATTACTCCGAGATGATTTTCGGTCGGAATGAGCGGATGAATAAGGTTTAGGATTTTAGATAGAATATAATGGTTATGAGATATCCTGGAAATGAGGGTGAATATAGTGTTTCGAACTGGTTCGCCTGTAAGTGTTTTAGGTTCTTTGCTAATAGGGGAATGTGATCGATGGAAGGGAACACCTTCTTCTTGTCTCCAATGACTAAGTAAACTACGAACCCATCAGATGAATTAGGGATGGCTGATTGGTTGATTCATCTGGTTATACTGCTTTTGGAGCTTAGGTGAACATCCATGTCAGAATAGCTGTCGGAATAACTATCGGAATAGTTATCGAAATCTGAGGGACTCGAACTGGTTAAGGGATTCATCTCGTACGATCAGATGAAGGATTTTCGATAAGAAATAGGTTATAGAATGTAGATTAGCACCATGCAATACATAATTTACATATGCATATATAATACTAAAATCTCATAAGTTACGGAGGAATCTACGGAAACTATCAGGCAAAGGTAACAATAACAGATATGCTAAGATATGAATTTCTCTATACACTGTCTTTGTAATAGAGGCAGTAAGACATGTCTAGACTAAGAATGATAAGCAGGTAATCTCCTAAGGATGATAAGCAGATGATTTTCGACTAGAAATTATAAGCAAAACTTTTGACATGCAGACACGGTCGAAGTCCAGACTCACTAATGTATCTAAGCAACTATTAGTTAGACATACTAATGCAAGACCTGGTTCGCTAAGACCACCGCTCTGATACCAACTGTGAAGACCCGTCCTAATCCATCCGGACGAAGTCCATATCGATTATAAACGATTCACAACAGTTGATTACATCGCGAGGTATTTGACCTTTATATGATACATTTTACAAACAGTGCATTCATTTTTGAAAAGACAATCTTTCATTAAATCGAAATTTGACGGCGTGCATACCATTTTATAATATATCTAACTATAATTGACTTAATAATAATCTTGATGAACTCAACGACTCGAATGCAACGTCTTTGGAAATATGTCATGAATGACTCCAAGTAATATCTTTAAAATGAGCAATTGCACAGCGGAAGACTTCTTTCATACCTGAGAATAAACATGCTTTCAAGTGTCAACTAAAAGGTTGGTGAGTTCATTAGTTTAACATAAATAATCATCCCATAATTTTAATAGACCACAAGATTTCATATTTCCATTTCTCGTAAACATACGTCCCATGCATAGAGACAAAAATATCATTCATATGGATTGAACATCTGGTAACCTACATTCACAATATACATATAAGAATATCCCCATCATTCCGGGATCCTCCTTCGGACATGATATAAATTTCGAAGTACTAAAACATCCGGTACTTTGGATGGGGCTTGTTGGGCTCGATAGATCTATCTTTAGGATTCGCGTCAATTAGGGTGTCTGTTCCCTAATTCTTAGATTACCAGACTAAAAAGGGGCATATTCGGTTTAATAATCTAGCCATAGAATGTAGTTTTAAGTACTTGTGTCTATTTCATAAAACAGTTATAAAAATTGCGCATGTATTCTCAGCCCAAAAACATAAAGGGTAAAAAGGAAAATGAAACTCACCTAATGTATTTTGTAGTAAAAATACATATGACTATATTGAACAACTGAACAATGCAGGGTTGGTCTCAGATTCACGAACCTATATCATTTATATATATATTAACACATATAATAATAATCGAACAAATTTATATATTATTATTAGTGATCTAATTGTTTACGCTTCATTAATTCATTTATTAATATTAAAAATAATTTCTTATTAAGGTAGTTTAATAATTTATTTATAAAAATAAGAACTTTACATTAAGGTCTTTAGGATACAAACATATAGTTTAATTAATAATATTTTATTGATAGAATATAGTAATATGTAATATGTAATATAATTGTAATGTATTTTTATATCTATTTTAAATAATACTAATATGAATGATAATAATAAAAACTTTGATATTAATACCTAAAACTTAATAATAATAATTATTATTATTATACAATCTTATTACTAGTGGTAATATTTATTAAGAATACTTTTGTTAATAATAATACTAATTCAAAAATGATACTAATACTATTATTAATTATAATAGTTTGTATTATTTACATATTAACAATAATAATAATAATTCTACTCATATCAATGTTTAATAATAATAACACTAATAATACCTAATGATATTACTTAATAAGAATGATAATAATGTTACTCATCATATTTATATTAACCTAATAACATCAATAATTTATAATAATAACAATAATAATAATAATTTTTTTTATAACAAATTATACCTTAGAAACATTAAAAAGAGATAAACTGTCTGGGACGAGACTCGAACCCACGACCTCCAGCTCACACACAAACACCTCATAACCACTCCTCTGCTTTCCCTTTTCTGTTCTAGTTCACAATTCAATTTATTTAATGTCGTCTGTTTGTCGAATAGTAGTCCAACTCTAGACCCAAAAGATTAAACCCCACTAACCCAATGTTGTTTACATCAGCAGCCCAACAGGAAAAGAAATTGGGTCACGGCCCAACTGAAACAAATAAATTTCAGCCCAACTGAAACAAATACTACGGCCCAAGATACAAGCCCAAGTAGGTTCTGTTTAAATAAAAAATAAGATTTGCCATGGCCTGGTTTCGAACTTGCAACCTCTCGTTCCACACAAACACACCAAACCAATACGCTGTCCTTGCTTTTATGTTTTAATTAACTCGATAAATTATTTTAACTTATAACTACACGTTGTCTTCTCAAACAAAAACCCTATTGATTTGTACAGGTGGTGATGATGGACTGAACTAGAACCGAAGGTGCCAACATCATTTCTTATATCACCATTCGTCCTCATCATCATCTTTACCATTCGTCATCATCATCTTTATTATGATCACCATCGCTAAACCATCATGATCATAATCAAATCATCTCGTTATCATCTTCAATATTACATAGCATCACCATTCTCATTATCTTAAAACCCTCATCATCGATCCATCTTCACAGACTTCATCGTTATCCTCATCAATCATCGAATCTTCATCTTCAGTAAATCATCATACGTATTATTATCACATCCAAATTTTGTTTTGTCTTAAACATAACCCAAAATGATAATCCTAGTAATCTATATTATCTCTGAAACATGAACGATTAGCAGCAAAAAGTGTGGTGATGTAGTGGGTTGTTTAATGTGCCGTTTATAATAGTCTGATATCTCACAAACTAGAATGTTGGGCTTCGTTGCATAATAGGTTGATCAATTAAAAAGAAATAACCTGGATAATGAAAATTTTAACACAGGTATTTGAGGTAGCTTCTTCTTCGTATCACCGTGTCTTCATCATCATTATCTTTATTAACAGCAATAGTAAGAAGGTTGTTTATTTGGTTTATCGAAACATAATTGCAGCAGTAGTAATCTGACCGGAACTGTAACAGTGAGTGGTGTCAAAAGGAAGACAAAGGTGGTGATGTTCGGTTGTAGAGTGATGGTATAAAAGTGGCCGACAGTTTCACTAAGGTGACGGGCGGCGTTTCGATGGTTGCAGGTGATTTTGAGGATGGTAGTTTGCAAATGAGAAAAGTGAGAGAGAGGAAGAGAGAAGAAACCGAAATGGGTTTCAATATAGAACATGAAACAGTGGTGGTTCGAAGTGGGTTTGTGTTGGTGATCCCGGTGGTTCAAGGTGGTGGATGAGGGTGACTTTAGTTATGAGATGGACGAAGATGAATCAAGAAGAAAGAAGGAGAAGAAGGGAGGTGATGGTTCATCTCCTTTAGCATGTATCTGTAAGTATATAATTATAGATGGAACTAGATATATAGAAACATATATAATATATAATACTAAAATACTAATAATTATATAGCACTAGGAATAATTAATAATATAAGTTTTCATTCCTCGATCATAGAAAATTTAGTACAGTGAAATTGTTGTGAATTCAAATTGAAAACAGTAGTGTTTTGTTTATTAGTACCGACACTTTATCATGGTAGACTATATCGTGTCCATTGCTAAACAGTTAACGTTAAAAAGTGTTCCTAAAAATCCTAAATTTTTAGATTAGATATATTTAATTATTTCACTCATTAACTGTATAAAACCTGTTTAAAAAGGTTCAATAAATATTTATTTTTTCTGTTCCAATTTATATGTACGGAGTACTAATATTTAAACTTAAAAAGGTAAAAAATATTTTTAATAAATCTAGAATCTTCGTAATCAATTTACACTCCAACTTTTATTTTAACACTTCATAAACTCATGTTAAATCTATATAAACGCTAATGAAATGTTAACCGAGTAATACAAACTTTGACAAATTAAACTCGAAATTAATTATATTCAATATACTATACAAATACATTTTAAGATCAGGTTTTATTATATAACTAAATATATTAAATATATATATATATATATCATCAAATAGATCTAATATTTAATCTTATATATTTAAAATTTATATTCATGTATATATACATATACATATCTATATATATTTGTATTTAAAAAAATTTCTCATTACATCGTATTTTATTTCAAATTATGATTCAAATTAAAATTTAATTATATCTATATATATATATATACATATTTAAATATATATATATATATATATATATATATATATATATATATGTATCTATTTACAAATAGTTGTTCGTGAATCGTCGGGAATAGTCGAAGGTCAAATGTATACATGAACATAGTTCAAAGATTTTGAGACTTCAACAATACAGACTTTGCTTATCGTGTCGAAATCATATAAGATTCAAGTTTAAATTTGGTCGGAAATTCCCGGGTCATCACAGATGTGATAGTAATGAAGTATGTCATGGATGATAGCTAATATATCTTGAGGAGGAAATTGAGAAAACACGATGGTGCAGTGTTGATATGTCAATCTGTCCTGATGAGAAAGAACGTCATGGTTATGAGTGGTCTTAAAAGTTATTATGAAAAATAAACAACCCATGAACGACTTGAAGGACACACCGCCTGATCAACTTGAAGGTAATGACGACGACACCTCAAACTGGAACCTAAATTCCAACACGAATCTGGACCATTTATTCGACAATAACCATATTCGTCATCCATTTAATCGATTTCTAAGTAGCAAAAGTCAAAAGAGTTAGAATTCGCTGGATGCTACTTCCTCATGTTGTTAGGCTGACGACGTATGAGCCCAACTTTTTGGAACCAGACAAACACAAGAAAAAAATATTGAATACATTAATCGAGTCTTCTAGAAGGTATTTAATGTTTAAGGCATAAGATTTCCAACAACTCGATCAATTCACACCTACGTTGACAAACATTACTCTACGCTAACTACTAATATCAAACTACTATTATTGGTTTTCTTATTATTAATGAGTTAATTTTGGAGGTATAAACATTATAACAATATTATGCGTGGACTGCACGCACACCCAAAACTTGCATAGCTTTGAATACAAAAGTACGTGTCAAAAATGTACAAAGCATAGCTCAATGTCATATCACTTCGGAAGCTATAACAATTCGCCATCGGCGCAATCCCTCCAATGTGGAATTTGCGCATATCTCAAAAGTGGAGACACGTGATATATTTGTAGTCTCTTAATCCGAGTCATTCTGTAACTGATTATGGCCATAACTGCCCAAGATTCTTTCTTAATTTATAGGGGAAGATCAGGTATTCAGGTAGTCATTTATGGAAATAGTTACACCTATCGTTTTATTATATTTAAATAAGTGCAAACATTAAGGCTACATTAAATTAACCTTGAGAGTTATACACGTACTCAATGTAGTTTGCTCTCATTCTGTCGTCGAATAGGCTTTACTATTCGTAAGCGATCAGTCCTTAACCACCCTCAGTTTATTCATATTGGTTAAGGTTATCACCTGGTATCCTGAGAGGATACCCATGAACAAAAATAACGATGTAAAAAGTAGATTACATAGAGATTGATACTAATTTGTCGGAGATTCTGAAAGGACCCTTCCGAATCCATCCTGACGAATACATTACATTTGGTTACATCGCGAGATACTTGACCTCTATATGATAATTTTACAAACATTGCATTCGTTTTTAAAAGACAAACTTTCATTTCATCGAAAGTTGACGGCATGCATACCATTTCATAATATATCCAACTATAATTGACTTAATAATAATCTTGATGAACTCAACGACTCGAATGCATCATCTTTTGAAATATGTCATGAATGACTCTAAGTAATATCGCTAAACGAGCAAATGCACAGCGGAAGATTTCTTTCATACCTGAGAATAAACATGCTTTAAAGTGTCAACCAAAAGGTTGGTGAGTTCATTAGTTTAACATAAATAATCATTTCCATCATTTTAATAGACCACAAGATTTTAATTTTCATTTCTCATAAATATACGTCCCGTGCATAGAGACAAAAATCATTCATATGGATTAAACACCTGGTAACCGACATTAACAAGATGCATATAGAATATCCCCATCATTCCGGGACACTCATCGGACATGATAATTTCAAAGTACTAAAGCATTCCAAATTCCAGAATGGGGCTTGTTGGGCCTGATAGATCTATCTTTAGGATTCGCGTCAATTTGGGGGTCTGTTCCCAAATTCTTAGGCTACCAAGCTAAAAAGGGGCATATTCGGCTTCGATCCATTCAACCATATAATGTAGTTTCAATTACTTGTGTCTATTTCGTAAAACAGTTATAAAAATAGCGCATGTATTCTCAGTCCTAAAAATATATATTGCAAAAGCATTTAAAAAGGGAGCAAATGAAACTCACTATACTGTATTTCGTAGTAAAAATACATATGACGTCATCGAACAAGTGTAAGGTTGGCCTCGGATTCACGAACCTATATCATTTGTATATTTATTAATATACATAGTTGTAATCGAACAAATATAGATTTATTAATTATATCCTTTTTATATTGATAATATATATATGTTTCTTATATTCATTTTGTATTTAAAAATATATTAAATTTTTGTTATGTTATGTGTATTAAATATATCATTTGTATATTAATAATAGTAGTTATAATAAGACCAAAATAATATTAATAGTGGAAAAATGATTATAATACTTAATATTATTAATAAGATAGTAATGTTAATGATTCTATTAATAATAATAATAATAATAATAATAATAATAATAATAATAATAATAATAATAATAATAATGTTATTAACAATAATAAATGTAAATATATTACTTTTATTGTTAATGATAGTTTATATAATAATGATTTACTAATAATAATAATAATAATAATAACTCTAAAAATAATGATAATGTTAATAATAATAATGATATTGTTAATAATGATATTTTTGTTTAATAATAATAATTATACTACTACTAGTTACAAAAGTGATACTAATACTAATATTAATGAAAGTTGTGATAACTTATATTATTTTCATACTAATAATAATCATAATCCTTAATGATAACAATAATAACACTTATACTAATAATAATAGAAATCTTATTAATAATGATAATATTAATAATTATACTACTTAAGATTAATACTTATAAAGATAATAATATTAGTAACAATAATAATAATAATAATAATAATCCTACTTGTAATTATAATTTTGATAATAATACTAAAAGGGTAACTACTACTTTTATTGGTAAAAATAATAATACTAATAACTAATATACTAGTAATAATATCAATAACTAATAATAACAATAATATTAACTTCAATAATAATAATAATAATAATAAAATTGATAATAATAATAATAATAATAATAATAATAATAATAACAATAACAATAACAATAATAATAATAATAATAATAATAATAATAACAACAATTAGAAAACTACCTTTCAATGCTTTTAGTAAAAAAAAGACCTGAACCGGGCTTGAACTCGTGACCTCTCGAAAACCGACACACTCATAAAACCATGGAACCAATTCGTTTTTCCTGAACTAAACCCAAGTGATTTATTTATAACCCGTTTCCTCTTATGTTTCTTTATTTTATACCTTCTTCTCCTCCTTCATCATAATCAAATCGATACAGGAAGCAAACCCGGATAAAAAATGAATTTACTAATTAGTTTTAAGGTTTAACATTTATACAGAAACAATTATAGAGTTTTTATATTAATTAAAACAGAAAAAAATAAAAAAAATAAGCTGATGAACAATGAAGAACATAAACATTGATTTTAAAATTGAAACGGTTTCAGACCTCGATTCCTTAATGAAATATTTTCCAAATCTCTCCTAGAAACTATCTGGATCCTCAATTTAACTCAAAACATCAAAAGGAAGTCGAATTTTACTAAGAACACTCGTTTGACTTTTTGAAAAAAATACGTTTGACTCGAGAATTAGAACACGATACTAAAAATTGGCAATTGTAACTTTCCAAAAAGTTTAAGTGAAATCTTTCTAACATCCTTGCACTTATAGATTTTAAAATGGAATTCAGATTCGAGGTTTTTGGAAAGAAAAAAAAAAGAAGAGGAAACAGAGATATCGTACCAGTTTAAAAATAAAATTTGATTTTTGCTGTGTTAATTCATATTGAATTAGTGGAGTGTTATATAGATATTAACAGATACAATCACAGCTAATGTAACCCAATTACGTTTGTTTGATAGCTTAAAGTTGGTCGACAGAATCAAATAATTCGTACAGCAAGATAAATAAATAATATATATATATATATATATATATATATATATATATATATATATATATATATATATATATAACATGATATCGATTGCTAACTGAATGGTACCCTTTAACTGTTTTTGATGGTAATCAGTTCCAAACAAGAATAGAGTTTGAAAGAAACGTGCATCTGATATTGATCTCAATCCATATACGGTGTTATATAAATGATTTTAATATTAATGATTAATAATTATAATTATATTAATAATAAAAATACTAATAATAATATTAATAATAATAAGAGTAATATTAATAATAAGTCATAGTAATTATAATTTTTAGTGTAATAGATAACAATAATATTATTAATGGTAATTATAATAATATACTAGTAATAATTATGTTGATAGTATTTATAGTATTAATGTGTAATAATAATGATATTAATTATAACTGATAATAATAACTTTATTAATAATACTATTTGTATTATTTATGATAATAATGATAATCATAAAATAATAATCATATTACTAATTAAGATTAATAATGATATCAATAACACTAGTAACATTAAATGTATCGAACTTTATATATGTTATTTAGTTATATTAATAATATTGATATTAATATTAATATTTATTTTTTTGATCATAATGAATTTAATAATAATACTATTAATAATTATATCTTTACTTGTAATTACTTCTAATATATTAATCTTTCAATTTATATGTATATTTTATATTAAAAATAATAATTTTAATAATACAAATATTGATGTTAATGAAGATAATGTTAATAATATTAATATAACAATTATATTTAAACTTGTAATTACATATATTAATATTACTTTTTATTAGTTATGTAATATCATATATATATATATATATATATATATATATATATATATATATATATATATATATATATATATATATATATATATAATAACATACATTGAACATTTAATATTTATGTATATAATAGTATACATACAATCAGAAATTTTTTTGTATCGCAATCATATATTTATATGTATGTATATATATGTATATCTATATACTTTCATTGCTACATATTTAATTATATTTTAAGTATCAAATAAGTAATATATTAATTATATATATTGAAACAAATAATTTTAGAGTATAACATTAAATACTTTATTAACATTGTCAAATTATGTAAATCCAATCTATTCTTTATATTTAAATAAATAGTTTTAAAGAACAAGTTTAAGTTTTCCTTCATAATAATTAGATCACATGATAGTTCGTTATTATAATTAATTTATAATATATAATTAATTACATGTATAGTTGTTTATATATTCATTTCTATTTACAATTAAAGGTTCGTGAATCATCGGAAGTAGTCACAGGGTAATTTAATACATAAAAGAGTTCAAAATTTTGAGACTCAACAATACTGAATTTGCTTATCGTGTCGAAATCATATAAGATTGAGTTTAAATTTGGTCAAAAATTTCCGGGTCATCACAGACTCTACCCGTTAAAGAAATTTCGTCCTGAAATTTGAGTGGGGTAGTCATGGCTAACTATAATAATGTTTTCATGACGAATATGAGTTGATAAATAGAGTTTTATCATCATTGAGTAATATGGATAAAAAAATTCGATTATTCGAAGAGTGTGATGACCCGGGAATTTTCGACTAAATTTAAACTTAATCTTTATATGATTTCGATACGATAAGCAAAGTATGTAATGTTGAGTCTAGAAAATTTTGAAACGATGTTCATATATTCAATTGACCTTCGACTGCTCTCGACGATTCACGAACAATTAATTGTAAATAGATATGTATATATGTATATATAAATAATAATTCGAAACATAATTTGAAGTATTATATGTTGTTGTTATTAAAAATTAATAAAATAAAAATAGGATATTATAATAATTATTATTTAAAATATATCTCTATATATAAATAAAGTATATTAAACATAAATATTAATAATTGTAATACTCATTTGTTGTCCTGATTGATATTAAGCAAGTTAAATTCAAATTATGTAATTTTAAAATAAACGGTGGTATGAAAATGAGTTATATAATTTATAGGCTTATTAAAAATATATTTAGGAGATATTTGTTAAATTTTTACACTTCGTATATTTTACTTGGATTGAGTGCTAATAAGCGGCGAAATTTTTTTATGACTAACTGTAAACCATTAATGATCAAAATAAATACATGTATCTAATATAAAAAGATGGGAAATGAAAATTTACTTCATCTAAAAACCTACATTTTTTTAGCAAGTCCCACCTTTAATCACTTTCCTAATATCCACTCCACTTATATGTATAGTAATATGACTTGTGTATGCACAGTTATATGACACAAATTATTCTAACAAGCATATCATATCTTTGACTTTATCATTATTGTATGCACCGTTATATATATGCATACACACATGCATTTAGTAATCGATACCTTATAATTATTATTTTTTATTTATTTGATTCGATTTACAAACATAATACCCCACTTAATAGTTGCTATTATTACTAGATGGTGCACTAGTTTTATTTCCATCTTATAATACATATATGCACACATGCACCATGACAAATATCACCAACCCACTTTAATCAATTATCAATTAACTAAGGCTTTTATTATTTTGTTTTTCCCACATGTACAATTATTTTAAAAAGATATTATAATAATACATTAATGCATATAATAGAGCACAATCCAATTCCTTGTGTACTCCTGCTGCTCGACAAGTTTATCACCTACATACATATATTTTCTTTTGCTATTAATTCTAAACCCAACAAAACCCCATCGTGTGCCCTCATGATCAGTCCTGGTTACTAACTAAAAACCACATCATCTTATAATATTCTTCTTCTTCTCTTGAGGTATTGGCAACCTCCTAGCATCATCAATACTCACCGACCACCATTACCATCCACAAACAACCGCTACAACTCCTATGATCACCACTCTCACTATCCTTATAGACCACCACCACTATCTCCATCTCTTATTTAAACAGTAGGCCTATTACACTAGCTTAAATAATTACTAAAAACATTTTCCTTTTGATATGTTAGTATATATGAAGATGACCATCACCTTTGAATCTTCTTTCTTACTACTCGAACAACACACATACACAACACTTATATTATTGTCTATATTCCTTCATTCTTTTGTTGGTACAGACCAAGATCCAAAACAATCAATGATCGAAGCTCATGGAATCCCACATATTAATTTTGCACTTTCATTAACTCGAAACCAAAAACCTCGCCATCTTCTTCCATTTTTTTTCCCTTCTTTTGAACACCCCGTCACTACCACTTAAACACATCACCACTACTAACCCGATCATCTCCTTTTGCGGTTTATAACCACCACAACTCACCCAAAACAACCACCACCGTGACTGCTAATTGCTTCTACTAACTGTTGCCGGCTACTACTATTTTGATCACACCCAACCCAAAATACCTTCGAAACCATCATGGTCATGCTACTACTCCGCTGTTGTTATTGTTTAAGCGAAACGGTAAAAATAGGTGTAAAGATGGTGAGGAACCTGTCTATTCTTTTCCTGATCGAACAAACACCCACACACCACCATCAACCCTTTCTCTTTTCTGTTCCACTTGAATCACCTAAGACCGCCATCTTCACTACACAAAAATACCACCATCTACGTGATAAATTGCTGTTGCAATCTCTACTATTTCTGTTAAAACAAAACGTTGTTGTGGTCGCCATAAACCACCACAAACCACCATCACCTATGGTGTACTTGTAATCCTATAAACATCACCACCGTCCCATTTTATTTCTGTTTGGCAACACCACTGTATCACTTCCATTAAACTGATTTTACTGGTGCAAAAACTGAAGCAAACACACAAATTTGTATTACTGTTACTCGCTATTATTCTGTCTTCTGTACTGATACGGTCAGCCTCACCAACAACCATCGATATAACTTACAACTCGATCAATCTATGCTTCGTTATTTCTGTTTTCTGTTTCCATTCCCATTTCTATTAAAATATCGGAGTTAATTAATGATAGTAATAGAAGTGATGATGATGAGGTGACTAAGAATGATAATGACGGGTCACAACTTAAAGTCTTGGCATTTTGGAAGTATTGAACATTATTATTTAACGCATTATCATTCCTAAACAAGTGATAATGCATGTGGGACAATCTAAAGCTTTATGGTCGACATAATGGGTAATGAAATGGATTAGTGTACTATGAATGGGCCAGATATTATGATAAAAGTGATACATAAAATGATAACACAATATTAATACAATATGTTGATATTGATGACGGTGTTAATGAAAACGTTTATGAGGATGTCTAGGTTATGAATAAGATGAGTAAAAATCGATTAGTTTTAGGAAGAAGAAGAAGATTGAAACAGAAAATCGGTTAACACAATTAGTTTGGGTATTAAATCAGCAAAGTAACAATTGGATCATTGGTTTGGTGTGGTGTTGTGTTAACGAGAGGTCGCGAGTTCGAGCCTGGGCAGTGGTGTTTTATTTTTAAAAGCTCATTTCTTCAAAGGTTGTACTCTTTTATTATTATTAGTATTATTATTATTATTACTTTTATTAATATGATTATTATTATTATTATTGATATTATTAGGATTGTTATTATTATATTTATTAATAGGGCTATTATTATTATTAACACTTATTATCATTACTAATCATTTATTTAAAGTTATTATTTTTAAAACAAAAAGTGTTACGATTATTAGTAATGACAATATCATTATTATTAAAAGTATTATGAAGATAAAAATAAAATTTTTAAAAAATTATTATAAGTATATATTAACTATATTAACAAATTATTTTAGGAATAATCATATATAACAATTTAGGCATTTTTACTATAACACTAAACAGATATACCTATATATAACTATAATAATATAAATTACTTTGAATATATACACAAATCAAATATATATAATATATAAATTAAGTTATAATAAATAAATTTGTATAGTTACGATTATATGTTTTAATATATACAAATGGTATAGGTTCGTGAATCCGAGGCCAACCCTGTATTGTTCAGTTGTTCAATGTCGTCATATGTATTTTTACTACAAAATACACTATTGTGAGTTCATTTGATTCCCTTTTACTCTTTACATTTTTGGGACTGAGAATACATGCGCTGTTTTTTACAACTGCTTTATTAAATGTTTTTGAAATATATTTTGAACTGCGAATACATGAAATGCTTTTATAAATGTTTGATGAGATAGACACAAGCAAAACATTCCTCGAATGAATTATTATGCAGACAGAAGTTCTGTGGATTATTATTGAATTATGTGGACATGATAATTGCCACCATTGAATTATGTGGACATGATAATTGCCACCATTGAATTATGTAGACATGATAATTGCCACCAATTGATATGAATGTTATGTATCGAGAGAATGATTTTATACACAGGTTATGTGTATGTTATTTTTGTGCACAAGATATGTGTACGGTTACTAAGATTTATGAAAGATGATTTCGTACACGAGAAAGGTGTACTGTATTTAAAAGATATCGCATGTACATTACAGGTGGGTATAGGATTCGGGCCCATTTGTACCATGCAGGATTTAAATTTTGTGGTCTATCAAAATGTTGAATTTTATTGTTTATGATAAACTTATGAACTCACCAACCTTTTGGTTGACACTTTAAAGCATGTTTATTCTCAGGTATGAAAGAAATCTTCCGCTGTGCATTTGCTCATAATACATGGAGTCGTTCAAGGCATATAGAGGTCAGAACCTCGCAATGGGACCAACTGTTGAAGACTTCGTCCAGATGGATTAGGACGGGGCATTTCAAAGAGCACGAATGAAGCTATCACAAAAGAGTGAAATGAAAAAGACAAGTTTCATCGTAACTTTTGAGTAGTCATGGTTGAATTTAGAAAATAAGGTGCGTCTTAACTTTTGACGTTGTCTTGGTTGAATTCCGGAATTTAAGGGATTTAAAGAAAATCTTCGTAATAAGATTTGATTCTTCAGCGAGTAAGGAAATTAAGATCTCTATAATTAAATACGGTGATCTACTTCGATTACTCTATCTGATATTTCCATTATAAATTAAGCTCTTCCGTTCCATTATTCTCACCATTCCTATACTTTCTTTCTTAGTTCATACAACCAAGAGATTGTGAAAACGCTTAATCCCGTTCTAATCCTTGATAATTTCCTAATTATCATTTCTGTCATCCTTCTTTTCAATCTTCCACCAGAAAAATCTGTTTATTTCTACTATTACCTTGGGGTGATACTATTCTTAATTATACCGTGTCTTTATATTGCTATTCGTATTAATATCCACGGTTTGTAATTTGTGTGTTGTTATCGGGCTTTATATTTTCTCTTATATTTTGGAGCTCTTTGCCTTTTTATTCTCTTCTCGACTTCTAGTAAAGCGAGTAATGGTCCAGAATTCGTAAGTATGGATTTTCGAATGAACTTAATGTTCTAAACAAGAAAGAACATAATAGCACGATTTGTATAACACCCTCGAAGCGGGCCTAGCTATTAGATTACTATTTTGCCCTCAGGTTGTGTGGTGTTATTATATGCTTTTATTTTTATATTATATTTATTATAAAATAATGATGTGGTTAGGACCAGTTTGTGACAAGTGTCACATAACAGGTTTGTTTATTTAATTTGGACTTTATTTGGGTCACCAAATGAGATACGAAAGAATTCAGATAACTGATAAATACCCGTGTGTTGTGATGTATGGGTTTTTAACCCTTAAGTGTGTAGGTGGGGAGAATTATCTTCATTTTTCTAGATTCTTCCCCAAATATTACTCCCGTACGTTCATCTCCATCTCACCAAACCCTAATCATCAAAACTTGTTCTTGGGCTCAAATTGATCTTAGAATCGTGTTCTTTGTTGTCTACTGATTCTATCAAGGTAAGAATCACAAGTTTTCATGCTTTAATCTTCAAGAAAATAGAGTTTTTGTGTAAGTTTTTACAAAGTGTGTAATTTGGGTCAAAGTGGTTAGATTTGATGTTGTTTGAGTCCAAATCTTGTGGGTTTATGTTTCTACATGGTTAGTGTCTTTGATTTGGTCAGTTTTGAGGTTGTAATCGAGCTCTAGAGCAAGAATTGGTCGATTTTGGGTGAAACCCGTCACTTTGTTCTTCAGCTTCTGCAGATAAACACAGTCGGCCGACTGTCTCTTGACAATCGACCGACTGACTCGACCATCGACCGACTGACTCGACCATCGGCCGAGTGTGTCTGTGAGAGACCATCGACCGAGTGTCTAGACACTAGGCCGAGTGAGTGTAGACAGTCGGCCGACTGTCTCTGACAGTCGACCGAGTGTCTTTGGCAGTGTAAAATTTTACCAAGTGTTGATTTTTTTTAGCCGTTATGCTGCCCGTTTGTATTTTTATGATCATAATATTATAACTAACTTGTGAGTATTGTTTTCAGGTGATACAGACGAGGAGAAGACTCGGTGACATTAGACTATCGAGTGATGTCGGTATCGGTGAGTGGGACTAACTGGAGAATATAGTATATAGAAGCATGTTATATTATGATTGCCATGCTTGTTAGATATACTTATTGTTGTGGTTATTTAGTACTTTGTGATGACTGCATGTTAGTTGATGCTTGTCTGCTGGAGCCCAGTGCATCCCTATTATGTGGTAGCCTCGGTAGGAGAGATCAACCTGCAGGTTGGGTTCCTCATGTGGTAGCCTAGACAATCGAGGTGTATATATATGTGAATGACGCGTTCGTCGCGTGTGGATTATATATATACACACGGTGGTGGAGGAACTTCTGGTAAGCCCCAGTCCGATCAGATGGTGGTTAATGGTTTGGCCGAGCCTCCAGAGTTTCTGTAGATGGCACTTGGGTGATGTTTGTGTGTTAGACTTTGTGACATGATTAGTATGACAGTTCCTGTATACTATTGCCTGTAGTTAGTTACACTCACTTAGCTTTGTGCTAATCCCCCACATCTTCCCTGCAGGTTATGGATTTGTTGTATGCTAGTTATCAGGGCGAAGATGGGATGTTGGAAGATATGTTTGACAAAGCCGGAAACTCTGATGTCGCATCTTTTCTATTAAAGTTGTATTTACGTTTTAATATAACACCCGGTCGTTTATTTATTAACGTGTTATCATTAAGTGGATTATATATGTATATATACATTTTTAACTTATGTATTAGTTAAATTGGTCTTCCGCTGTATAAAAAAAAACTGGGGTGTTATAAGTTGGTATCAGAGCGTAGGTTTGGCTGCATGTGCACGGAAGTGACATGTTCCCAAACCGTGTGTCGAGTCAAACATATCTTGGGGTGGGTTAAGTGAGTGAAGTAGGTATTGACGAGTTAGTTGGCGGAAACTAACAGATTATCTACTAAGCTTTGTGTGTGAGATGTTGTGTTAAGACAGGTATGAAGATCGATTCCACCCTGCTGGTGCCCTGCTGACCCTCAGTACTGACAGAACTTCGGTGGATGCATTTGATGCCGATTTTGATGAATGACTTGATGCGTATTAGTTGACATGGCTCCAATGATGAGGATTCAGTTGCAGAGTTGATGAGGGTTAAGGGTGCGGGTGCGATCGGGGTGTTGATAGAAACAGAAGATGTCTTCTTATTCATAATGGTACATTCTTGTTACATTACTGTAACTATTATTATTATTATTGAACCTGTAGATTGTGTTCATGTCTTTGTCAAAATTTGTATGTGTTGTTAGGATAATCTGTGATGAGTAGTGATTCTAGTTGCGATTGAGTAATTATTCCTGTAAGATAGAAGTAGATGACAGTTGACGGACACAGTTATGGCGACTGTGTCTAGAGCTACCCTGCCACTATCGGGATTTTATTCCCTTAGACTGACTGCTATGTTCTGTGAGACTTTATAGACATGACCTTTGGAATATTGTGTCATGCTGTTGTGAATTGTTGTTATATGGCCTGTTATACTATATGTGTGATTACTGTTGGCCTATACTAGAAGAATTGAAGTGAATGATTTGTTGTATTAACAAAAGACGAATATGAAGTCATTTCCTGACCGTTGACTGATGGGACACACGTAGTGACCCATAAAGACTGATTAGGATAGTGACCCCTTGATGAGTAGTGAAAGTCTCGAACCCTATTACGTAACTATGTGAAGTGTAGTCTTCATGCTTGGCGACCGTGACTGAACCAGTAGATGACGGACCCTATGATATTGTTGTATAATGGGACTAGTTGTGTTGGACTTAGGTGAAATATAATTCCTTTCCATGGATCGGCGTGACACACCTAATGGCCCGTAAGGATTGGGATAGAGTAGTAGTTTCCTTGTCTTCTCATAAAAGGATCCAGACCCTGTTTGTTGTTGTCATATGTAGGTAGTTTGCGTGTCATGTATGATGTAGACTTTTGGTTTAGATGATTATGATCGTAGTAAGACCTTGAGGATTTGCTTTTCCTACCTTAGACTCATGTGAGTTGGTGGTGACCTTTAAGAAGTATGTTTGAAAGGAGCTTTCCATGTAGTCTTGATTGAAGATAGGAAAATTATGTTTTGTTGTTATGTGAGGATTATTACTAGCCTGGCCGTACCGTTGCAGGATTTGACTAGCTATGTAGGACTCGTAGAGTTGTCCTGAGAAGTTGTTGACTTTTGTGAATTGATGTGACTCATTAGATGTCAGTGTAGGAGACGTTCGTTTAGTGACTTTCTTGGAAGTGGAGAAGACTTTAATCGGAATAGGAATTCAGTTCAAGCTGAATTGTGATGAATCTTGACTAGGTCGGGAGACGTGATTAGAACATTGATCATATTACTGTTAAGATAGAAGCATTGATCTGGTAGTTCGATAGTGACCGTTGTGAATATTTAGTCTTTTGAAGATTTGAATATAAGGTCGAGGACGGACAATAATAGCATTTGCAAATAAGACAAAGTAAGTATGTATAGTTTGTTGGATGTTGGATCAGAGTTACTAACGTGGTTACTAAAGAGGACTTAGTAGAATTAAGATCGAATTAGAACCGAGTTAGGTGTTTTCTTTCAAGACTTTTGCGATTTTGATAGCCTTAGATTGTAAAATCTATTAGTTTGGGATATAGTGGAGATTTATAACTACCGGTGACAAGAGAAGATAGACCGTGTTGTTTTGATGAACTCAACTAAGATCTTGTTCTGAAATACTCGAAATGAAAGTGTGATTTAGAATGATGTACTATGTCTGGCCAACGGAAATACATTATAGTAAATCATACAGTAGTTTTGAGAGTCGAAAGAGATGTAACGAGTGTTAGATCGGGTGTTATTTGACGATGAATGTGATATTCGATGAACTGTTGACCGAGTGTAGACTTTTCTGACATAGTAATGTTAGTTGAACAATATTTGGACCTAGGCTATTGATGATCGAATAAGCCTTAGTTTTGAATTTTGATAAAGTTCGAAGCAAAATAAAGTCGATGCAGAGATAGTTTTAGTGGTGTCAAACGTTTGTATTGACATCATTTGACGGATTTAATTGTTAGATGGATGTTTATTGCTTGTGGTAGTGGATATCGTTGACTTGAAATCCATGTTCGAATGATTAATGTTGGTTTAATATTGCATTTGTAAGTATTTCTTCTAATGATGATATGAATAAAGTTATACTTTAAGTGATGAATTTTGGCTAAGTATCAACCTAGATAAGTGATTTATGACGTAACCCTTAAATATCGAATTTGAATTAGGTATTTAATTGTGTGTTCTGGTAGCACTTTAACCAAGTGACGATCTTTCTGATGTAACTGTATTAGTGTTGGGCATGTGTATTGATGTTACTTGAGGAAAATTAATACTTAGATATCTACTTTCAGAATGTGTGGACGATTATTCTTTACTCAAGATTTGTGATGTAATGATTGAATTGATTTGAATTTGGGTTGATAATCATTTCTCCTATGATTGAGTTGATCAGAATAACGATTTATTCGTTGAATAATTGGGGAACATTGAACCAGATAAGCGAATTTCAACGAAATTCTTGAATATCGGGATTGAAACAAGTATTAAATTACGGAATTTGGGTAAATTAGTGTAATCCGAGTTGATTTGGCTATGTTGTAGTGATGAAATTAGCTAAGTTTGTGTATTCTAAGGTAAATGATAGCCATTATTTAGTGTTTTAGAGTGAGTTGATCTAGGAAATTCGATGAAAGTGACTCGAGAATAACCTCAAATCATGATTGACAGATATAATGTAGTGGGTCATTAGTAGTGACTCGAGAGTTAGTGTGTAAAACCTAGACATGAGATGGAATTTTCGTGATATTTTGTAAGATTATTGATAGAACAAGTTTGGAATTTAGATGAAATTATACTTGTTCAGTTATTAGATAGCGGCAGGTTGTCAGCATTAAATTTCTTTAGCTAGTGGTAAAGACTGTTTTCTAGACCAGAATGTGAAGAACGATTTGGATATCGTGTAGTGTAAGTAAGTAAGTTTGCAGATCGGCATATAGCGGGTCTTGACCCTTGGGTAGTAGACTAGCAGATGGTGTGTTTGACTTAGACCGATAAGATAACTTTTGACCTACTAGAATGAACGGAGCTTGTAAGGCGTATGACGGTAGGACATGATTTGACTTAGTTCACGTTGTGGCCCGTTGTGGCGGTTTGTAATACCCATGACCTTTGTTGATTTGGTGATGTGGAATTGTGGGCTTAACTAAGTTGCGTCTTCATGTGACACGTTGACAACAGACTGATGACTTAGAATAAACTGAATATAAGATTTGATGGGTTAACTTTATGGGTAATCTCGAAATTTGATGGATCAGTCCGATTCAATGAAATTGATAGTGTATAACCGTTGGTATCTTCAGAAAGTGGGGTGTAGTGACAGTTTGACGTGAAACTTTTTGTGGAAGTCAATTAAGTTGATGATGGGTCTATATTATACTTTTGGGTTGTCTTGTATTTGAATGAATGTTGATTGCATCTAGTGTTGAATTATTTAATCGTTATCCTCTTAGCATAGCGCTAGGATAAAAGATGACGTGCACGGCCCTTGTTAAACAGTTGATTGTTGGTACTTGGTTACCCCTTCAAGCGATAATTGTGATGCTATAGACAATTGCGGGATAAATTATCTGAATGTTGTGTTGCATGATTGGAGTTGGTCGTAACAGAAAGGGTTAGCATTGACTTAGTGACGGTGAGTATTTAAATTAATGATTTTTGCTTATAGGTTGGCAGATGAGAAAACTAATGAACCTTGGTAATGCTTGTTATCTTAGGATGTGTTTTGGTGTAGCTACCGGTGTGACCAATTGTGTTGGTATTTGTTACCTGTGACCCATGTTGGCTATGACTTAGTAGATTCTGAAGATGAAATCTCTTTAAGGGGGGTAGATTTGTAACACCCTCGAAGCGGGCCTAACTATTAGATTACTATTTTGCCCTCAGGTTGTGTGGTGTTATTATATGCTTTTATTTTTATATTATATTTATTATAAAATAATGATGTGGTTAGGACCAGTCACAGAACAGGTTTGTTTATTTAATTTGGACTTCGTTTGGGTCACCAAATGAGATACGAAAGAATTCAGATAACTGATAAATACCCGTGTGTTGTGATGTATGGGTTTTTAACCCTTAAGTGTGTAGGTGGGGAGAATTATCTTCATTTTTCTAGATTCTTCCCCAAATATTACTCCCGTACGTTCATCTCCATCTCACCAAACCCTAATCATCAAAACTTGTTCTTGGGCTCAAATTGATCTTAGAATCGTGTTCTTTGTTGTCTACTGATTCTATCAAGGTAAGAATCACAAGTTTTCATGCTTTAATCTTCAAGAAAATGGAGTTTTTGTGTAAGTTTTTACAAAGTGTGTAATTTGGGTCAAAGTGGTTAGATTTGATGTTGTTTGAGTCCAAATCTTGTGGGTTTATGTTTCTACATGGTTAGTGTCTTTGATTTGGTCAGTTTTGAGGTTGTAATCGAGCTCTAGAGCAAGAATTGGTCGATTTTGGGTGAAACCCGTCACTTTGTTCTTCAGCTTCTGAAGATAAACATAGTCGGCCGACTGTCTCTTGACAATCGACCGACTGACTCGACCATCGACCGACTGACTCGACCATCGGCCGAGTGTGTCTGTGAGAGACCATCGACTGAGTGTCTAGACACTCGGCCGAGTGAGTGTAGACAGTCGGCCGACTGTCTCTGACAGTCGACCGAGTGTCTTTGGCAGTGTAAAATTTTACCAAGTGTTGATTTTTTTTAGCCGTTATGCTGCCCGTTTGTATTTTTATGATCATAATATTATAACTAACTTGTGAGTATTGTTTTCAGGTGATACAGACGAGGAGAAGACTCGGTGACATTAGACTATCGAGTGATGTCGGTATCGGTGAGTGGGACTAACTGGAGAATATAGTATATAGAAGCATGTTATATTATGATTGCCATGCTTGTTAGATATACTTATTGTTGTGGTTATTTAGTACTTTGTGATGACTGCATGTTAGTTGATGCTTGTCTGCTGGAGCCCAGTGCATCCCTATTATGTGGTAGCCTCGGTAGGAGAGATCAACCTGCAGGTTGGGTTCCTCATGTGGTAGCCTAGACAATCGAGGTGTATATATATGTGAAT
The DNA here is from genome assembly GCF_046630445.1 of Rutidosis leptorrhynchoides. NCBI lineage: Eukaryota > Viridiplantae > Streptophyta > Magnoliopsida > Asterales > Asteraceae > Rutidosis > Rutidosis leptorrhynchoides. The sequence goes on from NC_092341.1 coordinate 243,818,859, forward strand.
GACGCGTTCGTCGCGTGTGGATTATATATATACACACGGTGGTGGAGGAACTTCTGGTAAGCCCCAGTCCGATCAGATGGTGGTTAATGGTTTAGCCGAGCCTCCAGAGTTTCTGTAGATGGCACTTGGGTGATGTTTGTGTGTTAGACTTTGTGACATGATTAGTATGACAGTTCCTGTATACTATTGCCTGTAGTTAGTTACACTCACTTAGCTTCGTGCTAATCCCCCACATCTTCCCTGCAGGTTATGGATTTGTTGTATGCTAGTTATCAGGGCGAAGATGAGATGTTGGAAGATATGTTTGACAAAGCCGGAAACTCTGATGTCGCATCTTTTCTATTAAAGTTGTATTTACGTTTTAATATAACACCCGGTCGTTTATTTATTAACGTGTTATCATTAAGTGGATTATATATGTATATATACATTTTTAACTTATGTATTAGTTAAATTGGTCTTTCGCTGTATAAAAAAAAAACTGGGGTGTTATAATTTGATTTGTCAAATTACCAGAATTCAAGAGAAAAGATAGAACTATCAGGAAATTATGTTCTTGATATGTTTATATATCAGATAGAATGTAAGAGTCGTGTAACATGGTACATGATGACGTTATAGTCTGTGAACCATCACGTTCTATTAAAAACTCAGCATGACTTACTGTAATATAATTACGTTGATCAAGTGTCATTATATTATACTAATCCATGCTCCAGTTCCCAACACTACTTCAAAAACATTCATAATTTACGTTCGAATTTTTCAGAATTTAGAAACTAAAATAGTTTCCTTTTTATGATATATCACAGATAGTGCGGAGAGATAATTAATATCGGACAAGAATATTTACAAAAATATCCTCAGAAATATCAAAGATATTTATGATGATATTTTGGAATTTCCAAGTTCGAAGGTTGATTAAGAAAATTTTTTTGCAAGATTTTAACATGACTTCGGAGCAAGATATTCTCTAAATATTTCAACGGATCTAGAATTACCTGGATTCTTTGAATATAGGGTATGGTCCTTGTATTTATCCTTGGTCTCCTCCGTGTTAGCTCAATCCATTTCCAGTTTCAACTTTTCTGAGCTTTTCCAACATACTATTCTTTATCATCAAACTTCCAGTGATTAAGGTCGTTTACGGTTGCCTACAGTTTCTGCTGCTTCATTCAGCTTTTTCAAAGTTCAATGTATTAATTCGTAGGTTGGGTGCTTTTCAAAATTCCAGAATTGAAGATCGTAATTCTAGGAGATAATTGTTATATGTATACATATAACTATTAATGTAGAAATGCTACTAGATTCGAAATACTGATTGCTGATTCTCGGTAATTGGTATGGCAATTCTCGTTACAAGAGGTGGATGAGTATATGAATAGAGTTTCAATGAATATAATGATTTTTCAGAAAGTCCAAATTCATTGAAGTTGCTGGTAATTTTTACTGCTAATGTTGTGGAATATAAATGGTTCCCCAGTAACGATGACGACAAGCAAACTTATATATCGAGGTTATAATAAGGCTAATTCGAATGGAAGTCGAAGTTGATTTGCTGAAGCTATGACAAAATTAGCTAATTTGAAAAAGAGTTGCAATGTTATTTTCGGTAATAACAATGCCAAAGGAGCTAGCACAGACAAGTGTTAAACGTTTACTCAGGTTCCGAGTATTTTCAGGTGCATAACTATATGCATCAATCTCTTCTTTCGTAGATGAAGTGCGGTTGGTTCATCCTATCGATTAGAGTGTTTTCAAGAATTATGAAAGGTTTGAATCGCAGATTGTAATCGTCAAGATATAAATGAGGTTTAAGATGAAATCAAGTGGCAAACTTGAAGAAATGTTTAGTTTCATATGTCATAATCAATATTTTAATTCATTTTAATTGTCCAATGTTATTAGTCCACAGTAGATAGTCCACAGTTAACAGTCCAATAATTCATATATAGTTTAATATATAATATTCGAATTAATTAATACGTATCGTGACCCGTGTACATGTCTCAGACTCGATCACAACTCAAAGTATATATATTATTGTAGAATCAACCTCAACCCTGTATAGCGAACTCGATCATTACAGCATATAGAGTGTCCATGGTTATTCCAAATAATATATATAGATGCGTCGATATGATATGTCAAAACCTGGTATACGTGTCCCGATATTTAAATGCATAAATAGCAGTATTTAAATGACGATAAATAAAGTGCGTAAAATAAATAACATAAATTAAATGACGATAAATAAAATTTGCGAGAATTAAAATTGCGATAAAATAAATTGAGATAATTAAAATGTAATACGGAATTAACAGTTAGCTAGGAACAGTTAGCTAGGATTTCATTAGCGTGGATTCTTAACAAAATTTCTCATAGTTAATTCGTTTGTTTCTAATAAATTTTATTTTTGTCCAATGTTTTCTTCATTATGCCACTTGTTGGATTCTGATAGGTCAAAATCCAAATATGAAATTGAATGAAACTAGTTATTTCGTGGTGAACGGATTCGTATATCGGTGGTTGTAAATAGGATAGTAAATGATTGTTGAATTAGATTTGAGAGAATGTACAGTGTACTTATTAATATGAAATCTAAATATTCCTCGGGTATTACCTACTCGTTAAAATATTTTCACCATTAACAGTTTGTACAAAAGAACTTTTAATTACAATCTTTATGAAAATATACTTACATATATATTTTCTTCAGATGCAATCATGGATTTAATGAGTCAATAAGATATTAAACTCATTTGATTTATCGTTAAAACTAGATTACATAATCTCTAAAACTTTAGAAATTACATAATCGCCATGTCGAGCGAAGATGATCGATGTAGAACGATATGTAGAACGAAAATAAAGTAGATAGAACGATACGTAAAACGATGATCATGTTTGGGGTATAGATTGTGATGTTGAGGCGTGTGATGTTGAAACTTGGATTGTTGGTGGTACTTGTGTTGATGTTGGTGGTATTGTTGGTGCTGGTGATGCTGCTGAAGCTGGTAAATTTTGCACCAAATTCTCTAAATTGATTACTCGAGCGCGAAGCTCGTTGACTTCTTCCATTATTCCGGGATGATTGTCGGTCTGAATGAGCGGATGAATAAGGTTTAGAATTGTGGATAGAATATAATCGTGTTGAGATATTCGGGAACTGAAGGTGAAAATGGTATCACGAATAGGTTCGCCAGTAAGTGCTTCAGGTTCTTCGCCAAGAGGGGAATGTGGTGGATGGAAGGGATCGCCTTCTTCTTGTCTCTAATGATTTAATAGACTACGAACCCATCAGATGAATTAGGGATGACTGATTGATTGATTCATTCTGGTGACGCTACTTCCGGAGCTTAAGTGAATATCCATGTCGGAATAGCTGTCGGAATAACTATCAGAATAGCTATCGGAATCTGAGGGACTCGAACTGGTTGAGGGATTCATCTCGTACGATCAAATAAAGGATTTTCGATAAGAAATAGATTATAGGATGTAGATTAGTACCCTGCAATACATAGTTTACATATGCATATATAATACTAAAATCCCATAAGTTACGGAGGAATCTATGGAAGCTGTCAGGCAAAGGTAACAATAATAGATACGCTAAGATATGAATTTATCTATACACTATCTATGCAATAGAGGTAGTAAGATGTGTCTAGACTTTAGATGATAAGCAAGTGATTCCCTAAGAATGATAAGCAGGTAATTTTCGACACGAAATGATAAGCAGAACTTTGACATGCAGACACGGTCGAAGTTCAGACCCACTAATGTATCTAAACAACTATCAGTTAGACACACTAATGCAAGACCTGGTTCGCTAAGACCACCGCTCTGATACCAACTGAAAGGACCCGTCCTAATCCATCCGGACGAATACATTACATTTGATTATATCGCGAGATACTTAACCTCTATATGATACGTTTTACAAACATTGCATTCGTTTTTAAAAGACAGACTTTCATTTCATCAAAAGTTGACGGCATTCATACCATTTCATAATATATCCAACTATAATTGACTTAATAATAATCTTGATGAACTCAACTACTCGAATGCAACGTCTTTTGAAATATGTCATGAATGACTCCAAGTAATATCTCTAAATGAGCAAATGCACAGCGGAAGATTTCTTTCATTTCTCATAAATATACATCCCGTGCATAGAGACAAAAATCATTCATATGGATTGAACACCTAGTAACCGACATTAACAAGATGTATATAGAATATCCCCATCATTCCGGGATACCCATCGGACATGATAATTTCGAAGTACTAAAGCATTCCAAATTACAGAATGGGGCTTGTTGGGCCCGATAGATCTATCTTTAGGATTCGCGTCAATTTGAGGGTCTGTTCCCAAATTCTTAGGCTACCAAGCTAAAAAGGGGCATATTCAGCTTCGATCCATTCAACCATATAATGTAGTTTCAATTACTTGTGTCTATTTCGTAAAACAGTTATAAAAATAGCGCATGTATTCTCAGTCCCAAAAATATATATTGCAAAAGCATTTAAAAAGGGAGCAAATGAAACTCACTATACTGTATTTCATAGTAAAAATATATATGACGTCATCGAACAAGTGTAAGGTTGGCCTCGGATTCACGAACCTATATCATTTGTATATTTATTAATATACATAGTTGTAATCGAACAAATATAGATTTATTAATTATATCCTTTTTATATTGATAATATATATATATATATATATATATATATATATATATATATATATATATATATATATATATATATATATATATATATATATATATATATATATATATATATATATATATATATATGTTTCTTATATTCATTTTGTATTTAAAAATATATTAAATTTTTGTTATGTTATGTGTATTAAATATATCATTTGTATATTAATAATAGTAGTTATAATAAGACCAAAATAATATTAATAGTGGAAAATGATTATAATACTTAATATTATTAATAAGATAGTAATGTTAATGATTCTATTAATGATAATAATAATAATGTTATTAACAATAATAAATGTAAAAATATTACTTTTATTGTTAATGATAGTTTAAATAATAATGATTTACTAATAATAATAATAATAATAATAACTTTAAATCGAACAATTGTACAATGACACATTATTGTAACTTATATTATTATTATTATTATTATTATTTTTTTTTTTTTTTTTTTTATGATAATGTTAATAATAATAATGATATTGTTAATAATGATATTTTTGTTTAATAATAATAATAATAATAATAATAATAATAATAATAATAATAATAATAATAATAATAATAATAATACTACTACTAGTTACAAAAGTGATACTAATACTAATATTAATGAAAGTTGTGATAACTTATATTATTTTCATACTAATAATAATCATAATCCTTAATGATAACAATAATAACACTTATACTAATAATAATAGAAATCTTATTAATAATGATAATATTAATAATTATACTACTTAAGATTAATACTTATAATGATAATAATATTAGTAACAATAATAATAATAATAATAATAATAATAATAATAATAATAATAATAATAATAATAATAATAATAATAATAATAATAATAATAATAATAATCCTACTTGTAATTATAATTTTGATAATAATACTAAAAGGGTAACTACTACTTTTATTGGTAAAAATAATAATACTAATAACTAATATACTAGTAATAATATCAATAACTAATAATAACAATAATATTAACAACAATAATAATAATAATAAAATTGATAATAATAATAATAACAATAATAATAATAATAATAATAATAATAATAATAACAACAATTAGAAAACTACCTTTCAAGGCTTTTAGTAAAAAAAAAGACCCGAACCGGGCTCAAACCCGTGACCTCTCGAAGCCCGACACACTCATCAAACCATGGAAGCAATTCGTTTTTCCTGAACTAAACCCAAGTGATTTATTTATAACCCGTTTCCTCTTATATTTCTTTATTTTATACCTTCTTCTCCTCCTTCATCATAATCAAATCGATACAGGAAGCAAACCCAGATAAAATATGAATTTACTAATTAGTTTTAAGGTTTAACATTTATACAAAAACAATTATAGAGTTTTTATATTAATTAAAACAGAAAAAAATAAAAAAAAATACGCTGATGAACAATGAAGAACATAAACATTGATTTTAAAATTGAAACGGTTTCAGACCTCGATTCCTTAATGAAATATTTTCCAAATCTCTCCTAGAAACTATCTGAATCCTTAATTTAACTCAAAACATCAAAAGGAAGTCGAATTTTACTATGAACACTCATTTGACTTTTTGAAAAAAATACGTTTGACTCGAGAATTAGAACACGATACTAAAAATTGGCAATTGTAACTTTCCATAAAGTTTAAGTGAAATCTTTCTAACATCCTTGCACTTATAGATTTTAAAATGGAATTCAGATTCGAGGTTTTTGGAGAAAAAAAAAAGAAACAGAGATATCGTACCAGTTTAAAAATAAAATTTGATTTTTGCTGTGTTAATTCATATTGAATTAGTGGAGTGTTATATAGATATTAACAGATACAATCACAGCTAATGTAACCCAATTACGTTTGTTTGTAGATTAAAGTTGGTCGACAGAATCAAATAATTCGTACAACAAAATAAATAAATAATAATAAAAAAATAAAAAAATATAACATGATATCGATTGCTAACTGAATGGTACCATTGAACTGTTTTTGATGGTAATTAGTTCTAAATAAGAATAGAGTTTGAAAGAAACGTGCATCTGATATTGATCTCAATCCATATACGGTGTTATATAAATGATTTTAATATTAATGATTAATAATTATAATTATATTTATAATAAAAATACTAATAATAATATTAATATTAATATTAATAATAATAAGAGTAATATTAATAATAAGTCATAGTAATTATAATTTTTAGTGTAATAGATAACAATAATATTATTAATGGTAATTATAATAATATACTAGTGATAATTATGTTTATAGTATTTATAATATTAATGTGTAATAATAATGATATTAATTATAACTGATAATAATAATTTTATTAATAATACTATTTGTATTATTTATGATAATAATGATAATCATAAAATAATAATCATATTACTAATTAAGATTAATAATGATATCACTAACACTAGTAACATTAAATGTATCGAACTTTATATATGTTATTTAGTTATATTAATAATATTGATATTAATATTAATATTTATTTTTTTTTTGATCATAATGAATTTAATAATAATACTATTAATAATTATATCTTTACTTGTAATTACTTCTAATATATTAATGTTTCAATTTATATGTATATTTTATATTAAAAATAATAATTTTATTAATACAAATATTGATGTTAATGAAGATAATGTTAATAATATTAATATAACAATTATATTTAAACTTGTAATTACATATATTAATATTACTTTTTATTAGTTATGTAATATCATAATATATATATAATAACATACATTGAACATTTAATATTTATGTATATAATAGTATACATACAATCAGAAATTTTTTTGCATCGCAATCATATATTTATATGTATGTATATATATATGTATATCTATATACTTTCATTGCTACATATTTAATTATATTTTAAGTATCAAGTAAGTAATATATTAATTATATATATTGAAACAAACAATTTCAGGGTATGACATTAAATACTTTATTAACATTGTCAAATTATGTAAATCCAATCTATTCTTTATATTTAAATAAATAGTTTTAAATAACAAGTTTAAGTTTTCCTTCATAATAATTAGATCACATGATAGTTCGTTATTATAATTAATTTATAATATATAATTAATTACATGTATAGTTGTTTATATATTCATTTCTATTTACAATTAAAGGTTCGTAAATCATCGGAAGTAGTCACAGGGTAATTTAATACATAAAAGAGTTCAAAATTTTGAGACTCAACAATACAGACTTTGCTTATCGTGTCGAAATCATATAAGATTGAGTTTAAATTTGGTCAAAAATTTCTGGGTCGTCACATATTCCACCATGATGATGAGCTTTATGTAAATCACACTACAAACACTAGAAGGAAATGGAGCATTGAGTTGTATGAGGAACCGTCATTAACTACCTTTGCACTGAAATGTCCCATTCTTATTGATTAAAAACGTTCCATATTAATTGATTTCGTTGCGAGGTTTTGACCTCTATATGAGACGTTTTTCAAAGACTGCATTCATTTTTAAAACAAACCATAACCTTTATTTCATAAATAAAGGTTTAAAAAGCTTTACGTAGATTATCAAATAATGATAATCTAAAATATCCTGTTTACACACGACCATTACATAATGGTTTACAATACAAATATGTTACATCGAAATCAGTTTCTTGAATGCAGTTTTTACACAATATCATATAAACATGGACTCCAAATCTTGTCCTTATTTTAGTATGCAACAGCGGAAGCTCTTAATATTCACCTGAGAATAAACATGCTTTAAACGTCAACAAAAATGTTGGTGAGTCATAGGTTTAACCTATATATATCAAATCGTAACAATAGACCACAAGATTTCATATTTCAATACACATCCCATACATAGAGATAAAAATCATTCATATGGTGAACACCTGGTAACCGACATTAACAAGATGCATATATAAGAATATCCCCATCATTCCGGGACACCCTTCGGATATGATATAAATTTCGAAGTACTAAAGCATCCGGTACTTTGGATGGGGTTTGTTAGGCCCAATAGATCTATCTTTAGGATTCGCGTCAATTAGGGTGTCTGTTCCCTAATTCTTAGATTACCAGACTTAATAAAAAGGGGCATATTCAATTTCGATAATTCAACCATATAATGTAGTTTCACGTACTTGTGTCTATTTTGTAAATCATTTATAAAACCTGCATGTATTCTCATCCCAAAAATATTAGATTTTAAAAGTGGGACTATAACTCACTTTCACAGATTTTTACTTCGTCGGGAAGTAAGACTTGGCCACTGGTTGATTCACGAACCTATAACAATATATACATATATATCAAAGTATGTTCAAAATATATTTACAACACTTTTAATATATTTTGATGTTTTAAGTTTATTAAGTCAGCTGTCCTCGTTAGTAACCTACAACTAGTTGTCCACAGTTAGATGTACAGAAATAAATCGATAAATATTATCTTGAATCAATCTACGACCCAGTGTATACGTATCTCAGTATTGATCACAACTCAAACTATATATATTTTGGAATCAACCTCAACCCTGTATAGCTAACTCCAACATTCACATATAGAGTGTCTATCGTTGTTCCGAAATATATATAGATGTGTCGACATGATAGGTCGAAACATTGTATACGTGTCTATGGTATATCAAGATTACATAATATACAATACAAGTTGATTAAGTTATGGTTGGAATAGATTTGTTACCAATTTTCACGTAGCTAAAATGAGAAAAATTATCCAATCTTGTTTTACCCATAACTTCTTCATTTTAAATCCGTTTTGAGTGAATCAAGTTGCTATGGTTTAATATTGAACTCTATTTTATGAATCTAAATAGAAAAAGTATAGGTTTATAGTCGGAAAAATAAGTTACAAGTCATTTTTGTAAAGGTAGTCATTTTAGTCGAAAGAACGACGTCTAGATGACCATTTTAGAAAACATACTTCCACTATGAGTTTAACCATAATTTTTGGATATAGTTTCATGTTCATAATAAAAATCATTTTCCCAGAATAACAACTTTTAAATCAAAGTTTATCATAGTTTTTAATTAACTAACCCAAAACAGCCCGCGGTGTTACTACGACGGCGTAAATCCGGTTTTACGGTGTTTTTCGTGTTTCCAGGTTTTAAATCATTAAGTTAGCATATCATATAGATATAGAACATGTGTTTAGTTGATTTTAAAAGTCAAGTTAGAAGGATTAACTTTTGTTTGCGAACAAGTTTAGAATTAACTAAACTATGTTCTAGTGATTACAAGTTTAAACCTTCGAATAAGATAGCTTTATATATATGAATCGAATGATGTTATGAACATAATTACTACCTTAAGTTCCTTGGATAAACCTACTGGAAAATAGAAATATGGATCTAGCTTCAACGGATCCTTGGATGGCTCGAAGTTCTTGAAGCAGAATCATGACACGAAAATAAGTTCAAGTAAGATCATCACTTGAAATAAGATTGTTATAGTTATAGAAATTGAACCAAAGTTTGAATATGATTATTACCTTGTATTAGAATGATAACCTACTGTAAGAAACAAAGATTTATTGAGGTTGGATGATCACCTTACAAGATTGGAAGTGAGCTAGCAAACTTGAAAGTATTCTTGATTTTATGTAACTAGAACTTGTAGAATATATGAAGAACACTTAGAACTTGAAGATAGAACTTGAGAGAGATCAATTAGATGAAGAAAATTGAAGAATGAAAGTGTTTGTAGGTGTTTTTGGTCGTTGGTGTATGGATTAGATATAAAGAATATGTAATTTTGTTTTCATGTAAATAAGTCATGAATGATTACTCATATTTTTGTAATTTTATGAGATATTTCATGCTAGTTGCCAAATGATGGTTCCCACATGTGTTAGGTGACTCACATGGGCTGCTAAGAGCTGATCATTGGAGTGTATATACCAATAGTACATACATCTAAAAGCTGTGTATTGTACGAGTACGAATACGGGTGCATACGAGTAGAATTGTTGATGAAACTGAACGAGGATGTAATTGTAAGCATTTTTGTTAAGTAGAAGTATTTTGATAAGTGTATTGAAGTCTTTCAAAAGTGTATAAATACATATTAAAACACTACATGTATATACATTTTAACTGAGTCGTTAAGTCATCGTTAGTCGTTACATGTAAGTGTTGTTTTGAAACCTTTAGGTTAACGATCTTGTTAAATGTTGTTAACCCAATGTTTATAATATCAAATGAGATTTTAAATTATTATATTATCATGATATTATCATGTATGAATATCTCTTAATATGATATATATACATTAAATGTCTTTACAACGATAATCGTTACATATATGTCTCGTCTAAAAATCATTAAGTTAGTAGTCTTGTTTTTACATATGTAGTTCATTGTTAATATACTTAATGATATGTTTACTTATCATAGTATCATGTTAACTATATATATATATATCCATATATATGTCATCATATAGTTTTTACAAGTTTTAACGTTCGTGAATCACCGGTCAACTTGGGTGGTCAATTGTCTATATGAAACATATTTCAATTAATCAAGTCTTAACAAGTTTGATTGCTTAACATGTTGGAAACATTTAATCATGTAAATATCAATCTCAATTAATATATATAAACATGGAAAAGTTCGGGTCACTACAGTACCTACCCGTTAAATAAATTTCGTCCCGAAATTTTAAGCTGTTGAAGGTGTTGATGAATCTTCTGGAAATAGATGCGGGTATTTCTTCTTCATCTGATCTTCACGCTCCCAGGTGAACTCGAGTCCTCTACAAGCATTCCATCGAACCTTAACAATTGGTATCTTGTTTTGCTTAAGTCTTTTAACCTCACGATCCATTATTTCGACGGGTTCTTCGATGAATTGAAGTTTTTCGTTGATTTGGATTTCATCTAACGGAATAATGAGATCTTCTTTAGCAAAAAATTTCTTCAAATTCGAGATGTGGAAAGTGTTATGTACACCCGCGAGTTGTTGAGGTAACTCAAGTCGGTAAGCTACTGGTCCGACACGATCAATAATCTAGACGAGTTCCTAATGCTTGCTGTAATGTCTGCCAGAATCTTGAAATAAATCTGCCATCCCTATCAGAGATAATAGAGATTGGTATTCCATGTCTGGAGACGACTTCCTTCAAATACAGTCGTGCTAACTTCTCCATCTTGTCATCTTCTCTTATTGGCAGGAAATGTGCTGATTTGGTGAGACGATCAACTATTACCCAAATAGTATCAAAACCACTTGCAGTCCTTGGCAATTTAGTGATGAAATCTATGGTAATTTTTTCCCATTTCCATTCCGGGATTTCGGGTTGTTGAAGTAGACCTGATGGTTTCTGATGCTCAGCTTTGACCTTAGAACACGTCAAACATTCTCCTACGTATTTAGCAACATCGGATTTCATACTCGGCCACCAAAAATGTTTCTTGAGATCCTTGTACATCTTCCCCGTTCCAGGATGTGTTGAGTATCTGGTTTTATGAGCTTCTCTAAGTACCATTTCTTTCATATCTCCAAATTTTGGTACCCAAATCCTTTCAGCCCTATACCGGGTTCCGTCTTCCCGAATATTAAGATGCTTCTCTGATCCTTTAGGTATTTCATCCTTTAAATTTTCCTCTTTTAAAACTCCTTGTTGCGCCTCCTTTATTTGAGTAGTAAGGTTATTATGAATCATTATATTCATAGATTTTACTCGAATGGGTTCTCTGTCCTTCCTGCTCAAGGCATCGGCTACCACATTTGCCTTCCCCGGGTGGTAACGAATCTCAAAGTCGTAATCATTCAATAATTCAATCCACCTACGCTACCTCATATTCAGTTGTTTCTGATTAAATATGTGTTGAAGACTTTTGTGGTCGGTATATATAATACTTTTGACCCCATATAAGTAGTGCCTCCAAGTCTTTAATGCAAAAACAACCGCGCCTAATTCCAAATCATGCGTCGTATAATTTTGTTCGTGAATCTTCAATTGTCTAGATGCATAAGCAATCACCTTCGTTCGCTGCATTAATACACAACCGAGACCTTGCTTTGATGCGTCACAATAAATCACAAAATCATCATTCCCTTCAGGCAATGACAATATAGGTGCCGTAGTTAGCTTTTTCTTCAATAACTGAAACGCTTTCTCTTGTTCATCATTCCATTCAAATTTCTTCCCTTTATGCGTTAATGCAGTCAAGGGTTTTGCTATTCTGGAAAAGTCTTGGATGAACCTTCTGTAGTAACCAGCTAGTCCTAAAAACTGGCGTATGTGTTTCGGAGTTTTCGGGGCTTCCCACTTTTCAACAGTTTCTATCTTTGCCGGATCCACCTTAATACCTTCTTTGTTCACTATGTGACCGAGGAATTGAACTTCTTCCAACCAAAATGCACACTTTGAAAACTTAGCGTACAATTCTTCCTTCCTCAATACTTCTAACACCTTTCTCAAATGTTCACCGTGTTCTTGGTCATTCTTTGAGTAAATAAGTATGTCATCAATGAAAACAATGACAAACTTGTCAAGGTATGGTCCACACACTCGGTTCATAAGGTCCATGAACACAGCTGGTGCATTAGTTAAACCAAACGGCATGACCATAAACTCGTAATGACCGTAACGTGTTCTGAAAGCAGTCTTTGGAATATCATCTTCTTTCACCCGCATTTGATGATACCCGGAACGTAAGTCAATCTTTGAATAAACAGACGAGCCTTGTAGTTGATCAAATAAGTCGTCGATTCTCGGTAGTGGGTAGCGGTTCTTGATGGTAAGTTTGTTCAACTCTCGGTAGTCGATACACAACCTGCATGTACCATCTTTCTTCTTGACAAACAAAACAGGAGCTCCCCACGGTGATGTGCTTGGTCGAATGAAACCACGCTCTAAAAGTTCTTGTAATTGGCTTTGCAGTTCCTTCATCTCACTGGGTGCGAGTCTGTAAGGAGCACGAGCTATTGGTGCAGCTCCTGGTACAAGATCTATTTGAAATTCAACGGATCGATGTGGGGGTAATCCCGGTAATTCTTTCGGAAATACATCGGGAAATTCTTTTGCAATGGGAACATCATTGATGCTCTTTTCTTCAGTTTGTACTTTCTCGACGTGTGCTAGAACAGCATAACAACCTTTTCTTATTAGTTTTTGTGCCTTCAAATTACTAATAAGATGTAACTTCGTGTTGCCCTTTTCTCCGTACACCATTAAGGGTTTTCCTTTTTCTCGTATAATGCGAATTGCATTTTTGTAACAAACGATCTCTGCTTTCACTTCTTTCAACCAGTCCATACCGATTATCACATCAAAACTCCCTAACTCTACTGGAATCAAATCATTCTTAAATGTTTCGCTAACCAGTTTAATTTCTCGATTTCGACATATATTATCTGCTGAAATTAATTTACCATTTGCTAATTCGAGTAAAAATTTACTATCCAAAGGCGTCAATGGACAACTTAATTTAGCACAAAAATCTCTACTCATATAGCTTCTATCCGCACCCGAATCAAATAAAACGTAAGCAGATTTATTGTCAATAAGAAACGTACCCGTAACAAGCTCCGGGTCTTCCTGTGCCTCTGCCGCACTAATATTGAAAACTCTTCCGCGGCCTTGTCCATTCGTGTTCTCCTAGTTCGGGCAATTTCTAATGATGTGGCCCGGTTTTCCACATTTATAACAAACTACATTGGCATAACTTGCTCCGACACTACTTGCTCCGCCATTACTCGTTCCGACACCATTTGTTCCTTTCGTTCTATTAACCCCTGGTCCGTAGACTTCACACTTCGCCGCGCTATGACCATTTCTTTTACACTTGTTGCAAAATTTGGTGCAGAACCCCGAGTGATACTTTTCACACCTTTGGCATAGCTGCTTCTGATTGTTGTTGTTGTTGCGGTTATTATTGTTGTTGGGATGATTGTTGTAGTTGCTGCTGCTGCTGCTGCTGCTGTTGTTGTTGTTGTTGTTGTTGTTGTTGTTGTTGTTGGGCCGTTTGTTGTAGTTGCGATTGATGTTGCGATTGCTGGGATAATTGTTGCGATTATTGTTGTAATTGCTGTTGTTGTTGTATTGGTGATTCTTATCACCGTTTTCCTCCCACTTTCTTTTGACTTGCTTCACATTGGTCTCTTCAGCAGTCTGTTCTTTAATTCTTTCTTCAATCTGGTTCACTAGTTTGTGAGCCATTCTACATGCCTGTTGTATGGAGGCGGGCTCGTGTGAACTTATATCTTCTTGGATTCTTTCCGGTAATCCTTTCACAAACGCGTCGATCTTCTCTTCCTCATCTTCGAATGCTCCCGGACACAATAGGCACAATTCTGTGAATCGTCTTTCGTACGTGGTAATATCAAATCCTTGGGTTCGTAACCCTCTAAGTTCTGTCTTGAGCTTATTGACCTCGGTTCTGGGACGGTACTTCTCGTTCATCAAGTGCTTGAATGTTGACCACGGTAGTGCGTACGCATCGTCTTGTCCCACTTGCTCTAGATAGGTATTCCACCATGTTAACGCAGAACCTGTGAAGGTATGCGTAGCGTACTTTACTTTGTCCTCTTCAGTACACTTACTTATGGCAAACACCGATTCGACCTTCTCGGTCCACCGTTTCAATCCGATCGGTCCTTCGGTTCCATCAAATTCCAAAGGTTTGCAGGCAGTGAATTCTTTGTAGGTGCATCCTACACGATTTCCTGTACTGCTAGATCCAAGGTTATTGTTGGTATGTAGCGCAGCCTGTACTGCGGCTATGTTTGAAGCTAGAAAAGTACGGAATTCCTCTTCATTCATATTCACGGTGTGTCGAGTAGTCGGTGCCATTTCCTTCAAAATAGTCAAATGGAACAAGTTAATCATACAGAATATTAAGAGTAGTTAATAGTATTTCGTAGCATAATATGAACTCATTTATAAAAGCTTTTTCTTCATATTAGCGTTTGATAAGTTTAAATTCGGGTAGTACCTACCCGTTAAGTTCATACTTAGTAGCTAATATACAATTCAACTACTACAATTCTATATGAAAAACTGATTATAATAATATTTCGCGTTCAAACTTTTACACAATATTTTACAAACTTACAATACCGCTTATTTTACATATAGCATGAAATATAGCACACAATAAATTTGATACAAGATGGTTGTGAAGATAATTCTAGCTAGTACACAAGTCGTTCAGCAAAGGCAATAAAGACACGTAATTCATACGTCCAGAAACAAGTCATGCATTCTGGTTTTACTAGGATTACTTCCCATCCTTGGTCTTGTGGAACATAACTGTTATGGCCGTTGATAAGACAGCGTGTTGTAACGTCGTCAAAGGGACGAGGGTTACGTAATGTCCAACAGTCCCGTAACAATCTAAAAACCTCATTTCTTACCCCAATTACCGACTCCGTCACTTGTGGGAATGTTTTGTTTAATTGTTGTAGCCCGATGTTCTTGTTCTCACTTTGGTGAGAAGCGAACATTACTAATCCGTAAGCATAACATGCTTCTTTATGTTGCATGTTAGCCACTTTTTCTAAATCACGAAGTCCAATATTCGGATATATTGAGTCAAAATAATTTCTTAACCCATTGCGTAAAATAGCATTTGGGTTCCCCGCAATATATGCGTCAAAGTAAACACATCGTAACTTATGGATTTCCCAATGTGATATCCCCCATCTTTCGAACGAAAGCCTTTTATAAACCAAGGCATTCTTGGAACGTTCTTCGAATGTCTTACAAACTGATCTCGCCTTAAATAGTTGTGCTGAAGAATTCTGACCGACTCTAGACAAGATTTCATCAATCATGTCTCCGGGTAGGTCTCTTAAAATATTGGGTTGTCTATCCATTTTGTGTTTTTATACTGTAAAATAGACAAGAGTTAGATTCATAAAAAAAATATTTATTAATACAAGCAATTTTTACATATATCATAAAGCATAAGCACACTATATTACATATATTACACCACACGAATACAACTATCTTATTCCGACTCGCTTGTTTCTTCTTCTTTGGTTTTGGTTCGTTTTGCCAAGTTTCTAGGGATATATGATGTTCCCCTAATACGAGCCGTCATTTTCCACATTGGTTTAGAAAAACCTGGTGGTTTAGAGGTTCCCGGGTCATTGTTACAACTTAAGGACTTCGGGGGTTGACGATACATATAAAGTTCATCGGGGTTGGAATTAGATTTCTCTATTTTTATGCCCTTTCCCTTATTATTTTCTTTTGCCTTTTTAAATTCCGTTGGGGTAATTTCTATAACATCATCGGAATTCTCGTCGGAATCCGATTCATCGGAGAATTGGTAATCCTCCCAATATTTTGCTTCCTTGGCGGAAACACCATTGACCATAATTAACCTTGGTCGGTTGGTTGAGGATTTTCTTTTACTTAACCGTTTTATTATTTCCTCCACCGGTTCTATTTCTTCATCCGGTTCCGATTCTTCTTCCAGTTCCGATTCTTCTTCCGGTTCCGGCTCTTCTTCCGGTTCCGACTCTTCTTCCGGTTCCTCTTCGGGAACTTGTGAATCAGTCCACGAATCATTCCAATTTACATTTGACTCTTCATTATTATTAGGTGAGTCAATGGGACTTGTTCTAGAGGTAGACATCTATCACATAATATCAAACGCGTTAAGAGATTAATATATCACATAATATTCACATGTTAAAAATATATAGTTTCCAACAAAATTTGTTAAGCAATCATTTTTCAAGTAAACACGGTCGAAGTCCAGACTCACTAATGCATCCTAACAAACTCGATAAGACACACTAATGCAAAATTCTGGTTCTCTAAGACCAACGCTCGGATACCAACTGAAATGTCCCGTTCTTATTGATTAAAAACGTTCCATATTAATTGATTTCGTTGCGAGGTTTTGACCTCTATATGAGACGTTTTTCAAAGACTGCATTCATTTTTAAAACAAACCATAACCTTTATTTCATAAATAAAGGTTTAAAAAGCTTTATGTAGATTATCAAATAATGATAATCTAAAATATCCTGTTTACACACAACCATTACATAATGGTTTACAATACAAATATGTTACATCGAAATCAGTTTCTTGAATGCAGTTTTTACACAATATCATATAAACATGGACTCCAAATCTTGTCCTTATTTTAGTATGCAACAGCGGAAGCTCTTAATATTCACCTGAGAATAAACATGCTTTAAACGTCAACAAAAATGTTGGTGAGTCATAGGTTTAACCTATATATATCAAATCGTAACAATAGACCACAAGATTTCATATTTCAATACACATCCCATACATAGAGATAAAAATCATTCATATGGTGAACACCTGGTAACAGACATTAACAAGATGCATATATAAGAATATCCCCATCATTCCGGGACACCCTTCGGATATGATATAAATTTCGAAGTACTAAAGCATCCGGTACTTTGGATGGGGTTTGTTAGGCCCAATAGATCTATCTTTAGGATTCGCGTCAATTAGGGTGTCTGTTCCCTAATTCTTAGATTACCAGACTTAATAAAAAGGGGCATATTCAATTTCGATAATTTAACCATAGAATGTAGTTTCACGTACTTGTGTCTATTTTGTAAATCATTTATAAAACCTGCATGTATTCTCATCCCAAAAATATTAGATTTTAAAAGTGGGACTATAACTCACTTTCACAGATTTTTACTTCGTCGGGAAGTAAGACTTGGCCACTGGTTGATTCACGAACCTATAACAATATATACATATATATCAAAGTATGTTCAAAATATATTTACAACACTTTTAATATATTTTGATGTTTTAAGTTTATTAAGTCAGCTGTCCTCGTTAGTAACCTACAACTAGTTGTCCACAGTTAGATGTACAGAAATAAATCGATAAATATTATCTTGAATCAATCTACGACCCAGTGTATACGTATCTCAGTATTGATCACAACTCAAACTATATATATTTTGGAATCAACCTCAACCCTGTATAGCTAACTCCAACATTCACATATAGAGTGTCTATCGTTGTTCCGAAATATATATAGATGTGTCGACATGATAGGTCGAAACATTGTATACGTGTCTATGGTATATCAAGATTACATAATATACAATACAAGTTGATTAAGTTATGGTTGGAATAGATTTGTTACCAATTTTCACGTAGCTAAAATGAAAAAAATTATCCAATCTTGTTTTACCCATAACTTCTTCATTTTAAATCCGTTTTGAGTGAATCAAGTTGCTATGGTTTAATATTGAACTCTATTTTATGAATCTAAACATAAAAAGTATAGTTTTATAGTCGGAAAAGTAAGTTACAAGTCATTTTTGTAAAGGTAGTCATTTTAGTCGAAAGAACGACGTCTAGATGACCATTTTAGAAAACATACTTCCACTATGAGTTTAACCATAATTTTTGGATATAGTTTCATGTTCATAATAAAAATCATTTTCCCAGAATAACAACTTTTAAATCAAAGTTTATCATAGTTTTTAATTAACTAACCCAAAACAGCCCGCGGTGTTACTACGACGGCGTAAATCCGGTTTTACGGTGTTTTTCGTGTTTCCAGGTTTTAAATCATTAAGTTAGCATATCATATAGATATAGAACAAGTTAGCATATCATATAGATATAGAACAAGTTTAGCATATCCAGGTTTTTCGTGTTTAGTTGATTTTAAAAGTCAAGTTAGAAGGATTAACTTTTATTTGCGAACAAGTTTAGAATTAACTAAACTATGTTCTAGTGATTACAAGTTTAAACCTTCGAATAAGATAGCTTTATATATATGAATCGAATGATGTTATGAACATCATTACTACCTTAAGTTCCTTGGATAAACCTACTGGAAAATAGAAATATGGATCTAGTTTCAACGGATCCTTGGATGGCTCGAAGTTCTTGAAGCAGAATCATGACACGAAAACAAGTTCAAGTAAGATCATCACTTGAAATAAGATTGTTATAGTTATAGAAATTGAACCAAAGTTTGAATATGATTATTACCTTGTATTAGAATGATAACCTACTGTAAGAAACAAAGATTTCTTGAGGTTGGATGATCACCTTACAAGATTGGAAGTGAGCTAGCAAACTTGAAAGTATTCTTGATTTTATGTAACTAGAACTTGTAGAATATATGAAGAACACTTAGAACTTGAAGATAGAACTTGAGAGAGATCAATTAGATGAAGAAAATTGAAGAATGAAAGTGTTTGTAGGTGTTTTTGGTCGTTGGTGTATGGATTAGATATAAATAATATGTAATTTTGTTTTCATGTAAATAAGTCATGAATGATTACTCATATTTTTGTAATTTTATGAGATATTTCATGCTAGTTGCCAAATGATGGTTCCCACATGTGTTAGGTGACTCACATGGGCTGCTAAGAGCTGATCATTAGAGTGTATATACCAATAGTACATACATCTAAAAGCTGTGTATTGTACGAGTACGAATACGGGTGCATACGAGTAGAATTGTTGATGAAACTGAACGAGGATGTAATTGTAAGCATTTTTGTTAAGTAGAAGTATTTTGATAAGTGTATTGAAGTCTTTCAAAAGTGTATAAATACATATTAAAACACTACATGTATATACATTTTAACTGAGTCGTTAAGTCATCGTTAGTCGTTACATGTAAGTGTTGTTTTGAAACCTTTAGGTTAACGATCTTGTTAAATGTTGTTAACCCAATGTTTATAATATCAAATGAGATTTTAAATTATTATATTATCATGATATTATCATGTATGAATATCTCTTAATATGATATATATACATTAAATGTCTTTACAACGATAATCGTTACATATATGTCTCGTCTAAAAATCATTAAGTTAGTAGTCTTGTTTTTACATATATAGTTCATTGTTAATATACTTAATGATATGTTTACTTATCATAGTATCATGTTAACTATATATATATCCATATATATGTCATCATATAGTTTTTATAAGTTTTAACGTTCGTGAATCACCGGTCAACTTGGGTGGTCAATTGTCTATATGAAACATATTTCAATTAATCAAGTCTTAACAAGTTTGATTGCTTAACATGTTGGAAACATTTAATCATGTAAATATCAATCTCAATTAATATATATAAACATGGAAAAGTTCGGGTCACTACATGCAGCTCCACAAAGAGCAAGAAAGGTTGCATTTTCATCAAAGTTTTTCATAGAAAATGAAGTGTTTGAAGATCTAAACGAGACGTAGTTAGAAAAGAATGTGTTACAATCCGTTTCACATCGGATTATGAAAGAAAATTGAAGTCCCTTAGAAGCTTAAAGTAGTGGCAAACTAATATCTCCCACCAATGTTTTTAGTTGAAATCGAGATGAACCCGGTTAGTCCACTGTTTTAGCTTTGAGGGGCGATAGACTCTCGAGGTGTAACGGGCACGCAGCTTGTGCCTCTCTTAGGACCGCTTTGAGGGTCGTTTCAGAAAGTTCAATGATGAAGCTTCTTGAGATTGAAATTAACGCCATTATTGTTTTAAGCAGGAGTCATATGATTATGAAGAAAGCATAGTTATAGTTTTGAGAAGGTATTATAGATAATAGATAATACAGATGAAAATGGGAGACGAGAGAAATTAAGAGGTGGACTTTTTATATGTTTTGATTTTAATTTAGTTTTGATTTTCAAGTGTGAAGATATTAAATTTGGAGAAGAAGATGAAGTTCACATCTAATTAATAAGTTAACAACAAACGTCGATTTATTGGCTTCTTGACTACCGCTTAAAGCATAAATTGAATTTTCAGACATGATCTAAAACCCGTGCAAAATGTGCAAACATCTTGAATCCCTATAAAAATGTTTAGGCCCATTCTTGCATTTTTGAACAAGTTTCAGGGACTAATCTTGTAATTTTGTCAAAAATATATAAACGCTCAGAGGTTCCAATTTTTTAATTTTGGTTCATTACATCTGCCCCCAAAAATTTGACACACGGCCACACTCATACTCAATACCTTAGCTATCGAGAGTACTCACTAAAGAGGCAATGTCAATTTCACGTTCCAATTATGTACGTATATAATTTATATATATGTGTGTGTGTTTTCATCTACTTATATTTGATTGCTTTTAGACTGCAAGTTGTTTAGTTAGGGTTTTAAGTGCCAATTTTTTAATCGTGTGTAATTTTAGATCCGGAGCACACTCAGTATAACCTAGGTTGTTCTTTTTAAATTAGTTTGTTGAATTATATTCTAGGGTTTTAGATACATGCTCTACTCTGGTGGTTAAGTTGTGTACGGTGTTTAATTGTATCTACTCCTAATTGTATATGATTAAATTTTGGATAATTAGTTATTGTTTTTAGGCATCATTTGGTTTCACTGACCAAATTTGATTATAGAAGTAGTTGTAGCTTGTTTGAATTATTAGTGTGAGAGTTTGTTCATATTCCTTCTGGTTCTAATAAAAGTATCTGTACACGAATTATCAAGTGATGGCTTGAGTGTAGATATTCTGTCTGTTATATAGAATTATAGATATATAGATACTGTTTTTAGTTAAATATATATAGAATATAGATAGATACCGTTTTGTTGACATTATGAAACTAATGTTATCGGATGGGGAAAGTAATTAACACATTACTTAAAAAATTCATGTTGTAAAAGTATATGGATGACTCAAAAGAAGTTTGAATGGAAAAGTTGTACACGAAAGCATGTACGAATAATATCAGTTGTTTATGAATGGAAAAGTTTTCATATAAATACTGATTTTATGAATGTATTTATGGGACGCAGCGAATTTGGAGGTAACGCGGTTCATAACATTTTTCTAATAACAATGGGGAAGTCTCCTGAAAATTGGATTAAGACCGTGCCTGTGCCATTTGGGAAGATTTCGTCAAAATCCAATATTTCAAAAGTAAGTAAATAACGTTTGACCTGTCTGTTTTATTTGATTCAGCATACTATATGTATCATAAGTGTTACGAGTATGATTTTTTGAAATGAAACCAATATACATGCTACTGCATAAACTTGACAGCTTGTTTTTTAGACTGAACTGAAGGGAGGGCCCTGTATGTTGATAATCATGTTTTTTTTTCCACGACTATAGGGCTGATAGCGGTTTTGATTATTTGGTAATATCTGTGAGATCACGTTTATAAAATCATAGGTTGTTTTAGGTTTGACTTCCGACTGAACAATGCGTATGAATATAGTGTGTCTAATGCTTACAAGTTATGAGATAAATGACTTTCATAAAGTTAATTTAACATAAAAAGAAGCATGATGTTGTAACTAATGTGGTTTTACTGGCTGCATGTTATAAAAATCAGAAATTAAAGACACTTTCATGATTCTGTAACATCTATGCATGTAACATTTGTTGATCTAGTGGTAACGGCCCATACCTCTTTGTTAGAGGTTGGAAGTTCAATTCACTGGGGTGACAACATTGTGTGATATCCCATGATCTTGAATTCCACCCAAGGTCGCCTTTCGTACATTGTGTTGCGGGGGCAGCGGGGAGGGGGTTATATCAGCCATGCCCTCGGATTGGAAACCCAGGGCAGCAGTTGGGGGCAGGTTATGCAACTGCGGGAGATGATCACGTGGGTAGGTTATGCAACTGCGGGAGATGATCACGTGGGTGGTTCAGTCTCCCTGGGTGATCCCAAACTGCTGTTAAAAAAAAACATTTGTTGATCATGTAATATTTTTGAGAGTCAAGTCTGCATGACCAAACCTCTTGAATGTTAAATTTTGTATAACAATTTTATGTCCACCTCGTGGGCTTGTGGTTATGGACTTGGTATTCTCATTTCATTAGACTGTTTCTGCCAATGCCCAATGCTTCTTGATAGTTTCATATGGTTTCATCTTCGGACTCTTGTTCTCTGTTCTGTTCTGTTTCATCTTCAGACTCTTGTTCTCTGTTCTGTTCAAGGGCAGAACTCTTAAGGGACAAAAGAGGGCTGTGGTCACCCTAAAAAGTTGGGTAAGTTATCGGATTTGTAGTCCTCCGAGTTACGAACATTTGGGCTTTTGAATCAACCAAATCGGAGTCAGTATGAAGGAGGAGATATGGTTGTCATCGTTTTGATCATATCTCTTCCATACGGACTCATATTTAGTTAGATTCAAAAATCTCAAACGCTCGCTATTCAAAGGGCTACAATTTTCACTTTTATACTTGTAGTAAAATCGCACCCGTCAGTGCAATTTTAAGGATTTACTATTAGTCAA
Organism: Rutidosis leptorrhynchoides; assembly: GCF_046630445.1. NCBI lineage: Eukaryota > Viridiplantae > Streptophyta > Magnoliopsida > Asterales > Asteraceae > Rutidosis > Rutidosis leptorrhynchoides. The sequence continues at coordinate 243,842,854 of NC_092341.1, forward strand.
GAAAGACAATTAGAATTTCGCTGATCATGGCCCTTCCAATACAAATCTTTAAGTTCCACCACTCGTTCTGTTGGTTCAATTTCATAACTTTCATATGCTATCCCTGCTTTGTCAGTTTACAGCAGTGTTTGTATCTCTTTTAACTTTCTGCGGGGGTATGCTCATTTATTACGATCCATGACTAACTAATATGTAAAGGGTATGCATAGTTAACTTTATCATCTTTAGGTGGTTATAACTTATAACTGTGGGAAATGCCTCTGTGCATGGATGCAAGGTTGCAAAACCCCCTACTTGGGGAGTACTCGGCCGGGTCTTCGGATGCAGTAATTGGCAACTCAGGGATTAATCAGATTGGACTTTTTATACATCTAAATAATAGATCTCACAATTTTATTTATGTGTAAATATAGAAGAAAACCATTATCATAAACATTAATTTTAACATATTGACTAAAAATATAAACACAATCGTTCATTTGTTCAAAAACTCTAATATTCTAGTTTCAATTCATATAAAACGTTGACCATTTTTTACCAAAAAATACGATCCCGATTTTGACCCACTAACCGGCTCTGATAGGTATGTTCATAAAAAGGATTAATCGGGAGTAATCGAAGTGTTTTACAACAGTGCATGGATGCCTGTAGTTATGAGGCTGACATGTGCATGTTGTACCCGTCGTATGTGGCAAGATAAGAGCCTTGTACCGTCATGCAATTTTTCATATATTATAAGAAAAAATCGCATAGTAGCAGTTGTTTTTTCATAATTTTAATGGTATACTAAATTATCAGATTCTGATGTCTTATTGTTATTTTTTTTTTTAAAGACGGCTACTTCAAAGAAAAAAACCTCGATTTCTATTAAAGCACGGTCAAAGGATCTTGGTGCTGATCCGACGGTTATATCAAGTCCAGTTCGTCATGTCATCAATGTAAGCAGAGGACACACACAATTAGAGAAGTGTACCCGTGTCAAATTAATGCATGATACGGCTGATAATGTAAGAAATATGTTAGGATTAGATTCAGCAAATGATGATGAGATAATCAGGCTAGAACAGGCTGCTACAAAAGTACAGGCAGCCATCAAGGGATGCATGGTAAGTTTCTGGAGCTTTATTCTTAGTTATCTTTATTTAATCTATTTTTGTTTTTAATGGTGATAACTATACCTGGCAATTGAGACCCATACTTTCAAATTTGGGTCAAACGAGTCAAGCTTTCAGGTCAATTGGGTCTTAAAAAAATTAAGCGTGACAATGTAAACCAGAACTTAAAAAAAATTCCAATGAATTTTTCTCCAACCTATTGGGTCTTATACAAAATATAAAAGAACGGGTCAAATGGGTATCAAATTCTAAAGTTCAATAAATAGAGACAGGTCTGATGGGTCTTGTGAATGGGTCAAATGGGTCGAGCATAACATATTTTATCCATCAATTATTTATGAAAGTTTTAATGGTTATATCAATTATTATGTATATTAAAATTTTCTTATATATATAATAAAAATATTAATAACTAAAACAATATAATAAATGTAAAAGTATATGACCCGTTTGACTTATTTGACCCATTTGACCAATTACCCGTTTCAACCTGTTACCGAAACCGACACAACCTGACCCGTTTAGATCTGTTTAAATTTTTTACCCGTTTGACCCATGACCCATTTCAACCCTAAACCGTTTTGACCCGTTACCCAAACCAACCAAACCTAACCCGTTTGCCAGGTATTACTTATAACTTACTAATAATATACATGGGTTCGTGAAGGCTCGCCGAGCATTTTGGGCCCTCAAAGGTATTATAAGGCTTCAAGCACTAGTTCGTGGTCATTTGGTGAGGAGACAGGCTGTTGCTACGTTGAGTTGCATGCGTACAATTATTGAAACTGTGGTAAGTCTTTTTTTCTTATGCCACCGTACTCTGATTTAATTAGCTATCTTTCCTTTTTCTATGTTTTAGGCCATCGGGGCCCACACATTAATTTAATTCAAGTGGTGTATCCTTTTTGTTTCATTTGCAAATGATTCCATCTGTATGTTTCACAAGAAAGGAGCCAACTTGCTACAAACTTCTCTCAAATCGGAGAAGCTATCAAATAATGCATTTAGTGCAAAGGTACCTTCAAAAAATTGTATTAATCTTCAAGGTCTAAAATCATTATTATAAATCATTATTATTGGCTTATTGCTATTGCTATGCTAATATTATGTTTTGTTACGAGTTGACAAATTTGATTTTTATTTATTTTCAGCTTCTCGCTTCATTAAACAATACTATGTCATTAAACATCCAGTATGATCCAACTGAACCCAATTCAGTTGGTAATTGGCTTAAGCGTTGGTCATCGTCTAACTTCTGGGACCCACTTCCTCGAAGCAAAAACAACCTTGTTGTAAAACAAACAAAATTACCAACTCAAGAAAAAGACATTATTAAATGGACAAAGAGAAATATTCGCAGAGTTTTGACAGCAAAACTTGGTAGTAATAACAATCTACTGTCAAATTCGTCCGAAAACAAAATGCCAAAACGCTCAGCAAGAAAAATCTCAGTATCTGTTGCCGGGCCCTCTGAAAAGTCAAAAGTCGAGAAAATAAACAACGTAAATGATAGAGAACGACCCAAGCCTAATGATGAAGTGCAGCCGAAGCCCGCTATTTTGAAAGTTTATCAAAGGAGGAGAAAGAGACAGGTGTAGGGCCAGGATTGAATGAGTGTGTTACTCTTTTGCATATAGGGAGATAGGATGTAGTGGTTAGGATTCATGTTTAATTGTGTCTATTGTATTCGGGTTTATAGCTTGAGTAGAGGGGGCATCCGATCTTGTGGATTGGCTGTGAGTATTTATTGTTACTTTCTTCCACATTAATTTCAAGCATCTGGTTATCTTCTTGTTGTTACTTTTCATTGTTCTCCTATTATCATTCTCATTAAGCAAATTTCTGTCAATTGCGGTTGAAATGGTCATACCGGATTGGTGCAAAGCGCTTTTGTGTATAGTAATATTGTGTTTTTTTGTAGTAAAATGATTTCATTGATTTTATGGATTAAATGTACACTTAGGCAACTTTTGGACGGTTCAACCCATTTGATAGGATTTGAGTTGAAAGTTACCTTCTTACAGTATCAAATTTTTATTTCACATCTGTGTATAAAGACACAGCGTCCTATTTATTTTGTCTTTGCATTTTGGGTTAATTACAGAGTAAATAAGTGGTTAGCGCCTTAGCGGACATATTGTACAATCTAACTACATGGGCCAATCTATTTTGTCTTGCATTTTGGGTGGGCCAACAATTATTATACTGTACCAGTTTACACGTGTCCATAATCCATATTACTCCTTACATAATAGAAGTTCATGGTGGGCCTTGGCCCCTCCTATGTTACATACATGGAAGGTTTAAAAAGATGGGAGACGGGGTTGAGACGAACATTGACTAACGTTAACTTATAATCGCTATTATCGTTATATAATACAAAAAGTAACATTAAACAACGTCGGTTTTGATCGATTTGACCGACTTTCGACAGAATTTTTGACTTTTGACCGGCGTTGACCCGACATTATCCACATTTGACCCGACTTTTGACTGTTGACCGACTTATTAGACGACGGGACGGGTTCGAGACGGGCTAGTTACCAAAATATTACAACGTGCGTCGCAATGGACGCAACAGACATCGTTTACAACATTGCTTACATGTGAACACGTGGCTAGTTGATTGTTACTTAATGTTGAAATTTGAATGAATATCCACCTAACAATGAAACAATCAAACAAAAATCTGCAATAACATGCTTGAGTTAAGCATTTTTAATTAGTATTATTTTAGTATTAATCATAATCATAATTTAATTCATAATTTGATTTGATTTGGATTATATAGATATTTTTTTTTTTAGAAAAGTCAGAATATCATAATAATAATAAAATGTATTTGGTAATTTTGTGGGTCTTGAAAAGGATGCATCTAATTGTCCCTAAAATGTTGCAGTGAGTCTCTCACAGTCCCAAACTCCCCCTTCAGATCTTGAATTCATCAACCATTTACATTTTTTTTAATCCTATCAATATCTGTAATTTATACTATGCTCAAATCAATAATTCACAAAAATTCAATTATTTTGTGCTGTTTCATCACCACTGTCATTATCAGTGTTCTCTTGTTATGGGGTGGTGTGAATCTATCAAAAAATGATGAGGATATAGATATTTATGAGCTCAACAATGGCCATTTTTCAGTCAAATTTACCAATTGGGGTGCCACCATTATCTCTGTTTTTCTTCCTGACAAATATGGTACACAAACTTACCTCATATTTTATATTTTTTTTCTTTTCTAAAAATCTTTCTTGAATTTTCCAGTCTTTTTGGAATTTGTTCTGTATAAATATCATTCTGTGATTAATATTTTCATTGTCTTGCATATATTCAGGAAATGTTGCAGATGTGGTTCTTGGATATGATTCTGTGGATACATACAGGGTATGATTTTTTTTAATTTTTATGTCCTTATACCTTATTTATTGATTGTTATGGAAATAGTGTACTGAAATGTACCATAAAATCCATTATCCCATTGTGATGTATGAATGAATGTATGATCAATTACATTGGTAGCACTTCATAATTTTATTCTCTGATTATGTTGATATTTAAAATGATAATTGAGCATTATATATAATTCAATTAATTCTATGATAATGATATTCGAGTGGTATCTGGAAAAAAGGGCAAAAGCTAATGAAAAGATCCATCTTATGACAGTACATAATCATTTAGGATGATTATTTAAAATATTTTCTATTGAGTAGATACTTATTTATATGATAAATTAATTGATATTTCGTTCTTAAAAGTTTTGCTCATATGTATGAGCTCATTTTTAGACTAATAAGTTATTTTAGGCAAAAAGTTAGAACCTAAAAGACCTTAATTTAATACAGATATTTGGCCATAATTATTTAAAATAGTGGCAAATTATAGTGAACTATTGGACCATGTTTCAAATTCTCTGTTTCATGTTTTATGACAATTATTTTTCCTCTTTAGAAACAAAGGTAACTAAAGTGCTGTAAGTTTGAACAAAACTAAACCCGACTAAATTCGCTATTGATTTTGAATCAATTTGTTTACTGAAGCTAGTAAAAGTAACTAAATAGATCTGTTTTTGTTTCATTTTCATGATATCGTAGACTGATACCACCTACTTCGGAGCCTTAGTAGGACGAGTCGCTAACCGAATAGCAGGAGCTCAATTTACGCTAAACGGAACCACTTACAAATTAGATGCTAATGAGAACAACAACATGCTTCATGGTGTAATATCATTCTTGACAACACGTTCTTCTTATTTTTATTTATTTATTTATTTATTACCTCTCGCGCTGTAGGCTTCAAAAGTTTGGTTTGATTTCAGGTGGGCATCGAGGATTTAGTCACGTCGTTTGGGAGGTCTTAAACTACAAAAACAATGACGAATCTCCTACCATTACCTTCACATACCATAGCTTCGATGGCGAAGAAGGTTTATCTCAAATTCGTACTTAACAAATCGCCTTTCTTGAATTCCAGTACAAAAATTGCTATGTTCTAACTTAATTTTTATCAAATTAGGTTTTCCCGGAGCTTTAAATGTGTCGGTCACCTATTCGCTAGTCGATAAGTATAAACTAAGCGTAAAAATGGAAGCAATATCGCTAAACAAGGCAACACCCGTCAACCTAGCCCAACACACGTATTGGAACCTTGGAGGTCACAATAGTGGCGACATCTTATCAGAAAAAATCCAAATATTCGGTTCTTACATCACACCGACAGACGAAAACCTCATTCCGACTGGCGAATTTGCTTCGGTTAAAAATACCACGTACGATCTTCTAAAACCAACGGTCATAAAAAGCAAGATAAACGAACTTGCTGATGGATATGACATAAATTATGTGATAGATGGCGAGAATGGTATGAAGGTTGCCGCTATTGTATGGGATGAAAAATCTGGTAGATCGATGGAATTAAGTACGAATGCGCCAGGTGTGCAGTTTTATACCGGAAATTCTATTGATAATGAGAAGGGGAAGAACGGGTTTATTTATAAGGCGCACGGCGGACTGGCTTTGGAGACACAAGGGTTCCCTGATTCGGTTAATCATCCTAACTTCCCTTCGCAAATCGTTAATCCTGGTGAAATTTACGAGCATCAGATGTTGTTTTCGTTTTCTATTAATTAGTAAGTAGAAGTAGAAATGTTTTGGATTTAAAAAGTACTATAATAAATTATGTGTCTTGTATGGAGTTGTTTTTATATAGTTGTGGGTAACGTGATTGATAATAATTGAGAGCTATCTTGTTTTAGCTTCTACATTATTTGTTGTTGCAGGTTTTACTTCGATCGGCATTTATATAGTCTCGACAGGGAGAAAGTCATTCAGGATGCTGATCCCACGAACTATCTGAGAAAAAAGTTCACGGATGCTGTACATTACGCTAATAAATTAAAATACTGACATAATTTAAAATATTAGAAAATGAATACTAGAACTATTCTTCTTCGGCCACTCCTCAAATTACTTCCCATTTTTTTCTTAACCGGCTGTTATTTTTTTTTTGAACATCCAATATATATATAAACATTGCTCACTCTAGCAAGAAACTAGAGGAGCAACCAACAAAAAAAAACTTACAATAGCTTACAAAGCCAATCGTTTTTAGAGATATTACAATTGCTTCTATATCTAATCCAATTTAAAGAAAAATTACAAATAGAATCAAAAAGATCAGCTTTCTTCATCTTGGTCTGACCGAAGAGCACGTTATTCCTGAATCTCCACATAATCAACATATATGCTATCATGATGATAAACATGTGGTCCTTCACTCTAGCTGTGTAATTCCAATTATTAAGCCACTCCAAAGCTTGACTCCAAGAGTAAAAATGAGGAACGTCTACATTGGTCCATAAGATAACTCTAGACCATACTTGAACCGCAATTGGACACTCGAACAACACATGGTCTGTTGATTCTACCCTACGTCCACATGAAGGACAATCGATGTGCATGATCTCCAAACCCGGCTGTTATTGGTTGTCGTTACAATCACACTTCTTCGTCTTATCTTACTCTTCATAAAATTAAACATTTTTATAGTATAAAATCGCACAAGCTAAGAAAGGTGCTTGTTGAGTAAGGTAAAAGATCAAAGAAGTCTCTCCGATCGATCCCCAGCTCCACGTAAAACACGTATTTCTGTTGAATCGTTAGTAAAAATACTTAATTTTCAACCTCGATATACTAACTATAATCTTTTCAACCGACTGTTACCGCTTGTCGTTGCAATCACACTTTTCTGTCATATGTTACTCTTCATATTTCAATTTATTCGTAAAAATCGCAGGGCTCTTGTACGTACAGAGCAAGTACTTTGTCAAACAGAGAATAATACGACAAACAGTAGGTACACAGAACAAACTACATCGAATAAAATCTTCAACTAATATTTAAATGTGAAATATTTTTGTCAACTACAAACAATAACAAATTTTAGTAACACTAAAAACACTTCAGACTGTTATAATACATCAATTATTGAAGTAGAAGTCAAGAAATGGTGGCTAACAATTTTATATAATTCACAAAAGTCAAATATGTAACACTCTTTGTAGTATAAATATGCATCAATATGTACAAGATAAACACACCATTCTAATATACTTACATCAAGTATTATACTTCTTTCTCTCCATTATAATCCTTGTTCTTACACTTCATTATTAGTATTCTTAATCAAGAATCAAACCACTAAAGGTAGTTATAAGCCTACTGAATTATAACACGTTATCAGCACGAAGTGCTCCGTATAATCAAGGTTTATCTAAGCAAGTACAAGTCACTAATCAAGGCAAGTGTTCAAGTCCGGCAGTACGCTGCTTCGGACCGGTGTACCCTGGGAACAGACGCAGAATCTGTTTAAGGGAATTGTGTCAAACACAAGCCCGGTTCAACCTTCAATTCGGTTAGATCGTTCTATCCTTTTGTTCTTATTATTACGTTTGTGATAATATGCATAATTGTTTCAGTTTCATATACATATTTACCTACAAACTTAAACAGATTATTGTTTTCTTACGAAACTGAATTTCAATAAACTGATGCCGTAAGTTGTTGATGAGCTTATCGATATTATATGCTATTTATATAGACGGTATTTAATCAAATTGATGTATGCTTGACAATTATAACCTCTTGACTATGTTCTAATTAAGTGTTTCATTTATATATTTATAATTTATATATGCTCATCTGGCTATAGTTACGATTAATCCAATCCAATTATTCTTGTGATACTGAGTATTTTATTATTGATTATACAGATTATTTCTTATATAATTTATAATCGTCTGTAGTACCTTTTGATTAAAGTATATTAATTGTAATAGTAGATCACGCTTGCTACTGATGCTATGTAAACCGGATTGTTTGTTCTGAATATTTACAAGGCTACTGATCTTGTCTTACTAATGACTCATCTTACTAATGACTCATCTTATGTATACTGATACAATTCTTCGGTGATAAAATAAAAAAATACTGGCGATATTTATGTTTTAATTCTTGAATGAATTATAATTGGCATGCATCATAAATACGTATGTTAATTAGACTTTTGATTACACATACTCTGTATAAATTTACAATGTTTCATCATACGTGTTATGATTTATATATTAGAAGAATATTATTAATATTAATGATTATGGGTATGTGCATAATACTTGGACACGTGCTATACATTTGGTAAATTCTAAGCAACTTATCTTCATCTCATTACGTTACTTAATAGTTATTTTGTGGAATACGACAATTTGTTATATGGTAATAGCAACTGTGAATCTTGGATAGATCTATATATATTGTATATATTGTGATTATATATGCTACATGGTTATGGTTGCTACCTTGTAAGTTTTTAATTGGTCTAACACATGCACGGAGCTTGAAATTTCATATTACAGGGACCGAAAAAAAAAATAACTAGAACATATAGTTTCAAATATAAAAATAAAACCTCAGCATAGTGGACTGGTGGGCCAAAATTTCTTAAAGTCTTAAAACAAATTACAAAAGTGACGGTTGTGTATTCAGAGGGGCCAAGGTTTAATTTTTACATATAGTCCTCATAAAATACGAAAAATTACTAATAAGTACAAAAGTTTTTGGGCCTCCGTCCTTGGTCTAACATGAAACTTGGAAAAGTGGTTATATTAATTTGTTATATCATGACATATGCTATTATTAATCTAATTGATTAATAAGTTAGTGGATTAGGTTGGCATATTATATTGTGATCGGTGTACTATTTTAAACTCTCGTCATATACATGATTATATGTGTTATACACTGATGCAATTTGATTTCTTTTAAATCACGATAAATTGCATATTGAATTATTTTTAATGTTTAATGCATAATTGATAATCATCATGATCTTTTAAGATTAGAAATATATTTGATGTATACATAAATTTGTTGTATACTTAATATGCATATCTTTCAAGGGAATATAATTCACAGACCTTTGATATATTAGATCGATTTACATGGTAATTTAATATTTGAAATGTTACCTTATATTTGATATATATTATTTTATGCATAAAAGTTTAAAATTATGTGGAGTCCAGTTTTATGATGATTAATTGGGCTTATCATGACTATTGCTACTAGGTTACTAGTACGATTGTTGAGCCGCTTTCTAATGCGGTTCTTTCTCAGATTGTAACTTGTTTGCAGATAGTGGTAACATACACACTATGATCAAATCTAAGAAATATTTCATTGATTTAAATCAAATGAAGGAATTATAAATACTATATCAGGTCTTGCAAACTTGATATAAGGAACGAAAAAGGCAAAAATTCATATTACCAAATGGTACGAATTTTCTGATAAACAATGCTTTGTTTTCTCCCAAATCAAAGAGAAATTGTTAAGTTTCTCTGAAATATATCATAATGGATATGATTATCAGTCAATGATAACCGGAAATGAGAAATACCTATGTAGCACCGAAAAGCGCATATGATGAAAAGTGCAGCGCATATGATTAAAAGCGCAGCGCATATGATTAAAAGCGCATATGATGAAAAGCGCAGCGCATATGATTAAAAGTGCATATGATTAAAAGCGCATATAATGAAAAGTGCATATGATAAAAAGCGCATATGATGAAAAGCGCATATGATGAAAAGCGCAGCGCATATGATTAAAAGTGCATATGATGAAAAGTGCATATGATGAAAAACGCAGCACATATGATTAAAAGCGCATATGGTGAAAAGGATATATGATGAAAAGCGCATATGGTGATTAATAAAAAGCACATACGGTGATTAATGAAAAGCACATATGGTGATTAATGAAAAAGCACATATGGTGATTAATGAAAAGCACATGTGGTGATCAATGAAAAGCACATATGGTGATTAATGAAAAACACATTGAGAAAGAATCACCAATGTTTCTTGAAAGAATTCAAGGTGATATATATGGGGACATGCAAATTTACATGCTGCGATATTATTTCACATTAGACAAAGTGCAACTCATAAATATTCTCCCCTACAACTTGATTTTGGCAGAGAGCCAAATATTTCCCACCATTAGAACATTTGATTGTGCAATGTATGTTCTAGTTGCACAACCATAACACACTAAAATGGGTCCTCAAAGGAGGATGGGGATATATATATTAAATATGAAACATCTTCAATTATAAGATATATTGAACCTATAACGGGTGATGTTTTTACAGCACGTTTTGCTGATTATCAATGTTCCCTAGATTAGGGGGAGAAATGAAAAATAAAGAAAAATATGTTTCATGGTGTGAACATAAATTAATGTATCTTGATCATCGCACAAAAGAATGCGAAAAGAAAGTTAAAAAATAATGCATATGCAAGAACTTGCAAATAAATTACCTGATGCATTTACAGATACAAAAAGGGTGACTAAATCATATATACCAGCAGTAAATGCTTCAGCTAGAATTGAAATTCTAAAAGCTGGAAATGTCACTCATGAGTCTTTGCCACGCCTGAAACGTGGGAGACCAATTGGTTCCAAAGATAAAAATCCTCGAAAAGAAAAATCAGCTGATAATGAGATAAAAGAAAGTGTTCAAGAAGAACCACAAATCAATATTCCTTCTGCAGAGGATATTGATAAATGTAAATACATAAATTGCAATAAATTATGCAATAATATGAAATCGAAATGGAATGACAAATATTGATGAGAATTTTTCATATAATGATATCATGAATAAAGATGATGAGCTGGAACCAAAATCTGTCATTGAATGTCAAAATAGATATGACTATATACGAGCTGAATTAGAATTGCTCAATAAAAGAAAAGTTTTCGGATAAATCATTTTCACTTTTAAAGATGTGAAACGTATGGGACACAAATGAATTTTTACCCGAAAAGGAAATGAGAAAAAAGAAGTTACAAGGTAAAGCTATACTTGTAACTCAAGACTTCTCTCAAAGACCAAAATTGATTATGAGAAAACTTCTTCTCCTGTTATGGATGAAATTACTTAATCAGCCTAGCAGTTTCTAAAAAAAAAAAAATTTAGAAATACATCTAATGGATGTTGTTACTGCTTATCTATATGGATCACTTGATAGTAATATATATATGAAGATACCTGAAGGGTTTAAGGTATCAGAAGCATCTAATGCAAAAACACAAGGAAATGTATTTCATTAAATCACAAAGATTTTTATATGGGTTCATACACTGGTATAACCGATTAAGTGATTAATTGATAAAAAAGGGGGTATAAAAATAATCTTATTTGCACATGTGTTCTTATTAAGAAAACAATGTCCGGATATGTGATTGTAAACTGTTTATGTCGATGATCTTAACATCATAGGTACAAATAAAGAGATCCATGAAACCATTCAACTTCTAAAGAAAGAATTTGAAATGAAAGATCTCGAAAAAAAAACCAAGTATTGCCTTGGTTTGCAGACTAAGCATATGCCTAATGGTTTACTTGTACATCAAACAACTTATACAGAAAAGATTTTAAAACGTTTCAATATGGACAATGCAAAACCATTAAGTACTCCTATGGTTGTTAGATCACTTAATGTTGACACTGATCCATTTCGTCCCTGTGAAGATCATGAAGATATTCTAGGACCAGAAGTACCATATCTTAGTGCAATTGGAGCTCTTATGTATCTTATAAATTGTACAAGACCTGACATTTCTTTTGCAGTTAATTTGTTGGCAAGGTTATTTATCTGATACACATAAAGCTAAATCTCAAAATGGATATGTATTCCTAAATGGAGGTACTGCAATATCATGGCGTTCTCAAAAACAAACACTTGTTGCAACATCATCGAATCATGCCGAAGTGATTGCATTACATGAAGCTACTCGGGAATGTTTTTGATTGAGATCAATGAGACAACTCATTACTGATTCTTGTGGACTAGAACGCAATAAAAGTCCAACAACTATCTATGAAGATAATGCAGCTTGCATAGCACAGATGAAAGAAGAGTATATCAAAAGTGACCGAACAAAACACATACCTCCTAGATTCTTCTCATACACTCAAAATCTCATTAAGGCCAACCAGATTGAAATGAGATACGTTCAATCAACAACTCTGCTGATCTTTATACCAAAGCACTGTCAACTGCTATTTCCAGAACACACGTTCACAATATTGGCATGAGTCAAGTTCAAAAGATGTGACGACTCAATGATGTCTACTTGAGGGGGAGTCAACCTTATACTGCACTCTTTTTCCCTTAGCTAAAGTTTTTATCCCACTGGGTTTTTCTTTAGCAAGGTTTTTAACGAGGCAGTACAAGTTGTTCGCTACTAAAATTGTCATCCAAGGGGGAGTGTTATAATACATCAATTATTGAAGTAGAAGTCAAGAAATGGTGGCTAACAATTTTATATAATTCACAAAAGTCAAATATGTAACACTCTTTGTAGTATAAATATGCATCAATATGTACAAGATAAACACACCATTCTAATATACTTACATCAAGTATTATACTTCTTTCTCTCCATTATAATCCTTGTTCTTACACTTCATTATTAGTATTCTTAATCAAGAATCAAACCACTAAAGGTAGTTATAAGCCTACTGAATTATAACACAGACGTATAGTTTTGCTTTCTCTAATTGATACATAGAGAGTAATATAAAAAATAAAAAATATTACTTAAATATTAAAGGAACAAGAATGCATTTTTAGTAGCAGTGAAATGGCAACAACTCTATCGGCTTATGCTGCCCCTTGTTCTGCCCAGTTTACCACCATTTCAGGTTTTCTTCGTTTATTTTATATTCGTGTGAATTTTAGAGTTAGTAAATCAATCGAATTACGTTAAACACCTGTTAATAAATTATACATATAATTAGTTAATTGTTGTTATTAGGCAGCAAATTAAGGAGTCGTGAATCCATCAATTGTTTATCTATCAGAAGCTATTTCAGTAATCAAATTTCTAGGGTTATAACATCAATGTCATCATCGGTGAAAAATAATAATAATAATAAGAAGAAGGTGTGGATATGGACAGAAAACAAACAGGTGATGACGTCAGCAGTTGAAAGAGGTTGGAACACTTTTATATTCTCTTCTCTTCATCGCCATATTGCCACTGATTGGTCGTGTAAGTATTTATTTATTTTCTGTACAATTTTATATGTATGCATCCGTTTCTATATCATCATAATGCTACAGCTAGTAGTGTAATTTGCCCTAAAAGGAATAATACAGTTGGGACTAAATTGGTAGTTCCTGCACACACATTTAACAAATTGCTCCTTTAACTTCTATTTACCAAATTGTTCCTCTTTTTAGTGCCAGTCACAATGCTAATAGCAGTCACACACCTTTCAAAGTCAAAAATTATAGCAGGTTGTTAAATATTCATGTGAATAATAAAGATTAGCTTTAGGTTAGCACTGTTTAAGTTTTCATGGGGCCTGTGATGCTTCATGATTTACTGATTGCTAACCTTTCTGTTTTGTTGAGGGGCTCTTTTCTGTTTAATTCTTTATTCTTTTTTAATGTGCTTATCTGCATGTTATATCCAACATTTTCAACTACAGTACTACACAGTCGTACTTGGTGACAAGCTGTAAACATGGAGATCATATTGGTCCTAGTAACTATCATAGAGCCTTTTTAAGTTTTTATTTCATTCTGTAAATTCCAACATGCAAAATGGTTGAATTTACTCCTTATTGTTTTGGTGTTACATGCAGCAATCGCGATGATACACCCTTTGTTTCTAGAAGACATTAGGCTTTTTGATAACGAGGCTTCATTGGTTGCCACATTTTCTGAAATATCATCCCCTGAACAGTTGGAGCATCTCCAACCACTATATGAGCATGCAGATAATGTTATCGTTGATCTCTTGGATTGGCAAGTATGCAACATTCCTTCATATTCTTATTCCATATGTTCACAAGATACATGCATTATATCAAACTAAGGTTTCGTTTGATAAAATGGAATGATTAAGCACTGGTTCATAATCTGTATGCTTCAAAGATTCTGAATGAACTTGGTTTTGAATGGCAATAACCTGTTTGATAAATAATCTGAATGAATAATATGAATGAGGTAAACTTACGTTATTAACCTTTTACAGGAATAAAAAATTCAATGTAGTTGTCTGGTAGGTGTTCTTGATATAATTTAAGAAAGATTTACAGAATATATAGTTGCTTTATGGTTAAGAGTATGTTTCAACTCTCAATGGTTCAGCACTGAATGTTGAACCATTCAGCATCAAATGTCATTCAGATGTCAGAAACAAACACGCGCTGAATGCTGAATGGTTCAGCATTCAGTGCTTATCAATTTCATATATTTTTAGGTGATTCCTGCCGAGAATATCGTTGCTGCGTTTCATGGCTATCAAAAAACCATCTTTGCCATCTCCAGAAGTCCTTCGGAAGCTCAAACTTTTTTAGAGGTAGAGCTTAAGACTTTGTAGTAACCTACAAAAGGATAAATCTGTTATTTTGATCTGAAAATTTGGCTTAGCCGGTTTATTATTAGCTTTTATAGGCATTGGAGCAAGGTCTAGGAGGGGTAGTTTTGAAAACTGAGGATGTTGAAGATGTACTTTCGCTGAAGGTACGTCTTTTAATATTATTTATTTCTCTACTGAATCATTATTTCTTATACAGTTGATATCATCAGGACTATTTTGACAGAAGAAATCAAGAAGGAAGTCAACTGGAGTTGACCAAAGCTACAATTACTGGAATCCAAATGACTGGAATGGGAGATCGAGTTTGTGTTGATCTTTGTAGCCTCATGAAACCCGGTGAAGGTCTTCTGGTACTTTTGACCTCTCTGTTTTTGTTTCTCATCAACTTTGCAGCCATTTAAAATGTATAATATAATATAATAATATATAATATATTGCTGTAGGTTGGTTCTTTCGCTAGAGGATTATTCCTTGTTCACTCAGAGTGTTTGGAGTCGAATTACATTGCCAGCAGACCTTTTCGAGTGAACGCAGTGAGTTTTCGTTTGACTGTTTGTTACTTAGATATATAGTTTATATTATTTGTGATAATCCATGTATTTTATAAAATATTTTTTTACCATTTTGGTCTCTCTGTTGGATGCTATTCTGGTATCAATGTCTCGTTGTCATATCCAGGGGCCAGTTCACGCATATGTTGCCGTTCCAGGAGGTAAAACATGCTACCTTTCAGAGCTGAAAACAGGGAGAGAGATCCTTGTAGTCGATCAAAATGGCATACAGAGAACAGCAGTAGTTGGTCGTGTAAAGATCGAGACCCGGCTGTTAGTACTTGTCAATGCAAAGGTTTGTTTGTGAGTTAGTAATTCTCATGCTTTTTTTGCAGCATTTTATTTACTTAGAAATTTATGCTCACAGGTTGATTCAGACAAGGAAATTTACAGCATTCTTCTGCAGAATGCAGAGACAGTGGGGCTTGTGCCCCCTAGCAAAGGTACATATGTTTCACTTCAGTTTGTAGTAAATAAATATAAATTATAAATTTGTGTATTATTTAAATAGCTAAATGGATGGATTTTGATTTGGTGTAGGAAATAAAGCAACGGCGATATCTGTGACCTCATTGAAAGTCGGCGATGAAGTGATGTTGAGATTACAGGGTGGTGCTAGGCATACTGGTATAGAGATTCAAGAGTTCATTGTTGAGAAATGAATTTTAATTAAGCGCTTTATTTTTTGTATTCTTGACACATAGCTTTATGATTAATAGGGTTGTTTCATCCGGTTGAGCTTGCTTAAAATTGATAGATGTCTTTGTAAGGTAACTCCTAGGTATCGAGCACAATGTTCTCATACTCATATAGCGAATTACTTCATATTCGAGGCATGAATCAATGAAGATGATCCAAGGTAACTGCTACGGTTTGTATGAAACTTCGAGTCATTTTAGAGATCAACGTTTGTTACTGATCAAGCATAAATTCATACCCGAGTGCTAATCCGAGAGGATTAAGTGGGGTTGGATTGGTGGAAACTCTCCAGTCCGAATACCGTAATAACATATGAAGATTGTGCATTTTCCTAAGGAATCTTATTGTTTGGGTACAACCGCACAACTACCGAATGGTGGTTTGGGTTGATTATTGAGGCGGCTGTATCTTTATAATGATAGAATATATTTAATTATTGTGGGAATTATCTTGAATGGGGTAGGGTTTATCTTATTTATAGCTAGGCTAAAATTTTTTGTCGTGAGATGATCTTTATGGGTATAATGCCCTAAGACCTTCTCTAACCATGGCGTGTTGGCCTTGTGTGCTCGCAACACCCCTTCAGCACGCCTCTAACGCGGCGTGTTGAAGGCCTTCAAGCTAGGCGTGTGTGCTTGTAGCACATGGAACCAATTTTATGTGCTGAATTCTGATTGGTTGAAACTATTATTTTATTTAATTTTCATCTCCTATTTCACCAAACTTCCAACCATATTTTAACACACCACCCAACACGTCACTCAACACGCCACTCAATTATTTTTCAGTTTACTAGTACGTCCATCAAGCACCTCACCCCTACCCAACAACACGCCAACACACCCTTTAGGGTTAAAGATGGTCTAAGAATATTGTCCAACATTAGTCATTATTGGGCTTTATTTTTAGGGCTCCATTTCTTATATTTGTCACATTATGTAAAAGGACAATATTCGTCGTTATCATGTGCTTGGCACACTATTAAGTCTCTCCAGTTTGATGTTGTGTTTCGCTCTAGATAGCGGTTTCAAACTCTAGCTCTTTAAATCTTTCTGTTATCCGCCCCGTACTTCAATCATGGTCTATTAGCTAGCGGGATGATTTTACTTCCGAACGTGTAATACCATTGAAAATTAGCTCATGTTTTTTGTATCTTTATTATTAGTATTCAAAGTCATAGAATATAAAAATGAGTAGCTCGCCATTAAATGATTATATTTAATAGAATTATTGAAAACCATTGAAAATTTAGCTCATGTTTTTTGTACACACTTGCAAAAGAATCCCGGTTTGTGTTAAAATAGATAAGCGCGGTATAGACCTTGATTTGTTGAGATATTCTGTTTGTGATAAAGCAATTGAAACTGTGGAACATATCCTGCTCAATTGTTCTTTTGCTAAAGATCTTTGTAATATGCTGGAATTTTGGTAGTATGGATCGTGTAAACCTGCAAGATTTGTTCAAAGGAAAAACAAACCCAGCAAATCAGAATTTCTTCTCGAAAATATGGCAAGCTATCAAAAATGATTATATTTTAACTAGTGAAATAACTCGTGGAACCACGAGTTTGTTTAAACGATACAGTTTAATGATATGTTTTAAGTATTAAGTGAACGTAAATGCTAAATTTATTTAGTTTAATGACCCGTGGAATCACAGAGTCCGACTAAGAAACTCGTCAGCTGAACATTTCATCAAACACCTAAAATGCATATTAAACAATTCACATCCAATCATAAGAGATAATATCGATTGTAATTTTATTTTAAAAGTGTAAATTAAAATATAAATTTAGAATTGGTTTCCTTCTACCTAGCTTTTATATTTTCTCGTACTCAATTCAAAATATTAATTAAAATAATTCAAAATTATTTAATTTTAATAATTAATATAATTATTAATGAGATTTAATAATAATAATTAGTTAATAAGATTTAATTTTAATTCAAAATTATTTAAATTAATGACATTACCCATCATGCTTAGATTTTTTTCTTTTTCTTTTTGATTTTTTTTTTAACATAAGAATTAGCCTAATAATGACATCATCATTTTAGAATTTTAATATTAACTATAGATATAGATAGATAGATTATATAATTATATAATTAAAAAGGCATAGTAAACACTCAATAGTAAGATATAAAATCAAAGAAGTCTCATAAAAGGGACAGACAGTTTTTCTTGCTTTCCTTTAATTGTCAAGACCTAAAATATGAATGATATATAATTGTCCTATAAAAATAATTGTCCTATAAAAATAATTGATGCTTCATGTTTCCATTGTTACTTTTGTTTTTTTTATATATAATGTTTTACTCCGTATCAAGCAAAAATGTTTATCAATCACAAATTAATATGAGAGGCCCAACAATAAGTTGCGACATTACAACATAATGTAGATGATAAGGCTGATTAATAGCCTGAACTGTAACGATAAAGAATCTTGTTGAAAAGGGCCCTCAATTAACCTAAATGAACCTTTTAATCTTTGTACTTGTAGTTATAGTTATAGTGATTAGGCCACATGTAATCGACCGCCACCCAACCCGCCACCAGCCGCCACCCCTCTCACCCCCACCACCACCAAATCGCCACCTAACCCGCCAACCACTCCCCTCACTCTCTTCTAACGGCTATTTGTGGGGCCCACTGTTTTTTTCCCCAACGGCAACCGAATCAGTTTTTTTTTTTTTTTGTTTTTTTTTTTTACATATTTATTTATTTATCTATATATACATACACATACTACACAAACTAAATCACTCAACTCACTCAACACTCTTAATCTTTATTCAAACATAAACATTTTTATACACTCTCAATTTTCCATTTAAAAAAAAAAATGTCTCAACAAAACAGCAACGATTTCTTTAACCATATGCTAAACAATCCAATCCCGTCACCGAATCATTCATCATCGAACCAAGCTAGCAATTCGTCTCCAAGCCAAACTAGTTTTTCTCAACAACAAAATTTTGTTCAACCACCACCACCATTTCAACAACAATTACAATTTGTTCAACCACCACCACTACCATTTCAACAACAATTACAATATCAAAACATGCATCAATACTATACACAACAACAATTTCCTATCCCCCAACAACAATTCTTTTCACAATCTCAACAACAACAACTTACATACAATTTGCCACAACATATAACACAACCGACGCCTGAAAGCGTACCCGAAACACAACCCGAGACCGAAAAACAAAAAGCTAAAAGAAAGGGAAAAGCTAAAGTAGCCGAAGGAAGCGAAAAGCCGAAACGTCAATTAATGCATTGGACTGCGGAAGAAGAAGTAATTTTGGCCGAACGTTGGCTCAATGCGACGGAAAATCCGAAAATTGGAAATTCACAATCGGCCGATTCGTTTTGGACTACGGTTGCATCCAACTATAATAAAGTCGCCGATCGAAGTAGAAACACCGATCAAATAACCGGGAAATTGAAATGACTCGTCCTAATCCATCTGGACGAATTCATTACATTTGGTTACATCGCGAGGTACTTGACCTCTATATGATACGTTTTACAAACATTGCATTCGTTTTTAAAAGACAAACTTTCATCACATCGATAGTTGACAAGCATGCATACCATTTCAGAATATATTCAGCTATAATTGACTTAGTAATAATCTTGATGAACTCGACGACTTGAATGCAACGTCTTTTGAAATACGTCATGAATGACTCCAAGTAATATCTCTAATATGATCAAATGCGCAGCGGAAGATTTCTTTCATACCTGAGAATAAACATGCTTTAAAGTGTCAACCAAAAGGTTGGTGAGTTCATTAGTTTATCATAATCGATCATTTTCATCATTTTAATAGATCACAAGAATTTCATTTCCATTTCTCATAAATATACGTCACATGCATAGAGACAAAAATCATTCATATGGATTGAACACTTGGTAACCGACATTAACAAGATGCATATAAGAATATCCCCTATCATTCCGGGAAATCCTTCGAACATGATAAAAACGAATTCGAAGTACTAAAGCATCTGGTACTTTGGATGGGGTTCGTTAGGCCCAATAGATCTATCTTTAGGATTCGCGTCAATTAGGGGTGCACTAATTCTCAAAATTAGTGATGTTCCCTAATTCTTAGGCTACCAAGCAAAAAGGGGCATATTCGGCTTCGATCATTCAACCATATAATGTAGTTTCAATTACTTGTGTCTATTTCGTAAAACAGTTATAAAAGTAGCGCATGTATTCTCAGTCCCAAAAATATAATATTGCAAAAGCATTGAAAAAGGGAGTAATGAAACTTACTATACTGTATTTTGTAGTAAAAATACATATGACGACATTGAACAAGTGCAGGGTTGGCCTCGGATTCACGAACCTATATCAGTATTATATATCAGATAATATAATAAACGTATCAAATATTAATTATATAATATTTATAAAAGTTTTATGTTAAATTCCAATATGTACTTTATTTATTTATTACATCCTTAATTCATATATTTTATATGTATATTAAATATATTTATTTTATATACTATAATATTAAGTTATCATAATATTCAATTATTAATACTATGATAGAAATTCTTTGTTAAAATATTTTAATAATTTTATTTATAACTTATTATAGTATACTTATGTTTATGTTATTGATATTGTATTATATTTTAATGTTTATATAGGTTATATAATGTTTTAATTTATGTCTATAAAATTTTATAATAATGTCTAATTAAAATCATAACAATGTTTTATAATATATATTACAATTTATCTTTTATGAATATATTTACTTAATATATAATAATTATATACATGTTATTAATAATATTATATGCAAATTTAAATAATATTAACGTATTAAATATAATAATTTGTAATGTATTTTGAAATCTTTATATGAAAATTTTAATAATAATAATAATAACTATCATAATGATACAAATTTTAGTGATAATTCTATTAGTAATGTTTATAATAATAATAATAATAATAATAATAATAATAATAATAATAATAATAATAATAATAATAATAATAATAATAATAATAATAATAAAGATCTGTACGCGTTTTATATATCTGTTCCCAAATCAGATCGAGAGAACAGAAATAAAAAGAAATGCAGAGAAGAACGTATCACGATTTAGGGTTTTTCGATTATTCAACAGATCAATTAATCAAAGATCATAAATGTTTAATAGGGCATCGATTCATTATCATCATCGTTCAGTCATCGTCATCATCAATCCCTAATCATCTTTGTCATCGAATATGAAGCGATCCGTCCTAATCTATCCGGACGAAGTTCATATCGATTATAAACGATTCACAATAGTTGATTACATCGCGAGGTACTTGACCTCTACATGATACATTTTACAAACATTGCATTCGTTTTTGAAAAGACAATCTTTCATTTCATTGAAAGTTGACAGCATGCATACCATTTTATAATATATCTAACTATAATTGACTTAATAATAATCTTGATGAACTCAACGACTCGAATGCAACGTCTTTTGAAATATGTCATGAATGACTCCAAGTAATATCTTTAAAATGAGCAATTGCACAGCTGAAGACTTCTTTCATACCCGAGAATAAACATGCTTTAAAGTGTCAACCAAAAGGTTGGTGAGTTCATTAGTTTAACATAAATAATCATTTCATAATTTTAATAGACCACAAGATTTCATATTTCCATTTCTCATAAACATACGCCCCATGCATAGAGGCAAAAATATCATTCATATGGATTGAACACCTGATAACCGACATTCACAATATACATATAAGAATATCCCCATCATTCCGGTATCCTCCTTCGGACATGATATAAATTTCGAAGTACTAAAGCATCCGGTACTTTGGATGGGGCTTGTTGGGCCCGATATATCTATCTTTAGGATTCGCGTCAATTAGGGTGTCTGTTCCCTAATTCTTAGATTACCAGACTAAAAATGGGCATATTCAGTTTAATAATTCAACCATAGAATGTAGTTTCGATTACTTGTGTCTATTTCGTAAAGCAGTTATAAAAGTTGCGCATGTATTCTCAGCCCAAAAATATAAAGGGTAAAAAGGCAAGTGAAACTCACATTACTGTATTTTGTAGTAAAAAATACATATTACAAAACCGAACAATGCAGGGTTGGCCTCGGATTCACGAACCTATATCATTTGTATATTTATTAATACACATAATCGTAATCGAACATATATATTATTATTATTAGTGATAAAATTGTTGTATTAATAACTTTTATATATATATATATATATATATATATATATATATATATATATATATATATATATATATATATATATATATATATATATATATATATATATATATATATATATATAGTTAAATGTATTCATTTTAAATGAAATTGTTAATATAGTTTAGTTAAATACACTTTTATATGATTGTCATTTGTTTATTGAAATTAGTCATTATAATTATACTAAGATAATATTTGAAATGGTAAAAAAAATGATAATGTTGATAATACTTAATATTACTGGTAAATATTATTATTAATACTTCTAATAGTGATAATAATAATGCTAGAATTACTTATTGTGATATTAATAATAATTATGATATTACTAATATTAGAAATGTTAATGATTCTATATAATAATGATAAAAGTTATAATAAGATTAATAAAAATATTAATAATTTATATTATTTCTATAGTACAATATAATAATTATCCTAACCATTATAATACATATATCAATAATAGTAAATATAATACTTGTATTAATATTAGTAATAATTCTAATGATAATAGCAATCAAACTTGTAATTTTTAATTATAACATTTATAAATAATAACTAACATTAATATTAGTAATAATAACTATAATATTAGTCAAAATAACAATTTCTAACAATAATAATAATAATAATAATAGTAATGATAATACTTATAATAATAAGTATAATGATGATATTAATAATTATAATGATAATACTAGTATCATTAGTAATACTTTTTAAAATGATAATTCTAGTAACAATATTAGTAGTAGTAGTAATAATAATAATAATAATAATAATAATAATAATAATAATAATAATAATAATAATAATAATAATAATAATAATAATAATAATAATAATAATAATAATAATAATAATAATAAAGATCATGACAATAATAACAATAATGAAGATAATAATAATAATAAACTTAATAATAATAGCTACCTCCAATTGAAAAGCTTTTAAAAAAAAAAAACTGCCATAACCGGGACTCGAACCCACGACCTCTCGCTCCCCGACATTGCTCCCAAACCATTACTCCATATATATTTATCTGTTCTAATGTATCTCTATATAAATATAAACTGTATAGTTGCCTGTTCCCTTTTCTTCTCCTTCTTCTCAAAACAGTCGACCAGAGAATGAATTCAAACGTATTTCTCAATCAACTAAACAATGTTTGGTTCTTTAAATAAAACGAAAGTAACCGGTATTGTTTGGTTTGGACTAATAAATAACAAAAAATAAAAAAAATATGCAAAAGCAGACTCACGATGCACTTTTGAAACTCAAACATTGATTCAAACATTTAGACTATTTCAGCTTACAATTACAACATGAAATACCTTTCAAATCGTTCAAAGAAACTCCTGACATCCTTAATTTAACTTGAATTACAACAAGGAGTTCGAATTGGATCCTAGTTCATACGGTTTGACTTTTTGAAAATAAATTTGACTTCCAAAATTGAGAATCAATATGAAAATTTGGACCTGGAAACTTTCCAGATAGTTGAGTTGGAAGATTTAAAACATAACAGCATTTATACAATTTAAGATTTCATTAAAATTCAAATTATTTGAAAAATTAATCACGAACAGAGTTTTTGACGGGTTCTTTGATTTTTCTGTTTAATTTTCCGGAAAAAAATAATTGTGTTTGATAATTGATAATACGAGTGAAGAATAGAATGATTTAACATGGGATGATTGATCTGGTTGTTGTAGACTTTCTGGTTCGACAAAAAAAATCACTAGAGGAAGAGGAAAACAGAATTTGATATATCTCATCAGGATCTGTCTCCAAATACGCGTAATTATAGGCTTTTATGTGTTTTATTAAATATTAAATATTAATAAATAATAATTATAAATGAAGTGTATTAATAAAAATAATAATACTGATAATATAATATTACTAATAAAAGTAAAATACTAATAATAATAAATACAAAAATAATAATAATATAAATGATATCAAATCTCATGTCTATATCTTTTATATTTGAAATAATAATAATATCAGTAATATATGTGACGCCCCGTACAAAACCATCGTGTACGGATCACCAACAACAAGATCATTACAAGGTCAAACACTATATGCTATTTGAAAATTGATTTGCATTCATAGAAGATAACGTTTTACAAAAGATAAATAGGAAACATTAACATGAGTACATGATACTAAGGTCATTACAAAGCTATTGTTTTGAAAATAACATAAGTTACGAATGCAAAGTAAAGTTCCATGCTTGAGACATCTCTAAGTAATGCAGCGGAAGTCTAACACAGCAGGTCTGTAACAGCAAGTCTAACACCAAGACTAGAACAGCAAGTTTAACACCAAAACTAGAACAACAAGTTTAACAGCGGAAGCAACATCGTCTAAGCACCTGAGAAATACATGCTTAAAAAGTCAACACGAATGTTGGTGAGCTATAGTTTGTTTGTATCAGTAATGTAACGTAGGCCACGAGATTTCAGTGCTGCAAACAGCGTATCAAAACATTATGTTCAAATCAGTATGAATAGGTATATGTATAACCGTGGGCACCCGGTAACTAGACTTAACGTTTATAACCCCCTGAAAGTACACTTGGCGAGTGCGTATGTTCACGAAGTATTAAACACCCGTTAAATGCTAGCGCGACTAGCCCGAGTGAGGATGTCAAACCCTATGGATCCATATCTAAGATTCGCGTTCACCGGTTCAAAAACCAATGACTAAACGTTACCGTGCTAAAGGGAATGTTTATGCCGTTATATAACCCACATACATACAAAGTTTAAGTACTCGTGCCTAACATGTAAAACGTAAAAAGCGCATGTATTCTCAGTCCCAAAAATAGTAAAAGTGGTAAAAAGGGATGCTATAACTCACAGTGATAAAAGCGGTAAAGTCGGTAATGAAAGTACGCAAGTAGTAAATCGGTCTGAAAGGTCGTCAAACTAAATCAAAGGTTACTACGTCAGTAGGTTATCTTAATAAGTTCTAATAGTGCATAAAATAAGTTTAAGTGTCATCATCATCATCATTCATCATCATAAAAGCTAAGTGAGTTTGACAAGAATAGAGATCGAAACAATAGGCTGACTTCGGTCAGCTGCTACGACCTCTACGTAAATCTAAAAGACGCATGGTCAGTGGCTATAGCTTCGTATATGAGTCCCCTAACAGCTGACCAATTTTCAGGACCTAAATCGTCTTCATTTGACCGTGGCGACGGTTTAAGTGCGAGTAGGTCAGAAATTTCAGCACAACATTAATAGGGTGTAGTGACTCTTGGAGGGCCATAAATCCTAAACCGTAACTCAGATTAAGACGAGGCCTAAACGGAAAATCATATACTCGAACCAAAATAACTGAAAATCAACTTTCCAGTAGCCCAGGTGGTCTGATCAGATACGAAAATCAGTGGATAAGTGCTCCGGTGGGGTTCTTGGTGCTCGATGCTCATCACGGTTCTCATCCTTGATGCTTGTAGCTTCAAGTGTACAACTCGTTGATGGTTTAGCATCACTTTTGACCAAGATTCACCATCAATACACAATATGTTAAGACCAAGTAAGAATACAACTCATTCATGAGTCTTAGATGGATGATGAACCAAGGTTACATCATATCCTTAGTCTTAACACTAATACAAGTCACAATAACAACTAAAGTTACAAACTTTACATCAATATAACAAGTATGAACACAATCTAAGTCAAAAGAGGTGATGGAACCCTAAGCTAGAGAGATTGAATCCATTTCACACAAGTTATAAGGTTACAAAGCTAGAAAGCTTGAACCTTTAAGTGTTCTTGAAGATCTTGAAGCATAAAGCTTGGATCTTTAAGATATATGAAGATAACAAACACAATTTTGAATCTTTTTCACAAAACAACATGATCAAAGCAAAGAGAACTTAGATCTAACAAAAAGATATGAAGATTCAAGCTAGAAAGCTTGCATCTTGATTGTTCTTGAAGATCTTGAAGCATAAAGCTTGGATCTTGAAGATGCATGAAGATTACAAACAAAAGTTTGAATCTTTATCATAAAATAGAAATATTAAAGTATAAAAGAAGTAGATCTACAAAAGTTATGAAGATTCAAGCTAAAAGCTTGAATCTTCCATGTTCTTGAAAGATTCATGCTTGAATCAACAAGATATAAGTAAGATCAAAGCTAAAAGGAACTTTGATCTCCATAAAATGATGATGATGATCATGAATTTGAAAAGGAAAAGAAGAAGGAAAAGAAGACTTACAAGTAATGCTAGAAAGGAAAGAAAGAGAGAAAGAACAAGTGTGTGAAAAACCAAAATGATCAAGTGTGGAAATGAGAGGCTAAAGGCTAGTATTTATAAGCAAAGAGTGATCACATGGATTGATGACATGGCAAGATCTAGGGTGGTGGTGGTGGACGGTTTATGGAGGGGGAGGGGAAGGACAAAAAGTTTACTTTTTGGCTAATGGTGTCTAAAGTGTGTCCTTTTGCTAGAATCTTATGTAACAAAGTTAATTATCCTTATCCATAATGCTAGCATGACTCACTAATTATTTATTTATTTATTTATTTATTATTATGGGCCACTAGTAAATATATTTGGGCTAATTAATTGGGTCACTAGCTAGAGTAGGGTGGGCTTGAGCCCAACAAGGTAAAAAGTCCAAAAAGGCTAACTATTGGGCTTTAGCAATTAAATAAATAAAATTAAGCATCCAAAGGCCCAAGTAATTATTATTATAAAATAATAATTAATATTTCGCTGTCCAAAAGTTCCGGTTCTGACAAAATTCAAACGTACGCGCAGTCCGCGTTTTAATCGTAACGGCAAGTAACGCTAACGGTTATAAAGCATCCAATGGACAAGTTAAGCATTATAATCATACCAAGGTACGTTTTAAAGTATATATGAATATAAAACACGTGTGCCAAGGTTTCAGAGTAATAAAGTAAAGCAGTACGCACAAATACGCAGTTTCGCAAAAATACAAGGCACAAAAGCAAGTCGAAAAAGCTGGGTCATTACATTACCCACCTGTTAATGGAAATTTCGTCCCGAAATTTGAGGAGTGACCAAAAATGGTACAGTATTTAAATAAGAAGTAGCGTATCAAAGTTCCGTGAGACTCGTGGGCTCAGAAGTGAGTTATTTGCCTCGAAGGGTACTTGGGCGTATAAAAGTAAGGATAGGTATATGCCATTAATTAAGTCTCTTGTCCTAAGAGATCAATAAATTGATTTCGTCTCTGGTTAACACGAGTATGTCATTCGAATATATGTATCCACAGAGGGAAAGATGATGTTTTTAGCCTTACAGGCATCTTCAGTAAGCTGGATGTGTAAAATGCATCATGAATGTTACTAAAATCATCTAAAACATTGAGCGCTTATGTCGCAATACAAGGCTGACAGGTAGAACGGAAAATATGGTGATCACAACCATGTGATTTGATGTCTGGATAGTGTTAGCCACGGATTTTACTAACCCCTTGATTTCGGAAGGAGACCATAGGCATAATGAACCCGATATTTAAGAATGTTTCATTTGACTAAATGAATTGAAATGTTAGCTGGAAGTGACTAATCGGACTTATATACAATGCAAGCCATAATTATTTATAGTGTCTCCAGGGCGGTCTGAACGAACATTGAAGGATATCACCCAGTTTACCATACTGCAGGTGAACTTATCCTTAGATGAAATGAAAACA
The DNA here is from genome assembly GCF_046630445.1 of Rutidosis leptorrhynchoides. NCBI lineage: Eukaryota > Viridiplantae > Streptophyta > Magnoliopsida > Asterales > Asteraceae > Rutidosis > Rutidosis leptorrhynchoides. The sequence continues at coordinate 243,871,176 of NC_092341.1, forward strand.
CAGTTCCATAACGTAACTTTATCCTTTCAGTTACATGTTGAAGTTAGGGCTAACATTAACTAGAACAACATATAGTTGCAACCAACGAAGGAAGGAATGTGTAGAGTAACCATATCCGTGTTACAGACGTTTTAAGCTTTCCCTTTCAAGAGGATAACAAGATTCATAGATTCTTAAAGTATTTTATACTATATTTCCGAAAGAAATCGCACGAAGGGTGTAATCTTGGAACGAGAGTGAACTCTTCGAGCGGGTTGTTCTGAATTTATCCTTATACTTAAGGGGATGCGCAGATGAGAAGATATGGGAACTCTTGATCATAAAGAATGGTTTTCTCTTAGTGAAAAGAATCTCAAAAAAATGATTCTTGTACCTCAACATACTGATTGATAGAGATGATGTTTACGGGGGAGTTGCGATTAGTCGTGAAACATTGAGAGTAGAAACCCACCTAATGCCTTTCCTACGATAGGGTGACCACTGGGTGGGTCCCAAAGAACTGATTTATCGGCCCGCATTTTTGCCAAGTCTAACCTTAAGAGGAACATTTTACGAGCACAAAGACTTACTAATAAATTTATAAATCTGCCATCCAAAGTGGCTCAAGAGTTTTTAATAAAGATCTTAATAGTAAGCTTTTATCCCTAACGGGGGGCGAGAAGAAGTGTGATCCATACATGGTGTAGTTTAATATGAAAACCTTTAATAAAATCAACCGAGGAAGTTTTGAAAAGCCTTTAAACGTTTGATTGCGACAACATAAATGGAACGAAGTTCTTGGTAAATTTAGAAGTATGTACAACGTGTATCATTTGCTCAAAACCATTTGACTTCAACTTAATAAAGGAGCGATTTTTAAATAATTTGGAGGTATAACTTGGAATGTACTAACCAAAATAAGTAAGGGTAAATTTATACATATATACTTTTATAAATCGCATAAGTGACAGAAAAGTTTTTAGTACTTTCATTTGTCCATAAATCTCGTGAGGACCGCACAAATAAACAACGTGTAAAAATCAACGTGTGAAAGTTTTTGATAAACATAGTTTTTTGCATTTCAAAGGTTACGAGTTGAAAAAGATTGAGTGGAAAATCTTTGAATCATCGGTTGACATGTTACTAGGTAACAAAAACTAATGAATTAAATGTAGTTTTGATAACATAAGTCTTTGGGCAAAAATGTTCACGTGTGAAGCCGTTAAAAAGTGAGGTACGAAGGGTAAAGCGTGAGGATGAGAAGTTAATCGTTTCTTGACTTTGCAGAAAGCCAAACAGGTTATGAATAATATTAAAGTCGGAATACTGACGGTGTTAATATCGCTAGATGGGAATCTCTTGAAATAAGTCAGGACTTTGAGTTATGTAAGAAAGAGCATCGTTCCAACAGGCGTGGCAAATAAGATCCTTGGGGTAACGCAATAGCTTTGAATGGTTTAAGTGTTAGTGGATGCCCTAAGGCTCTGCATGGCGTGGTAGTAAGTGCCTTCATCACTTACACACACATAAATCACTCAATTTCGACGATTGTAAAGTCTTCATGATGACTTGGATACGAATAAGCAACGAAAAATTTTGTATAATAAGCAACGAAAAATTTTGTATAATAAGCAACGAAAGTTTTATAGAAATCGTTTTAGGTGACAATGTAAGAAAAGAAACGAAGTTCTTTGTAATCTAGGGTTATGTACAACTTGTACCATTCAAGGTAAAATATCTTTTGAACAAAAGATTTGATTTGTAAAAGTAAAATTTCATATGTATCTGTCAAAATAAGTAATTATTTACTTTATTGTATATAACGTATATGATTTCAAAAATTCGCACGAACGGCAAATAAAATAAATTTACTTTCATAAAACTTTGAGAGGATCGCACAGTAAAATAGTGTAAGTAAAAATTTTTAGCAAACTAAATTTTCATATTTCGGAGGTTACAAGTTGGAAAAAGATCGAGTAAAAGATTTTTTGTAAATTTCGGGTGACATTTGAGCAAAAATGTTACGAGGTAATGAAAACTGTTGGATCTAAATGTGGTTGGTGACTATTAGTAGTGCATAAGTCCTTCAACCAAAAATGTTTAAGTGTAAAGTTGTTGCTTATAAGTGAGATACGAAAGGGAGAGTATGAGGATGGGAATTAACTACCCATTGATTTTGGAAATCTCGAACTGATATGACTAATATCGAGGTAAGAAGGATGTTGGTGTGATTACCATCGAATAAGAATTCTTTCGGGATAAGTTAGGTTTCAGAGTCGCGTAAGAATGAGCATCGAATAAGATTCTTGGGTAGTCCTTAAGATAGAATTTGAATTGCCGAAGTGACGGAATACAATTTCCTTTATGTATCATTGTCCATAGTATCGGTTTCTTTCGTAGTTAGAAAGTGAGCAGATTTGGTGAGACGATCACCAATAACCCAGGTAGTGTCATAACTGCCTATTGTTTTCGGCAGCTTCGGGATGAAATCCATTGTCATCCCTTCCCATTTCCATTGTGGGATCTCGGGTTGTTGAAGTAACCCAGATGGCTTTTGGCTCACTATCCTCTCGAGGTACGCGAATAATCTTGTCACTATCAATATCTTTCGCTTTCATCCTTGAAAGCCAGTCCGTTTCAACTATTTCATCAAAGCTTCCCAACTCTATGAGTATTAGGTTAATCCTAAAGTCCATTCCAAATTTTATATCAAGCTTCCTGACTTGATGAGTATTAGGTTAATCTTAAAGTCCATTCCAACTAAATCTTATTATACTACCGCGAAAAATTCTATCAACCTTCTCAAATAACATCTGATTGTGCGTAGATGACTAATCCTTTAAAACTTCCAACTACTACTTTAAAACTTTCCAAGTTTTGTTGACATGAGGTCATTTCCAATGACCCACCTGATAATTTTAAGGTACTACCTTAAATTATTCCTCTATCTCTGTCAGATTACCATTAACTTGTCTTAGAGAATACTTAACCCTCATGGTTGTTAATGGCTTACTAGTCATAACACTAAGGTTCTTAGATGTAAGGTTTCTATCACTCTAGTATTAAACAACTTCGAGACAATAAATGTTGTGAAGAAATGTACCCTAACTAAAATCAGGATGCATGCGAGTCTCCATAACTGAGGTAACGATTGCTCTACCGCAAGTAAGTCCAAAGTTTTTCCTGTTTAAGAACTTTTTCCTTAAGTATTCAGGGTGTCTATATCTATAACAAATTTTTGGGTTACAGTATCTAGGCTACGTGGTTATTCTTTCCCTACCTCTAACGGACCATAATGCGTATACTCAAGCGGTTCCTACCAAAATTTCCTTTGAATCACTTCATATTCCTCATGTAGTAACGTTGGGACTTCTGTATGATTTACTTCAATATAATCACGCTGGCCTGGCGTCATTATATTGTACTAAATCGCACGTTCATTCCAATATCGCTCCATATGGTCAATGTAACGTGATCACTTCAAGTTCTACTCAGTTTCATATAACGTTGCTTTATCTATGCTATCTCAAAACATAATCTACATAGTTAATCTCACGGTTCCTCGGTGTGGGTGCGTATGTCCCGCAGATCATGCATCAATGCCTAAATGTCCCGAAATTTCTTCAAAATGTTCGGGTTCAGGTAGTGTCGTTAGGTTCCTTTCTAGAAATTCCATTGGGGTCTCATGTCAAGTTGTACGTGTAGCAAGTAGTAATACGATACGTCTTGAGGCGACTCCCAAGTCTTTGGGTATGGCTGAGCATCAGGAAAAGGCACTCTGACCTTGTGAAAGGAGATGTCCTCCCGACTTCTCCACTGCCTAAGAGTGTTAGGGACCTAAGTCTGGAAGTGTCGTTAGATCGTCGAGTAGTGGTGAAGAATGAAAGAGATAAGTGACGGTCATGAAATCGTACGGGATACGGGTCAACTTGCGGGAACTGAACAACCTTCTGTTGTTCATACGTTTTACGTGGCTAATTAGGGTGAGCTCGAGGTGCGGTTACTCAGACAAATCCTCCTAGATTGCGTAAAGTAATGTTCCAATTTCTGGAATGGTGGAACGGTAGTAACAGGTGGATTACATTACTAGTACTTAGAGTTAGAAGAGTGGGGAAAAGGGTTCAGAAAACATCTGAATTAGGAAAGATAAGTTCTCCAAGTCGGTATAGCGAAAAGCAGACGGGTAGCAAGCACGTAATCAGGCATAGTAACTACAGCAGCCTAGATCGTCTACAGCAGTGCATAGCATGGCAATGAAAACAGTACTAAACAGAAGTAACAAGCGAAAGCAGATAGTAGCATGTAGCAGCGTAAAATAAGCATACAGTAAGTTCGCATGGCAGTTGATAATGCTAAAAACGAACATATATTTCATAGCATTATTCCTCAAGAAAGACAAGCTTTTAGTTGCAATTGTTCTATTTAAAAGTGATATTCGTTTAAATAATAAAAGGTGAAGACAAAAGACAGATTCGACGAATTGAAGACGCAAACGACCAAAAAGCTCAAAAGTACAAAATACAATCAAAGAGGTTCCAATTATTGATAAGAAACGTCTCGAAATTACAAGAGTACAAGATTTAAAACGCAAAGTACAAGATATTAAATTGTACGCAAGGACGTTCGAAAATCCGGAACCGGGACATGAGTCAACTCTCAACGCTCGATGCAACGGACTAAAAATTACAAGTTAACTATGTATATAAATATAATATAATATATAATTAATTATATTAATTATATATATATTATATTTATAAATAAATCGTCGGCAAGAAAGACTCCAAAAGGATGTGAGCTGTATTTTCAATCTCCGCGACTCGCGGAGTTTGAAGGCAAAAATTCCGCGAGTCGCGGAGCCCCAAACTTTGAAACTCCCTATAAAGCCAATCGAATTTTGAGCATTTTTCATCATCTTTTTTTTCCTTCTTCTCTCAATCTAAACGTATATATTTATATTTATATTATAATTTTAATTTTAATTTTAATTTTAATTCTAATAATAAGGGTATGTTAGCGAATGTTGTAAGGGTGTAAGTCGAAATTCTGTCCGTGTAACGCTACGCTATTTTTAATCATTGTAAGTTATGTTCAACCTTTTTACATTAATGTCTCGTAGCTAAGTTATTATTATGCTTATTTAATCCGAAGTAATCATGATGTTGGGCTAATTACTAAAATTGGGTAATTGGGCTTTGTACCATAATTGGGGTTTGGATAAAAGAACGACACTTGTGGAAATTAGATTATGGGTTATTAATGGGTTTTATATTAACTAAACAATACCTTGTTAATTTAATATACAAACTTATAATTCGACGTATTTATATATAACCACATACGCTTGACTGGGTACGGTGGGCGGGATATCTATAAATACCAATAATTATTCATTTTACCGGATACGGAACTGGATTAATAATTAATAGACTTGTTGAAACAGGGGTGAATTACATTCAAGGGTAATTGGTGTAATTGTTAACAAAGTAGTAAAACCTTGGTTTACACGCAGTCGATAACCTGGTGTATTCATTAAACAAAGTATTAAAACCTTGTTACAATTCGAATCCCCAATTAGTTGGAATATTTGACTTCGGGAATAAGAATAATTTGACGAAGGCTTTCGCTTTTTATATTTATGACTGATGGACTATTATGGATAAAATCCGTATGGACATATTAAATAATCCAGGACAAAGGACAATTAACCCATGGGCATAAAACTAAAATCAACACGCCAAACATCATGATTACGGAAGTTTAAATAAGCATAATTCTTTTATTTCATATTTAATTTCCTTTATTTTATATTTAATTGCACTTCTAATTATCGCATTTTTATTGTTATTTTATTTAATTGCACTTTTAATTATCGTACTTTTTAATTATCGCAAGTTTATTTTATCGCACTTTTATTATTCGCAATTTCATTATTGTTATTTACTTTACGCTTTAATTTAAGTCTTGTATTTATATTTATTATTTTACATTTGGTTTTAACTGCGACTAAAGTTTTAAAATCGACAAACCGATCATTAAACGGTAAAAACCCCCCTTTATAATAATAATATTACTTATATATATATTTGTATTTTTATAAAAGTAAACTAATATAGCGTTAAGCTTTGTTTAAAAAGATTCCCTGTGGAACGAACCGGACTTACTAAAAACTACACTACTGTATGATTAGGTACACTGCCTATAAGTGTTGTAGCAAGGTTTAAGTATATCCATTCTATAAATAAATAAATATCTTGTGTAAAAATGTATCGTATTTAATAGTATTTCCTGCTAAAATTTAATAGTATTTTATACCCCTTAGCTTTAACATCAAGTATTTTTGGCGCCGCTGCCGGGGACACTCTTAAACGCCGGAAGCGCAACGCTAATAGAAAAAAAAAAGATTTTTAGTTTACTTTTATTAAATTTCGTTTTTATAAAAATACGTTTTAAATATTCGAAAATATAAAAAGAAAAACAAAAATTTATATATTTTTAAGAGTTTGTTAAAAGTTTTATAAGTTTCTTTATTTTTATTTTAGTTTATAAAAATATAAGTTTTATTTAAATATCTTTTATTTATATAAAAACAGGAAAAAAAAACGTCAAATTTAAACTGTTTCAGAGTTGAAAACTGGAACCCCGCGACTCGCGGGGTTTGCAGCTTCGATTACCGCGACTCGCGGAGCCGTCTGACACGGGCACACAGCAACCCTAATTTGGCATTTATTACGGAATTTTAATTATTATTATTAATTAATTATTATTTAGGGTTAATTAATTTATTATTTAGTTTAAAGATTTAATTAATTTGTAATAATTATTTTTAATTAGTTTAATTAAAATATAAAATTAATAGTTTTAATAAATAAATAATATAAAAATAATATTTTTATAAAAATTGTACTTTTTACAACTTTTTGTATATTTTTATATTTTATCCCTTTTTAATTATTTTAGCGTAATATTTGTATTTTTAGCTCATATTTAGTTTTAATTCATAGTTTTTGCCATAGTTATTTTTACTTCTAGATTTTTAGGCTTTGCCGTAGAATTCCTTAAGTGCTTTTTCTTTAGACTAAGATTTAGGTGCTTTAGAATTTTGCGACGACTTTTTAAGTTTTAGTTTCTTTTTAAGTTATTTCCATTTGGGATTTAGTTTTTATTGTAAGCTTTAATATTTTTAGACGACTTTTACCTATGTATCAATTATCATTCCAATTAGTAATCTCAATTTGCGATTATAATTTTAAGTTAGTTGTAGTAATAAGGTTAGGTTAGTCAAGTGTTTTAAGTTTTATAAGTTTCTTTTATTTTTCCGTCACCTTTTATTTTTCAACCATTTTTCTTTTTCGACCTTTTTCGACGAACTCTTTTTCTTTCTTATTTCTCGCTATTCTAGTTTTAGGACATAGATTTTTATTTTACTTCTTATCTAAATTTTCTTAAAATTACGAAAATTTATTTTAAGTGGTTAAATTGATAGACATCAAAATTTTCTGGTTCGTAGTAATAGTTGGATTTGTACGTGGACCGGGTTATTGGAGCCAAACAGTCCTCAATTATATTGAGACCAAACGAATCCTGCCCCTCTGCTGCGTCTTTTAGCTATTCGAAACGTGGGCAAAATCAGAAAAGTCTATTGATTGGATAACTTATTATAATTTTTCTTTCCTTTTTAAAACTAATAGGATATTCAGTGAATGCACCGAGCAAGACGTTCACCACCTTTTATATGTTCACCACCTGTAACTAGATCAAGACATTTAGCAAATATTACTGCCGTTGATTTTTCTTTAGAATCGTCATCCAGTCGACCAAGTACTTCAGTTCAAATTTCCGATAATCCATTTTTTGAACCCGACCTCACAATTGAGAATCCGGAGAATATTCAGGAATGGTTCGTAGATCCTGAACCACTAAACTTTCCTCCGGAACCACCAATCATTCAAACAGAGATTGTTGAGGAACGAACCATTAAATCAGAATCCTCTAGTGATTCCGATTCAACAAATTCAATTATGGAGAATCTGGAACCTTTAAGTATGGAAGACCGAATGAGAGCTAAACGCACTGGCCAAGGTCACGCAATTACTCATCCAGACATTAATGCGCCAGATTATGAAATCAAAGGACAAATTCTACACATGGTGACTAATCAATGCCAATTTAGTGGTGCGCCGAAGGAAGATCCAAATGAACATCTACGTACCTTTAATAGGATCTGCACACTATTTAAAATCCGAGAAGTGGAGGATGAACAGATATATCTCATGTTATTTCCCTGGACTTTAAAGGGAGAAGCCAAAGATTGGTTGGAATCGTTACCTGAAGGGGCAATTGATACATGGGATGTTTTAGTTGAAAAATTTCTTAAACAATTCTTTCCTGCATCTAAAGCCGTAAGACTTCAAGCAGAAATTGTTACGTTTACACAGAAGCCGAATGAAACTCTATATGAGGCGTGGACTAGATATGGAAAGTTATTAAGAGGATGTTCGCAACATGGTTTAGACACCTGTCAAATAGTACAAATATTCTACCAAGGATGCGACATCACTACAAGGAAAGACATAGATATAGCAGCTGGTGGTTCTATTATGAAGAAAACCGAAACTGATGCTTACAAAATTATTGATAACACTGCTTCCCACTCACATGAGTGGCACCAAGAAAAAGACATCGTTAGATCATCTAAAGTAGCTAGAGCCGATTCTAGCCATGACTTAGATTCCATTTCTGCAAAGATAGATGCTGTGGAGAGACGAATGGAAAAGATGACTAAAGATATTCACTCAATACGAATTAGTTGTGAGCAGTGTGGAGGACCACATTTGACAAAAGATTGTCTCAGTATTGAATTAACAATGGAACAAAGAGAGAATATTTCATACATAAACCAAAGGCCTGGAAATAATTATCAGAATAATTATCAACCGCCAAGACCGATTTACAATCAAAACCAGAATTATAACAGAAATATTCCATACAACAACCAACAAGGTCCTAGCAATCAACAAGTATCCAATAATAATTACAATCAGCAAAGACCTAATTTTCAAAACAAACCACCACAACAAACCGATGATAAAAAGCCGAATTTAGAAGATATGATGACGAAGCTAGTTGAAACTCAAACGCAGTTTTTCACATCTCAAAAACAAACCAATGAACAAAATACTCAAGCATTTAGAAATCAACAAGCTTCTATTCAAAATCTGGAACAAGAAGTAAGTAACCTAGCAAGGTTAATAGGTGAAAGAAAACCGGGAAGTCTACCTAGTGATACAAATGCTAACCCCCGGAATGAAACAGCTAAAGCCATTACCACAAGAAGTGGTACAACACTTAAACCACCTGAAATACCTGTAACTTCTGATGAAGCTATTCGTACTCCACAAGAACCACAACCTGATCAAGATAAGGAAAAAGAACCGGTAGTTGAAAAGGTTAATGAAGATAACACAGTTAAGGCTAAACCTTATGTTAAACCATACCAACCACCACTTCCTTACCCGAGTAAAATGAAGAAAGAGAAACTTGAAGCCGAGCAATCCAAATTCTTGGATATGTTTAAACAGATAAATGTAAATCTTCCTTTCATTGATGTGATTTCAGGAATGCCTAGATAAGCTAAATTCTTGAAAGATCTAATCTCAAATAGAAAGAAAATGGAAGAACTCTCGGCTGTTACTATGAATGCTAATTGTTCAGCAGTGCTGTTGAATAAGATACCAGAAAAATTATCTGATCCAGGAAGTTTCACAATTCCATGTTTTCTGGGTAGTCTTAGTTCAATAGAAGCATTGGCAGACTTAGGTGCTAGTATAAATCTAATGCCGTATTCACTATACGCTAAACTAGACCTTGGAAAATTGAAACCAACCAGAATAAGCATACAACTAGCCGATAGATCAATAAAATATCCTAGAGGGATAATGGAGAACATGCTAGTTAAAGTTGGTACTTTAGTATTTCCAGTAGATTTTGTTGTTCTGGACATGGAAGAAGATTCTCAAGTTCCTCTCATATTAGGAAGACCATTCTTAAACACGGCTAAAGCAATGATAGACGTGTTCGGTAAGAAACTGACCCTAAGTATAGAAGATGAGAGTGTTACCTTTTCAGTTGATAGAGCAATGCAACAACCGCAATCTGCAGATGATAAATGTTATTATATTCAAACTATAGATGCACATGCAGAATTATTAGAAGAATTTCCAGAATTACAAGGAACAGGAGAATGTTCTTTAGGAGAAGGTAATGAACCAATTGATGAAGCTGAAATGTTAGCTACCCTTATAGCTAATGGATATGAACCAACAACAGAAGAAATTCAAATGCTAAAAGAAGAAGACAGATATCGATACAAATCATCGATAGAAGAACCTTCGAAATTAGAGTTAAAGCCACTTCCAAACCATTTGGAATACGCTTATTTACATGGTGAATCTGAATTACCTGTAATAATATCGTCTTCTCTTACTGAAAATGAGAAATCACAACTCATTTCTGTGTTGAAAGCTCATAAACCAGCCATTGCATGGAAGATTCATGATATTAAAGGAATAAGTCCTTCGTATTGCACACATAAAATCCTTATGGAAGAAGGTCATAAAACTTTTGTGCAACGCCAACGAAGACTAAATCCTAATATGCAAGATGTAGTAAGAAAGAGATTATTAAACTGCTAGATGCAGGTTTAATTTATCCAATTTCTGATAGTCCATGGGTAAGCCCAGTTCAATGCGTTCCTAAGAAGGGTGGCATGACTGTCATTACAAATGAGAAAAATGAGCTTATTCCTACTAGGACTGTAACAGGATGGCGTGTGTGTATTGATTATAGAAAATTAAATGACGCCACCAGAAAAGATCACTTTCCTTTACCTTTCATTGACCAAATGTTGGAAAGATTAGCCGGAAATAGTTACTATTGTTTTCTAGATGGATTTTCCAGATATTTTCAAATTCCAATAGCACCCGAGGACCAAGAGAAAACCACATTCACGTGCCCTTATGGTACTTTTGCTTACAAACGCATGCCATTTGGACTTTGCAACGCCCCTGCAACCTTTCAAAGGTGTATGATGGCGATTTTTCACGACATGATAGAAGAATGCATGGAAGTTTTCATGGATGACTTTTCAGTCTTCGGTGATACATTTGAATCATGTCTAGTTAATCTGGAACGAATGCTAATTAGATGCGAACAATCAAATCTAGTACTTAATTGGGAGAAATGCCATTTCATGGTTAAAGAAGGCATCGTTCTTGGACATAAAATTTCAAAAGAAGGAATTGAAGTGGATAGAGCTAAAGTAGATGTAATTGCTAAACTTCCACATCCCACCAATGTTAGAGGAGTTAGGAGTTTTCTAGGGCATGCCGGTTTTTACCGACGTTTCATAAAAGATTTTTCTAAAATTGCCACTCCTATGAATAAACTCCTAGAAAAGGATGCTCCATTCATCTTTTCAGATGAGTGTATCAAATCTTTTAATATTCTTAAAGAGAAACTCACTAATGCACCGATCATGATAACACCAAATTGGAATCTACCATTTGAACTAATGTGCGATGCAAGTGATTTTGCAATGGGAGCCGTTTTAGGACAAAGGATTGAAAAACGATTTCAACCTATATATTATGCTAGTAAGACGTTACAAGGAGCACAAACGAACTATACAACTACTGAAAAAGAACTCCTTGCTATTGTCTTTGCTTTTGACAAATTTCGATCATATCTCGTTCTAGCAAAAACGGTGGTCTATACCGACCATTCTGCTCTTAGATACCTATTTTCAAAACAAGATGCTAAACCAAGATTAATCCGTTGGATCTTACTCTTACAAGAGTTTGATATTGAAATCCGAGATAAAAGAGGAGCAGAAAATCTCGCCGCTGATCATCTTTCTCGTCTTGAAAATCCTGAGTTAGAAGTTCTAAATGAATCGGCCATACAAGACAACTTTCCTGATGAATATCTATTGAAGATAGATTATAAAGAAATTCCATGGTTTGCAGACTATGCAAACTACTTAGTATGTGGATTCCTTGAAAAAAGATTATCGTACCAAAGACGAAAGAAATTCTTCAGTGATATAAAACACTATTTCTGGGAAGATCCACATCTGTTTAAAAGTTGTCCCGATGGAATAATACGCCGATGTGTATTTGGAGATAAAGCTAGTAAAATTTTAAACCATTGTCACACAGGACCAACAGGAGGGCATTATGGGCCTCAACTAACAGCAAGAAAAGTTTATGATGCTGGATTCTATTGGCCTACAATTTACAAAGACGCACACCTTCTTTGCAAATCCTGTGATGCTTGTCAAAGGGCCGGAAAAATAAGTCAACGTGATGAAATGCCACAAAATGTCATCCAAGTATGTGAAGTATTTGACATTTGGGGTATTGACTTTATGGGTCCATTTCCAAAATCTCATAATAATCTATATATACGCGTAGCCATTGATTATGTATCTAAATGGGCGGAAGCACAAGCTCTCCCAACTAACGATGCACGAGTTGTAGTCAACTTTTTAAAACGTCTTTTTGCAAGGTTTGGAACACCGAAAGCTTTAATAAGTGATCGGGGTACTCATTTCTGTAATAATCAACTTGAGAAAGTTCTTAAAAGATATGGAGTAACTCATAAAATCTCCACCGCATATCATCCACAAACAAGTGGACAAGTTGAAAATACCAACCGAGCTTTAAAACGTATTCTAGAGAAAACTGTAGGATCAAATCCGAAGGAATGGTCCATTAAATTGGAGGATGCACTCTGGGCTTTTAGAACAGCCTACAAAACTCCAATTGGAACCACACCTTTTAGACTTGTTTATGGAAAAGCATGTCATCTTCCAGTAGAAATTGAACACAAAGCATTTTGGGCTTTGAAGACATGTAATCTTGATTTACATGAAGCCGGACGTCTACCATTAAGTCAACTAAACAAATTAGAAGAATTAAGACATGAAGCATACAAAAATTCGTTAATCTATAAAGAAAGAACGAAGAAATGGCATGATAAAAGAATCAGAAGTTCAAAAGAATTTAAGGAAGGAGACAGAGTTCTTCTTTTCAATTCACGATTCAAGCTATTTCCTGGAAAATTGAAATCAAGATGGTCTGGATCATTCATAGTCAAAAGAGTTTTCCTATACGGAACGATAGAATTAATAAATTCAAATGGGATTGAATTTAAAGTTAATGGTCACAGAGTTAAACATTACATACATGGTCCGATGGAAGTTGACAATGAAGTTAATCATAATTTCACCACCCAAGAAAACCTTCAAAATGAAAACATAAATATGTTATCAACAACATATGAAAAATCAAAACTGGAATATAGGGAGGATTCAAATTTGAGTGATGAAGAAGAATTCCTATACAAACCTCCCATTCCAAGAAACGAAGAAAAATGTGAACAAGAAATTCAAATAGAAATGAAAGAACCAAGGAAAGAACACCCGAAAAAGGTTTACAAACCAACTCGACTTACTAAAGCAGGAGACCCTGGTGAATTTATCATTTCTTGCTTACTTAATGATGGTGCTGTATATAATGGACTCGCAGATTTAGGAGCAAGTGCAAATATTATGCCTCTTTCCTTATACAAAAGATTAGGCATGGGTAAATTAAAACCAACCAAAATAGGTGTTCAATCATTTGACCAAACCATTAAACACCCGGTTGGAATAGCAGATAATTTACTTGTTAACGTGGGAAGTTTGACCTTTGTTACAAACTTCATAGTGATTAATATGGAGGAAAACCTTGATATTCCTCTAATTCTAGGTCGCCCATTTTTAGCAACCACCGAGGCATTCATTGATGTAAGAGAAGGTAGAATGACACTTAGGGATGGTGATACATCGATCACCTTTGTGAACCGAAAGTTTAGATCTCCACAAACCAAAACTATTAGACCAATAAAAACGCATAAGTGTGGGGAAGATGAAGAAACACTTAATGATGATCCAATCACAAAGAATGCCGTTGATGATACGAAATTAGATGAATCCATTTTTAACAGTTCAACGAAGAAACATTATAAACGGATTCACGATGCTAAGATTAAAGGAAACTTTAAGTTATATAACCGATTAATATCCAATTTATCGTCAAAAGAAAAGGCAATGTTAGTTAAATTTGTGAAAGTTACGGAGGAAATCAACAAATGGATTGAAGTAAAAGTCAAAGATATACAAGTTGTTGATGATTCAATTGAAAATAATGTTAATCACAATTTCAACTAAGTATAGGGGGTTTATGTATTTCTGTTAGAGTTAGATTGTCTGTTTTCGTGTAGTTCTCGAAAATGGAACCCGAATGGTCTTTCCCTAGCAGACCCTAAAGAACTAGTCTTCTCCCCCCATTCCGAATTTTTATTTTTTTTAGGTTTTTACAAAATGAAGACTGCCTGTGAACTAAACCATGGTCTAATGCTACACGCTTTGATCACTAAACGTAATAATGACACACTTCCGAGTGAAATAGTATCAGTAATCAGAGAAAGAATGGACGAAGTTAGAAAAGAATCCAGATGCGAAGATAATAAGTTACAATTTGGTAAAGGAAAATCAAAATCCGCAGCGAAAAGAAGAGCACGACACCTAGAAAGATGTCACAAATGCGGAAAATGGTCACATGGAGGTAAATGTTCAAATAATCAAACCTATTCAAATACCGAATTTGTTACTTTATGCAGAGACGGACCGTTCATATGTTTAGAAGAAAAGACACTGAATGCTCGAGGTTACGCCTATGTAGCTATGGAAAACCAATTAAACCGACTATCTTATGAATGGGATAGATCATATAACTAAGAAATCTATTTCACAGGTATGTCTGTACAGTTTTTATTTTATTTATTTTTATTTTTAACCTTTTGATAATAAACGCTAATTTGTTCGCTATAAAGTATTAAATTGGTATTGAATAAAATTAGGTTTGGCGACCGAAATTATTGATATCATTCAAAAAATTTATTACATCACTGCGCAATTTAACGTTTATTCTTAAGGTATAAATATCTTTAATCAATCAACCCAAAATATTTCAAAAATTCGTCATGAGTTAAATTAGGTCTTGGAACCGAAATTACTTTACCGAAAAGAGGGGCGCATATTTTTGATAATATTTGATTGATTAAAGTGGGATAAAAAGCCAAAAAGATTTTTAATTTTATTTTTACCATGTTTTTAAAATTAATATTTAAATCTTAAATTAATATTGTAAACTTTGTAAAAACAATATATTTAAAATTGTAAATATTTGAAAAATTAATATAAGTTTGGTGTGAATTTATAATATGAATTTTTAAATTAAGATTGGTGTGAATTTTTTATTTTTAAAATATGAATTTTTAATTTTATGCATTTTAAATTTTTAAGTTTGGTGTGAATTTTTAATATTAATTTTGAATTTCATATTTAAGTTGTGTGAATTTAAAAATAAAAAATTTACTTTATCTCATTAAGTTAAAAATATGATTTTTAAAATTCGTCGTAAGTTGAAGACTAGGTCTTTGAACCGAAATTGCTTTACCCGAGGGAGGGACGAGAACTTTTATTATCATTATTTTTAATCTTATTGAATTAAAGTATGCCAAAAACATTAAAAAACCCAAAAATCTTAGCTTTTAAAACAATCGCTACAAAAAGACAAATTTTAAAATTTTTTCGAAGGACGGACTAGGACATCGATCCGAAACGACCTCGTCCTAAATAACAAGGGAAACAAAATTTTAAAATTAATTACTTAATTGTTTTAATTAGTATAAGATATATATATAAAAAAAAAAAAAAAAACCAAACTCCGCGACTCGCGGAGTTTGAAGGCTTAAATGCCGCGAGTCGCGGGAGGACCAAAATACAAAAAAAAAAAAAAAAAAACGCAGAACAGCTCAATTCACAACCCACAACACAAAACACAGCGAAAAAACTGCCGAAAAACCCCACAAAAACACCCCCAAAATCACAATTTTTAACCGTTAATCATCAAATCTTTTACTAAAATCATGTTGAGAAGGATGCTATCTAGGAATTACTCAAGAAAAACGGTAAATTTCTACACCTAAACACCATTTAATCCGAAAATTAGTGTTCTTGAGCAATTTTTTCCCCAATATGATTTTGATGCTTTTTAGTGTAATTATGCTTAAATTGTTTATGTATTATGCTTATATAACCTAGATTGATACTATTTAACATGATTAGAAGCCTTAAACTTCAAATTTTGAGTAATCTAGGGTTTGTGTTCTTGAGCAAATTTGGGACTTTTTGATATAAACAGGTTATGGCAGATCTTTGTCATGAATTGTTGCTAAATTAAGTAGTGTAACATGTTTAGGTAGTTAAATGATCCAAACTTTGAGCCTAAACATGATTTTGAGAATTAAAGTGGACTTTTTCAAGTCTAAAATTCATGAACTTAATTTTTGAGAGATAATGCCATTTGAAACTTGTTTAATTGCTAGTAATGATTATTTTGACATGTTATTTGAGTTGAATGCTTATGAACTTGGCGAACATTTTCGTATATGCTTATTTGAAAAAGTGTAGATTTGATAAAAATGTGAAAATAAGTTTAAGTTTGATATAAATTGATCATGTCATTGTAATTATTTTGATTGATGATTTTGCTGACACTAATGCATATTTAGATGCACAAAAATTGTGTTTGATGTGTTTTGCAGACTGAAAGGGGTGAATCTTCATCCCAAGCTCGCAATGCTCCTGCTGAGAATGCGGAACAACAGGAGATGGATAACTACTACAAGCAAGATATACCTCATCCAGTCATGACCTTTTCTGATATGCACTTGGAAGAGTTGCACCCGAACCTGAGATTTGACAGACTTTGGATAGATTATCCAAAATACCAAAGGGGTTTGCATACTCTTCATTCTAAAGTTGTTGAGGTACCTAGGGTCATAGAATGGGGACCCTTAGAAGCTGTAGAATTGGCCGGGCCAATTAGGGAATTACTTGTACAGAGGTATGGTAATTCTACTTTTAATGACTGGGTACGTTTATTCACCATGCGTAGACCTGTATATAAAGTATGGTGTGAAGAATTGTTGTGTAGTATAGAATTAAACGATCAGGTAGCTAGTTTAACCGATCGATCTTTTATTAGATTTTTGTTAGGAGGTTCGATGCGCCACATGTCTTTACTAGACATGGCTTAGGCTTTACGTATATATACGCCTGAGGAGTTAGCATCTGCCGATTGTAGAGGGTTGATACTAAATGGTAGAAAGATAGATGAAAATTTTGATACACACGGTGTGTGGAGTCAAATGACAAGCCATCACCGTTTCAAAGGGGGAAATTACTCTTATTTGGATATAGATAGAGCTGAATTAAGAGTAATTCATAGTTTTTAGCTAATTCGATTACACAAAGGGGTAAGAACAAGGAAAAGGTAAATGAACAGGATTTGTTTTACCATATGTGTATTCGAGACCCACAAAGCGCTGTAAGTATACCTTATTGTGTGGGTTATTATTTATCAGCTATGGTTAGGGGGATGAGACCGCATAGCATAATAGGAGGTGGTATTTTTATTACTTTGATTGCTGAATATCTCGGTGTGGATATAAGTCGGGGGGGATTATTAGTAGAAGAACCAGAACCCCGCGATACTATAGGTTTAAATGTATACCATGGTGCGAAAGTTTTGAAGAGGCGAAATAACGCCGCAGTACAATACCATGGTAGACATCCACAGGTTGAGAGAAACCAACAGCAAGGTAATGTAGGAGGGGGAAATGAGATGCAAGAAATGCAAAGGTTTATAGCTTCACAGGAATACGAAAATGCTAGACAGAGAGCATTTGAAGATTGGCAAGTTCATCAAAACCAAATCATAGCTCATTGCCAACATATAGGTAGAAACTATATTCCTACACCAAAACCCATATTCCCTCCCTGGTCTATTGAGATGCAACCACCGTATCCTACGTATAACCCTGCCGAAGCATTCTATAGCACCTATGGTTATGCTTGGAACCCCTCTTGGTACCAGTATCATCCCTAGTCTACTTAGTTTTATTTATTTTGTAATTTGTAATACGTTTAATACTTATGTTAATATTGTAATAGTTTTTATAATTTTCTAACTTTTATTCTTATATTTTTAATAATTTTTGAATGTGGGGTAATATACCAAACTTCAAAAATATGTATATATGTTTGCAGTTTATCTTATGTACACAACAGGGTAAAACAACGCATTTTCAAAGACTGGCATTAAGTTCAGCAAAAGCAACTAATTTTGACGACAAGATGCAAAATATATGTGAAATAACAACAAGACGGAATGAACAAATGATGTGCACCATTTATCATTCAGCAAACAAACGCCAATATGTTTGGAAACTTTGGTAAAATTTAATCAATTTCACACAAATCACCCTCAATAATTTAAATTGTTACTGATTTCTTGCAAATGAGGGCATTGCAAGATCTTAAGTGTGGGAAGGGGTTAAATTCTTTCGGATTTTAAAATTTTTATCTTAAACACTTGGTTACCATTAAAAATACTAGTAAAGCAGTAGTTGTATTAGAATCTAGTGCTCTCTGATAATAAAGAACAGCCCTAGTCTTATATACTGACTACCCAATTCTAGTAAAATTTTTCAAAATTTTCAATTAAATGAACTCAAAATCATGTTTATACATATTTATGAACGATAAAACTAGGTTTTAACACCGAAATTATTGTAACCTCGGAAAGGACATAAATTGAGAAACAAACCAAAATGTTAAAATTCATTTAAAATGGAATAGAGGACGATAAAAAGGAAAATAAAAGCCAAGTGTGGGAAAATTTACCAAGTTATCTTAAACATATGTTACATATATCTGTAACAAATAACTGAAAATACTTTTGCTTTGGACTAAACTAAACTGTTTTACCCGATGAAAGAAAAGAAGAGATGGATCTACACGATGAATCAATTCCATCATTAAAAGGAAGTAAAGTCTTCCGAAAAAGACACGCGCTTCTTGATTTAGGTCATGAAGTTGTCGTCCAGACCAGCTGTAGGTTGACGAAAAATCTAGAAAAGTCATCACTAAAATCAGCAGGAAATCCACGGACCTCAGCATTAAACAGGGTCGCCAAGTGGTCAGATTTATCCTAACCATGAGAAGGATTTATCTCGTAAAATGGGGGGCACCATGCAAATTAGCTGGATAAGACTAACGAATCAGATCCCCGGAAAGGATAATCTCCTTAAAAGATTAAAAAATCAGCTTTTAAGCCTGATATTACTCAATCCTAGAGATTGACCTTAAAGATTGAGAATTCAAACTCATGGAATTCAATGATATCTAAACTCGAGCTTGAACGAGAAAATATTTTGATCAAAATTACAAACCGATTTGTTTTCTAAAAACCCATTTTCAATGCGTTCATTACCATTGAACGTAAAATCCTAGGAATTCACCTGGAATTCATTAGGTCACCTGAACTAAATCGGGTGTCAACCGTAAGAACGGTGGTTGCATAGTGGTCAAAGACATGACCTTGTGCCAGACCGAAAAATTATAAGGGTGAGCTTTACTATTGCTCCTACAAAGGATAGTAATTGCGTCCGACACGTTATAGACCATAATTAAAAGCATGTCAGGGGACATTGCCTTAACAGTTGCTTGTTCAACGCTTTCCTTTACAACCGGACGGTAGTTTACCGAAAGGTAATATACGGGACAAGTAAACTGGACGTGTTGCTTTCCAAATACAAGGTTAGCAAGTGGGTGACACAAAACCATAAGTTTTGAGCTAAAATTTTCAAATCTGAAACCCACCAAACCCACAAAAATATTTTGCAAACACCGGTAAAGGGTTATTCCGGAAAACTTATCTAGGGTAAAAACTAGATTTAATTTTCAAAAGATCAAATGTTTTCATAAAGATCCAATTTCCTTAATGGATCTAAATTTTTATGTCATGTGGGACTGTAAACCATATCGTTACTACCATTGTTTATACCGCCATATAGAAGTCACTGATGTACAAAGTGTGAAGAATAAAGAAGTGATTCTAATATTTCAAGACGATATTGCTTGAGGACAAGCAACGCTCAAGTGTGGGAATATTTGATAATGCTAAAAACGAACATATATTTCATAGCATTATTCCTCAAGAAAGACAAGCTTTTAGTTGCAATTGTTCTATTTAAAAGTGATATTCGTTTAAATAATAAAAGGTGAAGACAAAAGACAGATTCGACGAATTGAAGACGCAAACGACCAAAAAGCTCAAAAGTACAAAATACAATCAAAGAGGTTCCAATTATTGATAAGAAACGTCTCGAAATTATAAGAGTACAAGATTCAAAACGCAAAGTACAAGATATTAAATTGTACGCAAGGACGTTCGAAAATTCGGAACCGGGACATGAGTCAACTCTCAACGCTCGACGCAACGGACTAAAAATTACAAGTTAACTATGTATATAAATATAATATAATATATAATTAATTATATTAATTATATATATATATATATATATATTATATTTATAAATAAATCGTCGGCAAGAAAGACTCCAAAAGGATGTGAGCTGTATTTTCAATCTCCGCGACTCGCGGAGTTTGAAGGCAAAAATGCCGCGAGTCGCGGAGCCCCAAACTTTGAAACTCCCTATAAAGCCAACCGAATTCTGAGCATTTTTCATCATCTTTTTTTTCCTTCTTCTCTCAATCTAAACGTATATATTTATATTTATATTATAATTTTAATTTTAATTTTAATTTTAATTTTAATTCTAATAATAAGGGTATGTTAGCGAATGTTGTAAGGGTGTAAGTCGAAATTCTGTCCGTGTAACGCTACGCTATTTTTAATCATTGTAAGTTATGTTCAACATTTTTACATTAATGTCTCGTAGCTAAGTTATTATTATGCTTATTTAATCCGAAGTAATCATGATGTTGGGCTAATTACTAAAATTGGGTAATTGGGCTTTGTACCATAATTGGGGTTTGGATAAAAGAACGACATTTGTGGAAATTAGATTATGGGTTATTAATGGGTTTTATATTAACTAAACAATACCTTGTTAATTTAATATACAAACTTATAATTCGATGTATTTATATATAACCACATACGCTTGACTGGGTACGGTGGGCGGGATATCTATAAATACCAATAATTATTCATTTTACCGGATACGGAACTGGATTAATAATTAATAGACTTGTTGAAACAAGGGTGAATTACATTCAAGGGTAATTGGTGTAATTGTTAACAAAGTAGTAAAACCTTGGTTTACACGCAGTCGATAACCTGGTGTATTCATTAAACAAAGTATTAAAACCTTGTTACAATTCGAATCCCCAATTAGTTGGAATATTTGACTTCGGGAATAAGAATAATTTGACGAAGGCTTTCGCTTTTTATATTTATGACTGATGGGCTATTATGGACAAAATCCGTATGGACATATTAAATAATCCAGGACAAAGGACAATTAACCCATGGGCATAAAACTAAAATCAACACGTCAAACATCATGATTACGGAAGTTTAAATAAGCATAATTCTTTTATTTCATATTTAATTTCCTTTATTTTATATTTAATTGCACTTCTAATTATCGCAT
The DNA here is from genome assembly GCF_046630445.1 of Rutidosis leptorrhynchoides. Lineage (NCBI taxonomy): Eukaryota > Viridiplantae > Streptophyta > Magnoliopsida > Asterales > Asteraceae > Rutidosis > Rutidosis leptorrhynchoides. The sequence goes on from NC_092341.1 coordinate 243,892,791, forward strand.
TTTTATTGTTATTTTATTTAATTGCACTTTTAATTATCGTACTTTTTAATTATCGCAAGTTTATTTTATCGCACTTTTATTATTCGCAATTTCATTATTGTTATTTACTTTACGCTTTAATTTAAGTCTTGTATTTATATTTATTATTTTACATTTGGTTTTAACTGCGACTAAAGTTTTAAAATCGACAAACCGGTCATTAAACGGTAAAAATTCCCCTTTATAATAATAATATTACTTATATATATATATTTGTATTTTTATAAAAGTAAACTAATATAGCGTTAAGCTTTGTTTAAAAAGATTCCCTGTGGAACGAACCGGACTTACTAAAAACTACACTACTGTACGATTAGGTACACTGCCTATAAGTGTTGTAGCAAGGTTTAAGTATATCCATTCTATAAATAAATAAATATCTTGTGTAAAAATGTATCGTATTTAATAGTATTTCCTGCTAAAATTTAATAGTATTTTATACCCCTTAGCTTTAACATCAGTAGTAAAGGTAAGTAGTAGCATGCAGTAAGATTATACAGCAGTAGAAATAAGCAGTGGCATGCAGTAGTAGTAAGCAGTAACATGCAGTAATATAACATAGCAGCATGCAGTGGTCCGCAGAAACAAGTAAGCTAGCAAGTTGTAGATTAGTCCTATTAGTGAATCCTACTTGGTCCGGTCTAGACTCACTAATGCAACCTAATTCCCTACAACCAATGCTCTGATACCAAATGTGACGCCCCGTACAAAACCATCGTGTACGGATCACCAACAACAGGATCATTACAAGGTCAAACACTATATGCTATTTGAAAATCGATTTGCATTCATAGAAGATAACGTTTTACAAAAGATAAATAGGAAACATTAACATGAGTACATGATACTAAGGTCATTACAAAGCTATCGTTTTGAAAATAACATAAGTTGCGAATGCAAAGTAAAGTTCCATGCTTGAGACATCTCTAAGTAATGCAGCGGAAGTCTAACACAGCAGGTCTGTAACAGCAAGTCTAACACCAAGACTAGAACATCAAGTTTAACACCAAGACTAGAACAGCAAGTTTAACACCAAGACTAGAACAGCAAGTTTAACAGCGGAAGCAACATCGTCTAAGCACCTGAGAAATACATGCTTAAAAAGTCAACACGAATGTTGGTGAGCTATAGTTTGTTTGTATCAGTAATGCAACGTAGGCCACGAGATTTCAGTGCTGAAAACAGCGTATCAAAATAGTATGTTCAAATCAGTATGAATAGGTATATGTATAACCGTGGGCACCCGGTAACTAGACTTAACGTTTATAACCCCCTGAAAGTACACTTGGCGAGTGCGTATGTTCACGAAGTATTAAACACCCGTTAAATGCTAGCACGACTAGCCTGAGTGGGGATGTCAAACCCTATGGATCCATATCTAAGATTCACGTTCACCGGTTCAAAAACCAATGACTAAACGTTACTGTGCTAAAGGGAATTTTTATGCCATTATATAACCCTCATACATACAAAGTTTAAGTACTCGTGCCTAACATGTAAAATGTAAAAAGCGCATGTATTCTTAGTCCCAAAAATATTAAAAGTGGTAAAAAGGGATGCTATAACTCACAGTGATAAAAGCGGTAAAGTCGGTAATGAAAGTACGCAAGTAGTAAATCGGTCCGAAAGGTCGTCAACCTAAATAAAAGGTTACTAGGTCAGTAGGTTGTCTTAATAAGTTCTAATAGTGCATAAAATAAGTTTAAGTGTCATCATCATCATCATTCATCATCATAAAAGCTAAGTGAGTTTGATAAGAATAGAGATCGAAACAATAGGCTAACTTCGGTCAGCAGCTACGACCTCTACGTAAATCGAAAAGACGCATGGTCAGTGGATATGGCTCCGTATATGAGTCCCCTAACAGCTGACCAATTTTCAGGACCTAACTCGTCTTCGTTTGACCGTGGCGACGGTTTAAGTGCGAGTAGGTCAGAAATTTTAGCACAACGTTAATAGGGTGTAGTGACTCTCGGAGGGCCATAAATCCTAAACCGTAACTCGGATTAAGACGAGGCCTAAACGGAAAATCATCTACTCGAACCGAACTAACTGAAAATCAACTTTCCAGTAGCCTAGGTGGTCTGATCAGATACGAAAATCAGTGGACAAATGCTCCGGTGGGGTTCTTGGTGCTCGATGCTCATCACGGTTCTCATCCTTGATGCTTGTAGCTTCAAGTGTACAACTCGTTGATGGTTTAGCATCACTTTTGACCAAGATTCACCATCAATACACAATATGTTAAGACCAAATAAGAATACAACTCATTCATGAGTCTTAGATGGATGATGAACCAAGGTTACATCATATCCTTAGTCTTAACACTAATACAAGTCACAATAACAACTAAAGTTACAAACTTTACATCAATTTAACAAGTATGAACACAATCTAAGTCAAAAGAGGTGATGGAACCCTAAGCTAGAGAGCTTGAATCCATTTCACACAAGTTACAAGGTTACAAAGCTAGAAAGCTTGAACCTTTAAGTGTTCTTGAAGATCTTGAAGCATAAAGCTTGGATCTTTAAGATATATGAAGATAACAAACACAAGTTTGAATCTTTTTCACAAAACAACATGATCAAAGCAAAGAGAACTTAGATATAACAAAAAGATATGAAGATTCAAGCTAGAAAGCTTGCATCTTGATTGTTCTTGAAGATCTTGAAGCATAAAGCTTGGATCATGAAGATGCATGAAGATTACAAACAAAAGTTTGAATCTTTATCATAAAATAGAAATATTAAAGTATAAAAGAAGTAGATCTACAAAAGTTATGAAGATTCAAGCTAAAAGCTTGAATCTTCCATGTTCTTGAAAGATTCATGCTTGAATCAACAAGATATAAGTAAGATCAAAGCTAAAAGGAACTTTGATCTCCATAAAATGATGATGATGATCATGAATTTGAAAAGGAAAAGAAGAAGGAAAAGAAGACTTACAAGTAATGCTAGAAAGGAAAGAAAGAGAGAAAGAACAAGTGTGTGAAAAACCAAAATGATCAAGTGTGGAAATGAGAGGCTAAAGGCTAGTATTTATAAGCAAAGAGTGATCACATGGATTGATGACATGGCAAGATCTAGGGTGGTGGTGGTGGATGGTTTATGGAGGGGGAGGGGAAGGATAAAAAGTTTACTTTTTGGCTAATGGTGTCTAAAGTGTGTCCTTTTGCTAGAATCTTATGTAACAAAGTTAATTATCCTTATCCATAATGCTAGCATGACTCACTAATTATTTATTTATTTATTTATTTATTTATTATTATGGGCCACTAGTAAATATATTTGGGCTAATTAATTGGGTCACTAGCTAGAGTAGGGTGGGCTTGAGCCCAACAAGGTAAAAAGTCCAAAAAGGCTAACTATTGGGCTTTAGCAATTAAATAAATAAAATTAAGCATCCAAAGGCCCAAGTAATTATTATTATAAAATAATAATTAATATTTCGCTGTCTAAAAGTTCCGGTTCTGACAAAAGTCAAACGTACGCGCAGTCCGCGTTTTAATCGTAACGGCAAGTAACGCTAACGGTTATAAAGCATCCAATGGACAAGTTAAGAATTCTAATCATACCAAGGCACGTTTTAAAGTATATATGAATATAAAACACGTGTGCCAAGGTTCCATAGTAATAAAGTAACGCAGTATGCACAAATACGTAGTTTCGCAAAAATACAAGGCACAAAAGCAAATCGAAAAAGCCGGGTCGTTACAATATAGATATTAATATTAATCTTAATATTAATACTAATAATATAAATACTAATGTAACTACCTTTAAATTAAAATTTTAATATATTAACTTCACAATTTGTTAAATATGTAATACTTAGTTTATATAATAAGATATTTGAATGTTTAATATTTATGTATTATATATATATATACATTACAATACATATAATATTAATTACATATAAATGTCATTTTAAATAACAGTTTAGTTATTTTATATATTACTTTATATTTTAAATTATATCTTATTACTTCAAATTAATATATATACACTTATATTTAGTTATATATATGTATATATATTAACAACAATTGTTCGTGAAACGTCGAACACAGTCAAAAGGGTAATTGCTTACATGAGTTAAATTCCAAAACTTTTAAGACCCAATATTACAGACTTTGCTTAACGTGTCGAAACATATAAAGATTAAGTTTAAATTTGGTCGAAAATTCCCGGGTCATCACAGTACCTACCCATTAAAGTAATTTCGTCCCAAAATTTGAGCGACGTCGTCATGGCTAACAATAAATATGTTTTCCTGATGAATATGAGCTGATAAATAGAGTTTTATCATTATTGAATAATACAGATAAAATAATTCGATTATTCGAAGCGTATGAATGAAGCTATCCTAAAAGGAATGAAATGGGAACTAAAGTTTTGTCTTACTTTTGACGTTGTCTTGGTTGAATTCCGAAATTAAAGGGATTTAAAAGAAAATCTTGGAAATCTATAAGATCTGATTCTTCGGCGAATAAGGAAATTAAGATCTCTCTAATTAAATACGGTGATCTGCTTCGATTACTCTGTCTGAAATTTCCATTATAAATTAAACTCTTCTGTTCCATCATTCTCACCATTCCTATACTTTCCTTCTTATTTCATACATCCAAAAGATTCTAAAAATGCTTAATCCAGTTCTGATCCTTGATATTTTTTTTAATTATCATTTCTGTCATCATTCTTTTCAATCTTCCACCAGAAAAATCTGTTTACTTCTACTATTACCTTGGGGTGATACTATTCTTAATTATATGGTGTGTTTATATTACTATTCGTATCAGTATCCACGGTTTGTAACTTCTGAGTTGTTGTTGGGTTTTATACCTTCCTTTATATTTCGATGTCTCTACTTCTGTCCTTCTGTAATCATTGACATTCACAATTAATACTCTCTCCAATTTACTGTGATTTATACTCTCATTTTTATTTCAAATCTTCATTCTTTTGTTTTCTCTTCCTGACTTTATATCAAGCGAATAATGGTCCAGAATTCATAGGTTTGGAGTTTCGAATGATCCAAATGTTCTAAGTAGGAAGGGACATAATAGCACGATCTGATTTGTTAAATTACCACACATCATGGAAAAGATAGAACTATCAAGAAATATGTTTTTGATATGTTTATAAGTTAGATAGAATGTAAGATTCGTATAACATGGCACATGATGACGTTATGATATGTGAATCATCACGTTCCAATAGAAACTCAGCATATCTTACTGTAATATAATCACGTTGATCAAGTGTCATTATATTATACTAACTCATGCTTCAGTTCCCAACAATACTTCAATATCATTCATAATTTAATCTCGAAAGTTTACAGAATATAGAAACTAATAGTTTCTTATATGATGTAACACTGATAGCGCGAAGAGATATATAATTTCGGATGCGAATATTTATGAAAATATCTTCAGAAATATCGAAAATATTTATGATGATATTTTGGAATTTCTAAGTTCGATGATTGTTGAAGAAAGATTTTCCGCAAGATTTTAATATGAGTACGGAGCAAGATATTTGTTGAAGATTTCATCGGATTCAGAATTAACTGGATTCTTTGAATATAGGGTATGGTCCTTGTATTTGTCCTTAGTCTCCTTCGTGGTTAGCTCAATCTGTTTTCCAGTTCCAACTTTTCTGAGCTTTTCCAACATACTATTCTTTATCATCAAACTTCCAGCGATTAAGGTCATTTACGGTTGCCTACAGTTTCTTCTGCTTCATTCAGCTTTTTCAAAGTTCAATGTATTAATTTGTAGGCTGGGTGCTTTTCAAAATTTCAGAATTGAAGATCGTAATTCTAGGATATAATTGTTATATGTATACATATAACTATTAATGTAGAAATGCTACTAGATTCGAAATACTGAATGCTGATTCTCGGTAATTGGTATGGAAATTCTCGTTACAAGATGTGGATGAGTATATGAATATGATTTCAATGAATATAATTATTTTTTGAAAAGTCCAAATTCATTGAAGTTGCTGGTAAGTTTTACTGCTAATGTGGTGGAATATAAACAGTTCCCAGGTAACGATGACGACAGGCAAACTTATATATCGAGGTTATAATAAGGCTAATTCGAATGAATGTCGAAGTTGACTTGCTGGAGCTGTGACAAAATTGGCTAATTTGGAAAGGAAATTGCAAAGTTATTTTTGGTAATAATAACGCTAAAGGAGCTAGCACAGATACGTGTTAAACGTTTACTCAGTTTCAGAGTGCATAACTATATGCATAAATATTTTCTTCCGTAGATGAGATGCAGTTGGTTCATTCTCTCGATTGAGGTGTTTTCTGGAATTATGAAAGGTTTGAACGCAGATTGTAATCGTCAGATACAAATGAGGTTTTAAGAGGAAATCAAGTGGCAAACTTGAAGAATTGTTTAGTTTCATATGTTATAAATAATATTTTAATTCGTTTTAATTGTCCAATGTTGGTAGTCCTCAGTTGATAGTCCACAGTTAGCAATATATAATATTCGAATTAATTAATACGTGTCGTGACCCGTATTCATCTCAGACTCGATCACAACTCAAAGTATATATATTATTATAGAATCAACCTCAACCCTGTATAGAGAACTCGATCATTACTGTATATAGAGTGTCTATGGTGATTTCAAATAATATATATAGATGTATCGATATGATATGTCAAAACCTTGTATACGTGTCCCGATATTTAAATTGCGTAAAGTAAATAACATAAATTAAATGACTATAAATAAAATTACTTATTGTGATACTTCTAATAGTGATAATAATAATGCTAGAATTACTTATTGTGATATTAATAATAATTATGATATTACTAATATTAGAAATGTTAATGATTCTATATAATAATGATAAAAGTTATAATAAGATTAATAAAAATATTAATAATTTATATTATTTCTATAGTACAATATAATAATTATCCTAACCATTATAATACATATATCAATAATAGTAAATATAATACTTGTATTAATATTAGTAATAATTCTAATGATAATAGCAATCAAACTTGTAATTTTTAATTATAACATTTATAAATAATAACTAACATTAATATTAGTAATAATAACTATAATATTAGTCAAAAAAACAATTTCTAACAACAACAGTAATAATAATAATAATAATAGTAATGATAATACTTATAATAATAAGTATAATGATGATATTAATAATTATAATGATAATACTAGTATCATTAGTAATACTTTTTAAAATGATAATTCTAGTAACAATATTAGTAATAATAATATTAGTAATAATAAAGATCATGACAATAATAACAATAATGAATATAATAATAATAATAAACTTAATAATAATAGCTACCTCCAGTTGAAAAGCTTTTTTAAAAAAAAATGCCATAACCGGGACTCGAACCCACGACCTCTCGCTCCCCGACATTGCTCCCAAACCATTACTCCGTATATATTTATCTGTTCTAATCTATCTCTATATAAATATAAACTGTATAGTTGCCTGTTCCCTTTTCTTCTCCTTCTTCTCAAAACAGTCGACCAGAGAATGAATTCAAACATATTTCTCAATCAACTAAACAATGTTTGGTTCTTTAAATAAAACGAAAGTAACCGGTATTGTTTGGTTTGGACTAATAAATAAAAAAAAAATAAAAAAAAATGCAGAAGCAGACTCACGATGCACTTTTGAAACTGAAACATTGATTTAAACATTTAGACTATTTCAGCTTACAATTACAACATGAAATACCTTTCAAATCGTTCAAAGAAACTCCTGACATCCTTAATTTAACTTGAATTACAACAAGGAGTTCGAATTGGATCCTAGTTCATACAGTTTGACTTTTTGAAAATAAATTTGACTTCCAAAATTGAGAATCAATATGAAAATTTGGACATGGAAACTTTCCAGATAGTTGAGTTGGAAGATTTAAAACATAACAGCATTTATACAATTTAAGATTTCATTAAAATTCGAATTATTTGAAAAATTAATCACGAACATAGTTTTTGACGGGTTCTTTGATTTTTCTGTTTAATTTTCTGGAAAAAAATAATTGTGTTTGATAATTGATAATACGAGAGAAGAATAGAATGATTTAACATGGGATGATTGATCTGGTTGTTGTAGACTTTCTGGTTCGACAAAAAAAATCACGGGAGGAAGAGGAAAACAGAATTTGATATATCTCATCACGATCTGTCTCCAAATACGCGTAATTATAGGCTTTTATGTGTTTTATTAAATATTAAATATTAATAAATAATTATTATAAATGAAGTGTATTAATAAAAATAATAATACTGATAATATAATATTACTAATAAAAGTAAAATACTAATAATAATAAATACAAAAATAATAATAATATAAATGATAAAATAATTAATAATTAGGATATAATAAATTACATATATCAAATCTCATATCTATATCTTTTATATTTGAAATAATAATAATATCAGTAATATAGATATTAATATTAATCTTAATATTAATACTAATAATATAAATACTAATGTAACAACCTTTAAACTTAAAATTTTAATATATTAACTTCACAATTTGTTAAATATGTAATACTTAGTTTATATAATAAGATATTTGAATGTTTAATATTTATGTATTATATATATATATATATATATATATATATATATATATATATATATATATATATTACAATACATATAATATTAATTACATATAATTGTCATTTTAAATAATAGTTTAGTTATTTTATATATTACTTTATGTTTTAAATTATATCTTATTACTTCAAATTAATATATATACACTTATATTTAGTTATATATATGTATATATATTAACAACAATTGTTCGTGAATCGTCGAACACAGTCAAAAGGGTAATTTCTTACATGAGTTAAATTCCAAAACTTTTAAGACCCAATATTATAGACTTTGCTTAACGTGTCGAAACATATAAAGATTAAGTTTAAATTTGGTCGAAAATTCTCGGGTCATCACAGTACCTACCCGTTAAAGAAATTTCATCCCGAAATTTGTGCGAGGTTGTCATGGCTAACAATAAATATGTTTTCCTGACGAATATGAGCTGATAAATAGAGTTTTATCATTATTGAATAATACAGATAAAATAATTCGATTATTCGAAGCGTATGAATGAAGCTATCCTAAAAGGAATGAAATGGGAACTAAAGTTTTGTCTTACTTTTGACGTTGTCTTGGTTGAATTCCGGAATTAAAGGGATTTAAAAGAAAATCTTGGAAATCTATAAGATCTGATTCTTCGGCGAATAAGGAAATTAAGATCTCTCTAATTAAATACGGTGATCGGCTTCGATTACTCTGTCTGAAATTTTCATTATAAATTAAACTCTTCCGTTCCATCATTCTCACCATTCCTATACTTTCCTTCTTGTTTCATACATCCAAAAGATTCTAAAAATGCTTAATCCAGTTCTGATCCTTGATATTTTTTTTAATTATCATTTCTGTCATCCTTCTTTTCAATCTTCCACCAGAAAAATCTGTTTACTTCTACTATTACCTTGGGGTAATACTACTCTTAATTATATCGTGTGTTTATATTACTATTCGTATCAGTGTCCACGGTTTGTAACTTCTGAGTTGTTGTTGGGTTTTATATCTTCCTTTATATTTCAATGTCTCTGCTTCTGTCCTTCTGTAATCATTGACATTCACAATTAATACTCTCTCCAATTTACTGTGATTTATACTCTCATTTTTTTTCAAATCTTCATTCTTTTGTTTTCTCTTCCCGACTCTATATCAAGCGAATAATGGTCCAGAATTCATAGGTATGGAGTTTCGAATGATCCAAATGTTCTAAGTAGGAAGGGACATAATAGCAAGATCTGATTTGTTAAATTACCACACATCATGGAAAAGATAGAACTATCAAGAAATATATTTTTGATATGTTTATAAGTTAGATAGAATGTAAGATTCGTATAACATGGCACATGATGACGTTATGATCTGTGAATCATCACATTCTAATAGAAACTCAGCATAACTTACTGTAATATAATCACGTTAATCAAGTGTCATTATATTATACTAACTCATGCTTCAGTTCCCAACACTACTTCAATATCATTCATAAGTTAATCTCGAAAGTTTACAGAATATAGAAACTAACAGTTTCTTATATGATGTAACACTGATAGCGCGGAGAGATATATAATATCGGACGAGAATATTTATGAAAATATCTTCAGAAATATTGAAAATATTTATGATGATATTTTGGAATTTCTAAGTTCGATGATTGTTGAAGAAAGATTTTTCGCAAGATTTTAATATGAGTACGGAGCAAGATATTTGTTGAAGATTTCATCGGATTCAGAATTAACTGGATTCTTTGAATATAGGGTGTAACACCGGCAATTTTTTTTTTTTAAAAAAAACACAGCGGAAGACTTTATTAACAAACACACTATTAGTCGTGTCATTACATTAATTTGAGTAATTAAGTTTAAGTTTACACCACACTGTTACGTTATCACAAAACATTATTTATACAAAAGTCCACATCAGAGTTGGGTTGTCAAACATGTCTTCTGCAATAGCACCCTTCCTGACTAGCAGTACCTAAACCTGCAAGGGGAGAATATGTGGGGGATTAGCGCACCTCTAAGTGAATGGAATCTATCTAACAGATATAGCTTAAGCCACACACAAGCTATATACACCAACAGTACTTGCTAACTACCAACTAGCATACAATAAGACAATACGAGGATCGGCGGCTTGTACGAGCACACGACTCCTAGCTGATCGGACTTGAGTCTACCGATAGTCCCTGCTACTCAATTCACAGTATAGTTATCCAGATGCAGGGGATGCATCATTCACACTATACTCTACAATCAGTAGCCTATGGACCCAACCTCCCCTAGGCACGGTTGACCTCATACGGACTCTAACCTCTCCTAGGCACGGTCTCGAGTCCCCAGTCTCCCTAGGCCCGACTGGTGCCATTCACACAGTGTACACATAAATCACATACAACATCAGGCATACTATATTATTCTAACATGGCAATTTCTACACTATGTATGGTAAAAGAGTCAACCATAGTAGCATGATATGCTACTTAAACTCTATCCGGAGATAGACCCACTCACCAATTACCAGCAACTGCTCAGTTATTATTTCTGAGCTTCCTCCTTGTCCTTATAACCTGAGAACAACACAAACAAAGTTAATATACATGTCCAATAAATAATATAATTATTTCATACAATTAACTAGGTCATAACACCATATATTCATAATTTTATGAGTCTACATCATGACTCCACTCAATAACGGCATACAGGTGCGTGCAAAACACGACATACACACTAAAACTCCTTTTCCGACCCAAAAACAGTTTGATATAGTTTCTTAAAAGTTCACCATTGAAAAGTATTCTTTATTACGATTCTAACGATAGTTTATTCATAAAAAATGGAGTTACATTTTGAAAGTTACGCCCGTTTCAATTTCATAAAAGGCACTGTAGCAAATAGTGGTACTGTAGCAACTCGAACACTGTAGCAAATAGTGACACTGTAGCAACTCGGTACCGTAGAAAATAGTGACACTGTAGCAACTCAGGCACTGTGAAAGGATCCGTTCATATACATTATAAACGATTCACAATAGTTGATTACATCGCGAGGTATTTGACCTCTATATGATACGTTTTACAAACATTGCATTCGTTTTTAAAAGACAAACTTTCTTTACATCAAAAATTGACGGCATGCATACCATTTCATATTACATCCAACTATAATTGACTTAATATTAATCTTGATGAACTCAACGACTCGAATGCAACGTCTTTCAAAGTATGTCATGAATGACTCCAAGTAATATCCTTAAAATGAGCTAATGCACAGCGGAAGATTTTTTTAATACTTGAGAATAAACATGCTTTAAAGTGTCAACCAAAAGGTTGGTGAGTTAATTAGTTTATCATAATCAATCATTTCCGTAATAGTAATAGACCACAAGATTTCAGTTTCTATAAATATCCGTACACTCGCAAGTGTATAAAAGTATTCTATAAGTTGTAGGCACCCGGTAACAAGCCTTAACGTTCATGTTTTACCCTCTGAAGTACACCAGATCAGGTGTGTTTAAAATAACCTCGAAGTACTAAAGCATCCCATAGTCAGGATGGGGTTTGTCAGGCCCAATAGATCTATCTTTAGGATTCGCGCCTACCGTACATAGACAAGTAGTTTAATGTTACCAAGCTAAGGGTATATTTCTGGTTTAAACCCACATAGAATTAGTTTTAGTACTTGTGCCTATTTCGTAAAACATTTATAAAACAGCGCATGTATTCTCAGCCCAAAAATATATATAAAAAGGGAGTAATGAAACTCACCATACTGTATTTCGTAGTAAAAATACATATAACGTCATTTAACAAGTGCAAGGTTGGCCTCGGATTCACGAACCTATATTAATTATATATATTTATATGTTGGTCAATATTTGTCTAACAATTTTTGGTCAAGTCATAGTGTACCACAATCCTAATGCTCGAGACTAATATGCAAAAGTCAACAAAAGTCAACTTAACCCAAAATGACTTCTAAAATTTATACGTGTTTATTATATAACTTAACTATAGTCATTTTATATATTTAAATATATTTATTAGATTTTATAATAATAAAAGTCATTTATTAATAAAAATTTATATTAACGTTTATATATGATAAAATATACTTTTATATATCTTATGTAGTAAAATTTATAAAGTTCACTTAATATCGTAAAACTATAGTGGTAAGTATTATTAATGTAATTATATTACGCGTGGTGAAAAATATCTTTGTATCCCCTATTTATTTGATAAAATAATATTGATCATAATAATAATAAGTAAAAGTTGCATTATTTTGTAATAATAATTATTATTATTCTATAAAAAAATAACAATATTTATATTTACTAAAAATGTTATTATGATAAAATGATAATACTAACATAATAGTAATAATGATATTTTATAATAACAATGATATTTCTATTAAAATAATAACGACGATAGTAATAATAATCATTTTAACAATAATACTAAAATTCTGTTGACTATAACTTCTAATCCGTTCATCGAAACCATTCGATATCTAAATGAAAAGTTCTTAATTTTTTGCTAGCTTTCCAATGACATGCATATCATATACCCTATCTCAGTAGCATATGTATCTAATTCAGGATTCAACAAACCTATCTAAGGACAAAATCGAATGTACAAGCATGCATAATCCTATATACTCGAGCACTAGTCAGGGATACACTATTGAAATATAAAAGTTAAGTTATGAGTGCTCACGTATCAATATTGAGATTCAATATTGCAGGAAAGTACGTAGACGAAACGAAAATGATAAACGTTAGGTTGACCTCACGAGCAATACCCTCGATCAATACCCATAACCTCCATAGCTATAACCCATAATTTCCTTAGCTCTATTCCGTTTGAAAACTTATTTTAAAATCGTCTGAATATAACTCCGTCGTAGTATTTTATGTATACTAATAATATCTTGAAATAATACAAAGAAAATATATATGTGTAGTTCGATTGAGAGAGTTTAGAGAAATATATTTTCAAGTTTCTATGAAATAATAAAACCTATTGAATTCTATTTATAACAGATTTTTGAATTATTAAAGTGAATTATTAATGTATGAATTATTAAAGTAAATTATTAAAGTATGAATTATTAAAGCGAATTATTAAAGTATGAATTATTAAAGTGAATTATTAAAGTATGAATTATTAAAGTGAATTATTAAAGTGAATTATTAAAGTATGAATTATTAAAGTGAATTATTAAAGTATGAATTATTAAAGTGAATTATTAAAGTATGAATTATTAAAGTTAAAGTAAAGTAAAAGTAAAGTAAAGTTAAAGTATAGTAAAAGTATAAAACTATGTACGTATAATACGCGTATAAATATATATAATATTAATTTAAATCGTTATATATATTTGATAAAATAAAATATAAATATCGTTATTTTATCATACTAGTTAAGTAATGAGTGGTCAAAAAGAATAGATTTCTTAAATCACAGTGGACCTCATAACATAGGCCCGTAATCATATCATAATGTATCTGATAATTCAATCATTTGATATTATCTCTTAATTCTGTCAATAAATATATCGAAACAAATACGTTCATGTAAAGTATCATATATCTAATACTTTGTTAATGTTTTCAGTTAATATTATATATTATATATACATATCTATATACACATAATTGTTCGTGAATCGTCGAACACGGTCAAAGGATAATTGATTACATGAATGTAGTTCCAAACTTTTTGAGATTCAACATTACAAATTCTGCTTATCGTGTCGGAAACATATAAAGGTTAAGTTTAAATTTGGTCGGAAATTTTCGGGTCGTCACAGTACCTACCCGTTAAAGAAATTTCGTCCCGAAATTTGATCGAGGTCGTCATGGCTAACTATAAAAATGTTTTCATGACGAATATGAGTTGATAAATAGAGTTTTATCATCATTGAGTAATATAGATAAAACAATTTGATTACGCGAAGAGTATAAGTGAAGCTATCGCAAGAGAGTGAAATGAGTAAACGTATATTTATTTTAACCGATGACGTAGTTATGATTGATTTCCAGAATTCATTGGATTTAAAGAAAATCTTTGCAATAAGATTTGGTTCTTCGACGATTAAGAAAATCATGACCTTCTTTGATTAAATGCGATAATCTGTCTCGATTTCTCTGTCTGATATTTTACTATAAATCCACCCCCTTCGTTTCTTTATTTCCACAGCTCACACCTTCTAGTCTTTCTCCCCAATTCATACTTTAAAGCATTCGTTAATATGCTTCATCCAGTATTGATTCTTGATATACTCTTAACTTTCATATCTGTCATTCTTCTTTTTCATCTACCACCGGAGGAAGTTATTTTCTTCTACCATTACCTTGGGGTTATTGTGTTTTTCATTCTCCAGTGTCTTTATATTGCTATACGCATTGATATACACGGTTTGTAATTTCGAGGTTGTTATCGGGCTTTATATTCTCCATTATATTTCGGAGCTTCATGCTTTCATTTTCTCTTCTCAGCCTTAAGTCAAGCGGATAATGGTCCAGAATTCGTAGATATGAATTTTTGGATGAACATAGTTAATGTTCCAAGAAGAAAATCGTAATGACACGATCTTAATTTGGCAACTTACCAGAATATCTGAAAATATAGAGCTATCAAGATGATATGTTCTTAATATGTTTGGAAATTGGGTAGAATGTAAGAGTCGTGTAAATAGTACATGATGACGGTATGTTCTATGAATCATCACATTCCATTAGAAACTCAGCATGACTTACTGAAATATAATCAAGTTGATCAAGTGTCATTATATTATACTAACTCATGTTTCAGTTCCCAACACTGCTTTAAAAACATTCATATTTTAAATTCGAATTTTTTTTTCTTCAGAATTTAGAAACTAACTGTAGTGACCCGAACTTTTCCATGTTTATATATATATTAATTGAGATTGATATTTACATGATTAAATGTTTCCAACATGTTAAGCAATCAAACTTGTTAAGACTTGATTAATTGAAATATGTTTCATATAGACAATTGACCACCCAAGTTGATCGGTGATTCACGAACGTTAAAACTTGTAAAAACTATATGATGACATATATATGGATATATATATATATAGTTAACATGATACTATGATAAGAAAACATATCATAAAGTATATTAACAATGAACTACATATGTAAAAACAAGACTACTAACTTAATGATTTTTAAACGAGACATATATGTAACGATTATCGTTGTAAAGACATTTAATGTATATATATCATATTAAGAGATATTCATACATGATAATATCATGATAATATAATAATTTAAAATCTCATTTGATATTATAAACATTGGGTTAACAACATTTAACAAGATCGTTAACCTAAAGGTTTCAAAACAACACTTACATGTAACGACTAACGATGACTTAACGACTCAGTTAAAATGTATATACATGTAGTGTTTTAATATGTATTTATACACTTTTGAAAGACTTCAATACACTTATCAAAATACTTCTACTTAACAAAAATGCTTACAATTACATCCTCGTTCAGTTTCATCAACAATTCTACTCGTATGCACCCGTATTCGTACTCGTACAATACACAGCTTTTAGATGTATGTACTATTGGTATATACACTCCAATGATCAGCTCTTAGCAGCCCATGTGAGTCACCTAACACATGTGGGAACCATCATTTGGCAACTAGCATGAAATATCTCATAAAATTACAAAAATATGAGTAATCATTCATGACTTATTTACATGAAAACAAAATTACATATCCTTTATATCTAATCCATACACCAACGACCAAAAACACCTACAAACACTTTAATTCTTCAATTTTCTTCATATAATTGATCTCTCTCAAGTTCTATCTTCAAGTTCTAAGTGTTCTTCATAAATTCCAAAAGTTCTAGTTTCATAAAATCAAGAATACTTTCAAGTTTGCTAGCTCACTTCCAATCTTGTAAGGTGATCATCCAACCTCAAGAAATCTTTGTTTCTTATAGTAGGTTATCATTCTAATACAAGGTAATAATCATATTCAAACTTTGGTTCAATTTCTATAACTATAACAATCTTATTTCAAGTGATGATCTTACTTGAACTTGTTTTCGTGTCATGATTCTGCTTCAAGAACTTCGAGCCATCCAAGGATCCATTGAAGCTAGATCCATTTTTCTATTTTCCAGTAGGTTTATCCAAGGAAATTAAGGTAGTAATGATGTTCATAACATCATTCGATTCATACATATAAAGCTATCTTATTCGAAGGTTTAAACTTGTAATCACTAGAACATAGTTTAGTTAATTCTAAACTTGTTCGCAAACAAAAGTTAATCCTTCTAACTTGACTTTTAAAATCAACTAAACACATGTTCTATATCTATATGATATGCTAACTTAATGATTTAAAACCTGGAAACACGAAAAACACCGTAAAACCGGATTTACGCCGTCGTAGTAACACCGCGGGCTGTTTTGGGTTAGTTAATTAAAAACTATGATAAACTTTGATTTAAAAGTTGTTATTCTGAGAAAATGATTTTTATTATGAACATGAAACTATATCCAAAAATTATGGTTAAACTCAAAGTGGAAGTATGTTTTCTAAAATGGTCATCTAGACGTCGTTCTTTCGACTGAAATGACTACCTTTACAAAAACGACTTGTAACTTATTTTTCCGACTATAAACCTATACTTTTTCTGTTTAGATTCATAAAATAGAGTTCAATATGAAACCATAGCAATTTGATTCACTCAAAACGGATTTAAAATGAAGAAGTTATGGGTAAAACAAGATTGGATAATTTTTCTCATTTTAGCTACGTGAAAATTGGTAACAAATCTATTCCAACCATAACTTAATCAACTTGTATTGTATATTATGTAATCTTGAGATACCATAGACACGTATACAATGTTTCGACCTATCATGTCGACACATCTATATATATTTCGGAACAACCATAGACACTCTATATGTGAATGTTGGAGTTAGCTATACAGGGTTGAGGTTGATTCCAAAATATATATAGTTTGAGTTGTGATCAATACTGAGATACGTATACACTGGGTCGTGGATTGATTCAAGATAATATTTATCGATTTATTTCTGTACATCTAACTGTGGACAACTAGTTATAGGTTACTAACGAGGACAGCTGACTTAATAAACTTAAAACATCAAAATATATTAAAAGTGTTGTAAATATATTTTGAACATACTTTAATATATATGTATATATTGTTATAGGTTCGTGAATCAACAGTGGCCAAGTCTTACTTCCCGACGAAGTAAAAATCTGTGAAAGTGAGTTATAGTCCCACTTTTAAAATCTAATATTTTTGGGATGAGAATACATGCAGGTTTTATAAATAATTTACAAAATAGACACAAGTACGTGAAACTACATTCTATGGTTGAATTATCGAAATCGAATATGCCCCTTTTTATTAAGTCTGGTAATCTAAGAATTAGGGAACAGACACCCTAATTGACGCGAATCCTAAAGATAGATCTATTGGGCCTAACAAACCCCATCCAAAGTACCGGATGCTTTAGTACTTCGAAATTTATATCATATTCGAAGGGTGTCCCGGAATGATGGGGATATTCTTATATATGCATCTTGTTATTGTCGGTTACCAGGTGTTCACCATATGAATGATTTTTATCTCTATGTATGGGATGTGTATTGAAATATGAAATCTTGTGGTCTATTGTTACGATTTGATATATATAGGTTAAACCTATAACTCACCAACATTTTTGTTGATGTTTAAAGCATGTTTATTCTCAGGTGAATATTAAGAGCTTCCGCTGTTGCATACTAAAATAAGGACAAGATTTGGAGTCCATGTTTGTATGATATTGTGTAAAAACTGCATTCAAGAAACTGATTTCGATGTAACATATTTGTATTGTAAACCATTATGTAATGGTCGTGTGTAAACAGGATATTTTAGATTATCATTATTTGATAATCTACGTAAAGCTTTTTAAACCTTTATTTATGAAATAAAGGTTATGGTTTGTTTTAAAAATGAATGCAGTCTTTGAAAAACGTCTCATATAGAGGTCAAAACCTCGCAATGAAATCAATTAATATGGAACGTTTTTAATCAATAAGAACGGGACATTTCAGTTGGTATCAGAGCTGTAGTGACCCGTCCTAATCTACCTGGACGAAGTCTTCATCAGATGGTCCCATTGCGAGGTTCTGACCTCTATATACCATGAACGACTCCATGTACTATCTTTAAAATGAGCAAATGCATAGCGGAAGGTTTCTTTCATACCTGAGAATAAACATGCTTTAAAGTGTCAACCAAAAGGTTGGTGAGTTCATTAGTTTAACATAAATAATCATTTCTATCATTTTAATAGACCACAAGATTTCATATTTCCATTTCTCATAAACATACGTCCCATGCATAGAGACAAAATATCATTCGTATGGATTGAACACCTGGTAACCGACATTCACAATATGTATATAAGAATATCCCCATCATTCCGGGATCCTCCTTCGGATATGATATAAATTTCGAAGTACTAAAGCATCCGGTACTTTGGATGGGGCTTGTTGGGCCCGATAGATCTATCTTTAGGATTCGCGTCAATTAGGGTTTCTGTTCCCTAATTCTTAGATTACCAGACTTAATAAAAAGGGGCATATTCGATTTCGATAATTCAACCATAGAATGCAGTTTCACGTACTTGTGTCTATTTCGTAAAACATTTATAAAAATTATGCATATATTCTCAGCCCAAAAATATAAAGGGTAAAAAGGCAAATGAAACTCACCATACTGCATTTTGTAGTAAAAATACATATGACGACATTAAACAACTGAACAATGCAAGGTTTGCCTCGGATTCACGAACCTATATCAACTGTATATATATTAACACATATAATTGTAATCGAACAAATTTATATATTATTAAAAAATATTAATATAGTTATGTTATATTTATTCCTGAACAATCATGCATGAACGTGTTTTAAGCGTTATAACTATAACGACTACTACAACTTTTCAAAATCATAATATCAGTTTTAATCTAATATGTTATTTATAAAAATAATATAAATATAAATATAATAAGGAGTAACTAGTCTTAGGTGGTGATATATATATATATATATATATATATATATATATGAAAAACTTTATAATCAATTTGTAAAAGTTGACATAGTCAAGATGCTTAAAGCGTAAATATCATATCATCTCCATATTTTTCAATTCGATAAACATAAAACATAAAGTGACTATGTTTTATTATATTTTATCTTTTGTTTCATCCATTCAATTTCTCTGATTAAGATTATTACAGAATTTGATATTTTCTTTTCATTCATATTATAATGCAAGTCATAAATAATGATCATTATCAAATATAATAAATAAGTATGAAAGTATCTTAGTAATTATATAATGTCACTAGTTATATAAACTTGCATATTTATTTTGTAATCTTTATCATAATTGAGGGACTAAATACATAAATACTTTAAACATCATCATCTTTATCAAACGTAAATTGTAAAGAAACATAGTATTCATCTTTTTCCTTTTTGTTCATTTGATTCTTTTAACTTCTACCTATTTTATTTATAAGTGACTAATTAATAGTTCATATAACTAAAGCAAACTATGTTATATATATGTTTAAATATTAGTTAGTAGTTATAATATATAAAGTATAAATTTATAACTTAGAGTTTTGGTTGGTACCTTTGGAGTAATTAAATGAAAAAGGGATCGGGTGAGGGTGGTGAAGGTGGCCAAACAGCAACAGCGAAGAGGAGCAGCAGTCATGGGGTGTTCGAGTTTCGATGGTTTGGTATTTTCTTGAACGGAAACATGAAGGAATGGTTCAAACGGTTATGGTGATCGATGATTCTAGTTCATGGTGATGGTGTGTTTACAAGGTGGTGATTTGGTGATGTTATGGTGAAGGAAATGAGGGATTAAGAAGAAGAGATCGGTTTATCTATATGTGTATCTCTATCTCTCTGTATCTATATATGATATGTATATATATAATACCTTTAGAAATAGACATTAGTTAGGATAGTTTATAATTGAGTAAGATAAAGATTAGTTTATAATTGAGTAAGGTAAAGATACAGTAGCAGTTTGTAATAATAACATTCAATCATGATTTGGTGTTGTTTTGTAGTGCTCAACTTAATCGACAAGAATATCCAATTATAACAAGAAGACATAAGAGAAGTTTAAATCTAATAGGGCTGCGTAATGGATTCCATAATATTTATCTGATATTTTGAGTAGTAATTTATAAATAATAATACTTTCAACATTATTAATAATAAAAATAACAATAATAATATCAATAATAAATTTAATGATATTTATAATTAATGATAATAATAATAATAATAATAATAATAATAATAATATTAATGATAATAAAAATAAGTCGTATTATAATAATAACAGTAATTACAGTAATTTTTAATAATTTTAGTAATAATAATACTAATAATAATAATAATTAAAATCTTCTACTAGTTATATTAATAGAGATATTAATAATGATAATAATAATATTAGTAATAATAATATTATAGCAACTTAAATATATTAAATATTAAATATTATATCTATATCTTATATAGTAATATTATTTTGATTTATGATTCAAGTTATTATATATATATATATATATATATATATATATATATATATATATATATATATATATATATATATATATATATATACATCTAATTATAAATAGTTGTTCGTGAATCGTTGGGAAAAGTCGAAGATTAATTGAATATATTAAACACAGTTCAAACTTTTTGAGACTCAATATTACAGACTCTGCTTATCGTGTCATAATCAAATAAAGATTAAGTTTAAATTTGATCGGAAATTCCCGGGTCATCACAGTACCTACCCGTTAAAGAAATTTCGTCCCGAAATTTGATCGTGGTCGTCATAGCTAATATTAAAAATGTTTTCATGACGAATTTGAGCTGATAAATAGAATTTTATTACTATTGAGTAATATGGATAAAATGATTTGATTAATCGAAACGTATGAATGAAACTATCACAAAAGATCGAGATGAAGAAATGGAGATTTTCCATAACTTTTGACGTAACGGTTATGTTGCATAAGACCAAGGATGGGAAGTAGTCCTAGTAAAACCAGAATGCATGACTTGTTTCTGGACGTATGAATTACGTGTCTTTATTGCCTTTGCTGAACGACTTGTGTACTAGCTAGAATTGTCTTCACAACTATCTTGTATCAAAGTTATTGTGTGCTATATTTCATGCTTTATGTAAAATAAGCGGTATTGTAAGTTTGTAAAATATTGTATAAAAGTTTGAACGCGAAATATTATTATAATCAGTTTTTCATATAGAATTGTAGTAGTTGAATTGTATATTAGCTACTAAGTATGAACTTAACGGGTAGGTACTACCCGAATTTAAACTTATAAAACGCTAATATGAAGAAAAAGCTTTTATAAATGAGTTCATATTATGCTACGAAATACTATTAACTACTCTTAATATTCTGTATGATTAACTTGTTCCATTTAACTATTTTGAAGGAAATGGCACCGACTACTCGACACACCGTGAATATGAATGAAGAGGAATTCCGTACTTTTCTAGCTTCAAACATAGCCGCAGTACAGGCTGCGCTACATACCAACAATAACCTTGGATCTAGCAGTACAGGAAATCGTGTAGGATGCACCTACAAAGAATTCACTGCCTGCAAACCTTTGGAATTTGATGGAACCGAAGGACCGATCGGATTGAAACGGTGGACCGAGAAGGTTGAATCGGTGTTTGCCATAAGTAAGTGTACTGAAGAGGACAAAGTGAAGTACGCTACGCATACCTTCACAGGTTCTGCGTTAACATGGTGGAATACCTATCTAGAGCAAGTGGGACAAGATGATGCGTACGCACTACCGTGGTCAGCATTCAAGCACTTGATGAACGAGAAGTACCGTCCCAGAACCGAGGTCAATAAGCTCAAGACAGAACTTAGAGGGTTACGAACCCAAGGATTTGATATTACCACGTACGAAAGACGATTCACAGAATTGTGCCTATTGTGTCCGGGAGCATTCGAAGATGAGGAAGAGAAGATCGACGCGTTTGTGAAAGGATTACCAGAAAGAATCCAAGAAGATATAAGTTCACACGAGCCCGCCTCCATACAACAGGCATGTAGAATGGCTCACAAACTAGTGAACCAGATTGAAGAAAGAATTAAAGAATAGACTGCTGAAGAGGCCAATGTGAAGCAAGTCAAAAGAAAGTGGGAGGAAAACGGTGATAAGAATCACCAATACAACAACAGCAGCAATTACAACAATAATCGCAACAATTATCCCAACAATCGCAACATCAATCGCAACTACAACAAACGGCCCAACAACAACAACAACAACAACAACAGCAACTACAACAATCATCCCAACAACAATAATAACCGCAACAACAACAACAATCAGAAGCAGCTATGCCAAAGGTGTGAAAAGAATCACTCGGGGTTCTGCACCAAATTTTGCAACAAGTGTAAAAGAAATGGTCATAGCGCGGCGAAGTGTAAGGTCTACGGACCAGGGGTTAATAGAACGAAAGGAACAAATGGTGCCGGAACGAGTAATGGTGGAGCAAGTAGTGTCGGAGCAAGTTATGCCAATGTAGTTTGTTATAAATGTGGAAAACCAGGCCACATTATTAGAAATTGCCCGAACCAGGAGAACACGAATGGACAAGGCCGTGGAAGAGTTTTCAATATTAATGCGGTAGAGGCACAGGAAGACCCGGAGCTTGTTACGGGTACGTTTCTTATTGATAATAAATCTGCTTACGTTTTATTTGATTCGGGTGCGGATAGAAGCTATATGAGTAGAGATTTTTGTGCTAAATTAAGTTGTCCATTGACGCCTTTGGATAGTAAATTTTTATTCGAATTAGCAAATGGTAAATTAATTTCAGCAGATAATATATGTCGGAATCGAGAAATTAAACTGGTTAGCGAAACATTTAAGATTGATTTGATACCAGTAGAGTTAGGGAGTTTTGATGTGATAATCGGTATGGACTGGTTGAAAGAAGTGAAAGCGGAGATCGTTTGTTACAAAAATGCAATTCGCATTATACGAGAAAAAGGAAAACCCTTAATGGTGTACGGAGAAAAGGGCAACACGAAGCTACATCTTATTAGTAATTTGAAGGCACAAAAACTAATAAGAAAAGGTTGCTATGCTGTTCTAGCACACGTCGAGAAAGTACAAACTGAAGAAAAGAGCATCAATGATGTTCCCATTGCAAAAGAAGTTCCCGATGTATTTCTGAAAGAATTACCGGGATTACCCCCACATCGATCCGTTGAATTTCAAATAGATCTTGTACCAGGAGCTGCACCAATAGCTCGTGCTCCTTACAGACTCGCACCCAGCGAGATGAAAGAACTGCAAAGCCAATTACAAGAACTTTTAGAGCGTGGTTTCATTCGACCAAGCACATCACCGTGGGGAGCTCCTGTTTTGTTTGTCAAGAAGAAAGATGGTACATTCAGGTTGTGTATCGACTACCGAGATTTGAACAAACTTACCATCAAGAACCGCTACCCACTACCGAGAATCGACGACTTATTTGATCAACTACAAGGCTCGTCTGTTTATTCAAAGATTGACTTACGTTCCGGGTATCATCAAATGCGGGTGAAAGAAGATGATATTCCAAAGACTGCTTTCAGAACACGTTACGGTCATTACGAGTTTATGGTCATGCCGTTTGGTTTAACTAATGCACCAGCTGTGTTCATGGACCTTATGAACCGAGTGTGTGGACCATACCTTGACAAGTTTGTCATTGTTTTCATTGATGACATACTTATTTACTCAAAGAATGACCAAGAACACGGTGAACATTTGAGAAAGGTGTTAGAAGTATTGAGGAAGGAAGAATTGTACGCTAAGTTTTCAAAGTGTGCATTTTGGTTGGAAGAAGTTCAATTCCTCGGTCACATAGTGAACAAAGAAGGTATTAAGGTAGATCCGACAAAGATAGAAACTGTTGAAAAGTGGGAAACCCCGAAAACTCCGAAACACATACGCCAGTTTTTAGGACTAGCTAGTTACTACAGAAGGTTCATCCAAGACTTTTCCAGAATAGCAAAACCCTTGACTGCATTAACGCATAAAGGGAAGAAATTTGAATGGAATGATGAACAAGAGAAAGCGTTTCAGTTATTGAAGAAAAAGCTAACTACGGCACCTATATTGTCATTGCCTGAAGGGAATGATGATTTTGTGATTTATTGTGATGCATCAAAGCAAGGTCTCGGTTGTGTATTAATGCAACGAACGAAGGTGATTGCTTATGCGTCTAGACAATTGAAGATTCACGAACAAAATTATACGACGCATGATTTGGAATTAGGCGCGGTTGTTTTTGCATTAAAGACTTGGAGGCACTACTTATATGGGGTCAAAAGTATTATATATACCGACCACAAAAGTCTTCAACACATATTTAATCAGAAACAACTGAATATGAGGCAGCGTAGGTGGATTGAATTATTGAATGATTACGACTTTGAGATTCGTTACCACCCGGGGAAGGCAAATGTGGTAGCCGATGCCTTGAGCAGGAAGGACAGAGAACCCATTCGAGTAAAATCTATGAATATAATGATTCATAATAACATTACTACTCAAATAAAGGAGGCGCAACAAGGAGTTTTAAAAGAGGGAAATTTAAAGGATGAAATACCCAAAGGATCGGAGAAGCATCTTAATATTCGGGAAGACGGAACCCAGTATAGGGCTGAAAGGATTTGGGTACCAAAATTTGGAGATATGAGAGAAATGGTACTTAGAGAAGCTCATAAAACCAGATACTCAATACATCCTGGAACGGGGAAGATGTACAAGGATCTCAAGAAACATTTTTGGTGGCCGGGTATGAAAGCCGATGTTGCTAAATACGTAGGAGAATGTTTGACGTGTTCTAAGGTCAAAGCTGAGCATCAGAAACCATCAGGTCTACTTCAACAACCCGAAATCCCGGAATGGAAATGGGAAAACATTACCATGGATTTCATCACTAAATTGCCAAGGACTGCAAGTGGTTTTGATACTATTTGGGTAATAGTTGATCGTCTCACCAAATCAGCATACTTCCTACCAATAAGAGAAGATGACAAGATGGAGAAGTTAGCACGACTGTATTTGAAGGAAGTCGTCTCCAGACATGAAATACCAATCTCTATTATCTCTGATAGGGATGGCAGATTTATTTCAAGATTCTGGCAGACATTACAGCAAGCATTAGGAACTCGTCTAGACATGAGTACTGCCTATCATCCAAAAACTGATGGGCAGAGCGAAAGGACGATACAAACGCTTGAAGACATGCTACGAGCATGTATTATTGATTTCGGAAACAGTTGGGATCGACATCTACCGTTAGCAGAATTTTCCTACAACAACAGCTACCATTCAAGCATTGAGATGGCGCCGTTTGAAGCACTTTATGGTAGAAAGTGCAGGTCTCCGATTTGTTGGAGTGAAGTGGGGGATAGACAGATTACGGGTCCGGAGATTATACAAGAAACTACCGAGAAGATCATCCAAATTCAACAACGGTTGAAAACAGCCCAAAGTCGACAAAAGAGCTACGCTGACATTAAAAGAAAAGATATAGAATTTGAAATTGGAGAGATGGTCATGCTTAAAGTTGCACCTTGGAAAGGCGTTGTTCGATTTGGTAAACGAGGGAAATTAAATCCAAGGTATATTGGACCATTCAAGATTATTGATCGTGTCGGACCAGTAGCTTACCGACTAGAGTTACCTCAACAACTCGCGGCTGTACATAACACTTTCCACGTCTCGAATTTAAAGAAATGTTTTGCTAAAGAAGATCTCACTATTCCGTTAGATGAAATCCAAATCAACGAAAAACTTCAATTCATCGAAGAACCCGCCGAAATAATGGATCGTGAGGTTAAAAGACTTAAGCAAAACAAGATACCAATTGTTAAGGTTCGATGGAATGCTCGTAGAGGACCCGAGTTCACCTGGGAGCGTGAAGATCAGATGAAGAAGAAATACCCGCATCTATTTCCAGAAGATTCGTCAACACCTTCAACAGCTTAAAATTTCGGGACGAAATTTATTTAACGAGTAGGTACTGTAGTGACCCGAACTTTTCCATGTTTATATATATTAATTGAGATTGATATTTACATGATTAAATGTTTCCAACATGTTAAGCAATCAAACTTGTTAAGACTTGATTAATTGAAATATGTTTCATATAGACAATTGACCACCCAAGTTGATCGGTGATTCACGAACGTTAAAACTTGTAAAAACTATATGATGACATATATATGGATATATATATATAGTTAACATGATACTATGATAAGAAAACATATCATAAAGTATATTAACAATGAACTACATATGTAAAAACAAGACTACTAACTTAATGATTTTTAAACGAGACATATATGTAACGATTATCGTTGTAAAGACATTTAATGTATATATATCATATTAAGAGATATTCATACATGATAATATCATGATAATATAATAATTTAAAATCTCATTTGATATTATAAACATTGGGTTAACAACATTTAACAAGATCGTTAACCTAAAGGTTTCAAAACAACACTTACATGTAACGACTAACGATGACTTAACGACTCAGTTAAAATGTATATACATGTAGTGTTTTAATATGTATTTATACACTTTTGAAAGACTTCAATACACTTATCAAAATACTTCTACTTAACAAAAATGCTTACAATTACATCCTCGTTCAGTTTCATCAACAATTCTACTCGTACGCACCCGTATTCGTACTCGTACAATACACAGCTTTTAGATGTATGTACTATTGGTATATACACTCCAATGATCAGCTCTTAGCAGCCCATGTGAGTCACCTAACACATGTGGGAACCATCATTTGGCAACTAGCATGAAATATCTCATAAAATTACAAAAATATGAGTAATCATTCATGACTTATTTACATGAAAACAAAATTACATATCCTTTATATCTAATCCATACACCAACGACCAAAAACACCTACAAACACTTTCATTCTTCAATTTTCTTCATCTAATTGATCTCTCTCAAGTTCTATCTTCAAGTTCTAAGTGTTCTTCATAAATTCCAAAAGTTCTAGTTTCATAAAATCAAGAATACTTTCAAGTTTGCTAGCTCACTTCCAATCTTGTAAGGTGATCATCCAACCTCAAGAAATCTTTGTTTCTTACAGTAGGTTATCATTCTAATACAAGGTAATAATCATATTCAAACTTTGGTTCAATTTCTATAACTATAACAATCTTATTTCAAGTGATGATCTTACTTGAACTT
Source organism: Rutidosis leptorrhynchoides (assembly GCF_046630445.1). Taxonomy (NCBI): domain Eukaryota; kingdom Viridiplantae; phylum Streptophyta; class Magnoliopsida; order Asterales; family Asteraceae; genus Rutidosis; species Rutidosis leptorrhynchoides. The sequence continues at coordinate 243,920,905 of NC_092341.1, forward strand.
GTTTTCGTGTCATGATTCTGCTTCAAGAACTTCGAGCCATCCAAGGATCCATTGAAGCTAGATCCATTTTTCTATTTTCCAGTAGGTTTATCCAAGGAAATTAAGGTAGTAATGATGTTCATAACATCATTCGATTCATACATATAAAGCTATCTTATTCGAAGGTTTAAACTTGTAATCACTAGAACATAGTTTAGTTAATTCTAAACTTGTTCGCAAACAAAAGTTAATCCTTCTAACTTGACTTTTAAAATCAACTAAACACATGTTCTATATCTATATGATATGCTAACTTAATGATTTAAAACCTGGAAACACGAAAAACACCGTAAAACCGGATTTACGCCGTCGTAGTAACACCGCGGGCTGTTTTGGGTTAGTTAATTAAAAACTATGATAAACTTTGATTTAAAAGTTGTTATTCTGAGAAAATGATTTTTATTATGAACATGAAACTATATCCAAAAATTATGGTTAAACTCAAAGTGGAAGTATGTTTTCTAAAATGGTCATCTAGACGTCGTTCTTTCGACTGAAATGACTACCTTTACAAAAACGACTTATAACTTATTTTTCCGACTATAAACCTATACTTTTTCTGTTTAGATTCATAAAATAGAGTTCAATATGAAACCATAGCAATTTGATTCACTCAAAACGGATTTAAAATGAAGAAGTTATGGGTAAAACAAGATTGGATAATTTTTCTCATTTTAGCTACGTGAAAATTGGTAACAAATCTATTCCAACCATAACTTAATCAACTTGTATTGTATATTATGTAATCTTGAGATACCATAGACACGTATACAATTTTTCGACCTATCATGTCGACACATCTATATATATTTCGGAACAACCATAGACACTCTATATGTGAATGTTGGAGTTAGCTATACAGGGTTGAGGTTGATTCCAAAATATATATAGTTTGAGTTGTGATCAATACTGAGATACGTATACACTGGGTCGTGGATTGATTCAAGATAATATTTATCGATTTATTTCTGTACATCTAACTGTGGACAACTAGTTATAGGTTACTAACGAGGACAGCTGACTTAATAAAATTAAAACATCAAAATATATTAAAAGTGTTGTAAATATATTTTGAACATACTTTAATATATATGTATATATTGTTATAGGTTCGTGAATCAACAGTGGCCAAGTCTTACTTCCCGACGAAGTAAAAATCTGTGAAAGTGAGTTATAGTCCCACTTTTAAAATCTAATATTTTTGGGATGAGAATACATGCAGGTTTTATAAATGATTTACAAAATAGACACAAGTACGTGAAACTACATTCTATGGTTGAATTATCGAAATCGAATATGCCCCTTTTTATTAAGTCTGGTAATCTAAGAATTAGGGAACAGACACCCTAATTGACGCGAATCCTAAAGATAGATCTATTGGGCCTAACAAACCCCATCCAAAGTACCGGATGCTTTAGTACTTCGAAATTTATATCATATCCGAAGGGTGTCCCGGAATGATGGGGATATTCTTATATATGCATCTTGTTATTGTCGGTTACCAGGTGTTCACCATATGAATGATTTTTATCTCTATGTATGGGATGTGTATTGAAATATGAAATCTTGTGGTCTATTGTTACGATTTGATATATATAGGTTAAACCTATAACTCACCAACATTTTTGTTGACGTTTAAAGCATGTTTATTCTCAGGTGAATATTAAGAGCTTCCGCTGTTGCATACTAAAATAAGGACAAGATTTGGAGTCCATGTTTGTATGATATTGTGTAAAAACTGCATTCAAGAAACTGATTTCGATGTAACATATTTGTATTGTAAACCATTATGTAATGGTCGTGTGTAAACAGGATATTTTAGATTATCATTATTTGATAATCTACGTAAAGCTTTTTAAACCTTTATTTATGAAATAAAGGTTATGGTTTGTTTTAAAAATGAATGCAGTCTTTGAAAAACGTCTCATATAGAGGTCAAAACCTCGCAACGAAATCAATTAATATGGAACGTTTTTAATCAATAAGAACGGGACATTTCAGTTGGTAATGTTATTATGAATCATTATATTCATAGATTTTACTCGAATGGGTTCTCTGTCCTTCCTGCTCAAGGCATCGGCTACCACATTTGCCTTCCCCGGGTGGTAACGAATCTCAAAGTCGTAATCATTCAATAATTCAATCCACCTACGCTGCCTCATATTCAGTTGTTTCTGATTAAATATGTGTTGAAGACTTTTGTGGTCGGTATATATAATACTTTTGACCCCATATAAGTAGTGCCTCCAAGTCTTTAATGCAAAAACAACCGCGCCTAATTCCAAATCATGCGTCGTATAATTTTGTTCGTGAATCTTCAATTGTCTAGACGCATAAGCAATCACCTTCGTTCGTTGCATTAATACACAACCGAGACCTTGCTTTGATGCATCACAATAAATCACAAAATCATCATTCCCTTCAGGCAATGACAATATAGGTGCCGTAGTTAGCTTTTTCTTCAATAACTGAAACGCTTTCTCTTGTTCATCATTCCATTCAAATTTCTTCCCTTTATGCGTTAATGCAGTCAAGGGTTTTGCTATTCTGGAAAAGTCTTGGATGAACCTTCTGTAGTAACCAGCTAGTCCTAAAAACTGGCGTATGTGTTTCGGAGTTTTCGGGGTTTCCCACTTTTCAACAGTTTCTATCTTTGTCGGATCCACCTTAATACCTTCTTTGTTCACTATGTGACCGAGGAATTGAACTTCTTCCAACCAAAATGCACACTTTGAAAACTTAGCGTACAATTCTTCCTTCCTCAATACTTCTAACACCTTTCTCAAATGTTCACCGTGTTCTTGGTCATTCTTTGAGTAAATAAGTATGTCATCAATGAAAACAATGACAAACTTGTCAAGGTATGGTCCACACACTCGGTTCATAAGGTCCATGAACACAGCTGGTGCATTAGTTAAACCAAACGGCATGACCATAAACTCGTAATGACCGTAACGTGTTCTGAAAGCAGTCTTTGGAATATCATCTTCTTTCACCCGCATTTGATGATACCCGGAACGTAAGTCAATCTTTGAATAAACATACGAGCCTTGTAGTTGATCAAATAAGTCGTCGATTCTCGGTAGTGGGTAGCGGTTCTTGATGGTAAGTTTGTTCAACTCTCGGTAGTCGATACACAACCTGAATGTACCATCTTTCTTCTTGACAAACAAAACAGGAGCTCCCCACGGTGATGTGCTTGGTCGAATGAAACCACGCTCTAAAAGTTCTTGTAATTGGCTTTGCAGTTCTTTCATCTCGCTGGGTGCGAGTCTGTAAAGAGCACGAGCTATTGGTGCAGCTCCTGGTACAAGATCTATTTGAAATTCAACGGATCGATGTGGGGGTAATCCAGGTAATTCTTTCGGAAATACATCGGGAAATTCTTTTGCAATGGGAACATCATTGATGCTCTTTTCTTCAGTTTGTACTTTCTCGACGTGTGCTAGAATAGCATAGCAACCTTTTCTTATTAGTTTTTGTGCCTTCAAATTACTAATAAGATGTAGCTTCGTGTTGCCCTTTTCTCCGTACACCATTAAGGGTTTTCCTTTTTCTCGTATAATGCGAATTGCATTTTTGTAACAAACGATCTCCGCTTTCACTTCTTTCAACCAGTCCATACCGATTATCACATCAAAACTCCCTAACTCTACTGGTATCAAATCAATCTTAAATGTTTCGCTAACCAGTTTAATTTCTCGATTCCGACATATATTATCTGCTGAAATTAATTTACCATTTGCTAATTCGAGTAAAAATTTACTATCCAAAGGCGTCAATGGACAACTTAATTTAGCACAAAAATCTCTACTCATATAGCTTCTATCCGCACCCGAATCAAATAAAACGTAAGCAGATTTATTGTCAATAAGAAACGTACCTGTAACAAGCTCCGGGTCTTCCTGTGCCTCTACCGCATTAATATTGAAAACTCTTCCACGGCCTTGTCCATTCGTGTTCTCCTGGTTCGGGCAATTTCTAATAATGTAGCCTGGTTTTCCATATTTATAACAAACTACATTGGCATAACTTGCTCCGACACTACTTGCTCCACCATTACTCGTTCCGGCACCATTTGTTCCTTTCGTTCTATTAACCCCTGGTCCGTAGACCTCACACTTCGCCGCGCTATGACCATTTCTTTTACACTTGTTGCAAAATTTGGTGCAGAACCCCGAGTGATTCTTTTCACACATTTGGCATAGCTGCTTCTGATTGTTGTTGTTGTTGTTGCGGTTATTATTGTTGTTGGGATGATTGTTGTAGTTGCTGTTGTTGTTGTTGTTGTTGTTGGGCCGTTTGTTGTAGTTACGATTGATGTTGCGATTGTTGGGATAATTGTTGCGATTATTGTTGTAATTGCTATTGTTGTTGTATTGGTGATTCTTATCACCGTTTTCCTCCCACTTTCTTTTGACTTGCTTCACATTGGCCTCTTCAGCAGTCTGTTCTTTAATTCTTTCTTCAATCTGGTTCACTAGTTTGTGAGCCATTCTACATGCCTGTTGTATGGAGGCGGGCTCGTGTGAACTTATATCTTCTTGGATTCTTTCCGGTAATCCTTTCACAAACGCGTCGATCTTCTCTTCCTCATCTTCGAATGCTCCCGGACACAATAGGCACAATTCTGTGAATCGTCTTTCGTACGTGGTAATATCAAATCCTTGGGTTCGTAACCCTCTAAGTTCTGTCTTGAGCTTATTGACCTCGGTTCTGGGACGGTACTTCTCGTTCATCAAGTGCTTGAATGCTGACCACGGTAGTGCGTACGCATCATCTTGTCCCACTTGCTCTAGATAGGTATTCCACCATGTTAACGCAGAACCTGTGAAGGTATGCGTAGCGTACTTCACTTTGTCCTCTTCAGTACACTTACTTATGGCAAACACCGATTCAACCTTCTCGGTCCACCGTTTCAATCCGATCGGTCCTTCGGTTCCATCAAATTCCAAAGGTTTGCAGGCAGTGAATTCTTTGTAGGTGCATCCTACACGATTTCCTGTACTGCTAGATCCAAGGTTATTGTTGGTATGTAGCGCAGCCTGTACTGCGGCTATGTTTGAAGCTAGAAAAGTACGGAATTCCTCTTCATTCATATTCACGGTGTGTCGAGTAGTCGGTGCCATTTCCTTCAAAATAGTTAAATGGAACAAGTTAATCATACAGAATATTAAGAGTAGTTAATAGTATTTCGTAGCATAATATGAACTCATTTATAAAAGCTTTTTCTTCATATTAGCGTTTTATAAGTTTAAATTCGGGTAGTACCTACCCGTTAAGTTCATACTTAGTAGCTAATATACAATTCAACTACTACAATTCTATATGAAAAACTGATTATAATAATATTTCGCGTTCAAACTTTTATACAATATTTTACAAACTTACAATACCGCTTATTTTACATAAAGCATGAAATATAGCACACAATAACTTTGATACAAGATAGTTGTGAAGACAATTCTAGCTAGTACACAAGTCGTTCAGCAAAGGCAATAAAGACACGTAATTCATACGTCCAGAAACAAGTCATGCATTCTGGTTTTACTAGGACTACTTCCCATCCTTGGTCTTGTGCAACATAACCGTTATGGCCGTTGATAAGACAGCGTGTTGTAACGTCATCAAAGGGACGAGGGTTACGTAATGTCCAACAGTCCCGTAATAATCTAAAAACCTCATTTCTTACCCCAATTACCGACTCCGTCACTTGTGGAAACGTTTTGTTTAATAGTTGTAGCCCGATGTTCTTGTTCTCACTTTGGTGAGAAGCGAACATTACTAATCCGTAAGCATAACATGCTTCTTTATGTTGCATGTTAGCCGCTTTTTCTAAATCACGAAGTCCAATATTCGGATATATTGAGTCAAAATAATTTCTTAACCCGTTGCGTAAAATAGCATTTGGGTTCCCCGCAATATATGCGTCAAAGTAAACACATCGTAACTTATGGGTTTCCCAATGTGATATCCCCCATCTTTCAAACGAAAGTCTCTTATAAACCAAGACATTCTTGGAACGTTCTTCGAATGTCTTACAAACTGATCTCGCCTTAAATAGTTGTGCCGAAGAATTCTGGCCGACTCTAGACAAGATTTCATCAATCATGTCTCCGGGTAGGTCTCTTAAAATATTGGGTTGTCTATCCATTTTGTGTTTTTAAACTGTAAAATAGACAAGAGTTAGATTCATAAAAAAAATACTTATTAATACAAGCAATTTTTACATATATCATAAAGCATAAGAACACTATATTACATATATTACACCACACGAATACAACTATCTTATTCCGACTTGCTCGTTTCTTCTTCTTCGGTTTTGGTTCGTTTTGCCAAGTTTCTAGGGATATATGATGTTCCCCTAATACGAGCCGTCGTTGTCCACATTGGTTTAGAAAAACCTGGTGGTTTAGAGGTTCCCGGGTCATTGTTACAACTTAAGGACTTCGGGGGTTGACGATACATATAAAGTTCATCGGGGTTGGAATTAGATTTTTCTATTTTTATGCCCTTTCCCTTATTATTTTCTTTTGCCTTTTTAAATTCAGTTGGGGTAATTTCTATAACATCATCGGAATTCTCGTCGGAATCCGATTCATCGGAGAATTGGTAATCCTCCCAATATTTTGCTTCCTTGGCGGAAACACCATTGACCATAATTAACTTTGGTCGGTTGGTTGAGGATTTTCTTTTACTTAACCGTTTTATTATTTCCCCCACCGGTTCTATTTCTTCATCCGGTTCCGATTCTTCTTCCGGTTCCGATTCTTCTTCCGGTTCCGACTCTTCTTCCGGTTCCTCTTCGGGAACTTGTGAATCAGTCCACAAATCATTTCAATTTACATTTGACTCTTCATTATTATTAGGTGAGTCAATGGGACTTGTTCTAGAGGTAGACATCTATCACATAATATCAAACACGTTAAGAGATTAATATATCACATAATATTCATATGTTAAAAATATATAGTTTCCAACAAAAATGTTAAGCAATCATTTTTAAAGAAAACACGGTCGAAGTCCAGACTCACTAATGCATCCTAACAAACTCGATAAGACACACTAATGCAAATTTTCTGGTTCTCTAAAACCAACGCTCTGATACCAACTGAAATGTCCCGTTCTTATTGATTAAAAACGTTCCATATTAATTGATTTCGTTGCGAGGTTTTGACCTCTATATGAGACGTTTTTCAAAGACTGCATTCATTTTTAAAACAAACCATAACCTTTATTTCATAAATAAAGGTTTAAAAAACTTTACGTAGATTATCAAATAATGATAATCTAAAATATCCTGTTTACACACGACCATTACATAATGGTTTACAATACAAATATGTTACATCGAAATCAGTTTCTTGAATGCAGTTTTTACACAATATCATACAAACATGGACTCCAAATCTTGTCCTTATTTTAGTATGCAACAGCGGAAGCTCTTAATATTCACCTGAGAATAAACATGCTTTAAACGTCAACAAAAATGTTGGTGAGTTATAGGTTTAACCTATATATATCAAATCGTAACAATAGACCACAAGATTTCATATTTCAATACACATCTCATACATAGAGATAAAAATCATTCATATGGTGAACACCTGGTAACCGACAATAACAAGATGCATATATAAGAATATCCCCATCATTCCGGGACACCCATCGGATATGATATAAATTTCGAAGTACTAAAGCATCCGGTACTTTGGATGGGGTTTGTTAGGCCCAATAGATCTATCTTTAGGATTCGCGTCAATTAGGGTGTCTGTTCCCTAATTCTTAGATTACCAGACTTAATAAAAAGGGGCATATTCGACTTCGATAATCCAACCATAGAATGTAGTTTCACGTACTTGTGTCAATTTCGTAAAACAGTTATAAAAGTTGCGCATGTATTCTCAGCCCAAAAATATAAAGGGTAAAAAGGCAAATGAAACTCATTTTCACAGATTTTTACTTCGTCGGGAAGTAAGACTTGGCCACTGTTGATTCACGAACCTATAACAATATATACATATATATTAAAGTATGTTCAAAATATATTTACAACACTTTTAATATATTTTGATGTTTTAAGTTTATTAAGTCAGCTGTCCTCGTTAGTAACCTATAACTAGTTGTCCACAGTTAGATGTACAGAAATAAGTCGATAAATATTATCTTGAATCAATCCACGACCCAGTGTATACGTATCTCAGTATTGATCACAACTCAAACTATATATATTTTGGAATCAACCTCAACCCTGTATAGCTAACTCCAACATTCACATATAAAGTGTCTATGGTTGTTCCGAAATATATATAGATGTGTCGACATGATAGGTCGAAACATTGTATACGTGTCTATGGTATCTCAAGATTACATAATATACAATACAAGTTGATTAAGTTATGGTTGGAATAGATTTGTTACCAATTTTCACGTAGCTAAAATGAGAAAAATTATCCAATCTTGTTTTACCCATAACTTCTTCATTTTAAATCCGTTTTGAGTGAATCAAATTGCTATGGTTTCATATTGAACTCTATTTTATGAATCTAAACAGAAAAAGTATAGGTTTATAGTCGGAAAAATAAGTTACAAGTCGTTTTTGTAAAGGTAGTCATTTCAGTCGAAAGAACGACGTCTAGATGACCATTTTAGAAAACATACTTCCACTTTGAGTTTAACCATAATTTTTGGATATAGTTTCATGTTCATAATAAAAATCATTTTCTCAGAATAACAACTTTTAAATCAAAGTTTATCATAGTTTTTAATTAACTAACCCAAAACAGCCCGCGGTGTTACTACGACGGCGTAAATCCGGTTTTACGGTGTTTTTCGTGTTTCCAGGTTTTAAATCATTAATTTAGCATATCATATAGATATAGAACATGTGTTTAGTTGATTTTAAAAGTCAAGTTAGAAGGATTAACTTTTGTTTGCGAACAAGTTTAGAATTAACTAAACTATGTTCTAGTGATTACAAGTTTAAACCTTCGAATAAGATAGCTTTATATGTATGAATCGAATGATGTTATGAACATCATTACTACCTTAATTTCCTTGGATAAACCTACTGGAAAAGAGAAAAATGGATCTAGCTTCAATGGATCCTTGGATGGCTCGAAGTTCTTGAAGCAGAATCATGACACGAAAACAAGTTCAAGTAAGATCATCACTTGAAATAAGATTGTTATAGTTATAGAAATTGAACCAAAGTTTGAATATGATTATTACCTTGTATTAGAATGATAACCTACTGTAAGAAACAAAGATTTCTTGAGGTTGGATGATCACCTTACAAGATTGGAAGTGAGCTAGCAAACTTGAAAGTATTCTTGATTTTATGAAACTAGAACTTTTGGAATTTATGAAGAACACTTAGAACTTGAAGACAGAACTTGAGAGAGATCAATTAGATGAAGAAAATTGAAGAATGAAAGTGTTTGTAGGTGTTTTTGGTCGTTGGTGTATGGATTAGATATAAAGGATATGTAATTTTGTTTTCATGTAAATAAGTCATGAATGATTACTCATATTTTTGTAATTTTATGAGATATTTCATGCTAGTTGCCAAATGATGGTTCCCACATGTGTTAGGTGACTCACATGGGCTACTAAGAGCTGATCATTGGAGTGTATATACCAATAGTACATACATCTAAAAACTGTGTATTGTACGAGTACGAATACGGGTGCATACGAGTAGAATTGTTGATGAAACTGAACGAGGATGTAATTGTAAGCATTTTTGTTAAGTAGAAGTATTTTGATAAGTGTATTGAAGTCTTTCAAAAGTGTATAAATACATATTAAAACACTACATGTATATACATTTTAACTGAGTCGTTAAGTCATCGTTAGTCGTTACATGTAAGTGTTGTTTTGAAACCTTTAGGTTAACGATCTTGTTAAATGTTGTTAACCCAATGTTTATAATATCAAATGAGATTTTAAATTATTATATTATCATGATATTATCATGTATGAATATCTCTTAATATGATATATATACATTAAATGTCTTTACAACGATAATCGTTACATATATGTCTCGTTTAAAAATCATTAAGTTAGTAGTCTTGTTTTTACATATGTAGTTCATTGTTAATATACTTTATGATATGTTTTCTTATCATAGTATCATGTTAACTATATATATATATATCCATATATATGTCATCATATAGTTTTTACAAGTTTTAACGTTCGTGAATCACCGATCAACTTGGGTGGTCGATTGTCTATATGAAACATATTTCAATTAATCAAGTCTTAACAAGTTTGATTGCTTAACATGTTGGAAACATTTAATCATGTAAATATCAATCTCAATTAATATATATAAACATGGAAAAGTTCGGGTCACTACAGTACCTACTCGTTAAATAAATTTCGTCCCGAAATTTTAAGCTGTTGAAGGTGTTGACGAATCTTCTGGAAATAGATGCGGGTATTTCTTCTTCATCTGATCTTCACGCTCCCAGGTGAACTCGGGTCCTCTACGAGCATTCCATCGAACCTTAACAATTGGTATCTTGTTTTGCTTAAGTCTTTTAACCTCACGATCCATTATTTCGACGGGTTCTTCGATGAATTGAAGTTTTTCGTTGATTTGGATTTCATCTAACGGAATAGTGAGATCTTCTTTAGCAAAACATTTCTTTAAATTCGAGACGTGGAAAGTGTTATGTACAGCCGCGAGTTGTTGAGGTAACTCTAGTCGGTAAGCTACTGGTCCGACACGATCAATAATCTTGAATGGTCCAATATACCTTGGATTTAATTTCCCTCGTTTACCAAATCGAACAACGCCTTTCCAAGGTGCAACTTTAAGCATGACCATCTCTCCAATTTCAAATTCTATATCTTTTCTTTTAATGTCAGCGTAGCTCTTTTGTCGACTTTGGGCGGTTTTCAACCGTTGTTGAATTTGGATGATCTTCTCGGTAGTTTCTTGTATAATCTCCGGACCCGTAATCTGTCTATCCCCCACTTCACTCCAACAAATCGGAGACCTGCACTTTCTACCATAAAGTGCTTCAAACGGCGCCATCTCAATGCTTGAATGGTAGCTGTTGTTGTAGGAAAATTCTGCTAACGGTAGATGTCGATCCCAACTGTTTCCGAAATCAATAACACATGCTCGTAGCATGTCTTCAAGCGTTTGTATCGTCCTTTCGCTCTGCCCATCAGTTTGTGGATGATAGGCAGTACTCATGTCTAGACGAGTTCCTAATGCTTGCTGTAATGTCTGCCAGAATCTTGAAATAAATCTGCCATCCCTATCAGAGATAATAGAGATTGGTATTCCATGTCTGGAGACGAGTTCCTTCAAATACAGTCGTGCTAACTTCTCCATCTTGTCATCTTCTCTTATTGGTAGGAAGTGTGCTGATTTGGTGAGACGATCAACTATTACCCAAATAGTATCAAAACCACTTGCAGTCCTTGGCAATTTAGTGATGAAATCCATGGTAATGTTTTCCCATTTCCATTCCGGGATTTCGGGTTGTTGAAGTAGACCTGATGGTTTCTGATGCTCAGCTTTGACCTTAGAACACGTCAAACATTCTCCTACGTATTTAGCAACATCGGCTTTCATACCCGGCTACCAAAAATGTTTCTTGAGATCCTTGTACATCTTTCCCGTTCCAGGATGTATTGAGTATCTGGTTTTATGAGCTTCTCTAAGTACCATTTCTCTCATATCTCCAAATTTTGGTACCCAAATCCTTTCAGCCCTATACCGGGTTCCGTCTTCCCGAATATTAAGATGCTTCTCCGATCCTTTGGGTATTTCATCCTTTAAATTTCCCTCTTTTAAAACTCCTTGTTGCGCCTCCTTTATTTGAGTAGTAATGTTATTATGAATCATTATATTCATAGATTTTACTCGAATGGGTTCTCTGTCCTTCCTGCTCAAGGCATCGGCTACCACATTTGCCTTCCCCGGGTGGTAACGAATCTCAAAGTCATAATCATTCAATAATTCAATCCACCTACGCTGCCTCATATTCAGTTGTTTCTGATTAAATATGTGTTGAAGACTTTTGTGGTCGGTATATATAATACTTTTGACCCCATATAAGTAGTGCCTCCAAGTCTTTAATGCAAAAACAACCGCGCCTAATTCCAAATCATGCGTCGTATAATTTTGTTCGTGAATCTTCAATTGTCTAGACGCATAAGCAATCACCTTCGTTCGTTGCATTAATACACAACCGAGACCTTGCTTTGATGCATCACAATAAATCACAAAATCATCATTCCCTTCAGGCAATGACAATATAGGTGCCGTAGTTAGCTTTTTCTTCAATAACTGAAACGCTTTCTCTTGTTCATCATTCCATTCAAATTTCTTCCCTTTATGCGTTAATGCAGTCAAGGGTTTTGCTATTCTGGAAAAGTCTTGGATGAACCTTCTGTAGTAACCAGCTAGTCCTAAAAACTGGCGTATGTGTTTCGGAGTTTTCGGGGTTTCCCACTTTTCAACAGTTTCTATCTTTGTCGGATCCACCTTAATACCTTCTTTGTTCACTATGTGACCGAGGAATTGAACTTCTTCCAACCAAAATGCACACTTTGAAAACTTAGCGTACAATTCTTCCTTCCTCAATACTTCTAACACCTTTCTCAAATGTTCACCGTGTTCTTGGTCATTCTTTGAGTAAATAAGTATGTCATCAATGAAAACAATGACAAACTTGTCAAGGTATGGTCCACACACTCTGTTCATAAGGTCCATGAACACAGCTGGTGCATTAGTTAAACCAAACGGCATGACCATAAACTCGTAATGACCGTAACGTGTTCTGAAAGCAGTCTTTGGAATATCATCTTCTTTCACCCGCATTTGATGATGCCCGGAACGTAAGTCAATCTTTGAATAAACAGACGAGCCTTGTAGTTGATCAAATAAGTCGTCGATTCTCGGTAGTGGGTAGCGGTTCTTGATGGTAAGTTTGTTCAACTCTCGGTAGTCGATACACAACCTGAATGTACCATCTTTCTTCTTGACAAACAAAACAGGAGCTCCCCACGGTGATGTGCTTGGTCGAATGAAACCACGCTCTAAAAGTTCTTGTAATTGGCTTTGCAGTTCTTTCATCTCGCTGGGTGCGAGTCTGTAAGGAGCACGAGCTATTGGTGCAGCTCCTGGTATAAGATCTATTTGAAATTCAACGGATCGATGTGGGGGTAATCCCGGTAATTCTTTCGGAAATACATCGGGAAATTCTTTTGCAATGGGAACATCATTGATGCTCTTTTCTTCAGTTTGTACTTTCTCGACGTGTGCTAGAACAGCATAGCAACCTTTTCTTATTAGTTTTTGTGCCTTCAAATTACTAATAAGATGTAGCTTCGTGTTGCCCTTTTCTCCGTACACCATTAAGGGTTTTCCTTTTTCTCGTATAATGCGAATTGCATTTTTGTAACAAACGATCTCCGCTTTCACTTCTTTCAACCAGTCCATACTGATTATCACATCAAAACTCCCTAACTCTACTGGTATCAAATCAATCTTAAATGTTTCGCTAACCAGTTTAATTTCTCGATTCCGACATATATTATCTGCTGAAATTAATTTACCATTTGCTAATTCGAGTAAAAATTTACTATCCAAAGGCGTTAATGGACAACTTAATTTAGCACAAAAATCTCTACTCATATAGCTTCTATCCGCACCCGAATCAAATAAAACGTAAGCAGATTTATTGTCAATAAGAAACGTACCCGTAACAAGCTCCGGGTCTTCCTGTGCCTCTACCGCATTAATATTGAAAACTCTTCCACGGCCTTGTCCATTCGTGTTCTCCTGGTTCGGGCAATTTCTAATAATGTGGCCTGGTTTTCCACATTTATAACAAACTACATTGGCATAACTTGCTCCGACACTACTTGCTCCACCATTACTCGTTCCGGTACCATTTGTTCCTTTCGTTCTATTAACCCCTGGTCCGTAGACCTCACACTTCGCCGCGCTATGACCATTTCTTTTACACTTGTTGCAAAATTTGGTGCAGAACCCCGAGTGATTCTTTTCACACCTTTGGCATAGCTGCTTCTGATTGTTGTTGTTGTTGCGGTTATTATTGTTGTTGGGATGATTGTTGTAGTTGCTGTTGTTGTTGTTGTTGTTGTTGTTGTTGGGCCGTTTGTTGTAGTTGCGATTGATGTTGCGATTGTTGGGATAATTGTTGCGATTATTGTTGTAATTGCTGTTGTTGTTGTATTGGTGATTCTTATCACCGTTTTCCTCCCACTTTCTTTTGGCTTGCTTCACATTGGCCTCTTCAGCAGTCTGTTCTTTAATTCTTTCTTCAATCTGGTTCACTAGTTTGTGAGCCATTCTACATGCCTGTTGTATGGAGGCGGGCTCGTGTGAACTTATATCTTCTTGGATTCTTTCCGGTAATCCTTTCACAAACGCGTCGATCTTCTCTTCCTCATCTTCGAATGCTCCCGGACACAATAGGCACAATTCTGTGAATCGTCTTTCGTACGTGGTAATATCAAATCCTTGGGTTCGTAACCCTCTAAGTTCTGTCTTGAGCTTATTGACCTCGGTTCTGGGACGGTACTTCTCGTTCATCAAGTGCTTGAATGCTGACCACGGTAGTGCGTACGCATCATCTTGTCCCACTTGCTCTAGATAGGTATTCCACCATGTTAACGCAGAACCTGTGAAGGTATGCGTAGCGTACTTCACTTTGTCCTCTTCAATACACTTACTTATGGCAAACACCGATTCAACCTTCTCGGTCCACCGTTTCAATCCGATCGGTCCTTCGGTTCCATCAAATTCCAAAGGTTTGCAGGCAGTGAATTCTTTGTAGGTGCATCCTACACGATTTCCTGTACTGCTAGATCCAAGGTTATTGTTGGTATGTAGCGCAGCCTGTACTGCGGCTATGTTTGAAGCTAGAAAAGTACGGAATTCCTCTTCATTAATATTCACGGTGTGTCGAGTAGTCGGTGCCATTTCCTTCAAAATAGTTAAATGGAACAAGTTAATCATACAGAATATTAAGAGTAGTTAATAGTATTTCGTAGCATAATATGAACTCATTTATAAAAGCTTTTTCTTCATATTAGTGTTTTATAAGTTTAAATTCGGGTAGTACCTACCCGTTAAGTTCATACTTAGTAGCTAATATACAATTCAACTACTATAATTCTATATGAAAAACTGATTATAATAATATTTCGCGTTCAAACTTTTATACAATATTTTACAAACTTACAATACCGCTTATTTTACATAAAGCATGAAATATAGCACACAATAACTTTGATACAAGATAGTTGTGAAGACAATTCTAGCTAGTACACAAGTCGTTCAGCAAAGGCAATAAAGACACGTAATTCATACGTCCAGAAACAAGTCATGCATTCTGGTTTTACTAGGACTACTTCCCATCCTTGGTCTTGTGCAACATAACCGTTATGGCCGTTGATAAGACAGCGTGTTGTAACGTCATCAAAGGGACGAGGGTTACGTAATGTCCAACAGTCCCGTAATAATCTAAAAACCTCATTTCTTACCCCAATTACCGACTCCGTCACTTGTGGAAACTTTTTGTTTAATAGTTGTAGCCCGATGTTCTTGTTCTCACTTTGGTGAGAAGCGAACATTACTAATCCGTAAGCATAACATGCTTCTTTATGTTGCATGTTAGCCGCTTTTTCTAAATCACGAAGTCCAATATTCGGATATATTGAGTCAAAATAATTTCTTAACCCGTTGCGTAAAATAGCATTTGGGTTCCCCGCAATATATGCGTCAAAGTAAACACATCGTAACTTATGGGTTTCCCAATGTGATATCCCCCATCTTTCAAACGAAAGTCTCTTATAAACCAAGACATTCTTGGAACGTTCTTCGAATGTCTTACAAACTGATCTCGCCTTAAATAGTTGTGCCGAAGAATTCTGGCCGACTCTAGACAAGATTTCATCAATCATGTCTCCGGGTAGGTCTCTTAAAATATTGGGTTGTCTATCCATTTTGTGTTTTTAAACTGTAAAATAGACAAGAGTTAGATTCATAAAAAAAATACTTATTAATACAAGCAATTTTTACATATATCATAAAGCATAAGAACACTATATTACATATATTACACCACACGAATACAACTATCTTATTCCGACTCGCTCGTTTCTTCTTCTTCGGTTTTGGTTCGTTTTGCCAAGTTTCTAGGGATATATGATGTTCCCCTAATACGAGCCGTCGTTGTCCACATTGGTTTAGAAAAACCTGGTGGTTTAGAGGTTCCCGGGTCATTGTTACAACTTAAGGACTTCGGGGGTTGACGATACATATAAAGTTCATCGGGGTTGGAATTAGATTTCTCTATTTTTATGCCCTTTCCCTTATTATTTTCTTTTGCCTTTTTAAATTCAGTTGGGGTAATTTCTATAACATCATCGGAATTCTCGTCGGAATCCGATTCATCGGAGAATTGGTAATCCTCCCAATATTTTGCTTCCTTGGCGGAAACACCATTGACCATAATTAACTTTGGTCGGTTGGTTGAGGATTTTCTTTTACTTAACCGTTTTATTATTTCCCCCACCGGTTCTATTTCTTCATCCGGTTCCGATTCTTCTTCCGGTTCCGATTCTTCTTCCGGTTCCGACTCTTCTTCCGGTTCCTCTTCGGGAACTTGTGAATCAGTCCACAAATCATTCCAATTTACATTTGACTCTTCATTATTATTAGGTGAGTCAATGGGACTTGTTCTATAGGTAGACATCTATCACATAATATCAAACACGTTAAGAGATTAATATATCACATAATATTCATATGTTAAAAATATATAGTTTCCAACAAAAATGTTAAGCAATCATTTTTAAAGAAAACACGGTCGAAGTCCAGACTCACTAATGCATCCTAACAAACTCGATAAGACACACTAATGCAAATTTTCTGGTTCTCTAAGACCAACGCTCTGATACCAACTGAAATGTCCCGTTCTTATTGATTAAAAACGTTCCATATTAATTGATTTCGTTGCGAGGTTTTGACCTCTATATGAGACGTTTTTCAAAGACTGCATTCATTTTTAAAACAAACCATAACCTTTATTTCATAAATAAAGGTTTAAAAAGCTTTACGTAGATTATCAAATAATGATAATCTAAAATATCCTGTTTACACACGACCATTACATAATGGTTTACAATACAAATATGTTACATCGAAATCAGTTTCTTGAATGCAGTTTTTACACAATATCATACAAACATGGACTCCAAATCTTGTCCTTATTTTAGTATGCAACAGCGGAAGCTCTTAATATTCACCTGAGAATAAACATGCTTTAAACGTCAACAAAAATGTTGGTGAGTTATAGGTTTAACCTATATATATCAAATCGTAACAATAGACCACAAGATTTCATATTTCAATACACATCCCATACATAGAGATAAAAATCATTCATATGGTGAACACCTGGTAACCGACAATAACAAGATGCATATATAAGAATATCCCCATCATTCCGGGACACCCTTCGGATATGATATAAATTTCGAAGTACTAAAGCATCCGGTACTTTGAATGGGGTTTGTTAGGCCCAATAGATCTATCTTTAGGATTCGCGTCAATTAGGGTGTCTGTTCCCTAATTCTTAGATTACCAGACTTAATAAAAAGGGGCATATTCGATTTCGATAATTCAACCATAGAATGTAGTTTCACGTACTTGTGTCTATTTTGTAAATCATTTATAAAACCTGCATGTATTCTCATCCCAAAAATATTAGATTTTAAAAGTGGGACTATAACTCACTTTCACAGATTTTTACTTCGTCGGGAAGTAAGACTTGGCCACTGTTGATTCACGAACCTATAACAATATATACATATATATTAAAGTATGTTCAAAATATATTTACAACACTTTTAATATATTTTGATGTTTTAAGTTTATTAAGTCAGCTGTCCTCGTTAGTAACCTATAACTAGTTGTCCACAGTTAGATGTACAGAAATAAATCGATAAATATTATCTTGAATCAATCCACGACTCAGTGTATACGTATCTCAGTATTGATCACAACTCAAACTATATATATTTTGGAATCAACCTCAACCCTGTATAGCTAACTCCAACATTCACATATAGAGTGTCTATGGTTGTTCCGAAATATATATAGATGTGTCGACATGATAGGTCGAAACATTGTATACGTGTCTATGGTATCTCAAGATTACATAATATACAATACAAGTTGATAAAGTTATGGTTGGAATAGATTTGTTACCAATTTTCACGTAGCTAAAATGAGAAAAATTATCCAATCTTGTTTTACCCATAACTTCTTCATTTTAAATCCGTTTTGAGTGAATCAAATTGCTATGGTTTCATATTGAACTCTATTTTATGAATCTAAACAGAAAAAGTATAGGTTTATAGTCGGAAAAATAAGTTACAAGTCGTTTTTGTAAAGGTAGTCATTTCAGTCGAAAGAACGACGTTTAGATGACCATTTTAGAAAACATACTTCCACTTTGAGTTTAACCATAATTTTTGGATATAGTTTCATGTTCATAATAAAAATCATTTTCTCAGAATAACAACTTTTAAATCAAAGTTTATCATAGTTTTTAATTAACTAACCCAAAACAGCCCGCGGTGTTACTACGACGGCGTAAATCCGGTTTTACGGTGTTTTTCGTGTTTCCAGGTTTTAAATCATTAAGTTAGCATATCATATAGATATAGAACATGTGTTTAGTTGATTTTAAAAGTCAAGTTAGAAGGATTAACTTTTGTTTGCGAACAAGTTTAGAATTAACTAAACTATGTTCTAGTGATTACAAGTTTAAACCTTCGAATAAGATAGCTTTATATGTATGAATCGAATGATGTTATGAACATCATTACTACCTTAATTTCCTTGGATAAACCTACTGGAAAAGAGAAAAATGGATCTAGCTTCAATGGATCCTTGGATGGCTCGAAGTTCTTGAAGCAGAATCATGACACGAAAACAAGTTCAAGTAAGATCATCACTTGAAATAAGATTGTTATAGTTATAGAAATTGAACCAAAGTTTGAATATGATTATTACCTTGTATTAGAATGATAACCTACTGTAAGAAACAAAGATTTCTTGAGGTTGGATGATCACCTTACAAGATTGGAAGTGAGCTAGCAAACTTGAAAGTATTCTTGATTTTATGAAACTAGAACTTTTGGAATTTATGAAGAACACTTAGAACTTGAAGATAGAACTTGAGAGAGATCAATTAGATGAAGAAAATTGAAGAATGAAAGTGTTTGTAGGTGTTTTTGGTCGTTGGTGTATGGATTAGATATAAAGGATATGTAATTTTGTTTTCATGTAAATAAGTCATGAATGATTACTCATATTTTTGTAATTTTATGAGATATTTCATGCTAGTTGCCAAATGATGGTTCCCACATGTGTTAGGTGACTCACATGGGCTGCTAAGAGCTGATCATTGGAGTGTATATACCAATAGTACATACATCTAAAAGCTGTGTATTGTACGAGTACGAATACGGGTGCATACGAGTAGAATTGTTGATGAAACTGAACGAGGATGTAATTGTAAGCATTTTTGTTAAGTAGAAGTATTTTGATAAGTGTATTGAAGTCTTTCAAAAGTGTATAAATACATATTAAAACACTACATGTATATACATTTTAACTGAGTCGTTAAGTCATCGTTAGTCGTTACATGTAAGTGTTGTTTTGAAACCTTTAGGTTAACGATCTTGTTAAATGTTGTTAACCCAATGTTTATAATATCAAATGAGATTTTAAATTATTATATTATCATGATATTATCATGTATGAATATCTCTTAATATGATATATATACATTAAATGTCTTTACAACGATAATCGTTACATATATGTCTCGTTTAAAAATTATTAAGTTAGTAGTCTTGTTTTTACATATGTAGTTCATTGTTAATATACTTTATGATATGTTTTCTTATCATAGTATCATGTTAACTATATATATATATCCATATATATGTCATCATATAGTTTTTACAAGTTTTAACGTTCGTGAATCACCGATCAACTTGGGTGGTCAATTGTCTATATGAAACATATTTCAATTAATCAAGTCTTAACAAGTTTGATTGCTTAACATGTTGGAAACATTTAATCATGTAAATATCAATCTCAATTAATATATATAAACATGGAAAAGTTCGGGTCACTACAGTACCTACTCGTTAAATAAATTTCGTCCCGAAATTTTAAGCTGTTGAAGGTGTTGACGAATCTTCTGGAAATAGATGCGGGTATTTCTTCTTCATCTGATCTTCACGCTCCCAGGTGAATTCAGGTCCTCTACGAGCATTCCATCGAACCTTAACAATTGGTATCTTGTTTTGCTTAAGTCTTTTAACCTCACGATCCATTATTTCGACGGGTTCTTCGATGAATTGAAGTTTTTCGTTGATTTGGATTTCATCTAACGGAATAGTGAGATCTTCTTTAGCAAAACATTTCTTTAAATTCGAGACGTGGAAAGTGTTATGTACAGCCGCGAGTTGTTGAGGTAACTCTAGTCGGTAAGCTACTGGTCCGACACGATCAACAATCTTGAATGGTCCAATATACCTTGGATTTAATTTCCCTCGTTTACCAAATCGAACAATGCCTTTCCAAGGTGCAACTTTAAGCATGACCATCTCTCCAATTTCAAATTCTATATCTTTTCTTTTAATGTCAGCGTAGCTCTTTTGTCGACTTTGGGCGGTTTTCAACCGTTGTTGAATTTGGATGATCTTCTTGGTAGTTTCTTGTATAATCTCCGGACCCGTAATCTGTCTATCCCCCACTTCACTCCAACAAATCGGAGACCTGCACTTTCTACCATAAAGTGCTTCAAACGGCGCCATCTCAATGCTTGAATGGTAGCTGTTGTTGTAGGAAAATTCTGCTAACGGTAGATGTCGATCCCAACTGTTTCCGAAATCAATAACACATGCTCGTAGCATGTCTTTAAGCATTTGTATCATCCTTTCACTCTGCCCATCAGTTTGTGGATGATAGGCAGTACTCATGTCTAGACGAGTTCCTAATGCTTGCTGTAATGTCTGCCAGAATCTTGAAATAAATCTGCCATCCCTATCAGAGATAATAGAGATTGGTATTCCATGTCTGGAGACGACTTCCTTCAAATACAGTCGTGCTAACTTCTCCATCTTGTCATCTTCTCTTATTGGTAGGAAGTGTGCTGATTTGGTGAGACGATCAACTATTACCCAAATATTATCAAAACCACTTGCAGTCCTTGGCAATTTAGTGATGAAATCCATGGTAATGTTTTCCCATTTCCATTCCGGGATTTTGGGTTGTTGAAGTAGACCTGATGGTTTCTGATGCTCAGCTTTGACCTTAGAACACGTCAAACATTCTCCTACGTATTTTGCAACATCGGCTTTCATACCCGGCCACCAAAAATGTTTCTTGAGATCCTTGTACATCTTCCCCGTTCCAGGATGTATTGAGTATCTGGTTTTATGAGCTTCTCTAAGTACCATTTCTCTCATATCTCCAAATTTTGGTACCCAAATCCTTTCAGCCCTATACCGGGTTCCGTCTTCCCGAATATTAAGATGCTTCTCCGATCCTTTGGGTATTGCATCCTTTAAATTTCCCTCTTTTAAAACTCCTTGTTGCGCCTCCTTTATTTGAGTAGTAATGTTATTATGAATCATTATATTCATAGATTTTACTCGAATGGGTTCTCTGTCCTTCCTGCTCAAGGCATCGGTTACCACATTTGCCTTCCCCGGGTGGTAACGAATCTCAAAGTCGTAATCATTCAATAATTCAATCCACCTACGCTGCCTCATATTCAGTTGTTTCTGATTAAATATGTGTTGAAGACTTTTGTGGTCGGTATATATAATACTTTTGACCCCATATAAGTAGTGCCTCCAAGTCTTTAATGCAAAAACAACCGCGCCTAATTCCAAATCATGCGTCGTATAATTTTGTTCGTGAATCTTCAATTGTCTAGACGCATAAGCAATCACCTTCGTTCGTTGCATTAATACACAACCGAGACCTTGCTTTGATGCATCACAATAAATCACAAAATCATCATTCCCTTCAGGCAATGACAATATAGGTGCCGTAGTTAGCTTTTTCTTCAATAACTGAAACGCTTTCTCTTGTTCATCATTCCATTCAAATTTCTTCCCTTTATGCGTTAATGCAGTCAAGGGTTTTGCTATTCTGGAAAAGTCTTGGATGAACCTTCTGTAGTAACCAGCTAGTCCAAAAAACTGGCGTATGTGTTTCGGAGTTTTCGGGGTTTCCTACTTTTCAACAGTTTCTATCTTTGTCGGATCCACCTTAATACCTTCTTTGTTCACTATGTGACCGAGGAATTGAACTTCTTCCAACCAAAATGCACACTTTGAAAACTTAGCGTACAATTCTTCCTTCCTCAATACTTCTAACACCTTTCTCAAATGTTCACCGTGTTCTTGGTCATTCTTTGAGTAAATATGTATGTCATCAATGAAAACAATGACAAACTTGTCAAGGTATGGTCCACACACTCGGTTCATAAGGTCCATGAACACAGCTGGTGCATTAGTTAAACCAAACGGCATGACCATAAACTCGTAATGACCGTAACGTGTTCTGAAAGCAGTCTTTGGAATATCATCTTCTTTCACCCGCATTTGATGATACCCGGAACGTAAGTCAATCTTTGAATAAACAGACGAGCCTTGTAGTTGATCAAATAAGTCGTCGATTCTCGGTAGTGGGTAGCGGTTCTTGATGGTAAGTTTGTTCAACTCTCGGTAGTCGATACACAACCTGAATGTACCATCTTTCTTCTTGACAAACAAAACAGGAGCTCCCCACGGTGATGTGCTTGGTCGAATGAAACCACGCTCTAAAAGTTCTTGTAATTGGCTTTGCAGTTCTTTCATCTCGCTGGGTGCGAGTCTGTAAGGAGCACGAGCTATTGGTGCAGCTCCTGGTACAAGATCTATTTGAAATTCAACGGATCGATGTGGGGGTAATCCCGGTAATTCTTTCGGAAATACATCGGGAAATTCTTTTGCAATGGGAACATCATTGATGCTCTTTTCTTCAGTTTGTACTTTCTCGACGTGTGCTAGAACAGCATAGCAACCTTTTCTTATTAGTTTTTGTGCCTTCAAATTACTAATAAGATGTTGCTTCGTGTTGCCCTTTTCTCCGTACACCATTAAGGGTTTTCCTTTTTCTCGTATAATGCGAATTGCATTTTTGTAACAAACGATCTCCGCTTTCACTTCTTTCAACCAGTCCATACCGATTATCACATCAAAACTCCCTAACTCTACTGGTATCAAATCAATCTTAAATGTTTCGCTAACCAGTTTAATTTCTCGATTCCGACATATATTATCTGCTGAAATTAATTTACCATTTGCTAATTCGAGTAAAAATTTACTATCCAAAGGCGTCAATGGACAACTTAATTTAGCACAAAAATCTCTACTCATATAGCTTCTATCCGCACCCGAATCAAATAAAACGTAAGCAGATTTATTGTCAATAAGAAACGTACCCGTAACAAGCTCCGGGTCTTCCTGTGCCTCTACCGCATTAATATTGAAAACTCTTCCACGGCCTTGTCCATTCGTGTTCTCCTGGTTCGGGCAATTTCTAATAATATGGCCTGGTTTTCCACATTTATAACAAACTACATTGGCATAACTTGCTCCGACACTACTTGCTCCACCATTACTCGTTCCGGCACCATTTGTTCCTTTCATTCTATTAACCCCTGGTCCGTAGACCTCACACTTCGCCGCGCTATGACCATTTCTTTTACACTTGTTGCAAAATTTGGTGCAGAACCCCGAGTGATTCTTTTCACACCTTTGGCATAGCTGCTTCTGATTGTTGTTGTTGTTGCGGTTATTATTGTTGTTGGGATGATTGTTGTAGTTGCTGTTGTTGTTGTTGTTTTTGTTGTTGGGCCGTTTGTTGTAGTTGCGATTGATGTTGCGATTGTTGGGATAATTGTTGCGATTATTGTTGTAATTGCTGTTGTTGTTGTATTGGTGATTCTTATCACCATTTTCCTCCCAGTTTCTTTTGACTTGCTTCACATTGGCCTCTTCAGCAGTCTGTTCTTTAATTCTTTCTTCAATCTGGTTCACTAGTTTGTGAGCCATTCTACATGCCTGTTGTATGGAGGCGGGCTCGTGTGAACTTATATCTTCTTGGATTCTTTCCGGTAATCCTTTCACAAACGCGTCGATCTTCTCTTCCTCATCTTCGAATGCTCCCGGACACAATAGGCACAATTCTGTGAATCGTCTTTCGTACGTGGTAATATCAAATCCTTGGGTTCGTAACCCTCTAAGTTCTGTCTTGAGCTTATTGACCTCGGTTCTGGGACGGTACTTCTCGTTCATCAAGTGCTTGAATGCTGACCACGGTAGTGCGTACGCATCATCTTGTCCCACTTGCTCTAGATAGGTATTCCACCATGTTAACGCAGAACCTGTGAAGGTATGCGTAGCGTAATTCACTTTGTCCTCTTCAGTACACTTACTTATGGCAAACACCGATTCAACCTTCTCGGTCCACCGTTTCAATCCGATCGGTCCTTCGGTTCCATCAAATTCCAAAGGTTTGCAGGCAGTGAATTCTTTGTAGGAGCATCCTACACGATTTCCTGTACTGCTAGATCCAAGGTTATTGTTGGTATGTAGCGCAGCCTGTACTGCGGCTATGTTTGAAGCTAGAAAAGTACAGAATTCCTCTTCATTCATATTCACGGTGTGTCGAGTAGTCGGTGCCATTTCCTTCAAAATAGTTAAATGGAACAAGTTAATCATACAGAATATTAAGAGTAGTTAATAGTATTTCGTAGTATAATATGAACTCATTTATAAAAGCTTTTTCTTCATATTAGCGTTTTATAAGTTTAAATTCGGGTAGTACCTACCCGTTAAGTTCATACTTAGTAGCTAATATACAATTCAACTACTACAATTCTATATGAAAAACTGATTATAATAATATTTCGCGTTCAAACTTTTATACAATATTTTACAAACTTACAATACCGCTTATTTTACATAAAGCATGAAATATAGCACACAATAACTTTGATACAAGATAGTTGTGAAGACAATTCTAGCTAGTACACAAGTCGTTCAGCAAAGGCAATAAAGACACGTAATTCATACGTCCAGAAACAAGTCATGCATTCTGGTTTTACTAGGACTACTTCCCATCCTTGGTCTTGTGCAACATAACCGTTATGGCCGTTGATAAGACAGCGTGTTGTAACGTCATCAAAGGGACGAGGGTTACGTAATGTCCAACAGTCCCGTAATAATCTAAAAACCTCATTTCTTACCCCAATTACCGACTCCGTCACTTGTGGAAACGTTTTGTTTAATAGTTGTAGCCCGATGTTCTTGTTCTCACTTTGGTGAGAAGCGAACATTACTAATCTGTAAGCATAACATGCTTCTTTATGTTGCATGTTAGCCGCTTTTTCTAAATCACGAAGTCCAATATTCGGATATATTGAGTCAAAATAATTTCTTAACCCGTTGCGTAAAATAGCATTTGGGTTCCCCGCAATATATGCGTCAAAGTAAACACATCGTAACTTATGGGTTTCCCAATGTGATATCCCCCATCTTTCAAACGAAAGTCTCTTATAAATCAAGACATTCTTGGAACGTTCTTCGAATGTCTTACAAACTGATCTCGCCTTAAATAGTTGTGCCGAAGAATTCTGGCCGACTCTAGACAAGATTTCATCAATCAGGTCTCCGGGTAGGTCTCTTAAAATATTAGGTTGTCTATCCATTTTGTGTTTTTAAACTGTAAAATAGACAAGAGTTAGATTCATAAAAAAAATACTTATTAATACAAGCAATTTTTACATATATCATAAAGCATAAGAACACTATATTACATATATTACACCACACGAATACAACTATCTTATTCCGACTCGCTCGTTTCTTCTTCTTCGGTTTTGGTTCGTTTTGCCAAGTTTCTAGGGATATATGATGTTCCCCTAATACGAGCCGTCGTTGTCCACATTGGTTTAGAAAAACCTGGTGGTTTAGAGGTTCCCGGGTCATTGTTACAACTTAAGGACTTCGGGGGTTGACGATACATTTAAAGTTCATCGGGGTTGGAATTAGATTTCTCTATTTTTATGCCCTTTCCCTTATTATTTTCTTTTGCCTTTTTAAATTCAGTTGGGGTAATTTGTATAACATCATCGGAATTCTCGTCGGAATCCGATTCATCGGAGAATTGGTAATCCTCCCAATATTTTGCTTCCTTGGCGGAAACACCATTGACCATAATTAACTTTGGTCGGTTGGTTGAGGATTTTCTTTTACTTAACCGTTTTATTATTTCCCCCACCGGTTCTATTTCTTCATCCGGTTCCGATTCTTCTTCCGGTTCCGATTCTTCTTCCGGTTCCGACTCTTCTTCCGGTTCCTCTTCGGGAACTTGTGAATCAGTCCACAAATCATTCCAATTTACATTTGACTCTTCATTATTATTAGGTGAGTCAATGGGACTTGTTCTAGAGGTAGACATCTATCACATAATATCAAACACGTTAAGAGATTAATATATCACATAATATTCATATGTTAAAAATATATAGTTTCCAACAAAAATGTTAAGCAATCATTTTTAAAGAAAACACGGTCGAAGTCCAGACTCACTAATGCATCCTAACAAACTCGATAAGACACACTAATGCAAATTTTCTGGTTCTCTAAGACCAACGCTCTGATACCAACTGAAATGTCCCGTTCTTATTGATTAAAAACGTTCCATATTAATTGATTTCGCTGCGAGGTTTTGACCTCTATATGAGACGTTTTTCAAAGACTGCATTCATTTTTAAAACAAACCATAACCTTTATTTCATAAATAAAGGTTTAAAAAGCTTTACGTAGATTATCAAATAATGATAATCTAAAATATCCTGTTTACACACGACCATTACATAATGGTTTACAATACAAATATGTTACATCGAAATCAGTTTCTTGAATGCAGTTTTTACACAATATCATACAAACATGGACTCCAAATCTTGTCCTTATTTTAGTATGCAACAGCGGAAGCTCTTAATATTCACCTGAGAATAAACATGCTTTAAACGTCAACAAAAATGTTGGTGAGTTATAGGTTTAACCTATATATATCAAATCGTAACAATAGACTACAAGATTTCATATTTCAATACACATCCCATACATAGAGATAAAAATCATTCATATGGTGAACACCTGGTAACCGACAATAACAAGATGCATATATAAGAATATCCCCATCATTCCGGGACACCCTTCGGATATGATATAAATTTCGAAGTACTAAAGCATCCGGTACTTTGGATGGGGTTTGTTAGGCCCAATAGATCTATCTTTAGGATTCGCGTCAATTAGGGTGTCTGTTCCCTAATTCTTAGATTACCAGACTTAATAAAAAGGGGCATATTCGATTTCGATAATTCAACCATAGAATGTAGTTTCACGTACTTGTGTCTATTTTGTAAATCATTTATAAAACCTGCATGTATTCTCATCCCAAAAATATTAGATTTTAAAAGTGGGACTATAACTCACTTTCACAGATTTTTACTTCGTCGGGAAGTAAGACTTGGCCACTGTTGATTCACGAACCTATAACAATATATACATATATATTAAAGTATGTTCAAAATATATTTACAACACTTTTAATATATTTTGATGTTTTAAGTTTATTAAGTCAGCTGTCCTCGTTAGTAACCTATAACTAGTTGTCCACAGTTAGATGTACAGAAATAAATCGATAAATATTATCTTGAATCAATCCACGACCCAGTGTATACGTATCTCAGTATTGATCACAACTCAAACTATATATATTTTGGAATCAACCTCAACCCTGTATAGCTAACTCCAACATTCACATATAGAGTGTCTATGGTTGTTCCGAAATATATATAGATGTGTCGACATGATAGGTCGAAACATTGTATACGTGTCTATGGTATCTCAAGATTACATAATATACAATACAAGTTGATTAAGTTATGGTTGGAATAGATTTGTTACCAATTTTCACGTAGCTAAAATGAGAAAAATTATCCAATCTTGTTTTACCCATAACTTCTTCATTTTAAATCCGTTTTGAGTGAATCAAATTGCTATGGTTTCATATTGAACTCTATTTTATGAATCTAAACAGAAAAAGTATAGGTTTATAGTCGTAAAAATAAGTTACAAGTCGTTTTTGTAAAGGTAGTCATTTCAGTCGAAAGAACGACGTCTAGATGACCATTTTAGAAAACATACTTCCACTTTGAGTTTAACCATAATTTTTGGATATAGTTTCATGTTCATAATAAAAATCATTTTCTCAGAATAACAACTTTTAAATCAAAGTTTATCATAGTTTTTAATTAACTAACCCAAAACAGCCCGCGGTGTTACTACGACGGCGTAAATCCAGTTTTACGGTGTTTTTCGTGTTTCCAGGTTTTAAATCATTAAGTTAGCATATCATATAGATATAGAACATGTGTTTAGTTGATTTTAAAAGTCAAGTTAGAAGGATTAACTTTTGTTTGCGAACAAGTTTAGAATTAACTAAACTATGTTCTAGTGATTACAAGTTTAAACCTTCGAATAAGATAGCTTTATATGTATGAATCGAATGATGTTATGAACATCATTACTACCTTAATTTCCTTGGATAAACCTACTGGAAAATAGAAAAATGGATCTAGCTTCAATGGATCCTTGGATGGCTCGAAGTTCTTGAAGCAGAATCATGACACGAAAACAAGTTCAAGTAAGATCATCACTTGAAATAAGATTGTTATAGTTATAGAAATTGAACCAAAGTTTGAATATGATTATTACCTTGTATTAGAATGATAACCTACTGTAAGAAACAAAGATTTCTTGAGGTTGGATGATCACCTTACAAGATTGGAAGTGAGCTAGCAAACTTGAAAGTATTCTTGATTTTATGAAACTAGAACTTTTGGAATTTATGAAGAACACTTAGAACTTGAAGATAGAACTTGAGAGAGATCAATTAGATGAATAAAATTGAAGAATGAAAGTGTTTGTAGGTGTTTTGGTCGTTGGTGTATGGATTAGATATAAAGGATATGTAATTTTGTTTTCATGTAAATAAGTCATGAATGATTACTCATATTTTTGTAATTTTATGAGATATTTCATGCTAGTTGCCAAATGATGGTTCCCACATGTGTTATGTGACTCACATGGGCTGCTAAGAGCTGATCATTGGAGTGTATATACCAATAGTACATACATCTAAAAGCTGTGTATTGTACGAGTACGAATACGGGTGCATACGAGTAGAATTGTTGATGAAACTGAACGAGGATGTAATTGTAAGCATTTTTGTTAAGTAGAAGTATTTTGATAAGTGTATTGAAGTCTTTCAAAAGTGTATAAATACATATTAAAACACTACATGTATATACATTTTAACTGAGTCGTTAAGTCATCGTTAGTCGTTACATGTAAGTGTTGTTTTGAAACCTTTAGGTTAACGATCTTGTTAAATGTTGTTAACCCAATGTTTATAATATCAAATGAGATTTTAAATTATTATATTATCATGATATTATCATGTATGAATATCTCTTAATATGATATATATACATTAAATGTCTTTACAACGATAATCGTTACATATATGTCTCGTTTAAAAATCATTAAGTTAGTAGTCTTGTTTTTACATATGTAGTTCATTGTTAATATACTTTATGATATGTTTTCTTATCATAGTATCATGTTAACTATATATATATATATATATCCATATATATGTCATCATATAGTTTTTACAAGTTTTAACGTTCGTGAATCACCGATCAACTTGGGTGGTCAATTGTCTATATGAAACATATTTCAATTAATCAAGTCTTAACAAGTTTGATTGCTTAACATGTTGGAAACATTTAATCATGTAAATATCAATCTCAATTAATATATATAAACATGGAAAAGTTCGGGTCACTACAGTACCTACTCGTTAAATAAATTTCGTCCCGAAATTTTAAGCTGTTGAAGGTGTTGACGAATCTTCTGGAAATAGATGCGGGTATTTCTTCTTCATCTGATCTTCACGCTCCCAGGTGAACTCGGGTCCTCTACGAGCATTCCATCGAACCTTAACAATTGGTATCTTGTTTTGCTTAAGTCTTTTAACCTCACGATCCATTATTTCGACGGGTTCTTCGATGAATTGAAGTTTTTCGTTGATTTGGATTTCATCTAACGGAATAGTGAGATCTTCTTTAGCAAAACATTTCTTTAAATTCGAGACGTGGAAAGTGTTATGTACAGCCGCGAGTTGTTGAGGTAACTCTAGTCGGTAAGCTACTGGTCCGACACGATCAATAATCTTGAATGGTCCAATATACCTTGGATTTAATTTCCCTCGTTTACCAAATCGAACAACGCCATTCCAAGGTGCAACTTTAAGCATGACCATCTCTCCAATTTCAAATTCTATATCTTTTCTTTTAATGTCAGCGTAGCTCTTTTGTCGACTTTGGGCGGTTTTCAACCGTTGTTGAATTTGGATGATCTTCTCGGTAGTTTCTTGTATAATCTCCGGAACCGTAATCTGTCTATCCCCCACTTCACTCCAACAAATCGGAGACCTGCACTTTCTACCATAAAGTGCTTCAAACGGCGCCATCTCAATGCTTGAATGGTAGCTGTTGTAGTAGGAAAATTCTGCTAACGGTAGATGTCGATCCCAACTGTTTCCGAAATCAATAACACATGCTCGTAGCATGTCTTCAAGCGTTTGTATCGTCCTTTCGTTCTGCCCATCAGTTTGTGGATGATAGGCAGTACTCATGTCTAGACGAGTTCCTAATGCTTGCTGTAATGTCTGCCAGAATCTTGAAATAAATCTGCCATCCCTATCAGAGATAATAGAGATTGGTATTCCATGTCTGGAGACGACTTCCTTCAAATACAGTCGTGCTAACTTCTCCATCTTGTCATCTTCTCTTATTGGTAGGAAGTGTGCTGATTTGGTGAGACGATCAACTATTACCCAAATAGTATCAAAACCACTTGCAGTCCTTGGCAATTTAGTGATGAAATCCATGGTAATGTTTTCCCATTTCCATTCCGGGATTTCGGGTTGTTGAAGTAGACCTGATGGTTTCTGATGCTCAGCTTTGACCTTAGAACACGTCAAACATTCTCCTACGTATTTAGCAACATCGGCTTTCATACCCGGCCACCAAAAATGTTTCTTGAGATCCTTGTACATCTTCCCCGTTCCAGGATGTATTGAGTATCTGGTTTTATGAGCTTCTCTAAGTACCATTTCTCTCATATCTCCAAATTTTGGTACCCAAATCCTTTCAGCCCTATACCGGGTTCCGTCTTCCCGAATATTAAGATGCTTCTCCGATCCTTTGGGTATTTCATCCTTTAAATTTCCCTCTTTTAAAACTCCTTGTTGCGCCTCCTTTATTTGAGTAGTAATGTTATTATGAATCATTATATTCATAGATTTTACTCGAATGGGTTCTCTGTCCTTCCTGCTCAAGGCATCGGCTACCACATTTGCCTTCCCCGGGTGGTAACGAATCTCAAAGTCGTAATCATTCAATAATTCAATCCACCTACGCTGCCTCATATTCAGTTGTTTCTGATTAAATATGTGTTGAAGACTTTTGTGGTCGGTATATATAATACTTTTGACCCCATATAAGTAGTGCCTCCAAGTCTTTAATGCAAAAACAACCGCGCCTAATTCCAAATCATGCGTCGTATAATTTTGTTCGTGAATCTTCAATTGTCTAGACGCATAAGCAATCACCTTCGTTCGTTGCATTAATACACAACCGAGACCTTGCTTTGATGCATCACAATAAATCACAAAATCATCATTCCCTTCAGGCAATGACAATATAGGTGCCGTAGTTAGCTTTTTCTTCAATAACTGAAACGCTTTCTCTTGTTCATCATTCCATTCAAATTTCTTCCCTTTATGCGTTAATGCAGTCAAGGGTTTTGCTATTCTGGAAAAGTCTTGGATGAACCTTCTGTAGTAACCAGCTAGTCCTAAAAACTGGCGTATGTGTTTCGGAGTTTTCGGGGTTTCCTACTTTTCAACAGTTTCTATCTTTGTCGGATCCACCTTAATACCTTCTTTGTTCACTATGTGACCGAGGAATTGAACTTCTTCCAACCAAAATGCACACTTTGAAAACTTAGCGTACAATTCTTCCTTCCTCAATACTTCTAACACCTTTCTCAAATGTTCACCGTGTTCTTGGTCATTCTTTGAGTAAATAAGTATGTCATCAATGAAAACAATGACAAACTTGTCAAGGTATGGTCCACACACTCGGTTCATAAGGTCCATGAACACCGCTGGTGCATTAGTTAAACTAAACGGCATGACCATAAACTCGTAATGACAGTAACGTGTTCTGAAAGCAGTCTTTGGAATATCATCTTCTTTCACCCGCATTTGATGATACCCGGAACGTAAGTCAATCTTTGAATAAACAGACGAGCCTTGTAGTTGATCAAATAAGTCGTCGATTCTCGGTAGTGGGTAGCGGTTCTTGATGGTAAGTTTGTTCAACTCTCGGTAGTCGATACACAACCTGAATGTACCATCTTTCTTCTTGACAAACAAAACAGGAGCTCCCCACGGTGATGTGCTTGGTCGAATGAAACCACGCTCTAAAAGTTCTTGTAATTGGCTTTGCAGTTCTTTCATCTCGCTGGGTGCGAGTCTGTAAGGAGCACGAGCTATTGGTGCAGCTCCTGGTACAAGATCTATTTGAAATTCAACGGATCGATGTGGGGGTAATCCCGGTAATTCTTTCGGAAATACATCGGGAAATTCTTTTGCAATGGGAACATCATTGATGCTCTTTTCTTCAGTTTGTACTTTCTCGACGTGTGCTAGAACAGCATAGCAACCTTTTCTTATTAGTTTTTGTGCCTTCAAATTACTAATAAGATGTAGCTTCGTGTTGCCCTTTTCTCCGTACACCATTAAGGGTTTTCCTTTTTCTCGTATAATGCGAATTGCATTTTTGTAACAAACGATCTCCGCTTTCACTTCTTTCAACCAGTCCATACCGATTATCACATCAAAACTCCCTAACTCTACTGGTATCAAATCAATCTTAAATGTTTCGCTAACCAGTTTAATTTCTCGATTCCGACATATATTATCTGCTGAAATTAATTTACCATTTGCTAATTCGAGTAAAAATTTACTATCCAAAGGCGTCAATGGACAACTTAATTTAGCACAAAAATCTCTACTCATATAGCTTCTATCCGCACCCGAATCAAATAAAACGTAAGCAGATTTATTGTCAATAAGAAACGTACCCGTAACAAGCTCCGGGTCTTCCTGTGCCTCTACCGCATTAATATTGAAAACTCTTCCACGGCCTTGTCCATTCGTGTTCTCCTGGTTCGGGAAATTTCTAATAATGTGGCCTGGTTTTCCACATTTATAACAAACTACATTGGCATAACTTGCTCCGACACTACTTGCTCCACCATTACTCGTTCCGGCACCATTTGTTCCTTTCGTTCTATTAACCCCTGGTCCGTAGACCTCACACTTCGCCGCGCTATGACCATTTCTTTTACACTTGTTGCAAAATTTGGTGTAGAACCCCGAGTGATTCTTTTCACACCTTTGGCATAGCTGCTTCTGATTGTTGTTGTTGTTGCTGTTATTATTGTTGTTGGGATGATTGTTGTAGTTGCTGTTGTTGTTGTTGTTGTTGTTGTTGTTGGGCCGTTTGTTGTAGTTGCGATTGATGTTGCGATTGTTGGGATAATTGTTGCGATTATTGTTGTAATTGCTGTTGTTGTTGTATTGGTGATTCTTATCACCGTTTTCCTCCCACTTTCTTTTGACGTGCTTCACATTGGCCTCTTCAGCAGTCTGTTCTTTAATTCTTTCTTCAATCTGGTTCACTAGTTTGTGAGCCATTCTACATGCCTGTTGTATGGAGGCGGGCTCGTGTGAACTTATATCTTCTTGGATTCTTTCCGGTAATCCTTTCACAAACGCGTCGATCTTCTCTTCCTCATCTTCGAATGCTCCCGGACACAATAGGCACAATTCTGTGAATCGTCTTTCGTACGTGGTAATATCAAATCCTTGGGTTCGTAACCCTCTAAGTTCTGTCTTGAGCTTATTGACCTCGGTTCTGGGACGGTACTTCTCGTTCATCAAGTGCTTGAATGCTGACCACGGTAGTGCGTACGCATCATCTTGTCCCACTTGCTCTAGATAGGTATTCCACCATGTTAACGCAGAACCTGTGAAGGTATGCGTAGCGTACTTCACTTTGTCCTCTTCAGTACACTTACTTATGGCAAACACCGATTCAACCTTCTCGGTCCACCGTTTCAATCCGATCGGTCCTTCGGTTCCATCAAATTCCAAAGGTTTGCAGGCAGTGAATTCTTTGTAGGTGCATCCTACACGATTTCCTGTACTGCTAGATCCAAGGTTATTGTTGGTATGTAGCGCAGCCTGTACTGTGGCTATGTTTGAAGCTAGAAAAGTACGGAATTCCTCTTCATTCATATTCACGGTGTGTCGAGTAGTCGGTGCCATTTCCTTCAAAATAGTTAAATGGAACAAGTTAATCATACAGAATATTAAGAGTAGTTAATAGTATATCGTAGCATAATATGAACTCATTTATAAAAGCTTTTTCTGCATATTAGCGTTTTATAAGTTTAAATTCGGGTAGTACCTACCCGTTAAGTTCATACTTAGTAGCTAATATACAATTCAACTACTACAATTCTATATGAAAAACTGATTATAATAATATTTCGCGTTCAAACTTTTATACAATATTTTACAAACTTACAATACCGCTTATTTTACATAAAGCATGAAATATAGCACACAATAACTTTGATACAAGATAGTTGTGAAGACAATTCTAGCTAGTACACAAGTCGTTCAGCAAAGGCAATAAAGACACGTAATTCATACGTCCAGAAACAAGTCATGCATTCTGGTTTTACTAGGACTACTTCCCATCCTTGGTCTTGTGCAACATAACCGTTATGGCCGTTGATAAGACAGCGTGTTGTAACGTCATCAAAGGGACGAGGGTTACGTAATGTCCAACAGTCCCGTAATAATCTAAAAACCTCATTTCTTACCCCAATTACCGACTCCGTCACTTGTGGAAACGTTTTGTTTAATAGTTGTAGCCCGATGTTCTTGTTCTCACTTTGGTGAGAAGCGAACATTACTAATCCGTAAGCATAACATGCTTCTTTATGTTGCATGTTAGCCGCTTTTTCTAAATCACGAAGTCCAATATTCGGATATATTGAGTCAAAATAATTTCTTAACCCGTTGCGTAAAATAGCATTTGGGTTCCCCGCAATATATGCGTCAAAGTAAACACATCGTAACTTATGGGTTTCCCAATGTGATATCCCCCATCTTTCAAACGAAAGTCTCTTATAAACCAAGACATTCTTGGAACGTTCTTCGAATGTCTTACAAACTGATCTCGCCTTAAATAGTTGTGCCGAAGAATTCTGGCCGACTCTAGACAAGATTTCATCAATCATGTCTCCGGGTAGGTCTCTTAAAATATTGGGTTGTCTATCCATTTTGTGTTTTTAAACTGTAAAATAGACAAGAGTTAGATTCATAAAAAAAATACTTATTAATACAAGCAATTTTTACATATATCATAAAGCATAAGAACACTATATTACATATATTACACCACACGAATACAACTATCTTATTCCGACTCGCTCGTTTCTTCTTCTTCGGTTTTGGTTCGTTTTGCCAAGTTTCTAGGGATATATGATGTTCCCCTAATACGAGCCGTCGTTGTCCACATTGGTTTAGAAAAACCTGGTGGTTTAGAGGTTCCCGGGTCATTGTTACAACTTAAGGACTTCGGGGGTTGACGATACATATAAAGTTCATCGGGGTTGGAATTAGATTTCTCTATTTTTATGCCCTTTCCCTTATTATTTTCTTTTGCCTTTTTAAATTCAGTTGGGGTAATTTCTATAACATCATCGGAATTCTCGTCGGAATCCGATTCATCGGAGAATTGGTAATCCTCCCAATATTTTGCTTCCTTGGCGGAAACACCATTGACCATAATTAACTTTGGTCGGTTGGTTGAGGATTTTCTTTTACTTAACCGTTTTATTATTTCCCCCACCGGTTCTATTTCTTCATCCGGTTCCGATTCTTCTTCCGGTTCCGATTCTTCTTCCGGTTCCGACTCTTCTTCCGGTTCCGACTCTTCTTCCGGTTCCTCTTCGGAAACTTGTGAATCAGTCCACAAATCATTCCAATTTACATTTGACTCTTCATTATTATTAGGTGAGTCAATGGGACTTGTTCTAGAGGTAGACATCTATCACATAATATCAAACACGTTAAGAGATTAATATATCACATAATATTCATATGTTAAAAATATATAGTTTCCAACAAAAATGTTAAGCAATCATTTTTAAAGAAAACACGGTCGAAGTCCAGACTCACTAATGCATCCTAACAAACTCGATAAGACACACTAATGCAAATTTTCTGGTTCTCTAAGACCAACGCTCTGATACCAACTGAAATGTCCCGTTCTTATTGATTAAAAACGTTCCATATTAATTGATTTCGTTGCGAGGTTTTGACCTCTATATGAGACGTTTTTCAAAGACTGCATTCATTTTTAAAACAAACCATAACCTTTATTTCATAAATAAAGGTTTAAAAAGCTTTACGTAGATTATCAAATAATGATAACCTAAAATATCCTGTTTACACACGACCATTACATAATGGTTTACAATACAAATATGTTACATCGAAATCAGTTTCTTGAATGCAGTTTTTACACAATATCATACAAACATGGACTCCAAATCTTGTCCTTATTTTAGTATGCAACAGCGGAAGCTCTTAATATTCACCTGAGAATAAACATGCTTTAAACGTCAACAAAAATGTTGGTGAGTTATAGGTTTAACCTATATATATCAAATCGTAACAATAGACCACAAGATTTCATATTTCAATACACATCCCATACATAGAGATAAAAATCATTCATATGGTGAACACCTGGTAACCGACAATAACAAGATGCATATATAAGAATATCCCCATCATTCCGGGACACCCTTCGGATATGATATAAATTTCGAAGTACTAAAGCATCCGGTACTTTGGATGGGGTTTGTTAGGCCCAATAGATCTATCTTTAGGATTCGCGTCAATTAGGGTGTCTGTTCCCTAATTCTTAGATTACCAGACTTAATAAAAAGGGGCATATTCGATTTCGATAATTCAACCATAGAATGTAGTTTCACGTACTTGTGTCTATTTTGTAAATCATTTATAAAACCTGCATGTATTCTCATCCCAAAAATATTAGATTTTAAAAGTGGGACTATAACTCACTTTCACAGATTTTTACTTCGTCGGGAAGTAAGACTTGGCCACTGTTGATTCACGAACCTATAACAATATATACATATATATTAAAGTATGTTCAAAATATATTTACAACACTTTTAATATATTTTGATGTTTTAAGTTTATTAAGTCAGCTGTCCTCGTTAGTAACCTATAACTAGTTGTCCACAGTTAGATGTACAGAAATAAGTCGATAAATATTATCTTGAATCAATCCACGACCCAGTGTATACGTATCTCAGTATTGATCACAACTCAAACTATATATATTTTGGAATCAACCTCAACCCTGTATAGCTAACTCCAACATTCACATATAGAGTGTCTATGGTTGTTCCGAAATATATATAGATGTGTCGACATGATAGGTCGAAACATTGTATACGTGTCTATGGTATCTCAAGATTACATATTATACAATACAAGTTGATTAAGTTATGGTTGGAATAGATTTGTTACCAATTTTCACGTAGCTAAAATGAGAAAAATTATCCAATCTTGTTTTACCCATAACTTCTTCATTTTAAATCCGTTTTGAGTGAATCAAATTGCTATGGTTTCATATTGAACTCTATTTTATTAATCTAAACAGAAAAAGTATAGGTTTATAGTCGGAAAAATAAGTTACAAGTTGTTTTTGTAAAGGTAGTCATTTCAGTCGAAAGAACGACGTCTAGATGACCATTTTAGAAAACATACTTCCACTTTGAGTTTAACCATAATTTTTGGATATAGTTTCATGTTCATAATAAAAATCATTTTCTCAGAATAACAACTTTTAAATCAAAGTTTATCATAGTTTTTAATTAACTAACCCAAAACAGCCCGCGGTGTTACTACGACGGCGTAAATCCGGTTTTACGGTGTTTTTCGTGTTTCCAGGTTTTAAATCATTAAGTTAGCATATCATATAGATATAGAACATGTGTTTAGTTGATTTTAAAAGTCAAGTTAGAAGGATTAACTTTTGTTTGCGAACAAGTTTAGAATTAACTAAACTATGTTCTAGTGATTACAAGTTTAAACCTTCGAATAAGATAGCTTTATATGTATGAATCGAATGATATTATGAACATCATTACTACCTTAATTTCCTTGGATAAACCTACTGGAAAAGAGAAAAATGGATCTAGCTTCAATGGATCCTTGGATGGCTCGAAGTTCTTGAAGCAGAATCATGACACGAAAACAAGTTCAAGTAAGATCATCACTTGAAATAAGATTGTTATAGTTATAGAAATTGAACCAAAGTTTGAATATGATTATTACCTTGTATTAGAATGATAACCTACTGTAAGAAACAAAGATTTCTTGAGGTTGGATGATCACCTTACAAGATTGGAAGTGAGCTAGCAAACTTGAAAGTATTCTTGATTTTATGAAACTAGAACTTTTGGAATTTATGAAGAACACTTAGAACTTGAAGATAGAACTTGAGAGAGATCAATTAGATGAATAAAATTGAAGAATGAAAGTGTTTGTAGGTGTTTTTGGTCGTTGGTGTATGGATTAGATATAAAGGATATGTAATTTTGTTTTCATGTAAATAAGTCATGAATGATTACTCATATTTTTGTAATTTTATGAGATATTTCATGCTAGTTGTCAAATGATGGTTCCCACATGTGTTAGGTGACTCACATGGGCTGCTAAGAGCTGATCATTGGAGTGTATATACCAATAGTACATACATCTAAAAGCTGTTTATTGTACGAGTACGAATACGGGTTCATACGAGTAGAATTGTTGATGAAACTGAACGAGGATGTAATTGTAAGCATTTTTGTTAAGTAGAAGTATTTTGATAAGTGTATTGAAGTCTTTCAAAAGTGTATAAATACATATTAAAACACTACATGTATATACATTTTAACTGAGTCGTTAAGTCATCGTTAGTCGTTACATGTAAGTGTTGTTTTGAAACCTTTAGGTTAACGATCTTGTTAAATGTTGTTAACCCAATGTTTATAATATCAAATGAGATTTTAAATTATTATATTATCATGATATTATCATGTATGAATATCTCTTAATATGATATATATACATTAAATGTCTTTACAACGATAATCGTTACATATATGTCTCGTTTAA
The DNA here is from genome assembly GCF_046630445.1 of Rutidosis leptorrhynchoides. NCBI lineage: Eukaryota > Viridiplantae > Streptophyta > Magnoliopsida > Asterales > Asteraceae > Rutidosis > Rutidosis leptorrhynchoides. The sequence goes on from NC_092341.1 coordinate 243,960,578, forward strand.
AAATCATTAAGTTAGTAGTCTTGTTTTTACATATGTAGTTCATTGTTAATATACTTTATGATATGTTTTCTTATCATAGTATCATGTTAACTATATATATATATATCCATATATATGTCATCATATAGTTTTTACAAGTTTTAACGTTCGTGAATCACCGATCAACTTGGGTGGTCAATTGTCTATATGAAACATATTTCAATTAATCAAGTCTTAACAAGTTTGATTGCTTAACATGTTGGAAACATTTAATCATGTAAATATCAATCTCAATTAATATATATAAACATGGAAAAGTTCGGGTCACTACAGTACCTACTCGTTAAATAAATTTCGTCCCGAAATTTTAAGCTGTTGAAGGTGTTGACGAATCTTCTGGAAATAGATGCGGGTATTTCTTCTTCATCTGATCTTCACGCTCCCAGGTGAACTCAGGTCCTCTACGAGCATTCCATCGAACCTTAACAATTGGTATCTTGTTTTGCTTAAGTCTTTTAACCTCACGATCCATTATTTCGACGGGTTCTTCGATGAATTGAAGTTTTTCGTTGATTTGGATTTCATCTAACGGAATAGTGAGATCTTCTTTAGCAAAACATTTCTTTAAATTCGAGACGTGGAAAGTGTTATGTACAGCCGCGAGTTGTTGAGGTAACTCTAGTCGGTAAGCTACTGGTCCGACACGATCAATAATCTTGAATGGTCCAATATACCTTGGATTTAATTTCCCTCGTTTACCAAATCGAACAACGCCTTTCCAAGGTGCAACTTTAAGCATGACCATCTCTCCAATTTCAAATTCTATATCTTTTCTTTTAATGTCAGCGTAGCTCTTTTGTCGACTTTGGGCGGTTTTCAACCGTTGTTGAATTTGGATGATCTTCTCGGTAGTTTCTTGTATAATCTCCGGACCCGTAATCTGTCTATCCCCCACTTCACTCCAACAAATCGGAGATCTGCACTTTCTACCATAAAGTGCTTCAAACGGCGCCATCTCAATGCTTGAATGGTAGCTGTTGTTGTAGGAAAATTCTGCTAACGGTAGATGTCGATCCCAACTGTTTCCGAAATCAATAACACATGCTCGTAGCATGTCTTCAAGCGTTTGTATCGTCCTTTCGCTCTGCCCATCAGTTTGTGGATGATAGGCAGTACTCATGTCTAGACGAGTTCCTAATGCTTGCTGTAATGTCTGCCAGAATCTTGAAATAAATCTGCCATCCCTATCAGAGATAATAGAGATTGGTATTCCATGTCTGGAGACGACTTCCTTCAAATACAGTCGTGCTAACTTCTCCATCTTGTCATCTTCTCTTATTGGTAGGAAGTGTGCTGATTTGGTGAGACGATCAACTATTACCCAAATAGTATCAAAACCACTTGCAGTCCTTGGCAATTTAGTGATGAAATCCATGGTAATGTTTTCCCATTTCCATTCCGGGATTTCGGGTTGTTGAAGTAGACCTGATGGTTTCTGATGCTCAGCTTTGACCTTAGAACACATCAAACATTCTCCTACGTATTTAGCAACATCGGCTTTCATACCCGGCCACCAAAAATGTTTCTTGAGATCCTTGCACATCTTCCCCGTTCCAGGATGTATTGAGTATCTGGTTTTATGAGCTTCTCTAAGTACCATTTCTCTCATATCTCCAAATTTTGGTACCCAAATCCTTTCAGCCCTATACCGGGTTCCGTCTTCCCGAATATTAAGATGCTTCTCCAATCCTTTGGGTATTTCATCCTTTAAATTTCCCTCTTTTAAAACTCCTTGTTGCGCCTCCTTTATTTGAGTAGTAATGTTATTATGAATCATTATATTCATAGATTTTACTAGAATGGGTTCTCTGTCCTTCCTGCTCAAGGCATCGGCTACCACATTTGCCTTCCCCGGGTGGTAACGAATCTCAAAGTCGTAATCATTCAATAATTCAATCCACCTACGCTGCCTCATATTCAGTTGTTTCTGATTAAATATGTGTTGAAGACTTTTGTGGTCGGTATATATAATACTTTTGACCCCATATAAGTAGTGCCTCCAAGTCTTTAATGCAAAAACAACCGCGCCTAATTCCAAATCATGCGTCGTATAATTTTGTTCGTGAATCTTCAATTGTCTAGACGCATAAGCAATCACCTTCGTTCGTTGCATTAATACACAACCGAGACCTTGCTTTGATGCATCACAATAAATCACAAAATCATCATTCCCTTCAGGCAATGACAATATAGGTGCCGTAGTTAGCTTTTTCTTCAATAACTGAAACGCTTTCTCTTGTTCATCATTCCATTCAAATTTCTTCCCTTTATGCGTTAATGCAGTCAAGGGTTTTGCTATTCTGGAAAAGTCTTGGATGAACCTTCTGTAGTAACCAGCTAGTCCTAAAAACTGGCGTATGTGTTTCGGAGTTTTCGGGGTTTCCCACTTTTCAACAGTTTCTATCTTTGTCGGATCCACCTTAATACCTTCTTTGTTCACTATGTGACCGAGGAATTGAACTTCTTCCAACCAAAATGCACACTTTGAAAACTTAGCGTACAATTCTTCCTTCCTCAATACTTCTAACACCTTTCTCAAATGTTCACCGTGTTCTTGGTCATTCTTTGAGTAAATAAGTATGTCATCAATGAAAACAATGACAAACTTGTCAAGGTATGGTCCACACACTCGGTTCATAAGGTCCATGAATACAGCTGGTGCATTAGTTAAACCAAACGGCATGACCATAAACTCGTAATGACCGTAACGTGTTCTAAAAGCAGTCTTTGGAATATCATCTTCTTTCACCCGCATTTGATGATACCCGGAACGTAAGTCAATCTTTGAATAAACAGACGAGCCTTGTAGTAGATCAAATAAGTCGTCGATTCTCGGTAGTGGGTAGCGGTTCTTGATGGTAAGTTTGTTCAACTCTCGGTAGTCGATACACAACCTGAATGTACCATCTTTCTTCTTGACAAACAAAACAGGAGCTCCCCACGGTGATGTGCTTGGTCGAATGAAACCACGCTCTAAAAGTTCTTGTAATTGGCTTTGCAGTTCTTTCATCTCGCTGGGTGCGAGTCTGTAAGGAGCACGAGCTATTGGTGCAGCTCCTGGTACAAGATCTATTTGAAATTCAACGGATCGATGTGGGGGTAATCCCGGTAATTCTTTCGGAAATACATCGGGAAATTCTTTTGCAATGGGAACATCATTGATGCTCTTTTCTTCAGTTTGTACTTTCTCGACGTGTGCTAGAACAGCATAGCAACCTTTTCTTATTAGTTTTTGTGCCTTCAAATTACTAATAAGATGTAGCTTCGTGTTGCCCTTTTCTCCGTACACCATTAATGGTTTTCCTTTTTCTCGTATAATGCGAATTGCATTTTTGTAACAAACGATCTCCGCTTTCACTTCTTTCAACCAGTCCATACCGATTATCACATCAAAACTCCCTAACTCTACTGGTATCAAATCAATCTTAAATGTTTCGCTAACCAGTTTAATTTCTCGATTCCGACATATATTATCTGCTGAAATTAATTTACCATTTGCTAATTCGAGTAAAAATTTACTATCCAAAGGCGTCAATGGACAACTTAATTTAGCACAAAAATCTCTACTCATATAGCTTCTATCCGCACCCGAATCAAATAAAACGTAAGCAGATTTATTGTCAATAAGAAACGTACCCGTAACAAGCTCCGGGTCTTCCTGTGCCTCTACCGCATTAATATTGAAAACTCTTCCACGGCCTTGTCCATTCGTGTTCTCCTGGTTCGGGCAATTTCTAATAATGTGGCCTGGTTTTCCACATTTATAACAAACTACATTGGCATAACTTGCTCCGACACTACTTGCTCCACCATTACTCGTTCCGGCACCATTTGTTCCTTTCGTTCTATTAACCCCTGGTCCGTAGACCTCACACTTCGCCGCGCTATGACCATTTCTTTTACACTTGTTGCAAAATTTGGTGCAGAACCCCGAGTGATTCTTTTCACACCTTTGGCATAGCTGCTTCTGATTGTTGTTGTTGTTGCGGTTATTATTGTTGTTGGGATGATTGTTGTAGTTGCTGTTGTTGTTGTTGTTGTTGTTGTTGTTGGGCCGTTTGTTGTAGTTGCGATTGATGTTGTGATTGTTGGGATAATTGTTGCGATTATTGTTGTAATTGCTGTTGTTGTTGTATTGGTGATTCTTATCACCGTTTTCCTCCCACTTTCTTTTGACTTGCTTCACATTGGCCTCTTCAGCAGTCTGTTCTTTAATTCTTTCTTCAATCTGGTTCACTAGTTTGTGAGCCATTCTACATGCCTGTTGTATGGAGGCGGGCTCGTGTGAACTTATATCTTCTTGGATTCTTTCCGGTAATCCTTTCACAAACGCGTCGATCTTCTCTTCCTTATCTTCGAATGCTCCCGGACACAATAGGCACAATTCTGTGAATCGTCTTTCGTACGTGGTAATATCAAATCCTTGGGTTCGTAACCCTCTAAGTTCTGTCTTGAGCTTATTGACCTCGGTTCTGGGATGGTACTTCTCGTTCATCAAGTGCTTGAATGCTGACCACGGTAGTGCGTACGCATCATCTTGTCCCACTTGCTCTAGATAGGTATTCCACCATGTTAACGCAGAACCTGTGAAGGTATGCGTAGCGTACTTCACTTTGTCCTCTTCAGTACACTTACTTATGGCAAACACCGATTCAACCTTCTCGGTCCACCGTTTCAATCCGATCGGTCCTTCGGTTCCATCAAATTCCAAAGGTTTGCAGGCAGTGAATTCTTTGTAGGTGCATCCTACACGATTTCCTGTACTGCTAGATCCAAGGTTATTGTTGGTATGTAGCGCAGCCTGTACTGCGGCTATGTTTGAAGCTAGAAAAGTACGGAATTCCTCTTCATTCATATTCACGGTGTGTCGAGTAGTCGGTGCCATTTCCTTCAAAATAGTTAAATGGAACAAGTTAATCATACAGAATATTAAGAGTAGTTAATAGTATATCGTAGCATAATATGAACTCATTTATAAAAGCTTTTTCTTCATATTAGCGTTTTATAAGTTTAAATTCGGGTAGTACCTACCCGTTAAGTTCATACTTAGTAGCTAATATACAATTCAACTACTACAATTCTATATGAAAAACTGATTATAATAATATTTCGCGTTCAAACTTTTATACAATATTTTACAAACTTACAATACCGCTTATTTTACATAAAGCATGAAATATAGCACACAATAACTTTGATACAAGATAGTTGTGAAGACAATTCTAGCTAGTACACAAGTCGTTCAGCAAAGGCAATAAAGACACGTAATTCATACGTCCAGAAACAAGTCATGCATTCTGGTTTTACTAGGACTACTTCCCATCCTTGGTCTTGTGCAACATAACCGTTATGGCCGTTGATAAGACAGCGTGTTGTAACGTCATCAAAGGGACGAGGGTTACGTAATGTCCAACAGTCCCGTAATAATCTAAAAACCTCATTTCTTACCCCAATTACCGACTCCGTCACTTGTGGAAACGTTTTGTTTAATAGTTGTAGCCCGATGTTCTTGTTCTCACTTTGGTGAGAAGCGAACATTACTAATCCGTAAGCATAAAATGCTTCTTTATGTTGCATGTTAGCCGCTTTTTCTAAATCACGAAGTCCAATATTCGGATATATTGAGTCAAAATAATTTCTTAACCCGTTGCGTAAAATAGCATTTGGGTTCCCCGCAATATATGCGTCAAAGTAAACACATCGTAACTTATGGGTTTCCCAATGTGATATCCCCCATCTTTCAAACGAAAGTCTCTTATAAACCAAGACATTCTTGGAACGTTCTTCGAATGTCTTACAAACTGATCTCGCCTTAAATAGTTGTGCCGAAGAATTCTGGCCGACTCTAGACAAGATTTCATCAATCATGTCTCCGGGTAGGTCTCTTAAAATATTGGGTTGTCTATCCATTTTGTGTTTTTAAACTGTAAAATAGACAAGAGTTAGATTCATAAAAAAAATACTTATTAATACAAGCAATTTTTACATATATCATAAAGCATAAGAACACTATATTACATATATTACACCACACGAATACAACTATCTTATTCCGACTCGCTCGTTTCTTCTTCTTCGGTTTTGGTTCGTTTTGCCAAGTTTCTAGGGATATATGATGTTCCCCTAATACGAGCCGTCGTTGTCCACATTGGTTTAGAAAAACCTGGTGGTTTAGAGGTTCCCGGGTCATTGTTACAACTTAAGGACTTCGGGGGTTGACGATACATATAAAGTTCATCGGGGTTGGAATTAGATTTCTCTATTTTTATGCCCTTTCCCTTATTATTTTCTTTTGCCTTTTTAAATTCAGTTGGGGTAATTTCTATAACATCATCGGAATTCTCGTCGGAATCCGATTCATCGGAGAATTGGTAATCCTCCCAATATTTTGCTTCCTTGGCGGAAACACCATTGACCATAATTAACTTTGGTCGGTTGGTTGAGGATTTTCTTTTACTTAACCGTTTTATTATTTCCCCCACCGGTTCTATTTCTTCATCCGGTTCCGATTCTTCTTCCGGTTCCGATTCTTCTTCCGGTTCCGACTCTTCTTCCGGTTCCGACTCTTCTTCCGGTTCCTCTTCGGAAACTTGTGAATCAGTCCACAAATCATTCCAATTTACATTTGACTCTTCATTATTATTAGGTGAGTCAATGGGACTTGTTCTAGAGGTAGACATCTATCACATAATATCAAACACGTTAAGAGATTAATATATCACATAATATTCATATGTTAAAAATATATAGTTTCCAACAAAAATGTTAAGCAATCATTTTTAAAGAAAACACGGTCGAAGTCCAGACTCACTAATGCATCCTAACAAACTCGATAAGACACACTAATGCAAATTTTCTGGTTCTCTAAGACCAACGCTCTGATACCAACTGAAATGTCCCGTTCTTATTGATTAAAAACGTTCCATATTAATTGATTTCGTTGCGAGGTTTTGACCTCTATATGAGACGTTTTTCAAAGACTGCATTCATTTTTAAAACAAACCATAACCTTTATTTCATAAATAAAGGTTTAAAAAGCTTTACGTAGATTATCAAATAATGATAACCTAAAATATCCTGTTTACACACGACCATTACATAATGGTTTACAATACAAATATGTTACATCGAAATCAGTTTCTTGAATGCAGTTTTTACACAATATCATACAAACATGGACTCCAAATCTTGTCCTTATTTTAGTATGCAACAGCGGAAGCTCTTAATATTCACCTGAGAATAAACATGCTTTAAACGTCAACAAAAATGTTGGTGAGTTATAGGTTTAACCTATATATATCAAATCGTAACAATAGACCACAAGATTTCATATTTCAATACACATCCCATACATAGAGATAAAAATCATTCATATGGTGAACACCTGGTAACCGACAATAACAAGATGCATATATAAGAATATCCCCATCATTCCGGGACACCCTTCGGATATGATATAAATTTCGAAGTACTAAAGCATCCGGTACTTTGGATGGGGTTTGTTAGGCCCAATAGATCTATCTTTAGGATTCGCGTCAATTAGGGTGTCTGTTCCCTAATTCTTAGATTACCAGACTTAATAAAAAGGGGCATATTCGATTTCGATAATTCAACCATAGAATGTAGTTTCACGTACTTGTGTCTATTTTGTAAATCATTTATAAAACCTGCATGTATTCTCATCCCAAAAATATTAGATTTTAAAAGTGGGACTATAACTCACTTTCACAGATTTTTACTTCGTCGGGAAGTAAGACTTGGCCACTGTTGATTCACGAACCTATAACAATATATACATATATATTAAAGTATGTTCAAAATATATTTACAACACTTTTAATATATTTTGATGTTTTAAGTTTATTAAGTCAGCTGTCCTCGTTAGTAACCTATAACTAGTTGTCCACAGTTAGATGTACAGAAATAAGTCGATAAATATTATCTTGAATCAATCCACGACCCAGTGTATACGTATCTCAGTATTGATCACAACTCAAACTATATATATTTTGGAATCAACCTCAACCCTGTATAGCTAACTCCAACATTCACATATAGAGTGTCTATGGTTGTTCCGAAATATATATAGATGTGTCGACATGATAGGTCGAAACATTGTATACGTGTCTATGGTATCTCAAGATTACATATTATACAATACAAGTTGATTAAGTTATGGTTGGAATAGATTTGTTACCAATTTTCACGTAGCTAAAATGAGAAAAATTATCCAATCTTGTTTTACCCATAACTTCTTCATTTTAAATCCGTTTTGAGTGAATCAAATTGCTATGGTTTCATATTGAACTCTATTTTATTAATCTAAACAGAAAAAGTATAGGTTTATAGTCGGAAAAATAAGTTACAAGTTGTTTTTGTAAAGGTAGTCATTTCAGTCGAAAGAACGACGTCTAGATGACCATTTTAGAAAACATACTTCCACTTTGAGTTTAACCATAATTTTTGGATATAGTTTCATGTTCATAATAAAAATCATTTTCTCAGAATAACAACTTTTAAATCAAAGTTTATCATAGTTTTTAATTAACTAACCCAAAACAGCCCGCGGTGTTACTACGACGGCGTAAATCCGGTTTTACGGTGTTTTTCGTGTTTCCAGGTTTTAAATCATTAAGTTAGCATATCATATAGATATAGAACATGTGTTTAGTTGATTTTAAAAGTCAAGTTAGAAGGATTAACTTTTGTTTGCGAACAAGTTTAGAATTAACTAAACTATGTTCTAGTGATTACAAGTTTAAACCTTCGAATAAGATAGCTTTATATGTATGAATCGAATGATATTATGAACATCATTACTACCTTAATTTCCTTGGATAAACCTACTGGAAAAGAGAAAAATGGATCTAGCTTCAATGGATCCTTGGATGGCTCGAAGTTCTTGAAGCAGAATCATGACACGAAAACAAGTTCAAGTAAGATCATCACTTGAAATAAGATTGTTATAGTTATAGAAATTGAACCAAAGTTTGAATATGATTATTACCTTGTATTAGAATGATAACCTACTGTAAGAAACAAAGATTTCTTGAGGTTGGATGATCACCTTACAAGATTGGAAGTGAGCTAGCAAACTTGAAAGTATTCTTGATTTTATGAAACTATAACTTTTGGAATTTATGAAGAACACTTAGAACTTGAAGATAGAACTTGAGAGAGATCAATTAGATGAATAAAATTGAAGAATGAAAGTGTTTGTAGGTGTTTTTGGTCGTTGGTGTATGGATTAGATATAAAGGATATGTAATTTTGTTTTCATGTAAATAAGTCATGAATGATTACTCATATTTTTGTAATTTTATGAGATATTTCATGCTAGTTGCCAAATGATGGTTCCCACATGTGTTAGGTGACTCACATGGGCTGCTAAGAGCTGATCATTGGAGTGTATATACCAATAGTACATACATCTAAAAGCTGTTTATTGTACGAGTACGAATACGGGTTCATACGAGTAGAATTGTTGATGAAACTGAACGAGGATGTAATTGTAAGCATTTTTGTTAAGTAGAAGTATTTTGATAAGTGTATTGAAGTCTTTCAAAAGTGTATAAATACATATTAAAACACTACATGTATATACATTTTAACTGAGTCGTTAAGTCATCGTTAGTCGTTACATGTAAGTGTTGTTTTGAAACCTTTAGGTTAACGATCTTGTTAAATGTTGTTAACCCAATGTTTATAATATCAAATGAGATTTTAAATTATTATATTATCATGATATTATCATGTATGAATATCTCTTAATATGATATATATACATTAAATGTCTTTACAACGATAATCGTTACATATATGTCTCGTTTAAAAATCATTAAGTTAGTAGTCTTGTTTTTACATATGTAGTTCATTGTTAATATACTTTATGATATGTTTTCTTATCATAGTATCATGTTAACTATATATATATATATATCCATATATATGTCATCATATAGTTTTTACAAGTTTTAACATTCGTGAATCACCGATCAACTTGGGTGGTCAATTGTCTATATGAAACATATTTCAATTAATCAAGTCTTAACAAGTTTGATTGCTTAACATGTTGGAAACATTTAATCATGTAAATATCAATCTCAATTAATATATATAAACATGGAAAAGTTCGGGTCACTACAGTACCTACTCGTTAAATAAATTTCGTCCCGAAATTTTAAGCTGTTGAAGGTGTTGACGAATCTTCTGGAAATAGATGCGGGTATTTCTTCTTCATCTGATCTTCACGCTCCCAGGTGAACTCAGGTCCTCTACGAGCATTCCATCGAACCTTAACAATTGGTATCTTGTTTTGCTTAAGTCTTTTAACCTCACGATCCATTATTTCGACGGGTTCTTCGATGAATTGAAGTTTTTCGTTGATTTGGATTTCATCTAACGGAATAGTGAGATCTTCTTTAGCAAAACATTTCTTTAAATTCGAGACGTGGAAAGTGTTATGTACAGCCGCGAGTTGTTGAGGTAACTCTAGTCGGTAAGCTACTGGTCCGACACGATCAATAATCTTGAATGGTCCAATATACCTTGGATTTAATTTCCCTCGTTTACCAAATCGAACAACGCCTTTCCAAGGTGCAACTTTAAGCATGACCATCTCTCCAATTTCAAATTCTATATCTTTTCTTTTAATGTCAGCGTAGCTCTTTTGTCGACTTTGGGCGGTTTTCAACCGTTGTTGAATTTGGATGATCTTCTCGGTAGTTTCTTGTATAATCTCCGGACCCGTAATCTGTCTATCCCCCACTTCACTCCAACAAATCGGAGATCTGCACTTTCTACCATAAAGTGCTTCAAACGGCGCCATCTCAATGCTTGAATGGTAGCTGTTGTTGTAGGAAAATTCTGCTAACGGTAGATGTCGATCCCAACTGTTTCCGAAATCAATAACACATGCTCGTAGCATGTCTTCAAGCGTTTGTATCGTCCTTTCGCTCTGCCCATCAGTTTGTGGATGATAGGCAGTACTCATGTCTAGACGAGTTCCTAATGCTTGCTGTAATGTCTGCCAGAATCTTGAAATAAATCTGCCATCCCTATCAGAGATAATAGAGATTGGTATTCCATGTCTGGAGACGACTTCCTTCAAATACAGTCGTGCTAACTTCTCCATCTTGTCATCTTCTCTTATTGGTAGGAAGTGTGCTGATTTGGTGAGACGATCAACTATTACCCAAATAGTATCAAAACCACTTGCAGTCCTTGGCAATTTAGTGATGAAATCCATGGTAATGTTTTCCCATTTCCATTCCGGGATTTCGGGTTGTTGAAGTAGACCTGATGGTTTCTGATGCTCAGCTTTGACCTTAGAACACATCAAACATTCTCCTACGTATTTAGCAACATCGGCTTTCATACCCGGCCACCAAAAATGTTTCTTGAGATCCTTGTACATCTTCCCCGTTCCAGGATGTATTGAGTATCTGGTTTTATGAGCTTCTCTAAGTACCATTTCTCTCATATCTCCAAATTTTGGTACCCAAATCCTTTCAGCCCTATACCGGGTTCCGTCTTCCCGAATATTAAGATGCTTCTCCAATCCTTTGGGTATTTCATCCTTTAAATTTCCCTCTTTTAAAACTCCTTGTTGCGCCTCCTTTATTTGAGTAGTAATGTTATTATGAATCATTATATTCATAGATTTTACTAGAATGGGTTCTCTGTCCTTCCTGCTCAAGGCATCGGCTACCACATTTGCCTTCCCCGGGTGGTAACGAATCTCAAAGTCGTAATCATTCAATAATTCAATCCACCTACGCTGCCTCATATTCAGTTGTTTCTGATTAAATATGTGTTGAAGACTTTTGTGGTCGGTATATATAATACTTTTGACCCCATATAAGTAGTGCCTCCAAGTCTTTAATGCAAAAACAACCGCGCCTAATTCCAAATCATGCGTCGTATAATTTTGTTCGTGAATCTTCAATTGTCTAGACGCATAAGCAATCACCTTCGTTCGTTGCATTAATACACAACCGAGACCTTGCTTTGATGCATCACAATAAATCACAAAATCATCATTCCCTTCAGGCAATGACAATATAGGTGCCGTAGTTAGCTTTTTCTTCAATAACTGAAACGCTTTCTCTTGTTCATCATTCCATTCAAATTTCTTCCCTTTATGCGTTAATGCAGTCAAGGGTTTTGCTATTCTGGAAAAGTCTTGGATGAACCTTCTGTAGTAACCAGCTAGTCCTAAAAACTGGCGTATGTGTTTCGGAGTTTTCGGGGTTTCCCACTTTTCAACAGTTTCTATCTTTGTCGGATCCACCTTAATACCTTCTTTGTTCACTATGTGACCGAGGAATTGAACTTCTTCCAACCAAAATGCACACTTTGAAAACTTAGCGTACAATTCTTCCTTCCTCAATACTTCTAACACCTTTCTCAAATGTTCACCGTGTTCTTGGTCATTCTTTGAGTAAATAAGTATGTCATCAATGAAAACAATGACAAACTTGTCAAGGTATGGTCCACACACTCGGTTCATAAGGTCCATGAATACAGCTGGTGCATTAGTTAAACCAAACGGCATGACCATAAACTCGTAATGACCGTAACGTGTTCTGAAAGCAGTCTTTGGAATATCATCTTCTTTCACCCGCATTTGATGATACCCGGAACGTAAGTCAATCTTTGAATAAACAGACGAGCCTTGTAGTAGATCAAATAAGTCGTCGATTCTCGGTAGTGGGTAGCGGTTCTTGATGGTAAGTTTGTTCAACTCTCGGTAGTCGATACACAACCTGAATGTACCATCTTTCTTCTTGACAAACAAAACAGGAGCTCCCCACGGTGATGTGCTTGGTCGAATGAAACCACGCTCTAAAAGTTCTTGTAATTGGCTTTGCAGTTCTTTCATCTCGCTGGGTGCGAGTCTGTAAGGAGCACGAGCTATTGGTGCAGCTCCTGGTACAAGATCTATTTGAAATTCAACGGATCGATGTGGGGGTAATCCCGGTAATTCTTTCAGAAATACATCGGGAAATTCTTTTGCAATGGGAGCATCATTGATGCTCTTTTCTTCAGTTTGTACTTTCTCGACGTGTGCTAGAACAGCATAGCAACCTTTTCTTATTAGTTTTTGTGCCTTCAAATTACTAATAAGATGTAGCTTCGTGTTGCCCTTTTCTCCGTACACCATTAATGGTTTTCCTTTTTCTCGTATAATGCGAATTGCATTTTTGTAACAAACAATCTCCGCTTTCACTTCTTTCAACCAGTCCATACCGATTATCACATCAAAACTCCCTAACTCTACTGGTATCAAATCAATCTTAAATGTTTCGCTAACCAGTTTAATTTCTCGATTCCGACATATATTATCTGCTGAAATTAATTTACCATTTGCTAATTCGAGTAAAAATTTACTATCCAAAGGCGTCAATGGACAACTTAATTTAGCACAAAAATCTCTACTCATATAGCTTCTATCCGCACCCGAATCAAATAAAACGTAAGCAGATTTATTGTCAATAAGAAACGTACCCGTAACAAGCTCCGGGTCTTCCTGTGCCTCTACCGCATTAATATTGAAAACTCTTCCACGGCCTTGTCCATTCGTGTTCTCCTGGTTCGGGCAATTTCTAATAATGTGGCCTGGTTTTCCACATTTATAACAAACTACATTGGCATAACTTGCTCCGACACTACTTGCTCCACCATTACTCGTTCCGGCACCATTTGTTCCTTTCGTTCTATTAACCCCTGGTCCGTAGACCTCACACTTCGCCGCGCTATGACCATTTCTTTTACACTTGTTGCAAAATTTGGTGCAGAACCCCGAGTGATTCTTTTCACACCTTTGGCATAGCTGCTTCTGATTGTTGTTGTTGTTGCGGTTATTATTGTTGTTGGGATGATTGTTGTAGTTGCTGTTGTTGTTGTTGTTGTTGTTGTTGTTGTTGGGCCGTTTGTTGTAGTTGCGATTGATGTTGTGATTGTTGGGATAATTGTTGCGATTATTGTTGTAATTGCTGTTGTTGTTGTATTGGTGATTCTTATCACCGTTTTCCTCCCACTTTCTTTTGACTTGCTTCACATTGGCCTCTTCAGCAGTCTGTTCATTAATTCTTTCTTCAATCTGGTTCACTAGTTTGTGAGCCATTCTACATGCCTGTTGTATGGAGGCGGGCTCGTGTGAACTTATATCTTCTTGGATTCTTTCCGGTAATCCTTTCACAAACGCGTCGATCTTCTCTTCCTTATCTTCGAATGCTCCCGGACACAATAGGCACAATTCTGTGAATCGTCTTTCGTACGTGGTAATATCAAATCCTTGGGTTCGTAACCCTCTAAGTTCTGTCTTGAGCTTATTGACCTCGGTTCTGGGATGGTACTTCTCGTTCATCAAGTGCTTGAATGCTGACCACGGTAGTGCGTACGCATCATCTTGTCCCACTTGCTCTAGATAGGTATTCCACCATGTTAACGCAGAACCTGTGAAGGTATGCGTAGCGTACTTCACTTTGTCCTCTTCAGTACACTTACTTATGGCAAACACCGATTCAACCTTCTCGGTCCACCGTTTCAATCCGATCGGTCCTTCGGTTCCATCAAATTCCAAAGGTTTGCAGGCAGTGAATTCTTTGTAGGTGCATCCTACACGATTTCCTGTACTGCTAGATCCAAGGTTATTGTTGGTATGTAGCGCAGCCTGTACTGCGGCTATGTTTGAAGCTAGAAAAGTACGGAATTCCTCTTCATTCATATTCACGGTGTGTCGAGTAGTCGGTGCCATTTCCTTCAAAATAGTTAAATGGAACAAGTTAATCATACAGAATATTAAGAGTAGTTAATAGTATATCGTAGCATAATATGAACTCATTTATAAAAGCTTTTTCTTCATATTAGCGTTTTATAAGTTTAAATTCGGGTAGTACCTACCCGTTAAGTTCATACTTAGTAGCTAATATACAATTCAACTACTACAATTCTATATGAAAAACTGATTATAATAATATTTCGCGTTCAAACTTTTATACAATATTTTACAAACTTACAATACCGCTTATTTTACATAAAGCATGAAATATAGCACACAATAACTTTGATACAAGATAGTTGTGAAGACAATTCTAGCTAGTACACAAGTCGTTCAGCAAAGGCAATAAAGACACGTAATTCATACGTCCAGAAACAAGTCATGCATTCTGGTTTTACTAGGACTACTTCCCATCCTTGGTCTTGTGCAACATAACCGTTATGGCCGTTGATAAGACAGCGTGTTGTAACGTCATCAAAGGGACGAGGGTTACGTAATGTCCAACAGTCCCGTAATAATCTAAAAACCTCATTTCTTACCCCAATTACCGACTCCGTCACTTGTGGAAACGTTTTGTTTAATAGTTGTAGCCCGATGTTCTTGTTCTCACTTTGGTGAGAAGCGAACATTACTAATCCGTAAGCATAACATGCTTCTTTATGTTGCATGTTAGCCACTTTTTCTAAATCATGAAGTCCAATATTCGGATATATTGAGTCAAAATAATTTCTTAACCCGTTGCGTAAAATAGCATTTGGGTTCCCCGCAATATATGCGTCAAAGTAAACACATCGTAACTTATGGGTTTCCCAATGTGATATCCCCCATCTTTCAAACGAAAGTCTCTTATAAACCAAGACATTCTTGGAACGTTCTTCGAATGTCTTACAAACTGATCTCGCCTTAAATAGTTGTGCCGAAGAATTCTGGCCGACTCTAGACAAGATTTCATCAATCATGTCTCCGGGTAGGTCTCTTAAAATATTGGGTTGTCTATCCATTTTGTGTTTTTAAACTGTAAAATAGACAAGAGTTAGATTCAAAAAAAAATACTTATTAATACAAGCAATTTTTACATATATCATAAAGCATAAGAACACTATATTACATATATTACACCACACGAATACAACTATCTTATTCCGACTCGCTCGTTTCTTCTTCTTCGGTTTTGGTTCGTTTTGCCAAGTTTCTAGGGATATATGATGTTCCCCTAATACGAGCCATCGTTGTCCACATTGGTTTAGAAAAACCTGGTGGTTTAGAGGTTCCCGGGTCATTGTTACAACTTAAGGACTTCGGGGGTTGACGATACATATAAAGTTCATCGGGGTTGGAATTAGATTTCTCTATTTTTATGCCCTTTCCCTTATTATTTTCTTTTGCCTTTTTAAATTCAGTTGGGGTAATTTCTATAACATCATCGGAATTCTCGTCGGAATCCGATTCATCGGAGAATTGGTAATCCTCCCAATATTTTACTTCCTTGGCGGAAACACCATTGACCATAATTAACTTTGGTCGGTTGGTTGAGGATTTTCTTTTACTTAACCGTTTTATTATTTCCCCCACCGGTTCTATTTCTTCATCCGGTTCCGATTCTTCTTCCGGTTCCGATTCTTCTTCCGGTTCCGACTCTTCTTCCGGTTCCTCTTCGGGAACTTGTGAATCAGTCCACAAATCATTCCAATTTACATTTGACTCTTCATTATTATTAGGTGAGTCAATGGGACTTGTTCTAGAGGTAGACATCTATCACATAATATCAAACACGTTAAGAGATTAATATATCACATAATATTCATATGTTAAAAATATATAGTTTCCAACAAAAATGTTAAGCAATCATTTTTAAAGAAAACACGGTCGAAGTCCAGACTCACTAATGCATCCTAACAAACTCGATAAGACACAATAATGCAAATTTTCTGGTTCTCTAAGACCAACGCTCTGATACCAACTGAAATGTCCCGTTCTTATTGATTAAAAACGTTCCATATTAATTGATTTCGTTGCGAGGTTTTGACCTCTATATGAGACGTTTTTCAAAGACTGCATTCATTTTTAAAACAAACCATAACCTTTATTTCATAAATAAAGGTTTAAAAAGCTTTACGTAGATTATCAAATAATGATAATCTAAAATATCCTGTTTACACACGACCATTACATAATGGTTTACAATACAAATATGTTACATCGAAATCAGTTTCTTGAATGCAGTTTTTACACAATATCATACAAACATGGACTCCAAATCTTGTCCTTATTTTAGTATGCAACAGCGGAAGCTCTTAATATTCACCTGAGAATAAACATGTTTTAAACGTCAACAAAAATGTTGGTGAGTTATAGGTTTAACCTATATATATCAAATCGTAACAATAGACCACAAGATTTCATATTTCAATACACATCCCATACATAGAGATAAAAATCATTCATATGGTGAACACCTGGTAACCGACAATAACAAGATGCATATATAAGAATATCCCCATCATTCCGGGACACCCTTCGGATATGATATAAATTTCGAAGTACTAAAGCATCCGGTACTTTGGATGGGGTTTGTTAGGCCCAATAGATCTATCTTTAGGATTCGCGTCAATTAGGGTGTCTGTTCCCTAATTCTTAGATTACCAGACTTAATAAAAAGGGGCATATTCGATTTCGATAATTCAACCATAGAATGTAGTTTCACGTACTTGTGTCTATTTTGTAAATCATTTATAAAACCTGCATGTATTCTCATCCCAAAAATATTAGATTTTAAAAGTGGGACTATAACTCACTTTCACAGATTTTTACTTCGTCGGGAAGTAAGACTTGGCCACTGTTGATTCACGAACCTATAACAATATATACATATATATTAAAGTATGTTCAAAATATATTTACAACACTTTTAATATATTTTGATGTTTTAAGTTTATTAAGTCAGCTGTCCTCGTTAGTAACCTATAACTAGTTGTCCACAGTTAGATGTACAGAAATAAGTCGATAAATATTATCTTGAATCAATCCACGACCCAGTGTATACGTATCTCAGTATTGATCACAACTCAAACTATATATATTTTGGAATCAACCTCAACCCTGTATAGCTAACTCCAACATTCACATATAGAGTGTCTATGGTTGTTCCGAAATATATATAGATGTGTCGACATGATAGATCGAAACATTGTATACGTGTCTATGGTATCTCAAGATTACATAATATACAATACAAGTTGATTAAGTTATGGTTGGAATAGATTTGTTACCAATTTTCACGTAGCTAAAATGAGAAAAATTATCCAATCTTGTTTTACCCATAACTTCTTCATTTTAAATCCGTTTTGAGTGAATCAAATTGCTATGGTTTCATATTGAACTCTATTTTATGAATCTAAACAGAAAAAGTATAGGTTTATAGTCGGAAAAATAAGTTACAAGTCGTTTTTGTAAAGGTAGTCATTTCAGTCGAAAGAACGACGTCTAGATGACCATTTTAGAAAACATACTTCCACTTTGAGTTTAACCATAATTTTTGGATATAGTTTCATGTTCATAATAAAAATCATTTTTTCAGAATAACAACTTTTAAATCAAAGTTTATCATAGTTTTTAATTAACTAACCCAAAACAGCCCGCGGTGTTACTACGACGGCGTAAATCCGGTTTTACGGTGTTTTTCGTGTTTCCAGGTTTTAAATCATTAAGTTAGCATATAATATAGATATAGAACATGTGTTTAGTTGATTTTAAAAGTCAAGTTAGAAGGATTAACTTTTGTTTGCGAACAAGTTTAGAATTAACTAAACTATGTTCTAGTGATTACAAGTTTAAACCTTCGAATAAGATAGCTTTATATGTATGAATCGAATGATGTTATGAACATCATTACTACCTTAATTTCCTTGGATAAACCTACTGGAAAAGAGAAAAATGGATCTAGCTTCAATGGATCCTTGGATGGCTCGAAGTTCTTGAAGCAGAATCATGACACGAAAACAAGTTCAAGTAAGATCATCACTTGAAATAAGATTGTTATAGTTATAGAAATTGAACCAAAGTTTGAATATGATTATTACCTTGTATTAGAATGATAACCTACTGTAAGAAACAAAGATTTCTTGAGGTTGGATGATCACCTTACAAGATTGGAAGTGAGCTAGCAAACTTGAAAGTATTCTTGATTTTATGAAACTAGAACTTTTGGAATTTATGAAGAACACTTAGAACTTGAAGATAGAACTTGAGAGAGATCAATTAGATGAAGAAAATTAAAGAATGAAAGTGTTTGTAGGTCTTTTTGGTCGTTGGTGTATGGATTAGATATAAAGGATATGTAATTTTGTTTTCATGTAAATAAGTCATGAATGATTACTCATATTTTTGTAATTTTATGAGATATTTCATGCTAGTTGCCAAATGATGGTTCCCACATGTGTTAGGTGACTCACATGGGCTGCTAAGAGCTGATCATTGGAGTGTATATACCAATAGTACATACATCTAAAAGCTGTGTATTGTACGAGTACGAATACGGGTGCATACGAGTAGAATTGTTGATGAAACTGAACGAGGATGTAATTGTAAGCATTTTTGTTAAGTAGAAGTATTTTGATAAGTGTATTGAAGTCTTTCAAAAGTGTATAAATACATATTAAAACACTACATGTATATACATTTTAACTGAGTCGTTAAGTCATCGTTAGTCGTTACATGTAAGTGTTGTTTTGAAACCTTTAGGTTAACGATCTTGTTAAATGTTGTTAACCCAATGTTTATAATATCAAATGAGATTTTAAATTATTATATTATCATGATATTATCATGTATGAATATCTCTTAATATGATATATATACATTAAATGTCTTTACAACGATAATCGTTACATATATGTCTCGTTTAAAAATCATTAAGTTAGTAGTCTTGTTTTTACATATGTAGTTCATTGTTAATATACTTTATGATATGTTTTCTTATCATAGTATCATGTTAACTATATATATATATATCCATATATATGTCATCATATAGTTTTTACAAGTTTTAACGTTCGTGAATCACCGATCAACTTGGGTGGTCAATTGTCTATATGAAACATATTTCAATTAATCAAGTCTTAACAAGTTTGATTGCTTAACATGTTGGAAACATTTAATCATGTAAATATCAATCTCAATTAATATATATAAACATGGAAAAGTTCGGGTCACTACATGATATTTACATGTTTAAATATATATTTAATCATGTTTAAACATGTTTATATATATTAATTGAGATTGATATTTACATGATTAAATGTTTCCAACATGTTAAGCAATCAAACTTGTTAAGACTTGATTAATTGAAATATGTTTCATATAGACAATTGACCACCCAAGTTGATCGGTGATTCACGAACGTTAAAACTTGTAAAAACTATATGATGACATATATATGGATATATATATATAGTTAACATGATACTATGATAAGAAAACATATCATAAAGTATATTAACAATGAACTACATATGTAAAAACAAGACTACTAACTTAATGATTTTTAAACGAGACATATATGTAACGATTATCGTTGTAAAGACATTTAATGTATATATATCATATTAAGAGATATTCATACATGATAATATCATGATAATATAATAATTTAAAATCTCATTTGATATTATAAACATTGGGTTAACAACATTTAACAAGATCGTTAACCTAAAGGTTTCAAAACAACACTTACATGTAACGACTAACGATGACTTAACGACTCAGTTAAAATGTATATACATGTAGTGTTTTAATATGTATTTATACACTTTTTAAAGACTTCAATACACTTATCAAAATACTTCTACTTAACAAAAATGCTTACAATTACATCCTCGTTCAGTTTCATCAACAATTCTACTCGTATGCACCCGTATTCGTACTCGTACAATACACATCTTTTAGATGTATGTACTATTGGTATATACACTCCAATGATCAGCTCTTAGCAGCCCATGTGAGTCACCTAACACATGTGGGAACCATCATTTGGCAACTAGCATGAAATATCTCATAAAATTACAAAAATATGAGTAATCATTCATGACTTATTTACATGAAAACAAAATTACATATCCTTTATATCTAATCCATACACCAACGACCAAAAACACCTACAAACACTTTCATTCTTCAATTTTCTTCATCTAATTGATCTCTCTCAAGTTCTATCTTCAAGTTCTAAGTGTTCTTCATAAATTCCAAAAGTTCTAGTTTCATAAAATCAAGAATACTTTCAAGTTTGCTAGCTCACTTCCAATCTTGTAAGGTGATCATCCAACCTCAAGAAATCTTTGTTTCTTACAGTAGGTTATCATTCTAATACAAGGTAATAATCATATTCAAACTTTGGTTCAATTTCTATAACTATAACAATCTTATTTCAAGTGATGATCTTACTTGAACTTGTTTTCGTGTCATGATTCTGCTTCAAGAACTTCGAGCCATCCAAGGATCCATTGAAGCTAGATCCATTTTTCTCTTTTTCAGTAGGTTTATCCAAGGAAATTAAGGTAGTGATGATGTTCATAACATCATTCGATTCATACATATAAAGTTATCTTATTCGAAGGTTTAAACTTGTAATCACTAGAACATAGTTTAGTTAATTCTAAACTTGTTCGCAAACAAAAGTTAATCCTTCTAACTTGACTTTTAAAATCAACTAAACACATGTTCTATATCTATATGATATGCTAACTTAATGATTTAAAACCTGGAAACACGAAAAACACCGTAAAACCGGATTTACGCCGTCGTAGTAACACCGCGGGCTGTTTTGGGTTAGTTAATTAAAAACTATGATAAAATTTGATTTAAAAGTTGTTATTCTGAGAAAATGATTTTTATTATGAACATGAAACTATATCCAAAAATTATGGTTAAACTCAAAGTGGAAGTATGTTTTCTAAAATGGTCATCTAGACGTCGTTCTTTCGACTGAAATGACTACCTTTACAAAAACGACTTGTAACTTATTTTTCCGACTATAAACCTATACTTTTTCTGTTTAGATTCATAAAATAGAGTTCAATATGAAACCATAGCAATTTGATTCACTCAAAACGGATTTAAAATGAAGAAGTTATGGGTAAAACAAGATTGGATAATTTTTCTCATTTTAGCTACGTGAAAATTGGTAACAAATCTATTCCAACCATAACTTAATCAACTTGTATTGTATATTATGTAATCTTGAGATACCATAGACACGTATACAATGTTTCGACCTATCATGTCGACACATCTATATATATTTCGGAACAACCATAGACACTCTATATGTGAATGTTGGAGTTAGCTATACAGGGTTGAGGTTGATTCCAAAATATATATAGTTTGAGTTGTGATCAATACTGAGATACGTATACACTGGGTCGTGGATTGATTCAAGATAATATTTATCGACTTATTTCTGTACATCTAACTGTGGACAACTAGTTATAGGTTACTAACGAGGACAGCTGACTTAATAAACTTAAAACATCAAAATATATTAAAAGTGTTGTAAATATATTTTGAACATACTTTAATATATATGTATATATTGTTATAGGTTCATGAATCAACAGTGGCCAAGTCTTACTTCCCGACGAAGTAAAAATCTGTGAAAGTGAGTTATAGTCCCACTTTTAAAATCTAATATTTTTGGGATGAGAATACATGCAGGTTTTATAAATGATTTACAAAATAGACACAAGTACGTGAAACTACATTCTATGGTTGAATTATCGAAATCGAATATGCCCCTTTTTATTAAGTCTGGTAATCTAAGAATTAGGGAACAGACACCCTAATTGACGCGAATCCTAAAGATAGATCTATTGGGCCTAACAAACCCCATCCAAAGTACCGGATGCTTTAGTACTTCGAAATTTATATCATATCCGAAGGGTGTCCCGGAATGATGGGGATATTCTTATATATGCATCTTGTTATTGTCGGTTACCAGGTGTTCACCATATGAATGATTTTTATCTCTATGTATGGGATGTGTATTGAAATATGAAATCTTGTGGTCTATTGTTACGATTTGATATATATAGGTTAAACCTATAACTCACCAACATTTTTGTTGACGTTTAAAGCATGTTTATTCTCAGGTGAATATTAAGAGCTTCCGCTGTTGCATACTAAAATAAGGACAAGATTTGGAGTCCATGTTTGTATGATATTGTGTAAAAACTGCATTCAAGAAACTGATTTCGATGTAACATATTTGTATTGTAAACCATTATGTAATGGTCGTGTGTAAACAGGATATTTTAGATTATCATTATTTGATAATCTACGTAAAGCTTTTTAAACCTTTATTTATGAAATAAAGGTTATGGTTTGTTTTAAAAATGAATGCAGTCTTTGAAAAACGTCTCATATAGAGGTCAAAACCTCGCAACGAAATCAATTAATATGGAACGTTTTTAATCAATAAGAACGGGACATTTCAGTTGGTATCAGAGCGTTGGTCTTAGAGAACCAGAAAATTTGCATTAGTGTGTCTTATCGAGTTTGTT
The DNA here is from genome assembly GCF_046630445.1 of Rutidosis leptorrhynchoides. Classification (NCBI taxonomy): domain Eukaryota; kingdom Viridiplantae; phylum Streptophyta; class Magnoliopsida; order Asterales; family Asteraceae; genus Rutidosis; species Rutidosis leptorrhynchoides. The sequence continues at coordinate 243,983,957 of NC_092341.1, forward strand.
AGGATGCATTAGTGAGTCTGGACTTCGACCGTGTTTTCTTTAAAAATGATTGCTTAACATTTTTGTTGGAAACTATATATTTTTAACATATGAATATTATGTGATATATTAATCTCTTAACGTGTTTGATATTATGTGATAGATGTCTACCTCTAGAACAAGTCCCATTGACTCACCTAATAATATTGAAGAGTCAAATGTAAATTGGAATGATTTGTGGACTGATTCACAAGTTCCCGAAGAGGAACCGGAAGAAGAGTCGGAACCGGAAGAAGAATCGGAACCGGAAGAAGAATCGGAACCGGATGAAGAAATAGAACCGGTGGGGGAAATAATAAAACGGTTAAGTAAAAAAAAATCCTCAACCAACCGACCAAAGTTAATTATGGTCAATGGTGTTTCCGCCAAGGAAGCAAAATATTGGGAGGATTACCAATTCTCTGATGAATCGGATTCCGACGAGAATTCCGATGATGTTATAGAAATTACCCCAACTGAATTTAAAAAGGCAAAAGAAAATAATAAGGGAAAGAGCATAAAAATAGAGAAATCTAATTCCAACCCCGATGAACTTTATATGTATCGTCAACCCCCGAAGTCCTTAAGTTGTAACAATGACCCGGGAACCTCTAAACCACCAGGTTTTTCTAAACCAATGTGGACAACGACGGCTCGTATTAGGGGAACATCATATATCCCTAGAAACTTGGCAAAACGAACCAAAACCGAAGAAGAAGAAACGAGCGAGTCGGAATAAGATAGTTGTATTCGTGTGGTGTAATATATGTAATATAGTGTTCTTATGCTTTATGATATATGTAAAAATTGCTTGTATTAATAAGTATTTTTTTTATGAATCTAACTCTTGTCTATTTTACAGTTTAAAAACACAAAATGGATAGACAACCCAATATTTTAAGAGACCTACCCGGAGACATGATTGATGAAATCTTGTCTAGAGTCGGCCAGAATTCTTCGGCACAACTATTTAAGGCGAGATCAGTTTGTAAGACATTCGAAGAACGTTCCAAGAATGTCTTGGTTTATAAGAGACTTTCGTTTGAAAGATGGGGGATATCACATTGGGAAACCCATAAGTTACGATGTGTTTACTTTGACGCATATATTGCGGGGAACCCAAATGCTATTTTACGCAACGGGTTAAGAAATTATTTTGACTCAATATATCCGAATATTGGACTTCGTGATTTAGAAAAAGCGGCTAACATGCAACATAAAGAAGCATTTTATGCTTACGGATTAGTAATGTTCGCTTCTCACCAAAGTGAGAACAAGAACATCGGGCTACAACTATTAAACAAAACGTTTCCACAAGTGACGGAGTCGGTAATTGGGGTAAGAAATGAGGTTTTTAGATTATTACGGGACTGTTGGACATTACGTAACCCTCGTCCCTTTGATGACGTTACAACACGCTGTCTTATCAACGGCCATAACGGTTATGTTGCACAAGACCAAGGATGGGAAGTAGTCCTAGTAAAACCAGAATGCATGACTTGTTTCTGGACGTATGAATTACATGTCTTTATTGCCTTTGCTGAACGACTTGTGTACTAGCTAGAATTGTCTTCACAACTATCTTGTATCAAAGTTATTGTGTGCTATATTTCATGCTTTATGTAAAATAAGCGGTATTGTAAGTTTGTAAAATATTGTATAAAAGTTTGAACGCGAAATATTATTATAATCAGTTTTTCATATAGAATTGTAGTAGTTGAATTGTATATTAGCTACTAAGTATGAACTTAACGGGTAGGTACTACCCGAATTTAAACTTATAAAACGCTAATATGAAGAAAAAGCTTTTATAAATGAGTTCATATTATGCTACGATATACTATTAACTACTCTTAATATTCTGTATGATTAACTTGTTCCATTTAACTATTTTGAAGGAAATGGCACCGACTACTCGACACACCGTGAATATGAATGAAGAGGAATTCCGTACTTTTCTAGCTTCAAACATAGCCGCAGTACAGGCTGCGCTACATACCAACAATAACCTTGGATCTAGCAGTACAGGAAATCGTGTAGGATGCACTTACAAAGAATTCACTGCCTGCAAACCTTTGGAATTTGATGGAACCGAAGGACCGATCGGATTGAAACGGTGGACCGAGAAGGTTGAATCGGTGTTTGCCATAAGTAAGTGTACTGAAGAGGACAAAGTGAAGTACGCTACGCATACCTTCACAGGTTCTGCGTTAACATGGTGGAATACCTATCTAGAGCAAGTGGGACAAGATGATGCGTACGCACTACCGTGGTCAGCATTCAAGCACTTGATGAACGAGAAGTACCGTCCCAGAACCGAGGTCAATAAGCTCAAGACAGAACTTAGAGGGTTACGAACCCAAGGATTTGATATTACCACGTACGAAAGACGATTCACAGAATTGTGCCTATTGTGTCCGGGAGCATTCGAAGATGAGGAAGAGAAGATCGACGTGTTTGTGAAAGGATTACCGGAAAGAATCCAAGAAGATATAAGTTCACACGAGCCCGCCTCCATACAACAGGCATGTAGAATGGCTCACAAACTAGTGAACCAGATTGAAGAAAGAATTAAAGAACAGACTGCTGAAGAGGCCAATGTGAAGCAAGTCAAAAGAAAGTGGGAGGAAAACGGTGATAAGAATCACCAATACAACAACAACAGCAATTACAACAATAATCGCAACAATTATCCCAACAATCGCAACATCAATCGCAACTACAACAAATGGCCCAACAACAACAACAACAACAACAACAGCAACTACAACAATCATCCCAACAACAATAATAACCGCAACAACAACAACAATCAGAAGCAGCTATGCCAAAGGTGTGAAAAGAATCACTCGGGGTTCTGCACCAAATTTTGCAACAAGTGTAAAAGAAATGGTCATAGCGCGGCGAAGTGTGAGGTCTACGGACCAGGGGTTAATAGAACGAAAGGAACAAATGGTGCCGGAACGAGTAATGGTGGAGCAAGTAGTGTCGGAGAAAGTTATGCCAATGTAGTTTGTTATAAATGTGGAAAACCAGGCCACATTATTAGAAATTGCCCGAACCAGGAGAACACGAATGGACAAGGCCGTGGAAGAGTTTTCAATATTAATGCGGTAGAGGCACAGGAAGACCCGGAGCTTGTTACGGGTACGTTTCTTATTAACAATAAATCTGCTTACGTTTTATTTGATTCGGGTGCGGATAGAAGCTATATGAGTAGAGATTTTTGTGCTAAATTAAGTTGTCCATTGACGCCTTTGGATAGTAAATTTTTACTCGAATTAGCAAATGGTAAATTAATTTCAGCAGATAATATATGTCGGAATCGATAAATTAAACTGGTTAGCGAAACATTTAAGATTGATTTGATACCAGTAGAGTTAGGGAGTTTTGATGTGATAATCGGTATGGACTGGTTGAAAGAAGTGAAAGCAGAGATCGTTTGTTACAAAAATGCAATTCGCATTATACGAGAAAAAGGAAAACCCTTAATGGTGTACGGAGAAAAGGGCAACACGAAGCTACATCTTATTAGTAATTTGAAGGCACAAAAACTAATAAGAAAAGGTTGCTATGCTGTTCTAGCACACGTCGAGAAAGTACAAACTGAAGAAAAGAGCATCAATGATGTTCCCATTGCAAAAGAATTTCCCGATGTATTTCCGAAAGAATTACCGGGATTACCCCCACATCGATCCGTTGAATTTCAAATAGATCTTGTACCAGGAGCTGCACCAATAGCTCGTGCTCCTTACAGACTCGCACCCAGCGAGATGAAAGAACTGCAAAGCCAATTACAAGAACTTTTAGAGCGTGGTTTCATTCGACCAAGCACATCACCGTGGGGAGCTCCTGTTTTGTTTGTCAAGAAGAAAGATGGTACATTCAGGTTGTGTATCGACTACCGAGAGTTGAACAAACTTACCATCAAGAACCGCTACCCACTACCGAGAATCGATGACTTATTTGATCAACTACAAGGCTCGTCTGTTTATTCAAAGATTGACTTACGTTCCGGGTATCATCAAATGCGGGTGAAAGAAGATGATATTCCAAAGACTGCTTTCAGAACACGTTACGGTCATTACGAGTTTATGGTCATGCTGTTTGGTTTAACTAATGCACCAGCTGTGTTCATGGACCTTATGAACCGAGTGTGTGGACCATACCTTGACAAGTTTGTCATTGTTTTCATTGATGACATACTTATTTACTCAAAGAATGACCAAGAACACGGTGAACATTTGAGAAAGGTGTTAGAAGTATTGAGGAAGGAAGAATTGTACGCTAAGTTTTCAAAGTGTGCATTTTGGTTGGAAGAAGTTCAATTCCTCGGTCACATAGTGAACAAAGAAGGTATTAAGGTGGATCCGACAAAGATAGAAACTGTTGAAAAGTGGGAAACCCCGAAAACTCCGAAACACATACGCCAGTTTTTAGGACTAGCTGGTTACTACAGAAGGTTCATCCAAGACTTTTCCAGAATAGCAAAACCCTTGACTGCATTAACGCATAAAGGGAAGAAATTTGAATGGAATGATGAACAAGAGAAAGCGTTTCAGTTATTGAAGAAAAAGCTAACTACGGCACCTATATTGTCATTGCCTGAAGGGAATGATGATTTTGTGATTTATTGTGATGCATCAAAGCAAGGTCTCGGTTGTGTATTAATGCAACGAACGAAGGTGATTGCTTATGCGTCTAGACAATTGAAGATTCACGAACAAAATTATACGACGCATGATTTGGAATTAGGCGCGGTTGTTTTTGCATTAAAGACTTGGAGGCACTACTTATATGGGGTCAAAAGTATTATATATACCGACCACAAAAGTCTTCAACACATATTTAATCAGAAACAACTGAATATGAGGCAGCGTAGGTGGATTGAATTATTGAATGATTACGACTTTGAGATTCGTTACCACCCGGGGAAGGCAAATTTGGTAGCCGATGCCTTGAGCAGGAAGGACAGAGAACCCATTCGAGTAAAATCTATGAATATAATGATTCATAATAACATTACTACTCAAATAAAGGAGGCGCAACAAGGAGTTTTAAAAGAGGGAAATTTAAAGGATGAAATACCCAAAGGATCGGAGAAGCATCTTAATATTCGGGAAGACGGAACCCGGTATAGGGCTGAAAGGATTTGGGTACCAAAATTTGGAGATATGAGAGAAATGGTACTTAGAGAAGCTCATAAAACCAGATACTCAATACATCCTGGAACGGGGAAGATGTACAAGGATCTCAAGAAACATTTTTGGTGGCCGGGTATGAAAGCCGATGTTGCTAAATACGTAGGAGAATGTTTGACGTGTTCTAAGGTCAAAGCTGAGCATCAGAAACCATCAGGTCTACTTCAACAACCCGAAATCCCGGAATGGAAATGGGAAAACATTACCATGGATTTCATCACTAAATTGCCAAGGACTGCAAGTGGTTTTGATACTATTTGGGTAATAGTTGATTGTCTCACCAAATCAGCACACTTCCTACCAATAAGAGAAGATGACAAGATGGAGAAGTTAGCACGACTGTATTTGAAGGAAGTCGTCTCCAGACATGGAATACCAATCTCTATTATCCCTGATAGGGATGGCAGATTTATTTCAAGATTCTGGCAGACATTACAGCAAGCATTAGGAACTCGTCTAGACATGAGTACTGCCTATCATCCACAAACTGATGGGCAGAGCGAAAGGACGATACAAACGCTTGAAGACATGCTACGAGCATGTGTTATTGATTTCGGAAACAGTTGGGATCGACATCTACCGTTAGCAGAATTTTCCTACAACAACAGCTACCATTCAAGCATTGAGATGGCGCCGTTTGAAGCACTTTATGGTAGAAAGTGCAGGTCTCCGATTTGTTGGAGTGAAGTGGGGGATAGACAGATTACGGGTCCGGAGATTATACAAGAAACTACCGAGAAGATCATCCAAATTCAACAACGGTTGAAAACCGCCCAAAGTCGACAAAAGAGCTACGCTGACATTAAAAGAAAAGATATAGAATTTGAAATTGGAGAGATGGTCATGCTTAAAGTTGCACCTTGGAAAGGCGTTGTTCGATTTGGTAAACGAGGGAAATTAAATCCAAGGTATATTGGACCATTCAAGATTATTGATCGTGTCGGACCAGTAGCTTACCGACTAGAGTTACCTCAACAACTTGCGGCTGTACATAACACTTTCCACGTCTCGAATTTAAAGAAATGTTTTGCTAAAGAAGATCTCACTATTCCGTTAGATGAAATCCAAATCAACGAAAAACTTCAATTTATCGAAGAACCCGTCGAAATAATGGATCGTGAGGTTAAAAGACTTAAGCAAAACAAGATACCAATTGTTAAGGTTCGATGGAATGCTCGTAGAGGACCCGAGTTCACCTGGGAGCGTGAAGATCAGATGAAGAAGAAATACCCGCATCTATTTCCAGAAGATTCGTCAACACCTTCAACAGCTTAAAATTTCGGGACGAAATTTATTTAACGAGTAGGTACTTTTTGTCTATATGAAACATATTTCAATTAATCAAGTCTTAACAAGTTTGATTGCTTAACATGTTGGAAACATTTAATCATGTAAATATCAATCTCAATTAATATATATAAACATGGAAAAGTTCGGGTCACTACACTAACACAGTTTCTTTTTATGTTGTAACGCAGATATTGCGAAGAGATAAAAGATTTCGGATAAGAATAGTTGTGAAAATATCTTCAGGAATATCGAAGATATTTATAATAAAAGATACGATAATATCTTAGAATTCTTAACATAGATGGATGATGAAGAAGATTTGTCTGTGAAGGTTTAGAATAAGAAGTAAGGTGTTTGCTAACAATTTCAGTAGACACTGAAACATTTGGATCCTTTGAAGGCAGGTTTAGTCTTTGTGATTTGTCCACAGCCTCTTTCATGGTCTGCTCAATTCATTTTCCAGTTTCAAACCTTCTCTTTTTCTCAGCTTTACCACCATACTATTCTTTATCATCAAACTTTTGACTGTTAAAGTCATTTACAGTTTTTGCTGCTTCATCAGCATTTTTCCAATTTCGGAGAACTAGTTCATAGTTTGGGGATGTTTTTCAGAAAATTCACATTCGAAGTATGTAAGTCTAGGAGATAGACGTTATATGTATACATATAACTTTTAACATAAAATTGTCGCGAAATTCAAAATACTGATTGCTAATTCCCAGTAGTTGGTGTGACAATTATTGTTACAGGATGTAGGTGAGTACATGATGGGGTTTTAATGAATAAGTATAGTGAATTTTCGGAGAGGCTTAAGTCGAAGGTTAATGAAGTTGTTGATAATTTTACTGCTAATGTGACGAGATATGAAAGGTTCCCCGGTAACCATGATGAAGGGTTTATTCGTATAAACAAATGAAGGTGATTTGCTGGAGCTGTGACAAAACTGTCTATTTTAGAAAGAGATTGAAAAATTATATTTGGTAATAAATATCAAAGGATTTGACATGGATACGTGTTAAACTATAACTTTAGTTTCGAGAGCTTTTCAGGTGCATGACAGTGGGTAATGTGTGGTTGGATAATCATCTCGCATGTCTTTAAGAATTTCGAAGTGTTTGAACACATATTGTAATTGTTAATATACATATGATGTTCTAAGATTTTGAATGATACAAATATTTTTGTGAGTTCCATGAATAGAAATGAGGTTCTAGGACAGTTTTGAAGTCAAAGTATAGTTTTGAAAGATGTAGGAATCTAAGAGTGGTGATTTCGGTTATATCTTGAATCGAATTCTGAGATTTTAAAATCAGAATATGTAATTAGATTTTGAATGAGTATGGTTGTTTTGATTTCTATAAAAGAATGTATATTGTTGTGAAAGTAGGGAGTATAATGGATGACTTGCTGAATCAGATTCGAAGAATGTAACATATTAATTGTGAATTTATATATCTCTCGGGTATTACCTACCCGTAAAAAAAAATTCACAATTAATATTTTGTACAAAAGAATTTTATTACAGTCTTTATGGAAATATATATGTGTATATTTCTTCAAATGTAATATAGATTTAATGAGTTAATATTAAATTAAACTCATTTGATTTATGGTTAAGGCTAGGATAGATAATTTCTAAACTTTAGAAATTACATAATCGCCGTAGAATGTTTCCCCAATGAAGTTATGAATCAATACTTAATCGTTGTGGTATTCCTTGGTATCTACATGGCGTATGACGTCGATGCTCGTGGGACAGATTGTGAAGTTGAGATTTGCGATGCGGTTGTTGTTGGTGGTGGTAATGGTACTGTTGATGTTGTTGATGGTGGTACTAGTTATGCTGCTGGTGCTGCTGCTGGTGTTTGTAACCTTTGCACCATATTCTCCAAAGCCACTACCCGAGCGCGAAGCTCGTTGACTTCTTCTATTACACCGGGGTGATTGTCGGTTCGGACGAGCGGATAAATAAGATCTAGAATTTGGTGTAGTATATAATCATGACGAGATACTCTGGAAATGAGAGAGAAAATGGTGTTTCGGACAGGTTCGCCAGTAAGTGCTTCAGGTTCATTGCCAAGAGGGCAATGTGGTGGATGAAAGGGATCACCTTCTTCTTGTCTCCAATGGTTAAGTAGATTACGAACCCATCCCCAATTCATCCAGAATAGATGATGGCTAATTGGTTGATCCATTCCGGTCATGCTGCTTTCGGAGCTCATGTGGAAATCCATATCGGCATAGCTGTCGGAATCCGAGGAACTCAAACTGGTTGAGGGATCCATCTTGTATGATCAGGGAAAGAATTTTTTTGTATGAAATAGATTGTAGAATTTAGATTTGGTATTCTTCAATACATAATTTACATATGTATATATAATACCAAAATCCCATAAATTACGGAGGAATCTTTGAAAGATGTCAGTCAAAGTTCACAGTAACATATATGCTAAGATAAGAATTCGTCTATACACTATTATACAATAAATGTAGGAAAACGCATCTAGACTTAAGAATGATAAGCAGGTAATTTCCTAAGGGTGGTAAGTAGATGATTTCAGACTAAAAATGATAAGCAAAACTTTTGACATGCAGACACGGTCGAAGTCCAGACTCACTGATGCATCTTAACAACCATCAGTTAGACACACTAATGCAAGACCTGGTTCGCTAAGACCACCACTCTGATACCAACTGAAAGGATCCGTTCATATACATTATAAACGATTCACAATAGTTGATTACATCGAGAGGTATTTGACCTCTATATGATACGTTTTACAAATATTGCATTCGTTTTTAAAAGACAAACTTTCTTTACATCAAAAATTGACGACATGCATACCATTTCATATTACATCCAACTATAATTGACTTAATATTAATCTTGATGAACTCAACGACTCGAATGCAACGTCTTTCAAAGTATGTCATGAATGACTCCAAGTAATATCCTTAAAATGAGCTAATGCACAGCGGAAGATTTCTTTAATACCTGAGAATAAACATGCTTTAAAGTGTCAACCAAAAGGTTGGTGAGTTCATTAGTTTATCATAATCAATCATTTCCGTAATAGTAATAGACCACAAGATTTCAGTTTCTATAAATATCCGTACACTCGCAAGTGTATAAAAGTATTCTATAAGTTGTAGGCACCCGGTAACAAGCCTTAACGTTCATGTTTTACCCTCTGAAGTACACCAGATCAGGTGTGTTTAAAATAACCTCGAAGTACTAAAGCATCCCATAGTCAGGATGGGGTTTGTCAGGCCCAATAGATCTATCTTTAGGATTCGCGCCTACCGTACATAGACAAGTAGTTTAATGTTACCAAGCTAAGGGTATATTTCTGGTTTAAACCCACATAGAATTAGTTTTAGTACTTGTGCCTATTTCGTAAAACATTTATAAAACAGCGCATGTATTCTCAGCCCAAAAATATATATAAAAAGGGAGTAATGAAACTCACCATACTGTATTTCGTAGTAAAAATACATATAACGTCATTTAACAAGTGCAAGGTTGGCCTCGGATTCACGAACCTATATTAATTATATATATTTATATGTTGGTCAATATTTGTCTAACAATTTTTGGTCAAGTCATAGTGTACCACAATCCTAATGCTCGAGACTAATATGCAAAAGTCAACAAAAGTCAACTTAACCCAAAATGACTTCTAAAATTTATACGTGTTTATTATATAACTTAACTATAGTCATTTTATATATTTAAATATATTTATTAGATTTTATAATAATAAAAGTCATTTATTAATAAAAATTTATATTAACGTTTATATATGATAAAATATACTTTTATATATCTTAAGTTGTAAAATTTATAAAGTTCACTTAATATCGTAAAACTATAGTGGTAAGTATTATTAATGTAATTATATTACGCGTGGTGAAAAATATCTTTGTATCCCCTATTTATTTGATAAAATAATATTGATCATAATAATAATAAGTAAAAGTTGCATTATTTTGTAATAATAATTATTATTATTCTATAAAAAATTAACAATATTTATATTTACTAAAAATGTTATTATGATAAAATGATAATACTAACATAATAGTAATAATGATATTTTATAATAACAATGATATTTCTATTAAAATAATAACGATGATAGTAATAATAATCATTTTAACAATAATACTAAAATTCTGTTGACTATAACTTCTAATCCGTTCATCGAAACCATTCGATATCTAAATGAAAAGTTCTTAATTTTTCGCTAGCTTTCCAATGACATGCATATCATATACCCTATCTCAGTAGCATATGTATCTAATTCAGGATTCAACAAACCTATCTAAGGACAATATCGAATGTACAAGCATGCATAATCCTATATACTCGAGTACTAGTCAGGGATACACTATTGAAATATAAAAGTTAAGTTATGAGTGCTCACGTATCAATATTGAGATTCAATATTGCAGGAAAGTACGTAGACGAAACGAAAATGATAAACGTTAGGTTGACCTCACGAGCAATACCCTCGATCAATACCCATAACCTCCATAGCTATAACCCATAATTTCCTTAGCTCTATTCCGTTTGAAAACTTATTTTAAAATCGTCTGAATATAACTCCGTCGTAGTATTTTATGTATACTAATAATATCTTGAAATAATACAAAGAAAATATATATGTGTAGTTCGATTGAGAGAGTTTAGAGAAATATATTTTCAAGTTTCTATGAAATAATAAAACCTATTGAATTCTATTTATAACAGATTTTTGAATTATTAAAGTGAATTATTAATGTATGAATTATTAAAGTATGAATTATTAAAGTAAATTATTAAAGTATGAATTATTAAAGTGAATTATTAAAGTATGAATTATTAAAGTGAATTATTAAAGTATGAATTATTAAAGTGAATTATTAAAGTGAATTATTAAAGTGAATTATTAAAGTATGAATTATTAAAGTGAATTATTAAAGTATGAATTATTAAAGTGAATTATTAAAGTATGAATTATTAAAGTTAAAGTAAAGTAAAAGTAAAGTAAAGGTAAAGTTAAAGTATAGTAAAAGTATAAAACTATGTACGTATAATACGCGTATAAATATATATAATATTAATTTAAATCGTTATATATATTTGATAAAATAAAATATAAATATCGTTATTTTATCATACTAGTTAAGTAATGAGTGGTCAAAAAGAATAGATTTCTTAAATCACAGTGGACCTCATAACATAGGCCCGTAATCATATCATAATGTATCTGATAATTCAATCATTTGATATTATCTCTTAATTCTGTCAATAAATATATCGAAACAAATACGTTCATGTAAAGTATCATATATCTAATACTTTGTTAATGTTTTCAGTTAATATTATATATTATATATACATATCTATATACACATAATTGTTCGTGAATCGTCGAACACGGTCAAAGGATAATTGATTACATGAATGTAGTTCCAAACTTTTTGAGATTCAACATTACAAATTCTGCTTATCGTGTCGGAAACATATAAAGGTTAAGTTTAAATTTGGTCGAAAATTTTCGGGTCGTCACACACTGTTGCAACTCGGGCAATGTAGCAACTCGGGTACTGTAGCAACTCGGGTGCTGTAGCAAAATACTGTAGCAACTGGTTCGAACACATTCGCTGATTTCGTGATTTTTTCCCCAAAAACTCGATTTTTGAGCGATTTTGATCAAATTTTAAGCACATGGAAGATACTAAACATATATACAACCTATTTCTAATATCAATTAACACATACAAACACATAATATGAAGATTCAAGCTCAAAATTCATCAAAAACCCATTTACACCCAAAACCCAATTTCCAACAAGATTAATACATAAATCTTTGTAATACTTACCTTAAGATGATCACAAGAACACAAGGAATCGATTGCTAACTTTAATTAATCCAAAAGCTCACAAAATCAAATTAGGGTTTTCAAGAAGGTGAAAGTTATGTACGGGGTGTTTTTTAGAGAGAAGGTGGAAATGAGATAAATGAGCAGCTCTTAGACACTTATTTGGGGTTAAAATCCCATACTCCATCACACACGGGTATTTATCAGTTATTTAAAATCTTTCGCACAAGATTAGGTAACCCAAATGAGGTCTAAATAAAATAAACAAACCTGTTCTGGGACCCTTGTCACAAACTGGTCACAACACAATTATAATAAAACACTAATAAAATAATTAAAATAAAAGCACTTAAGACTAAGCACAAATCCTAAGGGCAAAATAGGCAACTTACAACTAGCCCGGGTTTCAGTCTGTTACAAATCCACCCCCCTTAAAAAGATTCCATCCTCGGAATCTGGTCTTGGTCAAACAAACGAGGGTAGCGTTTTCTCATCAACTCTTCCGTTTCCCACGTAAGATTAGATCCCAAACTGTGTTTCCACTCAATCAACACCATCGGAATCTCTTTCTTTCTCAGCTTAGTCACCTTTTGGTCAACCACACGGACCGGCTCTTCCACCAATTTCTTATTCAAATCAACCCTTAAATCTTCTAAAGGAAGAAGTTGTGTTTCATCGTCGACTTTACACTTACGAAGATAACACACGTTGAATGTATTATGAATACCGGATAACTCTGACGGAAGATCTAACACCACAGTCTGATCATTCAACACTTCAATAATCGGAAACGAACCAATAAATCTCGGTGCTAACTTACCACGTTTACCGAATCTGATAACCCCTTTCCACGGCGAAACTTTCAGATACACTCGTTCACCCACATTAAAGGTTACCGGACGTCTACGCGGATCAGCATACATTTTCTGCCTATCTCTAGCGGCTTTTAACTTTTCTCTCGCAATTGCAACTTTTTCGGCTGTCATTTGAACAATTTCGGGACCTGCAAACAGTTTCTCCCCGGCTTCTAACCAATAAGTCGGAGTTCTGCAACGACGACCGTATAACATTTTATAGGGCGGCATCCCTATACTCGAATGATATGAATTATTATACGCGAATTTGACCAACGGCAAATGTGTATCCCACGAACCACCGTATTTTAACACACAAGCCCTTAACATATCCTCCAAAGTCTGTATCGTTCTTTCACTCTGTCCGTCTGTCTGAGGATGATAAGCTATACTTAAATTCACACGTGTACCCAGATTCTGTTGAAGACTATTCCAAAAATTTGACACAAATCTGGAATCTCTGTCTGAAACGATCGATAACGGCACACCATGACGACTAACTATTTCTTTCACATACAATTCGGCTAACTCACTTAACGAAGCTGTCTCATGAGTAGCAAGAAAATGAGCACTTTTAGTTAGACGATCCACTATTACCCAAATCATATCATGTCTTTTCTGAGTTCTAGGTAATTTAGTCACAAAATCCATCGTTATATGTTCCCATTTTCACTCTGGAATCTGTAACTGACGTAACGAACCATAAGGTTTCTGATGTTCTGCCTTCACTTGAGCACATATATGACACTTTTTGACATAACGGGCGATATCTGATTTCATTGTTGGCCACCAATACACTGTTTTCAAATCATGATACATCTTATTACTACCCGGATGTACTGTCAATCTGGATTTATGAGCTTCCGTCATGATTAAATCCCTCAAATCTCCAAGCTTAGGCACCCAAACACGATTGTTTAAGGTCTTTAGTCCACGTGAGTCATCAATTAAGTCCACTTTTCGTTTGGTCATTTATTCAGATTTAATATGTTCGTCCTCTAAAGCACAGGCCTGAATGGTTTTTAAGCTGTTAATCAAATCTGATGTTATATTCAAACGAAGAAATTTCACATTTTCACTTAACTTTTTACGACTTAGCGCATCTGCAACCACATTTGCCTTACCCGGATGGTATTTAATTTCACAATCGTAATCTTTGATCAACTCTTGCCATCGTCTCTGACGCATATTCAATTCTTTCTGTCAGAAGATATACTTTAAACTCTTGTGATCTGTACATATAACACAATGGGTTCCATACAAATAGTGTCTCCACAGTTTCAAAGCAAACACTACTGCAGCCATTTCAAGATCATGCACTAGATAATTCTTCTCATGAACTTTCAACTGTCGTGAGGCGTAGGCGATTACTTTATCTCTTTGCATTAATACACAACCCAACCTAGCAAATGACGCATCACAGTATACCAAGAAGTCGTCTGAACCTTCTGGTAAAGCTAATACTGGTGCCTGACACAGTAGCTGTTTCAAAATCTGAAAAGCCTTTTCCTGTTCATCAGTCCATCGAAAGGCTACATCTTTACGAGTCAACTTAGTCAACGGACCCGCTATTTTTGAGAAATCCTTGATAAATCTGCGATAATAACCGGCTAATCCCAGAAAACTCTTAATCTCAGTCGGAGTCTTCGGAGAATTCCAATTCATTACCGCTTCTATCTTTGTCGGATCAACTTTTATACCCTCGGTACAAATCACATGACCCAAAAACTGCACTTCACGTAACCAAAATTCACACTTTGAAAATTTTGCAAATAGTTGTTCACGTTTCAACATGTTCAAAACCTGTCTCAGATGTTCAGCATGTTCACTTTCGGTCTTTGAATACACTAGTATATCATCTATAAACACAATCACAAACTTATCTAAGAACGGGCGACACACTCTATTCATTAGATCCATGAAGATTGCTGGCGCATTCGTCAACCCAAACGGCATGACAAGAAATTCATAATGACCATACCTTGTTCTGAACGCTGTTTTCGGTATATCTGATTCAGCAACACGAACCTGATGATATCCGGATCGTAAGTCTATGTTAGAAAAGAATGAAGCACCCTGTAACTGATCGAACAAATCGTCTATTCGAGGTAACGGATACTTATTCTTCACTGTTCTTTTGTTCAATTCACGATAATCAATACACATACACATTGACCCATCTTTCTTTTTAACAAACAATACCGGAGCACCCCACGGTGAAGAACTCGGTCGGATAAACCCACGATCTAATAGTTCTTGAATCTGTGACATCATTTCACGGATTTCAGACGGCGCTAATCGGTATAGAGCTTTTGCAACTGGAGTTGTTCCAGGAACCAACTCAATCTTATATTCGACTTCCCTTACCGGCGGCAGACCTGGTAACTCATCTGGGAATACTTCGGGAAATTCTGATACTATCAGAATATCGGCCACTGTTTTCTTTTCTTTCTTCGCATCAATCACATATGCAAGAAATGATTCACAACCCTTTGCCATCGACTTTTTCGCTTTTATCATGGTTATCAACGGAAAATTATACCCTCCCCACTCCCCTCGGGCCACAATACGGGTTCCATCGGTCGAACGAAAGGTAATCATTTTCCTATCACACTTAATATTAGCCCTAAGCGAGCTCAACCAATCCATTCCTAGTACTACATCAAAGCTAGGAATAGGTAACACTAAACAAGCCACCGGGAAAGACTTCCCTTCAATCTCTATACAAACCCCAGTCACATACGTTGTGACAGGTGTGGTCTTACCATCTGCTACTTCTACACTAACCGGCTTGGGTAACACAGTAGCTGGTAAATTCAACTTAGCACAGAAATCCAGGGACATAAAATACCTATTGGCACCACAATCAAACAATACGCGAGCAGGTATTGAGTTGATTAGAAACATACCGGTGATTACTTCGTCAGTTGTCACAGCATTCTCAACTGACATCTGAAAAGCTCTAGCCTCTGCTGTTGAAGGGTTCTTCCTCTTCTGCCCACTCGAGGCAGTTGACCCTCCAGCTGATGTTGAACGCGCCCCTGACCCTGCCCCGGAACTACCACTCTTCGACAGACAACTAACTGCACGATGCCCTGGTTTGTGACAAGTCCAACACACACTATTCGGATACGGACATGCTGAAGACTCATGCCCAACAACACCACACTTTAAGCATCTTCTTGTAGCCTCAGAACACTGATCACTGTGAGAAGATCGACACGTGTGACACCAATTCCCTTTACCTGATCCAGATCCAGTACTACTCTAACCAATTTTACCCTTGGATTTAAACCTACTAGATGAAATGTCCCGTTCTTATTGATTAAAAACGTTCCATATTAATTGATTTCGTTGCGAGGTTTTGACCTCTATATGAGACGTTTTTCAAAGACTGCATTCATTTTAAAACAAACCATAACCTTTATTTCATCAATAAAGGTTTAAAAAGCTTTACGTAGATTATCAAATAATGATAATCTAAAATATCCTGTTTACACACGACCATTACATAATGGTTTACAATACAAATATGTTACAACAAAATAAGTTTCTTGAATGCAGTTTTTACACAATATCATACAAGCATGGACTCCAAATCTCGTCCTTATTTAAGTATGCGACAGCGGAAGCTCTTAATAATCACCTGAGAATAAACATGCTTAAAACATCAACAAAAATGTTGGTGAGTTATAGGTTTAACCTATATATATCAAATCATAATAATAGACCACAAGATTTCATATTTCAATACACATCCCATACATAGAGATAAAAATCATTCATATGGTGAACACCTGGTAACCGACATTAACAAGATGCATATATAAGAATATCTCCATCATTCCGGGACACCCTTCGGATATGATATAAATTTCGAAGTACTAAAGCATCCGGTACTTTGGATGGGGTTTGTTAGGCCCAATAGATCTATCTTTAGGATTCGCGTCAATTAGGGTGTCTGTTCCCTAATTCTTAGATTACCAGACTTAATAAAAAGGGGCATATTCGATTTCGATAATTCAACCATAGAATGTAGTTTCACGTACTTGTGTCTATTTTGTAAATCATTAATAAAACCTGCATGTATTCTCATCCCAAAAATATTAGATTTTAAAAGTGGGACTATAACTCACTTTCACAGATTTTTACTTCGTCGGGAAGTAAGACTTGGCCACTGGTTGATTCACGAACCTATAACAATATATACATATATATCAAAGTATGTTCAAAATATATTTACAACACTTTTAATATATTTTGATGTTTTAAGTTTATTAAGTCAGCTGTCCTCGTTAGTAACCTACAACTAGTTGTCCACAGTTAGATGTACAGAAATAAATTTATAAATATTATCTTGAATCAATCCACGACCCAGTGTATACGTATCTCAGTATTGATCACAACTCAAACTATATATATTTTGGAATCAACCTCAACCCTGTATAGCTAACTCCAACATTCACATATAGTGTAACAACCCAACCCGTTAACCATCCGTAAAAGTGCCATAAAAATTTTTTTTTTTTTGAGAGCCAGTTGGCTGGACGCCGCCCTGTAACAACCCAAACCAATCCACGACAAAACCCCGTCAAAATTTACAACTAAAAAAAAAATTTCTGGCACTTTTACGGATGGTTAACGGGTTGGGTTGTTACATATAGAGTGTCTATGGTTGTTCCGAAATATATATAGATGTGTCGACATGATAGGTCGAAACATTGTATACGTGTCTATGGTATCTCAAGATTACATAATATACAATACAAGTTGATTAAGTTATGGTTGGAATAGATTTGTTACCAATTTTCACGTAGCTAAAATGAGAAAAATTATCCAATTTTGTTTTACCCATAACTTCTTCATTTTAAATCCGTTTTGAGTGAATCAAATTGCTATGGTTTCATATTGAACTTTATTTTATGAATCTAAACAGAAAAAGTATAGGTTTATAGTCGTAAAAATAAGTTACAAGTCGTTTTTGTAAAGGTAGTCATTTCAGTCGAAAGAACGACGTCTAGATGACCATTTTAGAAAACATACTTCCACTTTGAGTTTAACCATAATTTTTGGATATAGTTTCATGTTCATAATAAAAATCATTTTTATCAGAATAAAAACTTTTAAATCAAAGTTTATCATAGTTTTTAATTAACTAACCCAAAACAGCCCGCGGTGTTACTACGACGGCGTAAATCCGGTTTTACGGTGTTTTTCGTGTTTCCAAGTTTTAAATCATTAAGTTAGCATATCATATAGATATATAACATGTGTTTAGTTGATTTTAAAAGTCAAGTTAGAAGGATTAACTTTTGTTTGCGAACAAGTTTAGAATTAACTAAACTATGTTCTAGTGATTACAAGTTTAAACCTTCGAATAATATAGCTTTATATATATGAATCGAATGATGTTATGAACATCATTACTACCTTAAGTTCCTTGGATAAACCTACTAAAAAAGACAAAAATGGATCTAGCTTCAACGGATCCTTGGATGGCTCGAAGTTCTTGAAGCAGAATCATGACACGAAAACAAGTTCAAGTAAGATCATCACTTGAAATAAGATTGTTATAGTTATAGAAATTGAACCAAAGTTTGAATATGATTATTACCTTGTATTAGAATGATAACCTACTATAAGAAATAAAGATTTCTTGAGGTTGGATGATCACCTTACAAGATTGGAAGTGAGCTAGCAAACTTGAAAGTATTCTTGATTTTATGTAACTAGAACTTGTAGAATATATGAAGAACACTTAGAACTTGAAGATAGAACTTGAGAGAGATCAATTAGATGAAGAAAATTGAAGAATGAAAGTGTTTGTAGGTGTTTTTGGTCGTTGGTGTATGGATTAGATATAAAGGATATGTAATATTGTTTTCATGTAAATAAGTCATGAATGATTACTCATATTTTTGTAATTTTATGAGATATTTCATGCTAGTTGCCAAATGATGGTTCCCACATGTGTTAGGTAACTCACATGGGCTGCTAAGAGCTGATCATTGGAGTGTATATACCAATAGTACATACATCTAAAAGTTGTGTATTGTACGAGTACGAATACGGGTGCATACAAGTAGAATTGTTGATGAAACACTACATGTATATACATTTTAACTGAGTCGTTAAGTCATCGTTAGTCGTTACATGTAAGTGTTGTTTTGAAACCTTTAGGTTAACGATCTTGTTAAATTTTGTTAATCCAATGTTTATAATATCAAATGAGATTTTAAATTATTATATTATCATGATATTATCATGTATGAATATCTCTTAATATGATATATATACATTAAATGTCTTTACAACGATAATCGTTACATATATGTCTCGTTTAAAAATCATTAAGTTAGTAGTCTTGTTTTTACATATGTAGTTCATTGTTAATATACTTAATGATATGTTTACTTATCATAGTATCATGTTAACTATATATATATCCATATATATGTCATCATATAGTTTTTACAAGTTTTAACGTTCGTGAATCACCGGTCAACTTGGGTGGTCAATTGTCTATATGAAACATATTTCAATTAATCAAGTCTTAACAAGTTTGATTGCTTAACATGTTGGAAACATTTAATCATGTAAATATCAATCTCAATTAATATATATAAATATGGAATAGTTCGGGTCACTACAGTACCTACCCGTTAAATAAATTTCGTCTCGAAATTTTAAGCTGTTGAAGGTGTTGACGAATCTTCTGGAAATAGATGCGGGTATTTCTTCTTCATCTGATCTTCACGCTCCCAGGTGAACTCGGGTCCTCTACGAGCATTCCATCGAACCTTAACAATTGGTATCTTGTTTTGCTTAAGTCTTTTAACCTCACGATCCATTATTTCGACGGGTTCTTCGATGAATTAAAGTTTTTCGTTGATTTGGATTTCATCTAACGGAATAGTGAGATCTTCTTTAGCAAAACATTTCTTCAAATTCGAGACGTGGAAAGTGTTATGTACAGCCGCGAGTTGTTGAGGTAACTCAAGTCGGTAAGCTACTGGTCCGACACGATCAATAATCTTGAATGGTCCAATATACCTTGGATTTAATTTCCCTCGTTTACCAAATCGAACAACGCCTTTCCAAGGTGCAACTTTAAGCATGACCATCTCTCCAATTTCAAATTCTATATCTTTTCTTTTAATGTCAGCGTAGCACTTTTGTCGACTTTGGGCGGTTTTCAACCGTTGTTGAATTTGGATGATCTTCTCGGTAGTTTCTTGTATAATCTCCGGACCCGTAATCTGTCTATCCCCCACTTTACTCCAACAAATCGGAGACCTGCACTTTCTACCATAAAGTGCTTCAAACGGCTCCATCTCAATGCTTGAATGGTAGCTGTTGTTGTAGGAAAATTCTGCTAACGGTAGATGTCGATCCCAACTGTTTCCGAAATCAATAACACATGCTCGTAGCATGTCTTCAAGCGTTTGTATCGTCCTTTCGCTCTGCCCATCAGTTTGTGGATGATAGGCAGTACTCATGTCTAGACGAGTTCCTAATGCTTGCTGTAATGTCTGCCATAATCTTGAAATAAATCTGCCATCCCTATCAGAGATAATAGAGATTGGTATTCCATGTCTGGAGATGACTTCCTTCAAATACAGTCGTGCTAACTTCTCCATCTTGTCATCTTCTCTTATTGGCAGGAAGTGTGCTGATTTGGTGAGACGATCAACTATTACCCAAATAGTATCAAAACCACTTGCAGTCCTTGGCAATTTAGTGATGAAATCCATGGTAATGTTTTCCCATTTCCATTCCGGGATTTCGGGTTGTTGAAGTAGACCTGATGGTTTCTGATGCTCAGATTTGATCTTAGAACACGACAAACATTCTCCTACGTATTTAGCAACATCGGCTTTCATACCCGGCCACCAAAAATGTTTCTTAAGATCCTTGTACATCTTCCCCGTTCCAGGATGTATTGAGTATCTGGTTTTATGAGCTTCTCTAAGTACCATTTCTCTCATATCTCCAAATTTTGGTACCCAAATCCTTTCAGCCCTATACCGGGTTCCGTCTTCCCGAATATTAAGATGCTTCTCCGATCCTTTGGGTATTTCATCCTTTAAATTTCCCTCTTTTAAAACTCCTTGTTGCGCCTCCTTTATTTGAGTAGTAAGGTTATTGTGAATCATTATATTCATAGATTTTACTCGAATGGGTTCTCTGTCCTTTCTGCTCAAGGCGTCGGCTACCACATTTGCCTTTCCAGGGTGGTAACGAATCTCAAAGTCGTAATCATTCAACAATTCAATCCACCTACGCTGCCTCATATTCAGTTGTTTCTGATTAAATATGTGCTGAAGACTTTTGTGGTCGGTATATATAATACTTTTGACCCCATATAAGTAGTGCCTCCAAGTCTTTAATGCAAAAACAACCGCGCCTAATTCCAAATCATGCGTCGTATAATTTTGTTCGTGAATCTTCAATTGTCTAGACGCATAAGCAATCACCTTCGTTCGTTGCATTAATACACAACCGAGACCTTGCTTTGATGCGTCACAATAAATCACAAAATCATCATTCCCTTCAGGCAATGACAATATAGGTGCCGTAGTTAGCTTTTTCTTCAATACCTGAAACGCTTTCTCTTGTTCATCATTCCATTCAAATTTCTTCCCTTTATGCGTTAATGCAGTCAAGGGTTTTGCTATTCTGGAAAAGTCTTGGATGAACCTTCTGTAGTAACCAGCTAGTCCTAAAAACTGGCGTATGTGTTTCGGAGTTTTTGGGGTTTCCCACTTTTCAACAGTTTCTATCTTTGCCGGATCCACCTTAATACCTTCTTTGTTCACTATGTGACCGAGGAATTGAACTTCTTCCAACCAAAATGCACACTTTGAAAACTTAGCGTACAATTCTTCCTTCCTCAATACTTCTAACACCTTTCTCAAATGTTCACCGTGTTCTTGGTCATTCTTTGAGTAAATAAGTATGTCATCAATGAAAACAATGACAAACTTGTCAAGGTATGGTCTACACACTCGGTTCATAAGGTCCATGAACATAGCTGGTGCAATAGTTAAACCAAACGGCATGACCATAAACTCGTAATGACCGTAACGTGTTCTGAAAGCAGTCTTTGGAATATCATCTTCTTTCACCCGCATTTGATGATACCCGGAACGTAAGTCAATCTTAGAATAAACAGACGAGCCTTGTAGTTGATCAAATAAGTCGTCGATTCTCGGTAGTGGGTAGCGGTTCTTGATGGTAAGTTTGTTCAACTCTCGGTAGTCGATACAAAACCTGAATGTACCATCTTTCTTCTTGACAAACAAAACAGGAGCTCCCCACGGTGATGTGCTTGGTCGAATGAAACCACGCTCTAAAAGTTCTTGTAATTGGCTTTGCAGTTCTTTCATCTCGCTGGGTGCAAGTCTGTAAGGAGCACCAGCTATTGGTGCAGCTCCTGGTACAAGATCTATTTGAAATTCAACGGATCGATGTGGGGGTAATCCCGGTAATTCTTTCGGAAATACATCGGGAAATTCTTTTGCAATGGGAACATCATTGATGCTCTTTTCTTCAGTTTGTACTTTCTCGACGTGTGCTGGAACAGCATAGCAACCTTTTCTTATTAGTTTTTGTGCCTTCAAATTACTAATAAGATGTAGCTTCGTGTTGCCCTTTTCTCCGTACACCATTAAGGGTTTTCCTTTTTCTCGTATAATGCGAATTGCATTTTTGTAACAAACGATCTCTGCTTTCACTTCTTTCAACCAGTCCATACCGATTATCACATCAAAACTCCCTAACTCTACTGGTATCAAATCAATCTTAAATGTTTCGCTAACCAGTTTAATTTCTCGATTCCGACATATATTATCTGCTGAAATTAATTTACCATTTGCTAATTCGAGTAAAAATTTACTATCCAAAGGCGTCAATGGACAACTTAATTTAGCACAAAAATCTCTACTCATATAGCTTCTATCCGCACCCGAATCAAATAAAACGTAAGCAGATTTATTGTCAATAAGAAACGTACCCGTAACAAGCTCCGGGTCTTCCTGTGCCTCTGCCGCATTAATATTGAAAACTCTTCCGCAGCCTTGTCCATTCGTGTTCTCCTGGTTCGGGCAATTTCTAATAATGTGGCCCGGTTTTCCACATTTATAACAAACTACATTGGCATAACTTGCTCCGACACTAATTGCTCCACCATTACTCGTTCCGACACCATTTGTTCCTTTCGTTCTATTAACCCCTTGGTCCATAGACCTCACACTTCGCCGCGCTATGACCATTTCTTTTACACTTGTTGCAAAATTTGGTGCAGAACCCCGAGTGATACTTTTCACACCTTTGGCATAGCTGCTTCTGATTGTTGTTGTTGTTGCGGTTATTATTGTTGTTGGGATGATTGTTGTAGTTGCTGTTGTTGTTGTTGTTGTTGTTGTTGTTGTTGTTGTTGGGCCGTTTGTTGTAGTTGCGATTGATGTTACGATTGTTGGGATAATTATTGCGATTATTGTTGTAATTGCTGTTGTTGTTGTATTGGTGATTCTTATCACTGTTTTCCTCCCACTTTCTTTTGACTTGCTTCACATTGGCCTCTTCAGCAGTCTGTTCTTTAATTCTTTCTTCAATCTGGTTCACTAGTTTGTGAGCCATTCTACATGCCTGTTGTATGGAGGCGGGCTCGTGTGAACTTATATCTTCTTGGATTCTTTCCGGCAATCCTTTCACAAATGCGTCGATCTTCTCTTCCTCATCTTCGAATGCTCCCGGACACAATAGGCACAATTCTGTGAATCGTCTTTCGTACGTGGTAATATCAAATCCTTGGGTTCGTAACCCTCTAAGTTCTGTCTTGAGCTTATTGACCTCGGTTCTGGGACGGTACTTCTCGTTCATCAAGTGCTTGAATGCTGACCACGGTAGTGGGTACGCATCGTCTTGTCCCACTTGCTCTAGATAGGTATTCCACCATGTTAACGCAAAACCTGTGAAGGTATGCGTAGCGTACTTCACTTTGTCCTCTTCAGTACACTTGCTTATGGCAAACACCGATTCGACCTTCTCGGTCCACCATTTCAATCCGATCGGTCCTTCGGTTCCATCAAATTCCAAAGGTTTGCAGGCAGTGAATTCTTTGTAGGTGCATCCTACACGATTTCCTGTACTGCTAGATCCAAGGTTATTGTTGGTATGTAGCGCAGCCTGTACTGCGGCTATGTTTGAAGCTAGAAAAGTACGGAATTCCTCTTCATTCATATTCACGGTGTGTCGAGTAGTCGGTGCCATTTCCTTCAAAATAGTCAAATTGAACAAGTTAATCATACAGAATATTAAGAGTAGTTAATAGTATTTCGTAGCATAATATGAACTCATTTATAAAAGCTTTTTCTTCATATTAGCGTTTTATAAGTTTAAATTCGGGTAGTACCTACCCGTTAAGTTCATACTTAGTAGCTAATATACAATTCAACTACTACAATTCTATATGAAAAACTGATTATAATAATATTTCGCGTTCAAACTTTTTCACAATATTTTACAAACTTACAATACCGCTTATTTTACATATAGCATGAAATATAGCACACAATAAATTTGATACAAGTTGGTTGTGAAGATAATTCTAGCTAGTACACAAGTCGTTCAGCAAAGGCAATAAAGACACGTAATTCATACGTCCAGAAACAAGTCATGCATTCTGGTTTTACTAGGATTACTTCCCATCCTTGGTCTTGTGAAACATAACCGTTATGGCCGTTGATAAGACAGCGTGTTGTAACGTCGTCAAAGGGACGAGGGTTACGTAATGTCCAACAGTCCCGTAACAATCTAAAAACCTCATTTCTTACCCCAATTACCGACTCCGTCACTTGTAGGAACGTTTTGTTTAATAGTTGTAGCCTGATGTTCTTGTTCTCACTTTGGTGAGAAGCGAACATTACTAATCCGTAAGCATAACATGCTTCTTTATGTTGCATGTTAGCCGCTTTTTCTAAATCACGAAGTCCAATATTCGGATATTTTGAGTCAAAATAATTTCTTAACCCATTGCGTAAAATAGCATTTGGGTTCCCCGCAATATATGCGTCAAAGTAAACACATCGTAACTTATGGATTTCCCAATGTGATATCCCCCATCTTTCGAACGAAATCCTTTTATAAACCAAGGCATTTTGGAACGTTCTTTGAATGTCTTACAAACTGATCTCGCCTTAAATAGTTGTGCCGAAGAATTCTGACCGACTCTAGACAAGATTTCATCAATCATGTCTCCGGGTAGGTCTCTTAAAATATTGGGTTGTCTATCCATTTTGTGTTTTTATACTGTAAAATAGACAAGAGTTAGATTCATAAAAAAAAAATTCTTATTAATACAAGCAATTTTTACATATATCTTAAAGCATAAGCACACTGTATTACATATATTACACCACACGAATACAACTATCTTAATCCGACTCACTTGTTTCTTCTTTTTTGGTTTTGGTTCGTTTTGCCAAGTTTCTAGGGATATATGATGTTCCCCTAATACGAGCCGTCGTTTTCCACATTGGTTTAGAAAAACCTGGTGGTTTAGAGGTTCCCGGGTCATTGTTACAACTTAAGGACTTCGGGGGTTGACGATACATATAAAGTTCATCGGGGTTGGAATTAGATTTCTCTATTTTTATGCCCTTTCCCTTATTATTTTCTTTTGCCTTTTTAAATTCAGTTGGGGTAATTTCTATAACATCATCGGAATTCTCGTCGGAATCCGATTCATCGGAGAATTGGTAATCCTCCCAATATTTTGCTTCCTTGGCGGAAACACCATTGACCATAATTAACCTTGGTCGGTTGGTTGAGGATTTTCTTTTACTTAACCGTTTTATTATTTCCCCCACCGGTTCTATTTCTTCATCCGGTTCCGATTCTTCTTCCGGTTCCGATTCTTCTTCCGGTTCCGACTCTTCTTCCGGTTCCTCTTCGGGAACTTGTGAATCAGTCCACGAATCATTCCAATTTACATTTGACTCTTCATTATTATTAGGTGAGTCAACGGGACTTGTTCTAGAGGTAGACATCTATCACATAATATCAAACGCGTTAAGAGATTAATATATCACATAATATTCACATGTTAAAAATATATAGTTTCCAACAAAATTTGTTAAGCAATCATTTTTCAAGTAAACACGGTCGAAGTCCAGACTCACTAATGCATCCTAACAAACTCGATAAGACACACTAATGCAAAATTCTGGTTCTCTAAGACCAACGCTCTGATACCAACTGAAATGTCCCGTTCTTATTGATTAAAAACGTTCCATATTAATTGATTTTGTTGCGAGGTTTTGACCTCTATATGAGACGTTTTTCAAAGACTGCATTCATTTTAAAACAAACCATAACCTTTATTTCATCAATAAAGGTTTAAAAAGCTTTACGTAGATTATCAAATAATGATAATCTAAAATATCCTGTTTACACATGACCATTACATAATGGTTTACAATACAAATATGTTACAACAAAATAAGTTTCTTGAATGCAGTTTTTACACAATATCATACAAGCATGGACTCCAAATCTCGTCCTTATTTAAGTATGCGACAGCGGAAGCTCTTAAAAATACCCTGAGAATAAACATGCTTAAAACATCAACAAAAATGTTGGTGAGTTATAGGTTTAACCTATATATATCAAATCATAATAATAAACCACAAGATTTCATATTTCAATACACATCCCATACATAGAGATAAAGATCATTCATATGGTGAACACCTGGTAACCGACATTAACAAGATGCATATATAAGAATATCCCCATCATTCCGGGACACCCTTCGGATATGATATAAATTTCGAAGTACTAAAGCATCCGGTACTTTGGATGGGGTTTGTTAGGCCCAATAGATCTATCTTTAGGATTCGCGTCAATTAGGGTGTCTGTTCCCTAATTCTTAGATTACCAGACTTAATAAAAAGGGGCATATTCGATTTCGATAATTCAACCATAGAATGTAGTTTCACGTACTTGTGTCTATTTTGTAAATCATTAATAAAACCTGCATGTATTCTCATCCCAAAAATATTAGATTTTAAAAGTGGGACTATAACTCACTTTCACAGATTTTTACTTCGTCGGGAAGTAAGACTTGGCCACTGGTTGATTCACGAACCTATAACAATATATACATATATATCAAAGTATGTTCAAAATATATTTACAACACTTTTAATATATTTTGATGTTTTAAGTTTATTAAGTCAGCTGTCCTCGTTAGTAACCTACAACTAGTTGTCCACAGTTAGATGTACAGAAATAAATTTATAAATATTATCTTGAATC
Organism: Rutidosis leptorrhynchoides; assembly: GCF_046630445.1. Lineage (NCBI taxonomy): Eukaryota > Viridiplantae > Streptophyta > Magnoliopsida > Asterales > Asteraceae > Rutidosis > Rutidosis leptorrhynchoides. The sequence continues at coordinate 244,011,513 of NC_092341.1, forward strand.
AATCCACGACCCAGTGTATACGTATCTCAGTATTGATCACAACTCAAACTATATATATTTTGGAATCAACCTCAACCCTGTATAGCTAACTCCAACATTCACATATAGAGTGTCTATGGTTGTTCCGAAATATATATAGATGTGTCGACATGATAGGTCGAAATATTGTATACGTGTCTATGGTATCTCAAGATTACATAATATACAATACAAGTTGATTAAGTTATGGTTGGAATAGATTTGTTACCAATTTTCACGTAGCTAAAATGAAAAAAATTATCCAATCTTGTTTTACCCATAACTTCTTCATTTTAAATCCGTTTTGAGTGAATCAAATTGCTATGGTTTCATATTGAACTCTATTTTATGAATCTAAACAGAAAAAGTATAGGTTTATAGTCGGAAAAATAAGTTACAAGTCGTTTTTGTAAAGGTAGTCATTTCAGTCGAAAGAACGACGTCTAGATGACCATTTTAGAAAACATACTTCCACTTTGAGTTTAACCATAATTTTTGGATATAGTTTCATGTTCATAATAAAAATCATTTTCTCAGAATAACAACTTTTAAATCAAAGTTTATCATAGTTTTTAATTAACTAACCCAAAACAGCCCGCGGTGTTACTACGACGGCGTAAATCCGGTTTTACGGTGTTTTTCGTGTTTCCAGGTTTTAAATCATTAAGTTAGCATATCATATAGATATATAACATGTGTTTAGTTGATTTTAAAAGTCAAGTTAGAAGGATTAACTTTTGTTTGCGAACAAGTTTAGAATTAACTAAACTATGTTCTAGTGATTACAAGTTTAAACCTTCGAATAAGATAGCTTTATATATATGAATCGAATGATGTTATGAACATCATTACTACCTTAAGTTCCTTGGATAAACCTACTAAAAAAGAGAAAAATGGATCTAGCTTCAACGGATCCTTGGATGGCTCGAAGTTCTTGAAGCAGAATCATGACACGAAAACAAGTTCAAGTAAGATCATCACTTGAAATAAGATTGTTATAGTTATAGAAATTGAACCAAAGTTTGAATATGATTATTACCTTGTATTAGAATGATAACCTACTGTAAGAAACAAAGATTTCTTGAGGTTGGATGATCACCTTACAAGATTGGAAGTGAGCTAGCAAACTTGAAAGTATTCTTGATTTTATGTAACTAGAACTTGTAGAATATATAAAGAACACTTAGAACTTGAAGATAGAACTTGAGAGACATCAATTAGATGAAGAAAATTGAAGAATGAAAGTGTTTGTAGGTGTTTTTGGTCGTTGGTGTTTGGATTAGATATAAAGGATATGTAAGTTTGTTTTCATGTAAATAAGTCATGAATGATTACTCATATTTTTGTAATTTTATGAGATATTTCATGCTAGTTGCCAAATGATGGTTCCCACATGTGTTATTTAACTCACATGGGCTGCTAAGAGCTGATCATTGGAGTGTATATACCAATAGTACATACATCTAAAAGCTGTGTATTGTACGAGTACGAATACAGGTGCATACGAGTAGAATTGTTGATGAAACTGAACGAGGATGTAATTGTAAGCATTTTTGTTAAGTAGAAGTATTTTGATAAGTGTATTGAAGTCTTTCAAAAGTGTATAAATACATATTAAAACACTACATGTATATACATTTTAACTGAGTCGTTAAGTCATCGTTAGTCGTTACATGTAAGTGTTGTTTTGAAACCTTTAGGTTAACGATCTTGTTAAATGTTGTTAACCCAATGTTTATAATATCAAATGAGATTTTAAATTATTATATTATCATGATATTATCATGTATGAATAACTATTAATATGATATATATACATTAAATGTCTTTACAACGATAATCGTTACATATATGTCTCGTTTAAAAATCATTAAGTTAGTAGTCTTGTTTTTACATATGTAGTTCATTGTTAATATACTTAATGATATGTTTACTTATCATAGTATCATGTTAACTATATATATATCCATATATATGTCATCATATAGTTTTTACAAGTTTTAACGTTCGTGAATCACCGGTCAACTTGGGTGGTCAATTGTCTATATGAAATATATTTCAATTAATCAAGTCTTAACAAGTTTGATTGCTTAACATGTTGGAAACATTTAATCATGTAAATATCAATCTCAATTAATATATATAAACATGGAAAAGTTCGGGTCACTACACTAGACTTCTTGGATTTAAATCCTGATTGACCAGATACTTGCCCACCTTGTTGTAGCACATTACCAAAAATTCTGTTTCTGGTGGCCTGAACATCACTTTCTACCATCTTAGCCATCACAACAGCTTGAGACAATGATGTAGCTGTTCTAACAAAAGTTCGGTACTCCGGCAGAATAATATTAACAAAATGCTGAATACGACATGCTTTGTCTGGCACCCATTGTTGTACAAACCTCAGTTTATCCATAAACTTCTCTACTACCTCATCGATCGTCATTTGAGGTGTCATCTTCATTTCAAAAAACTCAGTCTTGATTCGGTTCATATCAAACGGATTACAATACTGTTCACACACCTTCCCATAAAACTGCTCCCATGTGATCATACTCACTTGCTCTTTCGGTATACTGGAAATCAAAGAATCCCACCAAATCATAGCCCTACCCTTCAACAGTCTACTAGCATATGTTACCTTCAACTCGGGTTCACACTGACACGCTTCAAATACCCTTTCAACTTCTCGCAACCAATTGAGAGTTACAGTCGGATCAGTACTTCCAGAGAACTCGGAGGGTTTGCAATCATGGAAGTTCTTATAAGTACATCTTTTGGGTGGTTGCATGTAAGGTTGATGGAACATTTGCATTTGGTATGGATTCATCATCATGGGATTTTGGTAAGTAAAGGTGTTTTGTGGTGGCATATAATATTGGTTAGGTATTTGATTCTGAAACTGGTTCTAGGGAACATTAGTTATCATTTGGGATTGCGCTGTTGGGAATCCAGGTGGTGTATCATCATTTCCAGAATACCTCGCCAATTCAAGCTCATTAATTTTGTCCTCAGCCTCTTTTAGCTTGCTTTCTAACTGAAGGATGTAACTACTCTGATCATCATCCGACTCAACACCCTCTTCTGGTGCTCTGAATGTTTCGGGATTGGAGGGGCCAGTTGCGTTTCTATCAGCCATACCTGTGCTACAAAACATCTCACACAAAAGCTTAGTGGATAACAGTTAGTTCAATCACAACTAACACACGTATATCCTATTTTCACTTAGCCTCCACTCCCACAGACATGTTTGACTTGCCTCAGGGTTTGGGAACAAAATACGCGTACGTATTTGCTGCCAAACCATGCTCTGATACCAACTTGTAACACCGGCAAATTTTTTTTTTTTTTTAAAAAACACAGCGGAAGACTTTATTAACAAACACACTATTAGTCGTGTCATTACATTAATCTGAGTAATTAAGTTTAAGTTTACACCACAGTGTTACGTTATCACAAAACATTATTTATACAAAAGTCCACATCAGAGTTGGGTTGTCAAACATGTCTTCTGCAATAGCACCCTTCCTGACTAGTAGTACCTAAACCTGCAAGGGGAGAATATGTGGGGGATTAGCGCACCGCTAAGTGAATGAAATCTATCTAACAGATATAGCATAAGCCACACACAAGCTATATACACCAACAGTACTTGCTAACTACCAACTAGCATACAATAAGACAATACGAGGATCGGCGGCTTGTACGAGCACACGACTCCTAGCTGATCGGACTTGAGTCTACCGATAGTCCCTGCTACTCAATTCACAGTATAGTTATCCAGATGCAGGGGATGCATCATTCACACTATACTCTACAATCAGTAGCCTATGGACCCAACCTCCCCTAGGCACGGTTGACCTCATACGGACTCTAACCTCTCCTAGGCACGGTCTCGAGTCCCCAGTCTCCCTAGGCCCGACTGGTGCCATTCACACAGTGTACACATAAATCACATACAACATCAAGCATACTATATTATTCTAACATGACAATTTCTACACTATGCATGGTAAAAGAGTCAACCACAGTAGCATGATATGCTACTTAAACTCTATCCGGAGATAGACCCACTCACCAATTACCAGCAACTGCTCAGTTATTATTTCTGAGCTTCCTCCTTGTCTTTATAACCTGAGAACAACACAAACAAAGTTAATATACATGTCCAATAAATAATATAATTATTTCATACAATTAACTAGGTCATAACACCATATATTCATAATTTTATGAGTCTACATCATGACTCCACTCAATAACGGCATACAGGTGCGTGCAAAACACGACATACACACTAAAACTCCTTTTCAGACCCAAAAACAGTTTGATCTAGTTTCTTAAAAGTTCACCATTGAAAAGTATTCTTTATTACGATTCTAACGATAGTTTATTCATAAAAAATGGAGTTACGTTTTGAAAGTTACGCCCGTTTCAATTTCATAAAAGGCACTGTAGCAAATAGTGGTACTGTAGCAACTCGAACACTGTAGCAAATAGTGACACTGTAGCAACTCGGTACCGTAGAAAATAGTGACACTGTAGCAACTCAGGCACTGTTGCAACTCGGGCAATGTAGCAACTCGGGCACTGTAGCAACTCGGGTACTGTAGCAAAATACTGTAGCAACTGGTTCGAACACATTCGCTGATTTCGTGATTTTTTTCCCCAAAAACTCGATTTTTGAGCGATTTTGATCAAATTTTAAGCACATGGAAGCTACTAAACATATATACAACCTATTTCTAACATCAATTAACACATACAAACACATAATATGAAGATTCAAGCTCAAAATTCATCAAAAACCCATTTACACCCAAAACCCAATTTCCAACAAGATTAATACATAAATCTTTGTAATACTTACGTTAAGATGATCACAAGAACACAAGGAATCGATTGCTAACTTCAATTAATCCAAAAGCTCACAAAATCAAATTAGGGTTTTCAAGAAGGTGAAAGTTATGTACGGGGTGTTTTTTAGAGAGAAGGTGGAAATGAGATAAATGAGCAGCTCTTAGACACTTATTTGGGGTTAAAATCCCATACTCCATCACACACGGGTATTTATCAGTTATTTAAAATCTTTCGCACAAGATTAGGTAACCCAAACGAGGTCCAAATAAAATAAACAAACCTGTTCTGGGACCCTTGTCACAAACTGGTCACAACACAATTATAATAAAACACTAATAAAATAATTAAAATAAAAGCACTTAAGACTAAGCACAAACCCTAAGGGCAAAATAGGCAACTTACAACTAGCCCGGGTTTCAGTCTGTTACATAGGGTATGGTCCTTGTATTTGTTCTTAGTCTCCTTCGTGGTTAGCTCAATCCGTTTTCCAGTTCCAACTTTTCTGAGCTTTTCCAACATACTATTCTTTATCATCAAACTTCCAGCGATTAAGATCGTTTACGGTTGCCTACATTTTCTGCTGCTTCATTCAGCTTTTTCAAAGTTCAATATATTAATTCGTAGGCTGGGTGCTTTTCAAAATTTCAGAATTGAAGATCGTAATTCTAGGATATAATTGTTATATGTATACATATAACTATTAATGTAGAAATGCTACTAGATTCAAAATACTGAATGCTGATTCTCGGTAATTGGTATGGCAATTCTCGTTACAAGATGTGGATGAGTATATGAATATGATTTCAATGAATATAATTATTTTTCGAAAAGTCCAAATTCATTGAAGTTGCTGGTAAGTTTTACTGCTAATGTGGTGGAATATAAACAGTTTCCCGGTAACGATGATGACAAGAAAACTTATATATCGAGGTTATAATAAGGCTAATTCAAATGAATGTCGAAGTTAACTTGCTGGAGCTGTGACAAAATTGGCTAATTTGAAAAGGAAATTGCAAAGTTATTTTCGGTAATAATAACGCTAAAGGAGCTAGCACAGATACGTGTTAAACGTTTACTCAGTTTCCGAGTGCATAACTATATGCATAAATATTTTCTTCCGTAGATGAGAAGCAGTTGGTTCATTCTCTCGATTGAGGTGTTTTCTGGAATTATGAAAGGTTTGAACGCAGATTGTAATCATCAGATACAAATGAGGTTTTAAGAGGAAATCAAGTGGCAAACTTGAAGAATTGTTTAGTTTCATATGTTATAAACAATATTTTAATTCGTTTTAATTGTCCAATGTTGGTAGTCCTCAGTTGATAGTCCACAGTTAGCAATATATAATATTCGAATTAATTAATACGTGTCGTGACCCGTATTCATCTCAGACTCGATCACAACTCAAAGTATAAATATTATTATAGAATCAACCTCAACCCTGTATAGAGAACTCGATCATTACTGCATATAGAGTGTCTATGGTGATTCCAAATAATATATATAGATGTGTCGATATGATATGTCAAAACCTTGTATACGTGTCCCGATATTTAAAGTGCGTAAAGTAAATAACATAAATTAAATGACGATAAATAAAATTACTTATTATGATACTTCTAATAGTGATAATAATAATGCTAGAATTACTTATTGTGATATTAATAATAATTATGATATTACTAATATTAGAAATGTTAATGATTCTATATAATAATGATAAAAGTTATAATAAGATTAATAAAAATATTAATAATTTATATTATTTCTATAGTACAATATAATAATTATCCTAACCATTATAATACATATATCAATAATAGTAAATATAATACTTGTATTAATATTAGTAATAATTCTAATGATAATAGCAATCAAACTTGTAATTTTTAATTATAACAGTTATAAATAATAACTAACATTAATATTAGTAATAATAACTATAATATTAGTCAAAATAACAATTTCTAACAACAACAATAATAATAATAATAATAATAATAATAATAATAATAATAATAATAATAATAATAATAATAATAATAATAATAATAATAATAATAATAATGATAATACTTATAATAATAAGTATAATGATGATATTAATAATTATAATGATAATACTAGTATCATTAGTAATACTTTTTAAAATGATAATTCTAGTAACAATATTAGTAATAATAATAATAATAAAATAATAATAATAAAGATCATGACAATAATAACAATAATGAAGATAATAATAATAATAAACTTAATAATAATAGCTACCTCCAATTGAAAAGCTTTTTAAAAAAAACTGCCATAACCGGGACTTGAACCCACGACCTCTCGCTCGCCGACATTGCTCCCAAACCATTACTCCGTATATATTTATCTGTTCTAATCTATCTCTATATAAATATAAACTGTATAGTTGCCTATTCCCTTTTATTCTCCTTCTTCTCAAAACAGTCGACCAGAGAATGAATTCAAACGTATTTCTCAATCAACTAAACAATGTTTGGTTCTTTAAATAAAACGAAAGTAACCGGTATTGTTTGGTATGGACTAATAAATAAAAAAAGTAAAAAAAATATGCAGAAGCAGACTCACGATGCACTTTTGAAACTCAAACATTGATTCAAACATTTAGACTATTTCATCTTACAATTACAACATGAAATACCTTTCAAATCGTTCAAAGAAACTCCTGACATCCTTAATTTAACTTGAATTACAACAAGGAGTTCGAATTGGATCCTATTTCATACGGCTTGACTTTTTGAAAATAAATTTGACTTCCAAAATTGAGAAACAATATAAAAATTTGGACCTGGAAACTTTCCAGATAGTTGAGTTGGAAGATTTAAAACATAACAGCATTTATAAAATTTAAGATTTCATTAAAATTCAAATTATTTGAAAAATTAATCACGAACAGAGTTTTTGACGGGTTCTTTGATTTTTCTGTTTAATTTTCCGGGAAAAAATAATTGTGTTTGATAATTGATAATACGAGAGAAGAATAGAATGATTTAACATGGGATGATTGATCCGGTTGTTGTAGACTTTCTGGTTCGACAAAAAAAATCACGGGAGGAAGAGGAAAACAGAATTTGATATATCTCATCAGGATCTGTCTCCAAATACGCGTAATTATAGGCTTTTATGTGTTTTATTAAATATTAAATATTAATAAATAATAATTATAAATGAAGTGTATTAATAAAAATAATAATACTGATAATATAATATTACTAATAAAAGTAAAATATTAATAATAATAAATACAAAAATAATAATAATATAAATGATAAGACAATTAATAATTAGGATATAATAAATTACATATATCAAATCTCATATCTATATCTTTTATATTTGAACTAATAATAATATCAGTAATATAGATATTAATATTAATCTTAATATTAATACTAATAATATAAATACTAATGTAACAACCTTTAAACTTAAAATTTTAATATATTAACTTCACAATTTGTTAAATATGTAATACTTAGTTTATATAATAAGATATTTGAATGTTTAATATTTATGTATTATATATATATATATATACATTACAATACATATAATATTAATTACATATAAATGTCATTTTAAATAACAGTTTAGTTATTTTATATATTACTTTATATTTTAAATTATATCTTATTACTTCAAATTAATATATATACACTTATATTTAGTTATATATATGTATATATATTAACAACAATTGTTCGTGAATTGTCGAACACAGTCAAAAGGGTAATTGCTTACATGAGTTAAATTCCAAAACTTTTAAGACCCAATATTACAGACTTTGCTTAACTTGTCGAAACATATAAAGATTAATTTTAAATTTGGTTTAAAATTCCTGGGTCATCACAGAATAACAATCAGAAAAATTGAAGTAGTAGCTGGTGTTTGATTGGTGTCTGTTTTAAGAAGAAGGATTAATCACTGCAGCGTGTAGTAACAAGGATTGCATCAAATCATCCTCCCTCGATCATGAAATCGGTCTAGTAATCAATTATGTAGGTAATTGGTGTTCTTTTAATTATTTATTTATATAAATATAAATTTTTATCAACTATCATTAATTATTATAAATTATTAACTAACTCATTCAGATTTATTGCGATATAAATTATTTATTTGATTCGATCGTTTAAAATTAGAATAACAGGGAGTGGCAGAAGTTTCCTAGGTAGGTTTTGGTTGATTAAATAAGTTAGGAGATAATGAACATAAGAGTGTTCAATAACAGGTACTATGGTTGTGGTGTGTGACTGTTTCATGGTGATGATGTTGGTTTGTTTAGAGTTGTAATATTTGATCAGGAAACGAAATCCCAACTACAAAAGTTCCAATAGGATGGTAATAGAAATAGGAGGTGTTCTAGATCGAAATCATAATTATATTGGGTGTGTTTTAGTTCTGGATTGCTCCTCAAAATAGTATTTATAAATGGTTGGGGTTTTGAATAGAGTAGGATATTGTTATAGTGGTATTGTGAAGTGAAAAAGGAAACCAAAACATAAAATATTATCAATATCATCATTATTCTCACTATACCCGTAGTTTTAGGTATCGAATTGTAGGTGTTTTCAATAATTAAATGTGTTGTGTTTTGATTTAAGCAGGAAACAGAGAGCATTACCGTAGTAGCAGAATGGATAGCTGCTGTTGCAGCTCGTGTACTAGGCAGTGACTATAGCAATATTGAAGATGGTATGGTGATGATGGAATGAAGCAGAGACAGCAGTGAATGCAGTAGCAGGTAAATGTTGTCGTCTTTGATTTAGTTGCTCATTGTCAAATGATAAACGACTTTAGTTTGGTTTAGCATTTTGTGGCTTTGATAAATCTTAAATCTTTATAACCAACTTTCCTAAATTGTGTATAAACTGAAATATAAATAGGTTGATGAGAAAATTTTATATGTTATTGCAGATGGCTTGAAAGGATAGGAGTTGAGGTCTTGTTTGAAACGGAAATCAAATGTATTTCGATGGTTTAATGGGTCTATGGTGGTTTGTGGTCTGATTCGATAATCTGCAGCAAAGATGACATTTGGTGGTGGGTTTTGTGGAGGTTCATGGTGGAGTGGCGGTTCGTGAATGTTGAAACAGGAACAAGGTGTGTGCAACAGCACACCATAGTTACAGCAGTATTTTATTGATGGTTGTTGGGGTGTTTTACAAGAATGATGGATGTTGATCATGGTGGTTTGTGGTGAAGTTCAATCGTCCAAAACAGAAAGAAACTAACAGCAGTTTAGCAGGTAAGTGATTTGCAACTGTTGTGGGTTTGATTTTGGACAGGAACGGAAGCATTCACGCAGCAGTTTTTGAGGTGGTTTCACGATGGTTTGCAATATAATGGTTTATTTACTTGACTGAGTTTAATGTAAATTTGGGTACCAATATATATAGACTTGATCAGTTGATCGATATATGTATATAGAATGTCATAGTGAAGTATAGTTTATGCTGTTTAATTAGCTGTCCGTGACTACAGATGGTTTGGTCCCATGTTCCTTTATTTGATTAGTGATAATGAGACTTAACGTTTTGTCTTTCTTGTGGATTTTACCAATTTATTCAACATAGACAAATAAAAAAATATAGTATTATAGATATTGATGGTTTTTCCTAAGGTGGGGTTTGGGTGGTAAACAAAGTCAAAAGCAGGAAAACAAAAGTTTTGAGTGTTGGTTATAATGCATCTATTGAACATACATTTTATATATTATAAGGTGATAATTGATTTCGTGGTCTGTTAAAGCGTTTAATAGAAAGTGGGTACAATGTGATGTAATTGTTTGTAGTCTTTATGCATATGTATACTTATATAATATATATATATATATATATATATATATATATATATATATATATATATATATATATATATATATATATATATATATAGTATGAATAAATTAAAGGCGAAAAGTGATAGATGGATACATATAATCAGAAAGTAATCAAAAATAAACACACAAACAAAGTGGATAGATGATTAGTGATATACAACGGGTGGTTTGATCAAGAAAGAAAAAGAGAAGCATAAGATGGTGTTTGATGTATGGTGTAATATATCTATATCACATAAATGTATATATATCTTTTATATTTAACTATCTAACTATATGTATACATATAAGAGTTAATTAGATAGATGATTGAAAGGTAAAGAACAAGAATAGGATAAACTGATCAATTATGCACAGTACCCATATAGTAGTATCACGTTTAATTTGAAATGAAAGTAGCCATTGAATTAGATTAAAAATTAAATCAACTGTCCGCGCTCGATCCCAAGTAAAATATAAAGTGTTCAAATTTAACAAATTGTTCCTATATATATTTTTAATAAGCCTAAACTTTATATCACTCATTTTCGTATCACCGTTTATTTTAAAATTACATAAGTTTGAATTTAACTTGCTTAATATCAATCGGAACATTAAACGAGTATTACAATCATTTAATATTTATTTTTAATATACTTTATTTATATATAGAGATATATTTTAAATAATAATTATTATAATATCCTATTTTTTATTTTATTAATTTTTAATAACAACGACATCTAATACTTCAAATTATATTTCGAATTATTATTTGTATATACATACACACATATCTATTTACAATTAATTGTTCGTGAATCGTCGAGAGCAGTCGAAGGTCAATTGAATATATGAAACAGTTCAAAAATTTTGAGATTCAATTAAATAGACTTTGCTTATCATGTCGAAACCATATAAAGAGTAAGTTTAAATTTGTTCGGAAATTTTCAGGTTGTCACAGAAATGGACGAAAATGGTAAGAGATATCAAAGTTTTTATTACTATAGTATTTACAACCAATTAAAAAAAAATTGGGCAAGTGGAGCTAATGAAGCGGATATCATTGAAGCGGCGCGTGATGAATATCGAAAGTGTCAAAGTGCCGTGTTTACGCATTACAAAGCATGGCAAGGACTCAGAAGGTGTCCGAAAGTAAAATAGATGAGCGGAAAAAGTCCACTTTTTTAAAGTTATTATTGCATTGATAGAAACATTAAAACAAGTCCACTTTTTTTAAAAGCTTTAACGATATAAACGGAATTCTCTTTCAAAATCACGAAAGTAAAATAGATGAGCGGAAAAATAGTAGATCTTGATTTTCTTTTATTCGAAAAAACAAAGTAAGATTAAAGAGGGACGCTTTCAACAACAGATGAAAAGAGACGAAGAACTTACAAAGGAAGCTTACATGAACAAAATACATACACTATCAAAGTAATTTAAAAAAAAAAAAAGATTTAACGATATACACTATCAAATCACTTAAAAAGATAAGCTGAAAGTTGAACTTTTCTAATACAAGTCGTAATTTATAATTTATGTTGAGTAGATTTTTTGTTTTGTTTTAAATGACAGTTCGGGATCACCCACGGGGGACTAAACCACCAACACGTTCATCTCTCACGGTTGCATAACCCGCACCCAACTGCTGCCCAGGAGAAAAACCCGACCCAATCCGAGGGCATGGGCGATAAACCTCCCCTCCCACACTGCACTCACAACGCAATGTGCGGAAGGCACCCTTAGATGGAATTCAAGGGTTAAGGGGCAACCTTATGTGAAATGTTGTACCCATTAGAGTTGAACTCCTTAAGTTGAGTAGATTTGTGGTAAAAAAAAAATCTCTTTGTCTCTTCAATATGATTTTATGATATGTTTGATAACAATATAATATAAACATAAACACAAATAAACATTACTATATACGTATCTATTAGGGATGTATGAAAAATAGCGAATTGTATGATGTTATGATGACATTATCAAAATGTCATAATCCTTTTTTTTCTAACACAATTTATATTAGTTTTATTATATTTTAGAATATGAGTATATGTTTTACTTTAAATTTATTTATAAAAATATACATATTTTCTATAACAATTATGACTATATATATTTATCGATAATTTGCGTATTGTAGTTAAAAGCTATTAAAATTGTGTTTAAAGTAAGAGTTAAATCATTTCCCCTAGCAACTCACGTTTTTAAGATAAAGCAAGAGATAAAACTGAAGCCAAAACACTTGAACATTGAGGATGCAAACAAAAGAGGGTTTTAAGCATATAGCATAAACCATATGATCATATTTCACTAATTCATCATTCACTTGATTTCTCATGTCATCTTCAATCGAAAAATTTCACATCTTTGTTTACCAAATTATGACATCATAATCATGACACGTCAGGCTATCGAACAGGTTTCGGAGACCGATACGGTTGATTCTGTTGCTGCGGAGAGTTAGAAATTGATAGACTCCTCATCGACCTGCCTTTCGACCCATTTCTACTACCCGAATTGCTTCCCGTCCTCTCTGACTGCATTACCTGAAAATAAGGAGAGGAACACGCCATGTCCTTAAGATTTGGAAGCGGCTTAAGTGATTCATGAACCTCACTCATGAGCGGTCTAGCCTTTGGGTCACGGCTAAGACATAGTGTAGCCAATTGAGCCGCCTTTTGTGCACCTCTTATTGAAAATCGACCTTCTAACCGGGGATCTATCAACCTATAAAACCTTTTTCGCTCTCCAAGATACGGTCGAGCCCATTCGACAAGATTATGCTCGCCGTTTGGCCGGGTTTTGTCCATTGATCTCCTACCTGTTATCATCTCGAGTAACACTACCCCGAAACTGTACACATCACTCTTGGATGTCAAATGTCCTGTTAGAATATATTGATAGTTTTGTAATCAATTCTAAGATTCTAAATATCAATCAATTTCTAATGAAAATTAGTAGTAAAAATTAGTAAGAGTAATAAAGAACATGATGGCGGCTCATTCCGATCACACCAGTTTCATTGAGCGTTAACCAAATACTCAATCTGTCCCAATTTAATAGCCACATAAAAAACACACTGTCTAAGAAATTTCATTACCACACTGTACTTTTTGTTTATTTTACAGTTTTACCCCTAACTTTTTACCAACATTCTTTTTAGATGCATAAAGTGAGGAACTGAGGATATAAAAGAACTTTACCTTTGATTTATGGAAATGGATTATTAATTTGGGACCACCCAAATAGGATAACAGGACAATTACATTGGGACGGACAGAATATAAGATATACAAACAACTAAAATGACCAATTAACCCTCGACATCAGTCTAGTACTAGAATGAAAAGAAACATACCGGTCATCACATACTCAGGAGCAGCATAGCCATAGGTACCCATTACTCTCGTAGACACGTGTGTATTATCGCCTTCCGGACCATCTTTAGCAAGCCCAAAATCAGACAGTTTTGCGTTGTAGTCCTAATAATACGTGTTACCAAAAATATACATAACTTTGTTATATTAGAAACGATGGCATAAAAGTTAAGTCTTGGATTTCAAGATATACAAACCGTATCAAGTAATATATTTGAGGTTTTAAAATCTCGATATATGACCGGTCTTTCAGCTTCCTCATGAAGAAACGCAAGACCCTTTGCAGCACCAAGTGCGATTTTCATTCTCATGCCCCAAGGAAGGGGGAGAGACCCTGGTGATGCAAATAAAACTTTAGTCTAAATAATATAAATATAAATAATAATAAAAATTCAAAAAACCTTTTTGAAAATAATAATATAATATAAAAAGGACCACTGTTTTATAACAACAATGACGTACTTCTGAACAAATGGTTCTCGAGGCTTCCACGAGGCATAAACTCGTAAACAAGAAGCCTTTGGTCATCTTCAATGCAATAACCAATTAATTTAACCAGATTCGGATGTAAAAGATCACCAAGAAAGTTAACCTCTGCCTGTCACACACACACAAAAAAGAAAAAGAAAAAAAACAGATCATCATACAATGTTCCTGTATAGGCAGCAATATCGACTTATCCAACTAAACAGCAAGGTTGCAAAATTCGCTAGTCAGGAAGTACTCGATCGGGACCTTTTAGGGAATACTCGGCAACTCGAGGAGTACTCGGATGTTGACCAAGTTTGACTTTGATCGAGTTTGACCAGGTTTGACTGATTTTCCGAGTAATACCAAGTTTGACCGAGTACTCCCCGAGTTGCAAAAAACGAGTACTCGCCGAGTAATTCCAAGTTCTGCAACACAGCATAAAAAGTAGGGATTTTGTTGTATTTAATATCTAACTACAACGTGTTGATAAGGTGTAACTAACAAAAATAAATAAAAACGGTTAAACGGGTCAAATCGTTGAAATATTTTGGTATAGAGTAATCCCATTCGATACATTCATTAGTTATAAACGTCATAAAGTAGTCACGAAAGTTGACCCAAGTCATATAACCTGAATTATAAAAATCGACCCAACCCACCCATTTTGCCACCTCTATTTTTTTTAAAACTAGAGGACCAAAACCGAAAGAGGGTGCGTACCAGCCATTCTTTGTGACCCTGAAGTCCATCATGGTTCAGAGTCTTAACAGCAACTGTCAGACCAGTGCCAGGCTTAACAGGTGCGGTCCCATTCTCGTTAATCCATCCTTTAAAAACACAGCCAAAGCCCCCTTCACCAAGTAGACTCTCGGGTCTAAAATTCCTTGTTGCCGATTTGAGTTCACCGAAGTTGAATTTTCGAAGCTGTGAAGAAATTTTAAGTTCTTCGGTTATATTTGGAGTCGATGTACTACTTTCACCAATGCTTGTGGTTGAAGATGAAGCAACTGGAGCAACTGGTTGGTCCGTACTATTATCGTTCGTCGATTTACTTTCAGCTGGTTGACATAACAAAGACACAGTTAAAATAACTGTATTGGTCATTGGTATAAAATATACGTTATTTAGTTATTCTCCACCAACAATCAAATGTATGTTCTTTAAACCCCATTCAATTCACTAATTCAGCCAACAATATCGAAAACCTAATAACAAAAATAATGGCGAAAACAGACGTTGATAGTACACAAAACACACCCACATCTAATGCAAATAAAGAACTCATACTCAATCACCGACAGTTAGGTCAGCGAAACCAAGATCACATGGTATTAAGTCTTTTTCGATGCTCAAAAAAGAAACTAACACACACATCAGAGCTACATGTGTAAACTACAAAATATATTAAATCGGGGAGCAATTTTTCCTTTTCGGTCATAACACATTAAAGAGATAAACTTTCTATTTAGTTATGTTCCCCAGTGAGAGATACATTTGCAACTTTTGGTCCTGAAATGATACTTATGCTCCAATTCGACAACCACTATTTCACCGCTTAAAGCCATTTCGCTTGACCCGCACCATTCCAAATTTTGGGGTTAACAAGGACTTTTTTTGTAAATTAAAACTATCATTCATATACTGTCTTACTAGGGTAATGCTGATCATTCGAGAACTTATTCAACCCCAAAAATGATGCAAATTGGGAGATAAATTGCTACCATTACCAATGTATTCAAGCTTATAGATATCAATTATACCATATATAGAGTTTACATTGTCAAGATCTGCATTTTACTGAAAAACAGCTTGAAAAAGTTAAGCCATTACAAGCAATATTAAAAAAGGTAAATGCAGCTAACAGTAATTCAATTTTGCAGAAATAAAGCAATTGTTAAAAAGTCATTAAATTTAAGCTTCAAAGTGTACCATATTGAGTACTGTTGCCACTGCTTGAACTCTCAAGTTTAGACCTTGAAGATATACACCCTCCAAAAAATCTCAGCTTAATCCAACACCCTGTTTCTTCACCATCATCTTCTTTTTTCTTACTTTCTTTCAATTTATCCATGTTCAAAACCCTGGTTTTTAAAGAATCTTGACCCACCCCCATTTTCCTTAAAAACCCTTAATTTAAAACTACAAAAACCCTATAAATTATCAAAATTTTAAAACCCAAAAATGATAACACCAAAAAGCATCAAACTTTACATAATCCTTAAATGGGTGTGTAATGTAAACACAAAAGAAGCAAGACCCAGATCATAAATCGGGTCGAATAATTGAAATGGGAGTGAGAATGGTTGAACCCAGATCATAGAATGATATGCAAAGACAAAGGCACTGAGTAGTGAGAGTGGATCATGTTTAAGAACCCTAATTTCAAGAAACACAGGGGGTATTTGTGAGTCAAAAATTAAGTCCGGATATTCCCATACTCACTGATTTTGTTGAAAGAGACAGGGCAAAAGGAAGAAGAGTAGGACATAAATAGATATAACTAGACATTATTTATTTATTTATTTATACGGTAAAAAGGAAAAGGTAGCTTAATTTATTTTAATTCCGAGAAAAGAGAGACAGACAGGGGCAGTTATCGAGGAGTGAAAAACGAAAGGAAAAGAAAGGGGGGTATGTGTGTCTCTTTGTGCGTTTTTGCGTGAAAATCTAAATTAAAAATATTATTCCGTTTGTAATCTTAATCTCTATCTCTATGTTTAATAGATTTAGATTTCCATATTATGTTTGTAGAGTGCTCCCAATCAACACTAAATTTCTTCTAGGACTAACCAACCATTTAGCGCTACATAAGCACATTCATCCCACTTCCTTCCTAGAACTAAAACAGGACTAAACGCTTCCAACAATGACACTCCTTCCTCACCCACTATATTAATTAATTAATCAATTGTACAAGATTAGTAGCAAAAGGTACCACAAAACTTGCAAGCCTTCGCCCTCAAATATGTTGTAAATGGACGAAAGAGAGGACGGGTCTCGTGGGCGATGGTCTGGGCGCGAGCTGGGCGAAGCCGGTGCCATCGGCGCCCAGCATGGGCGCGAGCTGGGCGGAGCCTGGGCGCAACGGTTGGGAGCACTCTAATAAAACAATTCTGTTATGATCCCCAATTCGATATTTGAGTTCTACACTTAAACTTATAGCTATATATGGCCAACTTCCGAATTTTGTATTTTTTTTTCTTTATAAATTGCATGAAATCCCAATGTTAATTTCGGGTGTCCTCAGATTCTTAAGCAATTTAAGGGAGATCGAAACAAATTTACTATATATGTAGTGACTGTGAAAAGATTTATATTGTGTTGAAAAATTTTTTGAAAGAATAATTTTAATGTGGTAATGTTGTAAGATGTAGAAGTGTAGTGACTAATGTTTTTGGTAGGGTTATGAAAAGATTTGAGTGATGTGAAAAAATTTGATTGAAAGTTGATCGAAAAATATTCAACCAATGATGTAATAATGACGAATGTTTATTCGTTTGCTCGTTACTTGTTGATTGATGGCTTAAATTTAAAAGGCAAAACACCTCTGATCGTACTTATTCTGGACATCAGATATGATATGAGTGCAGAACTAGATCACGTAAATGGTGAACGGCTTAATCGGATGTCGCTCTCTGATTAACGATGATTACAGGATCAAATGCCACTTGAGCCCGATTCAACTTCTTCCACTTGCACAATCTCGAGAGAGAGAAACATCTCTAGAGAGAGAAAGTGACTACTCTGATAATATTTCCATCTATCCTCATAATGGAGGCGTAGGTCTCCTAATAAACCGAATTCGGTTTTGAATTCGATTTCGGTTAAACTGAATTCAAAATTTATAAAACCAAAAACGAAACTGAAAATCGAATTAAAAATTCGGTTTTGGGTTTTGATCGATCCAAAAACCATTTTATTAATTCGGTTTGGTTTTTTTTGCTTTGTTTTTTTGGGTTAAACGGTTTCAAACCAAATACTGAACACCTATCAATCCTCATGGATAGGGCACGTGTCACGAACTGATTGGCCAGTCAACCCTGACTGGTAAATCTTGAAATATTTGGGGCACGGCTTCCTTGTGACCTACTTGATGACGTGTATTATTCCATCATAATAGGTTTACACACTGACCGCTGCTTGTATTCTATAATGCTAAGTGCTAGCCGACAAAACAAAAAATACCCCAACCCGACTATTAAAACGTTACGCCATTTTAAACCACTTTTTTTCTTTTCTTTTTTTCATAAAGCTGGCCCTGTAGTGACCCGAACTTTTCCATGTTTATTTATATTAAATGAAATTGATATTTACATGATTAAGTGTTTCCAACATGTTAAGCAATCAAACTTGTTAAGACTTGATTAATTGAAATAGGTTTCATATAGACAATTGACCACCCAAGTTGACCGGCGATTCACGAACGTTAAAACTTGTAAAAACTATATGATGACATATATATATATATATATATATATATATATATATATATATATATATATATATATATATATATATATATATATATATATATATATATATAGTTAACATGATATTATGATAAGTATGTATCTCATTAAGTATATTAACAATGAACTACATATGTAAAAACAAGACTACTAACTTAAGGATTTCGAAACGAGACATACATGTAACGATTATCGTTGTAACAACATTTAAATGTATATATACCATATTAAGATATATTAATACATCATAATATCATGATAATGTAATAATTTAATATCTCATTAGATATAATAAACAATGGGTTAACAACATTTAACAAGATCGTTAACTTAAAGGTTTCAAAACAACATTTACATGTAACGACTAACGATGACTTAACGACTCAGTTAAAATGTATATACATGTAGTGTTTTAATATGTATTCATACACTTTTTAAAGACTTCAAGACACTTATCAAAGCACTTCTACTTAACAAAAATGCTTACGATTACATCCTCATTCATTTTCATCAACAATGCTACTCGTATGCACTCGTATTTATACTTGTACAATACACAACTTCTAAATGTATTTACTATTGGTATATACACTTCAATGATCAGCTCTTAGCAGCCCATGTGAGTCGCCTAACCATGTGAGAACCATCATTTAACATCTAGCATGAAATATCTCACAAAATTACAAACTAATGGAGCCTATATGGAGACTAACATTCACGTGAATGAGAGGTACCACAAACACATTCACTTTGCAATTTTCTTGAATCAAACTACTCTCTCTCAAGTGTTCTTCCTTTGTTCTAAGTGTTCTTCATCATCTTCAACAAAAAGCTAGCTCAATCTAGTTCATAAATCCATACATAAACCAAGTTATAAAATAACTACTCAAGAACACACCAACAACACTTCCAAGTTTGCTAATTTACTTCCAATCTTGCAAATCCACTTTGAGTGATCATCCAACCTCAAGAAATCTTTCTTATTTACAGTAAGATATCTTTCTAATATAAGGTAATACTCATATTCAAACTTTGATTTAATTTCTATAACTTTAACAATCTTATTTCGAGTAGAAATCTTACTTGAACTTGTTTTCGAGTCATGATTTTGCTTCAAGAACTTTCAAGCCATCCAAGGATCTTTTGAAGCTAGATCTATTTTTCTCATTTCCAATAGGTTTATCCACAAAACCCGAGGTAGTAATAATGTTCATAACATCATTCGATTCATATATATATAACTACCTTATTCGAAGGTTTAAACTTGTAATCACTAGAACATAGTTTAGTTAATTCTAAACTTGTTCGCAAACAAAAGTTAATCCTTCTAACTTGACTTTTAAAATCAACTAAACACATGTTCTATATCTATATGATATGCTAACTTAATGATTTAAAATCCGAAAACACGAAAAACACCGTAAAACCAGATATACGCCGTCGTAGTAACACCGCGGGCTGTTTTGGGTTAGTTAATTAAAAACTATGATAAACTTTGATTTAAAAGTTTTTCTTCTGAGAAAATGATTTTTCTTATGAACATGAAACTATATCCAAAAATCATGGTTAAACTCAAAGTGGAAGTATGTTTTCCAAAATGGTCATCTAGACGTCGTTCTTTCGACTGAAATGACTACCTTTACAAAAATGACTTGTAACCTGTATTTCCGACTATAAACTTATACTTTTTCTGTTTCGATTCATAAATTTAAGTTCAATATAAAACCATAGCAACTTGAATCACTCAAAACGGTTTTAAAACGAAGAAGTTATGGGTAAAACAAGATTGGATATTTTTGCTTGTTGTAACTACGTGAAAATTGGTAACAAATCTATATTATTCATATCCTAGCTAACTCATATTGTATTATACATGTATTCTAATATATTTTTTAATCTTGGGATACCATAGACACGTATGCAAATGTTTTGACATATCATATCGACCCATGTATATATATTATTTGGAACAACCATAGACACTCTATATGCAGTAATGTCGGAGTTAACTATACAGGGTTGAGGTTGATTCCAAAAATATATATACTTTGAGTTATGATCTAGCCTGAGACGTGTATACACTGGGTCGTGGATTGATTCAAGATATTATATATCGATTTATTTCTGTACATCTAACTATGAACAACTAGTTGTAGGTTACTGATGTCATGCGAGGTGTATATAAAATAGTTTATATTTTACTAGGAAAAACTATTAAATACGATACAATTTTACACAAGATATTTATTTATTTATAGAATGGATATACTTAAACCTTGCTACAACACTTATAGGCAGTGTACCTAATCGTACAGTAGTGTAGTTTTTAGTAAGTCCGGTTCGTTCCACAGGGAAATCTTTAAACAAAGCTCAACGCTATATTAGTTTACTTTTATAAAAATACAAATATATATATATGTAATATTATTATTATAAAGGGGGGTTTTTACCGTTTAATGACCGGTTTGTCGATTTTAAGACTTTAGTCGCAGTTAAAACCTAATGTAAAATATAAAATAAATACAAGACTTAAATTAAAGCGTAAAGTAAATAACGATAATGAAATTGCAAATAATAAAAGTGCGATAAAATAAAATTGCGATAATTAAAAAGTACGATAATTAAAAGTGCGATTAAATAACAATAAATAAAAATGCGATAATTAGAAGTGCAATTAAATATAAAATAAAGGAAATTAAATATGAAATAAAAGAATTATGCTTATTTAAACTTCCGTAATCATGATGTTTGACGTGTTGATTTTAGTTTTATGCCCATGGGTTAATTGTCCTTTGTCCTGGATTATTTAATATGTCCGTCTGGTTTTTGTCCATAACAGTCCATCAGTCATAAATATAAAGTGCGAGTGTCCTCGTCAAATTATTATTATACCCGAAGTTAAATATTCCAACTAATTGGGGATTCGAATTGTAACAAGGTTTTAATACTTTGTTTAATGAATACACCAGGTTATCGACTGCGTGTAAACCAAGGTTTTACTACTTTGTTAACAATTACACCAATTACCCTTGAATGTAATTTCACCCCTGTTTTAATTATTCTAGTGGCTATTAATCCATTCCCGTGTCCGGTTAAATGAACGATTATTCGTACATATAAATACCCCGCCCATCGTGTCCGATCGAGTGTATATGGTAATTTATAGGGATGCCCAATTGTAAATCTTTATATTAACATTAACAAACTATCATTTAGTTAAACAAATATAAAGCCCATTAATAGCCCATAGTCTAATTTCCACAAGTGTCGTTCTTTTGTCCAAACCCCAATTATGGTACAAAGCCCAATTACCCAATTTTAGTAATTAGCCCAACAACATGATTACTTCGTTTTAAATAAGCATAATAATAACTTAGCTACAAGACATTAATATAAAAAGTTTGAACATAACTTACAATGATTAAAAATAGCGTAGCGTTACACGGACAGAATTTCGACTTACACCCTTACAACATTCGCTAACATACCCTTATTATTAGAATTATAATTATAATTAAAATATAAATTATATATATATATATATATATATATATATATAAATTTTACGTATGATAAGAGAAGAAAAAGATATGAATTGTGATCAGAATTCGGTTGGCTTTATAGGGAATTTCGATTTTTGGGGCTCCGCGACTCGCGGTGAATTTTGCCTTCAAACTCCGCGAGTCGCGGAGGTTACTTTTACAGCTCAGAGGAGTTTGGCTCTTTGTTTACCGACGGTTTATAATATATATATAATATATATATAATTAATATAATTAATTATATATTATATTATATTTATATACATAGTTAACTTGTAATTTTTAGTCCGTTGCGTCGAGCGTTAAGAGTTGACTCTGGTCCCGGTTCCGGATTTTTGAACGTCCTTGCGTACAATTTTATATTTTGTACTTTGCGTTTTGAATCTTGTACTCTTGTGATTTCGAGACGTTTCTTATCAATAATTGGAACCTCTTTGATTGTCTTTTGTTCTTTTGAGCTTTTTGGTCGTTTGCGTCTTCAATTCGTCGAATCTGTCTTTTGTCTTCACCTTTTATTATTTAAACAAATATCACTTGTAAATAGAACAATTGCAACTAAAAGCTTGTCTTTCTTGAGGAATAATGCTATGAAATATATGTTCGTTTTTAGCATTATCAAATATTCCCACACTTGAGCGTTGCTTGTCCTCAAGCAATATTGTCTTGAAATACTAGAATCACTTCTTTATTCTTCACACTTTGTACATCAGTGATTTCTATATGGCGGTATAAACAATGGTAGTAACGATATGGTTTACAGTCCCACATGACTATAAAAAATTAGATCCATTAAGGAAATTGGATCTTTATGAAAACATTTGATCTTTTGAAAATTAAATCTAGTTTTTACCCTAGATAAGTTTTCCGGGATAACCCTTTACCGGTGTTTGCAAAATATTTTTGTGGGTTTGGTGGGTTTCAGATTTGAAAATTTTAGCTCAAAACTTATGGTTTTGTGTCACCCACTTGCTAACCTTGTATTTGGAAAGCAACACGTCCAGTTTACTTGTCCCGTATATTACCTTTCGGTAAACTACCGTCCGGTTGTAAAGGAAAGCGTTGAACAAGCAACTGTTAAGGCAATGTCCCGTGACATGCTTTTGATTATGGTCTATAACGTGTCGGACGCAATTACTATCCTTGGTAGGAGCAATAGTAAAGCTCACCCTTATAATTTTTCGGTATGGCACAAGGTCCTGTCTTTGACCACTATGCAACCACCGTTCTTACGGTTGACACCCGATTTAGTTCAGGTGACCTAATGAATTCCAGGTGAATTCCTAGGATTTTACGTTCAATGGTAATGAACGCATTGAAAATAGGGTTTTCAGAAAACAAATCGGTTTATAATTTTGATCAAAATATTTTCTCGTTCAAGCTCGAGTTTAGATATCATTGAATTCCATGAGTTTGTAATTCTCAATCTTTAAGGTCAATCTCTAGGATTGAGTAATATCAGTCTTAAAAGCTGATTTTTAATCTTTAAGGAGATTATCCTTTCTGGGGATCTGATTCATTAGTCTTATCCAGCTAATTTGCATGGTGCCCCCCCATTGTACGAGATAAATCCTTCTCATGGTTAGGATAAATCTGACCACTTGGCGACCCTGTTTAATGCTGAGGTCCGTGGATTTCCTGCTGATTTTAGTGATGACTTTTCTAGATTTTTCGTCAACCTACAGCTGGTCTGAACGACAACTTCATGACCTAAATCAAGAAGCGCGTGTCTTTTTCGGAAGACTTTACTTCCTTTTAATGATGGAATTGATTCATCGTGTAGATCCATCTCTTCTTTTTTTTTTCATCGGGTAAAACAGTTTAGTTTAGTCCAAAACAAAAGTATTTTCAGTTATTTGTTACAGATATATGTGACATATGTTTAAGATAACTTGGTAAATTTTCCCACACTTGACTTTTATTTTCCTTTTTATCGTCCTCTATTCCATTTTAAATGAATTTTAACATTTTAGTTTGTTTCTCAATTTATGTCCTTTCCGAGGTAACAATAATTTCGGTGTTAAAACCTAGTCTTATCGCTCATAAATATGTATAAACATAATTTGAATTCATTTAATTGAAAATTTGGAAAAATTTTACTAGAATTGGGTAGTCAGTATATAAGACTAGGGCTGTTCTTTTTTATCAGAGAGCACTAGATTCTAATACAACTACTGCTTTACTAGTATTTTTAATGGTAACCAAGTGTATAAAGTAAAAAAATTTTAAAATCCGAAAGAATTTAACCCCTTCCCACACTTAAGATCTTGCAATGCCCTCATTTGCAAGAAATCAGTAACAATTTAAATTATTGAGGGTGATTTGTGTGAAAATGATTAGATTTTACCAAAGTTTCCAAATATATTGGCGTTTGTTTGCTGAATGATAAATGGTGCACATCATTTGTTCATTCCGTCTTGTTGTTATTTCACATATATTTTGCATCTTGTCGTCAAAATTAGTTGTTTTTGCTGAACTTAATGCCAGTCTTTGAAAATGCGTTGTTTTACCCTGTTGTGTACATAAGATAAACTGCAAACATATATACATATTTTTGAAGTTTGGTATATTACCCCACATTCAAAAATTATTAAAATCTAAGAATAAAAGTTATATAATTATAAAAATGATTACAATATTAACAAAAGTATTAAACGTATCAATAATTACAAATTACAAAATAAAAAAAAAATAAGTAAACTAAGGATGATATTGGTACCAATAGGGGTTCCAGGCATAACCATAAGTGCTATAGAATGCTTCGGCAGGGTCATACGTAGGATATGGTGGCTGCATCTCTATAGACCAAGGAGGGAAGATGGGTTTCGGTGTAGGAATATAGTTTCTACCTATATGTTGGCAATGAGCTATGATCTGGTTCTGATGAACTTGCCAATCATCAAATGCTCTCTGTCTAGCATTTTCGTATTCCTGAGAAGCTATAAACCTATGCATTTCTTGCATCTCATTCCCCCCTCCTACATTACCTTGCTGCTGGTTTCTCTCCACCTGTGGATGTCTACCATGGTATCGTACTGTGGCGTTATTTCGCCTCTTCAAAACTTTCGCACCATGGTATACATTTAAACCTATAGTATCGCGGGGTTCTGGTTCTTCTACTAATAATCCCCCCCGACTTATATCCACACCGAGATATTCACCAATCAAAGTAATAAAAATACCACCTCCTATTATGCTATGTGGTCGCATCCCCCGAACCATAGCTGATAAATAATAACCCACACAATATGGTATACTTACAGCGCTTTGTGGGTCTCGAATACACATATGGTAAAACAAATCTTGTTCATTTACTTTTTCCTTGTTTTTACCCCTTTGTGTAATCGAATTAGCTAAAAACCTATGTATCACTCTTAATTCGGCTCTATCTATATCCAAATAAGAGTAATTTCCCCCTTTGAAACGGTGATGGCTTGTCATTTGACTCCACACACCGTGTGTATCAAAATTTTCATCTATCTTTCTACCGTTTAGTATCAATCCTCTACAATCGGCAGACGCTAACTCCTCAGGCGTATATATACGTAAAGCCTGAGCCATGTCCAGTAAAGACATGTGGCGCATCGAACCGCCTAACAAAAATCTAATAAAAGAACGATCGGTTAAACTAGCTACCCGATCATTCAACTCTATACTACATAACAATTCTTCACACCATACTTTATATACAGGTCTACGTATGGTGAATAAACATATCCAGTCATTAAAAGAAGAATTACCATACCTCTGTACAAGTAATTCCCTAATTGGCCCGGCCAATTCTACAGCTTCTAAGGGTCCCCATTCTATGACCCTCGGTACCTCAACAACCTTAGAATGAAGAGTATGCAAACCCCGTTGATATTTTGGATAATCTATCCAAAGTCTGTCAAATCTCAGGTTCGGGTGCAACTCTTCCAAGTGCATATCGGAAAAGGTCATGATTGGATGAGGTATATCCTGCTTGTAGTAGTTATCCACCTCCTGTTGTTCCAAATTCTCAGTAGGAGCATTGCGGGCTTGGGATGAAGATTCACCCCTTTCATTCTGCAAAACACATCAAACACAATTTTTTGTGCATCCAAATATGCATTAGTGTTAGCAAAATCATCAATCAAAATAATTACAATGACATTATCAATTTATATCAAATTTAAGCTCATTTTCACATTTTTATCAAATCTACACTTTTTCAAATAAGCATATACAAAAATTTTCGTCAAGTTCATAAGCATTCAACTCAAATAACATGTCAAGATAATCATTACTAGCAATCAAACAAGTCTCAAATGGCATTATCTTTCAAAAATCAAGTTCATGAATTTTAGACTTGAAAAAGTCCACTTTAATTCTCAAAATCATGTTTAGGCTCAAAGTTTGGATCATTTAACTACCTAGACATGTTACACTACTCAATTTAGCAACAATTCATGACAAAAATCGGCCATAACCTGTTTATATCAAAAAGCCCCAAATTTGCTCAAGAACACAAACCCTAGATTATTCAAAATTTGAAGTTTAAGGCTTCTAATCATGTTAAACAGCATCAATCTAGGTTATACAAGCATAATACATAAACAATTTAAGTCTAATTACACTAAAAAGCATCAAAATCAATTTGGGGAAAAAATAGCTCAAGAACACCAAATTTCGGATTAAATGGTGTTTAGGTGTAGAAATTTACCGTTTTTCTTGAGTAATTCTTAGATAGCATCCTTCTCAACATGATTTTAGCAAAAAATTTGGTGATTAACGGTTAAAAATTGGGATTTTTGGGGGTGGTTTTCGGGTTTTTTCGCAGCTATTTTCGCAGTATGTTTTTGTTTTGGGTTGGGGACTGATCTGTTCTGCGGGTATATTTTTTTTCTGATTTTCGGTCCCTCCGCGAGTCGCGGGGATTTACCCTCCAAACTCCGCGACTCGCGGAGTTTTTTTTTTTTTTTTTTTTTTTTTTATATTCATTAACTTTTGAAAACAATTAAGAAATTAATTTTAAAATTTTGTTTCCCTTATTATTTAGGACGAGGTCGTTTCGGATCAATGTCCTAGTCCGTCTCTCGACAAAATTTTAAAATTTGTCTTTTTGTAGCGATTGTTTTAAAAGCTAAGATTTTTGGGTTTTTTTTAATGTTTTTGGCATACTTTAAATTAATAAGATTAAAAATAATGATAATAAAAGTTCTCGTCCCTCCCTTGGGTAAAGCAATTTCGGTTCAAAGACCTAGTCTTCAACTTACGACGAATTTTAAAAATCATATTCTTAACTTAATGAGATAAAGTAAATTTTTGTTTTTAAATTCACACAACTTAAATATAAAATTCAAAATTAATATTAAAAATTCACACCAAACTTAAAATTTAAAATGCATAAAATTAAGAATTTATATTTTAAAAATTAAAAGTTCACACCAAACTTAATTTAAAAAATCAAATAATTATAATTTTAAAAATATTATTTTTACAAAGTTTACAATATTAATTTAAGATTTAAATATTAATTTTAAAAACATGGTAAAAAATAAATTTAAAAATCTTTTTGTCTTTTTATCCCACTTTAATCAATCAAATATTATCAAAAATATGCGCCCCTCTTTTCGGTAAAGTAATTTCGGTTCCAAGACCTAATTTAACTCATGACGAATTTTTGAAATATTTTGAGTTGATTGATTAAAGATATTTATACCTTAAGAATAAACGTTAAATTTCGCAGTGATGTAATAAATTTTTGAATGATATCAATAATTTCGGTCGCCAAACCTAATTTTATTTAATACCAATTTAATACTTTTTAGCGAACAAATTAGCGTTTATTATCAAAAGGTTAAAAATAAAAATAAAAATAAAAACTGTACAGACATACCTGTGAAATAGATTTCTTAGTTATATGATCTATCCCATTCATAAGATAGTCGGTTTAATTGGTTTTCCATGGCTACATAGGCGTAACCTCGAGCATTCA
This sequence comes from Rutidosis leptorrhynchoides, assembly GCF_046630445.1. Classification (NCBI taxonomy): domain Eukaryota; kingdom Viridiplantae; phylum Streptophyta; class Magnoliopsida; order Asterales; family Asteraceae; genus Rutidosis; species Rutidosis leptorrhynchoides. Next base: position 244,040,063 of record NC_092341.1, read on the forward strand.
GTGTCTTTTCTTCTAAACATATGAACGGTCCGTCTCTGCATAAAGTAACAAATTCGGTATTTGAATAGGTTTGATTATTTGAACATTTACCTCCATGTGACCATTTTCCGCATTTGTGACATCGTTCTAGGTGTCGTGCTTTTCTTTTCGCTGCCGATTTTGATTTTCCTTTACCAAATTGTAACTTATTATCTTCGCATCTGGATTCTTTTCTAACTCCGTCCATTCTTTCTCTGATTACTGATACTATTTCACTCGGTAGTATGTCATTATTACGTTTAGTGATCAAAGCGTGTAGCATTAGACCATGGTTTAGTTCACAGGCAGTCTTCATTTCGTAAAAACCTAAAAAAAATAAAAAATCAGAATGGGGGGAGAAGACTAGTTCTTTAGGGTCTGCTAGGGAAAGACCATTCGGGTTCCATTTTCGAGAACTACATGAAAACAGACAATCTAACTCTAACAGAAATACATATTATCCTTTAAAGACTTGATTCTCCCCACACTTAGTTAGCTGTGGTGTCGAAATTGTGATTAACTTCGTTGTCGACTTCCATCGGACCATGTATGTAATGTTTAACTCTGTGACCATTAACTTTAAATTCAAACCCATTTGAATTTATTAATTCTATCGTTCCGTATGGGAAAACTCTTTTGACTATGAATGGTCCAGACCATCTTGATTTCAATTTTCCAGGAAATAGCTTGAATCGTGAGTTGAAAAGAAGAACTCTGTCTCCTTCTTTAAATTCTTTTGAACTTCTGATTCTTTTATCATGCCATTTCTTCGTTCTTTCTTTATAGATTAACGAATTTTCGTATGCTTCATGTCTTAATTCTTCTAATTCGTTTAGTTGACTTAATCGTAGACGTCCGGCTTCATGTAAATCAAGATTACATGTCTTCAAAGCCCAAAATGCTTTGTGTTCAATTTCTACTGGAAGATGACATGCTTTTCCATAAACAAGTCTAAAAGGTGTGGTTCCAATTGGAGTTTTGTAGGCTGTTCTAAAAGCCCAGAGTGCATCCTCCAATTTAATAGACCATTCCTTCGGATTTGATCCTACGGTTTTCTCTAGAATACGTTTTAAAGCTCGGTTGGTATTTTCAACTTGTCCACTTGTTTGTGGATGATATGCGGTGGAGATTTTATGAGTTACTCCATATCTTTTAAGAACTTTCTCAAGTTGATTATTACAGAAATGAGTACCCCGATCACTTATTAAAGCTTTCGGTGTTCCAAACCTTGCAAAAAGACGTTTTAAAAAGTTGACTACAACTCGTGCATCATTAGTTGGGAGAGCTTGTGCTTCCGCCCATTTAGATACATAATCAATGGCTACGAGTATATATAGATTATTATGATATTTTGGAAATGGACCCATAAAGTCAATACCCCAAATGTCAAATACTTCACATACTTGGATGACATTTTGTGGCATTTCATCACGTTGACTTATTTTTCCGGCCCTTTGACATGCATCACAGGATTTGCAAAGAAGGTGTGCGTCTTTGTAAATTGTAGGCCAATAGAATCCAGCTTCATAAACTTTTCTTGCTGTTAATTGAGGCCCATAATGCCCTCCTGTTGGTCCTGTGTGACAATGGTTTAAAATTTTAATAGCTTCATCTCCAAATACACATCGGCGTATTATTCCATCGGGACAACTTTTAAACAGATGTGGATCTTCCCAGAAATAGTGTTTTATATCACTGAAGAATTTCTTTCGTCTTTGGTACGATAATCCTTTTTCAAGGAATCCACAAACTAAGTAGTTTGCATAGTCTGCAAACCATGGGATTTCATTATAATCTATCTTCAATAGATATTCATCAGGAAAGTTGTCTTGTATGGCCGATTCATTCAGAACTTCTAATTCGGGATTTTCAAGACGAGAAAGATGATCAGCGGCGAGATTTTCTGCTCCTCTTTTATCTCGGATTTCAATATCAAACTCTTGTAAGAGTAATATCCAACGGATTAATCTTGGTTTAGCATCTTGTTTTGAAAATAGGTATCTAAGAGCAGAATGGTCGGTATAGACCACCGTTTTTGCTAGAACGAGATATGATCGAAATTTGTCAAAAGCAAAGACAATAGCAAGGAGTTCTTTTTCAGTAGTTGTATAGTTTGTTTGTGCTCCTTGTAACGTCTTACTAGCATAATATATAGGTTGAAATCGTTTTTCAATCCTTTGTCCTAAAACGGCTCCCATTGCAAAATCACTTGCATCGCACATTAGTTCAAATGGTAGATTCCAATTTGGTGTTATCATGATCGGTGCATTAGTGAGTTTTTCTTTAAGAATATTAAAAGATTTGATACATTCATCTGAAAAGATGAATGGCGCATCCTTTTCTAGGAGTTTATTCATAGGAGTGGCAATTTTAGAAAAATCTTTTATGAAACGTCGGTAAAAACCGGCATGCCCTAGAAAACTCCTAACTCCTCTAACATTGGTGGGATGTGGAAGTTTAGCAATTACATCTACTTTAGCTCTATCCACTTCAATTCCTTCTTTTGAAATTTTATGTCCAAGAACGATGCCTTCTTTAACCATGAAATGGCATTTCTCCCAATTAAGTACTAGATTTGATTGTTCGCATCTAATTAGCATTCGTTCCAGATTAACTAGACATGATTTAAATGTATCACCGAAGACTGAAAAGTCATCCATGAATACTTCCATGCATTCTTCTATCATGTCGTGAAAAATCGCCATCATACACCTTTGAAAGGTTGCAGGGGCGTTGCAAAGTCCAAATGGCATGCGTTTGTAAGCAAAAGTACCATAAGGGCACGTGAATGTGGTTTTCTCTTGGTCCTCGGGTGCTATTGGAATTTGAAAATATCCGGAAAATCCATCTAGAAAACAATAGTAACTATTTCCGGCTAATCTTTCCAACATTTGATCTATGAAAGGTAAGGGAAAGTGATCTTTTCTGGTGGCGTCATTTAATTTTCTATAATCAATACATACACGCCATCCTGTTACAGTCCTAGTAGGAATAAGCTCATTTTTCTCATTTGTAATGACAGTCATGCCACCCTTCTTAGGTACGCATTGAACTGGGCTTACCCATGGACTATCAGAAATTGGATATATCAAACCTGCATCTAGCAGTTTAATAATCTCTTTCTTAACTACATCTTGCATATTAGGATTTAGTCTTCGTTGGCGTTGCACATACGTTTTATGACCTTCTTCCATAAGGATTTTATGTGTGCAATACGAAGGACTTATTCCTTTAATATCATGAATCTTCCATGCAATGGCTGGTTTATGAGCTTTCAACACAGAAATGAGTTGTGATTTCTCATTTTCAGTAAGAGAAGACGATATTATTACAGGTAATTCCGATTCACCATGTAAATAAGCATATTCCAAATGGTTTGGAAGTGGCTTTAACTCTAATTTCGGAGGTTCTTCTATCGATGATTTATATCGATATCTGTCTTCTTCTTTTAGCATTTGAATTTCTTCTGTTGTTGGTTCATATCCATTAGCTATAAGTGTAGTTAACATTTCAGCTTCATCAATTGGTTCATTACCTTCTCCTAAAGAACATTCTCCTGTTCCTTGTAATTCTGGAAATTCTTCTAATAATTCTGCATGTGCATCTATAGTTTGAATATAATAACATGTATCATCTGCAGATTGTGGTTGTTGCATTGCTCTATCAACTAAAAAGGTAACACTCTCATCCTCTATACTTAGGGTCAGTTTCTTACCGAACACGTCTATCATTGCTTTAGCCGTGTTTAAGAATGGTCTTCCTAATATGAGAGGAACTTGAGAATCTTCTTCCATGTCCAGAACAACAAAATCTACTGGAAATACTAAAGTACCAACTTTAACTAGCATGTTCTCCATTATCCCTCTAGGATATTTTATTGATCTATCGGCTAGTTGTATGCTTATTCTGGTTGGTTTTAATTCTCCAAGGTCTAGTTTAGCGTATAGTGAATACGGCATTAGATTTATACTAGCACCTAAGTCTGCCAATGCTTCTATTGAACTAAGACTACCCAGAAAACATGGAATTGTGAAACTTCCTGGATCAGATAGTTTTTCTGGTATCTTATTCAACAGCACTGCTGAACAATTAGCATTCATAGTAACAGCCGAGAGTTCTTCCATTTTCTTTCTATTTGAGATTAGATCTTTCAAGAATTTAGCATATCTTGGCATTCCTGAAATCACATCAATGAAAGGAAGATTTACATTTATCTGTTTAAACATATCCAAGAATTTGGATTGCTCGGCTTCAAGTTTTTCTTTCTTCATTTTACTCGGGTAAAGAAGTGGTGGTTGGTATGGTTTAACATAAGGTTTATCCTTAACTGTGTTATTTTCATTAACCTTTTCAACTACCGGTTCTTTTTTCTTTTCTTGATCAGGTTGTGGTTCTTGTGGAGTAGGAATGGCTTCATCAGAAGTTACAGGTATTTCAGGTGGTTTAAGTGTTGTACCACTTCTTGTGGTAATGGCTTTAGCTGTTTCATTCCGGGGGTTAGCATTTGTATCACTAGGTAGACTTCCCGGTTTTCTTTCACCTATTAACCTTGCTAGGTTACTTACTTCTTGTTCCAGATTTTGAATAGAAGCTTGTTGATTTCTAAATGCTTGAGCATTTTGTTCATTGGTTTGTTTCTGAGATGTGAAAAACTGCGTTTGAGTTTCAACTAGCTTCGTCATCATATCTTCTAAATTCGGCTTTTTATCATCGGTTTGTTGTGGTGGTTTGTTTTGAAAATTTGGTCTTTGCTGATTGTAAGTATTATTGGATACTTGTTGATTGCTAGGACCTTGTTGGTTGTTGTATGGAATATTTCGGTTATAATTCTGGTTTTGATTGTAATTAGGTCTTGGCGGTTGATAATTATTCTGATAATTATTTCCAAGCCTTTGGTTCATGTACGAAACATTCTCTCTTTGTTCCATTGTTTGTTCAATACTGAGACAATCTTTTGTCAAATGTGGTCCTCCACACTGCTCACAACTAATTCGTATTGAGTGAATATCCTTAGTCATCTTTTCCATTCGTCTCTCCACAGCATCTATCTTTACGGAAATGGAATCTAAGTCATGGCTAGAATCGGCTCTAGCTGCTTTAGATGATCTAACGATATCTTTTTCTTGGTGCCACTCATGTGAGTGGGAAGCAGTGTTATCAATAATTTTGTAAGCATCAGTTTCGGTTTTCTTCATAATAGAACCACCAGCTGCTATATCTATGTCTTTCCTTGTAGTGATGTCGCATCCTTGGTAGAATATTTGTACTATTTGACAGGTGTCTAAACCATGTTGCGGACATCCTCTTAATAACTTTCCATATCTTGTCCACGCCTCATATAGAGTTTCATTTAGTTTCTGTGTGAACGTAACAATTTCTGCTTGAAGTCTTACGGCTTTAGATGCAGGAAAGAATTGTTTAAGAAATTTGTCAACTAAAACATCCCATGTATCGATCGCCCCTTCAGGTAACGATTCCAACCAATCTTTGGCTTCTCCCTTTAAAGTCCAGGGAAATAACATGAGATATATCTGTTCATCCTCCACTTCTCGTATTTTAAATAGTGTGCAGATCCTATTAAAGGTACGTAGATGTTCATTTGGATCTTCCTTCGGCGCACCACTAAATTGGCATTGATTAGTCACCATGTGTAGAATTTGTCCTTTGATTTCATAATCTGGCGCATTAATGTCTGGATGAGTAATTGCGTGACCTTGACCAGTGCGTTTAGCTCTCATTCGGTCTTCCATACTTAAAGGTTCCAGATTCTCCATAATTGAATTTGTTGAATCGGTATCACTAGATGATTCTGATTTAATGGTTCGTTCCTCAACAATCTCTGTTTGAATGATTGGTGGCTCCGGAGGAAAGTTTAATGGTTCAGGATCTACGAACCGTTCCTGAATATTCTCCGGATTCTCAATTGTGATGTTGGGTTCAAAAAATGGATTATCGGAAATTTGAACTGAAGTACTTGGTCGACTGGATGACGATTCTAAAGAAAAATCAACGGCAGTTATATTTGCTAAATGTCTTGATCTAGTTACAGGTGGTGAACGTACAAAAGGTGGTGAACGTCTTGCTCGGTGCATTCACTGAATATCCTATTAGTTTTTAAAATGAAAGAAAAATTATAATAAGTTATCCAATCAATAGACTTTTCTGATTTTGCCCACGTTTCGAATAGCCAAAAGATGCAGCAGAGGGGCAGGATTCGTTTGGTCTCAATATAATTGAGGACTGTTTGGCTCCAATAACCCGGTCCACGTACAAATCCAACTATTACTACGAACCAGAAAATTTTGATGTCTATCAATTTAACCACTTAAAATAAATTTTCGTAATTTTAAGAAATTTAGATAAGAAGTAGAATAAAAATTTATGTCCTAAAACTAGAATAGCGAGAAATAAGAAAGAAAAAGAGTTCGTCGAAAAAGGTCGAAAAAGAAAAAAATGGTTGAAAAATAAAAGGTGACGGAAAAAATAAAAGAAACTTATAAAAACTTAAAAATACTTTACTAACCTAACCTTATTACTACAACTAACTTAAAATTATAATCGCAAATTGAAATTACTAATTGGAATGATAATTGATACATAGTAAAAGGTGTCTAAAAAATATTAAAGCTTACAGGAAAAACTAAATACCAAATGGAAATAACTTAAAAAGAAACTAAAACTTAAAAAGGCGTCGCAAAATTTTAAAGTACCTAAATCTTAGTCTAAAGAAAAAGCACTTAAGGAATTCTACGGCAAAGCCTAAAAATCTAGGAGTTAAAATGACTATAGCAAAAACTAAGTTTAAAATTAAATATGAGCGAAAAATACAAATATTATGCTACAACAATTAAAAAGGGACAAAATATAAAAATATATAAAAAGTTGTAAAAAGTACAATTTTTATAAAAATATTATTTTTATATTATTTATTTAATAAAACTATTAATTTTACAATTTAATTAAACTAATTAATACTAAATACATAAATTAAATAAAAAGTAAATGTTAAAATAAAACTAATAATAATAATAATAATTATTAGGGTTAAATAATAATAATAATTAATTAACACCCGTAATTAATGCTGGTTTAGGGTTTTTTGTCGCCTGTCAGAAAGTCTCCGCGAGTCGCGACAATTAAAGCATCAAACCCCGCGAGTCGCGGGGTTCCAGAATTCAGCTGACAGGTTTGAATATTCGACGCGTTTTTTCTTTATTTATTTTTTTTTTATTTTCTGTTTTCTGTTTTTTCTATATATAAAAGATATTTAATAAAAGTTATATTTTTATAAATTAAAATAAAAATAAAGAAACTTATAAAACTTAAATATTTAACAAAATCTTAAAAATACTTATATTTTTGTTTTTTCTTTTTATATTTTTGAATAATTAAAACGTATTTTTACAAAAGCGAATTTTAATAAAAGTAAACAAAAATTTTTTTATTTTTTTTTATATTAGCGTTGCGCTTCCGGCGTTTAAGAGTGTTCCCCGGCAGCGGCGCCAAAAATACTTGATGTCATGCGAGGTGTATATAAAATAGTTTATATTTTACTAGGAAAAACTATTAAATACGATACAATTTTACACAAGATATTTATTTATTTATAGAATGGATATACTTAAACCTTGCTACAACACTTATAGGCAGTGTACCTAATCGTACAGTAGTGTAGTTTTTAGTAAGTCCGGTTCGTTCCACAGGGAAATCTTTAAACAAAGCTCAACGCTATATTAGTTTACTTTTATAAAAATACAAATATATATATATGTAATATTATTATTATAAAGGGGGGTTTTTACCGTTTAATGACCGGTTTGTCGATTTTAAGACTTTAGTCGCAGTTAAAACCTAATGTAAAATATAAAATAAATACAAGACTTAAATTAAAGCGTAAAGTAAATAACGATAATGAAATTGCGAATAATAAAAGTGCGATAAAATAAAATTGCGATAATTAAAAAGTACGATAATTAAAAGTGCGATTAAATAACAATAAATAAAAATGCGATAATTAGAAGTGCAATTAAATATAAAATAAAGGAAATTAAATATGAAATAAAAGAATTATGCTTATTTAAACTTCCGTAATCATGATGTTTGACGTGTTGATTTTAGTTTTATGCCCATGGGTTAATTGTCCTTTGTCCTGGATTATTTAATATGTCCGTCTGGTTTTTGTCCATAACAGTCCATCAGTCATAAATATAAAGTGCGAGTGTCCTCGTCAAATTATTATTATACCCGAAGTTAAATATTCCAACTAATTGGGGATTCGAATTGTAACAAGGTTTTAATACTTTGTTTAATGAATACACCAGGTTATCGACTGCGTGTAAACCAAGGTTTTACTACTTTGTTAACAATTACACCAATTACCCTTGAATGTAATTTCACCCCTGTTTTAATTATTCTAGTGGCTATTAATCCATTCCCGTGTCCGGTTAAATGAACGATTATTCGTACATATAAATACCCCGCCCATCGTGTCCGATCGAGTGTATATGGTAATTTATAGGGACTCCCAATTGTAAATCTTTATATTAACATTAACAAACTATCATTTAGTTAAACAAATATAAAGCCCATTAATAGCCCATAGTCTAATTTCCACAAGTGTCGTTCTTTTGTCCAAACCCCAATTATGGTACAAAGCCCAATTACCCAATTTTAGTAATTAGCCCAACATCATGATTACTTCGTTTTAAATAAGCATAATAATAACTTAGCTACGAGACATTAATATTAAAAGGTTGAACATAACTTACAATGATTAAAAATAGCGTAGCGTTACACGGACAGAATTTCGACTTACACCCTTACAACATTCGCTAACATACCCTTATTATTAGAATTATAATTATAATTAAAATATAAATTATATATATATATATAAATTTTACGTATGATAAGAGAAGAAAAAGATATGAATTGTGATCAGAATTCGGCTGGCTTTATAGGGAATTTCGATTTTTGGGGCTCCGCGACTCGCGGTGAATTTTGCCTTCAAACTCCGCGAGTCGCGGAGGTTACTTTTACAGCTCAGAGGAGTTTGGCTCTTTGTTTACCGACGGTTTATAATATATATAATATATATATAATTAATATAATTAATTATATATTATATTATATTTATATACATAGTTAACTTGTAATTTTTAGTCCGTTGCGTCGAGCGTTAAGAGTTGACTCTGGTCCCGGTTCCGGATTTTTGAACGTCCTTGCGTACAATTTTATATTTTGTACTTTGCGTTTTGAATCTTGTACTCTTGTGATTTCGAGACGTTTCTTATCAATAATTGGAACCTCTTTGATTGTCTTTTGTTCTTTTGAGCTTTTTGGTCGTTTGCGTCTTCAATTCGTCGAATCTGTCTTTTGTCTTCACCTTTTATTATTTAAACGAATATCACTTGTAAATAGAACAATTGCAACTAAAAGCTTGTCTTTCTTGAGGAATAATGCTATGAAATATATGTTCGTTTTTAGCATTATCAGTTACTAACGAGGACAGCTGACTTAATAAACTTAAAACAGTAAAACGTATTAAAAATGTTGTATATATATTTTGAACATACTTTGATATATATGTACATATTTGTTATAGGTTCGTGAATCGACCCAGTGGCCAAGTCTTACTTCCCGATGAGGTAAAAATCTGTGAAAGTGAGTTATAGTCCCACTTTTAAAATATAATATTTTGGGATGAGAATACATGCAGTTTTATAAATGTTTTACGAAATAGACACAAGTAATCGAAACTACATTATATGGGTGAATGATCGAAGACGAATATGCCCCTTTTGCTTGGTAACCTAAGAATTAGTAAACCGATCTACTAATTGACGCGAATCCTAAAGATAGATCTATTGGGCCTAACGAACCCCATCCATGGTTGCGGATGCTTTAGTACTTCGATGTTGTTTTATCATGTCCGATGGATGTCCCGGAATGATAGGGGATATTCTTATATGCATCTTGTTAATTTCGATTACCAGGTGTTCACCATATGAATGATTTTTATGCATGCATGCTGTTTATATGAAATGGAAATATGAAATCTTGTGGTCTATTAATACGAATTGATAAATATATAGGCTAAACCTATAACTCACCAACATTTTTGTTGACGTTTTAAGCATGTTTATTCTCAGGTAATTGTTAAGAGCTTTCGCTGTCGCATACTAAATTAAGGACAAGATTTGGAGAACATGCTTGTATAATATTGTTTGAAAACTCCATTCGAAGACATATGTTGTTGTGTAATATTATTGTAAACCATTATGTAATGGTCGTGTGAATATGCTATACTTTTGATTATCATTTTTTAAACCTTTAACGATAAATTAAAGGTTATGCTTTGTTTTAAAATCAAATGCAGTCTTTGAAAAATGTCTCATATAGAGGTCAAAACCTCGCAACGAAATCAATTAATATGGAACGTTTATAATCAATATGAACGGGACATTTCAGTTGGTATCCGAGCGTTGGTCTTAGAGAACTAGAAATTTGCATTAGTGTGTCTTATCGAGTTTGTTAGGATACATTAGTGAGTCTGGACTTCGACCGTGTTTTCTTTAAAAATGATTGCTTAACACTTTTGTTGAAAACTACAAATTGTAACATGTAAATATTATGTGATATATTAATCTTTTAACATGTTTGATATTGTGTAATAGATGTCTACCTCTAGTACAAATCCCATCGACTCACCTAATAATAATGAAGAGTCGAATATATTTTGGGAAGATTCACAAATTCCCGAAGAGGAACCGGAAGAGGAGGAACCGGAAGAGGAGGAACCGGAAGAGGAGGAACCGGAAGAAGAGGAACCGAAAGAAGAAGAGGTTCCGAAGGAAGAAATATTGATACCTACAGTAAATCGATTAAGTAAAAGAAAATCCTCAACCAACGGACCAAAGTTAATTGGTCAATGGTGTTTCCATCGAGGAAGCAAAATATTGGGAAGATTACCAATTTTCCGATGAATCGGATCCCAATGAGGATTCCGATGATGTTATAGAAATTACCTCGACCCAATTTAATAAAGCAAAAAAAAATAATAAGGGAAAAAGTGTAAAAATAGAGAAACCTGATTCCAACTCCGATGAGCTTTATATGTATCGGCAACCTCCGTTTTTCCTAAATTGTAACAATAACCCGGGAACCTCTAAACCACCAGGTTTTTCTAAACCATTGTGGAAAACGGCGGCTCGTATTAGAGGAACACCATATATCTCTAGAAAATTAGGAAAACTAACCAAGTCCGAAGAAGAAGAAACCAGTGATTCAGATTAGGGAGTTGTAATCATGTTGTGTATTATATGTATTGTAGTGTGCTTGTACTTTTATGTTCTATGTAAAAATTGCTTGTATTGTTTGTTAATTATCTTTTATGAATCTAATCCTTGTCTATTTTACAGTATAAAAACAAAATGGACCTTAAGAGTAGACAACCGAATATTTTAGAAGGCCTACCAGAGGATATGATTGAGGAAATCTTGTCTAGAGTCGGTCAGAATTTATCAGCACATTTAGTTATGGCGAAATTAACTTGTAAAACATTTGAAAGACTTTCCAGAAATGCCTTAGTTTACAAAAGGCTTTCCTTTGATAGGTGGGGTATATCGCGTTGGGGAGACCGTAAGTTATGCCGTGTCTTCTTTAAAGCGTTAAATGCGGAGAACCCAAATGCAATTTTACGCTACGGGTTAAGAACCTATTTTGACTCAACATATCCCAACATAGGATTTCGTGAGTTAGAAAGAGCTTCTAACATGCAACATAAAGAAGCATGTTATACTTACAGGTTAGTGATGTTCGCCTCTCACCAAAGTGAGAAAAAGAACATCGGATTACAACTATTAAATGAAACATTCCCACAAGTGACGGATTCGGTAGTTGGGGTGAGAAACAAGGTTTTTAGGTTATTACGAGGCTGTTGGACATTACGAAACCCTCGTCCTTTTGACGACATTACAATATGCTGTATAGCCAATGGTCATAACGGTTATTTTCCACAAGACCAAGGATGGGAAGTCGTCTTAGTAAAACCATAATGCATGACTTATGTATGGACTTATGAATTACGTGTCTTTATTTTTTTTACTGAACAACTTGTGTATTAACTAGAATTGCCTTTATAGCTGTCGAGTAGCAAAGATATTATGTGCTATATTTCATCCTATATGTATAATAGTGGTATTGTATGTTTGTAAAATATTGTATAAAAGTTTGAACGCGAAATATTATTGTAATAAGTTTTTCATATAGAATCTTAGTAGTTGAATTGTATAATAGCTACTAAGTATGAACTTAACGGGTAGGTACTACCCGAATTAAAACTATAAAATTCTAATATGAAGAAAAAGCTTTTATAATTAAGTTCATATTATGCTACGAAATACTATTGACTACCCTTAAATTCTATATGATTAACTCAATTCTTTTGGCTATTTTTGAAGGAAATGGCACCGACAACTCGTCAGAACTTGAACATGAGTGAGGAAGACTTCCGTGTTTTCCTTGCTGCGAACATAGCCGCAGTACAGGCCGCAATGCAAAATAATAACAATAACTCTGATTCTAGCAGTAGAACAAATTCCACAAGAAATCGTGTAAGATGTTCCTACAAAGAATTCACTGCCTGCAAACCTTTGGAATTTGATGGAACCGAGGGTCTAATTGGATTGAAACGGTGGACCAAGATGTAGTGACCCGAACTTTTCCATGTTTATATATATTTAATGAATTTGATATTTACATGATTAAGTGTTTCTAACATGTTAAGCAATCAAACTTGTTAAAACTTGATTAATTGAAATAGGTTTTATATAGACAATTGACCACCCAAGTTGACCGGTGATTCACGAACGTTAAAACTTGTAAAAACTATATGATGACATATATATGGTTATATATATAGTTAACATGATATTATAATAAGTAAGTATCTCATTAGGTATTTTAACAATGAGTTATATACATAAAAATGAGACTATTGAATTAAGAAACTAGAAAACGATATATATAACGATTATCATTATAACAACGTCTTACTAAATACATATGAATCATATTAAGATATTGATACACTATGTTTAATCATGATAAATGATAAGTAAACATGTCATTAAGTGTATTAACAATGAACTACATATGTAAAAACAAGACTACTAACTTAATGATTTAAACGAGACATATATGTAATGATTATCGTTGTAACAATATTTAACTGTATATATATCATATTAAGATATATTAATACATAATATTATCATGATAATATAATAATTTAACATCTCATTTGATATAATAAACAATGGGTTAACAACATTTAACAAGATCGTTAACCTAAAGGTTTCAAAACAACACTTACATGTAACGACTAACGATGACTTAACGACTCAGTTAAAATGTATATACATGTAGTGTTTTAATATGTATTCATACACTTTTTAAAGACTTCAAGACACTTATCAAAGTACTTCTATTTAACAAAAATGCTTACAATTACATCCTCATTCATTTTCATCAACAATTCTACTCGTATGCACCCGTATTCGTACTCGTACAATACCTAGCTTCTAAATGTATTTACTATTGGTATATACACTCCAATGATCAGCTCTTAGCAGCCCATGTGAGTCACCTAACCATGTGGGAACCATCATTTAACATCTAGCATGAAATATCTCATAAAATTACAAACTAATGGAGCCTATATTGACACTACACATTCACGTGAAATGGAGAGCTCACAAACACATTCACTTTGCAATTTTCTTGAATCAAATTACTCTCTCTCAAGTGTTCTTCATTTGTTCTAAGTGTTCTTCATCATCTTCAACAAAATCTAGCTCAATCTAGTTCATAAATCCATACATAAACCAAGTTATAAAACAACTACTCAAGAACACACCAACAACACTTCCAAGTTTGCTAGCTTACTTCCAATCTTGCAAATCCACTTTGAGTGATCATCCAACCTCAAGAAATCTTTCTTATTTACAGTAAGATATCTTTCTAATTTAAGGTAATACTCATATTCAAACTTTGATTCAATTTCTATAACTTTAACAATCTTATTTCGAGTGGAAATCTTACTTGAAGTTGTTTTCGTGTCATGATTTTGCTTCAAGAACTTTCAAGCCATCCAAGGATCCTTTGAAGCTAGATTGATGTTTCTCATTTCCAGTAGGTTTATCCACAAAACTTAAGGTAGTAATGATGTTCATAACATCATTCGATTTGTATATATAAAACTACCTTATTCGAAGGTTTAAACTTGTAATCACTAGAACATAGTTTAGTTAATTCTAAACTTGTTCGCAAAAAAAAGTTAATCCTTATAACTTGACTTTTAAAATCAACTAGACACATGTTCTATATCTATATGATATGCTAACTTAATGATTTATAACCTGAAAACACGAAAAACACCGTAAAACCGGATATACGCCATCGTAGTAACACCGCGAGCTGTTTTGTGTTAGTTAATTAAAAACTATGATAAACTTTGATTTAAAAGTTGTTCTTATGGGAAAATGATTTTTCTTATGAACATGAAACTATATCCAAAAATCATAGTTAAACTCAAAGTGGAAGTATGTTTTCAAAAATGGTCATCTAGACGTCGTTCTTTCGACTGAAATGACTACCTTTACAAAAACGACTTGTAATCTATATTTCCTACTATAAAATTATACTTTTTCTGTTTAGATTCATAAACTTAAGTTCAATATGAAACCGTAGCAACTTGAATCACTCAAAACGGATTTAAAACGAAGAAGTTTGGGTAAAACAAGATTGGATAATTTTTCTTGTTGTAGCTACGTGAAAATTGGTAACAAATCTATATTAATCATATCCTAGCTAACTCATTTTGTATTATACATGTATTCTAATATATTATGAAATCTTGGGATACCATAGACATGAATACAATATTTTGACATATCATATCGACCCATCTATATATTTTGAAACAACCATAGACACTCTATATGCAGTAATATTGGAGTTAGCTATACAGGGTTGAGGTTGATTCCAAAATATTATATATACTTTGAGTTTTGATCTAGCCTGAGGCTTGTATACACGAGGTCGTGGATTGATTCGAGATAATATATTGCTTTATTTCTGTACATCTAACTGTGGACAACTAGTTGTAGGTTACTAACGAGGACAGCTGACTTAATAAACTTAAAACATTAAAACGTATTAAAAATGTTGTAAATATATTTTGAACATACTTTGATATATATGTACATATTTGTTATAGGTTCGTGAATCGACCAGTGGCCAAGTCTTACTTCCCGACGAAGTAAAAATCTGTGAAAGTGAGTTATAGTCCCACTTTTAAAATCTAATATTTTGGGATGAGAATACATGCAGTTTTGAAAATGATTTACAAAATAGACACAAGTATTGAAACTACATTCTATGTTGAATCGTTATACCGGATATCACCCTTGTTGAACTTGGTAACCTAAGAATTGGTGTTTATTATAATTGCCACCAATTGACGAGAATCCTAAAGATAGAACTATGGGCCATTGATAAGCCCCAGTCAGAGAATTTGAACCGCTTTAGTACTTCGATATTTATATATGGGGATATTCTAGATGCATTTGTTAATGTTAGTTACCAGGTGTTCAACCATACGAATGATTTTTATGCAGATTGCATGTTATTGAAAGATGAAATCTTGTGGTCTATTATTACAATTTGATATATAGGTTAAACCTACAACTCATCAACATTTTTGTTGACATTTAAAGCATGTTTATTCTCAGGTGATTATTAAGAGCTTCCGCTGTTGCTTGCTAATATATGGACAAGGTTCGGTGTCAGCATGCTTGTATAATATTGTTTAAAAGTGCATTCGAGATTTACTTTGTTGTAACATATTAATATTGTAAACCAATATGTATTGGCAGTGTGTAAGTGTGATATTTTTAGATTATCATTTCTGATAATCTATGTGATGTCCTTTTAACCTTGTCGATAAATTAAAGGTTATGGTTTGTTTTAAAAACGAATGCAGTCTTTGAAAAATATCTCATATAGAGGTCAAAACCTCGCAACGAAATCAATTAATATGGAACATTTATAATCAATATGAACGGGACATTTCAGTTGGTATCCGAGCGTTGGTCTTAGAGAACCAGAAATTTGCATTAGTGTGTCTTATCGAGTTTGTTAGGATACATTAGTAAGTCTGGACTTCGATCGAGTTTCTTTAAAAACGATTACTTAACACTTTTGTTGGAAACTATATATTATTAACATGTAATTATTATGTGATATATTAACCTCTTAATATGTTTGATATTGTGTGATAGATGTCTACTACTAGTACAAATCTCATCGACTCACCTAATAATAATGAAGAGTCGAATATACTTTGGGAAGATTCACAAATTCCCGAAGAGGAACCGGAAGAGGAGGAACTGGAAGAAGGGGAACCGGAAGAGGAGGAACCGGAAGAAGAAGAGGTTCCAGAGGAAGAAATATTGATACCTACAGTAAATCGATTAAATAAAAGAAAATCCTCAACCAACGGACCAACGTTAAAAATGGTCAATGGTGTTTCCGCCGAGGAAGCAAATTATTGGGAAGATTACCAATTTTCCGATGAATCGGATCCCGATGAGGATTCTGATGATATTATTGAAATTACCTCGACCCAATTTAATAAAGCAAAAGAAAATAATAAGGGAGAAGGTATAAAAATAGAGAAATCTGTTTCCAACCCCGATGAACTTTATATGTATCGAAAAAATCTGTATTTCCTAAATTGTAATAATAACCCGGGAACCTCTAAACCACCAGGTTTTTCTAAACCATTGTGGAAAACGACGGCTCATATTAGAGGAACACCATATATCCCTAAAAAATTAGGAAAACGAACCAAGTCCGAAGAAGAAGAAACCAGTGATTCATATTAGAGGGTTGTAATCATGTTGTGTATTATATGTATTGTAGTGTGCTTGTACTTTTATGTTCTATGTAAAAAAAATTGCTTGTATTGTTTGTTAATTATCTTTTATGAATCTAATCCTTGTCTATTTTACAGTATAAAAACAAAATGGACGTTAAGGGTAGACAACCGAATATTTTAGAAGACCTACCAGAGGATATGATTGAGGAAATCTTGTCTAGAGTCGGTCAGAATTCATCAGCACAATTAGTTATGGCAAAATTAACTTGTCAAACATTTGAAAGACTTTCCAGAAATGCCTTAGTTTATAAAAGGCTTTCCTTTGATAGGTGAGGTATATCACATTACGGAGACTGTAAGTTACGCCGTGTTTTCTTTAAAGCGTTAAATGCGGGGAACCCAAATGCAATTTTACGCTACGGGTTAAGAACCTATTTTGACTCAACATATCCTAACATAGGATTTCATGAGTTAGAAAGAGCTTCTAACATGCAACATAAAGAAGCATGTTATACTTGCGGGTTAGTGATGTTCGCTTCTTACCAAAGTGAGAAAAAGAACATCGGATTACAACTTTTAAATAAAACCTTCCCATAAGTGACAGATTCAGTAGTTGGGGTGAGAAACAAGGTTTTTAGATTATTACGGGGCTGTTGGACATTACGAAACCCTCGTCCTTTTGACGACATTACAACATGCTGCCTAGCCAATGGTCATAACGGTTACTTTCCACAAGACCAAGGATGGGAAGTTGTCATAGTAAAACCAGAATGCATGACTTGTTTTTGGACTTATGAATTACGTGTCTTTATTTCTTTTGCTGAACAAATTGCGTATTAACTAGAAATGCCTTTATAGCTGCCGAGTAGCAAAGTTATTATGTGCTTTATTTCATCCTAAATGTATAATAGCGGTATTGTAAGTTGTAAAATATTATATAAAATTTGAACGCCAAATTTTATTATAATCAGTTTTTTCATATGGAATTGTAGTAGTTGAATTGTATATTAGCTACTAAGTATGAACTTAACGGGTAGGTACTACCCGAATTAAAAACTATAAAATGCTAATATGAAGAAAACGCTTTTATAAATGAGTTCATACTATGCTACGAAATACTATTGACTACTCTTAAAATTCTATATGATTAACTTAATTCTTTTGGCTATTCTTGAAGGAAATAGCACCGACTACTCGTCAGAATTTGAACATGAGCGAGGAAGACTTCCGTGTTTTCCTTACTGTGAACATAGCCGCAGTGCAGGCTGCAATGTAAAATAACAACAATAACTCTGGTTCTAGTAGTGGAACTAATCCCACAAGAAATCGTGTAGGATGCTCCTACAAAGAATTCACTGCCTGCAAACCTTTGGAATTCGATGGAACCGAAGGACCAATTGGATTGAAACGGTGGACCGAGAAAGTCAAATCGGTGTTTGCCATAAGTAAGTGTACTGAAGAGGACAAAGTTAAGTACGCTACGCATACCTTCACAGGTACTGCGTTAACGTGGTGGAACACCTATCTTGAACAGGTAGGACAAAATGCTGCTTACGCACTACCGTGGTCGGCATTCAAGCAACTGATGAACGAGTAGTACCGTCCTAGAAACGAAGTCAATAAGCTTAAGGTAGAGCTTAAAGAGTTAAGAACACAAGGGTTCGACATTACCACATATGAACGACGATTCACAGAGTTGTGCCTATTATGTCCTGGAACGTTCGAAGATGAAGAGGAGAAGATCGACGCATTTATAAAAGGGTTACCAGTAAGGATTCAAGAAGATGTGAGTTCACACGAGCCCGCTTCCATATAAAAGGCAAGTCGAATGGCTCATAAACTCATAAATCAGATTGAGGGAAGAATTAAAGAACAGGCGGCCGAAGAAGCCAACACGAAACAACTCAAGAGGAAGTGGGAGGAAAACGGTGACAAGAATCACCAGTACAACAACAATAACAATCGCAACAACTATCCCAACAACCGCAACAACAACCGCAATAATAACCGCAATCCTAACAATAACTACAACAAACTTCCCAACAACAACAACAACAACTATAACAACCGTTCCAACAACAATAATAATCCCAACAACAACCAAATCAATAACAACAATGGCAACAACAATCAGAACAATAAATGTCTAAGGTGTGGAGGGTTTCATCCAGATAAGTTCTGTGTAGTAGTGTGTACCAAGTGTAATAGAACCGGACATAGTGTAACGAAGGGTGATGTCTATGGACCAAAGGCATATAAAAATAACAGAACAAATAATTCCATTATTTGTTACAGATGCGGAAAGCCGGGCCATTTCAGCAAAGCATGCCCTAATCAAGGGAATAATAATGGGCAAGGCCGTGGACGAGTCTTCAACATTAATTCGGCAGAAGCGCAGGAAGACCCGGAGCTTGTTACGGGTACATTTCTTATTGACGATAAATCTGGTTATGTTTTATTTGATTCGGGTGCAGATAGAAGCTATATGAGTAGAGACTTTTGTGCTAAATTAAGTTGCCCATTGACGCCTTTGGATAGTAAATTTTTACTCGAATTAGCAAACGGTAAACTAATTACAGCAGATAAAGTATGTCGGGATAGAGAAATTAAACTGGTTGACGAAATATTTAAAATTGATTTAATACCAGTCGAGTTAGTGAGTTTTGATGTAATAATTGGCATGGACTGGTTGAAAAAGGTGAGAGCAGAAGTCATTTATTACAAAAATGCGATTCGCATTGTGCGTGAAAAAGGAAAACCTTTAATGGTGTACGGAGAAAAGAATAACAAATTAAATCTTATTAGTAGTATGAAGGCACAAAAACTAATAAGAAAAAGTTATTACGTCATTATAGGACACATCGAGGAAGTTAAACAAGAAGAAAAGAACATCAGTGATGTTCCCGTCGCAAAAGAATTTCTCGATGTATTTCCGAAAGAATTACCGGGATTACCCCCACATCGATCCGTTGAATTTCAAATAGACCTTGTACCAGGAGCTGCACCAATAGCTCGTGCTCCATATAGACTCGCACCCAGCAAAATGAAAGAATTACAAAGTCAGTTACAGGAACTTTTAGAGCGTGGTTTCATTCGACCAAGTACACCACCGTGGGGAGCTCCTGTTTTATTTGTCAAGAAGAAGGATGGTACATTTAGGTTGTGTATCGACTACCGAGAGTTGAACAAACTTACCATCAAGAACCGCTACCCACTACCGAGAATCGACGATTTATTTGATCAACTACAAGGCTCGTCGGTTTATTCGAAGATTGATTTACGTTCTGGGTATCATCAAATGCGGGTGAAGGAGGATGATATTCCAAAGATTGCTTTTAGGACGCGTTACGGTCATTACGAGTTTATGGTTATGCTGTTTGGATTGACTAATGCACCAGCTGTGTTCATGGACCTCATGAACCGAGTGTGTGGGCCATATCTTGACAAGTTTGTCATTGTTTCATCGATGACATACTTATTTACTCGAAGAATGATCAAGAGCACGAAGAACATTTGAGAAAAGTGCTAGAGTTGTTAAGGAAATAAAAAATGTACGCTAAGTTTTCAAAGTGTGCATTTTGGTTAGAAGAAGTTCAATTCCTAGGTCATATAGTGAACAAAGGAGGTATTCAGGTGGATCAAGCAAAGATTGAAACCGTTGAAAAGTGGAAACCCCAAAAAACTCTGAAACACATACGCCAATTTTTAGGGCTGGCTGGTTATTACAGGAGATTCATCCAAGATTTTTCCAAAATAGCAAAACCCTTGACTGCATTAACGCATAAAGGGAAGAAATTTGAATAGAAGGATGAACAAGAGAAAGCATTTCAATTGTTGAAGAAAAAGTTAACTACGGCACCTATATTGTCATTACCTGAAGGGAAAGATGATTTTGTGATATATTGTGACGCCTCAAAGCAAGGTCTCGGTTGTGTATTAATGCAATGAACGAATGTAATTTCTTATGCGTCTAGACAATTGAAGATTCACGAGCAAAATTATACGACGCATGATTTGGAATTAGGCGCGGTTGTTTTTGCATTAAAGACTTGGAGGCACTACTTATATGGGGTCAAAAGTATTATATATACCGACCACAAAAGTCTTCAACACATATTTAATCAGAAACAACTGAACATGAGGCAGCGCAGGTGGATTGAATTGTTGAATGAATACGAATTTGAGATTTGTTACCACCCGGGGAAGGCAAATGTGGTAGCCGACGCCTTGAGCAGAAAGGACAGAGAACCCATTCGAGTAAAAGCTATGAATATAATGGTTCACAATAACCTTACTACTCAAATAAAGGAGGCGCAACAAGGAGTTTTAAAAGAGGGAAATTTAAAGAATGAAATACCCAAAGGATCGGAGAAGCATCTTAATATTCGGGAAGATGAAACCCGGTATAGGGATGAGAGAATTTGTGTACCAAAATTTGGAGATATGAGAGAAATGGTACTTAGAGAAGCTTATAAAACTAGATACTCAATACATCCTGGAACAGGGAAGATGTACAAGGATCTCAAGAAACATTTTTGGTGGCCAGGTATGAAAGCCGATGTTGCTAAATACGTAGGGGAATGTTTGACGTGTTCTAAAATCAAAGCGGAGCATCAGAAACCATCAGGTCTACTTCAACAACCCGAAATCCTGGAATGGAAATGGAAAAACATTACCATGGATTTCATCACTAAATTGCCAAGGACTGCAAGTGGTTTTGATACTATTTGGGTAATAGTTGATCGTCTCACCAAATCAGGACACTTCCTGCCAATAAGAGAAGATGATAAGATGGAGAAGTTAGCACGACTGTATTTGAAGGAAGTCGTCTCCAGAAATAGAATACCAATCTCTATTATCTCTGATAGGGATGGCAGATTTATTTCAAGATTCTGACAGACATTACAGCAGACATTAGGAACTCGTCTAGACATGAGTACTGCTTATCATCCACAAACTGATGGGCAGAGCGAAAGGACGATACAAACGCTTGAAGACATGCTTAGATCATGTGTTATTGATTTCGGAAACAGTTGGGATCGACATCTTCCATTAGAAGAATTTTCCTACAACAACAGCTACCATTCAAGCATTGAGATGGCGCCGTTTGAAGCACTTTATGGTAGAAAGTGCAGGTCTCCGATTTGTTGGAGTGAAGTGGGGGATAGATAGATTACGGGTCCGGAGATAATATAAGAAACTACCGAGAAGATCATCCAAATTCAACAACGATTGAAAACCGCCCAAAGTCGACAAAAAAGCTACGCTGACATTAAAAGAAAAGATATAGAATTTGAAATTGGAGAGATGGTCATGCTTAAAGTTGCACCTTGGAAAGGCATTGTTCGATTTGGTAAAAGGGAAAAATTAAATCCAAGGTATATTGGACCATTCAAGATTATTGATCGTGTCAGACCAGTTGCTTACGACTTGAATTACCTCAACAACTCGCGGCTGTACATAACACTTTCCACGTCTCAAATTTGAAGAAATATTTTGCTAAAGAAGATCTCACTATTTCGTTAGACGAAATCCAAATCAACGAAAAACTTCAATTCATCGAAGAACCCGTCGAAATAATGGATCGTGAGGTTAAAAGACTTAAGCAAAACAAGATACCAATTGTTAAGATTTGATGGAATGCTCATAGAGGACCTGAGTTCACCTGGGAATGAGAAGATCAGATGAAGAATAAATACCCGCACTTATTTCCAGAAGATACGTCAACACCTCCAACTGCTTAAAATTTCGGGACGAAATTTATTTAACGGGTAGGTACTGTAGTGACCCAAACTTTTCCATGTTTATATATATTTAATGAATTTGATATTTACATGATTAAGTATTTCCAACATGTTAAGCAATCAAACTTGTTAAGACTTGATTAATTGAAATAGGTTTTACATAGACAATTGACCACCCAAGTTGACCGGTGATTCACGAACGTTAAAACTTGTAAAAACTATATGATGACATATATATGGTTATATATATAGTTAACATGATATTATAATAAGTAAGTATCTCATTAGGTATTTTAATAATGAGTTATATACATAAAAATGAGACTATTGAATTAAGAAACTCGAAAACGATATATATAACGATTATCGTTATAACAACGTCTTACTAAATACATATGAATCATATTAAGATATTGATACACTATGTTTAATCATGATAAATGATAAGTAAACATGTCATTAAGTGTATTAACAGTGAACTACATATGTAAAAACAAGACTACTAACTTAATGATTTCGAAACGAGACATATATGTAACGATTATCGTTGTAACAATATTTAACTGTATATATATCATATTAAGATATATTAATACATCATATTATCATGATAATATAATAATTTAACATCTCATTTGATATAATAAACAAAGGGTTAACAACATTTAACAAGACCGTTAACCTAAAGGTTTCAAAACAACACTTACATGTAACGACCAACGATGACTTAACGACTCCGTTAAAATGTATATACATGTAGTGTTTTAATATGTATTCATACACTTTTGAAAGACTTCAAGACACTTATCAAAGTACTTATATTTAACAAAAATGCTTACAATTACATTCTCATTCATTTTCATCAACAATTCTACTCGTATGCACCCGTATTCGTACTAGTACAATACGTAGCTTCTAAATGTGTTTACTATTGGTATATACACTCCAATGATCAGCTCTTAGCAGCCCATGTGAGTCACCTAACCATGTGGGAACCATCATTTAACATCTAGCATGAAATATCTCACAAAATTACAAACTAATGGAGCCTATATTGACACTACACATTCAAGTGAAATGGAGAGCTCACAAACACATTCACTTTGCAATTTTCTTGAATCAAATTACTCTATCTCAAGTGTTCTTCATTTGTTCTAAGTGTTCTTCATCATATTCAACAAAATCTAGCTCAATATAGTTCATAAATCCATACATAAACCAAGTTATAAAACAACTACTCAAGAACACACCAACAACACTTCCAAGTTTGCTAGCTTACTTCCAATCTTGCAAATCCACTTTGAGTGATCATCCAACCTCAAGAAATCTTTATTATTTACAGTAAGATATCTTTCTAATATAAGGTAATACTCATATTCAAACTTTGATTCAATTTCTATAACTTTAACAATCTTATTTCGAGTGGAAATCTTACTTGAAGTTGTTTTCGTGTCATGATTTTGCTTCAAGAACTTTCAAGCCATCCAAGGATCCTTTGAAGCTAGATTAATTTTTCTCATTTCCAGTAGGTTTATCCAAAAAACTTAAGGTAGTAATGATGTTCATAACATCATTCGATTTGTATATATAAAACTACCTTATTCGAAGGTTTAAACTTGTAATCACTAGAACATAGTTTAGTTAATTCTAAACTTGTTCGCAAACAAAAGTTAATCCTTATAACTTGACTTTTAAAATCAACTAGACACATGTTCTATATCTATATGATATGCTAACTTAATGATTTAAAACCTGAAAACACGAAAAACACCGTAAAACCGGATATACGCCATCGTAGTAACACCGCGAGCTGTTTTGTGTTAGTTAATTAAAAACTATGATAAACTTTGATTTAAAAGTTGTTCTTATAGGAAAATGATTTTTCTTATGAACATGAAACTATATCCAAAAATCATAGTTAAACTCAAAGTGGAAGTATGTTTTCAAAAATGGTCATCTAGACGTCGTTCTTTCGACTGAAATGACTACCTTTACAAAAACGACTTGTAATCTATATTTCCTACTATAAAATTATACTTTTTCTGTTTAGATTCATAAACTTAAGTCCAATATGAAACCGTAGCAACTTGAATCACTCAAAATGGATTTAAAACGAAGAAGTTATGGGTAAAACAAGATTGGATAATTTTTCTTGTTGTAGGTACGTGAAAATTGGTAACAAATCTATATTAATCATATCCTAGCTAACTCATTTTGTATTATACATGTATTCTAATATATTATGTAATCTTGGGATACCATAGACACGAATACAATGTTTTGACATATCATATCGACCCATCTATATATATATATATTTCGGAACAACCATAGACACTCTATATGCAGTAATGTTGGAGTTAGCTATACGAGGTTGAGGTTGATTCTAAAATATTATATATACTTTGAGTTGTAATCTAGCCTGAGGCTTGTATATATGAGGTCGTGGATTGATTCGAGATAATATATTGCTTTATTTCTGTACATCTAACTGTGGACAACTAGTTGTAGGTTACTAACGAGGACAGCTGACTTAATAAACTTAAAACATTAAAACGTATTAAAAATGTTGTAAATATATTTTGAACATACTTTGATATATATGTACATATTTGTTATAGGTTCGTGAATCGACCAGTGGCCAAGTCTTACTTCCCGACGAAGTAAAAATCTGTGAAAGTGAGTTATAGTCTCACTTTTAAAATCTAATATTTTGGGATGAGAATACATACAGATTTGAAAATGATTTACAAAATAGACACAAGTATTGAAACTACATTCTATGTTGAATCGTTATACCAGATATCGCCCTTGTTGAACTTGGTAACCTAAGAATTGGTGTTTATTATAATTGCCACCAATTTACGCGAATCCTAAAGATAGAACTATGGGCCATTGATAAGCCCCAGTTAGAGAATTTGAACTACTTTAGTACTTCGATATTTATATATGGGGATATTCTAGATGCATTTGTTAATGTCGGTTACCAGGTGTTCAACCATACGAATGATTTTTATGCAGATTGCATGTTATTAAAAGATGAAATCTTGTGGTCTATTATTAGAATTTGATGTATAGGTTAAACCTACAACTCATCAACATTTTTGTTGACATTTAAAGCATGTTTATTCTCAGGTGATTATTAAGAGCTTCCGCTGTTGCTTGCTAATATATGGACAAGGTTCGGTGTCAGCATGCTTGTATAATATTGTTTAAAAGTGCATTCGAGATTTACTTTGTTGTAACATATTAATATTAATATTGTAAACCAATATGTATTGGTAGTGTGTAAGTGTGATATTTTTAGATTATCATTTCTGATAATCTAGGTGGTGTCCTTTTAACCTTGTCGATAAAATAAAGGTTATGGTTTGTTTTAAAAACGAATGCAGTCTTTGAAAAACATCTCATATAGAGGTCAAAACCTCGTAACGAAATCAATTAATATGGAACGTTTATAATCAATATGAACGGGACATTTCACGAGAAGGTTGAATCGGTGTTTGCCATAAGTAAATGTACTAAAGAAGACAAAGTAAAGTACTCTACGCATACCTTCATAGGCACGACACTAATATGGTGGAATACCTATCTCGAGCAGGTAGGACAAGATGATGCTTACGCACTACCGTGGTCAGCATTCAAGCAATTGATGAACGAGCAGTATCGTCCCAGAAACGAGGTCAACAAGCTCAAGGTAGAGCTTAGAGGATTACGAACGCAAGGTTTTGATATCACCACATATGAACGACGATTCACCGAATTGTGCCTATTGTGTCCCAGAACGTTCAAAGACGAAGAAGAGAAGATCGACGCATTTGTAAAAGGGTTACCAGAAAGGAAGATGTGAGTTCACACGAGCCCGCCTCCATACAAAAGGCAAGTCGAATGGCTCACAAATTAGTGAACCAGATCGAAGGAAGGATTAAAGAGCAGATGACTGAAGAGACTAACATGAAACAAGTTAAGAGAAAGTGAAAAGAAACCAATGACAAGAGTCACCAATACAACAACAACAATCACAGCCACAATCGCAATAACTATCCCAACAACCGCAACATCAATCGCAACAACAACTTCAAAAAATGTCCTAACAACAACTACAATAACTTTCCCAACAACAATAACAACAACAACAATAGCAACAATAACAATCTCAATAACAACAATGGCAACAAAAACCAAAAACATCCATGTCAAAGGTGTGAAGAGAATCACCAGGGGTTCTGCACGTCATTTTGCACCAGGTGTAGAAGAAATGGTCATAGTGCGGCAAAGTGTGAGGCCTACAGACCAAAGTTTAACAGAATTAAAAGAACAAATAATGTCTGAATAGATAATGCCGCCATAGTTTGCTTTGCATGTGGAAAACCGGGCCACATTAGTAGAAATTGCCCGAATAAGGGGAATACTGGTGGGCAGGGCCGCGGAAGAGTTTTCAATATTTATACGGCAGAAGCGCAGGAAGACCCGGAGCTTGTTACGGGTATGTTTCTTATTGACAATAAATCTGCTTATGTTTTATTTGATTCGGGTGCGGATAAAAGCTATATGAGTAGAGATTTTTGTGCTAAAGTAAGTTGCTCACCGACGCCCTTGGATAATAAATTTTTACTAGAATTAGCAAACGGTAAATTAATTACAGCAGATAATATATGTCGAAATCGAGAAATTAAATTGGTTAGCGAAATATTTAAGATTGACTTGATACCAGTAGAGTTAGGGAGTTTCGATGTGATAATCATTATGGACTGGTTGAAAGAAGTGAAAGCAGAGATCGTTTGTTACAAAAATGCAATTCGCATTATACGAGAAAAAGGAAAACCCTTAATGGTGTACGGAGGAAAGAGCAACGTGAAGTTAAATCTTATTAGTAACCTGAAGGCGCAAAAACTAATAAGAAGAGGTTGCTATGCTGTGCTAGCACACGTCAAAAAATTCAATTCGGAAGAAAAGAACATCAATAATGTTCCCGTAGCAAAAGAATTTCCCGATATATTTCTGAAAGAATTACCGGGACTACCTCCACACCGATCCGTTGAATTTCTAATAGACCTTGTACTGGGAGCTGCACCAATAGCTCGTGCCCCATACAGACTCGCACCCAGCGAAATGAAGGAACTTCAGAACCAATTACAAGAACTTTTAGAGCGTGGTTTCATTCGACCAAGCACATCACCGTGGGGAGCTCCTGTTTTGTTTGTTAAGAAGAAGGATGGTACATTTAGGTTGTGTATCGACTATCGAGAGTTGAACAAATTTACTATCAAGAACCGCTACCCACTACCGAGAATTGACGACTTATTTGATCAACTACAAGGTTCGTCGGTTTATTTGAAGATTGATTTACGTTCTGGGTATCATCAAATGCGTATGAAGGAGGATGATATTCCAAAGACTGCTTTTTGGACGCGTTACGGTCATTACGAGTTTATGGTTATGCCGTTTGAATTGACTAACGCACCAGCTGTGTTCATGGACCTCATGAACCGAGTGTGTGGACCATACCTTGACAAGTTGGTCATTGTTTTCATCGATGACATACTTATTTACTCAAAAAATGACCAAGAGCACGAAGAATATTTGAGAAAAGTGCTAGAGTTGTTAAGGAAAGAAAAACTGTACGCTAAGTTTTCAAAGTGTGCATTTTGGTTGGAAGAAGTTCAATTCCTCAGACACATAGTGAACAAAGAAGGTATTCAGGTGGATCCAGCAAAGATTGAAACCATTGAAAAGTGAGATACCCCAAAAACTCCGAAGCATATACGCCAATTTTTAGGACTAGCTGGTTACTACAGAAGATTCATCCAAGATTTTTCCAGAATAGCAAAACCCTTGACTGCATTAACGCATAAAGGGAGGAAATTTGAATGGAAGGATGAATAAGAGAAAGCATTTCAATTGTTAAAGAAAAAGTTAACTACGACACCTATATTGTCATTACCTGAAGGGAATGATGATTTTGTAATATATTGTGACGCCTCAAAGCAAGGTCTGGGTTGTGTATTAATGCAACGAACGAAGGTAATTGCTTATGCGTCTAGACAATTGAAGATTCACGAGTAGAATTATACGACGCATGATTTGGAGTTAGGCGCGGTTGTTTTTGCATTAAAGACTTGGAGGCACTACTTATATGGGGTCAAAAGTATTATATATACCGACCACAAAAGTCTTCAACACATATTTAATCAGAAACAACTGAACATGAGGCAGCGCAGGTGGATTGAATTGTTGAATGATTACGACTTTGAGATTCGTTACCACCCGGGGAAGGCAAATGTGGTAGCTGACGCTTTGAGTAGAAAGGACAGGGAACCTATACGGGTAAAATCTATGAATATATTTATTCGTACTAACCTTACTACTCAAATAAAGGAGGCGCGGCAGGGAGTTGTAAAAGAAGGAAAGTTGAAGAATGAAATACCCAAAGGATCGGAGAAACATCTTAATATTCCGGAAGACGGAACCCGGTATAGGGATGAAAGAATTTGGGTACCAAAGTTTAGAGATGTGAGAGAAAAGGTACTTAAGGAAGCACATAAAACCAGATATTCAATACATCCCGGAGCGGGGAAGATGTACAAAGATCTCAAGAAACACTTTTGGTGGCCGGGTATGAAAGCCGATATTGCTAAATACGTAGGAGAATGTTTGACGTGTTCTAAGGTCAAAGCTGAACATCAGAAATCATCAGGTCTACTTCAACAACCTGAAATCCCAGAATGAAAATGGAAAAACATTACCATGGATTTCATTACTAAATTGCCAAGGACTGCAAGTGGTTATGATACAATTTGAGTAATAGTCGATCGTCTTACCAAGTCAGCACACTTTCTGCCAATGAGAGAAGATGATAAAATGGAGAAGTTGGCGCGATTATACTTGAAGGAAGTTGTCTCCAGACATGGAATACCAGTCTCTATTATCTCAGATAGGGATGGCAGATTTGTTTCAAGATTCTGGCAGACATTACAACAAGCATTAGAAACTCATCTAGACATGTGTACTGCCTATCATCCACAAAATGATGGGCAGAGCGAAAGAACGATACAAACGCTTGAAAACATGCTACAAGCATGTGTTATTGATTTCGGAAATAGTTGGGATCGACACCTTCCGTTAGCAGAATTTTCCTACAACAACAATTACCATTCAAGCATTGAGATGGCGCCGTTTGAAGCACTTTATGGTAGAAAGTGCAGGTCTCTGATTTTTTGGAGTGAAGTGGGGGATAGACAGATTACGGGTTCGGAGATAATACAAGAAACTACCGAGAAGATCATCCAAATTCAACAACGGTTGAAAACCGCCCAAAGTCGACAAAAGAGCTACGCTGACATTAAAAGAAAAGATATAGAATTTGAAATTGAAGAGATGGTCATGCTTAAAGTTGCACCTTGGAAAGGTGTTGTTCGATTTGGTAAACGAGGGAAATTAAATCCAAGGTATATTGGACCATTCAAGATTATTGATCGTGTCGGACCAGTAGCTTACCGACTTGAGTTACTTCAACAACTCGCAGCTGTACATAACACTTTCCACGTCTCGAATTTGAAGAAATGTTTTGCTAAAGAAGATCTCACTATTCCGTTAGACGAAATCCAAATCAACGAAAAACTTCAATTCATCGAAGAACCCGTCGAAATAATGGATCGTGAGGTTAAAAGACTTAAACAAAACAAGATACCAATTGCTAAGGTTCAATGGAATGCTCGTAGAGGACCCGAGTTCACCTGGGAATGAGAAGATCAGATAAATAAAAAATAATCGCACTTATTTCCAGAAGATACGTCAACACCTCCTACTGCTTAAAATTTCGGGACGAAATTTATTTAACGGGTAGGTACTGTAGTGACCCGAACTTTTCCATGTTTATTTATATTAAATGAAATTGATATTTACATGATTAAGTGTTTCCAACATGTTAAGCAGTTAAACTTGTTAAGACTTGATTAATTGAAATAGGTTTCATATAGACAATTGACCACCCAAGTTGACCGGCGATTCACGAACGTTAAAACTTGTAAAAACTATATGATGACATATATATGGATATATATATAGTTAACATGATATTATGATAAGTATGTATCTCATTAAGTATATTAACAATGAACTACATATGTAAAAACAAGACTACTAACTTAAGGATTTCGAAACGAGACATACATGTAACGATTATCGTTGTAACAACATTTAAATGTATATATATCATATTAAGATATATTAATACATCATAATATCATGATAATGTAATAATTTAATATCTCATTAGATATAATAAAAAACGGGTTAACAACATTTAACACAATCACATATAAGTGTAACGACACGGTTGTAGACTAGACCACTAATGTATCCAAACAGTCCAGGTCAGACACACTAATGCATCTAATTCCCTAAAACCAACGCTCTGATACCACCTGTAACGACCCGCCAAAATCTCTATTGACGCAGTACGTTATTCACCGATTTCATTGCGAGGTATTGACCTCTATATGATACGTTTTGTAAACATTGCATTCTTTTGAAAAGGCACACCATAAATGAATATCTAAATCCAAGGTTTTCGACATCTGATGATTTCTACATATAGACAATCACCGTAAATAATAGTTTACAATAATACATCCGTTGACAATGCAGTCAAAATAAGATACATGGTGATAATTTTGTGAATGCAAAGTTTTCTCTAATAAAGCATGTATGACTCCATGCACATAGCTTGTATAAAGTATAAGCAAACAGCGGAAGACTTCTAGGGAATTGAGAATAAACATGCTTAAAAGTGTCAACACAAAGGTTGGTGAGTTCATAGTTTTAATATTGCGCATAATCTGTATATAAAGGTGGACCACAAGATTTCAGTTGTTTCATCCAAAACGTTTATCAAAATATTCTACAAAATCGAGCACCCTGGTAACTAAACTTAACGTATATATAATAAGTATCCATGTTTTAACATACATGCAACTAACATGTACAATACACGTAATCCAACGTGTACTAAACTCAAATAGCATACGTCTGTTTTATAGTTCAGGCTAGGGTCTCTATACCTGGAACAGACGGGGATGTCAAGCCCTATGGATCCATATACAACTACTCGTGCCCACCAGTTCTTATAACTGGCAGTTACTAGTTACCAAGGCTAAGGAATTTTCGGTTCAAACCTAGTGTAGAATTTAGTATGTACTTGTGTCCATTGTTTTTAAAATAAAGTGCGTGTATTCTTAGCCCAAAAATATAGATTGCAAAAGCATTTAAAAAGGGATCTATGAAAACTCACCTGACAACTTCAGAAATAAATCATAGAGATGTGACCGAATATCGGAATGCAAGTAACCGTAGACCTCAACCTAGAGAACATATGTTGGTCAATAAGTGTCTAATAAGCTAGGTCGGTCCATAGGGTTCGTATAGTCCTATTGCTCAAGTCCGACTCATAAATTTAGCAAAAATTAGTAAAAGTCAACAAAAGTCAAAGTAAGTCAAATGTAAGTCAATCGCAAGTCAAACACAGTCAACATAGTCAACATAAGTCAACAATCTCATAATATTACTCAAGTTGGTCAAATAGTCAAACATAGGTCAAACTTACGTAATTCATTTTCATATATAAAAAAATATATTATTTACATATATGTATTTTTAGGTATTTTACAGCTGATTTCATGTCCCAAAAATTTCGATATAGTACCTTTGGTCGTGACCATTGGAACTTATATCATCTCACCTTTCTATAGCTAGTTTATTTGACAAAAACGAAGTTACGGTTGAAAAGTTACAGCCTTGCAAAAACAGCCTCTTGAAACATAAAAAGCTGATAAAAATTGCTGTTAAGAGTTCAAAATCAGCAACGACTGCCCATTTTCACGCTTGTTTTAAACCCGTTTACACTCAACAAAATCATACATATAATATACCGTTTTAAATCTTGTCGTAAAGACTTTCAATACCAAATGATATTTTTTATCCAAACTTAATCGATTTCAACTTACGAGCCCTCAAAGTAGGTCCGAGAGTCATTTTGACACTTTTGTTAAATTACTTAAATTTTTCCATTGACACCTCAAATTTTAAACCATAATACTCGAGCATGTAAAAATCATGTCACAAGTCCAAAATGATATTTTAGACATGTTAGATACCTTTGTTTCTCAAAATTTCGTTTATGGGTCAAAGTAGGCGCGTATGACCCAAATGGGTCATAAATACCCATTTTGACCAAAACATGGAAAAACTCATTTTTAAAACATTACAATCTTCAAACTTACTTAAATTAATATATCGAATGTGTCCACGGTGCCCGTTACCCATTTTGACACTTTTTGGCTTAAACGGGTCAAATGTCCAAACCGGCGATTTAAATTACATGGTTTATATATATACAAAATTATCACTTTAGAACACCCTACACTATATGAAATAGTTAATATAAGTGTATTAAGTTCACACAAAAAGTCTCAAGTCTCAAGTATTGGTGATTATTTTTATAACCCGAAACATTTGCAAAAATACAAGTTTAAAAAGGTAGTTACAGCAGCAACTTCTGTGATTTTTTAGAAAAATCATCGAAACTCCAAATCAGTCACAGCTAATTGGAGATGCGGCATTTTTAAGTGAAGAATCTACAGAAAAATTCCCATAACCTGGTTCTGTAACGACCCTGATTTTTCCAACCTTTATTAATAATATTTATTATTAATGCTTGTGTTTAATGAATGTATTTTTATACATTTACTTGTTATCGTATTTGAATTACCATGGCCCGACTTGTCTTTGTGACGCGCGTACTTTTCATGAATAATATTTTTGAATATTATTTACATTCATGATTAATTATTATTATTTATTTTAATTAACTAAGGTTACTAGTTAATTATTTGTGCTTTATTTGATTAATTGCATACTTACTTGGACTTGGGCTTTTATTTATGGATTTGAACTTGAAAGCCCACCCTACACTCTTAATGGACTTGTAAGCCCATGTATTATACTAGTATTACATTAAGGTTAAGTATGGAT
The DNA here is from genome assembly GCF_046630445.1 of Rutidosis leptorrhynchoides. NCBI lineage: Eukaryota > Viridiplantae > Streptophyta > Magnoliopsida > Asterales > Asteraceae > Rutidosis > Rutidosis leptorrhynchoides. Next base: position 244,073,798 of record NC_092341.1, read on the forward strand.
TTATTAAGCTAATTAGGAGACCAAGTTGTCTCAAGCATGCAAGAGTTCTTTTAACTTGTTACTCATTCTAGCTAACACCTCATTCCCACACTAGAAAGTTACACCTTGACTTCCCTCTTTGAGGCCCAAAACCGATGGTCCGATAGCATATGAGGGAGATTTCATTTTGACTTCACTTTGTTACTTATTTACTAGCATTTAATTTCTTTTACACATACATTCAAACAACACTTCATTTTCTCTCATTTCTTCTCTCAAAAACTAGTAAGTAACAACATTATTTCTCTTCTTTTTCTCTCTAAAAACTATAGTATACAATCATCATCATCAACGTACTTCTTGCTTGTTTGTTACTTGATTATTGTTTGTCATTGTTAAAGATCAAACTTCCTAGTTTGAATCTTCATGGATCTTGGTTACTTCCATCTCTTGTTTGATGAAAACCAAGAATAAGAACCTAAAACTTGTTAGTTTGTGGTTCTATACTTAAGTGTTTTCAAGATCTAGAGTTCATAAACTAGATGATCTTTTTTGTTTTCATGTTTGTAGACTTAAATCCTAAGATTCAAACTTTGATTTGAATTTTCCTAAGTATGAAACAAACATGAATATTATACTTGTAGATCTATTTTATTTCTTTTTTTTGTACTTAAATCAATTCGTGATGTATGAACATGGTCAAGTATTACTAGTTAATCTTGATCTCATTTGTCTTGAAACTAAAGTTAAACTTTGTAAGTTCAAGAACATGGAAGTATAACTTCCTAGTTATAACTTCATATACTTATGTTGGATCTAAGTTTATATAGGTTATGGTCTTCTTATTTTGTTGTAAACAAGAGCTTATAAGCTTATATACACTTTGCAAGATGAAAATCTAAGTTTCATGACTTATGGTTTCATTAAAGTTAAGATCCAAGTTTTGTAACTTAGGGTTTAACTTAAGAACTTTAGATCTAGACTTTTGGGTCTAGGATCTTTAAAATCTAACTAAGAACTATGTTCTACAACTTAAGATCTTGTTCATTTAGTTTACTTTCAAGTTTATAGCTTAATATTACTAGTAGAACTCATGAATGTGTTGGATCTAAGATCTTGATGTAACTTTGGTTCATCAAACTACTTGCAACCCATGATTTAGTTGTGCTATATATCTTAGACTTGCACTAGTGTTATGATGGTCAAAACTTGGTAAAGATGATGCAAACCCATCAACGAGTTGTACACTTGAAGCTACAAACATCAAGGATGAGAACCGTGATGAGCATCAAGCACCAAGAACCCACCGGAACACTTAGCTTACTGTTTTCTGGAACTGATCAGACCACCTTGGCTACTGTAAAGCTGATTTTCAGTTAGTTCTGTTTGAGTAGATGATTTTCCATTTAGACCTCTTCTTAATCCGAGTTACGGTTTAGTATCTATGGCCCTCCGAAAGTCACTACACCCTATTAACGTTGTGCTGAAATTTCTGACCTACTCGCACTTAAATAGTCACCACGGTCAAATGAAGACGAGTTTGGTCCTGGAAATTGGTTAGCATCTAGGGGACTCATATACGGAGCCATGGACACTGGTATCACCTCATTTCAGTTTGTATAGAGGCCGTGGCGACTGAACAAAGTCAGCCTTTGTTTCAAACTCTTTTCTTGAATGAAACTTACTTTATACTTTTTGTTTGATGATGAATGATGATGATACTTAAGACCTAATTTACATACTTTTAAACCTTTGGGAACGATTTACTGACTTAGTAACTTTTGACTTAGGTTGAGGACTTTTCGGACCAACCACTTGCTTACCTTTCCCGAATTAACTTTACTACTACTTTTCACTGTGAGTTATAGCATCACTTTTTTACTTTAACTATTTTGGGAACTGAGAATACATGCACATTTTACGTTTACATACTAGGCATGAGTACTTAAACTTTATATATGTGTGGGTTATACAACGGCATAAACTTTCCCCTTAGCTCGGTAACATTTAGTCATTGGTCTTTGAACCGGTGAATGCGAATCTTAGATATGGATCCATAGGGTTAGATATGGATCCATAGGGGTTGACATCCCCACTTGGGCTAGTAGCACTAGCATTTAATGGGTGTTTAATACTTCTTAAACATACGCACTCGCTAAGTGTACTAACAGGGGGTTATAAATGTTAAGTTAGTTACCAAGTGCCCACGGTTATACATATACTTTTCATACTGTTTTGAAATGTTATTGAAGCACTAAAATCTCGTGGCCTACCTTACATTACTGTTATACTTAAACTATAGCTCACCAACCTTTGTGTTAACGTTTTTAAGCATGTTTTTCTCAGGTGCTTAAGGTTTGCTTGCTTCCGCTGTTATACTAGTCATGCCTTGTAGACTCCCGCTGCGCTTATTAGAGATGTTACCGCATGAAACATTTTATCTTGCATTCAAACTTTGTTACTTTTGAAACGATGTATTTGTAATGACCTATGGGTCACGTACTATTACTTATGCTTGCTATTCGTAGAAGCATAGTTTTGGTTGTTAAACATTTGATGATTGGTTAAGACGTCATCCTTTTATGATTGCAAACGTATTTTGAAACAACATATAGTGTTTGACATTGTGATGATCCTGTTGTTGATGGTCCGTATATGTTGATTTAGTACAGGGCGTCACATTTGGTATCAGAGCATTGGTTGTAGGGAATTAGGTTGCATTAGTGAGTTTGGACCGACCCGAGTAGGATTCACTAATAGGACTAATCTACAACTTCCTAGTTTACTTGTTTCTGCGGAACTTACTGCATGCTGCTGTTTACTTTTACTGCTATATGTAGTATACTGCTACTTGTTTTCACTACTGCATGATAATATTTGCCTTCGATTGCATGCTACTTTTGTAGGATTCGTTGTTATTGCCATGCTATTTACTGCTATACATGATTTAGACTGTCGTAGTTACTTTGCCTAATACATGCTTACTTTATGACTTACTGACATGGAAAAAGTTATTTTTCCTTGTTTAGATGTCGGATATTCCACCTGTCATCATTTTGGAGAGCAGTTAAGATTCGTCCACCACCTCGCCTGCCATCGTTTCCGATTCTCAGATCCCATCGTCGACACCCTCCAATGACTCAGGCGTTTCGTCCTCCGGAGCTAGTAACCATGCACCTGGCCCAGTGATTACCTCAGATGGAGCCGAGGACCCACCGGAAATTCCAGCTCCACTTGCCCAGGACCTCCAGATCCACAGCACCATTTCGGTGGTGCTGTGATTCCCGCAGAACTTGGGGAAGGTCCGGTCCGTAATGAGCATAGCCATTGGTGCCGACGCCTTCCTGATGGACGTCTCGTGTCGATCCTGCCTTTCAGATACCGATTGATGATGGCCGCCCGAGGAGAGCCACCCGTGCAGCCACCCCCAGCCAATCTAGACGACCCATCATCCGCCGACTCATCCTCCGACGACTCCAGTGACGAGGATTCCGATGAGGAACCTGATGAGGCACCCGTGCACCCACCCTCTAGCCCACCGAAGAAACGGTATCGTTTCGATGGTACCATTATTCCTGGTGTTAACGGAGGGAGGTCATCCGTTAATGCACATGGACTGAGAACTAGGGTTACCGCCCGTAAACGGCTTGTGCCGTATCCTGCTAATCCCTTCATCCGTAAGCCTTACCTCTATGCACCATCTACTTCTGCAGCCGGACCATCTGCACCATCGGCACCACCCGTACCGACTACCCCGCCTGCCCCACCAACCTCTCCCTCTGTCGAGGAACTGACGAGAGAGGTGGAGATCCTCCGTGCTCAGGTAGCTGAGCTCGAGGACCAGATGTCCCACGTAATGGACATCCTACACCCACCATCACCATAGGACATTTGTAGTAGATTTCATTATGTAATCTCATTTGTAGTTTTATGTATTACTTATGTATTCTACAAACCTATGCGGATGTATGCAACTTATTATTAATGAATGGAACTTTGGGTTGTTTAATTCTTGTACGATGTTCTATTTACGTTACTGTATGATGACTTTGTGGTATCTTAATCTATTTGCGTTACTTAATTAGCATGTGTTGTGTTGATTCCATGCTGGTTACCATATACTGTATTATTATTATTTGAATATTGGATTTTGACTTGAGTCAAAATTTTTGTTTAGAACATCAATGGCCAACGGAAGATCATTGCCAATCACAGCACAGATCGAGGAAATGATCAATGGGCGAGTCGCCGCAGCTTTAGCGGAAATGAACCCCAAGCTCCACAGCCACCGGTTATCCAGCCCATTCGTAATGGGTGTCCATACAAAGAGTTTCAAAGCTGCAAGCCCCACAACTTTAGTGGAACTGAGGGGCCAGTTGGTCTCACTAGGTGGTTTGAGAAATTAGAATCTGTGTTTCGAGTTAGTAACTGCTCAGAGGCGAACAAAACCAAGTATGCTTCATGTACGCTGTCAGACGGTGCACTAACTTGGTGGAACACTCTGGCTCAATCAAAGGGTATTTATGAGGCGTATGCCACTCCATGGGAAGAGTTTAAGGGGGCCATGATTGAGGAATATTGCCCTAGGATAGAGATCCAGAAAATGGATATTGAGTTTATGAAGTTGAAGGTTGTGGGAAACGATCTCGATGGTTACAACCGTAGGTATCTGTAATTAGCCCTGATGTGTCCTACCATGGCTACCCCGGAGTTTAAGCGTATGGAAAGGTATTTGTGGGGACTTCCTAAGTCCATTAAGGGAAATGTCACCTCCTCTAAGCCACCAAATGTCCCGGAAGCAATGCGCATGGTGCACACCTTAATGAACCAAATTATCATCGATGAATCGGAAAAGGCTAAATCCGAATCGGGTAGTAGTGATAAGCGTAAGTGGGACAACAACAAGGGGAGAGTCTATGATCAAGCCCCCGCTAAGAGGCACAACAACGGTGGAAATCCCAATCCGAACACTGGCTCAAACCCCATCTACAAGGGTACTCTACCATAGTACAAGAGGTGCTACAAGCACCATACTGGGTACTGTAACGTTGTTTGTGAAAAATGCAAAAAGACCGGGCATATTTGCAGAGACTGCAAGATCACCACCATGACTGGGAAGCCGAACCCCACTGGAATGAGAAAGTGCTATGAATGCGGACAAACGGGCCACTTCAGAAATGAGTGTCCCAACAAGCGAAAGGACAGCGAACCACCTCGTGGAAGAGCAATCAATGTAAACGCAAGGGATGCCCGTGAGAACCCCGACTTGGTCACTTTCAACAATCTATTAGCATCTGTCTTATTTGATACTGGTGCCGATAGGAGTTATGTATGTAGACACTTTTGCGATAAGATAAATTGGTCGTTAGTTCCTTTAAAGGAGAGTATGCTTGTAGAGGTAGCCAATGGAAAACTTGAGAAAGTTGACCAAATTAGCCAAGGAGCTATTATCAACATAGCTGGTGTGGATTTCGAGATTGACTTGATACCCATTAAGTTGGGAACCTTTGATGTTATTGTCGGTATGGACTGGTTGACCAAGATAAGGGCCGACATTATCTGTGGAGATAAAGCTCTTCGTATACCACACGGAGATGGTGAGCCACTGATTATTTACGAAGAGAGATGTAGCTCGAAATTGAATCTCATTAGTTGCATGAAAGCGCAAAAGATCATGAAGAAAGGACGTCTTGCTGTTTTGGCACATGTGAAAACGTTAGAAACTAAGGTGAAGAGCGTGGATGACGTACGAATTGTGAACGAATTTTCCGATGTCTTTCCGTAAGAATTGCCTGGATTATTGCCACCGAGAGCAGTATAGTTTCAAATCAATTTAGTGCCAGGAGCTGCACCTGTAGCTCGCGCACCATATCAACTCGCACCTTCCGAAATGCAAGAGTTGCAGAGTCAATTACAAGAACTGTTAGACCGTGGATTTATCCAACTAAGTTTCTCGCCTTGGGGCGCACCTGTTTTATTTGTGAAGAAGAAGGATGGGTCATTCCGCATGTGTATCGACTACCGTGAACTCAACAAATTGACGATCAAGAATCGGTATCCTTTTCCCCGAATTGACGCTCTTTTTGATCAGCTACAAGGATCGAGCGTTTACTCTAAGATTGATTTGCGATCCGGTTATCACCAGTTGAGGGTGAAAGAGAGTGATGTGATGAAGACTGCATTCAGAACTCGTTATGGTCACTATGAGTTTTTTGTAATGCCATTCGGATTAACCAACGCGCCTGCCGTGTTCATGGACCTCATGAATCGTGTCTGCAAGCCATGCTTGGATAAGTTCGTTATCATCTTCATAGATGATATCCTCATCTACTCCAAAAGCTAAGAAGAACATGAGCAACATCTTCGACTAGTGCTTGAACTCTTGAGACAAGAGCAACTCTATGCCAAAATCTCCAAGTGTGAATTTTGGCTGAAGGAAGTCCAATTTATGGGTCATGTTGTGAGCGACCAGGGTATCAAAGTCGATCCCGCAAAGATCGAAGCTATCAGCAAGTGGGAAACCCCCACTACTCCGACTCATATTCGCCAATTTTTAGGTCTCGCCGGTTACTACCGAAGATTTATTGAAGGTTTCTCTCTGATTACGCGTCTTTGACCGCACTGACTCACAAAGGGAAGAAGTTCGTTTGGGAAATCGCACATGAATCAGCATTACAAACCTTGAAGCAGAAATTGACCACCGCACCTATCTTATCACTTCCTGAAGGCAGTGACGATTTCATCGTATATTGCGATGCCTCGAAAAGTGGTTTTGGTTGTGTATTGATGCAAAGATCGAAGGTTATTGCCTATGCTTCTCATCAACTGAAGATTTAAGAGCGGAACTACACTACTCACGATCTCGAACTTGGAGCCGGTGTCTTTGCGCTCAAATTGTGGAGACACTATCTTTATGGAACGAAGAGTACTATCTTCACCGACCACAAAAGCCTCTAACACATCTTTGATCAGAGGCAACTGAATATGAGATAGTGTCAATGGATTGAGACGCTGAATGACTATGATTGTGAACTTCGTTATCACCCTAGCAAGACCAATGTTGTAGCTGATGCTTTTAGCCGAAAGGAGAGGATGTCACCTCTTCGTGTTTGGGTACTGAACATCACCATTCATTCATACCTCAATAGCCAGATCCGAGCAGCCCAAGATGAGGCTCTCAAGGAGGAGAATATATCTCATGAATACTTGAACATTCTCGTTTCTCGATTTGAAGTTAAGGAGACTGGACTCCGATGCTATGCTGGAAGAATTTGGGTACCTCGTTATGGGGATCTACCTAACCTTATACTAGATGAAGCCCATAAGTTAAGATATTTGATTCATCCAGGAGCCGGTAAAATGTACCACGATCTTAAGGAATAGTACTGGTGGCCTAATCTTAAGAAGGACGTTGCAACTTATGTTGGTAAGTGTTTGACTTGCTCGAAAGTTAAGGCTGAACATCAGAGGCCCTCTAGGTTACTTCAGTAACCAAAAATCTCACAATGGAAGTGAGAAAGGATAATGATGGATTTCATTATGAAGCTACCAAAGACGGTGGGCAGATACAATACCATCTGGGTTATCATTGACCGCCTTACCAAATCTGCACACTTCCTAGCTATGAAGGAAACAGATACGATGGAGAGACTCGCTCAACTGTATATCAAAGAGGTTGTATCTCATCATGGTATACCCTTATCGATCATCTCAGATCGTGATCCCCATTTTGCTTCTAGATTTTGGCGTTCCTTACAAGAAGCCATGGGAACCCGTCTCGACATGAGTACTGCATATCACCCACAGACCGATGGGCAAAGTGAACGCACGATTCAGACTTTGGAGGACATGTTGCGTGCATGTGTTATTGATTTTGGAAAGGCCTGGGAAAGGCATTTGCCGCTAGCCGAATTCTCGTACAACAACAGTTATCACTCGATTATTAATGCCGCACCTTTCGAAGCGTTGTATGGCCGCAAGTGCCGATCTCCTATTTGTTGGGCCGAAGTAGGCTAAACGTAAATCACCGGACCAGAGATAGTCCATGAAACAACTGAGAAGATTGTCCAAATTCAAGCGAGACTCAAGACGGCCTGTGATCGCCAAAAGAGTTATGTCGACCTTAAACGTAAAGACTTCAAATTTAACGTGGGTGACCGTGTAATGTTGAAGGTTGCACCTTGGAAGGGTGTGATCCGTTTTGGAAAATGCGGAAAGTTAAACCCGCGATACATTGGTCCTTTTGAAATCTTGGAGCGTGTGGGACCCGTTGCTTACCGTTTAGACCTTCCAACTCAATTGAGCTTAGTTCATCCTACTTTTCATGTATCGAATTTGAAGAAGTGTCTTGCAGAATCGGAACATGTCATACCATTGGAGGAACTTACAATTGATGACAAACTCCACTTTGTAGAAGAGCCTGTCCAGATTATGGACCGTGAGGTCAAAACTTTGAAACACAACAAGATTCTGATCGTCCGAGTTCGATGGATGCCAAACGAGGACCTGAGTTTACCTGGGAACGAGAGGATCAAATGATGCAGAAGTATCCTCACCTTTTCCTGACTCCTCCATCTACCTCAGCTTAAAATTTCGGGATGAAATTTTCTTTAACAGGTGGGTAATGTAACGACCCTAGTTTTTCCAACCTTTATTAATAATATTTATTATTAATGCATGTGTTTAATGAATGTATTTTTATACATTTACTTGTTATCGTATTTGAATTACCATGGCCCGACCTGTCTTTGTGACGCGCGTACTTTTCATGAATAATATTTTTGAATATTATTTACATTCATGATTAATTATTATTAGTCATTTTAATTAACTAAGGTTACTAGTTAATTACTTGGGCTTTATTTGATTAATTGCATACTTACTTAGACTTGGGCTTTTATTTATGGATTTGAACTTGGAAGCCCACCCTACACTCTTAATGGACTTGTAAGCCCATGTATTATACTAGTATTACATTAAGGTTAAGTATGGATTTATTAAGCTAATTAGGAGACCAAGGTGTCTCAAGCATGCAAGAGTTCTTTTAACTTGTTACTCATTCTAGCTAACACCTCATTCCCACACTAGAAATTTGCACCTTGACTTCCCTCTTTGATGCCCAAAACCGACGGTCCTATAGCATATGAGGGAGAGTTCATTTTCACTTCACTTTGTTACTTATTTACTTGCATTTCATTTCTTTTACACACACATTCAAACAACACTTCATTTTCTCTCATTTCTTCTCTCAAAAACTAGTAAGTAACAACATTATTTCTCTTCTTTTTCTCTCCTAAAAACCGTAGCATACAATCATCATCATCAACGTACTTCTTGCTTGTTTGTTACTTGATTATTGTTTGTTATTGTTAAAGATCAAACTTCCTAGTTTGAATCTTCATGGATCTTGGTTACTTCCATCTCTTGTTTGATGAAGAACCAAGAACAAGAACCTAAAACTTGTTAGTTTGTGGTTCTATACTTAAGTGTTTTCAAGATCTAGAGTTCATAAACTTGATGATCTTCTTTGTTTTCATGTTTGTAGACTTAAATCCTAAGATTCAAACTTTGATTTGAATCTTCCTAAGTATGAAACAAACATGAATATTATACTTGTAGATCTATTTTATTTCTTTCTTTTGTACTTAAATCAATTCGTGATGTATGAACATGGTCAAGTATTACTAGTTAATCTTGATCTCATTTGTCTTGAAACTAAAGTTAAACTTTGTAAGTTCAAGAACATGGAAGTATAACTTCCTAGTTATAACTTCATATACTTATGTTGGATCTAAGTTTCTATAGCTTATGGTCTTCTTATTTTGTTGTAAACAAGAGCTTATAAGCTTATATACACTTTGCAAGATGAAAATCTAAGTTTCATGACTTATGGTTTCATTAAAGTTAAGATCCAAGTTTTGTAACTTTGGGTTTAACTTAAGAACTTTAGATCTAGACTTTTGGGTCTAGGATATTTAAAATCTAACTAAGAACTATGTTCTACAACTTAAGATCTTGTTCATTTAGTTTACTTTCAAGTTTATAGCTTAATATTACTAGTAGAACTCATGAATGTGTCGGATCTAAGATCTTGATGTAACTTTGGTTCATCAAACTACTTGCAACCCATGATTTAGTTGTGCTACATATCTTAGACTTGCACTAGTGTTATGATGGTCAAAACTTAGTAAAGATGATGCAAACCCATCAACGAGTTGTACACTTGAAGCTACAAGCATCAAGGATGAGAACCGTGATGAGCATCAAGCACCAAGAACCCACCGGAACACTTAGCTTACTGTTTTATGGAACTGATTAGACGACATAGGCTACTGTAAAGTTGATTTTAAGTTATTTCTATTCGAGTAGATGATTTTGCATTTAGACCTCGTCTTAATCCGAGTTACGGTTTAGGATCTATGGCCCTCCGAAAGTCACTACACCCTATTAACGTTGTGCTGAAATTTCTGACCTACTCGCACTTAAACAGTCACCACGGTCAAACGAAGATGAGTTTGGTTCTAGAAAATGGTCAGAATCTAGGGGACTCATATACAGAGCCATGGCCACTGGTATCACCTCATTTAAGTTTGTATAGAGGCTGTGGCGACTGAACGAAGTCAGCCTTTGTTTCAAACTCTTTTCTTGAATGAAACTTACTTTATACTTTTTGTTTGATGATGAATGATGATGATACTTAAGACATAATTTATATACCTTTAAACCTTTGGGAACAATTTAATGACTTAGTAACTTTTGACTTAGGTTGAGGACTTTTCGGAACAACCACTTGCTTACCTTTCCCGAATCAACTTTACTACTACTTTTCACTGTGAGTTATAACATCTCTTTTTACTTTAACTATTTTGGGAACTGAGAATACATGCGTATTTTACGTTTACATACTAGGCACGAGTACTTAAACTTTATATATGTGTGGGTTTTACAACGGCATAAACTTTCCCCTTAGCTCGGTAACGTTTAGTCATTGGTTTTTGAACCAGTGAACGCGAATCTTAGATATGGATCCATAGGGTTTGACATCCCCACTCGGGCTAGTAGCGCTAGCATTTAACAGGTGTTTAATACTTCGTAAACATACGCACTCGCCAAGTGTACTATCAGGGGGTTATAGACGTTAAGTTAGTTACCAAGTGCCCACGGTTATACATATACTTTTTATACTGTTTTGAAACACTGTTGAAGCACTGAAATCTCGTGGCCTACCTTACATTACTGTTATACTTAAACTATAGCTCACCAACCTTTGTGTTGACGTTTTTAAGCATGTTTTTCTCAGGTGCTTAAGGTTTGCTTGCTTCCGCTGTTGTACTAGTCATGCCTTGTAGACTCCCGCTGCGCTTATTAGAGATGTTACCGCATGAAACATTTTATCTTGCATTCAAACTTTGTTACTTTTGAAACGATGTATTTGTAACGACCTATGGGTCACGTACTATTACTTATGCTTGCTATTCGTAGAAGCATACTTTTGGTTGATAAACATTTGATGATTGGTTAAGACGTCATCCTTTTATGATTGCAAACGTATTTTGAAACAACATATAGTGTTTGACCTTGTGATGATCCTGTTGTTGATTTTTCGTACATGTTGATTTAGTACGGGGCGTCACAGGTTCGACCCAGATCAGACCCAATTGCAGAAAACGTTAACAGTGGTTCGTGTAGTTTTCAGAAATTAAAATGTACCAAACTTTGAACGAGCGTAAAAGTCTAAAGAAAATTCGAATCGACCCGATACTTGAGTCTAGAATCAGTGGTTTTTCAAGTCCAACAACCCTATGAACTCATATTAGCAGCTACAAGTCATTAACCATGTCAAAAACGTTCATAAACAACATATAAAAACATAAATTAAATCGTTCATAACTTAACTTCTATAAATCAAAAACATATGATATCTAAACGAAAAGTTAATAATTTTTCAAGCTCATTTCAAATATCATCATGCCGTGATCATATTATAAACTCAACTTTTCCAAAATCTCAGTTTCAAATACGAATTTTTCAACCCGAAATCAATTAATCATAACTTTTGATCTAGAAATCAAAATCACATGATATCTTAATGAAAAGTTAATAATTTTTCAAGAGGAATACATTTATGCACATACCATAAACTGAAAATATCATGTTCATATCAGTAGCATACCATTCAAATTCGTGATCATTCATAAAACGAGTTAAAACTTCAATTAAGCATAACATGAGCATACGGTAACGAAAATTCGAAATTCCAAAGCCCAAACTTATTAGTTTTTCAAGAGGATTCTGATTATCTCATAATATTATACATTTAACAAGTTCAAGTTTCTGACCTCACACAAAACAAATTCGTGATTCATCAAAAAGTCATCATTCGATCAAATTAACGAATAATATCATGCATACATACAAGGACTTGAGCACTAGACACTATATCTAGCACAGAATGTAACAAAAATATGAAAACCCAAAAAATAGAGTTTTTAAAACTTACTCTAATTAAGAAATTATTGGTATGGATGTGTAGAGCTCTTCGAGAGGAATTCGAATATGTAAACAATTTTATGATCAAGTGATTTCTTGAAGGTGTTCTTGAGGAAAGAAGATCGATGATGATGATGAATAGTGGATGGGTGTTCTTTGAGAAAATTGTGTACGTGTGTGTGTTAGATGAAATGAATGATTGAATTAGAAATAATATAGATAAGATAGAGTCACGTTTTTAAGTTAGGTAAACACGGGTATTAGTGTGTAGTCACGGGTTTAATAGTAAGAAAATATAGATATAATATATTGTCAAGGGTGATAATTAAGTTTTTATCCGTTAGTTAATATCCAATGTATCCTATCTTAATATGATTCAATAATTGGTAAATTTTATATTTATAAAAAAATACATCTATATATATATATATATATATATATTGTTCGAAACCTTTTATATTTAATTTAAATCAATTATTAAGAATATATTTAAATATCATTTTTATATTTAAATTATATAATAAAGTAATTATAATGTTTATAAATCATGTGTTACGTAATTTATGGGAGTAGTTGGCAAGTGAGTCACGAATTTTGTATCTATTATCTAATATATAATAATAATAATAATAATAATAAACAGAATTATTAGTTTGAATTATTAGTGTATATAACTATGCACATACATGTAGAAACGTTTGTATAATATGCGTATAAATACTTGTTGAATACCAACAAAAATATAAGTATTAACATCCTACTTAATTAAAATGATTTTTAAAACTCAATTGTTATATAATATAATTATTAAAATTAATAATCATACGTTTTGTTGTCTTAAAATATATTTTTCTCGTTTTCACTAACCGTAGTGTTTTTAAAAAAACATATAACCAATATTAATAATAGTATATTAAAAAAAATTACATACAAAATTGTAAATTTTAAGTAACAGTTGTTAAGTTTTTAACAAAAAGTTAACGTAAAAAGTTGGGTTATTACAATTACAAACTAATGGAGCCTATATGGAGACTAACATTCACGTGAATGAGAGGTACCACAAACACATTCACATTGCAATTTTCTTGAATCAAACTACTCTCTCTCTCTCTCAAGTGTTCTTCCTTTGTTCTAAGTGTTCTTCATCATATTCAACAAAATCTAGCTCAATCTAGTTCAAAAATCCATACATAAATCAAGTTATAAAACATCTACTCAAGAACACACCAACAACACTTCCAAGTTTGCTAATTTACTTCCAATCTTGCAAATCCACTTTGAGTGATCATCCAACCTCAAGAAATCTTTCTTATTTACAGTAAGATATCTTTCTAATATAAGGTAATACTCATATTCAAACTTTGATTTAATTTCTATAACTTTAACAATCTTATTTCGAGTAGAAATCTTACTTGAACTTGTTTTCGAGTCATGATTTTGCTTCAAGAACTTTCAAGCCATCCAAGGATCTTTTGAAGCTAGATCTATTTTTATCATTTCTAGTAGGTTTATCCACAAAACCCGAGGTAGTAATAATGTTCATAACATCATTCGATTCATATATATAAAACTACCTTATTCGAAGGTTTAAACTTGTAATCACTAGAACATAGTTTAGTTAATTCTAAACTTGTTCGCAAACAAAAGTTAATCCTTCTAACTTGACTTTTAAAATCAACTAAACACATGTTCTATATCTATATGATATGCTAACTTAATGATTTAAAATCCGAAAACACGAAAAACACTGTAAAACCGGATATACGCCGTCGTAGTAACACCGCGGGCTGTTTTGGGTTAGTTAATTAAAAACTATGATAAACTTTGATTTAAAATTTTTTCTTCTGAGAAAATGATTTTTCTTATGAACATGAAACTATATCCAAAAATCATGGTTAAACTCAAAGTGGAAGTATGTTTTCCAAAATGGTCATCTAGACGTCGTTCTTTCGACTGAAATGACTACCTTTACAAAAATGACTTGTAACCTGTATTTCCGACTATAAACTTATACTTTTTCTGTTTCGATTCATAAATTTAAGTTCAATATAAAACCATAGCAACTTGAATCACTCAAAACGGTTTTAAAATGAAGAAGTTATGGGTAAAACAAGATTGGATATTTTTGCTTGTTGTAACTATGTAAAAATTGGTAACAAATCTATATTATTCATATCCTAGCTAACTCATATTGTATTATACATGTATTCTAATATATTATGTAATCTTGGGATACCATAGACACGTATGCAAATGTTTTGACATATCATATCGACCCATGTATATATATTATTTGGAACAATCATAGACACTCTATATGCAGTAATGTAGGAGTTAGCTATACAGGGTTGAGGTTGATTCCAAAAATATATATACTTTGAGTTGTGATCTAGCCTGAGACGTGTATACACTGGGTTGTGGATTGACTCAAGATATTATATATCAATTTATTTCTGTACATCTAACTGTGGACAACTAGTTGTAGGTTACTAACGAGGACAGCTGACTTAATAAACTTAAAACAGAAAAACGTATTAAAAATGTTGTAAATATATTTTGAACATACTTTGACATATATGTACATATTTGTTATAGGTTCGTGAATTGACCAGTGGCCAAGTCTTACTTCCCGACGAAGTAAAAATCTGTGAAAGTGAGTTATAGTCCCACTTTTAAAATCAAATATTTTGGGATGAGAATACATGCAGTTTTATAAATGTTTTGCGAAATAGACACAAGTAATCGAAACTACATTATATGGGTGAATGATCGAAGCCGAATATGCCCCGTTTGCTTGGTAACCTAAGAATTAGTAAACCGATCTACTAATTGACGCGAATCCTAAAGATAGATCTATTGGGCCTAACGAACCCCATCCATGGTTGCAGATGCTTTAGTACTTCGATGTTGTTTTATCATGTCCGATGGATGTCCCAGAATGATAGGGGATATTCTTATATGCATCTTGTTAATGTCGGTTACCAGGTGTTCACCATATGAATGATTTTTATGCATGCATGCTGTTTACAAGAAATGGAAATATGAAATCTTGTGGTCTATTAATACGAATTGATAAATATATAGGCTAAACTTATAACTCACCAACATTTTTGTTGACGTTTTAAGCATGTTTATTCTTAGGTAATTGTTAAGAGCTTCCGCTGTTGCATACTAAATTAAGGACAAGATTTGGAGTCCATGCTTGTATAATATTGTTTGAAAACTGCATTCGAAGACATTATGTTGTTGTGTAATATTATTGTAAACCATTATGTAATGGTCGTGTGAATATGCTATACTTTTGATTATCATTTTTTAAACCTTTAACGATAAATTAAAGGTTATGCTTTGTT
The DNA here is from genome assembly GCF_046630445.1 of Rutidosis leptorrhynchoides. Lineage (NCBI taxonomy): Eukaryota > Viridiplantae > Streptophyta > Magnoliopsida > Asterales > Asteraceae > Rutidosis > Rutidosis leptorrhynchoides. The sequence continues at coordinate 244,089,619 of NC_092341.1, forward strand.
TTAAAATCGAATGCAGTCTTTGAAAAACATCTCATATAGAGGTCAAAACCTCGCAACGAAATCAATTAATATGGAACGTTTATAATCAATATGAACGGGACATTTCAGTCCCATCGCGTTGCGGGCCCAATAGGTCGTGGCGCGATGCTAAGTATGTTTTGAATGTCGAGAGTTTTCACCAGACCAGACCATCCTCACCAGCACCACCTCGCGTCGCGACCTAGCACGGTTGCGTCGCGACACCTCACTGTGCCAGATGCCCTCTTCCTTAAAATAAGCTCAACCTTCAATTCACACTGTTAGTTGCGGCACGACATCACGCTGGATCAGTTTCCTGTTTTCAACAATAAATTTGGCACATTTTATTTCTGATCAAACCAAGACCTTTACCACATTTTCGAACATCAAACAAGTGAGTTTTAAATGACAAAACATGCATTACAACCCTCGAGACTCCAACGACCCATAATTACAAGAATATGATAATTTCGACCCATTGTAGTAGTTTAATTACACAAATGACCGGGCAAGATGATTGGGATTGCACTACCCAATCCTAAGCCAAATCCAAAAGCAATATATTCTAAAGCAACACGCGGTAGTCCTCCAGTCCCCGTACTTACCCTTGCCACCTCCGCTTTGTGAATCTATAAAAATGTAAACAACGAGAGGGTAAGCTACAAAGCTTAGTGAATGCAGTGGCGAAGCCAGAAATTTTAATCGTTGGTGTCACAAAATAACACATGTTTTTATGCTGAGGGTGTTCACGGTTCCGTATGATTCAGTTTTGACTAAATCTCAAACCAAATTGGCGTACTCGGTTTCAACATATATTAAATCATATCAGACCGAGTAAGTTGTCTTGTTGGACGGTTTGGTCCGGTTTAACGCTTTTAAGTTTTTTCTTTCTTTCTTTTATTTCCAAACTAGTTAAAACACCCTCAAGTAATTAATTTATAGTTAAACTAATTTAATATCAAAATTGTAAGCTTTGTTTTTCAAATATTGTAATACTAATTTTTATATTAACTACTAATTAATCACAATCTAAGATTAAGTAACAAAAAAGTAATGAAGAATGAAAAATTGACACGGAGTATTAAATTATGAAGGAGCAAAAAACTAGTTTAATTGCTAAACTACTTCAACGTATACTATATTAAATGAAACTTATACAATATTGAATGGTATTACTCCGTAAATATTTACATGGTGTATATAAAAAAGTTATTGTTTTAATGGGCTTGATAGAATTTAATTGGCCAAGCAAAAAGTGTAATGTTATATGACAGTATGAAACTTGAACATGCATGAAACTAATACACTTAAGGTGCGTTTGTTTGTCTCTTAATGAAATGGTTCAGCACTGAATGCTGAACTATTCAGCATTCGGTGCGTTTGTTTCTGACCTCTGAATGACATATGGTGCTGAATGGTTCAAAATTCAGCTCTGAACCATTCAGAGATGAAACACACTCTTAACCATTAAGAGTCTAAATTATCTATAATATTCTCCTTAAATCATATCCTGATCACCTAACTACCAAGTATATTGAATTTTTTATTCATGTCACACGTTAATAAGGTAGTTTTAGTCAGTTCATATCGTTCATTCTAAATGATTATCAAACAACTTATTTTTATTCAGAGCAAATCTTATTCAGAGCCTCTGGACCATTTATATTCTGAATCATGCAGCACTAAATCATTCAGTTTTATCAAACGCACCTTTATTTTGGATATTTCGTTGGGGTCAGTTGACCCCATTGTTCATAACGTGGCTACGCCACTGAGTGAATGTAAACATACTATATTCATACATATGCATAGAATGAATACGTATTACTAACATCAAGTAATAAACACATACCATGCTCAAGTATAACTAAGCAAGCTATACGCAAGATACCACCATGTCAAGTCCACAAGATTAGCTACAAACACATCAATATATATATATATATATATATATATATATATATATATATATATATATATATATATATATATATATATATATATATATATATATATATATACACACACACACACACACACACATACGCACATACGCAATTACACCAAGGTTAACCCTTAACCTTAAACACATGAAGGATGACTGAAGCTCATGCGCCCTAGTGAATCCGAAAACTCACGCGATTCACTATCTCCATCGCAACGACAACGGGGTTGGCCGAACACTCACGCGCCATAGTGAATCCGAATAGTCACGCGACTCACTGCTCTAGTCTACACAGCCACGGGAATGACCGAAAACTCACGCGTCATTGTGAATCCAAAAACTCACGCGATTCACCTCCCAAACCATCACTGCAACAACGGGGCCGACCGAACAATCACACGCCATAGTGAACTCGAATGCTCACACGATTCACTACCCGAAGGGTGGTCACCGAAACAAGCACATAAGCAAAGTGAACCCGAAACACACGAGGTTCACTCTCTCACACACATGTAAAGTGAACCCAAACACATGTGGCTCACTTTACACACCTGCACCCACCCTACGCATACATATGCATATAATACATTTACACTTACCTTAGCACCTTGATGAATGAAATACCACCACAATCCGTCAATGGAATGTACCTATTCTATTTATCACATAAACAAACAACACAATTAGGGTGGATTACCACCAACCCAAGTTGACACTTAGTGCAATTATGACCCAATTGCACTTCCAAGCACAACCCATGTCCAAACTCACCAATAATCACTAACACTAGTGAAAATGGTTCTAAAACACCCTTTAGGTCAACATTTCAAGCATCACGTACTTATCTTCCCCAAATCAAGTCATAAACCCTAATTTGGCCCATTTTAAAATTAGGCTTTCAAACACCCACACATGAGTTCCAACATCAACATCATCACATATCCTAGTGATTATGCCCAACTTACAAGCCCTAACATGGCCAAAACGTTTTCCAACCCAAAACCCACCAACAAGGGTCAACAACACCAACAACTTGCTACAATCACCCATTTGTGAGCAAGATGGGTTTTCTCATGAACATGAAAGCTCAAACCATAACATCAAATTAAATGGAATTTAGAGTTGAGACTTACCACCACTACCAAAGTGTAGCTAGAAACGAGATGAACAACTTTAATACTTGGACTTTATTGAGAATCAACCTCCTTCTCCAAGATTTCAAGCTCTCTCTCTCTCTCTCTCTCTCTGAAGAACCCTCTCATCTCTCTCTCTAAGTGCAAATGTGTGAAGATGATGGAAATGTAGATAGGTATAAGGGTTGACCAATTTTGAGGACTAAAACCCGGCACCCAAGTAAAAAGACCACTTTGCCCTTTTTAAATAAAAAGAATTACAAAACAGTCCTGCCAGTTACATGTCGCGTCGTGACATCTCCTGGTCGCGGCGCGACCTTACTGTGATTCAGAATTCGGGGTGTTACAACTCTCCCCCACTTAAACCGGATCGCGTCCTCGCGATCTAAGCCTCAGAACAATCAGGAAGATACACCTTCCTCAACTCTCCGAGTTCCTACAAAAACTCTAGAACCTTCGATGCCGCCATTGCATCTTATAAGTCCTCACTCCCTTGATACGCATCGTTCTAACCACTCAACAAGTACCGCCACCAATCCCTTGACGCATTCTAATTTACGACTTAGAGTATCATCGTCAACCGGCACCCCATTTGGGTCATCCGCACCACGCACATGGTAATGGGATTTCCCGCAAACTCTTCGGTAACTCCAATCTCGCTCCCACAAATCACAAATCGGATACCATTGCCAGGCGAACCCCCACTTTGACCGCCCATCAGGGATGCTCTCATCAAATTTTTCTTGTACAAGTTCTCACAACACAAGAGAACTCACTCTCAAAAGCTAACAACATCCGCGTGTCTCTACATGAGACAGTCAAAATCAACACCCTACGTCCCACGATTGCTCATCGAATGGAACGATCCCAGCAAACACTCGATCACGCCTAGCAAACAGGAAAAATACCGAAATCTCTAGGCATAAAACTCCTTCACTTAGGAATCAACCCGCACTCTTACCGTCAAGATGACAACATCCCGCAGAATTCGATATTCCTCGATATATATGACCGGTCTCAACGTTGGTCATACACACCAAATCTCTGCGAACTAACTACATAGTGCTCGAGACTCGACATCTCTAATTTGTCAAATTGTTAACGCCCGCTAAACACCATTACCAATCACAGTTGTATCTTCGGGTTTCTCACCAGTACCCTAAGTACAAAGTGATCACACTATCGGAGTCAAACATTACACTAGCAGGTATAAGGAGGCACCTGACGCAGTGTTATGTAACTCCCACCACTACCACCAAGATTAAAGGACTCGACCCTTTCGGGGTCTATACCAGGTGTCACACATCACCCGACGACTCGAGGTCACACATACCCAACGAACCTCACGGCTCAACGTCCACAACTTCCTAGCGTCACCCGCTAGTCACAATCCACCTAGGCCACACAGCTAGCCTAATAAACCCTTTCACTTATCACTAAGGAGATGCTTGGGAACACCAAGGGTTACACCCTACCAACCCCGCTATAACCATTAACATGGTTATCCGTACCCAAAAAAGCTAGCCAACAATAACTATAACACTACTCAAACACGTACGTGGCACACAAAAGTGCCTTACGGATGGCACTACCACGTATACACTCACGAATGTGTCCGATGAAGAGTGACTTCTTACAAAGCACTCGCCACACATCACACACACAAAAGTGGCCAATAAAGAGGGAACAACACTCGCCACACATCACACAGGCAAAAATGGCCGATAAAGAGTGAACAACACTCACCACATCTCAAACCGCAATTGTGATCACGAAGAGTGAGACCATACGGAATCACTCACCACCTCGCATCAAGTAGGTAACGAAGAGCAAATCCTTACGCTAGAATGTCACTCACCACTTCACTCATAAACAAGTAACTATAAACAACAACCTTAAGTAAGACTATCACACGTCATGCACCACCCCTTGGTGATGCAAACACACGGTACACACAAACCCCATGGTGATACGAATACACGGTATACACCATTCAACCCACGAGCTTGAGTGAACCCGACACACGGATAGCACTCTAGCGAATTCGACGCACAAAAATCACTAAACCACATCCCACGAGTCTCACTCGAGTGAGTTTAACGACCCAGACACACCCCAATTTGCCAATGCAACAAAGACTCACACTTTAGAGTCATGACACGATTCAATAACCTCACACTCTACCGAGTGCAGCCCAAAGCCGCAATTTAACACATAACCCGACCATAATCGTAAGCCTATCGCTCGCTAAAATTATCTCCAACGGAGAGAACAAATTAGCTAAGGCTTACATAACCCTCTGCATGGTATTACAAAATGAAAAACATACAAACACCACATTTAAAAGTACCTGAACATCCTTTAGCGGTGTCCGCCGCCAATTCCAATCTCTTACTTTCATCCACCACCAGCTCGTGACACTCCGTCTTGGGATGCCCTTTTTTACGGCAATTGAACACACAATGCCACTGCCTCTCGAGGATAGTTTCGGGCATTCCCAAGACTTGTGACCCCTTTCTCCAATATTGAAACATCAAGACGCACTAGAATCTGATCCTCCTTTTCTCACGCTACCCGTGCTCTCACTTGCACTTTTAGCTTTCTTGCTCAGAGTGCCATGTAAACCAAACTTTCTCTTACCCAACGTATTATCAACCATCTTCAGAGCATACAATTCAAAACCCTTAGCCAGAACAAATATATTGGCAAAAGAGTCCACTTGCCCAAGGCTAATCTTTCTGCACAAATCATCATTTAAGGTCTCGTGATAATTCTCCATTAGCAACCGATCGTTTTCGATATACTCGAGGAAAAATCGGGCCTTTGCCAAGAAGGAAGCCCTAAGAGTATTTAGGTTCATAGAACCTTGTCACATATTTCGTAACTCATTGTGCAACCTAGTCAAATCGGCTTGTGTTAGGAACTCCTCGAAGAATTCCTTCTTAAAATCGTCCCAAGATAACCCTATAAATGTTCCTCACCAATGATATCGATCTTACCATCCAACTAATTCTTTGCATTACCCCGTAACAAGCTAGTAGCGAGCCTCGTATTCTTGTTGGGAGGGCATTCACTTGTACAGAAACACCCTTAGACATCCGAGATCCAACCGGTTCTCTTCAAAGGATCGGGATCCTCGACATACGTAGGAGGTTTAGTCATCATGAAGTTTTTGTAAATAAACTCCTTTCTGACTGCATTGCCTTAGAACCCATGATCAAGAGGAACCTCCTCTCCACCGCCTTCAATTTGAGGTTAGGGAACCTCTTCTCAAACTCTGCTTGAACAATTGTACCCACTTGTTCCTTAATGAGATCGGTTATTTGTCCCTCAACTGCCCCTTGAAAGACTTCTTTAGCCTTCCCGGTAAAAATCGCGGAATAACTCTTCAACGCGGCCTCAATCTTGGCTGTCAACTCATCATTAACCCCCTGTCTCCCACTTGAAGTCCCACTTCCCGGCTTCATTCTAAAGATGAAATAGGTTAAACAATGAAGTACAAATAAACCATACGCTCAACACCACTCCATCTTGCTCAACACTCGCCGTACCTCACTCGTTAGACACAATTTACACTCGTAACAATGGTAGTTACTCATTATTATGTGAGCATGCCACATCAACTTATTAGTACAATGACTACCTTGCTCAATGATACGCAAACACAAACACAATATAATCACAAGATAGTTAGTCCACCTACACACTATGACACTAACCAAATTTCGGTCCGACCCGTACTCCTACAAGTCCCGCAACAATAAGCACATACAATTCAGTCTAAGTCTAGTCACATATCTCAATTTACCTAAATACCTTAGACCATGCTCTAATACCACTTGAAACAACCACAATTCATTTATTAAAACGTTACGCCAACTATGTTTTGAATGTCGAGAGTTTTCAACAGACCAGACCATCCTCACCAACACCACGTCGTGTTACGACCTAGCATGGTCGCATCGCGACACCTCACTGTGCCAGATGCCATGTTCCTTAAAATAAGCTCTACCTTCAATTTACACTGTTAGTAGCGTCGCGTTGGAGGGAGGTCACGGCGCGACATCAAGCTGGATCAGCTTCCTGTTTTCAACAATAAATTTGACACATTTTATTTCCGATCAAACCAAGACCATTACCACATTTCCGAACATCAAACAAGTGAGTTTTAAATGACAAAACAGGCATTACAACCCTTGGGACTCCAACGACTCATAATTACAAGAACATGACAATTTTAACCCATTGTAGTTTAATTACACAAAATACGTAGCATGGTGATTAGGATTGCACTACCCAATTCTAAGCCAAATCCAAAAGTAATATCTTCTAAAGCAACACGCGATAGTCCTCTAGTCCCCGTACTTACCCTTTCTACCTCCGCTTCGCGAACATATAAAAATGTAAACGACGAGAGGGTAAGCTACAAAGCTTAGTGAATGTAAAATATTATATCCATACATATGCATAGAATGAATATGTATCACCAACATCAAGTAATAAACACATACCATACCCGGGTATAACTAAGCAAGCTATACGCAAGATACCACCATGTCAAGTCCATCATGAAAGTCTTGATAGACTTAGGACATAATTGCTTGATCATGTGTGTGAAATGGTAAAAGTTTGAAATACATTATGTGAATAAAATGTTAATAAATGTTCATGACTTGGTTATTGTGATGGCCCCGTCAAAACACTTAACGGCTCCGTCACTTGGTCCACACAGCTTGATCGAACTTAAATGAATTTAACAAACGACATTGCATTCTTTTATTTCAAAAGTTTCCCAAAAAGGAAAGCATATCAAAAATATGTAGTTTAAAATAACCCAACATATTAATTAATCAAAGTTGACACAAAACATTGCCAACAAACCCACAAATTTAAATTATCCAAAAACAGAATGTAAGCTTAAGTTTCATGATTGTTTCATAAAATCTGCCCAAATGCATGCAGACTCTTCTAAACACAGCGAAAGCATCACATAAACTCAAGTACCAATGAAAACATTCGAGTAAACTGTCAACACAAAGGTTGAGTGAATTATAGGTTTAAATAATTGAATAAACTTTAGACCACAAGATTTAAAAATGTTAGAAAACATTAAACATTATTCCATTATCAATGAGCCACCTGGTAACCACTTAACCCTTTATTTACCCTTGCCAAACACAATAAATGATAAACACCGGACAGTGTATCTACAACAAAATACGAAGTACTAAACATTCCGATTATAAATTGCCAGCGCGACTAGCTCGAAATGGGGTTGTCAAACCCGATATATCTATCCGCAGGATTCGTGTTCACCGGTAGAAACCAGTGATTACAGTTACCAGACTAGGAAATATTTTTGTCCAACTCACAATGAATAATTTAAATTTAATTGTCACTTGTGTCTAAACGTGAAATAAAATGCATGTAATCACATCCCAAAAATATACTTTGAAAAGTATGTAAAAACGGGACTATAACTCACCTTAATAGTAACGAAGTAACCAATACAAATAAGCGAACAACAAATGAAGTACAGTGTTCAGGAATGATCACAACGCCGGCCTATAAATAAAGCAGGTCGATATAAATAACTAACTTAGGTCAAGTCGTAGTATGATAACTATTGTACATGTTGCAAGTAGACATAGAATAATACTCAGCATGCATCGGTTTGATCGAAACAGCTTACGGACACACACTTTCTATTTTTAGAAAGTTTCTATTTTTAGCAGGTTTCCATTTTTGAAAAGTTTCTATTTTAGGAAAGTTTCTATTTTTGGAAAGTTTCTATTTTTGGAAAGTTTCTATTTTTGAAAAGTTTCTATTTTTGGAAAGTTTTTATTTTTGAAAAGTTTCTATTTTTGGAAAGTTTATAAGTTAGGAAAGTTTCCTTAATTAGAAAGTCAACAAAAGTCAACTGAAAGTCAAAGTCAACCGAAAGTCAACTCCAAAGTCAACCTTGGTCAAACGTAGTCAACGTTAATTTTAAAAGTGTAAGTTATAATAATAATGTAAGTTATAATGTTTATTAAAGTTAAATATGCATAATTATGTCATAACATAAGTTTAATTAAATTAAAATGAATTATTAAAGTTAATATAAGTTTAAATGATATAATTAATATAACATAAATATTTAATTAATTAATTAAATATTAGTCATAATATAAGTATTATTAATTAATAATAAATTTTTAATCATATCATAACTATTATTAATTAATAATGAATTATTAATCATATCATAAGTTTCTAATTATTATAATCATTAAATCATAAGTATTTAATAATTAAATTATAATTAAATAATAACTAAGCCTTATAATAGTTAAATAATTAATTAATTCTTATTATAAGTCTTATAATAATAATCCTATAATATAAGTTTAATACTTATCATAAGTATTTTCCATTAATAATAAAAGTATTATTAATCACAAGTTTAATTAAAATGTTAATTAAATCATAAGTAATAATTAAATGATATAATAAATATATATCATAAGTCTTAAATTATTATAATTACTTTTTATATCATAAGTAACTTAGTAATAATGAAAATCATTATTTGTATCATAAGTTTTAATTATTAACCATAAGTTTTAAATCAAAAGTTCTTCAGGTCATATCTTGAGCCCCGGGTGTCGGTTTTCGGCGAGCCTTATATATATCTCCGCCTAATCAAACCACCCAACACATTGGAGCACTCAAGAACACACCAAGAACAGTCCCCAAGTCGTGATGATCAGCCATTACACCACTTGGAACTTCAATTCATTCAAAAACGTGTTTTAGTCATAACGGGTGATTCGTGGCTCGGATTTAGATGACCCGAACATGAAAGTTCATCCCATCATCAATCCTAACACAGTAACACACCTTAAAGATACCAAATATGGTCACAAGGTCGGACCAAACCTGGTTCATATCAATATCACATTTCAATCTTGATAAAATACCATTTTGATCATATCTTGGGCTCCGGGAATCGAAACGACATGAATCTGGTGTCTAAAATTAAAGTCTTGATGAGAGGAACTCATCTAGATACTTTATTTTCACTTTTATATCAGTCATATAATCAGAAATGAACAAAAAAGCTGCTGTCCATTCAAATCAAACCGAAAACATATGTATTTGAGCAATTCTACGCGTACAATCTTCATAACAACAACAAGTAACTATCATACTATCAAAATAAACATCAAAAACAGAAAAGTAATGAAAAATTAAAAATTCTAGGGTTAGGGTTTATACCCTAATCGAGAAACAAGTAGTATAATCGCGTAGAGGAGATTGAGAGGAACACGTTGATGCTAATTGATTGATGATCCAAGCTTGATTTTTGATTGATGATGATGATGTTTGTGTTAGGATTAGCGACAGAACAAGGAAGGGAGAAGACGAGAGCACCAAATAATTTTTAGGTTTGATAAAATGAAATAAAATGTGAAAATGAGAGGAGAAATGCAAAAATGGAAGGGGTATACCCCCTCCCCCTTAGTCTCGGCCGAATGGGGTATGTGGGGTGGGACCCACTATCTCAACATGCTTAAGTGTAAGTTCCTTGTGGCTCGATAGCCCGAACGAAACCCGAAACGCGAAAACCCGCTTACGCGATTTAAAATTCGGAGAGATAACAAATACGCGACGAAAAATAAATATAAATACTATATATAATCATATGATCTAAAAATATCATATTTAAAATATTTAGGACTTAAAAATCCTAAAAGCTCGACCGTTGGTTTAAAAACCGAAAAGATTCGCCGGATAGAAATCCGCGACACGTAGAAACGTATAACTTAAAATATGAATACAAATATTCACATAACACATAATAATTAATATATATATATATATATATATATATATATATATATATATATATATATATATATTATTACTAAAATAATAATATAGGTCATAGAGATGACGTGGCACGAATAACAGTTAACAGTCGTTAAATAATTAATGGTAAAAGATAACGGAAAAAGTAGGACCATGACAGTACCTTCCCGTTACGGAAATTTTGTCCCGAAATTTAAGCAGGTGCAGGGGTTGACTCAGCATCTGGGAACAAATGCGGGTACTTCTGCTTCATCTGATCTTCACGCTCCCAAGTGAACTCGGGACCGTGTCTGGCATTCCATTTTACCCGGACAATAGGAATTCTACTCTGCTTAAGAGTCTTAACCTCTCGGTCCATAATTTCAACAGGTTCCTCAATAAAATGTAGTTGCTTATCCACATGAAGTTCCTCCAGCGGAATAGTCTTATCGGCCTATGCCAAACACTTCTTCAGATTCGATACATGAAAGACATCGTGAACAGCACTGAGTTCTTGTGGCAACTTCAAACGATAAGCCGCCGGTCCAACTCTCTCAATGATCTCAAACGGTCCAATAAAACGAGGACTTAACTTTCCCCTTTTACCAAAACGTATCACACCTTTCCAAGGTGAAACCTTTAACATAACACGGTCACCAACTTGAAATTCTACATATTTCCTTCCCTTATCGGCATAACTCTTTTGCCGACTTCTGGCGGTTCTCAATCTTTCCTTAATCTGTACGATCTTCTCGGTAGTGTCATGAATAATTTCTGGACCTGTGAGTTGAGCATCCCCAACCTCATTCCAGCAGACAGGAGACCTACACTTTCTACCATACAGAGCTTTAAACGGTGCGGCTTTAATACTTGCATGATAACTGTTGTTATAAGAAAACTCAGCTAGTGGCAAATATTTATCCCACCCATTACCAAAATCAATAACACGCGCCCGTAACATATCTTCTAATGTCTGAATGGTCCTTTCACTCTAACCATCCGTTTGAGGATGATAGGCAGTGCTCATATCTAACTTAGTTCCCAAGGCTTCCTGTAAGGATCGAGAAAACCTCGATACAAATCGACTGTCTCGGTCTGAAATAATAGATACAGGAACACCATGTCTAGAAACATTCTCCTTCAAATACAAACGAGTAAGCTTCTCCATCGAATCTGTTTCCTTAATCGGCAAAAAGTGAGCTGACTTAGTGAGTCTATCTACAATCACCCAAATGGTGTCATAGCCACCCTCTACCCTTGGTAACTTGGTAATAAAATCCATCGTAATTTCTTACCACTTCCACTCGGGAACTCAGGTTGCACCAAAAGTCCAGACGGTTTTTGATGTTCAGCTTTAACCTTAGCACAGGTCAAACACTTAGCCACATACGTAGCCACATCACCTTTCAAATTAGGCCACCAATACAGCTCCTTAAGATCATGATACATCTTTCCTGAACCAGGATGAATAGAGTACCTAGACTTATGAGCCTCATCTAAAATGAGTTGTCACAATTCACCAAACTTCGGAACCCAAAGACGTCCCACAAAGTATCTAGTACCATCTGCTCGTACCTCAAACTTCTTAGCCATACCTCTTACGTTCTCATTCACAAAATTCTCTTCCTTTAAGGCTTCTTGTTGTGCCTCAAGAATCTGCCTTGCGAGGTTTGTTCTAATTGTCATATTTTAGGCCCTAAACCTACGAGGTTCAGCCCTTTCTTTATGACTCAGCACATCTGCCACAACATTGGCCTTACCCAGATGATATAAAAGTTCACAATTATAATCATTCAACATCTCAATCCATCTTCGTTGTCTCATGTTCAACTGTTTCTGATCGAGGATATGTTGAAGACTTTTGTGATCTGTATACACAGTACTCTTGACCCCATACAAATAATGTCTCCAAATCTTAAGTACAAAAACAACGGCCCCCAACTCTAAATCATGAGTTGTATAATTCTGCTCGTGAATCTTCAACTGACGTGACGCGTACACAATAACTTTCTTTCGTTGCATCAAAACGCAACCAAAGCCTTGACGCGAAGCATCACAATAAACAACCAAATCATCATTACCCTCAGGTAGTGACACTATTGGAGCAGTAGTCAACTTCCTCTTTAAAATCTGAAAAGCAGCCTCTTATTCATTCTTCCACTCATACTTCTTCCCTTTATGCGTTAAATCAGTCAAAGGTTTCTCCATACGAGAGAAAACTTGAATGAACCTTCTATAGTAACCTGCCAACCCTAGAAACTGACGAATCTGAGTAGGAGTTTTCGGAGTTTCCCACTTTTCAATCGCCTCAATCTTAGCAGGATCAACTTGTATTCCCTGTTTACTAACAATATGTCCAAGGAATTGAACTTCTCGTAACCAGAATGCACACTTAGAGAACTTAGCATACAACTCTTCTTTTCTTAACAGGTCAAGCACTAACTTCAAATGTTCTTCGTGCTCTTCATCACTCTTCGAATAAATAAGGATGTCGTCGATAAACACAATAACGAACTTGTCCAGATAGGGTCTACACACACAGTTCATGAGGTCCATGAACACAGTAAGTGCATTTGTCAATCCGAACGGCATAACAAGAAACTTAAAGTGACCGTAACGGGTGCGAAAAGCAGTTTTCGAAACATCAGATTCTTTAACATGTAACTGATGATAGCTGGAATGAAGATCGATTTTAGAATAAATAGATGAACCCTGAAGCTGATTGAACAGATCATCAATTCTCGGAAGAGGGTATCGGTTTTTAACAGTAAGTTTGTTCAACTCACGATAATCAATGCACAAATGAAAAGAACCATCCTTCTTCTTAACAAATAGAACAGGAGCTCCCCAAGGGGATGAGCTAGGACGAATAAAACCCTTATCTAACAACTCACGGAGTTGACTTGACAATTCTTGAAGTTCGGAAGGCGCCCGGAACAAGATCAATTTGAAATTCTACCGCGCGTTGCGGCGGAAGGCCAGGTAAATCTTCGGGAAATACCTCGGGAAAATCTCTAACAATATGAACGTCACCAACGCTCTTCGTTTCTTTATCGGGATCAACAACATGGGCTAGAATAGCATGACAGCCTTTGCGAAGATGTTTATGAACTTTCAAACAGCTAATAAGATTTAACTGTCTGCATTTCTTATCTCCAAAAACCATCAGCGGCTCTCCAACCACATTAGTATTACAAATAGCTTTATCATAACACACAATCTCAGCACGATTCGCAGACAACCAATCCATGCCAATAACAACATCAAAACTACCAAGTTCAATCGGTATCAAATCTATCTCAAAGTCTCTACCAGCCAGATTAATGTTATATTTACGATACACAGTCTTAGCAGTAAGCACTTTACCATTAGCTATCTCAACAACATAAGTATTGTCTATAGTAGTTAACGGTGTTTTGATTTTTGGACTTAATTTACTCGACACAAAACTCAAATCAGCCCCTGAATCAAATAGTACATAAACTAATAAATCGTTGATCGAGAACGTACCCGTAACAAGTTTAGGATCTTCCTCAGCATCCCTGGCGTTAATGTTGAACGCTCTACCACGTGCATTCTCAGTGGTCTTCTTGTTAGGACAGGCATCACGGAAATGCCCCGGCTTCCCACACTCGTAACAAACTCTCTAATTACCACCATTATTTGACTTCCCATTACCATTACCATTCCCACCTTTGTTACTAGCATTATTATTACCACCTGCAGCAGGAGTAGCAGTACCCGGCAGAAGCACCGTACAATCTTTAGCAATGTGTCCCTGTTTGGAACACCTCTTACAAGTAACCGTGCAATATCCATCATGAGCCTTATAACATCGAGGACACACACGCTGATTTCAGTTACTAGTACCAGAAGTATCTTGTTTCTTTTGCTGACCTTGGTTCTGGTTGAGGTTATTATCCCACTTCATTTTCCCATTATCAGCCTTCTTAACAACCTCTTCACTGGCATCGGTCACAGCAGCCTTACTCCTCCTTAAAATCTTATCATTAAGCTTATGAGCCATAGAAATAGCAGTCTCGATAGTCTGGGGCTCACTAGACTCGACCCCATGCTCAATTTTCTCAGATAACCCATCAATGTAAGCTTCAATCTTAAGATTCTCATCAGCGTAAACATTAGGGCACAACAAAGTCAACTCGAAGAACCTTTGCTCGTAGGCATCTAATTCGGTGTCCTTCATTTTCAAGTTCTTAAGTTCAACCTCTAACTTCTTAAGCTCACCCCGGGGACGATAACGGGTGATCATTCTTTCTTTGAAATTATTCCAAGTTAAACCATAAGCCACATCATTTCCCAAACTATTAACCAAGTTGTTCCACCAGGTCAATGCACTATCCTTAAGAGTGCAGCTAGCAAAACTAATCGTGTCTTCCTCTCGGACTTGACTAACCCTGAAAATAGACTCGATCTTCTCGAACCAGCGGGTAAGTCCTATGGGTCCTTCCGTACCACTGAATTCCTGTGGATGACTTTCCATAAACGTTTTGTTGGAGCATCCCACCTGATTGTTGTTATTCGCATTAGCATTAGCATTTGCTGCCATAGTAGCAGCTATCCCTTAGGTGATAAGACGTTACATACGGGCTTCGTTGAACTCTCTAGGAGGCATGATCTTCAAAACAGAATAACACAACCGTTAGTACTAAGAATAATACCAGTGTTATACAGGAATAGATCAAAACACGAAAAGATTAACCATTAAAATAATAGTCAGTAAACACTATGAGTAATAACATGACAGTTATGATAGTTATAGAAATAGCCACCACATGCATACATATTTTATGATAACATCATACAACATACATAGCACCTAACATACATGATCTACATTACGCATAATATAACATACCAAGAGTCACAACATCAGAAATAAAATGTGATAATGATAATAGAAGTCATAAAAATAACCATCTATACATAATGAAAAACATCCCATAACAAAACCTTAATAAAATCCTGGGCAAAATGCCGTACATAACCCAAAAATGTATGTATAAAAGGATATTAAGTCTTATGAAATAAGTAATCAATCATGAATCATCATATCACATCTGCTTAGAGCGGGTGTGATAAGCTGGGCTGGCATGAGTCTCGGCAGGAGTCTCATACTTCCGCAACTTTCCTTTCACTTCTTCCAACTTTGCCTTCAAACCACGAACTGTGCTCTCAAGAGCCTCGAACTTTGTGTCTACCTCACGGTTACGCTTACGATTCTCGATCCCAACATTATGCTTAAAACTGATGAACGAATCCATACTAGTTCGAATCTCGTCCATCACCTCGTTATGCGGCAAGGTACGCATACAATCACTAAGAGCATTAATACGCGTCTTGTCAGTGTAAGCTCTGTTCATGTGAGTGAGGGTGAAAAAGTAGTAGTGAACAGGATCATCGATCAAAGGTTGATCAGCACGGCGTCTGTCAGCAGCCGAAGGAGCAGGAGCAGGAACAGAGTTGTTGCTCGAAGTCGACATCTGCAAACAGTAAAACCACAAACCATATACCAAATAGGAATAAATGCTTAAGATATATCTCATACAAAATGAAATGCATAATAATGCTATAGCAAAAGGGTCGGGCTGTAGACTAGACTCTAATGCACCCTAAGAATCACGAGTTGACCACATTAAGACCGCCTAGTTCCCTACAACCAGAGCTCTGATACCAACTGTGATGGCCCCATCAAAACACTTAACGGCTCCGTCACTTGGTCCCACAGCTTGATCGAACTTAAATGAATTTAACAAACGACATTGCATTCTTTTATTTCAAAAGTTTCCCAAAAAAGAAAGCATACCAAAAATATGTAGTTTAAAATAACCCAACATATTAATTAATCAAAGTTGTCACAAAACATTGCCAACAAACCCACAAATTTAAATTATCTAAAAACAGAATGCAAGCTTAAGTTTCATGATTGTTTCATAAAATTTGCCCAAATGCATGCAGACTCTTCTAAACACAGCGGAAGCATCACATAAACTCAAGTACCTGTGAAAACATGCGAGTAAACTGTCAACAAAAAGGTTGAGTGAATTATAGGTTTAAATAATTGAATAAACTTTAGACCACAAGATTTAAAAATGTTAGAAAACATTAAACATTATTCCATTATCAATAAGCCACTTGGTAACCACTTAACCCTTTATTTACCCTTGCCAAACACAATAAATGATATACACCGGACAGTGTATCTACAACAAAATACGAAGTACTAAACATTCCGATTATAAATTGCCAGCGCGACTAGCTCGAAATGTGGTTGTCAAACCTGATAGATCTATCCGTAGGATTCGCGTTCACCAGTAGAAACCAGTGATTACAGTTACCAGACTAGGGAATATTTTTGTCCAACTCGCAATGAATAATTTAAATTTAATTGTCACTTGTGTCTAAACGTGAAATAAAATGCATGTAATCACATCCCAAAAATATACTTTGAAAAGTATGTAAAAACGGGACTATAACTCACCTTAATAGTAACGAAGTAACCAACACAAATAAGCAAACAGCAAATGAAGTACAGTGTTCAGGAATGATCACAACGCCAACCTATAAATAAAGCAGGTCGATATAAATAACTAACTTAGGTCAAGTCGTAGTATGATAGCTATTGTACATGTTGCAAGTAGACATAGAATAATACTCAACATGCATCGGTTTGATCGGAACAGCTTACGGACACACACTTTCTATTTTTAGAAAGTTTCTATTTTAAGCAGGTTTCCATTTGTGGAAAGTTTCTATTTTAAGAAAGTTTCTATTTTTGGAAAGTTCATATTTTTGGAAAGTTTCTATTTTTGAAAAGTTTCTATTTTTGGAAAGTTTCTATTTTTGGAAAGTTTCTATTTTTGGAAAGTTTCCAAATTTAGAAAGTTGCTATTTTTGGAAAGTTTATAAGTTATGAAAGTTTCCTTAATTAGAAAGTCAACAAAAGTCAACTGAAAGTCAAAGTCAACTGAAAGTCAACTCCAAAGTCAACCTTGGTCAAACATAGACAACGTTAATTTTAAAAGTGTAAGTTATAATAATAATGTAAGTTATAATGTTTATTAAAGTTAAATATGCATAATTATGTCATAACATAAGTTTAATTAAATTAAAATGAATTATTAAAGTTAATATAAGTTTAAATGATATAATTAATATAACATAAGTATTTAATTAATTAATTAAATATTAGTCATAATATAAGTATTATTAATTAATAATAAATTTTAAATCATATCATAAGTATTATTAATTAATAATGAATTATTAATCATATCATAAGTTTCTAATTATAATCATTAAATCATAAGTATTTAATAATTAAATTATAATTAAATAATAACTAAGCCTTATAATAATTAAATAATTAATTAATCCTTATTATAAGTCTTATAATAATAATTCTATAATATAAGTTTAATACTTATCATAAGTATTTTCCATTAATAATAAAAGTATTATTAATCACAAGTTTAATTAAAATGTTAATTAAATCATAAGTAATAATTAAATGATATAATAAATATATATCATAAGTCTTAAATTATAATAATTACTTTTAATATCATAAGTAATTTAGTAATAATGAAAATCATTATTTGTATCATAAGTTTTAATTATTAACCATAAGTTTTAAATCAAAAGTTCTTCAGGTCATATCTTGAGCCCCGGGTGTCGGTTTTCGGTGAGCCTTATATATATCTCCGCCTAATCAAACCACCCGACACATTGGTGCACTCAAAAACACAACAAGAACAGTCCCCAAGTCATGATGATCAGCCATTACACCACTTGAAACTTCAATTCATTCAAAAACGTGTTTTAGTCATAACTGGTGATTCGTGGCTCGGATTTAGATGACCCGAACATGAAAGTTCATCCCATAATCAATCCTAACACACTAACACACCCTAAAGACACCAAAGATGGTCACAAGGTCGGACCAAACCTGGTTCATATCAATATCACATTTCAATCTTGATAAAATACCATTTTGATCATATCTAGGGCTCCGGGAATCGAAACGACATGAATCCGGAGTCTAAAATTAATGTCTTGATGAGAGGAACTCATATAGATACTTTATTTTCACTTTTATATCAGTCATATAATCAGAAATGAACGAAAAAGCTGCTGTCCCAATCAAATCAAACCGAAAACATATGTATTTAAGCAATTCTACGCGTACAATCATCATAACAACAACATGTAACTAACATACTATCAAAATAAACATCAAAAACAGAAAATTAATGAAAAATTAAAAATTCTAGGGTTAGGGTTTATACCCTAATCGAGAAACAAGTAGTATAATCGCGTAGAGGAGATTGAGAGGAACACGTTGATGCTAATTGATTGATGATCCAAGCTTGATTTTTGATTGATGATGATGATGTTTGTGTTGGGATTGGCGACAGAACAAGGAAGGGAGAAGATGAGAGCACCAAATAATTTTTAGGTTTGATGGAATGAAATAAAATGTGAAAATGAGAGGAGAAATGCAAAAATGGAAGGGGTATACCCCCTCCCCCTTGGTCTCGGCCGAATGGGGTATGTGGGGTGGGACCCACTAGCTCAACATGCTTAAGTGTAAGTTCCTTGTGGCCCGATAGCCCGAACGAAACCCGAAACGCGAAAACCCGCTTACGCGATTTAAAATTCGGAGAGATAACAAATACGCGACAAAAAATAAATATAAATACTATATATAATCATATGATCTAAAAATATCATATTTAAAATATTTAGGACTTAAAAATCCTAAAAGCTCGACCGTTGGTTTAAAAACCGAAAAGATTCGCCGGATAGAAATCCGCGACACGTAGAAACGTATAACTTAAAATATGAATACATATATTCACATAACACATAATAATTAATATATATATATATATATATATATATATATATATATATATATATATATATATATATATATATATATATATTATTACTAAAATAATAATATAGGTCATAGAGATGACGTGGCACGAATAACAGTTAACGGTCGTTAAATAATTAACGATAAAAGATAACGGAAAAAGTAGGGTCGCGACAGTTATTGATCCAATTAACCATTTTCCTTGTGAAAGGTTCTTTGAACTCATGAATGATAAGTTTGAAATATACTTGATAGAAAAACTTGAATACTTTATGGTATGCTTTACACTCTAGGCTTAACTCTAGGCTTCTGCTCATTATACATTATGTGTAAACTGCATAATCTTTGTTTTCTCTCTCACATGTACCATATATATATTCATTACTTTAATAAGTGTGTGTGCAACATCTACCTACCATATTTGTATGCTTATATGTTCTTATATGTGCAAATCTATTTGTCATACTTGCATGCTCACAGATCTTCATGCTTGACAACTTGAGTTATCTCTTTCTAACCTATGTTTCTTGAAATCACCTTGAAAGATGTTACCCTACACACTTAAGGATCATTAACGTGCTAACTAAATTTTATTTGTGAGGGCATTGTGCTTAATATATGCTACATCCAACATGTTATATATTTTTCATCATGCTTATGTGCTTACATGCTTATGATAACATGTTGAAAAATTATGCTTGGATATTTTTGTGCTCATAGAACACTCCAAATTATTAACTAAAATACATCGAAAATGTTAACCAGTTAACATTATTCATCGATAAATTATGCCTGATTATCATGATTCCTTGCTTGCTATGCATGATTGTTACTTGTAGTGTGAATTCTAATTGAGCTTATTATGCATGATTACTTGTTTTAATGTGATATATCCTTACTATAATTATTCTTGAGTTCTATGTATGCATATACTTCTAACAATGCATGTGAGACTTCAAACGCACTGTTATGCTCATCACCCATGCAAAGGAAAGTCCCAATATGTCACACTTTCGAGCCATTAAAAGGATCTTTAGAGTAATCTAAAAGGCTCTAAGCATCATGAATATCATGTTCCTTGGTGATTCGGATGATGGTGGATCGCTACTGTTTAGAAGAGTGGTGTATGTGCATTAGTTGGTTTATGCATAACCTCTTGGCTCTCAATGGAACAAACACCCGTAGCTCTCTCTACTACTAAAGTTGAGTATGTAGCAATTGAAATATCATGTGCTCACGGCTTATTGAAGAAACAAACTTACCTCGATTAAGGTACCATTTCTTCCAAAATTCATATATGTGCATTCTCGTGCTAAAATTGGACTGGTCAACCTAATAAGTGATTATTTGAACACCAATTTAGCTTTGATCATTACGTGATAAATAAAACATTAACATGCTCTATATGCTTAGGTTATACATATGATCATCACTAAGTATACAAAAAGATATGCTCTGAGTTGAATAACCTGAAACTTAGTGAATGATTTCTCAATGATAAATTATCATGTGGATAACGTTTAGGCTTTTCATATCTGTGTTATTGATCACTATTACTTAACATGCTTCAACTAGTATGCTCATAATGCTGAATAGATGTGCCTCATGCATGTTTTAAGCTTATATATAAATTAGATCGTTATGCATGATTATGTATATTAGCTTCATCATGCCACTCTTACTTGTATTCTTACAATATGTATTCAACATGCTATGCTTATATTATGTGCAATATGCTTAACATGCTATGCTTATGATATGTGCCATATGTATGCCATGTTTGTGTTCTTACATGCTTGTTTGAAATTACTATGATAGTATCTATAGTTTTGCATGATATGATTACGTGTGCTACTCTTACTTGTTGACCATGCTATGTTATTCTTGTGTTTTAACATGCTTGTTTGAACCTACCTTCTTTCATACATGCTCTAGCATCTAAACTTATAAATATGATTTTTATGCATGATTATTTTCTTGACAAATTGATCTCATGTATATTAGCTTTTGCATGCTACTCTTACTTATGCTTCCACATTGTGCTATGTGCAATATGTATACCATGCTATGTTATATGGTTCTACATGCTTGTTTAAACCTACTTACTTCTATACATGCATGAAATTGTTATAACTAGTAGAGTAATGTTGGCACTTTATGATAGTGTTCCATGATATACTAAATCTTTTGCTCACTACATGTTATATCGCACATTCATGCTATACTATTCATTAACTCTGATATGTGGTGGTTTATACGCACTTTTGATCTTACATGCTCTCTAACGTTCACATATATTGGTCAAAGTGCTCGCTCCACTATCTTAGTTATGTATGACGCACAATAATTCTTATGCTTTCTATATATTATTATGTGTGTATTAATGATCTTTTCTATGAGTCTTATATTGCATTTTTTAAGAGGGAGCTATATCTTCAACCACTTTGTAAGATTCAAGGGGGAGCATTACTCTAGGACGTGCTTAGTTCCAGGGGAGCTAACATTTTTGCTTCGACAAAAGAGGGAGAAAGTGTATGGTAAGTGATGTTAACACATGTGTTGTATTATACGCTTAAGCACACTTACATAGGTTTGTCATCATTAAAAAGGGGGAGATGTTGGTTAGTGATCCAGTATTAATATTCAAATGTTAACCACTTTGTTTTGATGATGACACCAAATCGTGTGCTTAAACAACGTATAGAACAACACAAGTTCACAAGCCTACACAATCTTTAGTAAACGATCAATACACAAAACCATTAAGTCAAAAGAGTCATTTGAAAAATACTGAAGGGAGCACGGCTGGGTCCACGGTCGACCGCAGGTCAGCCCGTGGATGCCCTGTACCTTGGTTCTTCGAAACAAGGTACACGGTTGACTCCACGGTCAGCCGTGGGTCGACCGCAGTTTCTCACTGTTTGAATTTTTGATCAGAAAATGTTTGACTACTTCGGGATGACATCTATAAATTACAAAACTCTTTTAAACATGCTTAGAATAGTTTCCTCCTTCATATCAAAAAGAGTTTTTGTCACTACAGCGCTAATATTGGTTAATCATGCCTAATGACACCTTAATGACGATTTAGCCTTGGATTAAAGTTAAACACATAAGCGTTACAAGATATCATTTTAATCCTAAAGTTTATATTGACATAATTGGGATGGTCATTAAGTCCCAACTAAAGAGATGCACTCTTCTTAACACTTGAAACTATACTTACATGGTTAAGTATAATTAACTTGGAAGATTAGTGTAACTTTCAAGAAGTCTTCACTAGTGTTAAAATGGTCATCTTTGGCATGTTGCAAGCAACCAATGAGGTTAGATACTTCCAATAAAGAAAAGACAATTTGGTGAAGACATCGGATATGAGGTTTAGAATGTAATGGTTTATCTCTTTATGATTAAAGCAACTAGTCAAAGTATTCTCATCTAGATTCAAAAAAATCCAATTGACTTGTAACAAGTACTAATGAAGCAATATACTTCCATAAAAGATGAAGACAAGGGTTTAAAGATTTGGGTAATAAAGTTTCGATGCTAGTGGTTTATCAAGGGATAAAAATCTGCATTTTCCTTTATGGGAAATCAATGACACAAGATAAGGACATGTGACTTTCCTCTTTTACAAGCTCATATCCATTTCAATGAATGCATCCAAAGTATAAGAAGAAGGTTAAAGAATTCCAGGTGTATGAAGCATATTTTGAAGGCTTCATATTGGGTAAAGAAGCTAAAAATTCAAAGAAAAAGGAGCTCCAACGTATATATTGAAAAGCTGTCCAGCAGGAGCGCGGATGAACCACGGTCGACCGTGGAGTAAGCCACACAGGTTCTTGAAAGTTTTTCTCTTGCCTATATAAACCAAGCCTTGGAGCTATTGAAGTATACCTTTTTCCAACATTCTTTCAAAGTCATATCAACTGATCTGCCATGCCTCAAGCACATATCAATGGAGAGATTATAAGAGAGAAAGAGAGATTCTACTTACACTAAGTAGAATTACATTATAAACTTCATGCTTATCATTTGTATCTTTAAGTTTACTTTGTAAGATACTTCCTTAGGGGGTTAAGGAAGTTAAATAGTTCTTGTAATAGGAACCACCATCTTACTTACTAATTCAACTTCCTTAAAGGGATCTAGGAAGTTGATTAATTCCATTGGGAATTAATACTTGTCCAAGGTGAAGAAAACTTTGATCTAAGTAAGGTTGGTGTGACCTATTGAAGAACTATGAGAGGTTGAGTTAGTAGAATCATTGTGTAAACTTAATTGTAAGTTTACTTGGGTTCTATCTTCTTCAGGGGATCTAGAAGGTAGTTGTTGATCTTGTGGTAAGAACATATGGTGATTGTGAATTCTTCAAAGAGATGTAAGAATTCACAAGTAGTGGCTTATTGAAGATCAACTGATGTAAATGGATCTCCACCGGGTTTGGAGAAACTTAGTGAAGAAAACTCTCGATAAGGTGTATCGAGGAGTGGATTAAGGAGAATTAGTTAACATCTTCCCAAACCACTATAAATCCTTGTGTTTGTGCACTTACATTCTTTACATACTTGCATTAACAAACACAAACGCTTCCACGCTTAAAACTTATGTTTTGATTGTTAAAGATTTCGAAAAAGTTTTAAGAAAACACTAAGTAACTATTCACCCCCCCTCTAGTTACTTATAATTGGTATCAGAGCGGTTACTCTAATCTTGCTTAAAAATGTTTTTGTCATGTCTAAAACCATTTTGTGCAAAAACCCGAGTCAAAGATCTTGAAACTAAGCCCTACTTGTTTGAAACGTAAATTTTATCTTGAAAGAGCTAGTCTTGCATCACGATAATAATTTTCGTATGAGAAGGCATGATCAAGACTCAAATGAAGTTGGATACTTCAAGGAAGAGAATCAAGACAACATGTTTTCTAGCAACTTCAAAACACTCACTTGATGTGGAGTCAAGGAAGGAACACGAATGCTCAAACTTACATCTATTACATTGAGGAAAATTACCACCATTCAAATGGTGAGGTAAGTTTACTTGTTTTTAGTAAAAATCTATAAATTAATAGGTTTAAAGCTTGTGTACTCTAAATGTTGTGATAATTAACAAAACATTGGATAAAAATGAAAAAATTGAACAAATAAACTTTCTTTGAATAAACCAAGTTAATTTTTGAAAAATAAGTCTCACATATTAAGCATGAAAAGAAAAATGTGGGGTTGGGTCAAAATTACAACTATAGTATACACAATAGAAGCACCATGAAACTTTCCATGAAACTTAGGTCAATGCAATGTACGAAATTACTTTTTCCTTGAATCCTTGCATGAAAAATGACATGAGTGATTATTTGATATGTGCTTGATTGATTGATCTTACATGCTAGAATACGTAGGTTGCCACACATCTTAGAGCCTTAAGTGATAGACATAATATCTAAGATTAGACTCTAAGAATCTTAATAAGTATTCTCGAAACTCATATAGTCAAAAGGTTACTTAGTGGTAATAATGATTTGAAACTAAAATCACTAGCTTGTGAACAAGAAAAAGAATTAACTTTCTTCAAAAATAAAAGTGATTTTAAAAGTCAAAGATACCAAATGATAAACCAACACTTGACTATAAAAGACACCTTGAGTGAACCTATCATAAGTTTATCTAAAACACACTTGATAAAACTCAACATAGTGCCAAACCAGTTGGACCGTGGATCGGCCGCATAGACTCTGATCAAAATGTGCTTTTGCAATTTTAAGATCGACCGTGATTTGACACTTTTGGATGTTAAATCATTTTAAAATGATTACAATATTAGTTTTACATTGTTTATTGGTAAGATTTAAATATTTTCTAATGTGAAGCTAATTATCGTCATTAAACGACACTCATTTAAAAGGTCAAGTTTTCAATCCGTAAGTGTTAGTGACTTTCAAATAACTATAAGCATACAAGATCAATTATTCTCAATCAAGATATGAAATTGGTTTGTCAAAATTTAAAATATAAACATGTCTAAAAGAACAATAGTCTACTCCTTGAAGAAAGGTTCAAAGATGAGTTATCGTGAGAATATTTGATGCTAACAATCTCGGACCCAACAAACATTGGGTACCATGTTTTGTGTCTCTAACAAGTTGTAGGTTTGTTAACATGTGTGATGGAAGATGATGTAATCACAAGTACTCAAAACACATGTCCATGATAATATGTCACACCAAGTACAAAGACCATGATGATGGTGACGTAATATTGAATGGACATATTTGGGGAATAATCATCGGTGGAGGTAACTTTACTTACAAATAAAATACTCTAAAAGTGTGCTATTTGATTTCTATAAGTGTTTAATATGCAAATAGCTTAACATACTGGTTAAATTCATATTTCATTTGAGAAAACATGCTACAATTAGGTAGAATGTCATATATGCTTGCAAGTGAAATTGGTGAAAAGATAAAAACATGTCAACATACGTTTTTCAATTTGATGGCATATAAGATTAGATCACACGACCATGAGACTAATCATTAGAGATCTACCTAAAAGTAATATATTATGATCACTAAGTGAGCTAAAGTGTTAAAAAGATCATTCTCATTAGTTTCCTTCAGCAAGGTAAATATTTGAGAAACGATGATAGCAAAGAGAATCATGTTAAACAAATCTTATGAGACATCAATAGGAGAAAAATTAGATTTTAATTGTGTAGTCTAAGTTCTCCGTTTTCTAGGTATAATATAGATTTCCAAAGTTCAACTTTGTAGTCCTACTAAAGGGGTTATATATGTTTTCCATCATCTATGCTTAAGGAGATATATTTGTGATGATAGAACTCATTCTAGGCTCATACCTAAATTACAAAAAGAAAATGATATTATTCTTGTCTAAATTGCTAGAGTAGTAGTCATTGTTAGTTAAACGCATAAGCGTTTGTTGAGTTGTTAAATTGTCTAAAACATACTTAGACATATTAGGATGGATGATTCTAAATCCTTGAGGTTAGATAGCTTTAAGAATAATTCATGCTCTTAATTTCTAAACTAGAATTAGGTTTGCGTCAAATGAACACCTAGAACAAACAAGTGAAATGAAAAGCTTCACTAACCTTTTAGATAAGTGCTAAGGCATTAGACACACCTATGGAAATCAATGCTAGATTATCAATCAAAGGTGTAGGTGTGACTCTAAAGGTAGGTACGTCTCTAGGATACTCTTTGGAAAGCAAAACCTAACTAGTCTAAATAGACGTCCGAGTAGCCTTAAGGAATAATCGAACATACATGAAAAGGCTATATATTTGCATCTTGAAAGTCTTGATAGACTTAGGACATAATTGCTTGACTGTGTGTGTGAAATGGTAAAAGTTAGCAATACATTATGAGAATAAAATATTAATAAATGTTCATGACTTGGTTATTGATCCAATTAACTATTTTCCTTGTGAAAAGTTCTTTGAACTTACGAATGATAAGTTTAAAATATACTTGATAGAAAAACTTGAATACTTTATTGTATGCTTTACACTCTAGGCTTAACTCTATACACTGGGTGTAAACTGCATAATCTTTGTTTTCTCTCTCACATGTGCCATATATATGTTCATTGCTTGTATAAGTGTGTGTGCAACATCTACCTGCCATATTTGTATGCTTATATGTTCTTATATGTGCAAATCTATTTGTCATACTCGCATGCTCACATGATCATCATGTTTGACAACTTGAGTTATCTCTTTCAAACATATGTTACTTGAAATCACCTTGAAAGATGTTACCCTACATACTTAAGGATCATTAACGTGCTAATTGAATTTTATTTATGAGGGCATTGTGTTTAATATATGCTACATCCAACATGCTATATATTTTTCATCATGCTTATGTGCTTACATGTTTATGATAACATGTTGAAAAATTATGCTTGGATATTTTTGTGCTCATAGAACACTCCAAATTGTTAAATAAAATACATCGACAATGTTAACCGGTTAACATTATTCATAGTCAAGTTAATAACATATGTTGACATGATGATTATTATCTTAGATGATAATTGTTGAGTGCCTAATAAGTAATTAAATATTAGCTTGTTTGCCATGAATTCTGTGATTGCTTGTTATGTTATATCATTTAAGTGCACTCTGGGGTTATATTTGAAAAGATAACTAAATAAGTAGTAATTTAACGTATATCGTATTTTGATATGAATTGCGAGTTAAATGCCTACCCGATCTAGTAATTTAGGTTATGAATATGCTCATCAAAATTCATGCTATGGAACATGCCTTTATTTGATTATCATGATTACTTGCTTGCTATGCATGATTGTTACTTGTAGTGTGAATTCTAAAAGAGCTTGTTATGCATGATTGCTTGTTTTGATGTGATATATGCTTACTATAATTATTCTTGAGTTCTATGTATGCATATACTTCTAACACTGCATGTGAGACTTCAAACGCACTGTTATGCTCATCACCCTTGTAAAGGAAAGTCCTAATATGTCACACTTTCGAGCCATTAAAAGGATCTTTAGAGTAATCTAAAAGGCTCTAAGCATCATGAATATCATGTGCCTTGGTGATTCGGATGATGGTGGATCGCTATTGTTTAGAAGAGTGGTGTATGTGCATTAGTTGGTTTATGCATAACCTCTTGGCTCTCAATCGAACAAACACCTGTAGCTCTATCTACTACTAAAGTGGAATATGTAGCAATTGGAAGATCATGTGCTCACGGCTTATGGAAGAAACAAACTTTCCTCGATTACAGTACCATTTCTTTCGAAACTCATATATGTGCATTCTTGTGCTAAAATTGGACTGGTCAACCTAATAAGTGATTATTTAAACACCAATTATGCTTTGATCATTACGTGACAAGTAAAATATTAACATGCTCTATATGCTTAGGTTATACATATGATCATCACTAAGTATACAAAAGGATATGCTCTGAGTTGAATAACCTAAAACTTAGTAAATGATTTCTCAATGATAACTTATCATGTGGATGACGTTTTGACTTTTCATACATGTGTTATTGATCACTATTACCTGACATGCTTTGACTAGTATGCTCATAATGTTGAATAGATGTGCCTCATGCAAGTTTTAAGCTTATATATAAATTAGGTAGTTATGCATGATTACGTATATTAGCTTCAGCATGCCACTCTTACTTGTATTCTTACAATATATATTCAACATGCTATGCTTATATTTTGTGCAATATGTTTAACATGCTATGCTTATGATATGTGCCATATGTATGCCATGCTTGTGTTCTTACATGCTTGTTTGAAATTACTATGATGGTATCTATAGTTTTGCATGATATTATTACGTGTGCTACTCTTACTTGTTTGCCATGCTATGTCATTCTTTTGTTTTAACATGCTTGTTTGAACCTACATTCTTTCATACATGCTCTAGCATCTAAGTTTATAAATATGATTGTTATGCATGATTATTTGCTTGACAAATTTATCTCATGTATATTAGCTTTTGCATGCTACTCTTACTTATGCTTTCACATTGTGCTATGTGCAATATGTATACCATGCTATGCTATATGGTTCTACATGCTTGTTTAAACCTACTTACTTCTATACATGCATGAAATTGGTAGAACTAGTTGAGTAATGTTGGCACTTTATGATAGTATTGCATGATATACTAAGTCTTTTGCTCACTACATGTTATATCGCACATTCATGCTATACTATTCATTAACTCTGATATGTGGTGGTTTAAATGCACTTTTGATCTTACATGCTCTCTAACGATTACATATATTGGTAAAAGTGCTCGCTCCACTATCTTAGTTGTGTATGACGCACAATAATTCTTATGCTTTCTATATATTATTATGTGTGTACTAATGATCTTTTCTATGAGTCTTATATTGCACATTTAAGGGCGAGCTATATCGTCAACCGCTATGTAAGATTCAAAGGGAGCATTACTCTAGGGCGCGCTTAGTTCCAGGGGGAGCTAACCTTTTTGCTTCGACAAAAGGGGGAGAAAGTGTATGTTAAGTGATCTTAACACATTTGTTGTGTTATACGCTTAAGCACACTTACATAGGTTTATCATCATCAAAAAGGGGGAGAATGTTGGTTAGTGATCCAATATTAATATTCAAATGTTAACCACTTTATTTTGATAATGATACCAAGTCGTGTGTGCTTAAACAACGTATAGAACAACACAAGTTCACAAGCCTACACAATCTTTACCAAACGACCAATACACAAAATCGTTAAGTCAAAAGAGTCATTTGAAAAACACTGAACGGAGCATGACTGAGTTCACGGTCGACTGCATGTCTGCCCATAGATGCCCTGTACCTTGGTTCTTCGAAACAAGGTAAACGGTCGACTCCACGGTCAGCCGTGGTTCGATCGCAGTTTCTCACTGTTTGAATTTTTGATCAAAAAATGTTTGAATACTTCGGGGCATCTATAATTTACAAAACTCTTTTAAACATGCTTAGAAGAGTTGCCTCCTTCATATCAAAAAGAGTTTTTGTCACTAAAGCGCTAATATTGGTTAATCACGCCTAATGACACCTTAATGACGATTTAGCCTTGGATTAAAGTTAAACACATAAGTGTTACTAGATATCATTTTAATCCTAAAGTTTATCTAGACATAACTAGGATGGTAATTAAGTCCCAACTAAAGAGATGCTCTCCTCTTAACCCTTGAAACTATACTTACATGGTTAATTATTATTAACTTGGAAGATTAGTGTAACTTTCAAGAAGTCTTCACTAGTGTT
Organism: Rutidosis leptorrhynchoides; assembly: GCF_046630445.1. Lineage (NCBI taxonomy): Eukaryota > Viridiplantae > Streptophyta > Magnoliopsida > Asterales > Asteraceae > Rutidosis > Rutidosis leptorrhynchoides. The sequence continues at coordinate 244,120,236 of NC_092341.1, forward strand.
AAAATGGTCATCTTTGGCATGTTGCAAGCAACCAATGAGGTTAGATACTTCCATCAAAGAAAAGAAAATTTGATGAAGACATGGGATATGTGAAATGTCCCGTTCTTATTGATTAAAAACGTTCCATATTAATTGATTTCGTTGCGAGATTTTGACCTCTATATGAGACGTTTTTCAAAGACTGCATTCATTTTTAAAACAAACCATAACCTTTATTTCATAAATAAAGGTTTAAAAAGCTTTACGTAGATTATCAAATAATGATAATCTAAAATATCCTGTTTACACACGACCATTACATAATGGTTTACAATACAAATATGTTACATCGAAATCAGTTTCTTGAATGCAGTTTTTACAAAATATCATACAAACATGGACTCCAAATCTTGTCCTTATTTTAGTATGCAATAGAGGAAGCTCTTAGTATTCACCTGAGAATAAACATGCTTTAAACGTCAACAAAAATGTTGGTGAGTTATAGGTTTAACCTATATATATCAAATCGTAACAATAGACCACAAGATTTCATATTTCAATACACATCCCATACATAGAGATAAAAATCATTCATATGGTGAACACCTGGTAACCGACATTAACAAGATTCATATATAAGAATATCCCCATCATTCCGGGACACCCTTCGGATATGATATAAATTTCGAAGTACTAAAGCATCCGGTACTTTGGATGGGGTTTGTTAGGCCCAATAGATCTATCTTTAGGATTCGCGTCAATTAGGGTGTCTGTTCCCTAATTCTTAGATTACCAGACTTAATAAAAAGGGGCATATTCGATTTCGATAATTCAACCATAGAATGTAGTTTCACGTATTTGTGTCTATTTTGTAAATCATTTATAAAACCTGCATGTATTCTCATCCCAAAAATATTAGATTTTAAAAGTGGGACTATAACTCACTTTCATAGATTTTTACTTCGTCGGGAAGTAAGACTTGGCCACTGGTTGATTCACGAACCTATAACAATATATACATATATATATCAAAGTATGTTCAAAATATATTTACAACACTTTTAATATATTTTGATATTTTAAGTTTATTAAGTCAGCTGTCCTCGTTAGTAACCTACAACTAGTTGTCCACAGTTAGATGTACAGAAATAAATCGATAAATATTATCTTAAATCAATCCACGACCCAGTGTATACGTATCTCAGTATTGATCACAACTCAAACTATATATATTTTGGAATCAACCTCAACCCTGTATAGCTAACTCCAACATTCACATATAGAGTGTCTATGGTTGTTCCGAAATATATATAGATGTGTCGACATGATAGGTCGAAACATTGTATACGTGTCTATGGTATCTCAAGATTACATAATATACAATAAAAGTTGATTAAGTTATGGTTGGAATAGATTTGTTACCAATTTTCACGTAGCTAAAATGAGAAAAATTATCCAATCTTGTTTTACCCATAACTTCTTCATTTTAAATCCGTTTTGAGTGAATCAAATTGCTATGGTTTCATATTGAACTCTATTTTATGAATCTAAACAGAAAAAGTATAGGTTTATAGTTGTAAAAATAAGTTACAAGTCATTTTTGTAAAGATAGTCATTTCAGTCGAAAGAACGACGTCTAGATGATCATTTTAGAAAACATACTTCCACTTTGAGTTTAACTATAATTTTTGGATATAGTTTCATGTTAATAATAAAAATAATTTTCCCAGAATAACAACTTTTAAATCAAAGTTTATCATAGTTTTTAATTAACTAACCCAAAACAGCCCGCGGTGTTACTACGACGGCGTAAATCCGGTTTTACGGTGTTTTTCGTGTTTCCAGGTTTTAAATCATTAAGTTAGCATATCATATAGATATAGAACATGTGTTTAGTTGATTTTAAAAGTCAAGTTAGAAGGATTAACTTTTATTTGCGAACAAGTTTAGAATTAACTAAACTATGTTTTAGTGATTACAAGTTTAAATCTTCTAATAAGATTGCTTTATATGTATGAATCGAATGATGTTATGAACATTATTACTACCTCAAGTTCCTTGGATAAACCTACTAGAAATGAGAAAAATAGATCTAGCTTCAAAGGATCCTTGGATGGCTTGAAAGTTCTTGAAGCAGAATCATGACATGAAAACAATTTCAAGTAAGATTTTCACTTGAAATAAGATTGTTATAGTTATAGAAATTGAATTAAAGTTTGAATATGATTATTACCTTGTATTAGAAAGATAACCTACTGTAAGTAACAAAGGTTTCTTGATCTTGGATGATTACTTGGAATGGATTTAGAAAACTTGGAAGTAAACTTGCAATCTTGGAAGTATTCTTGATTTTATGAAACTAGAACTTTTGGAATTTATGAAGAACACTTAAAACTTGAAGATAGAACTTGAGAGAGATCAATTAGATGAAGAAAATTGAAGAATGAAAGTGTTTGTAGGTGTTTTTGGTCGTTGGTGTATGGATTAGATATAAAGGATATGTAATTTTGTTTTCATGTAAATAAGTCATGAATGATTACTCATATTTTTGTAATTTTATGAGATATTTCATGCTAGTTGCCAAATGATGGTTCCCACATGTGTTAGGTGACTCACATGGGCTGCTAACGGCTGATCATTGGAGTGTATATACCAATAGTACATACATCTAAAAGCTGTGTAATATACGAGTACGAATACGGGTGCATACGAGTAGAATTGTTGATGAAACTGAACGAGGATGTAATTGTAAGCATTTTTGTTAAGTAGAAGTATTTTGATAAGTGTCTTGAAGTCTTTCAAAAGTGTATGAATACATATTAAAACACTACATGTATATACATTTTAACTGAGTCGTTAAGTCATCGTTAGTCGTTACATGTAAATGTTGTTTTGAAACCTTTAGGTTAACGATCTTGTTGAATGTTGTTAACCCATTGTTTATTATAACAAATGAGATGTTAAATTGTTATATTATCATGATATTATGATATATAATATATCTTAGTATGATATATATACAGTTAAATGTCGTTACAACGATAATCGTTACATATATGTCTCGTTTCGAAATCATTAAGTTAGTAGTCTTATTTTTACATATGTATTTCATTGTTAATACACTTAATAATATATTTACTTATCATTTAACATAATTAACCAAGTGTATCAATATCTTAATATGATTCATATGTACCTAGTAAGACGTTGTTATAACGATAATCGTTATATATATCGTTTTCGAGTTTCTTAAATTAATAGTCTCATTTTTATGTAGATAACTCATTGTTAAAATACCTAATGAGATACATACTTATAATAAAATCATGTAAACTATATATATAACCATATATATGTCGTCGTATAGTTTTTACAAGTTTTAACGTTCGTGAATCACCGGTCAACTTGGGTGGTCAATTGTCTATATGAAACCTATTTCAATTAATCAAGTCTTAACAAGTTTGATTGCTTAACATGTTGGAAACACTTAATCATGTAAATAAAAATTTCATTTAATATATATATAAACATGGAAAAGTTCGGGTCACTACAGTACCTAACCGTTAAATAAATTTCGTCCCGAAATTTTAAGCAGTTGGAGGTGTTAACGTATCTTCTGGAAATAAATGCGGATATTTCTTCTTCATCTGATCTTCACGCTCCCACATGAACTCGGGTCCTCTACGAGCATTCCATCAAACCTTAACGATCGGTATCTTGTTTTGTTTAAGTCTCTTAACCTCACGATCCATTATTTCGATGGGTTCTTCAACGAATTGAAGTTTTTCATTGATTTGGATTTCGTCCAACGGAATAGTGAGATCTTCTTTAGCAAAATATTTCTTCAAATTTGAGACGTGGAAAGTGTTATGTACAGCCGCAAGTTATTGAGGTAGCTCCAGTTGGTAAGCTACTGGTCCGACACGATCTATAATCTTGAATGGTCCAATGTACCTTGGATTTAGTTTCCCCGTTTACCAAATCGAACAACACCTTTCCAAGGTGAAACCTTAAGCATGACCATTTCTCCAATTTCAAACTCTATATCTTTTCTTTTACTGTCCGCGTAGCTCTTTTGTCGACTCTGGGCGGTTTTCAATCTTTGTTGAATTTGGATGATTTTCTCGGTAGTTTCTTGTATTATCTCCGGACCCGTAATCTGTCTATCCCCCACTTCACTCCAACAAATCGGAGACCTGCACTTTTTACCATAAAGTGCTTCAAACAGCGCCATCTCAATGCTTGAATGGTAGCTGTTGTTGTAGGAAAATTCTGCTAACGGTAGATGTCGATCCCAACTGTTTCCGAAATCAATAACATAAGCTCGTAGCATGTCTTCAAGCTTTTGTATCGTCCTTTCGCTCTGCCCATTAGTTTGTGGATGATAGGTAGTACTCATGTCTAGACGAGTTCCCAATGCTTGCTGTAATGTCTGCCAGAATCTTGAAATAAATCTGCCATCCCTATCAGAGATAATAGAGATTGGTATTCCATGTCTGGAGACGAGTTCCTTCAAATACAGTCGTGCTAACTTCTCCATCTTGTCATCTTCTCTTATTGGCAGGAAGTGTGCTGACTTGGTGAGACGATCAACTATTACCCAAATAGTATCATAACCACTTGCAGTCCTTGGCAATTTAGTAATGAAATCCATGGTAATGTTTTCCCATTTCCATTCCGGGATTTCAGGTTGTTGTAGTAGACCTGATGGTTTCTGATGTTCAGCTTTGACCTTAGAACACGTCAAACATTCTCCTACATATTTAGCAATATCGACTTTCATACCTGGCCACTAAAAATGTTTCTTAAGATCCTTGTACATCTTCTCCGTTCCAGGATGTATTGAGTATCTGGTTTTATGAGCTTCTCTAAGTACCATTTCTCTCATATCTCCAAATTTTGGTACCCAAATTCTTTCAGCCCTATACCGAGTTCTGTCTTCTCGAATATTAAGATGCTTCTTTGATCTTTTGGGTATTTCATCCTTTAAATTTCCCTCTTTTAAAACTCCTTGTTGCGCCTCCTTTATTTGAGTAGTAAGGTTAGTGTGAATCATTATATTCATAGATTTTACTCGAATGGGTTCTCTGTCCTTTCTGCTCAAGGTGTCGGCTACCACATTTGCCTTCCCCGGGTGGTAACGAATCTCAAAGTCGTAATCATTCAACAATTCAATCCACCTACGCTGTCTCATATTCAGTTGTTTCTGATTAAATATGTGTTGAAGACTTTTGTGGTCGGTATATATAATACTTTTGACCCCATATAAGTAGTGCCTCCAAGTCTTTAATGCAAAAACAACCGCGCCTAATTCCAAATCATGCGTCATATAATTTTGCTCGTGAATCTTCAATTGTCTAGACGCATAAGCAATCACCTTCGTCCGTTGCATTAATACACAACCGAGACCTTGCTTTGATGCGTCACAATAAATCACAAAATCATCATTCCCTTCAGGCAATGACAATATAGGTGCCGTAGATAGCTTTTTCTTCAATAATTGAAACGCCTTCTCTTGTTCATCCTTCCATTCAAATTTCTTCCCTTTATGCGTTAATGCAGTCAAGGGTTTTGCTATTTTGGAGAAATCTTGGATGAATCTTCTGTAGTAACCAGCCAATCCTAAAAATTGACGTATATGCTTCGGAGTTTTTGGGGTTTCCCACTTTTCAACAGTTTCGATCTTTGCCGGGTCCACCTGGATACCTTCTTTGTTCACTATGTGACCGAGGAATTGAACTTCTTCCAACCAAAATGCACACTTTGAAAACTTAGCGTACAGTTTTTCTTTCCTCAATACTTCTAGCACTTTTCTCAAATGTTCTTCGTGCTCTTGATCATTCTTTGAGTAAATAAGTATGTCATCGATGAAAACAATGACAAAATTGTCAAGATATGGCCCACACACTAGGTTCATGAGGTCTATGAACACAGCTGGTGCGTTAGTCAATCCAAACGGCATAACCATAAACTCGTAATGACCATAACGCGTCCTAAAAGCAGTTTTTGGAATATCATCCTCCTTTACTCGCATTTGATGATATCCAGAACGTAAATCGATCTTCGAATAAACTGACGAGCCTTGTAGTTGATCAAATAAGTCGTCAATTCTCGGCAGTGGATAACGGTTTTTGATGGTAAGTTTGTTCAACTCTCTGTAGTCAATACACAACCTAAATGTACCATCCTTCTTCTTGACAAACAAAACAGGAGCTCCCCATGGTGATGTGCTTGGTCGAATGAAACTACGTTCTAATAGTTCTTACAGTTGGCTTTGCAGTTCTTTCATCTCGCTGGGTGCGAGTCTATAAGGAGCACGAGCTATTGGTGCAGCTCCTGGTACAAGATCTATTTGAAATTCAACAGATCGATGTGGAGGTAGTCCCGGTAATTCTTTCGTAAATACATCGGGAAATTCTTTTGCGACGGGAACATCATTGATGCTCTTTTCTTCAGTTTGTACTTTCTCGACGTGTGCTAGAACAGCATAGCAACCTTTTCTTATTAGTTTTTGTGCCTTCAAATTACAAATAAGATGTAGCTTCATGTTGCCCTTTTCTCCGTACACCATTAAGGGTTCTCCTTCTTCTCGTACAATGCGAATTGCATTTTTATAACATACGATCTCTGCTTTCACCTTCTTCAGCCAGTCCATGCCAACTATTACATCAAAACTCCCTAACTCTACTGGTATCAAATCAATCTTAAATATTTCGCTACCCAGTTTAATTTCTCGATTCCGGCATATATTATCTGCTGAAATTAATTTACCGTTTGCTAATTCGAGTAAAAATTTACTATCCAACGGCGTTAATGGACAACTTAATTTAGCACAAAAATCTCTACTCATATAGCTTCTATCCGCACCCGAATCAAATAAAACGTAAGCAGATTTATTGTCAATAAGAAACGTACCCGTAACAAGCTCCGGGTCTTCCTGTGCCTCTGCCGCATTAATATTGAAAACTCTTCCGCGGCCTTGTCCATTCGTGTTCTCCTGGTTCGGGCAATTTCTAATAATGTGGCCCGGTTTTCCACATTTATAACAAACTACATTGGCATAACTTGCTCCGACACTACTTGCTCTGCCATTACTCGTTCCGACACCATTTGTTCCTTTCGTTCTGTTAACCCCTGGTCCGTAGACCTCACACTTTGCCGCGCTATGACCATTTCTTTTACACTTGTTGCAAAATTTGGTGCAGAACCCCGAGTGATACTTTTCACACCTTTGGCATAGCTGCTTCTGATTGTTGTTGTTGTTGCGGTTGTTATTGTTGTTGGAATGATTGTTGTAGTTGCTGTTGTTGTTGTTGTTGTTGTTGGGTCATTTGTTGTAGTTGTGATTGATGTTGCGATTGTTGGGATAATTGTTGCGATTATTATTGTAATTGCTGTTGTTGTTGTATTGGTGATTCTTATCACCGTTTTCCTCCCACTTTCTTTTGACTTGCTTCACATTGGCCTCTTCAGCCGTCTGTTCTTTAATTCTTTCCTCAATCTGGTTCACTAGTTTGTGAGCCATTCTACATGCCTGTTGTATGGAGGTGGGCTCGTGTGAACTTATATCTTCTTGGATTCTTTCCTGTAATCCTTTCACAAACGCGTCGATCTTCTCTTCCTCATCTTCGAACGCTCTCGGACACAATAGGCACAATTCTGTGAATCATCTTTCGTACGTGGTAATATCAAATCCTTGGGTTCGTAACCCTCTAAGTTCTGTCTTGAGCTTATTGACCTCGGTTCTGGGACGGTACTTCTCGTTCATCAAGTGCTTGAATGCTGACCACGGTAGTGCGTAAGCATCATCTTGTCCCACTTGCTCTAGATAGGTATTCCACCATGTTAACGCAGAACCTGTGAAGGTATGCGTAGCGTACTTCACTTTGTCCTCTTCAGTACACTTACTTATGGCAAATACCGATTCGACCTTCTCGGTCCACCGTTTCAATCCGATCGGTCCTTCGGTTCCATCAAATTCCAAAGGTTTGCAGGCAGTGAATTCTTTATAGGTGCATCCTACACGATTTCCTGTACTGCTAGATCCAAGGTTATTGTTGGTATGTAGCGCAGCCTGTACTGCGGCTATGTTTGAAGTTAGAAAAGTACGGAATTCCTCTTCATTCATATTCACGGTGTGTCGAGTAGTCGGTGCCATTTCCTTCAAAATATTCAAATGGAACAAGTTAATCATACAGAATATTAAGAGTAGTTAATAGTATTTCATAGCATAATATGAACTCATTTATAAAAGCCTTTTCTTCATATTAGCGTTTTATAAGTTTAAATTCGGGTAGTACCTACCCGTTAAGTTCATACTTAGTAGCTAATATACAATTCAACTACTACAATTCTATATGAAAAACTGATTATAATAATATTTCGCGTTCAAACTTTTATACAATATTTTACAAACTTACAATAACGCTTATTTTACATAAAGCATGAAATATAGCACACAATAACTTTGATACAAGATAGTTGTGAAGATAATTCTAGCTAGTACACAAGTCGTTCAGCAAAGGCAATAAAGACATGTAATTCATACGTCCAGAAACAAGTCATGCATTCTGGTTTTACTAGGACTACTTCCCATCCTTGGTCTTGTGGAACATAACTGTTATGGCCGTTGATAAGACAGCGTGTTGTAACGTTGTCAAAGGGACGAGGGTTACATAATGACCAACAGTCTCGTAATAACCTAAAAACCTCATTTCTTACCCCAATTACCGACTCCGTCACTTGTGGGAACGTTTTGTTTAATAGTTGTAGCCCGATGTTCTTTTTCTCACTTTGGTGAGAAGCGAACATTACTAACCCGTAAGCATAGCATGCTTCTTTATGTTGCATGTTAGTCGCTTTTTCTAAATCATGAAGTCCTATATTCGGATACATTGAGTCAAAATAATTTCTTAACCAGTTGCGTAAAATAGCATTTGGGTTCCCCGCAATATATGCATCAAAGTAAACACATCGTAACTTATGGGTTTCCCAATGTGATATCCCCCATCTTTCAAACGAAAGTCTCTTATAAACCAAGACATTCTTGGAACGTTCTTCGAATGTCTTACAAACTGATTTCGCCGTAAATAGTTGTGCCGAAGAATTCTGACCGACTCTAGACAAGATTTCATCAATCATGTCTCCGGGTAGGTCTCTTAAAATATTGGGTTGTCTATCCATTTTGTGTTTTTATACTGTAAAATAGACAAGAGTTAGATTCATAAAAAAAATACTTATTAATACAAGCAATTTTTACATATATCATAAAGCATAAGCACACTATATTACATATATTACACCACACGAATACAACTATCTTATTCCGACTCGCTCGTTTCTTCTTCTTCGGTTTTGGTTCGTTTTGCCAAGTTTCTAGAGATATATGATGTTCCCCTAATACGAGCTGTCGTTTTCCACAACGGTTTAGAAAAACCTGGTGGTTTAGAGGTTCCCGGGTCATTGTTACAACTTAAGGGCTTCGGGGGTTGACGATACATATAAAGTTCATCGGGGTTGGAATTAGATTTCTCTATTTTTATGCCCTTTCCCTTATTATTTTCTTTTGCTTTTTTAAATTCAGTTGGGGTAATTTCTCTAACATCATCGGAATTCTCGTCGGAATCCGATTCATCGGAGAATTGGTAATCCTCCCAATATTTTGCTTCCTTGGCGGAAACACCATTGACCATAATTAACCTTGGTCGGTTGGTTGAGGATTTTATTTTACTTAACCGTTTTATTATTTCCCCCACCGGTTCTATTTCCTCCTCCGGTTCCTCCTCTTCCGGTTCTGATTCTTCTTCCGGTTCTGATTCTTCTTCCGGTTCCTCTTCGGGAACTTGTGAATCGGTCCAATATATATTCGACTCTTCGTTATTATTAGGTGAGTCAATGGGATTTGTGCTAGAGGTAGACATCTATCACACAATATCAAACATGTTAAGAGATTAATATATCACATAATATATACATGTTAATAATATATAGTTTCCAACAAAAATGTTAAGCAATCATTTTTAAAGAAAAACACGATCGAAGTCCAGACTCACTAATGCATCGTAACAAACTCGATAAGACACACTAATGCAAATTTTCTGGTTCTCTAAGACCAACGCTCGGATACCAACTGAAATGTCCCGTTCTTATTGATTAAAAACGTTCCATATTAATTGATTTCGTTGCGAGGTTTTGACCTCTATATGAGACGTTTTTCAAAGACTGCATTCATTTTTAAAACAAACCATAACCTTTATTTCATAAATAAAGGTTTAAAAAGCTTTACGTAGATTATCAAATAATGATAATCTAATATATCCTGTTTACACACAACCATTACATAATGGTTTACAATACAAATATGTTACATCGAAATCAGTTTCTTGAATGCAGTTTTTACAAAATATCATACAAACATGGACTCCAAATCTTGTCCTTATTTTAGTATGCAATAGCGGAAGCTCTTAGTATTCACCTGAGAATAAACATGCTTTAAACGTCAACAAAAATGTTGGTGAGTTATAGGTTTAACCTATATATATCAAATCGTAACAATAGACCACAAGATTTCATATTTCAATACACATCCCATACATAGAGATAAAAATCATTCATATGGTGAACACCTGGTAACCGACATTAATAAGATGCATATATAAGAATATCCCCATCATTCCGGGACACCCTTCGGATATGATATAAATTTCGAAGTACTAAAGCATCCGGTACTTTGGATAGGGTTTGTTAGGCCCAATAGATCTATCTTTAGGATTCGCGTCAATTAGGGTGTCTGTTCCCTAATTCTTAGATTACCAGACTTAATAAAAAAGGGCATATTCGATTTCGATAATTCAACCATAGAATGTAGTTTCACGTATTTGTGTCTATTTTGTAAATCATTTATAAAATCTGCATGTATTCTCATCCCAAAAATATTAGATTTTAAAAGTGGGACTATAACTCACTTTCACAGATTTTTACTTCGTCGGGAAGTAAGACTTGGCCAGTGGTTGATTCACGAACCTATAACAATATATACATATATATATATCAAAGTATGTTCAAAATATATTTACAACACTTTTAATATATTTTGATGTTTTAAGTTTATTAAGTCAGCTGTCCTCGTTAGTAACCTACAACTAGTTGTCCACAGTTAGATGTACAGAAATAAATCGATAAATATTATCTTGAATCAATCCACGACCCAGTGTATACGTATCTCAGTATTGATCACAACTTAAACTATATATATTTTAGAATCAACCTCAACCCTGTATAGCTAACTCCAACATTCACATATAGAGTGTCTATGGTTGTTCCGAAATATATATAGATGTGTCGACATGATAGGTCAAAACATTGTATATGTGTCTATGGTATCTCAAGATTACATAATATACAATACAAGTTGATTAAGTTATGGTTGGAATAGATTTATGATCAATTTTCACGTAGCTAAAATGAGAAAAATTATCCAATCTTGTTTTACCCATAACTTCTTCATTTTAAATCCGTTTTGAGTGAATCAAATTGATATGGTTTCATATTGAACTCTATTTTATGAATCTAAACAGAAAAAGTATAGGTTTATTGTCATAAAAATAAGTTACAAGTCGTTTTTGTAAAGGTAGTCATTTCAGTCGAAAGAACGACGTCTAGATGATCATTTTAGAAAACATACTTCCACTTTGAGTTTAACCATAATTTTTTGATATAGTTTTATGTCCATAATAAAAATAATTTTTCCAGAATAACAACTTTTAAATCAAATTTTATCATAGTTTTTAATTAACTAACCCAAAACAGCCCGCGGTGTTACTACGACGCGTAAATCCGGTTTTACGGTATTTTTCGTGTTTCCAGGTTTTAAATCATTAAGTTAGCATATCATATAGATATAGAACATGTGTTTAGTTGATTTTAAAAGTCAAGTTAGAAGGATTAACTTTTATTTGCGAACAAGTTTAGAATTAACTAAACTATGTTCTAGTGATTACAAGTTTAAACCTTCGAATAAGATAGCTTTATATGTATGAATCGAATGATGTTATGAACATCATTACTACCTCAAGTTCCTTGGATAAACCTACTGGAAATGAGAAAAATAGATCTAGCTTCAAAGGATCCTTGGATGGCTTGAAAGTTCTTGAAGCAGAATCATGACATGAAAACAATTTCAAGTAAGATTTCCACTTGAAATAAGATTGTTATAGTTATAGAAATTGAATTAAGTTTGAATATGATTATTACCTTGTATTAGAAAGATAACCTACTGTAAGTAACAAAGGTTTCTTGATCTTGGATGATTACTTGGAATGGATTTAGAAAACTTGGAAGTAAACTTGCAATCTTGGAAGTATTCTTGATTTTATGAAACTAGAACTTTTGGAATTCATGAAGAACACTTAGAACTTGAAGATAGAACTTGAGAGAGATCAATTAGATGAAGAAAATTGAAGAATGAAAGTGTTTGTAGGTGTTTTTGGTCGTTGGTGTATGGATTAGATATAAAGGATATGTAATTTTGTTTTCATGTAAATAAGTCATGAATGATTACTCATATTTTTGTAATTTTATGAGATATTTCATGCTAGTTTCCAAATGATGGTTCCCACATGTGTTAGGTGACTCACATGGGCTGCTAAGAGCTGATCATTGGAGTGTATATACCAATAGTACATACATCTAAAAGTTGTGTATTGTATGAGTACGAATACGGGTGCATACGAGTAGAATTGTTGATGAAACTGAACGAGGATGTAATTGTAAGCATTTTTGTTAAGTAGAAGTATTTTGATAAGTGTATTGAAGTCTTTCAAAAGTGTATGAATACATATTAAAACACTACATGTATATACATTTTAACTGAGTCGTTAAGTCATCGTTAGTCGTTACATGTAAATGTTGTTTTGAAACCTTTAGGTTAACGATCTTGTTGAATGTTGTTAAACCATTGTTTATTATAACAAATGAGATGTTAAATTGTTATATTATCCTGATATTATGATATATAATATATCTTAGTATGATATATATACAGTTAAATGTCGTTACAACGATAATCGTTACATATATGTCTCGTTTCGAAATCATTAAGTTAGTAGTCTTATTTTTACATATGTATTTCATTGTTAATACACTTAATAATATATTTACTTATCATTTAACATAATTAACCAAGTGTATCAATATCTTAATATGATTCATATGTACCTAGTAAGACGTTGTTATAACGATAATCGTTATATATATCGTTTTCGAGTTTCTTAAATTAATAGTCTCATTTTTATGTATATAACTCATTGTTAAAATACCTAATGAGATACATACTTATAATAAAATCATGTTAACTATATATATAACCATATATATGTCATCGTATAGTTTTTACAAGTTTTAACGTTCGTGAATCACCGGTCAACTTGGGTGGTCAATTGTCTATATGAAACCTATTTCAATTAATCAAGTCTTAACAAGTTTGATTGCTTAACATGTTGGAAACACTTAATCATGTAAATAACAATTTCATTTAATATATATATAAACATAGAAAAGTTCGGGTCACTACAATATGAGGTTTGGAATGTAATGGTTTATCTCTTTATGATTAATGCAACTAGTCAAAGCATCCCCAACTAGATTCAAACAAATCCAATTAACTTGTAACAAGCACTAATGAAGCAATATACTTTCATTAAAGATGAAGACAAGGGTTTAAAGATTTGGGTAATGAAGTTTGCATGCTAGTGGTTTGTCAAGGGACAAAAATCTGCATTTTTCTTTATGGAAAATCAATGACACAAGACAAGGACATGTGACTTTCCTCTTTTACAAGCTCATGTCCACTTCAATGAATGCATTCAAAGTATAAGAAGAAGGTCAAGGAATTCCAGGTGTATTAAGCATCTTTTGAAGGCTTCATATTGGGTAAAGAAGCCAAAAATTCAAAGAAAAATGAGCTTCAACGGATATATTGAAAAGCTGTCCAGCAGGAGCGCGGATGAACCACGGTCGACCGTGGAGTAAGCCGCACAGGTTCTGAAAAGTTTTTCTCTTGCCTATATAAACCAAGCCTTGGAGCAATTGAAGTATACCTCTTTCCAACATTCTTTCAAAGTCATATCAACTGATCTCCCAAGCCTCAAGCACATATCAATGGAGAGATTATAAGAGAGAAATAGACTTACACTAACTAGAATTACATTGTAAACTTCATGCTTATCATTTGTATCTTTAAGATTAATTTGTAAGATACTTCCTTAGGGATTCAAGGAAGTTAAATAGTTCTTGTAATAGGAAGCACTAGGGATGAGCAAAACTCCCGAAATACCGAAACCGAACCGGTACCGTACCGGTACCGAAAATCGGTACCGATAGGGATTCGGTTTCGGTTTCGGTTTCGGTTCTTGATTTTGGATAAATTCGATTTCGGTACAATCGGTATCGGTTCGGTACGGGGAAACCCAAAAAGGAACCGATAGTTGATATATGTAAAGTTTTATAAAAGTTTCATACTGAAACATCTATCCATTATTCCCTATTTCTATCTATTGGTTTTCAAGCCTATAAAAGTTTTATACGGAGTAACATACAAATTGATCAGTGAACGATGCAACTGGAGGAATCGTTAATTCAATAGACAATATGAAAATTTGTGAATGGTCGGCATTACTATTATCGTAATTGTGGTACCGCTTCACATTTTTCAGTAAAGGAACAAGTGTATGTTTATTAAAATATACGTATTAGTACATAGTTACATAATAGTTGGTTAGTTGCTACTTTGTTTCCATCTGAGATACATAAGCTACTGATATTCATTGAAATTTTACTTGGAGCACATACTTGTGTTTCACCACCATTGTTCAATCTTGATTATTGTAACATGTACTGCTAATTAATAGAACTTAGTATTCGTACACGATTGTATAATTTTATGATGTCCCTATGTGAAATTTATAACCTTATTCATATTAATGAAATCTATATAACTTCAAGAATTCGGTACCATTCGGTATTATACCGAAAATACCGGTACCGGTACCGGTACTGAACTGATACCGTATTATTAATTCGGTACGGTATTCGATTCTTGATTTTCGGTACTTTCGGTTTCGGTACGGTACCTGTACCGATCTCATCCCTAGGAAGCACCATCTTACTTAGTAATTCAACTTCCTTAAAGGGATCTAGGAAGTTGATTAATTCCATTGAGAATTAATACTTGTCCAAGGTGAAGACAAGTTTGATCTAAGTAAGGTTGATGTGACCTATTGAAGAACTATGAGATCATTGTGTAAACTTAATTGTAAGTTTACTTGGGTTCTATCTTCTTAAAGGGATCTAGAAAGTAGTTGTTGATCTTGTGGTAAGAACATATGGTGATTGTGAATTCTTCAAAGGGATGTAAGAATTCATAAGTAGCGGCTTGTTGAAGATCAATTGATGTAAATGGATCTCTACCGAGTTTGGAGAAACTTAGTGAAGAAAGCTCTCGATAAGTTGTATCGAGGAGTGGATTAAAGAGGATTAGTTAACATCCTCCCGAACCTCTATATATCTTTGTGTTTGTGCACTCACATACTTGCATTAACAAACACAAATGCTTCCACACAAAAACTTACATTTTGATTGTTAAAGATTTCGAAAAAGTTTTAAGAAAACACTAAGTAACTATTCACCCCTCTCTAGTTACTTACACATATAATACATTTACACTCACCTTAGCGCCTTGATGAATGCAATACCAAATCCGCAATCCTTCAATGGAATGTACCTATTTCATTTATCACATAAACAAACAACACAATTAGGGTGGATTACCACCAACCCGAGTTGACACTTAGTGCAATTATGACCCAATTGCACTTTCAAGTACAAGCTATGACCAAACTAACCAATAATCACTAACATTAGTGAAAATTGTTCTAAAACACCCTTTAGGTCCATTCCAAGTGTCACGTACTTGTCTTCCCCAAATCAAGTCATAAACCCTAATTTCACCCATTTCAAAATTAGGCTTCCAAACGCCCACACATGAGTTTCAACATCAACATAATCACTAATCCTAGGGTCAACAACAAGAGTCAAAACATTTAAACCAAAGCCCACCAACAAGGGTCAAGAACACCAACAATTAGCTTGAATCACCCATTTGTGAGCTAGATGGGTTTTCTCAAGAACATGCAAGCTCAAACCCTAACATCAAATTAAATGAAATTCGAAGTTGGGACTTACCACCACTATTAAAGTGTAGCTAGAAACGAGATGAACAATTTTAATACTTGGACTTTGTTGAGAATCAATCTCCTTCTCCATGATTTCAAGCTCTCTCTCAAGAACCCTCTCCTCTCTCTCTCAAGAACCCTCTCCTCTCTCTCTCTCTAAGTGCAAATGTGTGAAGATGGTGAAAATGAAGATAGGGATAAGGGCTGACCAGTTTTGAGGATTAAAACCTGGCACCAAAGTAAAAAGACCACTTTGCCCTTATTAAGTAAAAAGAAGTACAAAATAGTCCTTCCAGCTACATGTCGCGTCGCGACATCTCCTGGTCGCAGCGCGACCCTACTGTGATTCAGAATTCGGGGTGTTACATTTAGATTTTATTCACGTTTATGGTGATCGGTTCTTCATAAAAATAGGCTTATTTCATATTTTTATATACGTTATCCGGATGGCGTATCATTTACCTCACATGGACGTTTTGGCATTTTACTAGGCTAAAAACGTCTCATATTACTTTTGATTACCTTAATTGTAACAACCCTACCTTTTCCGTTAATTTTTCCGCTAATTCTTTAATGACCGTTAGATGACTTTTATGTTCTACCTTGATGAGATGACGTTGATATATTATTATTTATTAATAAATATTATGTGTAATATTTATTTGATGATTATTATGAAGTTAATAATTCCTATTCTTAAATTTGATAATTATGCTTGACGACCGTTAGTTGATTGTTTGTGTTATACGTTTTGAACAACAAAAGTACCTTCAGCCGTAACCATAGGTAGCGGTAAACAGGATGAATAAATCGCAGACGATACAATATGCATACACATAAGGTACACAAGCACGGTCATAAAGAATAAAAAAAAAAGACAATACGGTACCACGAAAAAAATATGAAATAAGAACAAAAACATACCCACGGCCCACAATATTAGAACGTAATATTTAGTATGCACAACAGTTGAAGCCATTTGTTGTTATGTAAATGTAAAACTTTTGCCTTCAAGAAATTGGTGATGGATGATGAGATCAGTAGTTTGTACGATGAAGGAAGATGATTGGTGTTAATGTAAGGTAAAATGGGTAGCCTACCTCTTTGATTTTACAATGCTCTTCCAAAAACGCACACGAAACCACGACGACATCACTTTGGGAAACCTCTCCTTTTTTATGTTATTAGTAAAAGATATGCTAAGAAGTCCACTTAAAACTAACATGTGCATCAACAAATTATACAACACAATACAATCACTAAATAATAGAGAAAGAAAACACATATATGTTTTCAATACAAAATGCACATATGTTTCCAAGTGGTTAAGGTGTGTGGTGGTGAAGTAAAAGGTCTAGTGTTCAAATGCAGGTCAAGGAAGTCTATTTTGTCCCTTCTCAAGCACTATAGCGGCCTATCTGTCTAAATTTTAAGCCCAATTTGATTAAGCCCATTAATTGTTAAATCCAATAACCCAGACGTTGACCCATTTAAGCTTGACTTGACCCATCTTAATATCCAGACCCAGTACTTGACCCATCTCTTAATTCATCGGACTTGGACAAATCTGAGTTATGTGTACCCAACTTCAATTTTGTATATGTAACTGTTAGGAAACCCGATTAGGTGAGCCCAAACAAGACAAGATAACCCAAGTTATCTAACCCACTTCCAACAAACGAAAAATATAGTGATAATCGTAACACAAGCAAGAATGATAAAAAACACGGGAATTTAACGTGGTTATATGCAATCGTTTGTGATTGCTTTAGTCCACGGTCAACCAAAGAGTGTTCTTATTGATTAAATTTCGCGGTGGTGAGTTTACAATGAGTTATAATCAGAAACATTTATAGGAGAACAAGAATACATAAGCATGCTTCAAGTAATCATCAACTAGCCATCTTGATCCTCTTTACACCCTTGTATTAGCATGATCACAGCTCTAAAACAAGGTGTAAAGTAGCCCACATGCACCTAAAGTGACAACTTGGACAACCAAATACGGATCCCATGTGCAAAAGTTGATCAACATGCTGACAGCTCACTGCCAGACAACGTGCGCGCCGTGCACACTTAAACGTGCGCGCCGTGCACTCTTGATTCTTCGAGCAAACCTTCTGATCAAGTTTCACCTAGTGCGCGCAGGGTGCGCGCCGCGCACCATCACCGCGCACCATCATTTTTCTCTGTTTTTGCACTGTTTTGCTCTGTTTCACTGTTTTTCTCTGTTTTTGCACTGTTTTTCTCTGTGTTTAAACAGTTTTTAGTGACACTTTTTTTCCAGCTTTTGTTTAAATGTCTCCACACCTCAACAAATCTCCCACTTGGAGACTTTTAACAAACTCAATCTTCGTAAACTCGCCTAATCTAACCAAGAACATTAAATACCATTTACACACCGCCAAACGCCATTTAGGTCCTCCAATTACCGTTTAGAACACGCACCTCAACTCACGGATGAGTAGACTTTCGATATAAGGTCTTCAATGCTACTTGTTAGACTTCAAACATTATTATCCCACAATAACAACTTTGACCTACTAATTACACCTCCTTCCGTTGAGCTATACTTTGATCACCATATTACTTGCTTGGGAAAATAAAACACAAACAACAACAACTCTTTGGATTTGACACATATCTCCTTACACTAGGAGATAACGGGTCGTTTGAGTCCGACCCGACTCAATTAACCCCATCGCCCAAGCGATCCATCCGTACACAATAACATCCACCCGATTTATCTTTCCAACATAGAATAAACCACCCGGTAGATCAAACATGTGGACAATGCCATCAAGGCAACCGTGTGAGAATGCATTCACACCCTTGATCTTCCACATAACCGCCTTTGCTTTCACCATTGGAACACCGACTACATACGCGCACACGTCTTTTGATAAACCCGATTTTCCACCACGAGCCAACTCCCACTGTACAGATGTTTCTTTAACAGTGACTCTCATGAAAATCTCTTGTTCATCTTCTTCGGCCGATTGCAACAAAGTTGCCATTGAAGAAGATCTACCTGAAGTAACGAAAGCTCTAGTATAACCAATTCGTCCTGAATCTTCACTAGCTTCGACTTCCCTTGAGCTCCCACTCAAACAAGATCCCTCAACAAACCCGGAAAGCATTAGCATACTAGGAATTTTAACACCATCAAAATCACCTAGCCCTTCTTCAACCATATACTTGGCTCCCCTCTTATACCCGCGAGCAACCACATGACCTCCATTAAACACCTTCCACCTTTGATCTCCAAATAGGACATGACACTTATCATTATCCAACTGCCCAACCGAGATTAACCTACTCTTGAGCTTTGGAATGAACCTCACGTTCTTCAAGATCCAAGTATGTTTAACCATTAGATCACCAATACCCGCAACATCAAGTATACTCCCGTTCGCGACTCGAACCTTACCGGAATACGACTTGAAATTTACCATCTCGTTTATGTATGGGGTAGCATGAAACGAGGCACCCGAATCTAAAACCCAAGATTCGTCAAGAACTTCTTCTTGGCACAACAACGCATCTTCGATCACCGCATTCGTTGAACTCCCACCCGACACTAAACTCGGGCACTTCGACCTATAGTGACCTACTTGTTGACAATTCCAACACACCACACTCTTGCTCCTTGACATACTTCGCGACTTAGCTTTTCCCCGACTAACACTTAGAACCGAACCCGAACTCCTATTCGAATCTTTCCTACGAATACCTTCGCTAAGAATCAAATCACGGATTCCTTCAAAAGTGAGTTTAGTAGTTCCGGATGAACCACTAACCGCCGTCACTAAACTTGACCAACTATCGGGCAATGAAGATAGTAAAAATAGCGCTTGTAGCTCATCATCAAATTTAATATCAACCGATTTTAACCGGGTTAAAATCAAATTAAATTCGTTCACATGATCCGCCACCGAGGATCCCTCCATCATTCTAGTGTTCACCAATTGCCTAACTAGGAAAACCCTGTTCAAAGCGGATGGCTTTTCATACATGTTAGATAAAGCCGTAATCAATCCCTCCGTTGTGGTTTCACCCACAATGTTGTAAGCGACGTTCTTGGCCAGAGAAAGCCGAACAACTCCTAGGGCTCGCCTATCCAACAATTCCCACTCGCCTTGATCCATTCCCTCCGGCTTAACACCCTTCAAGGGTTGGTAAAGCTTCTTTTGATAGAGCATATCTTCCATTTGCATCTTCCAAAAACTAAAGTCGGTTCCATCAAACCGATCGATCTTCACATCAATCTTTTCCGCCATTGTTCCCGAATACTCGTAAACCCGAGAGCTCTGATACCACTTGTTAGGAAACCCGATTAGGTGAGCCCAAACAAGACAAGATAACCCAAGTTATCTAACCCACTTCCAACAAACGAAAAATATAGTGATAATCGTAACACAAGCAAGAATGATAAAAAACACGGGAATTTAACGTGGTTATATGCAATCGTTTGTGATTGCTTTAGTCCACGGTCAACCAAAGAGTGTTCTTATTGATTAAATTTCGTGGTGGTGAGTTTACAATGAGTTATAATCAGGAACATTTATAGGAGAACAAGAATACATAAGCATGCTTCAAGTAATCATCAACTAGCCATCTTGATCCTCTTTACACCCTTGTATTAGCATGATCACAGCTCTAAAACAAGGTGTAAAGTAGCCCACATGCACCTAAAGTGACAACTTGGACAACCAAATACGGATCCCATGTGCAAAAGTTGATCAACATGCTGACAGCTCACTGCCAGACAACGTGCGCGCCGTGCACACTTAAACGTGCGCGCCGTGCACTCTTGATTCCTCGAGCAAACCTTCTGATCAAGTTTCACCTAGTGCGCGCAGGGTGCGCGCCGCGCACCATCACCGCGCACCATCATTTTTCTCTGTTTTTGCACTGTTTTGCTCTGTTTCACGCTTACCGAAATCTGCAAAATCCGTGCAAGTGTTTAAACAGTTTTTAGTGACACTTTTTTTTTTCCAGCTTTTGTTTAAATGTCTCCACACCTCAACAGTAACTTTCAGTTTTAGTCTATTGTGTATATTCAATGACTTGGTAAATCGAAAACTGGTATTTTTAATGATGTGTCTATTGTCTAAAACGCCATATATATCATTCAACACATTATCAAATTTGCGTATACACAACTCATATTGTATTCAAATTAGTTACTTTTCTTGATACTAATATCTTGATACTAATCAGTATATTATGCAGTATAGCTTGGTCTTCATTTCATGACATATAACATCTCTATGTTTTAACCCTCGTCTACCAATTGCAATTCACAATGGAACTCATAACACGTCAAAAATAGGTGTCGAATATCAGAAAAAAGCAAACTACCTGACTATGATTTGAAACTGAAAATCCGACTTTATTAACGAACAACCATGATTTTGAATTGTAGCAAGATTAACATAAGAATTACATTATTTACAAACATGCCATTATTTATTTATGTTTGTAATGACAGTAGAGACTAATATTAGATGAAAAACTGTAACAAAGTGTAGAACATATTGAGTAATAAATTACTAACTAATTGCTTTCTACTGATACCATTTCAGACTCAACAGTTTGATGGAATCTCTTTGACAACATAAATCGACCGCCAAAACGTTGCTGCAAGAAAATAATGACTGCAAAAACGACGCCTGCACATACTATGGCGATATCCCAAGAAGGCGTGTATAAATCTGCTCTAGGATTTGCGTAAATGTATAATCTATCAAACTGATGGCCGATGCTCTTTGGACCCCTAGAAAGATCATACACATGAGGCAGTAACCGAACGAAAGTGGTCCCAATGTAAAACGTATAAGATAAAGCATTTGATTTTGAAATCTGAAATATGTTGAGTACTATTTGTGGGAGTAGAAAACCGTCAAGGATTAATCCAGCAAAAATCCCTAGATGAATGCTGTAGGTACTTTTCTTCCAGTTTACTAGAAATACAATCGATCCAATACTTATATACGTATAAATGATCAGACTCCATATCTCATGAACCCAATGATTATTCTTTTTACTAGTCCATGTCAACTTTAAGACACGCAATTGCAAAACGAAAGCTGCCATTGATATTATTATCCTCACTTGTAGCCATCCTTGATCGTTACAAAACGGCGTGTTTTTGTGATCACGAGTGTTTGAGAACATCATGGCCTCAAAGTTTAGCAATAGAGGAACCAAGTGGCCGAGGGTAAGAATCAACATCATTAAAAATGAAACGAAACTAATGATTTCAGGTGTTTTCTTCTTCAAATGATACAATTGTTGCGCTATGAATATACAAGAAAGTGTATCCGAAACCAACACCAAGATCATCTCTAAATCCATTCTCCATATTGTTTTTCTTGCTTCAGTTTCAGTATAAGTGACGGAAATAGTATCTAGCTTATCGAAGAACAAAACGTCTTGTTTTTCACGTAAGGTCTCAATACTTCCCTTTATAAAACTTTCATTACCTTGAGGTAATTGAAACTTCACCAAAATCTCACAATCAAAAGACGCGTTGTTTTTCGAGTACAATTTTACATTTCTACACCCAACCATACAGATTTGTCCTGTTTCATCATCATAAACTCCTTCTGCAGATATGTCTACCTTACCATCGTTAATAGAAGACGATATCCCACTTATCAAACTTGTATTCAATCTGAAGCTAACTTCGTAGCTTATGTTCACTCGACCTTTGTAGTGTCTGGTTGTATAGTTGTTGTACACATGATCTCCCACAAATATAGGAACTGCATAACCACTTGAAAACATGTTATTGTATTTGACAGACATGTCAAATTTATAATCTCCAGATTGGTACTTGCCATGAACACGAACATGCCTCTTTTTCGGGCAAATTTGTCTTACTTTCTCCATTTGTGTATATTCATACTTTCTACCATAATTTGCCAGGCTATGATCAAAGCTTTGAAACCCGACTGTTACGTTTGTATTCCAAAAAATGTGACCCTCTGTGGTATGAGTTCTGTTAATTGACCGAGTTGCAGGGAACCACAACGTTAACCTGATCGAGCAATCGCCAACACGAGCACTGCCCAAGGGATCGCTCTGATTCAAGATACGACAAGCTGTTATGCACATCTCGTCTTTTGTTCCACTCCAGGTTCCTTCACCGATTAACGATACGTTGGGATCAAAAGACTGGTCATATGGAGTAAACCTTCTGTCATTAAATTCAACTAAAAAACGAGCTTTTTTGCCCTCTCTGGAACACTGAATCGCGTATAATGACATGTAAATAGGCATGTAACCACTAAATAAAGAACAGTTATTGCAATTACTTGGATACTTCAAAATATATGTGGTGAATCTACGTGTGAAAAGTGTGCATATATCTAAAGACTGTATACTAGTCACTGAATCTTGTCGATTTTCAATTTTATTACACGCTAATTCGTTAGAAGTTGTTACCGTATAGTTGTATTTAAAAGGAGCAACACGCGGGAAACCTAACATTGAAATCGGTTGAAAGTAATTTGGATCATCAGGAGAAACTAAACTCTCCAAGATTCCGCTTACTAAACTTGTATTCAAACTTATAAACCGAGCGAATTTAAGCTTCAAAACAGCGTCTAGTCTAATAGACTCGCCTTGTTTCGAAAACCAATTAGCCGATCCAACCATACAAAGCTTGTTTGAAGACACTGACCAGAACCCATCCAAGTCAAACTCCAAATTATGATTGAATCTTCTGCCATTTGTGACGTTGGATATATCGGATAAATAGAATATCAATCGAGCCTGGATTTTGTATGTGTCGTTGATGTTTGTTTCAAATAAGTTTGGTGTGGCTACGAAGTAAATGGACCTTTGTAACGGGGGGTGTTGGTCAAGAATGTTTTGACCACCCGTGTAATGGCTCGTGACTGGCTCGAGAAACGGGTACCTGGTGAAGACTTTATCAGTAGGAATGGCTTCATGAGCAAAATCGTTACAGTGTTGAGAGTAGTATGAGGTGATTATTGTATCACTAGTGAAGGAAGAGATCTTTGTAGTGAAGAGAATGAAAAAAATGAGCAAGAGTGATTGATTCATAACTGAAATGAGATGTAATTTGATAATTGACTTGTTATTGTATCAAATTGTGATGTTATATACGTTATTATTATTATTATATTCGGTGATTACTTGGTCAATATATTGCTAATAATATATAAATGTAGCTTAGCTTGCAAACTTCCAAGAAACTATCAGCTTTGTGAAGAGGTCAATGAAGTGGAAGTTATAATTAAATTAAATTAATATTTATTAATTAATATTAATATAATATACATATCTTTTTAAAGACAAAACTACAATCTACACATGAAACCACGAATATATATATATATATATATATATATATATATATATATATATATATATATATATATATATATATATATATATACTAGTGAAATAACCCGTAGAACTACGAGTTTGTTTAAACGAAACAGTTTAATGTTATGTTTTAGGTATTAAGTGAACGTAAATGCTAAAGTTATT
Organism: Rutidosis leptorrhynchoides; assembly: GCF_046630445.1. Lineage (NCBI taxonomy): Eukaryota > Viridiplantae > Streptophyta > Magnoliopsida > Asterales > Asteraceae > Rutidosis > Rutidosis leptorrhynchoides. Next base: position 244,144,970 of record NC_092341.1, read on the forward strand.
TAGTTTAATGACCCGTGAAACCACATACTCCGACTAAAAAACTCGTCAGCTGAACATTTTATCAAACACGTAAAATGCATATTAAACAATCCACATCCAATCATAAGAGATAATATTGGTTGTCATTTTATTTTAAAAATATAAATTAAAATATAAATGTAGAATTGATTTTCTTCTGCCTAACTTTTATACCTTCTCGTACTCAATTCAAAATAATTAATTAAATAATTTAAATTTTTTTAATTTTAATAATTAAAATAATTATCAATAAGATTTAATAATAATAATCAATTAATAAGATTTAATTTTAATTCAAAATTATTTAGATTAATGACATTACCCATCATGCTTAAATTTTTTTCTTTTTCTTTTTGATTTTTTCTTAACAAATGAATTAGCCTAATAATGACATCATCATTTTAGCAATATAATAGAAACTATAGATATATAGTGAAAAGATCCACAGAGAACTAGAGTATGTAGAGAACCCATAGAACTCATAGATTGAACATCAATCTATGTGGAGATTGAGCTTAAAAAAAAAAACTGAAAAAACAGTCAATCTGCACACTAAAAAAGTCAATCTACAAAAAAAACTGAAAAAAGTCAATCTGCAAAAAAAAAATGCAAAAAAAAGTCAATCTGCACGCAAATTGACTCAATCTGCACGCAAATTGACTCAATCTGCACAAAAAGTCAATCTGCACAGAAAAAAAGTCAATCTGCAAAAAAAAAAAATTACTGCCAAAAAAAGTCAATCTGCACAGAAAAAAAAAGTCAATCTGCAAAAAAAAAAAAGCAAAAAAAGTCAATCTGCTGCACAAAAAAAAGTCAAATTTGCACAGAAAAAAAAAAGTCAATCTGCAAAAAAAAAAAAATTGTCAATCTGCAGGAGATTGACTCAATCTGCACGATTTTCATGGGTTTTCTACTACCTTTGGTTCTCCATGGATCCTCACCCTATATATATATATATATATATATATATATATATATATATATATATATATATATATATATATATATATATATATAGATAGATAGATAGATAGATAGATAGATAGATAGATAGATATAAATTTGATATTTTATACTACATTTTTTTGTATCATTATGAAAAGAATATCATAAAACTGTGTTAGTTGCTGTTCGGGGTTTTTATATTTATAATTAAGGAGTTTTTAACTTATCAAATTGGATTATTTAAACATTAAACTATTATTTGCGTTAAACATTGTAAGACTGTATGTAGCAGTTTTGACTTTTGAATCTCATTATCAATACACGAATCTTTTTCACTTGTGAGTTGTAATAATAGTTTGTTATTTACAAATGGGGACATGTTGAGTTGCACCAAATCGAAATGTGAGTTGTTTGCTCTTGTTGTTGTGACTATAATTAATTGTACTAACTTGAGTATTTTTCCATCCACTTGTTTAGGATAAAAGTTAAATTCCTGAATATGTACGGAGTAATAAATAAATGAAAAGGTCATATATATATATATATATATATATATATATATATATATATATATATATATATATATATATATATATATATATATATATATATATATATATATATATATATATATATATATATATATATATATAAGTAAAGTGTATATGAGACTGTCATACATGTAGTTGGGTGTAGAATCAAAATATGATTGGTTCATATGATTAAATAATTTTAAAAACTTTGAAAAATGTGCACCAAACTTGTTTATTAACCAATGACATATTAGTTCTACACCCAACTTATAGGTATAACAGCCACATATTCTCCAACCTATACATGTAACTATTATTATGTATATGTATATGTATATTTTCTGAGAACCTATTGGAAAGGCCTGTGACCGCGCAAGTCAGTAGCGTATCCTGGAAATTTTTTCGAACGGTGAAAAATGTTAAAAACTTCTCGTCCTACCACTACTATTGGATAGCAACAAAGTACGGAGTAGTAGATACCCAAATTGTTTTCTTTATTAAAATACAGATATGGCAACATTAATGTTGCAACTGGTTGTTATGGTCAGTTGCTTCTTCTTTCTTTTTTTTTTACTTTTTTTTATGACTAAAAAATAAAAGTATGTCACTTGTTTTTTTTTTCCGAAATAAACGAAAACATATATTAAACGAAAGACTTCAACAAAAATTGAAGCTCCGAAAACGTACAATCAAAAAAAAATCGAGCTTAAAACAAGAACTACAAGAAAACAAAGCTCGCACCAAACCTAAACTCTAAACAACAAAAAGAAATTACACTAGCTACACCTCCCAACAAAGAAGGAAAAAGAGGGCGACCAATCAAACGAAGGACGAGCGATTAGCAACCATCTTTCTCTGGACCTCACTAAGCGTCCTTGATGAATACTCCAAATTTCTCCATCTCGGCTCCTTGAATACAACGTCTTCTTCTCAAGTTCCTCCTTTTATACGTTTTTGAATTAACCACGTTAGTAAAGGAAGGAATGGTCTCGCCATTATCGGACTCGGCCACCATGTCACTTGCTATTCTCCACGCTTTTTAAGTCATTACTTTCCCCCACACGGAAAATATAAGACTTAAAAATCATAAAAATTCCACAAGAAAGTTGCTATCTTCCAATCTTTTTTATGTCATTAACCTTATACAAGTGGGAGGTTATCCGTGCTTCGCAGCGGACATGTTAATTTTCATTAAACATAACTACATGTTTTTAATTTACATAACTTTGATATATTGACGAGGATTAAAGTTGGAGACACGTTTAAAACAAAAGGGTCGGATCGGGGAAAAAAGAGTGGTCTATCGGCTAAAAAGGAAGGGAGAAAAAGGGTTGTCCATGTATGATAAAATCCTGACCAACATGGCATAGAGTACTATCGCTAAAAGTGACTCAGTTCCATATAAAATTACTAAGAATAACACACACGATAAAATAACTCTTACTAATTTTATCCAATAGCAGTGTGGTTCCAAGTGATCCTAGATTCGAAATCCAGCTATTCCAGTCTATCACTAACGTGTATACTACCTGTTTGAATCGAATCAGACTAAGAGGCATATGCAGTGGTTCCAAATACAATAGTCGGGCGATATAGAGAAACATATAACGTTAAAGGTCGATAATAATAAAAAAAAATGCTAGAAACTCATAGTGAGAATGTTGATACATGTAGTCCCTAGTCATCTATACTTGATATGTTATTTAGAAGTGTTCAATGTTATTCAGATACAAACATAAGTAGAAGAAAACAAAACATGAGAGTTGTATGTATGATAAAGTAGAAAACCATTCTCACACAACTACATCTGGATTAAAATTAATTATATTTGTATATCGTATCAACTCCATATCAATGTATTTCCGAACCACAAAACAACAATCCGAGTTGAACATCCGTAACCATTAAACAGTAAACAAAACAATGGCAATTAATTGACATGCTCATTACTTCAATCAATAAAATGTGAAATGTGGAGAAAGAAATAACTAAAATGGCGAACTTACCAACGGTAAAATAAGAGTGAGAATTTACAATCTAGAACTTATTTTAATCATGTGACTGAATATGACCAGTGTCTGAAAGAAACATCAAACGAACGAAGAATGTGACTGCTAAAATAACAGTGCACTTCAATTTACTTGAAATTTTTTTACATTTCTCCCGTTTTACTGTGGATATTTAACTTATATAAAGATGAAAAGTGAAAGGTAAAGCCTTTATCTTAGGTTGGCTGCCTAATGTTACCGTAATAAAATGTTGGTCGAATGTTGAAGCTAAGTGTACCGTAAGAACACTTCATCCACATCTATAACTAACCTGTCTTATAATTTTTTTTTTTTTTTTGGAAAGACATAAAATTTTATTAAACACGTCTAAGTAGCTCCACACATCAAGACTACGGATGATAATAGATCGCATCTGAATTGAGTGATGTCATATACATCCATATTACTTTAATTTTTTCAATCCATATCCATTAATTTCAATTTACCTATCTATATCTATATCCATATCAATGTCGGTGAAAAATAATACTCTATATTTAGTACCAACAATCAAAACATCCCATCCCTAGTGACTAAATAGAAGAAACTAGTGAAATAATTCGTAAAATTACGAGTTTGTTTAAACGAAATAGTTTAATTATATGTTTTAGGTATTAGGTAAATGTAAATACTAAAGTCATTTAATTTAATGACCCGTCGAACCACGGATTCCGACTAATAAATCTATATAGGAAAAACATATAATTAAACTCACAAATTTACAATTAGTCGCGATCTGAGAAGAAAAAACTCACAAAATTCACAAAATTAGTATACAAATTTACGTGTGTTTATTAGAGTTAATGTTTCATGTATATATTTATATTTATATTTAGCTTTTATTTAGGAGATATTGGTATTTTCTTTTATAAAAGATTTCATATTATTTTTTTAATTAAATTATACTATATACTAAATATGGACAACACCCTCCAACCACAACCCGCCACATACCCCAAAAACACTGTAACTACTGTAGCGCACTGTAGCTACAGTAGTTTTTTTTTTTTTCTTTTTTTTTGGAAATAATTTACTTAATCTTCTGATTTTATTCTGAATTCTGATTTTAAGTTTAACTAAATAATTAACATCTACTTTAATCGATTCTAAACAATCTAATAAATAAATAAATTGGAGTAGATCTTAAAACAAAAATCATATACTAAAATTAATACAGTAACTAACAAAGACTAATAAAGAATTTTTTATCACCAAAAACAACTATAAAAACCCTCCATAAAACACCACCGCCACCAACCATTTTTGAAACAAACCACCGTCAACAGCTACTTGCCACTTCCGGCAACAATTTGCCACTAACACAAACTTCTAGCAAAAACGATGTCGGCAACAATCAATACCATTATACATTATACATTATACTAAATATGGACAACGTCAACCAATTAAGAAATCGCTACAGTATTACAGTAACCACCAGGGGTACTTTTGTCTTTTCACACCCAAGGTTGCAAAAAAAAAAAAAAATTTCACAGTTTACAATATTCTTTCACATCTTTAGATCTTCAACACCACCAATTTTTTTTTTTACCTCTTACCCAACCACCACCCCTCCATCAGCACCGCCGCCAAGCAAGATCACAGTTTACAATATTCTTTCACATCTTTAGATCTTCAACACCACCATTTTTTTTTACCTCTTACCCAACCACCACCCCTCCACCAGCACCGCCGCCACCGTCACCATACCGCTGCTACGAGCACATCGCCACTAACACCAGCCAATATGGATCTAGAACTAAACAGATCTGAGGAGAATTTTTTTTTTATTTTTAGTTAAGCAAAGTCTGAAAATATAACAAACACAAAAAATAACTGAAAAATAAAAACATATATCGCTATAATATACGAACTTACAAGATCATGAACTTGAAAATTTTTAATCTTAAACTGAAAAAATAAAAAATTCTAACCCAAAACAACTTTTCTGACCTATGCGGTTTCCGGTCTTGATTTAACATAACTTTCGGTTCTAATTGTTACGATGAGAGATCTACAACTAATATCGACCTCCACCACCACCATCGTGAAATTCCGTTCACCGCCATCATCGCCCTACCACGAACTCCGTCCATCACCACCATCAACCTACTACAAATACCACTTTGAAAAGAAAAATATGAGTTTCTTAATAACGACGTTTATTTTTTCTAGATTTGTTGAACGAGAATGTTAGAGAAAGCATACATATAAAAAATCGTTTATATAAAACTCGATTTGATATTATTTATGCTAAAAATATACTAACAAAACAAGTTAGAAACTATTAAAAAAAATTTGATGAAAACGCGTTGAAGATGAAAATTCAAGAAGATAAACTCAGATACAGTTTAGTAGAGGATAAAGCAAATGGGAAAGTGTGTGGTGTTTGAATAATGATAAAGAAAATTAACTTATACCAAAACCATATCATAAATGAGCAGATTTCAAGCCTTTTCTGGTGGGCTTAAGCCCAAACATTAAACGAGATAAAAAAAAAGCCCACACATTTCTTATTATCTTAATTTTAATTTTTGATTTTAACTTATTTGAAATTAAATTAAAAGTTAAGTTCATTGAAAAAATATGCGTAGTATTTATACTCCTATTTCTTAACAATGACTTTTTTCTTTTTGTCTTTAAAATATTTTTTTGTACAACTTTAATTATTTATTTTTATTTTTGTCGTTGGTAAAAGTTATAAATATGAATTATGAAAGTTTACACTAACATAGTTGTAGTTTTTGTTCTTTTATTATCACCAAATTCAAACATTTATTTGTTCTTTTTATTTCAATAATTTAGAGTGTAAAAATGAACAAAGGATACCTCAAACCATAACAGTTGCTGGGCATTGCGTAAATGGTCTGGAAAGAGTGGACAACATTTTGATGACTTTCAGCCCAAAAACTGTCTAACGATGTAGTAGCGTTAAAATGACATTAATCCGCCGCGAAGCGCGGACCACAAATCTAGTTAATATAAAATAATGACATCATCAAAGATGTTTTAAAATTTTCCCTTTTTATTTTGAATTATTTTTATACTTAGATGTTTATTTATGACATCATCAGGTTTAGAGATTTAATAGAACTTATGGATGGATGTATATATATTTATATAAAATCAGAATTAAGTTGGTAGAAAGATATGTTAAAAAGTATTTATAAATTTACTTATTTAGCCTTATGATCGTATTTATAAATTTTTTTATGCAATTAGGATTAAGTTGGTATAAATTTACATTTGATTTGGTTAGAGATTAGGTGTCAAATTTACTTAGTCATACTTATGCACGTATTTATAAAATTTATTATGAAATTATGAAATTAGGATAATGTCAAATATCATGGCAACAATTTTACTAAACGTGATCTTTTCAAGAGAGATTTGATTTCGAATTTTAATATAATTTAATTTATTAATCAACAATATTCTATTAAGTTTCTTTTTTGTTGTTGTTGTTGTTGTTGTTGTTGTTGTTGATGTTGAAAAGCAACCATTTATTTAAAACTCAAAACATACACATCATTCCATATGAGTTACAGATCGCGCAGTCCAGAATTCATGTACACAACAAAAGGAAAACATAAAAAGTAAAACTGGACACCGAAACTGGATGCTAAGGGAGCAACCAATAAATGCTCAAAATGCAGTGAACAATGAGACTGGACTAAAACTATTGCTCGACGAGTAGACTGTTACACGATGGGATAGTATTATTATATTATTGTACATACCTGTTGCTTGAAGATAAATATTTTCCTGAGATGAAAACATTGGGAACAAATTGTGAAAAAAATGTTGTGATTTTAGAACAATATGTGCCTCCTATTAATTTGAGAAGTTATTTATAATTTAGTTTAATTTTTTATTATTTAATAGTCATATTTACATGTTACCATTGTGCTGCGATTTTTTTTAAAAAATAGTAAATTTGATTACATAAGTTGCAAAAATAGAAAAAGTATTTTTTTTTCCTTACAAAAATGGTAAAACCGAAGTTTGAAACTTCGGTTTTGCCAAATCCGAAGTTTCAAACTTCGAATTTGGTTTTTTTTTTTTTTTTTACCCCTATGCCTATATAATTAATGGGTGATGATATTTCCACTTTTATTTTTCACTACAAACTTATTATTATATTAATGTATTATTATTATTAAAATTTAGATATCTTACATATACATCTTCCATTGTCAAATCTGAACATCAAAACTTAAAATAGAACCTCAAATCTTAAAATATACAGAGTAAATAAAATAAATAAATAAATAGACAACATCTTCACCAATTTCTCATTCTCAAATATGCTATATCCATGAAACTCACCACGAACAACAATTGGCTAAAGATTTACATGGTGGAAGAGAAAGATAGTGGTTCCATAACAACGAAATAAATAATATACTCCATTTATAGTGAATTTATAAAAAATAAAAGTGAAAATATCATCGCCCATTAATTATATAGGCATAGGGTAAAAAAAATAAATTCGTAGTTTGAAACTTCAGATTTGGCAAAACCGAAGTTTCAAACTTCGGTTTTACCATTTTTCTAAAAAAATATTTACTTTTTCTATTTTTGAAATCATCATAACAAAAATTACTATTTAAAAAAAAATCATTTTCCTGCTTTTATTTTAATTAGTTCAAAAATTAATTACATAGAGGAGGACATCATTGACCCTTGATTTAGTGATGCACGTATTATGCTGAAGGCTTAATGATGGGCAAATTAGCCTAATTGCTTACATCATCATTTTAGCAGTATAATAGCGCCAAATGAAGAAATTGAGCGCTAAATGTGATCCGTAACCGAATTCGAGAAACAAAGAATACGATTTTGATTCAAATATTGAGTACTCGTTGGAGTTGAATATAAATTAGTATATTTAATTCTTAAAAGAATCATAATTTATTAGGAGTCCTAGTTATATAAGGATTAAGAATAGGTAGGTTCTTTTGTTTCTATAAATAGGGATGTAACTCAATGAATCAGGGGAGGCCTCTGCTTTTACGTTAAGTGTAATTGTAGAGAGAAAATAAACAAAGTTTTCACATATTAATTGTTCTGTGTATTCCACTTACGCATCCCTTATTTCATCTATTGTTTCATTATTAATGTGATGCCCGGTACAAAACCATCGTGTACGAATCATCAACAACAGGATCATTACAAGGTTAAGTACTATATGCTGTAATAAAAGAAGTTGCATTCACGATAAAAAGATGACGTCATAATCGACGTCAATTGTTTTACACCAACAGCATGCTTCTACGAATAGCAAGCATGAATAAATGTATGTGACCCTTAGGTCGTTACAAAACATAGTTTCAAATGTATTAAAATTTGAATGCAAGATAAACAGTTCATGCGGTGATAACACTAGAGCAGCGGGTGTCTACGGCAAGACTAGCACGACAGCGGAAGCAACTAACCTTAAGCACCTGAGAAAAACATGCTTAAAAATGTCAACACAAAGGTTGGTGAGCTATAGTTTAAGTATAACAGTATGTAAGATAGGCCACGAGATTTCAGTGCTACAAAGAGCGTTTCAAAATAGTATGATAAAGTATATGTTAACCGTGGGTACTTGGTAACTAACTTAACGTTTATACCCCTGAAAGTACACTTGGCAAGTGCGTATGTTTACGAAGTATTAAACACTCGTTAAATGCTAGCGCTACTAGCCCGAGTGGGAATGTCAAACCCTATGGATCCATATCTAAGATTCGCGTTCACCGGTTCAAAAACCAATGACTAAACGTTACCGAGCTAAAGGGAATGTTTCTGCCGTTATATAACCCACACATATATAAGTTTAAGTACTCGTGCCTAGTATGTAAAACGTAAAATGCGCATGTATTCTCAGTTCCCAAATAGTTAAAGTAAAAAGGGAATGCTATAACTCACAATGATAAAGTAGCGGTAAAGTATGACTCGGAAAGTAAGCAAGTAATGAAGGTTGTCCAAACGGGTCCTCAACCTAAGTCAAATAGTACTAAGTCAGTAAATCGTCCGAAAATGTTTAAAAGTATGTAAATAAGGTCTTAAAGGTCATCATCATTCATCATTTAACAAAAGGTGTAAAGTAAGTTTCGTTCGTGAAAAGAGTTTAAAACAAAAGCTGAACTCGATCAGTCACCACGGCCTCTACCCTTACTGACATAAGGTGAGACCAGTGGCCATGGCTCCGTATATGAGTCCTTTAATTGTGGTAAAATTTACAGAAGCAAACTCGTCTTCGTTTGACCGTGGCGACGGTCTAAGTGCGAGTAGGTCAGAAATTTCTGCACAACGTTAAAAGGATATAGTGACGGTCGGAGGGCCATAAATCCTAAACCGTAACTCGGATTAAGATGAGTCCTATATGAAAAATTATCTAATTGAAAATTTCTATCTGAAAATAAAGGTTACAGTAGCCAAGGTGTATTGTACTGTTACAGAACCCAGAAAACAGTAGGCAGAAGACAGAAAAATAGTGGGTTCCGGTGGTCTTGGTGCTCGATGCTTATCACAGTTCTCATCCTTGATGCATATAGCTTCAAGTGAACAACTCTTAATGTGTTTGCATCATCTTAACCAAGGTTTCACCATCATAACACTTGTGCAAGTCCAAGACATGTAGCACAACTCACTTAAGAGTTGTATGAAGTTTGATGAACCAAAGTTACATCAAGGTCTTAGATCTAACACTTACATGAACTTTAAAACTAATAATAAGTTACAAACTTGGAAGTGAACTTATGAAATCAAGATCTTAAGATGTAGAACATAGTTCTTAGTTTGATCTTGAAGATCCAAGACTCAAAAGTCTAGATCTAACATAAGTGTACAAAGTTATAATTAAAGAAAGCTTACTTACATGTTCTTGAACTTTTAAAGTTAATTTTTGTTCAAGAAAGTATGAGATCAAGACTAACTTGTAATACTTGACCATTTAAACTAACAAACATGAAATTAAAGTGCAAGTAAATGAAATAAATAAGCTAAGTAAACAAGTAAATGAGTTCATGGGTTGCATACTTTAAAGATTCAAACCAAAGTTTGATCTTTAAGAAAGTAAACTTTAAAGTTTACTAACATGAATTACAAGTATGATTTATAACACATGAACCTTAAATCTTTTGAAACAATATATGTAGAACATAAACTAGTAAGTTTAGTTCTTGTGTGTTCTTGAAATTATAAGATAAAAGAAGAATGAAACTAGTAAGTTTGATTCTTGAAACTAGTAAGTAAATAATAAATAACAACAACAAGTAAGTAACAATAAACAAGAACAAGTAACTAATCACTACAAGAGCAAGTATCAAACAACAAATGATGATGATCTTGGTAGCTTAGGCTACAGTTTTTAAGACAAAGAAAAGGAAGAAGAGTTGTTCATAATACTTACAAGAAAGAAAGAAAAATGAGAGAAAAGATGAAGCAAGTATGTGTGTGTTTTTGGAAATGAGAGAATATGAGTAAGTAATTAATGAAAAATTGAAACCAAAACCCCATCTAAAGGCCTAAAGGCCGACGGCTTTTGGCTCCAAGGGGGGAGGGATTAGTTCATTGGTTCCTTGTATGTTAAAGCTTAAAAGGTTGGATAATGAGGATGCATGCATGGGGATTATGTGGTAACTAGATTCCAAATGAACAAAACTAGCTAGTTACACTTACAAGTAATACTTACATGTTTAGATGGGCTAATTAAGTCCATATAAGAAGTAGGGTGGGTTAATCAAGTCCATTAAAGTGAGCCCAAGTCCAATTTAGTGATAATTCAAGTAAAAGTCCACTAACACTAGTAAAGGCCCAAGTAATCAACTAATAACCTTAGTTAATTAAAATGATTAATAAAACTTAATCATGAATGCAAATAATATCTAAAAATATTATTCGTGCAAGTTTCGTGTGTCGCAAAGACGTTTCGGGCAATTAAAATCAAGTACGAGCAATCATGGCAACATGTAAATGTAATAACATACATTTGTTTAATCACAAGTATTAATAATAATTATTAATAATTAACGTTGGAAAATCCAGGGTCGTTACATTACCCACCTGTTAAAGAAAATTTCGTCCCGAAATTTTAAGCTGAGGTAGATGGAGGAGTCGGGAAAAGGTGAGGATACTTCCGCATCATTTGATCCTCTTGCTCCCAAGTAAACTCAGGTCCTCGTTTGGCATTCCATCGTACTCGGACGATCGGATCTTGTTGCGTTTCAAAGTTTTGATCTCACGATCCATAATCTCAACAGGCTCTTCCACGAAGTGGAGTTTGTCGTCAATTGTAAGTTCCTCAAGTGGTATGATAAGTTCAGGTGCAGCAAGACACTTCTTCAAGTTTGACACGTGGAAGGTAGGATGAACTGAGCTCAATTGTGCTGGTAGATCCAAACGGTAAGCAACGGGTCCAACACGTTCCAAGAATTCAAAAGGACCAATGTATCGTGGGTTTAACTTTCCACGTTTTCCAAAATAGATCACACCTTTCCAAGGTGCAACCTTCAACATTACACGATCACCAACATTGAATTCAAAGTCTTTACATTTAAGATCAGCATAACTCTTTTGGCGATCACGGGCAGTCTTAAGTCTAGCTTGAATCTGAGCAATCTTCTTCGTCGTTTCGTGGACTACTTCGGGTCCGGTGATTTTCTTTTCGCCTACTTCGGCCCAACAAATAGGAGATCGGAACTTGCGGCCATACAACGCTTCAAAAGGTGCAGCATTAATGCTCTAGTGATAACTTTTGTTGTACGAGAATTCGGCGAGTGGCAAATGCCTTTCCCAGGCCTTTCCAAAATCAATGACACATGCTCGAAACATGTCCTCCAAGGTCTGAATTGTTCGTTCACTTTGCCCGTCAGTCTGAGGGTGATAAGGAGTACTCATGTCAAGACGAGTTCCCATGGCTTCTTGCAAAGAACGCCAGAATCTAAAAGCAAAACGGGGATCGCGATCTGAGATGATCGATAACGGTACACCATGACGAGATACAACCTCTTTGATGTATAATTGAGCAAGTCTCTCCATTGTATCCGTTTCCTTCATCGCTAGAAAGTGTGCAGATTTGGTAAGACGGTCAACAATAACCCAAATAGTATTGTATCCGCCCACCGTCTTCGGCAGCCTAGTAACGAAATCCATTGTGATCCTTTCCCACTTCCATTGTGGGATTTTCGGTTTTTGCAGTAAGCCAGAAGGTCTCTGATGCTCGGCTTTAACCTTCGAGCAAGTCAAACACTTACCAACATAAGTCGCAATGTCCTTCTTAAGATTCGGCCACCAATACTGTTCTTTAAGGTCGTGGTACATTTTGCCCGCACCGGGGTGAATCGAATATCTCGATTTGTGTGCTTCGTCAAGTATAAGGTTCCGTAGATCTCCATAACAAGGTACCCAAATTCTTCCGGCATAACATCGGAGTCCAGACTCCCTAACCTCGAATCGAGAGACAAGTATGTTCAAATGTTCGTGAGATATGTTCTCCTCTTTGAGAGCCTCATCTTGGGCTACTCTGATCTGGCTGTTGAGGTTCGAATGGATGGTGATGTTCAGAGCCCTAACACGAAGAGGTGCCATCCTCTCCTTTCGGCTCAAAGCGTCAGCTACAACATTGGCCTTGCCAGGATGATAACGGAGTTCACAATCGTAGTCATTCAGCGTCTCGATCCATCGACGCTATCTCATATTCAGTTGCTTCTGATCGAAGATGTGCTGGAGACTCTTGTGATCGGTGAAAATAGTGCTCTTAGTTCCATACAAATAATGTCTCCACAATTTGAGTGCAAAGACAACGGCTCCAAGTTCAAAATCATGTGTAGTGTAGTTCCACTCATGAATCTTCAGTTGACGGGAGGCATAGGCAATAACTTTTGATCGTTGCATCAGTACACAACCAAAACCACTTTTTGATGCATCACAATAAACAACAAAGTTGTCACTGCCCTCAGGAAGTGATAGGATAGGTGCGGTGGTTAACTTCTTCTTCAAAGTTTGAAATGCTGATTCGTGTGCGGGTTCCCAAATGAACTTCTTGCCCTTGTGAGTCAGCGCGGTCAAAGGACGCGCAATCAGAGAAAATCCTTCAATGAACCTTCGGTAGTAACCGGCGAGACCTAGGAATTGGCGAATGTGGGTCAGAGTAGTGGGAGTCTCCCACTTGCTGATAGCTTCAATCTTGGTGGGATCAACTTTGATACCCTGGTCACTCACAACATGACCCAGAAACTGGACTTCCTTCAACCAAAATTCATACTTGGAGAATTTGGCGTAAAGTTGCTCTTGCCTCAAGAGTTCAAATACTAGTCGGAGATGTTGCTCATGCTCTTCTTCACTCTTAGAGTAGATGAGGATATCATCTATGAAGACGATAACAAACTTATCTAAGTACGGATTGCAGACACGATTCATGAGATCCATGAACACGGCAGGTGCATTGGTTAATCCGAATGGCATCACGAGAAACTCATAATGACCATAACGAGTTCTAAATGCATTTTTCATCACTTCACTTTCCTTCACCCTCAACTGGTGATAATCGGATCGCAAATCGATCTTTGAGTAGACACTCAATCCTTGTAGTTGATCAAAAAGATCATCAATTCAAGGAAGAGGATACCGATTCTTGATAGTCAATTTGTTGAGTTCACGGTAGTCGATACACATATAGAAGGATGCATCCTTCTTCTTCATAAACAGCACGGGTGCGCCCCAAGGTGAGAAACTTGGTTGGATAAATCCACGGTCAAGTAGTTCTTGTAGTTGGCTTTGTAATTCTTGCATCTCGGAAGGTGCGAGTCTATAAGGTGCGCGAGCTACAGGTGCAGCTCCTGGCACTAAGTCGATCTGAAACTCTACTGCTCTCTGCGGCGAGAATCCAGGTAATTCCTCTGGGAAGACATCGGAAAATTCGTTTACAATTTTAACGTCGTTCACGCTCTTTACCTCAGTTTCTACCGCTTTCACATGTGCTAGAACAGCAAAACGTCCCTTCTTCATAATCTTTTGCGCTTTCACGCAACTAATGAGGTTCAACTTCGAGGTATATCTCTCTCCATAGATAACCAGTGGCTCACCGTCTCCTTGTGGTATACGAAGAGCTTTATCTCCACAGATAATATCGGCCCTTATCTTACTCAACCAATCCATACCGACGATCACGTCAAAACTTCCCAGTTTGATATGTATCAAATCAATTTCGAAATCTGCATCAGCTATGTTGATAATAGCTCCTCGACTGATAGGGTCAACTTTCTCAAGTTTTCCGTTGGCGACCTCGACAAGCATACTTTCTTTTAACGGGACTAATGACCAATTAATCTTATCGCAAAAATGTCTACATACATAACTTCTATCCGCACCAGTATCAAACAAGACAGAAGCTAAAAGATGGTTGATTTTGAATATACCTGTCACCAAGTTGGGGTTTTCGCGTGCGTCCCTTGCATTAACATTGAAAGCTCTAGCGCGCGGTGGTCTGCCGTCTTTTCGCTTATTTGGACACGCATTTCTGAAATGGCCTGTCTGTCCACATTCGTAACACTTCCTTGGCCCTGTGGGGTTCGGCTTCCCATTCAAAGTGGTGACCCTGCAGTCTTTTTCAACATGCCCAGACCGTTGGCACTTCTCGCAGATAACATTGCAATACCCAGTATGGTGTTTGTAACACCTCTTGTATTGAGGTAGGGTTCCCTTGTAGTTCGGGTTGGAGTTGGTGTTGTTGTTGGGTTGGGGTTTCAACCGTTGTTGTTTCCTCTGAAACCCTCATGTCGTTTCGCCGGGTTCTGTTCATAGTTCCTTCCCCTGTTGTTGTTGTTGTTGTTGTGGTTATCCCATTTATGCTTCTCACTAGTACCTACTTCAGACTTAGTTTTCTACGGTTCATCGATGGTTATTTCATTCATTAAAGTATGCACCATGCGCATTGCTTCAGGAACATTTGGTGGTTTGGATGAGGTGACGTTTCCCTTAATGCTCTTAGGGAATCCCCAGAAGTATCTCTCCATTCGCTTGAATTCTGAGGTGACCATTGTCGAACACATCAGGGCTAGTTCCAAAAATCTCCTGTTGTAACCATCAAGGTCGTTCCCAACGGCCTTTAACTGCATGAATTCCATTTCCATATTTTGGATTTCGGTTCTCGGACAATACTCCTCAATCATGGCACATTTAAATTCTTCCCATGGCGTAGAATACGCCTCATCAATGCCTTGTGCCTATGCCATTGTGTTCCACCACGTGAGTTCGCCGTCAGATAGCGTGCAAGAAGCAAAGTTGATTTTGTTGTCCTCCGAATAGTTGCTAACTCGGAATACTGATTCAAGTTTCTCGAACCATCTGGTGAGACCAACCGGTCCCTCGGTTCCACTGAAGTTGTGTGGTTTATAGCTCTGAAATTCCTTGTAAGTACACCCATTTCGAACGGGTTGAATAACCGGTGGTGGTGGCAGTGGCGGTGGAGCTTGGGGTTGCATTTCCGTAATGGCTGCGGCTACACGTTCTTGGATCATCTCTTCAATTTGAGCAGCAGTAGGTGTGGATCGACCGTTAGCCATGGTGTTCTATACAAACATTTTGACTCAAGTCAAAATCCAGCATTCAATATATAATAATATAGTATATAACAACAAACATGTAAACAGCACAACACATGTTAATTAAGTAACGCAAGTTGATACAAGTACCGCAAAACACCATACAGTAACGTAAATAGAACACTTGTGCAAAAAGTAACATCACAAAGTTTCCATTCATTAATAATAAGTTTCATACATCATGATAGATTCGTACAATACATAAGTGAAATATGAAACTACAACTAGATTACATCATGAAATCTAATACAAAAGGTCCTACGGTGAAGGTGGGTGTAGGATGTCTAAAACCTGAGCCAACTGCTCCTCGAGCTCAGTAACCCGAGCTCGGAAGATTCCCACCTCCCTCCTCAGTTCCTCGTTAGAGGGAGATGGTGGGGCAGGTGGTGCGGGTGGTGTCAGTGGTGCGGGTGGTGCAGGCAGCACGAAACGGGGTGCAGACGTTCCGGCTCCAGAAATAGTCAGTACGTAACGGGGTGTCTTACGCACTTGTTGTAGTGACCCGAACTTTTCCATGTTTATATATATTAATTGAGATTGATATTTACATGATTAAATGTTTCCAACATGTTAAGCAATCAAACTTGTTAAGACTTGATTAATTGAAATATGTTTCATATAGACAATTGACCACCCAAGTTGACCGGCGATTCACGAACGTTAAAACTTGTAAAAACGACATGACGATATATATATGGATATACATATGGTTAACATGAGATTATGATAAGTAAGTATCTCCATAAGTATATTAACAATGAGTTATATACATATAAACAAGACTACTAACTTAAGGATTTCGAAACGAGACATATATGTAACGATTATCGTTGTAACTACATTTAAATGTATATATATCATATTAAGATATATTAATATATCATAATATCATGATAATATAATAATTTAACATCTCATTAGATATAATAAACAATGGGTTAACAACATTAATTGAGATCGTTAACTTAAAGGTTTCAAAACAACACTTACATGTAACGACTAACGATGACTTAACGACTCAGTTAAAATGTATATACATGTAGTGTATTTAGATGTATTAAAATACTTTTGGAAGACTTCAAGACATATATCAAAACACTCATACTTAACGAAAATGGTTACAGTTACTTTCCCATTCTTTTCTTTCATCAAGAATTCTAGTCGTATTCTTACCCGTATTATACACAGCTTCAAAATGTACTTACTATGGGTATATACCAATAGGAACTAGCATGGGATTCTACTCTTGATTATGTCATGTATGAATAATCAATTTTAACTTCTACCATGAGCTAGTCAACTAACTAGAACTCCTTTTAACCCCACTCACCACTCACCAATTACCACTCATCATTCACTCCATTTCACTTCCAATTCTCTTTCTAATTCTCTCTCAACACACACACACACACACACACACTATTATGAACGTATTTTTCCAGTAGTTAATCATCATCTTCATCAAAAATCACTTCAAGAATCAAGCTATAATCATCATAGGAAGAACACTTCAAGAACACTTCAAAAATCCCTTCAAGTTTACTAATTTACTTCCAAGCTTTCTAATCCATTCCAAGTAATCATCTAAGATCAAGAAACCTTTGTTATATACAGTAGGTTATCTTTCTTATTCAAGGTAATATTCATATTCAAACTTTGATTCAATTTCTATAACTATAAACTATCTTAATTCGAGTAAAAATCTTACTTGAACTTGTTTTTGTGTCATGATCCTATTTCAAGAACTTTCAAGCCATCCAAGATCCTTTGAAGATAGATCATTTCTTGTCACTTCCAGTAGGTTTACCTACTAAACTTGAGGTAGTAATGATGTTCATAACATAATTCGATTCATATATATAAAACTATCTTATTTGAAGGTTTAAACTCGTAATCACTAGAACATAGTTTAGTTAATTCTAAACTTTTCGCAAATAAAAGTTAATCTTTCTAACTTGACTTTTAAAATTAACTAAACACATGTTCTATATCTATATGATATGCTAACTTAATGATTTAAAACCTGGAAACACGAAAAACACCGTAAAACCGGATTTACGCCGTCGTAGTAACACCGCGGACTGTTTTGGGTTAGTTAATTAAAAACTATGATAAACTTTGATTTAAAAGTTGTTATTCTGAGAAAATGATTTTTATTATGAACATGAAACTATATCAAAAAATTATGGTTAAACTCAAAGTGAAAGTATGTTTTCTAAAATGGTCATCTAGACGTCGTTCCTTCGACTAAAATGACTACCTTTGCAAAAACGACTTGTAACTTATTTTTCCGACTATAAACCTATACTTTTTCTGTTTAGATTCATAAAATAGAGTTCAATATGAAACCATAGCAATTTAATTCACTCAAAACGGATTTAAAATGAAGAAGTTATGGGTAAAACAAGATTGGATAATTTTTCTCATTTTAGCTACGTGAAAATTGGTAACAAATCTATTCCAACCATAACTTAATCAACTTGTATTGTATATTATGTAATCTTGAGATACCATAGACACGTATACAATGTTTCGACCTATCATGTCGACACATCTATATATATTTCGGAACAACCATAGACACTCTATATGTGAATGTTGGAGTTAGCTATACAGGGTTGAGGTTGATTCCAAAATATATATAGTTTGAGTTGTGATCAATACTGAGATACGTATACACTGAGTCGTGGATTGATTCAAGATAATATTTATCGATTTATTTCTGTACATCTAACTGTGGACAACTAGTTGTAGGTTACTAACGAGGACAGCTGACTTAATAAACTTAAAACATCAAAATATATTAAAAGTGTTGTAAATATATTTTGAACATACTTTGATATATATGTATATATAGTTATAGTTTCGTGAATCAACCAGTGGCCAAGTCTTACTTCCCGACGAAGTAAAAATCTGTGAAAGTGAGTTATAGTCCCACTTTTAAAATCTAATATTTTTGGGATGAGAATACATGCAGGTTTTATAAATGATTTACAAAATAGACACAAGTACGTGAAACTACATTCTATGGTTGAATTATCGAAATCGAATATGCCCCTTTTTATTAAGTCTGGTAATCTAAGAATTAGGGAACAGACACCCTAATTGACTCGAATCCTAAAGATAGATCTATTGGGCCTAACAAACCCCATCCAAAGTACCGGATGCTTTAGTACTTCGAAATTTATATCATATCCGAAGGGTGTCCCGGAATGATGGGGATATTCTTATATATGCATCTTGTTAATGTCGGTTACCAGGTGTTCACCATATGAATGATTTTTATCTCTATGTATGGGATGTGTATTGAAATATGAAATCTTGTGGTCTATTGTTACGATTTGATATATATAGGTTAAACCTATAACTCACCAACATTTTTGTTGACGTTTTAAGCATGTTTATTCTCAGGTGATTATTAAGAGCTTCCGCTGTCGCATACTTAAATAAGGACGAGATTTTGAGTCCATGCTTGTATGATATTGTGTAAAAACTGCATTCAAGAAACTTATTTTGTTGTAACATATTTGTATTGTAAACCATTATGTAATGGTCGTGTGTAAACAGGATATTTTAGATTATCATTATTTGATAATCTACGTAAAGCTTTTTAAACCTTTATTGATGAAATAAAGGTTATGGTTTGTTTTAAAATGAATGCAGTCTTTGAAAAACGTCTCATATAGAGGTCAAAACCTCGCAACGAAATCAATTAATATGGAACGTTTTTAATCAATAAGAACGGAACATTTCAGTTGGTATCCGAGCGTTGGTCTTAGAGGACCAGAATTTTGCATTAGTGTGTCTTATCTAGTTTGTTAGGATGCATTAGTGAGTCTGGACTTCGACCGTGTTTACTTGAAAAATGATTGCTTAACAAATTTTGTTGGAAACTATATATTTTTAACATGTGAATATTATGTGATATATTAATCTCTTAATGCGTTTGATATTATGTGATAGATGTCTACCTCTAGAACAAGTCCCATTGACTCACCTAATAATAATGAAGAGTCAAATGTAAATTGGAATGATTCGTGGACTGATTCACAAGTTCCCGAAGAGGAACCGGAAGAAGAGTCGGAACCGGAAGAAGAATCGGAACCGGAAGAAGAATCGGAACCGGATGAAGAAATAGAACCGGTGGGGGAAATAATAAAACGGTTAAGTAAAAGAAAATCCTCAACCAACCGACCAAGGTTAATTATGGTCAATGGTGTTTCCGCCAAGGAAGCAAAATATTGGGAGGATTACCAATTCTCCGATGAATCGGATTCCGACGAGAATTCCGATGATGTTATAGAAATTACCCCAACTGAATTTAAAAAGGCAAAAGAAAATAATAAGGGAAAGGGCATAAAAATAGAGAAATCTAATTCCAACCCCGATGAACTTTATATGTATCGTCAACCCCCGAAGTCCTTAAGTTGTAACAATGACCCGGGAACCTCTAAACCACCAGGTTTTTCTAAACCAATGTGGATAACGACGGCTCGTATTAGGGGAACATCATATATCCCTAGAAACTTGGCAAAACGAACCAAAACCGAAGAAGAAGAAACAAGCGAGTCGGAATAAGATAGTGTGGTGTAATATAAGTAATATAGTGTGCTTATGCTTTATGATATATGTAAAAATTGCTTGTATTAATAAGTATTTTTTTTATGAATCTAACTCTTGTCTATTTTACAGTATAAAAACACAAAATGGATAGACAACCCAATATTTTAAGAGACCTACCCGGAGACATGATTGATGAAATCTTGTCTAGAGTCGGTCAGAATTCTTCGGCACAACTATTTAAGGCGAGATCAGTTTGTAAGACATTCGAAGAACGTTCCAAGAATGCCTTGGTTTATAAAAGGCTTTCATTCGAAAGATGGGGGATATCACATTGGGAAATCCATAAGTTACGATGTGTTTACTTTGACGCATATATTGCGGAGAACCCAAATGCTATTTTACGCAATGGGTTAAGAAATTATTTTGACTCAATATATCCGAATATTGGACTTCGTGATTTAGAAAAAGTGGCTAACATGCAACATAAAGAAGCATGTTATGCTTACGGATTAGTAATGTTCGCTTCTCACCAAAGTGAGAACAAGAACATCGGCCTACAACTATTAAACAAAACGTTCCCACAAGTGACGGAGTCGGTAATTGGGGTAAGAAATGAGGTTTTTAGATTGTTACGGGACTGTTGGACATTACGTAACCCTCGTCCCTTTGACGACGTTACAACACGCTGTCTTATCAACGGCCATAACGGTTATGTTCCACAAGACCAAGGATGGGAAGTAATCCTAGTAAAACCAGAATGCATGACTTGTTTCTGGACGTATGAATTACGTGTCTTTATTGCCTTTGCTGAACGACTTGTGTACTAGCTAGAATTATCTTCACAACCATCTTGTATCAAATTTATTGTGTGCTATATTTCATGCTATATGTAAAATAAGCGGTATTGTAAGTTTGTAAAATATTGTGTAAAAGTTTGAACGCGAAATATTATTATAATCAGTTTTTCATATAGAATTGTAGTAGTTGAATTGTATATTAGCTACTAAGTATGAACTTAACGGGTAGGTACTACCCGAATTTAAACTTATAAAACGCTAATATGAAGAAAAAACTTTTATAAATGAGTTCATATTATGCTACGAAATACTATTAACTACTCTTAATATTCTGTATGATTAACTTGTTCCATTTGACTATTTTGAAGGAAATGGCACCGACTACTCGACACACCATGAATATGAATGAAGAGGAATTCCGTACTTTTCTAGCTTCAAACATAGCCGCAGTATAGGCTGCGCTACATACCAACAATAACCTTGGATCTAGCAGTACAGGAAATCGTGTAGGATGCACCTACAAAGAATTCACTGCCTGCAAACCTTTGGAATTTGATGGAACCGAAGGACCGATCGGATTGAAACGGTGGACCGAGAAGGTCGAATCGGTGTTTGCCATAAGTAAGTGTACTGAAGAGGACAAAGTGAAGTACTCTACGCATACCTTCACAGGTTCTGCGTTAACATGGTGGAATACCTATCTAGAGCAAGTGGGACAAGACGATGCGTACGCACTACCGTGGTCAGCATTCAAGCACTTGATGAATGAGAAGTACCGTCCTAGAACCGAGGTCAATAAGCTCAAGACAGAACTTAGAGGGTTACGAACCCAAAAATTTGATATTACCACGTACGAAAGATGATTCACAGAATTGTGCCTATTGTGTCCGGGAGCATTCGAAGATGAGGAAGAGAAGATCGATGCGTTTGTGAAAGGATTACCGGAAAGAATCCAAGAAGATATAAGTTCACACGAGCCCGCCTCCATACAACAGGCATGTAGAATGGCTCACAAACTAGTGAACCAGATTGAAGAAAGAATTAAAGAACAGACTGCTGAAGAGGCCAATGGGAAGCAAGTCGAAAGAAAGTGGGAGGAAAACGGTGATAAGAATCACCAATACAACAACAACAGCAATTACAACAATAATCGCAATAATTATCCCAACAATCGCAACATCAATCGCAACTACAACAAACGGCCCAACAACAACAACAACAACAACAATAACAACAACAACAGCAACTACAACAATCATCCCAACAACAATAATAGCCGCAACAACAACAACAATCAGAAGCAGCTATGCCAAAGGTGTGAAAAGTATCACTCGGGGTTCTGCACCAAATTTTGCAACAAGTGTAAAAGAAATGGTCATAGCGCGACGAAGTGTGAGGTCTACGGACCAGGGGCTAATAGAACGAAAGGAACAAATGGTGTCGGAACGAGTAATGGCGGAGCAAGTAGTGTCGGAGCAAGTTATGCCAATGTAGTTTGTTATAAATGTGGAAAACCGGGCCACATTATTAGAAATTGCCCGAACCAGGAGAACACGAATGGACAAGGCCGCGGAAGAGTTTTCAATATTAATGCGACAGAGGCACAGGAAGACCCGGAGCTTGTTACGGGTACGTTTCTTATTGACAATAAATCTGCTTACATTTTATTTGATTCGGGTGCGGATAGAAGCTATATGAGTAGAGATTTTTGTGCTAAATTAAGTTGTCCATTGACGCCTTTGGATAGTAAATTTTTACTCGAATTAGCAAATGGTAAATTAATTTCAGCAGATAATATATGTCGGAATTGAGAAATTAAACTGGTTAGTGAAACATTTAAGATTGATTTGATACCAGTAGAGTTAGGGAGTTTTGATGTGATAATTGGTATGGACTGGTTGAAAGAAGTGAAAGCAGAGATCGTTTGTTACAAAAATGCAATTCGCATTATACGAGAAAAAGGAAAACCCTTAATGGTGTACGGAGAAAAGGGCAACACGAAGCTACATCTTATTAGTAATTTGAAGGCACAAAAACTAATAAGAAAAGGTTGCTATGCTGTTCTAGCACACGTCGAGAAAGTACAAACTAAAGAAAAGAGCATCAATGATGTTCCCGTCGCAAAAGAGTTTCCCGATGTATTTCAGAAAGAATTACCGGGATTACCCCCACATCGATCCGTTGAATTTCAAATAGATCTTGTACCAGGAGCTGCACCAATAGCTCGTGCTCCTTACAGACTCGCACCCAGCGAGATGAAAGAACTGCAAAGCCAATCACAAGAACTTTTAGAGCGTGGTTTCATTCGACCAAGCACATCACCGTGAGGAGCTCCTGTTTTGTTTATCAAGAAGAAAGATGGTACATTCAGGTTGTGTATCGACTACCGAGAGTTGAACAAACTTACCATCAAGAACCGCTACCCACTACCGAGAATCGACGACTTATTTGATCAACTACAAGGCTCGTCTGTTTATTCAAAGATTGACTTACGTTCCGGGTATCATCAAATGCGGGTGAAAGAAGATGATATTCCAAAGACTTCTTTCAGAACACGTTACGGTCATTACGAGTTTATGGTCATGCCGTTTGGTTTAACTAATGCACCAGCTGTGTTCATGGACCTTATGAACCGAGTTTGTGGACCATACCTTGACAAGTTTGTCATTGTTTTCATTGATGACATACTTATTTACTCAAAGAATGACCAAGAACACGGTGAACATTTGAGAAAGGTGTTAGAAGTATTGAGGAAGGAAGAATTGTACGCGAAGTTTTCAAAGTGTGCATTTTGGTTGGAAGAAGTTCAATTCCTCGGTCACATAGTGAACAAAGAAGGTATTAAGGTGGATCCGGCAAAGATAGAAACTGTTGAAAAGTGGGAAACCCCGAAAACTCTGAAACACATACGCTAGTTTTTAGGACTAGCTGGTTACTACAGAAGGTTCATCCAAGACTTTTCCAGAATAGCAAAACCCTTGACTGCATTAACGCATAAAGGGAAGAAATTTGAATGGAAGGATGAACAAGAGAAAGCGTTTCAGTTATTGAAGAAAAAGCTAACTACGGCACCTATATTGTCATTGCCTGAAGGGAATGATGATTTTGTGATTTATTGTGACACATCAAAGCATGGTCTCGGTTGTGTATTAATGCAACGAATGAAGGTGATTGCTTATGCGTCTAGACAATTGAAGATTCACGAGCAAAATTATACGACGCACGATTTGGAATTAGGCGCGGTTGTTTTTGCATTAAAGACTTGGAGGCACTACTTATATGGGGTCAAAAGTATTATATATACCGACCACAAAAGTCTTCAACACATATTTAATCAGAAACAACTGAATATGAGGCAGCGTAGGTGGATTGAATTGTTGAATGATTACGACTTTGAGATTCGTTACCACCCGGGGAAGGCAAATGTGGTAGCCGATGCCTTGAGCAGGAAGGATAGAGAACCCATTCGAGTAAAATCTATGAATATAATGATTCATAATAACATTACTACTCAAATAAAGGAGGCACAACAAGGAGTTTTAAAAGAGGGAAATTTAAAGGATGAAATACCCAAAGGATCGGAGAAGCATCTTAATATTCGGGAAGACGGAACCCGGTATAGGGCTGAAAGGATTTGGGTACCAAAATTTGGAGATATGAGAGAAATGGTACTTAGAGAAGCTCATAAAACCAGATACTCAATACATCCTGGAACGGGGAAGATGTACAAGGATCTCAAGAAACATTTTTGGTGGCCGGGTATGAAAGCCGATGTTGCTAAATACGTAGGAGAATGTTTGACGTGTTCTAAGGTCAAAGCTGAGCATCAGAAACCATCAGGTCTACTTCAACAACCCGAAATCCCGGAATGGAAATGGGAAAACATTACCATGGATTTCATCACTAAATTGCCAAGGACTGCAAGTGGTTTTGATACTATTTGGGTAATAGTTGATCGTTTCACCAAATCAGCATACTTCCTACCAATAAGAGAAGATGACAAGATGGAGAAGTTAGCACGACTGTATTTGAAGGAAGTCATCTCCAGACATGGAATACCAATCTCTATTATCTCTGATAGGGATGGCAGATTTATTTCAAGATTCTGGCAGACATTACACCAAGCATTAGGAGCTCGTCTAGACATGAGTACTGCCTATCATCCACAAACTGATGGGCAGAGCGAAAGGACGATACAAACGCTTGAAGACATGCTACGAGCATGTGTTATTGATTTCGGAAACAGTAGGGATCGACATCTACCGTTAGCAGAATTTTCCTACAACAACAGCTACCATTCAAGCATTGAGATGGCACCGTTTGAAGCACTTTATGGTAGAAAGTGCAGGTCTCCGATTTGTTGGAGTGAAGTGGGGGATAGACAGATTACGGGTCCGGAGATTATACAAGAAACTACCGAGAAGATCATCCAAATTCAACAACGGTTGAAAACCGCCCAAAGTCGACAAAAGAGCTACGCTGACATTAAAAAAAAAGATATAGAATTTGAAATTGGAGAGATGGTCATGCTTAAAGTTGCACCTTGGAAAGGCGTTGTTCGATTTGGTAAATGAGGGAAATTAAATCCAAGGTATATTGGACCATTCAAGATTATTGATCGTGTCGGACCAGTAGCTTACCGACTTAAGTTACCTCAACAACTCGCAGCTGTACATAACACTTTCCACGTCTCGAATTTGAAGAAATGTTTTGCTAAAGAAGATCTCACTATTCCGTTAGATGAAATCCAAATCAACGAAAAACTTCAATTCATCGAAGAACCCGTCGAAATAATGGATCGTGAGGTTAAAAGACTTAAGCAAAACAAGATACCAATTGTTAAGGTTCGATGGAATGCTCGTAGAGGACCCGAGTTCACCTGGGAGTGTGAAGATCAGATGAAGAAGAAATACCCGCATCTATTTCCAGAAGATTCGTCAACACCTTCAACAGCTTAAAATTTCGGGTTGGCACTTCTCGCAGATAACATTGCAATACCCAGTATAGTGTTTGTAACACCTCTTGTATTAAGGTAGGGTTCCCTTGTAGTTCGGGTTGGAGTTGGTGTTGTTGTTGGGTTGGGGTTTCCACCGTTGTTGTTTCCTCTGAAACCCTCATGTCGTTTCGCCGGGTTCTGTTCATAGTTCATTCCCCTGTTGTTGTTGTTGTTGTGGTTATCCCATTTACGCTTCTCACTAGTACCCGCTTCAGACTTAATTTTCTCCGGTTCATCGATGGTTATTTGATTCATTAAAGTATGCGCCATGCGCATTGCTTCAGGAACATTTGGTGGTTTGGATGAGGTGACGTTTCCCTTAATGCTCTTAGGGAGTCCCCAGAAGTATCTCTCCATTCGCTTGAA
Source organism: Rutidosis leptorrhynchoides (assembly GCF_046630445.1). Taxonomy (NCBI): domain Eukaryota; kingdom Viridiplantae; phylum Streptophyta; class Magnoliopsida; order Asterales; family Asteraceae; genus Rutidosis; species Rutidosis leptorrhynchoides. Next base: position 244,171,826 of record NC_092341.1, read on the forward strand.
TTCTGAGGTGACCATTGTCGGACACATCAGGGCTAGTTCCAAAAATCTCCTGTTGTAACCATCAAGGTCGTTCCCAACGGCCTTTAACTGCATGAATTCCATTTCCATCTTTTGGATTTCGGTTCTCGGACAATACTCCTCAATCATGGCACATTTAAATTCTTCCCATGGCGTAGCATACGCCTCATCAATGCCTTGTGCCTGTGACATTGTGTTCCACCACGTGAGCGCACCGTCAGATAGCGTGCAAGAAGCAAATTTGATTTTGTTGTCCTCCGAATAGTTGCTAACTCGGAATACTGATTCAAGTTTCTCGAACCATCTGGTGAGACCAACCGGTCCCTCGGTTCCACTGAAGTTGTGTGGTTTACAGCTCTGGAATTCCTTGTAAGTACACCCATTTCTAACGGGTTGAATAACCGGTGGTGGTGGCAGTGGCGGTGGAGCTTGGGGTTGCATTTCCGTAATGGCTGCGGCTACACGTTCTTAGATCATCTCTTCAATTTGAGCAGCAGTAGGTGTGGATCGACCGTTAGCCATGGTGTTCTATACAAACATTTTGACTCAAGTCAAAATCCAGCATTCAATATATAATAATATAGTATATAACAACCAACATGTAAACAGCACAACACATGTTAATTAAGTAACGCAAGTTGATACAAGTACCGCAAAACACCATACAGTAACGTAAATAGAACACTTGTGCAAAAAGTAACATCACAAAGTTTCCATTCATTAATAATAAGTTTCATACATCATGATAGATTCGTACAATACATAAGTGAAATATGAAACTACAACTAGATTACATCATGAAATCTAATACAAAAGGTCCTACGGTGAAGGTGGGTGTAGGATGTCTAAAACCTGAGCCAACTGCTCCTCGAGCTCAGTAACCCGAGCTCGGAGGATTTCCACCTCCCTCCTCAGTTCCTCATTAGAGGGAGATGGTGGGGCAGGTGGTGCGGGTGGTGTCAGTGGTGCGGGTGGTGCAGGCAGCACGAAATGGGGTGCAGACGTTCCGGCTCCAGAAATAGTCAGTACGTAACGGGGTGTCTTACGCACTTGTTGTAGTGACCCGAACTTTTCCATGTTTATATATATTAATTGAGATTGATATTTACATGATTAAATGTTTCCAACATGTTAAGCAATCAAACTTGTTAAGACTTGATTAATTGAAATATGTTTCATATAGACAATTGACCACCCAAGTTGACCGGCGATTCACGAACGTTAAAACTTGTAAAAACGACATGACGATATATATATGGATATACATATGGTTAACATGAGATTATGATAAGTAAGTATCTCCATAAGTATATTAACAATGAGTTATATACATATAAACAAGACTACTAACTTAAGGATTTCGAAACGAGACATATATGTAACGATTATCGTTGTAACGACATTTAAATGTATATATATATATATCATATTAAGATATATTAATATATCATAATATCATGATAATATAATAATTTAACATCTCATTAGATATAATAAACAATGGGTTAACAACATTAATTGAGATCGTTAACTTAAAGGTTTCAAAACAACACTTACATGTAACGACTAACGCTGACTTAACGACTCAGTTAAAATGTATATACATGTAGTGTATTTAGATGTATTAAAATACTTTTGGAAGACTTCAAGACATATATCAAAACACTCATACTTAACGAAAATGGTTACAGTTACTTTCCCATTCTTTTCTTTCATCAAGAATTCTAGTCGTATTCTTACCCGTATTATACACAGCTTCAAAACGTACTTACTATGGGTATATACCAATAGGAAATAGCATGGGATTCCACTCTTGATTATGTCATGTATGACTAATCAATTTTAACTTCTACCATGAGCTAGTCAACTAACTAGAACTCCTTTTAACCCCACTCACCACTAACCAATTACCACTCATCATTCACTCCATTTCACTTCCAATTCTCTTTCTAATTCTCTCTCAACACACACACACTATTATGAACGTATTTTTCCAGTAGTTAATCATCATCTTCATCAAAAATCACTTCAAGAATCAAGCTATAATCATCATAGGAAGAACACTTCAAGAACACTTCAAAAATCCCTTCAAGTTTACTAATTTACTTCCAAGCTTTCTAATCCATTCCAAGTAATCATCTAAGATCAAGAAACCTTTGTTATATACAGTAGGTTATCTTTCTTATTCAAGGTAATATTCATATTCAAACTTTGATTCAATTTCTATAACTATAAACTATCTTAATTCGAGTAAAAATCTTACTTGAACTTGTTTTTGTGTCATGATCCTACTTCAAGAACTTTCAAGCCATCCAAGATCCTTTGAAGCTAGATCATTTCTTGTCACTTCCAGTAGGTTTACCTACTAAACTTGAGGTAGTAATGATGTTCATAACATCATTCGATTCATATATATAAAACTATCTTATTCGAAGGTTTAAACTCGTAATCACTAGAACATAGTTTAGTTAATTCTAAACTTGTTCGCAAACAAAAGTTAATCCTTCTAACTTGACTTTTAAAATTAACTAAACACATGTTCTATATCTATATGATATGCTAACTTAATGATTTAAAACCTGGAAACACGAAAAACACCGTAAAACCGGATTTACGCCGTCGTAGTAACACCGCGGACTGTTTTGGGTTAGTTAATTAAAAACTATGATAAACTTTGATTTAAAAGTTGTTATTCTGAGAAAATGATTTTTATTATGAACATGAAACTATATCAAAAAATTATGGTTAAACTCAAAGTGAAAGTATATTTTCTAAAATGGTCATCTAGACGTCGTTCTTTCGACTGAAATGACTACCTTTACAAAAACGACTTGTAACTTATTTTTCCGACTATAAACCTATACTTTTTCTATTTAGATTCATAAAATAGAGTTCAATATGAAACTATAGCAATTTGATTCACTCAAAACGGATTTAAAATGAAGAAGTTATGGGTAAAACAAGATTGGATAATTTTTCTCATTTTAGCTACGTGAAAATTGGTAACAAATCTATTCCAACCATAACTTAATCAACTTGTATTGTATATTATGTAATCTTGAGATACCATAGACACGTATACAATGTTTCGACCTATCATGTCGACACATCTATATATATTTCGGAACAACCATAGACACTCTATATGTGAATGTTGGAGTTAGCTATACAGGGTTGAGGTTGATTCCAAAATATATATAGTTTGAGTTGTGATCAATACTGAGATACGTATACACTGGGTCGTGGATTGATTCAAGATAATATTTATCGATTTATTTCTGTACATCTAACTGTAGACAACTAGTTGTAGGTTACTAACGAGGACAGCTGACTTAATAAACTTAAAACATCAAAATATATTAAAAGTGTTGTAAATATATTTTGAACATACTTTGATATATATGTATATATTGTTATAGGTTCGTGAATCAACCAGTGGCCAAGTCTTACTTCCCGACGAAGTAAAAATCTGTGAAAGTGAGTTATAGTCCCACTTTTAAAATCTAATATTTTTGGGATGAGAATACATGCAGGTTTTATAAATGATTTACAAAATAGACACAAGTACGTGAAACTACACTCTATGGTTAAATTATCGAAATCGAATATGCCCCTTTTTATTAAGTCTGGTAATCTAAGAATTAGGGAACAGACACCCTAATTGACGCGAATCCTAAAGATAGATCTATTGGGCCTAACAAACCCCATCCAAAGTACCGGATGCTTTAGTACTTCGAAATTTATATCATATCCGAAGGGTGTCCCGGAATGATGGGGATATTCTTATATATGCATCTTGTTAATGTCGGTTACCAGGTGTTCACCATATGAATGATTTTTATCTCTATGTATGGGATGTGTATTGAAATATGAAATCTTGTGGTCTATTGTTACGATTTGATATATATAGGTTAAACCTATAACTCACCAACATTTTTGTTGACGTTTTAAGCATGTTTATTCTCAGGTGATTATTAAGAGCTTCCGCTATCGTATACTTAAATAAGGACGAGATTTGGAGTCCATGCTTGTATGATATTGTGTAAAAACTGCATTCAAGAAACTTATTTTGTTGTAACATATTTGTATTGTAAACCATTATGTAATGGTCGTGTGTAAACAGGATATTTTAGATTATCATTATTTGATAATCTACGTAAAGCTTTTTAAACCTTTATTGATGAAATAAAGGTTATGGTTTGTTTTAAAATGAATGCAGTCTTTGAAAAACGTCTCATATAGAGGTCAAAACCTCGCAACAAAATCAATTAATATGGAACGTTTTTAATCAATAAGAACGGGACATTTCACTTGTGGGTCGGCAGGGTACGGCACAAGCCACTTACGAGAAGTAACCCTACGACGTCGACCAAACGCGTCAGTGAAGGCTCGTCCTCCGTTGATCCCCGGAATGATGGTACCGTCGAAGCGATACCGCTTCTTCGGCGGGGTGGAGGGTGGCTGAATAGGTATATCAGCAGGGTCCTCATCATCACTGGAGTCGTCTGAGGAAGAGTCATCTGATGAAGAATCGGCGGATGAACTGGCAGTCCGTGGGCGGCCATCATCTGTCTGTATCTGCCTGGCGGAATCGGCACTAAACGTCCATTAGGAGCGCGTCGGCACGGCATGCGCATATGATTACGGAATGGCCCTTCCCCGAACTCCGCGGGAATCACAACACCACCGATGCGGGGCTGTGGCTCCGAGGGTCCGGGAGCAGACAGAGCTGGAATCTCTGTAAGGTCCACGTGTCCGTCAATAGTAGCCAATGGTGCCGACGCACTACTACTAGCTTCGGAAGACGAAGCGCCGGGGTCACTGGTGCGTATCGGGATCGGTGTGCCGGCAACAGCAGCAGGTGGGGCGACTGACGAGTCTGGACTGCCCAAAACAATAGCAGGTGGAGTATCCGACATCTGAACAAGGAAAAATAAATTTTTCCATGTCAGTAAGTCGTAAAGCAAGCACGTATTAGGCCAACAGTTTAAATCATGTATAACAATAAGTAGCATGGCCATAATAACGAATCGTACAGAAGTAGCATGCAAACGAAAGCAAGTAATATCATGCAGTAGTGAAATCATGTAATAGCATACGGCATATAGCAGTAAAAGTAAGCAGCAGCATGCAGTAAGTTCAGCGAAAACAGGTAAACTAGCAAGTTGTAGATTAGTCCTATTAGTGAATCCTACTCGGGTCGGTCTTAGACTCACTAATGCAACCTAATTCCCTACAACCAAAGCTCTGATACCAAATGTGATGCCTCGTACAAAACCATCGTGTACGAATCATCAACAACAGGATCATTACAAGGTTAAGTACTATATGCTGTAATAAAAGAAGTTGCATTCACGATAAAAAGATGACGTCATAACCGACGTCAATTGTTTTACACCAACAGTATGCTTCTATGAATAGCAAGCATGAATAAATGTATGTGACCCTTAGGTCGTTACAAAACATAGTTTTCTAATGTATTAAAGTTTGAATGCAAGATAAACAGTTCATGCGGTGATAACACTAGAGCAGCGGGTGTCTACGGCAAGACTAGCACGACAGCGGAAGCAAATAACCTTAAGTACCTGAGAAAAACATGCTTAAAGACATCAACACAAAGGTTGGTGAGCTATAGTTTAAGTATAACAGTATGTAAGGTAGGCCATGAGATTTCAGTGCTACAAAGAGCGTTTCAAAATAGTATGATAAAGTATATGTTAACCGTGGGCACTTGGTAACTAACTTAACGTTTATACCCCCTGAAAGTACACTTGGAAAGTGCGTATGTTTATGAAGTATTAAACACTCATTAAATGCTAGCGCTACTAGCCCGAGTGGGGATGTCAAACCCTATGGATCCATATCTAAGATTCGCGTTCACCGGTTCAAAAACCAATGACTAAACGTTACCGAGCTAAAGGGAATGTTTCTGCCGTTATATAACCCACACATATATAAGTTTAAGTACTCGTGCCTAGTATGTAAAACGTAAAATGCGCATGTATTCTCAGTTCCCAAATAGTTAAAGTAAAAAGGGAATGCTATAACTCACAATGATAAAGTAGCGGTAAAGTATGACTCGGAAAGTAAGCAAGTAATGAAGGTTGTCCAAACGGGTCCTCAACCTAAGTCAAATAGTACTAAGTCAGTAAATTGTCCGAAAAGGTTTAAAAGTATGTAAATAAGGTCTTAAAGGTCATCATCATTCATCATTTAACAAAAGGTGTAAAGTAAGTTTCGTTCGTGAAAAGAGTTTAAAACAAAAGCTGAACTCGATCAGTCACCACGGCCTCTACCCTTACTGACATAAGGTGAGACCAGTGGCCATGGCTCCGTATATGAGTCCTTTAAGTGTGGTAAAATTTATAGAAGCAAACTCGTCTTCGTTTGACCGTGGCGACAGTCTAAGTGCGAGTAGGTCAGAAATTTCTGCACAACGTTAAAAGGACATAGTGACGATCGGAGGGCCATAAATCCTAAACCGTAACTCGGATTAAGACGAGTCCTATATGAAAAATTATCTACTCAAAAAGATCTATCTCATAATCAAGGTTACAGTAGCCCACGTGTACTGGCCTGTTACAGAACCCAGAAAACAGTAGGCAGAAGACAGAAAACAGAAAAATAGTGGGTTCCGGTGGTCTTGGTGCTCGATGCTTATCACGGTTCTCATCCTTGATGCATATAGCTTCAAGTGTACAACTCTTGATGTGTTTGAATCATCTTAACCAAGGTTTCACCATCATAACACTTGTGCAAGTCCAAGACATGTAGCACAACTCACTTAAGAGTTGTATGAAGTTTGATGAACCAAAGTTACATCAAGGTCTTAGATCTAACACTTACATGGACTTTAAAACTAATAATAAGTTACAAACTTGGAAGTGAACTTATGAAATCAAGATCTTAAGATGTAGAACACAGTTCTTAGTTTGATCTTGAAGATCTAAGACTCAAAAGTGTAGATCTAACATAAGTGTACAAAGTTATAATTAAAGAAAGCTTACTTACATGTTCTTGAACTTTTAAAGTTAATTTTAGTTCAAGAAAGTATGAGATCAAGACTAACTTGTAATACTTGACCATTTAAACTAACAAACATGAAATTAAAGTGCAAGTAAATGAAATAAATAAGCTAAGTAAACAAGTAAATGAGTTCATGGGTTGCATACTTTAAAGATTCAAACCAAAGTTTGATCTTTAAGAAAGTAAACTTTAAAGTTTACTAACATGAATTACAAGTATGATTTACAACACATGAACCTTAAATCTTTTGAAACAATATATGTAGAACATAAACTAGTAAGTTTAGTTCTTGTGTGTTCTTGAAATTACAAGATAAAAGAAGAATGAAACTAGTAAGTTTGATTCTTGAAACTAGTAAGTAAATAATAAATAACAACAACAAGTAAGTAACAATAAACAAGAACAAGTAACTAATCACTACAAGAGCAAGTATCAAACAACAAATGATGATGATGATCTTGGTAGCTTAGGCTACAGTTTTTAAGACAAAGAAAAGGAAGAAGAGTTGTTCATAATACTTACAAGAAAGAAAGAAAAATGAGAGAAAAGATGAAGCAAGTATGTGTGTGTTTTTGGAAATGAGAGAATATGAGTAAGTAAGTAATGAAAAATTGAAACCAAAACCCCATCTAAAGGCCTAAAGGCCGACGGATTTTGGCTCCAAGGGGGGGGGATTAGTTCATTGGTTCCTTGTATGTTAAAGCTTAAAAGGTTGGATAATGAGGATGCATGCATAGAGATTATGTGATAACTAGATTCCAAATGAACAAAACTAGCTAGTTACACTTACAAGTAATACTTACATGTTTAGATGGGCTAATTAAGTAAATATAAGAAGTAGGGTGGGTTAATCAAGTCCATTAAAGTAAGCCCAAGTCCAATTTAGTGATAATTCAAGTAAAAGTCCACTAACACTAGTAAAGGCCCAAGTAATCAACTAATAACCTTAGTTAATTAAAATGATTAATAAAACTTAATCATGAATGCAAATAATATCTAAAAATATTATTCGTGCAAGTTTCTTGTGTCGCAAAGACGTTTCGGGCAATTAAAATCAAGTACGGGCAATCATGGCAACATGTAAATGTAATAACATACATTTGTTTAATCACAAGTATTAATAATAATAATTATTAATAATTAACGTTGGAAAATCCAGGGTTGTTACAATTAACCGTAAGGATTTTAACATCCTTACGGTTATTGTCAACTTCCTATAATCGTAACGGATCAAGTGGTATCAAGAGAAATTAATATGTAAACTTTGTTTATTTTCTCTCTACAATTACACTTATCGTAAAAGAAGAGGCCTCCCCTGATTCATTGAGTTACATCCCTATATATAGGAACAAAAGAACTTACCTATTCCTAATCCTTATATAACTAGGACTCGTAATAAATTAGGATTCTTTTAAGAGTTAAATATACTAATTTATATTCAACTCCAACGAGTACTCAATATTTGAATCAAACTCATATTCTTTGTTTCTTGGATTCAGTTACGGATCAAAATGTAATATTTCTTCAATCTCTAAGACCAATTTCAATGGCAACCCATAGGAACCGTCATCAAACATGTCATCTGAGGGCTCCATTGACATTGTCAAGCCCTCACAAGCCCTCAAACCGCCCTCACCTTCTCGTTCTACACCATGTCATCCCCAAGCATAATTCATGACATTCTCTCTCATATTTCTTTGCAATATTTATTTGTATCATAGCATAAATAACTTGTACTTTAACTTATTTAATTAATTTTGTGGAGTACCCTCACATGCGAAGACTTTCACGGTTAAACCTAAATTTTGTATTACTTACGTGTTTGGTACCCCTGACTGCATGTGAGGGTATATTTGTTCGGTTAAAATTATAAAAAAAAATTAATTAAAAATAAATAATGTAGCTAATTAAAGAAACCATCACAGCTTCAATCTCATTCAACCAAAAATAGTTCTTGATCATATACATAGCATTGTATATGTATATTTTATTTGCTAAAGGCTAATAATAGAAGTTGCGCGAAGTATATTCAAGAGACTGGACATATCCGCTAAAAGTTAATGTAACGACCCAACTTTTTCTACTTATATTTGTGCTTTATATTTTCACAAAACTGCGTATTTGTGCGTACGGTGTTAGATTATATTCTGGGATCATATTTCATGTTGATTACTTTCGTTTATATTTTAGAACGTGTTATTAAGTACGTAGTTACTTAACTTGATCCTCGAATGCTTTTATGACCGTTAGTATCACTTGACGTTTAGAACGAGCTATGTATTTTGGTACACGTTTAACTTTTGTCATAATTGGGATATTATGACTACGTAATACTAATTATTATTTTCTAATGACAATTACTTGGCTTATTGATTGCTTAATTATGCTTAGTAACTTACTAATGCACACTAGTTAGTCTTAGTAGACTTTCTACCTTATTGGACTTAAGCCCACCCTACACTAGCTAATGGACTCTTAAGTTAGCCCAAATTAAATGGATTAATGACCCATTAAGATGTAGGACAAAAACCCATTAAGATGAGCCAACATACTAGCATTTTTGTTAACCATTACTACAAATGTTGCATGGGATCCCAACAATAAGCACCAACTATAGACCACCACTAAGCAAAAAGCAAAAAGCTGTCCCCTTGACCCCCCCCCCCCCCCAAAACCCACGGCCTACACCACCCACCACCGTTATAAATATCAAGCCTCATTCACCCATCTCATGTGATGACCCATCCTAATCCATCCGGACGAAGTCCATATCGATTATAAACGATTCACAATAGTTGATTACATCGCGAGGTACTTGACCTCTATATGATACATTTTACAAACATTGCATTTGTTTTTGAAAAGACAATCTTTCATTACATTGAAAGTTGACAAGCATGCATACCATTTCATAATATTTCCAACTATAATTGACTTAATAATAATCTTGATGAACTCGACGATTCGAATGCAACGTCTTTTGAAATATGCCATGAATGACTCCAAGTAATATCTATAAAATGAGCAAATGCACAGCGGAAGATTTCTTTCATACCTGAGAATAAACATGTTTCAACTGTCAACCAAAAGGTTGGTGAGTTCATTAGTTTATCATAAATAATTATTTCATAATTTTAATAGACCACAAGATTTCATATTTCCATTTCTCATAAACATACGTCCCATGCATAGAGACAAAAATATCATTCATATGGATTGAACACCTGGTAACCGACATTCACAATATACATATAAGAATATCCCCATCATTCCAGGATCCTCCTTCGGACATGATATAAATTTCGAAGTACTAAAGCATCCGGTACTTTGGATGGGGCTTGTTGGGCCCGATAGATCTATCTTTAGAGTTCGCGTCAATTAGGGTGTCTGTTCCCTAATTCTTAGATTACCAGACTTAATAAAAAGGGGCATATTCGATTTCGATCATTCAACCATATAATGTAGTTTCGATTACTTGTGTCTATTTCGTAAAAAATTTATAAAAGCGCATGCATTCTCAGTCCCAAAAATATATATTGCAAAAGCGTTTAAAAGGGGAGTAATGAAAACTCACCTAATGTATTTTGTAGTAAAAATACATATGACAACATTAGATAAACTGAACAAAGCAGGGTTGGCCTCGAATTCACGAACCTATTGTCATTACATATAAATTAATATGTATAATCGTAACCGAACAAGTTTATATATTATATCTTAATTTATATATTATACTTATTTAGTTTGTTTATATATTGAAAATATTTAATATCTATATTTTTAGTTATTTTATTTTATGATATTCTTATATAATTCTAACCATATATATATATATATATATATATATATATATATATATATATATATATATATATATATATATATATATATATATATATATATATATATATATATATATATATGTATGGTTAGAATTATATAAGAATATCATTAGTTTGTTATATAAGAGTATTTATATAAATAATGTTATTATGTTTGATATGTAGGTATATAAACTATTAATATAATTACAATATATGTATTAAGTATATTTTAGGTACAAAATATTTATCTGTAATAAAAATGATAGTTTTGACAATAATGATTTACTAATAATAATAACTTTCTTAATATCGATAATACTAATACTAGTAACGATACTGTTAAAATGGATACTTAGTTAATAAAATAATAATAATGAAACTAATAATTACAAAAATGATATTAATACTAATATTAATGAAAATAATAATAACTTGTATTACTTTCATAATAGTCATAAAAACTATATTGATAATGATAATCATTTTAATCATAAAAATTGTGATGCTAATACTAATACTTATGATAATGTTAATACTCTTAAGTTAATTAATGATAGTGATACTTCTAAGTATTTAGTAATAACAATAAGTTTCATATTTGTATTTATAATCAATATATATATATAACTTTAATCCTTACATTCATTTTTATCATATATATTAGTAATACTTAGTAATGATAATAATCTAACTTATAATGATAATTAAGATATTACTAACAATAAATAACATAATGATAACAATAATTGATAACAATAATTAATAATAATAATAATAATAATAATAATAATAATAATAATAATAATAATAATAATAATAATAATAATAAAAATAAAAATAATAACAAAAATTTAGAGGAACTACCTTCAAGGGCTCAAAAACATAATTAAACTGTCCAAGCCGGGATTCGAACCCACAACCACTCGCTAACCGAAAACATTCCCTAACCATCCAACCGTGTCTGTTTTTATATTTTAAGCCCGTTCAATATTTATTTTACCTGATTCTTTTCTGTAAAAAAAAAACTTCCTTCTGCTTCAGCTAACAACGAACGGGAATAACAGAAATCAAAACCAGAGAAATTAGTGGTTCTACTTCAGACTGCAATTGGATTATATTCGACCTGATTGTGGGGTTTAATTATCAGCCAAACAAAATAAGAAAAAAAAATTTGAAAACAGATGGGATGAACATAAAGAACACTCATACATTGATTTTGAATTTTAGCTCGTTTCAGATTATGTTTCCAACATGAAAAAGATTCTAAATTGTCATTGAAAACTTTCTGAATACTCAATTTGACCAGAATCATCAATATGACTTCAAATTTTCGGATGAACAAGTAGTTTGACTTTTTAATCTTAAACTTTGACTCGAAAATTTGTAATGAATATGAGGAATTGAAATCTTAAACTTTCCAGAAAGATTATTTAGAGGATTTATAACAACATTACATTTATACATTTTGAAATTTGTTACGAAATTGAGGTTTTGAAAAAATGAAAAGCAAGAACAGGGTAACAGACGGTTCCTTTTAATCTCTTGATTTAATTTTGACAATTTGAAGTCTATGAATGATAATTGAAATTGTGGATTGATGTATGAGGTTAACTGGTATCGTTTTCACTGAATTTTATTGTCTTTTAGCCTTTAAAGTCGACAAGCTATATTCTGTTAGTACAGAAATATTAAAAAAAAATAAAAAGGGGATTTTGATAGATATCTGATTTTGGAAATCTCTGTATGAATTGCTTCTGAGTCGTACGAATTGATGTAATGTATAACAAACTTGGACAAAAACAAAACTCCTTTTACAGTAGGTAAGGTACGTAAATCCCACTCAAATGAATTAATTAATAAAAAATAATTTAAAAGGTGAAATAAATAGATAACAGATTTTTTGAATTAAAACAGTGGAATGTAGTCGACATCTACCCTAAATTGTTGGACAAAAATTAACAGTTAGATAAGGATGTAAACAACATTTGATTTCCATTCAGATTCTATATATATTTATTAAATAAATATAAATGTATTAATAATAATATTTTTATCAATAATCCAAAAAAATAGTATTAATAATATCAATATCAAGATAATACTGATTATAATAAAAGTAATAATAATATTACAAATATTAATATTAATATTATTATTTATTTTACTCATATAACAACTATATTATATCTTGTAAGTAAATTTAAGATTTTGATACTACATTATATTAATTATGTAATATTTAATAGTTATCTATCATACTTTGGAATATTTAATTTATATGCATTTTAATATATGTATATATATTATAATATAATATATGTTTGCATATGTAACTTTGAAAACATTACTAATGTTATATATTTACTAAAGATATTATGTTAGGAATAGATATTATAATTTAAACACATATTATTTATACTTTTAGAATATGTATATAATAATATGTATACATAGAAATCATGTATATATAGATATAGTTTTATTATAGCATAAACATTCTGTATTTTATTTACATATTTGATTCTAAGTTTCAATTATACTTTTAATATTTCTAATTATTACACATACTTTCATATCTGTATACATATATATACATATTTGTTTACAATCGTTTGTGAATCGTTGGAAACAGTCAAAGGTATTTAATTTCATAAATACAGTTCAAAATCTTTGAGACTTCACATTACAGACTTTGCTTATCGTGTCGAAATCAATAAAGATTAAGTTTAAAATTTGTTCGGAAATTCCCGGGTCATCACACTACCTACCCGTTAAAGAAATTTCGTCCCGAAATTTGAGTGAAGAGGTCATGGCTAACAATAAAAATGTTTTCATGACGAATATGAGTTGATAACTTAAGTTTTATCATCATTGAGTAATATGGATAATAATAATTCGATTATTCGAAGAGTACGGATGAAACTATCATGAGAGAGGTCCCAACGGGCATCGTCCACCTTCGCCCAAAAACTTGCCCAAATTTTTAGCCGTTAGTAAAATAAAAAGAATTTCAATGGCTATCCCAACGGTCACTTTTACACTATAAAAACACCAACCATATACTTCATTTAATACACTCAAACATATATTTCTTTTATATTTCCATCTTTCTCCAGATCAAAATCAAACACTCCCAAACTGCAAAATGTTAACACTTCCCCCAATGATTGTTTCATTCGATGTTCATTACAGAGGTGATTTCCGTAATCAAATGAAGGAATATGAGTGGGGCGACAGTATTTCATTTGAAGATATCGACATTCGTGATGTTGGTTTACAAGATTTGCTATCCTTTCTGAAGGAAAAAGTTCCATGTGAATTCACGTCTGTGTTCTTTTATAAAGACGATTATGATGCGGATTGTAGGGCAAGTTCTCTGTGTACCGATGATCAATGGTACTTTATAAAAGATACCATTGAAGATCGCGGTAAACGCATTTCTTTGTATGCGGTTCTTGAAGATGAAGAGACGTTGGGTTATCGTTACCTCGATGAATCAGCTGAAGCAGCAGTTGAGGCATCAAGAGAAATACCGATGTCTCCAGAGTACCTCACGGATGATGAAATGACTGGTGAACACTACTTTGCAGATGACAATTGACGACGACGAGTAGTTTGATTGTAATCTTTTAAATTTTAATTGTCGTGATGTTTTAATTTTTAATTATTATAATTTCAGTGTTGTTGTCGAGTTTTATATCTTCCTTTATGTTTCAGAGCTCTTCGTCTTTTTAATCTCCTCTCGATCTCTAGTAAAACGAGTAATGGTCTAGAATTTATAAGTATGGAGTTTCGAATGAATTTAAGGTTATAATCAAGAAAGAACGTAATAACACGATTTGTTTCGTCAAATTACCAGAATCGTTGAGAATAGAGCTATTAAGAATATACTTTCTTGATATGTTCAGAAGTTAATTAGAATGAAAGAGTTATGTAACATGACACATGATGGTGGTTTGATCTACTGTGAACCATCATGTCCCATTAGAACTCAGCATGACTTACTGTAATATAATCACGTTGATCAAGTGTCATTATATTATACTAACTCATGCATCAGTTCCCAACATTACTTCAATAACATTCATATTTTAAGCTCGAAAGTTTACAGAATATATAAACTAACAGTTTCTATATGATGTACTACTGATAGCACGAAGAGATTAATGATTTCAGATAAGAATTGTTATAAAAATATCTTCAGAAATATGGAGGATATTTATAATGAAAGATATGATAATATCTCAGAATATCTAAGATCAGAGGATGATAGAAACTATTGTCTACAAGGGTTAGTGTAACGAGCAAGATATTCGCGAAAGACTTCAGTAGACATTGAATCATTTAGATTCTTTGAAGTCAAACTTATTCTTTGTGATTTGTCCACGGCTTTCTTCATAGTTTCGTATAACCTGCTTTTCGGTACTAAATTTTCTATTGAATGTTTCCAATATAATGATACACAGGAAGCACGAAGGGGTATATAATTTCGGACGAGAATATTTATGAAAATATCCTCAGAAATATCGAAGATATTGATGATGATATTTTGGAATTTTTCAGTTCGATGGTTAATGGAGAAAGATTTTCCGCAAGATTTTAACATGACTTCGGAGCAAGATAATCTCTAAAGATTTCATCGGATTCAGAACTACCTGGATTCTTTGAATATAAGGTTTGGTCCTTGTATTTGTCCTTGGTCCCCTTCGTGGTTAGCTCAATGCATTTTCCAGTTCCAACTTTTCCGAGCTTTTCCAACATACTATTCTTTATCATCAAACTTCCGATGATTAAGGTCGTTTACGGTTGTCTATGGTTTCTGCTGCTTCATTCAACTTTTTCAACATTTATAGTATTGATTTGTGATTGAGTGCTTTTCAGAATTTCAGAATGAGAGATCATAATTCTAAGAGATAAATGTCATACATATAACTGTTGATGTAGATATGCTGTGAGTTTTCAAAGTACTGATTGCTGATTCCCGGTAATTGGTATGGTAGTTCTCGTTACAAGATGCGGATGATTATATGATAGGGTTTCAATGAATAAATATAATGATTTGTCAGAGAGATTCAAGTCAAGAAGCAACGAGGTTGCTGGTACGTCTGCTGGTAGTATGGTGGAATATAAAAGAATTCTCCGGTATCAAAAGGGTAATTGTATATATCTGGATTATAGTAAAGCTACTTCGAATGAAAGGTCGAAGCTGACTTGCTGGAGCTGTGACAAAATTGGCTACTTTGAAAAGGGATCGCAAAGTTATTTTTTTTTGCTAATAAATGCCAAAGGATCTGATGCGGCTACGTGTTAAACTTTTACTCAATTTTCGAGAGTTTCTCAGGTGCATAACTGTATGCATAAATCTTTCCTTACGTAGATGAAGTGCAGTTGGTTCATCCTATCGATTGAGGTGTTTTCAAGAATCATGAAAGGTTTGAATGCAGATTGTAATTGTCGAGATACAATGAGGTTTAAGATGAAATCAAGTGGCAAACTTGAAGAATTGTTTAGTTTCATATGTTATAATCAATATTTTAATTCATTTTAATTGTCCAAGTTGATAGTCCACAGTTAGCAATTTAATAATTCATATATAGTTTAATATATAATATTCGAATTAATTAATACGTATCGTGACCCGATATTTAAAGTGCGTAAAATAAATATAGAAATTAAATGACGGTAAATAAAATTGTGAGAATGTAAATTGCGATAATTAAATTGCGATAAATAAAGTGTAATTAGTTAGCTGGGAACAATTAGCTCAGAACAGTTAGCGTGGATTCTTAACAAAAATTCTCATAGTTAATTTGTTTGTTTCTAACAAATTTTATTTTGTCAAATGTTTCCTTCATTATGCCACTTGATTTTTGATAAATCAAAATCCAAATATGAAATTGGATGGATATAGTTATTCTGTGGTGAATCAGATTTGTATATCGGTGGATGTAAGTAGGATAATAAATGACCATTGAATTAGCTTCAAAGAATGTACAGTGTAACCTATCAATGTGAGATCTAAATATTCCTCGGGTATTACCTACTCGTTAAAATATTTTCACCATTAACAGTTTGTACGCAAGAATTTTTAATTACAATCTTTATGAAAATATATATACATATTTATTTTCTTCAGATGTAATCATGGATTTAATGAGTCAATATGTTATTAAATTCATTTGATTTACCGTTTGAACAAGAATATATAATCTCTAAAACATTAGAGTTTACATAATCATCATGTCGAACGAAGATAAATGATGTTGAACATCATATAGAATGACGATTATACTCGAGGTACAGAATGAGATGTAGAAGCTGGTGATGCGGATGTTGTTGTTGGTGGTACTAATGCTGTTGGTGCTAAGGTTGGTGATGTGACTGGTGTTGGTGATACTGCTGGTGCTTGCAAACTGTGTACCGTGCTCTCTAAAGTTAACACTCGAGCTCGGAGTTCTTTAACTTCTTCTACTAACCCTGGTTGGTTATCAGTGTGAGGTAGTGATTGGATATCTTCTCTAGTTCCTTTGATGGTAGTCTCAAGACGAAAAATTCTGGCAAAAAGGGTATAAACGGTGTTGCGAACAGGTTCGCCGGTGAGCGGGTCGAGTACTCCAAGGTTAGGTGGTAGATTCGATACATGATATGGAGTACCTTCTTCCCTTCTCCATAGGGTGAGTATGTCGCGAACCCACCCCCATTTTCTTCAGTAATCACGGTAGTTGATTGGTTGGTGTGCTCCTGTCACGCTGCCTTCGGAGTCAGAGGAACTTGGTCGATTCGTAGAGGCCATCTTACGCGATCTCAGGAAAGGTTTTTGGTACAAAGAATTTAGTGACAGCAATTGATGGTTGGATGGTATTCTCAATGCATAAATTACATAGATATATATAGTACCAGGATCCCTTAAATTAAGGAGAAATTTACGAGAGATATCAGGCAAGGTCTACAGTAACAGATACGCTAAGATATGAATTGTCAGATACGCTAAGATATGAATTTATCTATACACTATTCATGCAATCAATGTAGTAATATGTGTCTAGACTATGAATGATAAGCAGGTAATTTTCTAAGGATGATAATTAGATGATTTTTCGACAAAAATGATAAGCAAAACTTTAGATATACAGACACGGTCGAAGTCCAGACTCACTAATGCCTCCTAACGACTTATCAGTTAGACACACTAATGCAGACCTGGTTCGCTAAGACCTCTGCTCTGATACCAACTGTGATGACCCGTCCTATTCCATCCGGACGAAGTCCATATCGATTATAAACAATTCACAACAGTTGATTACATCGCGAGGTACTTGACCTCTATATGATACATTTTACAAACATTGCATTCATTTTTGAAAAGACAATCTTTCATTACATTGAAAGTTGACAAGCATGCATACCATTTCATAATATTTCCAACTATAATTGACTTAATAATAATCTTGATGAACTCGACGATTCGAATGCAACGTCTTTTGAAATATGCCATGAATGACTCCAAGTAATATCTATAAAATGAGCAAATGCACAGCGGAAGATTTCTTTCGTAGCTGAGAATAAACATGCTTTCAAGTGTCAACCAAAAGGTTGGTGAGTTCATTAGTTTATCATAAATAATTATTTCATAATTTTAATAGACCACAAGATTTCATATTTCCATTTCTCATAAACATACGTCCCATGCATAGAGACAAAAATATCATTCATATGGATTGAACACCTGGTAACCGACATTCACAATATACATATAAGAATATCCCCATCATTCCGGGATCCTCCTTCGGACATGATATAAATTTCGAAGTACTAAAGCATCCGGTACTTTGGATGGGGCTTGTTGGGCCCGATAGATCTATCTTTAGAGTTCGCGTCAATTAGGGTGTCTGTTCCCTAATTCTTAGATTACCAGACTTAATAAAAAGGGGCATATTCGATTTCGATCATTCAACCATATAATGTAGTTTCGATTACTTGTGTCTATTTCGTAGAACATTTATAAAAGCGCATGCATTCTCAGTCCCAAAAATATATATTGCAAAAGCGTTTAAAAGGGGAGTAATGAAAACTCACCTAATGTATTTTGTAGTAAAAATACATATGACAACATTAGACATACTGAACAATGCAGGGTTGGCCTCGGATTCACGAACCTATTGTCATTACATATAAATTAATATGTATAATCGTAACCGAACAAGTTTATATATTATATCATAATTTATATATTATACTTATTTAGTTTGTGTATATATTGAAAATATTTAATATCTATATTTTTAGTTATTTTATTATATATATATATATATATATATATATATATATATATATATATATATATATATATATATATATATATATATATATATATAAAAGAGTATTTATATAAATAATGTTATTATGTTTGATATGTAGGTATATAAACTATTAATATAATTACAATATATGTATTAAGTATATTTTAGGTACATAATATTTATCTGTAATAAAAATGATAGTTTTGACAATAATGATTTACTAATAATAATAACTTTCTTAATATCGATAATACTAATACTAGTAACGATACTGTTAAAATGGATACTTATGTTAATAAAATAATAATAATGAAACTAATAATTACAAAAATGATATTAATACTAATATTAATGAAAATAATAATAACTTGTATTACTTTCATAATAGTAATAAAAACTATATTGATAATGATAATCATTTTAGTCATAAAAATTGTGATGCTAATACTAATACTTATGATGATGTTAATACTCTTAAGTTAATTAATGATAGTGATACTTCTAAGTATTTAGTAATAACAATAAGTTTCATATTTGTATTTATAATCAATATATATATAACTTTAATCCTTACATTCATTTTTATCATAAATATTAGTAATACTTAGTAATGATAATAATCTAACTTATAATGATAATTAAGATATTACTAACAATAAATAACATAATGATAACAATAATTGATAACAATAATTAATAATAATAATAATAATAATAATAATAATAATAATAATAATAATAATAATAATAATAATAATAATAATAATAATAATAATAATAATAATAGTAATAATAATAATAATAATAATAAAAATAAAAATAATAACAAAAATTTAGAGGAACTACCTTCAAGGGCTCAAAAACATAATTAAACTGTCCAAGCCGGGATTCGAACCCACAACCACTCGCTAACCGAAAACATTCCCTAACCATCCAACCGTGTCTGTTTTTATGTTTTAAGCCTGTTCAATATTTATTTAACCTGATTCTTTTCTGTAAAAAAAAAAAAAAAAAAAAAAAACTTCCTTCTGCTTCAGCTAACAACGAACGGGAATAACAGAAATCAAAACCAGAGAAATTAGTGGTTCTACTTCAGACTGCAATTGGATTATATTCGACCTGATTGTGGGGTTTAATTATCAGCCAAACAAAATAAGAAAAAAAATTTGAAAACAGATGGGATGAACATAAAGAACACTCATACATTGATTTTGAATTTTAGCTCGTTTCAGATTATGTTTTCAACATGAAAAACATTCTAAATTGTCATTGAAAACTTTCTGAATACTCAATTTGACCAAAATCATCAATATGACTTCAAATTTTCGGATGAACAAATAGTTTGACTTTTTAATCTTAAACTTTGACCCGAAAATTTGTAATGAATATGAGGAATTGAAATCTTAAACTTTCCAGAAAGATTATTTAGAGGATTTATAACAACATTACATTTATACATTTTGAAATTTGTTATGAAATTGAGGTTTTGAAAAAATGAAAAGCAAAAACAGGGTAACAGACGGTTCCTTTTAATCTCTTGCTTTAATTTTGACAATTTGAAGTCTATGAATGATAATTGAAATTGTGGATTGATGTATGAGGTTAACTGGTATCGTTTTCACCGAATTTTATTGTCTTTTAGCTTTTAAAGTCGACAAGCTATATTCTGTTAGTACAGAAATATTTAAAAAAAATAAAAAGGGGATTTTGATAGATATCTAATTTTGGAAATCTCTGTATGAATTGCTTCTGAGTCGTACGAATTGATGTAATGTATAACAAACTTGGACAAAAACAAAACTCCTTTTACAGTAGGTAAGGTACGTAAATCCCACTCAAATGAATTAATTAATAAAAAAAATAATTTAAAAGGTGAAATAAATAGATAACAGATTTTTTGAATTAAAATAGTGGAATGTAGTCGACATCTACCCTAAATTGTTGGACAAAAATTAACAGTTAGATAAGGATGTAAACAACATTTGATTTCCATTCAGATTCTATATATATTTATTAAATAAATATAAATGTATTAATAATAATAATATTTACATATTTGATTCTAAGTTTCAATTATACTTTTAATATTTCTAATTATTATACATACTTTCATATCTGTATACATATATATACATATTTGTTTACAATCGTTCGTGAATCGTTAGAAACAGTCAAAGGTATTTAATTTCATAAATACAGTTCAAAATCTTTGAGACTTCACATTACAGACTTTGCTTATCGTGTCGAAATCAATAAAGATTAAGTTTAAAATTTGTTCGGAAATTCCCGGGTCATCACATCTCACACTTGATTTCATTCTCATTTTACACACACTTACTCTCTAATTTTTTCTCTAGTCTTTCTCACACTAAAAATTGTAAGTTTTAAATTTTATTCTTCTTCTTTTTCTTGCCATAATCACGACATCATCATCATGTTTAGATCAAGCTTTCTAGCTTTTTGATCTTGTTATATCTTGTAGATTCAAACTTTGATTTGAATCCTTCAAGAACATGAAAGATTCAAGCTTTCTAGCTTTGAATCTTCATTACTTTTGTTGGATCTAAGTTTTCTAGCTTATGATCTCTTTATTTTGTTTAAAAGATCAAAATTTGTGTTTATGATCTTCATGAAACTTGAAGATCTAGCCTTTTGCTTTAAGGATCTTCAAGAACATAAAAGATTCAAACTTTCTAGCTTTGAATCTTCATTACATTGATGGATCTAAGCTTTATAGCTTAAGATCACTTTTTTTTTGCTAAAAGATCAAAACTTGTGTTTATGATCTTCATGAAACTTGAAGATCTAGCTTCTTGCTTTAAAGATCTTCAAGAACATAAAAGATTCAAGCTTTCTAGCTTTGAAATCTCATAATTATTTGTTAACGGATCCAAGCTCTCTAGCTTAGAGTTCTATTACTTTGATTGATCAAATTTATGTCTTGCTTGTTTGATTGAATCAAAGTTTATAGCTTTAATCTTGAATAGAACTTGTATTTGTGTTAAGACTAAGAACATGATGTAACCTTAGTTCATCATCCATCTAAAACTCTTAAGTGAGTTGTATTACTTCTTAGTCTTGACATTGTGTGTTGATGGTTGAAACTTGGTCAAAGTGATGTTAAAACATCAAAGAGTTGTACACTTGAAGCTTATACGCATCAAGGATGAGAACCGTGATGAGCATCAAGCACCAAGAAACCCACCGGAGCACTTGTTTACTGTTTTTCGGGGTCTGATCACACACCTGGGACTTCTGAAAGTTCATTTTCAGATAGTTCAGTTCGAGTAGATGACCTTTCATTTAAGACTCGCCTAAATCCGATATACGGTTTAGGATTTATAGCCTTCCAAAAATCACTACGCCCTTGTAACGACGTGCTGAAAATTCTGACCTACTCGCGCTTGAACCGTCGCCACGGTCAAAAGACATCGAGTTAGGATCTGAAAATTGGACAGCGGTACAAGGACTCACAGACGGAGCCTTGGCCACTGACCACGTGTCTTTTCAGTTTGTATAGAGGTCGTAACAGCTGTACGAATTCAGCCTTTTGTTTCGATATCTATTCTTGTTGAAAATTTGCTTTATCTTTTACGAATGATGATGATACTTGATGATGCAGCGGAGGTGTACGAAATATACTATATTTTTAATACGAAATACGATACGATTTACACAAGTTATTATTATATTTATTTGCTGATAGAATATACCTAAACCTTGCTACAACAATATAGGCAGTGTACATAATCGTAGAGTAGTGTAGTTTTTAGTAAGTCCGGTTCGTTCTACAGGGAGCTAGTGATTACGTACTATATTTTTATAAACTATATATATATATATATATATATATATATATATATATATATATATATATATATATATATATATATATATATATATATATATATATATATATATAAGTAGTAATATTATAAAAGGGGGATTTTACCGTTTAATGACCGGTTTGTCGATTTTATATAAAGCGTAAAGATAAATGACGATAATTAAAATGCGTAAAATAAATAACAATATTTAAATGATGATATATAAAATTGCGATAAGAAATGAAATAAAACAATTATGCTTATTTAAACTTCCGTAACCATGATGTTTAACGTTTTAATTTTATTTTATTACTCTGAGTTAATTGTCCTTTATCCTGGTTTATTTAATACCTATCTGGGTTTTGCCCATAATAGTCCATCGGTCATAATTATAAAATGCTCGTCAAATTAACCTTATTCCCGAAATCAAATATTCCAACTAATTAGGGATTCGAACTGTAACAAGGTTTTAATACTTTGTTAATAATTATACCAGGTTATCGACTGCGTGTAATCTAAGGTTTTAATACTTTGTTAACAATTACACCAATTACCCTTGTATGTAATCCACCCCTGTTATAATTAGTCCATGATACATTAATTTATTCACCTGGCCATAATGAATAATAAATTACCCAATCCAATTGATTAAATTAAATGATTTGTAAAAGATGTCGTATAAACGTCACTAAATAGGACATGCATAATCATTTAATAATTATTAGATTAACTAATTTGAAGATAGGTTCGACAGATTCCAATGAGTTGTCATTCAATTAGACAATACCCCCCATCTATTAATAGTTCATAGTCTAATGTTCACAAGTGTCGGTCTTTTGTCCAAACCTAAATTATGGTACAAAATCCAATAACCCCATCTTAAATATTTAATCCAACATCACGATTACTTCGGCTCAAATAAGTATAATAATAACTTAGTTACGAGACATTAATTGAAAAAGAAAGAACATAGCTTACAGTGGTTATTAATGGCGTAGCGTCGCACGGACAGAATTTTGACTTACAAAAACTTAAAACATTTCTTACATTAACCTAATTATTATTAAACTTAATTTAACTTAATATTATAAATATAAATATATATTACATTGATCAGAAGAAGGAAAAGAAAAAGATGTGTCTATCATTCGCAGAAAACGTTGCCTTTTATAGCACTTGGCCAGGATTTAGGGGCCATGCGATCGCATGGCTGTGATGGCCAATTTCCATGTGATTGCATGGAGGGCTGCTCCAGCTCACACTTCTTTTTACACTAGCTTGCCGACACTTTTAAATATATATATAATATATATAATTTTTTATATAATTATATATATTATATTATATTCATGTGCATAGTTGTCTTGTAATTTTAGGTCCGTTGAGTCGTACGTTTCTTCTCGATTTATGTCCCGGTTCAGAATTTTCGAACGTCCTTTCGTACATTTAGATATCTTGTACTTTGCGTTCCGTGGCTTGTACTCTTGCACAAAAAATAATTTTCATTAACTCCTAAAATCCGCGCAAGTCTTTTAACTCACTTTTTAGGACGCTTTTGAGTGCACTATGGCTTTAAGGATCCTTTTCTAGTTTTAGTGGCACTTTTTCTTCAATTCTTTAATCTTCGTGCTTCGTCTTCACATTTATTTATTTAAACGGTTACAACTTAAAAATAGAACATTTACAAATAAAAATATTACATATTGGAACGATATTGTGCCTAAATATATGTTCATTTAGAGCACTATCAAATATCCCCACACTTGAGCATTGCTTGTCCTCAAGCAATACAAAACTTGAAATTAAATCATACTTCACTAGAATTATTTTTTTTATTGTCACACTTTATACATCAGTGATTTTGATACAGCGGTATAAACAATGATAGTAACGATGTGGTTTACAGTCCCACATGACTATGAAAATTTAGATCCTTAAGGAAATTGGATCTTTATGAAAATATTTGATCTTTTGAAAATTCATTCTAGCTTTTACCCTAGATAAGTTTTCCGGAATAACCATTCACCGGTGTTTGCAAAATATTTTTGTGGGTTGTGTGGGTTTCATATTTTAAAATTTTAGCTCAAAACTTGTGGTTTTGTGTCACCCACTTGCTAACCTTGTATTAGGAAAGCACACGTCCAGTTTTACTTGCTCTATATATTACCTTTCGGTAAACTACCGTCCGGTTGTAAAGGAAAGCATTGAACAAGTAACTGTTAAGGCAATGTCTAATGACATGCAGATGTTCATGGTCCACAATGTGTCGGATGCAATTACTATCCTTTGTAGGAGAAATAGTAAAGATCACCCTATAATTTTTCGGTCTGGCACAAGGTCCTGTCATCGACCATGCTATGCAACCACCGTTCTTACGGTTAACACCCGATTTGGTTCAGGTGACCTAATGAATTTCGATGAATTCTTAGGATTTTACATTCAATGGTAATGAACGCATTGAAAATGGGTTTTCGAAAAACAAATCGGTTTTATTTTGATCAAAATATTTTCTCGTTCAAGCTCGAGTTTAGATATCATCGAATTCCATGAGTTTGTAAATCTCAATCTTTAAAGTCAATCTCAAGGATTGAGTAATATCAGGCTTAAAAGCTGATTTTTAATCTTTAAGGAGATTATCCTTTCGGGAGGTCTGATTCATTAGTCTTATCAAGCTAATTTGCACGGCGCCCTCCTCATTTTACGAGACAGATCCTTTCATGGTTAGGATAAGTCTGACCACTTGGCGACCCTGTTTGATGCCGAGGTCCGTGGATTTCCTGCTGATTTTAGAGATGACTTTTCTAGATTTTTCGTCAACCTACAGCTGGTCTGGACGACAACTTCCTGACCTAAATCAAGAAGCGCGTGTCTTTTTCGGAAGACTTTACTTCCTTTTAATGATGGAATTGATTCATCGTGTAGATCCATATTTCTTTCAAATATATTACAGTAAATCTGGTAAAACTGATTAGTTTAATCCAAAGCAAAAGTATCTGCAATAATCTTGTACAAAAATATGTGATATATGATTTAAAGAACTTCGTGAATTCTTCCCACACTTGACTTTTATTTATTTTTTTCTTTGCCTTTTTATTCTCTTTTATTCCATTTTAAATGAATTCAAGCGTTTTAGGTTGTTTCTCAATTTATGTTCTCTATGAGGAAACAATAATTTCGGTATTATCACCTAGTTTTATCGTTCATAAATATGTATAAACATGATTTTGAGTTCATTTAGTTGAAAATTTTTCAAATTTTCAAAAAATTTGGCAATTAAACTAAGTGTAAACCACGAGAGAATTTATATCCCCACACTTGAGATCTTGCAATGTCCTCATTTGCAAGAAATTAGTAAAAATTTAAATTCATGAGGGTGATTAGTGAAGAAAAGTGATTAAAAATACCCAGTTTGTAATTACTAAGCTCGTCGAATGATAGATGGGGCGCATCATCGTTCATTCCTTTTGTTGTAATTTCACATATGTTTTGCGTCTTATCGTCAAAATTAGTAGCTTTTGCTGAACTTAATGCCAGTCTTTGAAAGTGCGCTGTTTTACCCTGTTTTGTATATAACATAAAATAAAAACATATATACATACATATTTTTGAAGTTTGGTATATAACCCCACGTTCATATAATTTTTTTGGCATACTTTAGATCAATAATATTAAAATAATGATAACAAAATTTTTTGCCCCGTTCTTGGGTAAAACAATTTCGGTTCCATGATCTAGTCTTTAACTTACAACGAATTTTAAAAATCATTTTTTTTAACTTAATGAAATAAAGTAAATTTTGTTTTTAGATTCACACAAAACTTAAATTTAAAAAGCGTATCAATTTCATATAAAAGCTACAAAAAAAAAAAAAATCAGAATGGGGGGAGAAAACTAGTTCTTTAGTGTCTACTAGCGGAAAAGGCCAATCGAATTTCATTCTCGGAACTACACAAGAACTAAACAACTAACTCTAGTCAGCATTTTCTTTTTAGAAAATTTGAATCTCCCCACACTTAGGTAGCTATGGTGTCGAAATTGTGATTAGCTTCATCGTCAATTTCTCTTGGACCATAATCAACTTGCATATATGTGACTTTTGCTTTAAGCCATTGGTCGGATTCTTGTGTAATATCCACAAATTCAACTAGTTTCACCTTTTCTTTAGGCGATAGATTGGATACTAACCGGTTACATAACTTAGAGTTCCCCTTGGTTCTAGCATCTCGAATCTGTTTAATAAGTTTCTTCATTGAACTGTTAATAACGGGGTCATTTAATTTCGCATTAACAACGGGATTCTTTGTTATCAGGTCATCATTAGGTGTTACTTCATTTTCTCCACATTTAGGCGTTTTATTATTGTTAAGCACTACCGTTGGAGTTGGTAAAACAACATGGTTCT
Organism: Rutidosis leptorrhynchoides; assembly: GCF_046630445.1. NCBI lineage: Eukaryota > Viridiplantae > Streptophyta > Magnoliopsida > Asterales > Asteraceae > Rutidosis > Rutidosis leptorrhynchoides. The sequence continues at coordinate 244,199,223 of NC_092341.1, forward strand.
TACCAATCATTTTTGTTGGTTCAACGGTTTTAGTTGGTGGAGATTTAGCCTTTCGACTCACAAAGGTGACCGATTTGTCACCATACTAAGTGTCATTCTACCCTCACTTACATCAAATAACGCCCGGTGGACGCTAAGAATGGTCGACCTAAAATTAGAGGAATGTTTGAGTCCTCTTCTATGTCAATGACAATAAATTCGACTAGAAAGGTTAAATTACCTACTTGAACGGGTAGGTTGTCAGCAATTCCAACTAGGTGCCTAATGGTTTAATCAAAGAGTTGAACACTGATTTCGGTTGGACTTAACTCACCTACTCCTAATCTCTTATATAATGAAAGAGACATAACACTCACACGTGCACCTAAATCTGCTAGTGCATCATACATGACACAATCACTAAGTAGACAAGAAACAATAAATTCACCTGGATCACCCAACCTGGGTGGAAGTTTCGGTGGAACTGTCTTCACCGGGTTTATTTTTACGGTTTTTGTTTCTTGCACTTTCTTATTCTTCTTCTTTTTTCCAAAGGTATCACAAACTTTATTACCTATCACTTGCTCATACTCAACTCCTTTTCTTGGAAACGGGATGGGTGGTCTGTATGGTGCCACCACTGGCTTTACATACTCGGGTGGTGGTGGTGTTGTAACTTCTTCATTGTTACTCACATCTAAAACCTTCCCATCTTCTGGAGCTGGTTTTTCAGAATTTGTTGACACCATATTAACATTCTCATTCCGAGGATTTACTTCAGTATTTTTCGGTAGCTTTCCTTATTCGCTCTCACTCATCATGCTAGCAAGAGTACCTACGTGTTTTTCTAGATTCAAAATGGAAGCTTGGTGAGTTCTTAATGACTGATCAAACCTCTCATTCATTTGGGTTTGAGATGTAATAAATTGTGTTTGAGATTCCATTAGCTTTGCCTTCATTTCTTCCAGATTTGGCTTTTTCTCTTCGGTTTGTTGTGGTGGTTTATACAAGCTAGGTTTTTGTTGATTGAAAGTGTTGTTTTGAGTTGGTTGGTTATTCGGACATTGTTGGTTATACGAGTTATTGTTAGGCCCATTTGGATTATAAAGAATGTTTTGATTTCGATTGAAGTTTGGCCTTGGCGGTTGATAATTATTTTGATAATTATTTCCTGGCCTTTGGTTCATATAGGAAACATTCTCACGTTGTTCCATCGTTTACTCAATGTGACAATCTTTCGTTAAGTGTGGTCCACCGCATTGCTCACAACTGATTCGTATTGCTTGAATATTTTTAGTCATCTTTTCCATTCTTCTTTCAAAAGCATCTATTTTTGCAGAAACGGAATCAATGTCATGGCTAGAATTGGCTCTAGCCACTTTAGATGAACGAAAGATATCTTTTTCTCGATGCCACTCATGCGAGTGGGATGCTGTGTTATCAATGATTTTGTGAGCTTCGGTTGTGGTTTTCTTCATAATGGAACCACTAGCTGCTGTGTCGATGTATTTTCGTGTGGTGACGTCGACGTCTTGGTAGAATATTTGTACTATTTGATAAGTGTCTAAACCGTGCTGAGGACATCCTCTCAACAACTTTCCGAATCTTGTCCACGCCTCATATAATGCTTCATTTGGCTTTTGTGCGAATGTAACAATCTCTCCTTGAAGTCTCACGGCTCTAGATGCCGGAAAGAATCTTTTAAGAAATTTCTCAACTAAAACATCCCATGTGTCAATCGCTCCTTCAAGTAACGATTCTAACCAATCTTTGGCTTCTCCCTTTAAAGTCCAGGGAAACAACATGAGATAGATCTGTTCATCCTCAACTTCTCTGATTTTGAATAGAGTACAGATCCTATTAAAGGTTCGAAGATGTTCGTTTGGATCTTCTTTTGGCGTACCACTATATTGGCATTGATTAGTTACCATGTGTAGGATTTGTCCTTTGATTTCATAATCTGGCGCATTAACATCTGGCTTAATAATGGCGTGACCTTGGCCCTTGCGTGTGACTCTCATTCGGTCTTCCATACCTTTAGGTTCCGTTACTTTCATAATTGAATTTGTTGAATACAAATCACTAGAAGATTCTAATTTAACGGTTTGTGGTTCAGGAGGAATGATTATTGGTTCAGGATCTTGGAATTGTCCTTGAATATCCTCCGGGTTCTCAATTGTGAAGTCGGGTTCAAAAAATGAATTATCAGAAATTTGAGTTGGAGAACTTGTTCGACTAGATGATGATTCTAAAGAAAAATTAACGGCGACAATATTGGCTAGATGTCTTGATCTGGTTACAGGTGGTGAACGTATGAAAGGTGGTGAACGTTTTGCTCGGTGCATTCACAGAGTATCCTATTAGTTATAAAGATAAAAATTATATAAGTTATCAAATTAATAGACTTTTTTGATTTTGCCCACGTTTCGAATAGCCAATAGATGCAGCAGGTAGCCAGGACCCTTTAAATCGGAAGCCCACAACTCGCCACTAACAAATCCAACTATTACTACGAACCAGAAAATTTGGATGTCTATCAATTTAACCGCTTAAAATAATTTTTCGTCGAAATTTTGAAAATAAAGAAAAATCTATGTCCTAAAAACTAGAGCGTAGAAATGAGAAAGAAAAAGAACGCCGAAAAACGTAGCAAAATAAAAATAAGAAAGGAAAACGTCGAAACTTAAAAGTCTAAAAACTAAATCTAAAAAGTTGCGCCTAAAGGTATTAAAGCTTAAAAGGAATTCTATATCCAAAACGACAATAACTTAATTAGGCACTAAAATCTAAAAACTGCGTCGCAAAATTCTAAAGCGCCTAAATCAATCTAAAGAAAAAGCTCTTAAGGGATTTTACGGCAAAGCCTAAAAATCTAGGAATATAAAATAACTACGGCAAAAACTAAGTTTAAAACTAATTACGAACGATAAATATACAAATTACGAAATAAAAAAATAAAAAGATACAATTAATAAAAAGATATAAAAGAAAAATGATAAAAAAAATTTTATATATAAAAATATTATTTTTATATTATTATTAACTAATACAAATTTAATTAAAACTTAAAAACTAATTAAAATAACTAAACTAATTAAAACTAATTAATAATAATAATATATAAACCTAACCCTAATTAGATTAAATTATAATAATAAAAATTAAACCCTAATTCAGCATTAAATACGTACTAGGTTTCCTGTCAGACACTACCATGCGATCGCATGGAAATAAATCATACAGCTCATGCGATCGTATGGGCCTGGATTCCAGAAATGGTTTTGGGCTTCGACGGGTTCGGCCCAATTTTTAAACTTAATTATTATATTTTTTTCTGATTTTAAATTACAAAATATTTATAGAATATTTATATAAAATATAATAAAATTATATTTTAAAATCTTAAAAATAAAAGTACTTTTTTAATTTTATAAATAAAGTTCTTAAAACTATATATATAAATATATATTTTTTTATTTTTTAATTATTTTTTAACACTTATTGTAAATACAAAATATTTTACGAAATAAGAAATAATATATTTTTACAAAAATATAGTTTTTAAAATATAGCGTTTCGCCGGGTCCCCACCAACGGCGCCAAAAACTTGATGATGCAGCGGAGGTGTACGAAATATACTATATTTTTAATACGAAATACGATACGATTTACACAAGTTATTATTATATTTATTTACGGATGGAATATACCTAAACATTGCTACAACAATATAGGCAGTGTACCTAATCGTAGAGTAGCGTAGTTTTTAGTAAGTCTGGTTCGTTCCACAGGGAGCTAGTGATTACATACTATATTTTTATAAACTATATATATATATATATATATATATATATATATATATATATATATATATATATATATATATATATATATATATATATATATATATATATATATATATATATATATATATATATATATATATATAAGTAGTAATATTATAAAAAGGGGGATTTTACCGTTTAATGACCGGTTTGTCAATTTTATATAAAGTGTAAAGATAAATGACGATAATTAAAATGCGTAAAATAATAACAATATTTAAATGACGATATATAAAATTGCGATAAGAAATGAAATAAAAAAATTATGCTTATTTAAACTTCCGTAACCATGATGTTTGACGTTTTGATTTTAATTTATTACTCTGAGTTAATTGTCCTTTGTCCTGGTTTATTTGATACCTATCTGGGTTTTGCCCATAATAGTCCATCGGTGATAATTATAAAATGCTCGTCAAATTAACCTTATTCTCGAAGTTAAATATTCCAACTAATTACGGATTCGAACTGTAACAAGGTTTTAATACTTTGTTAATAATTACATCAGGTTATCGACTGCGTGTAATCCAAGATTTTAATACTATGTTAACAATTACACCAATTACCCTTGTATGTAATACACCCCTGTTATAATTAGTCCATGATACATTAATTTATTCACCTAGCCATAATGAATAATAAATTATCCAATCCAATTGATTAAATTAAATGATTTGTAAAAGATGTCGTATAAACGTCACTAAATAGGACATGCATAATCATTTAATAATTATTAGATTAACTAATTTGAAGATAGGTTCGACAGATTCCAATGAGTTGTCATTCAATCAGACAATACCCCCCATCTATTAATAGTCCATAGTCTAATGTTCACAAGTGTCGGTCTTTTGTCCAAACCCAAATTATGGTACAAAATCCAATAACCCCATCTTAAATATTTAGTCCAACAACATGATTACTTCGGTTCAAATAAGCATAATAATAACTTAGTTACGAGACATTAATTGAAAAAGGAAGAACATAGCTTACAGTGGTTATTAATCGCGTAGCGTCGCACTGATAGAATTTCGACTTACAAAACCTTAAAACATTTCTTACATTAACCCAATTATTTTTAAACTTAATTTAAACTTAATATTAAAAATATAAATATATATTAGATTGATCAGAGGAAGGAAAAGAAAAAGACGTGTGTATCATTCGCAGAAAACGTTGCCTTTTATAGCACTCGGCCAGGATTTAGGGGCCATGCGATCGCATGTCTGTGATGCCTAATTTCCATGCGATCGCATGGAGGGCTGCTCCAGCTCACACTTCTTTGTACACTAGCTTGCCGACACTTTTAAATATATATATAATATATATAATTTTTTATATAATTATATATATATATATATATATATATATATATATATATATATATATATATATATATATATATATATATATATATATATATATATATATATATATATATATATATATATTATATTCATGTGCATAGTTGTCTTGTAATTTTAGGTCCGTTGAGTCGTACGTTTCTTCTCGGTTTATGTCCCGGTTCCGAATTTTCGAACGTCCTTTCGTACATTTAGATATCTTGTACTTTGCGTTCCGCGGCTTGTACTCTTGCACAAAAAATAATTTTCCTTAACTCCCAAAATCCGCGCAAGTCTTTTAACTCACTTTTTAGGACGCTTTTAAGTGCACTATGGCTTTAAGGACCCTTTTCTAGTTTTAGTGGCACTTTTTCTTCAATTCTTCAATCTTCGTGCTTCATCTTCGCATTTATTTATTTAAACGATTACAACTTAGAAATAGAACATTTACAACTAAAAATATTACATATTGGAACGATATTGCGCCTAAATATATGTTCATTTAGAGCACTATCAATACTTAAGACTTAATTTATTTACTTTAAAACCTTTTGGGATAATATACTGACTTAGTAACCCTTGACTTAGGTTGAGGACCTTTCGGACCGACTTACTACTTGCATACTTTTCATATCGACTTTTACCGCATTTATCACTGTGAGTTATAGCTCCCTTCTTACTTTAACTATTTTTGGGACTGAGAATACATGTGCTTTTTATGTTTTACTTACCTGACACGAGTACTTAAATTTTATATATGTGTGGGTTATATAACGGCATAAACTTTCCCCTTAGCATGGTAACGTTTAACTATTGGTTTTTGAACCGGTAGGAGCGAATCTTAGATATGGATCCATAGGGTTTGATATCCCCACTCGGGCTAGTCGCGCTAGCATTTAACGGGTGTTTAATACTTTGAGAACATACGCACTCGCCAAGTGTACTTTTAGGGGGTAATATATTATTTTTAAGTTAAGTTAGTTACCGGGTGCCCATGGATAAGCATATACTTTTCATACTGTTTTGAAAACGAAATCTCATAGTCTACATTACATCGTTAATTACAAAAACTATAGCTCACCAACATTCGTGTTGACTTTTTAGCATGTTTTATTCTCAGGTAACTAAGACGCTTAATGCTTCCGCTGTAATAGACTGCTGTGTTAGACTTCCGCTGCATTGTTTAGAGATGTCTCAATCATGGAACTTTTATCTTGCATTCACAACTTATGTTATTTTTGAATAATGGATTTGTAATGACCTTAGTGTCACGTACTTATGTTTATGCTTTCTATTTGTAGAAGCACGTTATCTTTTGTAAAACTTTTGACGTTATCTTTTCATGAATGCAAAACTGGTTTTTAAACATCATATTGTGTTTAACCTTGTAATGATCCTGTTGTTGATGATCCGTACACGATGATTTTGTACGGGGTGTCACATTTGGTATCAGAGCATTAGTTGTACGGAATTAGGTTGCATTAGTGCGTCTTGACCGAGTCGAGTAGGATTCACTAATAGGACTAATCTACAACTTGCTCATTTACTTATTTCTGCGGAACTGTTGCATGCTACTGCTTACTTTTACTGCTGTATGAACTTGCTGCATGCTACTGCTTACTTTTACTGCTATGTAAAATTGTTGTATGCTATTGCTAATTTTCGTTACTGCATGCTACTATCTGCTTTTGATTGCATGTTACTTCTGTTTGATACTGTTAATATTGCCATGCTATGTACTACTGTAGACGATCTTGGCTGCTGTAGTTACTATGCCTGATTACGTGCTTGCTATATGTCTTACTGACATGGAAAAAAGTTATTTTTTCCTTGTTCAGATGTCGAACATGCCGCCTATGACCTTTGACTTCGAGAGTGACTCAGATACGTCTGATACCCCGCCTACTATTGTTGCTGACTCACCGCTACCCTCCGGCGACTCTGGCGATTCGTCTTCTGGAGATAGTAGACACGCACCTGACCTAATGGACATCTCAGATAGAGACGAGGATCCCGAGGAGATTCCAGCTCCACCCAGCCCAAGACTCCCGGGGCCACAGCATCATTCCGATGGTACTGTGATCCCTGGGGGAAACGGGGACGGTCCCTTTCGTAACGAGCGTGGACATTGGGTTAGACGCACTGATGACGGACGAGTCGTGCTGATTCCACCTGGCAGATACCGGGCCATGACCACTTGCCAGACGCTTTATTCCACCTGTGATGTACCTGCACTACCTTCAGACGATTCAGACGGATCATCATCCGATGACACCAGCGAGGAGGATCCCGAGGAGGATTCTGAGGAGGATTCCGAGGAGGAGCCTGTACCGCCACCATCTACCCCGCCGAAGAAGCCGTACCGCTACGAAGGTACTATTATTCCAGGGGTTATTGGAGGTAAGCCGTTCGCACATGGACAGTCTGTTAGGGTCACAGCCCGTAAGCGGGTTGTACCGTATCCTGCCAATCTATTTGTGCGTAAGGTCGCCCGTTCAGTGCCGTCTACTTCTAGTGCTACATTTGCACCATCTGGACCATCTGCACCACCAGCTCCACCTGCACCACCTGCACTACCTGCCCCACCGGAACCTCACACCATCGAGGAGCTGACAAGGGAAGTCCATGCCCTCCGTGCTCGGGTGACTGAGCTCAAGGACCAGGTGTCCCACATGATGGACATCATTTACCCAACCTCACCCTAGGACTATTGTATTAGATTTCAGTATGTACTCCGTTAGTAGTTTCATGTTTTTCATTCTTGTATTGTACGAACTTTATGAAGTTGTATGCAATTTTCTTACTATGAATGGAATTACTGCTGTCTAAATTATTGTACGGCATGTTGGCTTTTGTGCTATCTGCTGCTTGTTTGACATGCTTAGTTAACGTGTATTGTGTTGCTTCCATGTTGTTTACCTTATGCTATGACGTCATTGGTTAATGGATTTTGACTTAAGTCAAAATTTTGTTTGAAAGATCGATGGCAAACGGAAGAGGTCCAAGAGAAATGCCCACCACAACACAAATTTAGGAGATGATAGCTGCTCGAGTAGCCGCAGCTTTGGCGAATGCCAACCCCGCACAAGCTCCAATGGCGAACCAGATTGCTCAAAACGGGTGCACTTATAAGGAATTTCAGAGTTGCAAGCCCCACAATTTCAGTGGAATAGAAGGGCCAGTTGGGCTGACGCGATGGTTTGAAAAGTTGGAATCTGTGTTCCGTGTGAGTAACTGCTCCGAAGTGAATAAGACCAAGTTCGCATCCTACACGTTGTCAGATAGCGCTTTGACGTGGTGGAACACGTTTGCCCAGGCTCGGGGAATTGATGAAGCGTATGCAACACCCTGGGAGGAGTTTAATATAGGATAGATCAATTGGCGCTATCCGTGGGACACGTTCAAAAATTAAACTCGAAATTTTTTGTTTTCTGTTATCAAACAATCAAATTTGCTTGTTTAATTTTAATCGTGCATTGTTATGATGATTTACAGGAAATTGCTAAAGGCGTACCAGTTGATTTGATCGTCGGACATGGCAGTTAATGCGAAGCAAGTAAACAGCTTTGTGAATGATGATATGCTGGCTAGTGATTCGCAAAATACCTTACCGGTTAATTTGCAAGCAAATGTTGATGCTACCGCGAACAATTCAGTTCAAGAATCGCTCGCTAAAGAGTCTAATGTCAATACCGCTAATACTGATCCGCAATTATAGGTTGCTCCTGATAAAATGGCTGCGCGCAGAAATTTGCAACAGAACCGTGATGAAACTATCGCTGAGGGCAAGAGATTAAGAATTTTGGCTGAAAAAACAAGCTTGAAAGCAGACAAAGTGCTTGGCACTGCTATTGAACAAGCTAAAAAAGATGGTCGCGAATCTCGCATACCGCGTATTTACTTATGGCCATTGAATGATTCAGGATCACAAGTTGATCGTCTGGTTGTTGAGCATCATGATAGTGATAGTGATGATGCAGAAGACCGCGTTGTTTTAAACTCTGTTTATAATTCCAAGATTGCAAAAGCGCCAAGAGAGGAAAGCGAATATTCTGATGGTTCAGATAGTGCGGAAGAATTTGTAAAAATTCCGCATGTTAAGTGCAGGCGGCCACCAACACCCTTTCCTCGTCATGGGAATGAGGGTGAAACATCTGATGCTATGCGCAGAGAAAATGCTCAAAATTTCTTATGTAAATCAATGCAACACAAGTTTGAACAACCGAATTTTTTGCAAGATATGATAGCTAAATTTTGTGCAGAAAATACTGATACCCGCACAAAAAAGGCGACTGAGATTACTACTGCTGTAGACAAGTTTGTCCAGCATATTTCTGATTATCCGATCGTTACACCACCCATTGTGCTAGCAACATTGGGGGTTTACTCGGGTTTAACTGAACCTTTGGATTTTTTACAACGTTTTGAAGGAGTTGTAAGCACCTATAATTGGGATGAACCAGTAGCATGCCGGGTATTTCCTATGGTTCTACAAGGATCAACAAGGGAGTGGTTTCATAGTTTGCAAGCCCGCAGTATTATTGGCTTTATCGATCTTCGTGATAAATTTATTGTAGTTTCAAAACCTTTTACCGCAGAAAAAGACGCAGATCGAATGCCATGACATCAAGAAGGGTAACGAGGAAACCTTACATGCGTTACTTACGCGGTACATCTATGAATGCCAAAAGATACCAAGTTTGAATGAGGATCAAAAAATCTCTGAATATTTGCATGCTATTAATCCGCAGCGACATCCAACGCTTGTGTGATGTTTGAGAAGAGATGTTCCGCCAACTTTTGCTAAAGTACAACAAGAAACGTATGATTACATCAGAGGTGGAGAAGATAGTACTATATCCCCTGCATGTGGATGGGGTAAAGATAAAAGTTGGCGGGACGATAATGATTCTTTCCGTGATGGAAATAATGATAATTTTCGCGGTTCAGGATATCCAAGGCGAAATGGCGGCGGTAGTTACCCGTGCAATGATAGACATCAGGGTCAAAATGATAATCATGGATATAACCGTCGCAATCGCTACACTTCTCGAAAATGGAATAATGAGTCTTTCAACATCATCCAAATGTTAACAAAAACGCCTAAAGAAATTCTTTTGCAGGAAAGGGTTGCGAGATCTTTTCCTGATCCTCAACCTTTAGCGGAGAACAGCAGGCGTGATAAATCCAAGTTTTGCATTTTTCATGATGACTATGGTCATGGTACTAACCGCTGTAGAGATTTGGCAGAATTAATTGCGGAGACATTTGAGCCCAAGGTAAATTGGATCATTTACTAATTCATGGTACTGCAAGCACTGCAAACGCAATTATCCTACCCGCAGAGTCTAATGCTCCACAAGTACGTAATTCTGCTGATCGAAAAGCTCCCACAGTAAAGAACTTAGGGGTTAAAATGGTGAACAAGAAAGAGAATCTGCGTGAATTTCAGGTTATTAATGTAGTGGAGGTTCAAGGTGAAATGTCAGTGTTCCAAGTCTCTAAGAAATTCGCGAATTGGCAATGCCCCTATATTACTTTCCCTCCAATAAGTTTGAGGGCGGATCATGATAAGCCAGTGGTTGTTTCATGCCACATTACGAATACTGGCATTATAATTTTGAAGGTGCATGTTGACACTGGTAGAAGTGTGGATGTAATGTATGAGCAATGTTTTAGCAAGTTGCCTGCAAATATTAAAGCTTTGATGGAACCTAATGCGATTTCGCTCGCTGGCTTTTCAGGAGAATCAACTTGGCCTATTGGTCAGTTGGAAATGCAAGTTGAATTAGTAGATGACCGCAATGAATCGCTAAGGCGCCAAGCTTTGTTGAACCTTTATATACTGCGAAATCAGTTGAGGTTTAACATGATTCTTGGGTGCACTACTTTGCACATGTTTGGCCCAATACCATCCTCGCTGCACGAAATGGTGAAGCTTGCTACTTGTAAGGTCATTGGTACGCTGACTTCGACGGCAGTTGAGCCATTTTGTGCGATGATTATGGTGTGAGAAAGTGTTGGTGTTGAAGGGCATGTGGTGCTCACTTAATAGCATAAACGTTTGTAATGGAAGAACATCAATTGAATGTTTAGTCATGCTTAATATGTTGTTTTTTGAGCTGTTATTACTTGAAAACTATGAATAAAAACGAATAAATTTGTGTTTTAGCAATTGTTTCTATAAAAAGCAGAAAACACTGCGTGTGACCACGCGTAGTGATCATTTTGCAGAATACAAACGCTTAAATTTTTAAACACTGAATTAATTCTTATGCAAATGCGGCTAAGTGTTCGCAGAAATTCTAAAACACATGGCATTGTTTCGCGAAGTAATGATACAGCCTACTTATGCAATAATAATGCGGATGTATCTTGTGAAATTTTAACTTTAAAACCAAGTGATGAAATTGCCCGCTTGTGTTAAATGATAAATGTTGCGAAAGGATAAAATTTTCTAAGTATTTGATTTTGCCATACTTAGATGCTTCGCAATGCTAATACATTACCTAAGGATCGTTTTGGTGGACTTAGAAGATTCATAATGTATAAGTTTATACAAATACAGATTGTTTCGCGAAAGTACATACTTATTATGTGCACAATAATAAAAGTTGGAAATTGCAAAGGACAAATCTAGATTATGAATATATATTAATTAAAGCGCTATATAAATAAATTAAGTTGCAACTGCGAAACGAATATATTTTCATTAATAACGCGTTATGCGAAACGCGCAAAAGTACAAAACGCAATATAAGATTGCGGTTACAAATTTACAATTTAAGCAGCTACCCTAAAGTTTAAGCGCCTTAATGTCCTCAAAAGTAACATTTTCGCATCGGCTAATTTCCTCTAGTGCCGGAATAGTGACCTTTTCAACCTCCTTCTTCGCTATATTCAACGCTTCTTGTGCCTCTCCATTTGGGCATATTTCCTTGGCAATGTCAGCAGGAAGAGGTTGTGAAAGATCGCCAACTTGGCAGAGCAGATCATAAAATTCACAACGAGTTGCGAGTTTAGCCGCTTGGGCATAGGCTTTAAATTTTTCGGTCACCGTCGCCGAATCCATTACCTTATCGTCAAACTCGGGCAGATACTTGACAAGCTGAGAAAATTGCTTCTCTGCGTATTCCGCTCTCTTTTTGAGCGTGGCATTTTCATCCGCAGTTTTCTTCAGCTGGGCCTCAAGCCTTTGCATTTTTCTGCGCTGAGAGCCAACAATTTTGACCTGCTTCTCATAGTGATCATACATGTCTTTGAATCGTTCAACATTATCAATGGTTAAACTGATGGCATTGAAGCAGTTGTTTAATCGCTGTCTTTCAGCTTGAGTGAATGTAAGTTCGCGATATGGTTGTTTAACGTTTCTAGGCACAAACTTGCAGAGTTTACGGTAGAGTCTGTTAGCTTGTTCCTCCTCTTCAGCCTCTTCCGCATTATCTTTGCGGTTTGATGTTTCGACGTCGGAGGGGAGGTTTAAATCTTCATCGCCTGGGTTTTCAAAAATCTCTTTAGGGATATCCCCACCAATTTTGTACAGCTGCTCTGGCCCCTCTGCAGAATCTGAAAGCACAACTAAAAGAGAATAAGAAAATAAAATAAGTTAAAGGATACGGAAGTAATATTCGCAGAATATATGCAATAATATAGAATACCGCTAACTTACTTGCTTCTTGCTCGGCAATAGAGCAAAGACGTCTTTTGCGGGGAGTGGCAGTCTCCTCCGTTGTAGCTTTGCATTATCCTTGGTCTTCACCACCGGGAATAGTAAACGTATTAAGTATAGGTTCTTCAATAACAATGATTTTGCCATCGCCTTCTTTTGGGCGGCGCGCTGGTTTGATTGCTCGAACATCGACTGTGGTCATCAGCTGGTCTAAGCTAATTTCTGCAAAAACACGAGTGCGTTAGTTTTTACAAATATAGTATATGATAAAATGCTTATTTACGCAAAAGAAAAAGTATACGGGATATACCATTGTTCGCTTCATCAATTAAAAGTGCATTGTAATCACCCCATAGCCAATATATGGAAACTCCGCCTATATAAAGTGGCACATTGGAGTATGCGCGCATAATCAACCCAGCATTTTTGATTGACTTGAGGATCTCTTGTTCAAGGTCATCCGGGGTAATTTTTTCATTCGCATGGGCGTCCATCTCAGTACACCAGGCTTTCGCGATGTTAATAAAAGAACTGCGCCAGTTCCCAATTGAATCTTTAGGAGTGGTCATAATGCCAAGGCGGTCGTGGAATGAATACCACCCCGCATCATGTGGTGTCAGACTGTTGAAAGCGCGAAACACGTTAAGTAGTGGTTGCTTATTGAGAGCGTTGCAATACATCTCAAACAAAACAATTTTGTTGACAGCGTTTGGATGCAATTGAGCAATTGCAACCTTATAATGCTCACATACACTACGAAAGAAAGGTGTAAGTGGCAGTCTAGATTGCCGTGCGAAATAGCAGCCTCATAGATGGTAATCATATCCTTCGGAGGAGCATTAGCTCTATCCTCTGCTGCTGGCGCAGTAGGAGAAAATTGCGCTAACAGTGGATAGTGCTTTTGTAAGGTTTCAACCTTCGCCGCTGTTATATAAGAAACGAAGGTGTCAGGTGTGTTCGCAGATGAGGATGATGCCATTTTTTGATTTTATGAATGGATCTGGTAATGAATTGGAAAACAGTGAAGTATGAATTGATTAATTGCAGGTGTGAATTGCTAAAGGGTAAGTATGGATTTCGATAAACTGTTATTAAAAAGAAATTGATGATGAAAGCGTAAAGTTGTTAATGCGAGTTGTTGTGCTATTTATAATTAAAATTCAGGCGAGGAAGTAGTAAAAGTAATGATTAAATTTTAACGGCTAAAATTACCGCAACGTCGAAACGGTAATTAAATAGCCGTTACAGCGTTTTCTGATTTGATAGCTTTTCAGAGTTACTGCTGTTATTACGCGTTATAAGTTGCAAATTTTATTTTTAGAGTTTATCATGATACATTTGCTACGCGAAATGTACCATAATAAACTCGGGGGACTTGATCATATACATAGCATTGTATATGTATATTTTATTTGCTAAAGGCTAAAAATAAAAGTTGCGCGAAGTATATTCAAGAGATTGGACATATCCGCTAAAAGTTAAGTCTGCGGATTATGGCACATTTATAAAAGACTGCGTATTATCTTCGCTAAGTTATCGCAGACAGCAGTTAAATCCGCACACTGCGAATATTTTGAATGCTATAAATAGAGAGTTTGACCTCTCATTTATAGGTTGTTGATTCTATGCCATTTGCCCAAACCTTTGTAATTTTCACTTGTGACTTTGCCCAAGGAAGATTTACATCGAGTTAAGGTGAATCATGCTAATTAACAATCAAGACCGGGTCGGGGTGGTTGATCACTTGATTTAAAAGTGAAAGACGATCATCAGGGCCCAAAATAATCATCAAACATCCCATTCTCCATCTTTATCATTGCACTCAATCCTTAATTAAGTAACTTCTTAATATCAGATTGATCAGTTCTCTCTCTCAAGATTTACGCACAATCACAAAATCATTTAGAACTCTAACCACAAACTCACCACCACCAAAAAGCAAGATCATGAACTTTAACTAAGTCCACTACCAAAAAAGCAAATCTGGTAACAACCCAACGTCAACAGCGGCATTATCATCTCTACCATATCACTCGCCGTCGCCGCCGCAATTGATGGCCAAAATCACTTACACCACTGTCGGATTCAATATTTTAGATGCGATGTTGTTCATCTCGATGTCTTCAAAGACGGATGATGATACCGGGGGATATGCAAATTGAGAACCCATGGTTAACGAGAACTGGGATCTGCAAATTGATCTGTCGATGCAATTGACGGCCGGATTAACTAGCACCACCTTCAGATTCACCAAGATGTCGTTCGTTCTAACTGTTCACCATCAATTGCACCAGACCGTCGATTTTCTCAAATCTTGAACATGATTAGGGTTTGGTCTTGTACATTAGGGTTTGTTATTATGATTTGATTAGGGTTTGTTCTTATTCTTGTAAACTGATGATGATGTATCCTTCAGCTATCTTGGAAATGATGATGGATTGGGTCATCATCATTTGAATATATATTGGTAACCCATAGACGTATAAGATGAAATAGATATAGATATGTTGGTTTGTAAAATATATATATATATATATATATATATATTATATATATATATATATATATATATATATATATATATATATATATATATATATATATATATATATATATATATATATATGATGTTTGACATAGTCATTTCTATCTAAACATGCTTCCTCAATCATAACATTCTCTAGAAATGATGAGAATGTGCACCAAGTTAGCTGTTTTTTTTTTAAACTAATAAGAAGGGTTATATAACTAATAAATATATGGATCCTGATATATATAAACAAGTACAATTTTTAAGTTTCACCTTAGACTGTGAGAAGATTTTGGTGTGTGAAAATATTGAGTTTTGTTTGAAGATTTTATTGGAAAAGATGAAGATGTTGAGTTTTGTTTGAAGATTTTGTTGAAAAAGATGAAGATTTTGTTTAATTTGGGAACATTGGTATAAATGGACGAATATATCCTCACATACGTGGCACATGTGAGGGGTTAAACATTAAAATTTAACTACAGTTAGCCAGGGGTACCAACCACGCAAGTTACAAAAAACCTAGGTACCAACTACGCAAAAAAAAAAATTTAAGTGTTATCATAATAATGTAAACAAATCTTTTTTTTTTTTTTTTTTTGAAAGGCAAACAAAACTTTTATTACTTATGACAAAGATACAACTCGAGCTATACATGTATTTTAGATCGATAGCTATATATGCATGAGGGAAATATCTAAACTACAAACATAGAATGTACACTACGTGAAAAATCCTAAACTCGAAACATTTATTGATCATGGATTCTTCTAGCCTATCCCTGTACATCGGGGTGTAAAACAGCACGAAACGGGATTAGCTAACCAAATATGCCAATCGAGTTTGCTTCTCCTTGCTCTCGTACAAATCCATTCATAACTTTTGCATTGTATTTCATTAAAAAACACCGAACTAGTAGACGACTTGTTTCCGAAGACTTTCCGATTGCGGTTCTCCCAAATCAAATAACCAGTTATCCACTTAACCGCTTGCCAAATGACACCATTATTGTTCGAGCTCGGGAGAGGACATGAATTCTTGAAGATTTTGTCGACAGAAAAAATGGAAACCACATTTAGATTCTACCATTCAAACACTTTCAACCAAACCTCCGAAGCTAGTTTGCAAAAAACCATTGCGTGTTCTACCGTTTCGAGATCGTCATCACATATTGGGCACCGTATCGAATCAAGGTCGATAGATTTTTTTCTAGCTCGACTCGAGTTGGAACCCTTTTGAGAATTGATCTCTATGCGAAAATCTCGATCTTCTTTGGAACAAATTGATTACGAATAGTCTCTTGAACATGATAAGAGTTGTTTAGAATTTTTTTCATCCACACGAGCCGACATCTCACTGCTTTTGAAATACCCGCTGCTATCCCATAAGCATTTCCAAACATCCCTGCCACTGTCACTGAATTGGATTGAAGACATAATGTTTTGAAGCTGGTCGAGTTCATCCAAAGATCTTCCTGCTACCGGTCTTGACCAATGCCAATCGAAAACTATGCCATCGTTACCTTGGATAATCCGATCTCCAACTCTTGCATCCTTGGACAATTCTAATTGATATAACCTTGGGAAAAGATCCTTGAACCTGTGATTATCTATCCAAAGATCTTTCCATAAAAGAGTATCCATACCATTACCAATTTCACGAGCAAAAGAGAGGTTGAAAGACAAGTCAAGTTTTGAGAGGCTAGTTCCAACCCCAATGATGTAATACTAAATAGAACACGAACGATTATTATGAAACATACCCAACCCCCCTTCCCGCCCATAAATGCTTTTAATTAGTTTAACCCAAAAAGCGTCCTTTTCGACTCGAAAACGCCACCACCATTTTGAAAGTAGAGCTTAATTTTTTGGCTTTTAGAGGACCAATGTTTAACCACACCCCCCCCCCCCCCCCCCCCCCCTTCTCATATGGAACAAGAATGTCATCCCATTTTACCCATGCCATTTTGGTATTATTATTGTCACCCGACCCGCCCCAAAAGAACTTACGACGAAGACTCTCGAGAAGGTTGATGACGCCTGTAGGAGCTCGAAAGAGAGAGAAGTAGTACAACGGTATGCTTGAAAGGATCGATTTGATTAAGATTAACCTTCCCCCGAATGACATTGACCCAGACTTCCAACCCGCGAATCTTTTATTGAACTTTTCCAGGACCGGTTTCCAATCATTCATTTTGTTCATCTTTAAACCAACCGGTAAGCCTAAGTAAGTAATGGGAAGCTATCACAGGTATCAACAGCGTAATTTT
This sequence comes from Rutidosis leptorrhynchoides, assembly GCF_046630445.1. NCBI lineage: Eukaryota > Viridiplantae > Streptophyta > Magnoliopsida > Asterales > Asteraceae > Rutidosis > Rutidosis leptorrhynchoides. The sequence goes on from NC_092341.1 coordinate 244,216,849, forward strand.
TTCTACTTAATTTTATGAATGTAAATTTTAAATTCTTATTAATTGTGGTGAATGGAGTAACAGATAGGTATTCTTATTAATTTTACATCTTGCTGAAGGGTCTTAATTAATTTAATTTATATTTTTTCGCCGAGAAAAACAACAACAACATGGTGATAATGTAAGTGAATTAAAAGTGCTCAATGAAATGAACCCACCCTTGTGGTCTAGTGGTTCACCCCTTTGCACTTATGCATTGGGATGGGGGTGAGGAGTTCTTAAGTTTGAGTCTCTCCCCTTAAAAATATTCGTGGGATTTATTTCCTGAAAACCGAATTGGCCCGAGGAAGGTTTTACAGACCAGTATTCAGGACCCAGGTTGGGATAGCGGTGGGGAGGTCTCAAGTTCGAGTACCTCCCCTTAAAAATATTCGTGGGATTTATTTCCTGAAAGTCGAATTGGCCCGGGGAAGGTTTTACTGACCAGTATTCAGGACCCAGGTCCGACCGCCTGCCCCTCGGGATGGTATAAGGTTCGGATCGCTGTAATGCGGTTCGGATTTTCTGTCCGAAAGCGCGTGCGTGCGTGACAAATATGAGTATTCGATGCCAACAACTTTCCCTTAAAAAAAATAGTGTTCAATGAAATGACCGATGAGGAGGTTACATGGTATGATTAATGTTATAATTTTTATAACATTAATGTTGCTATAATTTTTAAGCCAAATGCTGTAATAAAAGTTCAAATAGTTATTAATGTTATAATTTTTACATAGTGAAAAAAAAAAATTAACTTAGTGGGTCATGGGTATATACTGTTGCTATAATTTTTAAGCCAAATGATGTAATAAAAGTTCAAATATTTATATGGTGAATCTGATGGTAAGGATTGTGTATATTCACATCAATTATTTTTTGATTAGATATAAACAACTCCAATGGGCTTAAATTGTCACCAATCTTCAAACCTCACTTGCGGAACAAGAGGTTGAAGGTTCATTATATTATGTTAGTTTTAAATTTATATAGCTATAGCTATATTTGATTAAGCTGAAGTTTTATGCTAATGCTTTGTGAAAAAAAACTGTTTCATATTTATGATTTGGTAATAACAAAAAATGTAATGTAATAAACCTACATGGGTGCTTACTATCGTCCATTGTTTTTCTTTTCCCTGATAAATCATTTATTTTTACGATATATTAGACATGTATATGTATATTTATATGGAATGCCTTAGGTGGTTAAGTTGATTTCCAGAAGATAGATATGTGAAAAGTATAAGAAATATGAAATGAACTTGCACGAAGATGGCACTTTTTGTTCTCATGGACACTTTTTGTTTACGTTGTATCTTATGTTGACGGTAATTTGAAGATTTAGTACTGCACCTTTGTGTATAATTTATCGTGCTTGACTGTCGCTTCAGAGTCCTCCGTTGCAGCTGCTAAAAGTACTTCTCAAGCCTGCGAAAGTGGAGGAATCGCAAAAGGTAGGTTTTTTTTTATTGTTTCCATAATCTGTTGTCATGTAAGAGGATATTATTTTCACTACTGGTGCAGTCAAGGAAAAGGAGATTACTCAAATAAATGGTCATAGCTATATCATGTAATCTGGCATATGACACCAAGTTTTGCTACATAAAAATAAGGTTATATATGTACAGGTCACTACTCATCATTAGCAAGTTTAGAAATCAGGTTATATATTTACACGATTAACACAATTTTAATTGTATAAACCCGCAAATTCACGAGTTATAAACTAGTTCATTTCAAAACACTTAGGACAAGTGGGCTAGATTGGATTCAAGAGTTCAAACCAAGTTGAATGTTGTGATTGAAGTTTAAGTTTGAAGATTGAAGGGTTATGTGATGGTATTTTTTATTAAAGGTAGAATTATAAGATAAATATAGATAGATGGAATTATAGTAAAGTTTTTTGTTTTTGTATTGGTGGTTTTGATATGTTAGGATTTGGTATTAAAGTTTGGAAGGTGCACTAGAAATCTTTCCTAGGGGTATACGTTTAGTTTATCGTACTTGGTTTTTTTGTTTTTTTTGTTTTTGTTTTAAAAAGTTTATTAGGTATCGTCCTTTTATCAAAAAAAAAAAAAAAAAAAAAAAAAAAAAAAAAAAAAGTTGTAAAAGCACCAACTCTAATCACTCAATTGCAGTCCGTAAATCCACAATTAAATTCAATTCGTGCGCAATTAAAAACACCTATCTTTTTATATGTCCAATATTTATGAAGAACTTGCTGTTAAATCCTATTACGGCATGGTATATATTATAGAGTGTACCATTAAGTGATTGAGTGATATCATTTATAGTCAAACTCAGTTTCATACTACTATTTTGACAATTCATTAATATCATACTTCATATTCTGTTTGATTCATGTTAGTTTGACCAATATGAATAGCAATTGTCATAGTCGGACATGAACGTGAGTTTATCTGGTGTTGATCCTTAGATTCATGAAACGTTGCAAACCAAAAATGCAAAAATATTTCTTTTGGTATTTTTCAGTGTTGATCATTACATTCATAAAACATCACAAACAAAAAATTCAATTATTTTTAAATGCAAAAGAGATTTCGACTACGTACAACTCATACGATTAAAAACTTATATAGCTCTAATGACTTACAATAATTCATTCATTTCTCTATAACAGGACTCAAAACTAAACGATCCTAATAACAAGTGTATTTCATGGCCGTCATAACCCAATTATGTAATGCTTGACTATTGCAATAGGACTCCTGCAATGAACCGTCTTTTTCGTTCTATTTTTTAGGACTCTAAGGTGATAACAACTATTACAATTGTAAATCACGACCATTTACAAAATTCTTCATTATTAGGATATGACCCCTTGAATTAAACCGTCCTATAAAATGTATTTTTTAAGATCCTATCTTAACAATAAAATTACAATTTTAATTCATGGCCTTGATAACTCAAGGACGTAATACTCAATATGACACTGGTATTAAACCGTCCTATCACATACACTTTTTAGAACCCTATTTCAATATTTGAGATTACATTAGCTATTCATGGCCATAATAATTTATCAAATCTATTTTTATGATCCTGTGTTATTATAATACGACCCCTCAAAATTTATTGTCTAATTAGGTGGGTGATCAAACATAAAATAGTCCAAAGGAATTCAGTCTATGCAAGATCAACGAATAAGGGGGATTTATGGGTTCCTTGAGTTTAACTCTCCGGTCCGGAGCACCGTGAGTAACCCTCATACGAGATAATGATCTCAGAAAGGGTGGCTAAATATGACCCATCATCATTCGGTGTAAGACCCAAATCTTCATTGTACAGCAGAATAAATAGAGTACATAAAGTGTGGGAATGATTGTGCAGTTAAACAGAAGACAGAGACTGATCTGAGTTTAGTGCGCTCAGCGCACACATAAGGGTGCGTGTGGCGCACTCTTCACTGTAGCCGGGTTCTGCTTGTTTTATTAAGATATTTTGATGGGTATTTTGGTAATTTCACCCGTGGACGAGTTAAAGGCCAGTAGGTCAGTTTGTGGAGTATCATTTGAAATGTCCCGTTCTTATTGATTAAAAACGTTCCATATTAATTGATTTCGTTGCGAGGTTTTGACCTCTATATGAGACGTTTTTCAAAGACTGCATTCATTTTAAAACAAACCATAACCTTTATTTCATCAATAAAGGTTTAAAAAGCTTTACGTAGATTATCAAATAATGATAATCTAAAATATCCTGTTTACACGCGACCATTACATAATGGTTTACAATACAAATATGTTACAACGAAATAAGTTTCTTGAATGCAGTTTTTACACAATATCATACAAGCATGGACTCCAAATCTCGTCCTTATTTAAGTATGCGACAGCGGAAGCTCTTAATAATCACCTGAGAATAAACATGCTTAAAACGTCAACAAAAATATTGGTGAGTTATAGGTTTAACCTATATATTATCAAATCATAATAATAGACCACAAGATTTCATATTTCAATACACATCCCATACATAGAGATAAAAATCATTCATATGGTGAACACCTGGTAACCGACATTAACAAAATGCATATATAAGAATATCCCCATCATTCCGGGACACCCTTCGGATATGATATAAATTTCGAAGTACTAAAGCATCCGGTACTTTGGATGGGGTTTGTTAGGCCCAATAGATCTATCTTTAGGATTCGCGTCAATTAGGGTGTCTGTTCCCTAATTCTTAGATTACCAGACTTAATAAAAAGGGCATATTCGATTTCGATAATTCAACCATAGAATGTAGTTTTACGTACTTGTGTCTATTTTGTAAATCATTTATAAAACCTGCATGTATTCTCATCCCAAAAATATTAGATTTTAAAAGTGGGACTATAACTCACTTTCACAGATTTTTACTTCGTCGGGAAGTAAGACTTGGCCACTGGTTGATTCACGAACCTATAACAATATATACATATATATCAAAGTATGTTCAAAATATATTTACAACACTTTTAATATATTTTGATGTTTTAAGTTTATTAAGTCAGCTGTCCTCGTTAGTAACCTACAACTAGTTGTCCACAGTTAGATGTACAGAAATAAATCGATAAATATTATCTTGAATCAATCCACGACCCAGTGTATACGTATCTCAGTATTGATCATAACTCAAACTATATATATTTTGGAATCAACCTCAACCCTGTATAGCTAACTCCAACATTCACATATAGAGTGTCTATGGTTGTTTCGAAATATATATAGATGTGTCGACATGATAGGTCAAAACATTGTATACGTGTCTATGGTATCTCAAGATTACATAATATACAATACAAGTTGATTAAGTTATGGTTGGAATAGATTTGTTACCAATTTTCACGTAGCTAAAATGAGAAAAATTATCCAATTTTGTTTTACCCATAACTTCTTCATTTTAAATCCGTTTTGAGTGAATCAAATTGCTATGGTTTCATATTAAACTCTATTTTATGAATCTAAACAGAAAAAGTATAGGTTTATAGTCGGAAAAATAAGTTACAAGTCATTTTTGTAAAGGTAGTCATTTCAGTCGAAAGAACGACGTCTAGATGACCATTTTAGAAAACATACTTCCACTTTGAGTTTAACCATAATTTTTGGATATAGTTTCATGTTCATAATAAAAATCATTATCTCAGAATAACAACTTTTAAATCAAAGTTTATCATAGTTTTTAATTAAGTAACCCAAAACAGCCCGCGGTGTTACTACGACGGCGTAAATCCGGTTTTACGGTGTTTTTCGTGTTTCCAGGTTTTAAATCATTAAGTTAGCATATCATATAGATATAGAATATGTGTTTAGTTGATTTTAAAAGTCAAGTTAGAAGGATTAACTTTTGTTTGCGAACAAGTTTAGAATTAACTAAACTATGTTCTAGTGATTACAAGTTTAAACCTTCGAATAAGATAGCTTTATATGTATGAATCGAATGATGTTATGAACATCATTACTACCTTAAGTTCCTTGGATAAACCTAATGGAAAAGAGAAAAATGGATCTAGCTTCAACGGATCCTTGGATGGCTTGAAGTTCTTGAAGCAGAATCATGACACGAAAACAAGTTCAAGTAAGATCATCACTTGAAATAAGATTGTTATAGTTATAGAAATTGAACCAAAGTTTGAATATGATTATTACCTTGTATTAGAATGATAACCTACTGTAAGAAACAAAGATTTATTGAGGTTGGATGATCACCTTACAAGATTGGAAGTGAGCTAGCAAACTTGAAAGTATTCTTGATTTTATGTAACTAGAACTTGTAGAATTTATGAAGAACACTTAGAACTTGAAGATAGAACTTGAGAGAGATCAATTAGATGAAGAAAATTGAAGAATGAAAGTGTTTGTAGGTGTTTTTGGTCGTTGGTGTATGGATTAGATATAAAGGATATGTAATTTTGTTTTCATGTAAATAAGTCATGAATGATTACTCATATTTTTGTAATTTTATGAGATATTTCATGCTAGTTGCCAAATGATGGTTCCTACATGTGTTAGGTGACTCACATGGGCTGCTAAGAGCTGATCATTGGAGTATATATACCAATAGTACATACATCTAAAAGCTGTGTATTGTACGAGTACGAATACGGGTGCATACGAGTAGAATTGTTGATGGAACTGAACGAGGATGTAATTGTAAGCATTTTTGTTAAGTAGAAGTATTTTGATAAGTGTATTGAAGTCTTTCAAAAGTGTATAAATACATATTAAAACACTACATGTATATACATTTTAACTGAGTCGTTAAGTCATCGTTAGTCGTTACATGTAAGTGTTGTTTTGAAACCTTTAGGTTAACGATCTTGTTAAATGTTGTTAACCCAATGTTTATAATATCAAATTAGGTTTTAAATTATTATATTATCATGATATTATCATGTATGAATATCTCTTAATATGATATATATACATTAAATGTCTTTACAAAGATAATCGTTACATATATGTCTCGTTTAAAAATCATTAAGTTAGTAGTCTTGTTTTTACATATGTAGTTCATTGTTAATATACTTAATGATATGTTTACTTATCATAGTATCATGTTAACTATATATATATATATCCATATATATGTCATCATATAGTTTTTACAAGTTTTAACGTTCGTGAATCACCGGTCAACTTGGGTGGTCAATTGTCTATATGAAACATATTTCAATTAATCAAGTCTTAACAAGTTTGATTGCTTAACATGTTGGAAACATTTAATCATGTAAATATCAATCTCAATTAATATATATAAACATGGAAAAGTTCGGGTCACTACAGTACCTACCCGTTAAATAAATTTCGTCCCGAAATTTTAAGCTGTTGAAGGTGTTGACGAATCTTCTGGAAATAGATGCGGGTATTTCTTCTTCATCTGATCTTCACGCTCCCAGGTGAACTCGGGTCCTCTACGAGCATTCCATCGAACCTTAACAATTGGTATCTTGTTTTGCTTAAGTCTTTTAACCTCACGATCCATTATTTCGACGGGTTCTTCGATGAATTGGAGTTTTTCGTTGATTTGGATTTCATCTAACGGAATAGTGAGATCTTCTTTAGCAAAACATTTCTTCAAATTCGAGACGTGGAAAGTGTTATGTACAACCGCGAGTTGTTGAGGTAACTCAAGTCGGTAAGCTACTGGTCCGACACAATCAATAATCTTGAATGGTCCAAAATACCTTGGATTTAATTTCCCTCGTTTACCAAATCGAACAGCGCCTTTCCAAGGTGAAACTTTAAGCATGACCATCTCTCCAATTTCAAATTCTATATCTTTTCTTTTAATGTCAGCGTAGCTCTTTTGTCGACTTTGGGCGGTTTTCAACCGTTGTTGAATTTGGATGATCTTCTCGGTAGTTTGTTGTATAATCTCCGGACCCGTAATCTGTCTATCCCCCACTTCACTCCAACAAATTGGAGACCTGCACTTTCTACCATAAAGTGCTTCAAACGGCGCCATCTTAATGCTTGAATGGTAGCTGTTGTTGTAGGAAAATTCTGCTAACGGTAGATGTCGATCCCAACTGTTTCCGAAATCAATAACACATGCTCGTAGCATGTCTTCAAGCGTTTGTATCATCCTTTCGCTCTGCCCATCAGTTTGTGGATGATAGGCAGTACTCATGTCTAGACGAGTTCCTAATGCTTGCTGTAATGTCTGCCAGAATCTTGAAATAAATCTGCCATCCCTATCAGAGATAATAGAGATTGGTATTCCATGTCTGGAGACGACTTCCTTCAAATACAGTCGTGCTAACTTCTCCATCTTGTCATCTTCTCTTATTGGCAGGAAGTGTGCTAATTTGGTGAGACGATCAACTACTACCCAAATAGTATCAAAACCACTTGCAGTCCTTGGCAATTTAGTGATGAAATCCATGGTAATGTTTTCCCATTTCCATTCCGGGATTTCGGGTTGTTGAAGTAGACCTGATGGTTTCTGATGCTCAGCTTTGACCTTAGAACACGTCAAACATTCTCCTACGTATTTAGCAACATCGGCTTTCATACCCGGCCATCAAAAATGTTTCTTGAGATCCTTGTACATCTTCCCCGTTCCAGGATGTATTGAGTATCTGGTTTTATGAGCTTCTCTAAGTACCATTTCTCTCATATCTCCAAATTTTGGTACCCAAATCCTTTCAGCCCTATACCGGGTTCCGTCTTCCCGAATATTAAGATGCTTCTCCGATCCTTTGGGTATTTCATCCTTTAAATTTCCCTCTTTTAAAACTCCTTGTTGCGCCTCCTTTATTTGAGTAGTAAGGTTATTATGAATCATTATATTCATAGATTTTACTCGAATGGGTTCTCTGTCCTTCCTGCTTAAGGCATCGGCTACCACATTTGCCTTCTCCGGGTGGTAACGAATCTCAAAGTCGTAATTATTCAACAATTCAATCCACCTACGCTGCCTCATATTCAGTTGTTTCTGATTAAATATGTGTTGAAGACTTTTGTAGTCGGTATATATAATACTTTTGACCCCATATAAGTAGTGCCTCCAAGTCTTTAATGCAAAAACAACCGCGCCTAATTCCAAATCATGCATCGTATAATTTTGTTCGTGAATCTTCAATTGTCTAGACGCATAAGCAATCACCTTCGTTCGTTGCATTAATACACAACCGAGACCTTGCTTTGATGCGTCACAATAAATCACAAAATCATCATTCCCTTCAGGCAATGACAATATAGGTGCCGTAGTTAGCTTTTTCTTCAATAACTGAAACGCTTTCTCTTGTTCATCATTCCATTCAAATTTCTTCCCTTTATGCGTTAATGCAGTCAAGGGTTTTGCTATTCTGGAAAAGTCTTGGATGAACCTTCTGTAGTAACCAGCTAGTCCTAAAAACTGGCGTATGTGTTTCAGAGTTTTTGGGGTTTCCCACTTTTCAACGGTTTCGATCTTTGCCGGATCCACCTTAATACCTTCTTTGTTCACTATGTGATCGAGGAATTGAACTTTTTCCAACCAAAATGCACACTTTGAAAACTTAGCGTACAATTCTTCCTTCCTCAATACTTCTAACACCTTTCTCAAATGTTCACCGTGTTCTTGGTCATTCTTTGAGTAAATAAGTATGTCATCAATGAAAACAATGACAAACTTGTCAAGGTATGGTCCACACACTCGGTTCATAAGGTCCATGAACACAGCTGGTGCATTAGTTAAACCAAACGGCATGACCATAAACTCGTAATGACCGTAACGTGTTCTGAAAGAAGTCTTTGGAATATCATCTTCTTTCACCCGCATTTGATGATACCCGTAACGTAAGTCAATCTTTGAATAAACAGACGAGCCTTGTAGTTGATCAAATAAGTCGTCGATTCTCGGTAGTGGGTAGCAGTTCTTGATGGTAATTTGTTCAACTCTTGGTGGTCGATACACAACCTGAATGTACCATCTTTCTTCTTGACAAACAAAACAGGAGCTCCCCACGGTGATGTGCTTGGTCGAATGAAACCACGCTCTAAAAGTTCTTGTAATTGGCTTTGCAGTTCTTTTATCTCGCTAGTGCGAGACTGTAAGGAGCACGAGCTATTGGTGCAGCTCCTGGTACAAGATCTATTTGAAATTCAACGGATCGATGTGGGGGTAATCCCGGTAATTCTTTCGGAAATACATCGGGAAATTCTTTTGCAATGGGAACATCATTGATGCTCTTTTCTTCAGTTTGTACTTTCTCGACGTGTGCTAGAACAGCATAGCAACCTTTTCTTATTAGTTTTTGTGCCTTCAAATTACTAATAAGATGTAGCTTCGTGTTGCCCTTTTCTCCGTACACCATTAAGGGTTTTCCTTTTTCTCGTATAATGCGAATTGCATTTTTGTAACAAACGATCTCTGCTTTCACTTCTTTCAACCAGTCTATACCGATTATCACATCAAAACTCCCTAACTCTACTGGTATCAAATCAATCTTAAATGTTTCGCTAACCAGTTTAATTTCTCGATTCCGACATATATTATCTGCTGAAATTAATTTACCATTTGCTAATTCGAGTAAAAATTTACTATCCAAAGGCGTCAATGGACAACTTAATTTAGCACAAAAATCTCTACTCATATAGCTTCTATCCGCACCCGAATCAAATAAAACGTAAGCAGATTTATTGTCAATAAGAAACGTACCCGTAACAAGCTCCGGGTCTTCCTGTGCCTCTTCCGCATTAATATTGAAAACTCTTCCGCGGCCTTGTCCATTCGTGTTCTCCTGGTTCGGGAAATTTCTAATAATGTGGCCCGGTTTTCCACATTTATAACAAACTACATTGGCATAACTTGCTCCGACACTACTTGCTCCGCCATTACTCGTTCCGACACCATTTGTTCCTTTCGTTCTATTAACCCCTGGTCCGTAGACCTCACACTTCGCCGCGCTATGACCATTTCTTTTACACTTGTTGCAAAATTTGGTGCAGAACCCCGAGTGATACTTTTCACACCTTTGGCATAGCTGCTTCTGATTGTTGTTGTTGTTGTTGCGGTTATTATTGTTATTGGGATGATTGTTGTAGTTATTGCTGTTGTTGTTGTTGGGCCGTTTGTTGTAGTTGCGATTGATGTTGCGATTGTTGGGATAATTTTTGCGATTATTGTTGTAATTGCTGTTGTTGTTGTATTGGTGATTCTTATCACCGTTTTCCTCCCACTTTCTTTTGACTTGCTTCACATCGGCCTCTTCAGCAGTCTGTTCTTTAATTCTTTCTTCAATCTGGTTCACTAGTTTGTGAGGCATTCTACATGCCTGTTGTATGGAGGCGGGCTCGTGTGAACTTATATCTTCTTGGATTCTTTCCAGTAATCCTTTCACAAACGCGTCGATCTTCTCTTCCTCATCTTCGAATGCTCCCGGACACAATAGGCACAATTCTGTGAATCGTCTTTCGTACGTGGTAATATCAAATCCTTGGGTTCATAACCCTCTAAGTTCTGTCTTGAGCTTATTGACCTCGGTTCTGGGACGGTACTTCTCGTTCATCAAGTGCTTGAATGATGACCACGGTAGTGCGTACGCATCGTCTTGTCCCACTTGCTCTAGATAGGTATTCCACCATGTTAACGCCGAACCTGTGAAGGTATGCGTAGCGTACTTCACTTTGTCCTCTTCAGTACACTTACTTATGGCAAACACCGATTCGACCTTCTCGGTCCACTGTTTCAATCCGATCGGTCCTTCGGTTCCATCAAATTCCAAAAGTTTGTAGGCAGTGAATTCTTTGTAGGTGCATCCTACACGATTTCCTGTACTACTAGATCCAAGGTTATTGTTGGTATGTAGCGCAGCCTGTACTGTGGCTATGTTTGAAGCTAGAAAAGTACGGAATTCCTCTTCATTCATATTCACAGTGTGTCGAGTAGTCGGTGCCATTTCCTTCAAAATAGTCAAATGGAACAAGTTAATCATACAGAATATTAAGAGTAGTTAATAGTATTTCGTAGCATAATATGAACTCATTTATAAAAGCTTTTTCTTCATATTAGCGTTTTATAAGTTTAAATTCGGGTAGTACCTACCCGTTAAGTTCATACTTAGTAGCTAATATACAATTCAACTACTACAATTCTATATGAAAAACTGATTATAATAATATTTCGCATTCAAACTTTTACACAATATTTTACAAACTTACAATACCGCTTATTTTACATATAGCATGAAATATAGCACACAATAAATTTGATACAAGATGGTTGTGAAGATAATTCTAGCTAGTACACAAGTCGTTCAGCAAAGGCAATAAAGACACGTAATTCATACGTTTAGAAACAAGTCATGCATTCTGGTTTTACTAGGATTACTTCCCATCCTTGGTCTTGTGGAACATAACCGTTATGGCCGTTGATAAGACAGCGTGTTGTAACGTCGTCAAAGGGACGAGGGTTACGTAATGACCAACAGTCTCGTAATAACATAAAAACCTCATTTCTTACCCCAATTACCGACTCCGTCACTTGTGGGAACGTTTTGTTTAATAGTTGTAGCCCGATGTTCTTGTTCTCACTTTGGTGAGAAGCGAACATTACTAATCCGTAAGCATAACATGCTTCTTTATGTTGCATGTTAGCCGCTTTTTCTAAATCACGAAGTCCTATATTCGGATATATTGAGTCAAAATAATTTCTTAACCCGTTACGTAAAATAGCATTTGGGTTCCCCGCAATATATGCGTCAAAGTAAACACATCGTAACTTATGGATTTCCCAATGTGATATCCCCCATCTTTCGAACGAAAGTCTCTTATAAACCAAGACATTCTTGGAACGTTCTTCGAATGTCTTACAAACTGATTTCGCCGTAAATAGTTGTGCCGAAGAATTCTGACCGACTCTAGACAAGATTTCATCAATCATGTCTCCGGGCAGGTCTCTTAAAATATTGGGTTGTCTATCCATTTTGTGTTTTTATACTGTAAAATAGACAAGAGTTAGATTCATAAAAAAAATACTTATTAATACAAGCAATTTTTACATATATCATAAAGCATAAGCACAATATATTACATATATTACACCACACGAATACAACTATCTTATTCCGACTTGCTCGTTTATTCTTCTTCGGTTTTGGTTCGTTTTGCCAAGTTTCTAGGGATATATGATGTTCCCCTAATACGAGTCGTCGTTTTCCACATTGGTTTAGAAAAACCTGGTGGTTTAGAGGTTCCCGGGTCATTGTTACAACTTAAGGACTTCGGGGGTTGACGATACATATAAAGTTCATCGGGGTTGGAATTAGATTTCTCTATTTTTATGCCCTTTCTCTTATTATTTTCTTTTGCCTTTTTAAATTCAGTTGGGGTAATTTCTATAACATCATCGGAATTCTCGTCGGAATCCGATTCATCGGAGAATTGGTAATCCTCCCAATATTTTGCTTCCTTGGCGGAAACACCATTGACCATAATTAACCTTGGTCGGTTGGTTGAGGATTTTCTTTTACTTAACCGTTTTATTATTTCCCCCACCGGTTCTATTTCTTCATCCGGTTCCGATTCTTCTTCCGGTTCCGATTCTTCTTCCGGTTCCGACTCTTCTTCCGGTTCCTCTTCGGGAACTTGTGAATCAGTCCACGAATCATTCCACTTTACATTTGACTCTTCATTATTATTAGGTGAGTCAATGGGACTTGTTCTAGAGGTAGACATCTATCACATAATATCAAACGCGTTAAAGAGATTAATATATCACATAATATTCACATGTTAAAAATATATAGTTTCCAACAAAATTTGTTAAGCAATCATTTTTCAAGTAAACACGGTCGAAGTCCAGACTCACTAATGCATCCTAACAAACTCGATAAGACACACTAATGCAAAATTCTGGTTCTCTAAGACCAACACTCTGATACCAACTGAAATGTCCCGTTCTTATTGATTAAAAACGTTCCATATTAATTGATTTCGTTGCGAGGTTTTGACCTCTATATGAGACGTTTTTCAAAGACTGCATTCATTTTAAAACAAACCATAACCTTTATTTCATCAATAAAAGTTTAAAAAGCTTTACGTAGATTATCAAATAATGATAATCTAAAATATCCTGTTTACACGCGACCATTACATAATGGTTTACAATACAAATATGTTACAACGAAATAAGTTTCTTGAATGCAGTTTTTACACAATATCATACAAGCATGGACTCCAAATCTCGTCCTTATTTAAGTATGTGATAGCGGAAGCTCTTAATAATCACCTGAGAATAAACATGCTTAAAACGTCAACAAAAATGTTGGTGAGTTATAGGTTTAACCTATATATTATCAAATCATAATAATAGACCACAAGATTTCATATTTCAATACACATCCCATACATAGAGATAAAAATCATTCATATGGTGAACACCTGGTAACCGACATTAACAAGATGCATATATAAGAATATCCCCATCATTCCGGGACACCCTTCGGATATGATATAAATTTCGAAGTACTAAAGCATCCGGTACTTTGGATGGGGTTTGTTAGGCCCAATAGATCTATCTTTAGGATTCGCGTCAATTAGGGTGTCTGTTCCCTAATTCTTAGATTACCAGACTTAATAAAAAGGGCATATTCGATTTCGATAATTCAACCATAGAATGTAGTTTCACGTACTTGTGTCTATTTTGTAAATCATTTATAAAACCTGCATGTATTCTCATCCCAAAAATATTAGATTTTAAAAGTGGGACTATAACTCACTTTCACAGAGTTTTACTTCGTCGGGAAGTAAGACTTGGCCACTGGTTGATTCACGAACCTATAACAATATATACATATATATCAAAGTATGTTCAAAATATATTTACAACACTTTTAATATATTTTGATGTTTTAAGTTTATTAAGTCAGCTGTCCTCGTTAGTAACCTACAACTAGTTGTCCACAGTTAGATGTACAGAAATAAATCGATAAATATTATCTTGAATCAATCCATGACCCAGTGTATATGTATCTCAGTATTGATCACAACTTAAACTATATATATATTTTGGAATCAACCTCAACCCTGTATAGCTAACTCCAACATTCACATATAGAGTGTCTATGGTTGTTTCGAAATATATATAGATGTGTCGACATGATAGGTCAAAACATTGTATACGTGTCTATGGTATCTCAAGATTACATAATATACAATACAAGTTGATTAAGTTATGGTTGGAATAGATTTGTTACCAATTTTCACGTAGCTAAAATGAGAAAAATTATCCAATTTTGTTTTACCCATAACTTCTTCATTTTAAATCCGTTTTGAGTGAATAAAATTGCTATGGTTTCATATTGAACTATATTTTATGAATCTAAACAGAAAAAGTATAGGTTTATAGTCGGAAAAATAAGTTACAAGTCGTTTTTGTAAAGGTAGTCATTTCAGTCGAAAGAACGACGTCTAGATGACCATTTTAGAAAACATACTTCCACTTTGAGTTTAACCATAATTTTTGGATATAGTTTCATGTTCATAATAAAAATCATTTTCTCAGAATAACAACTTTTAAATCAAAGTTTATCATAGTTTTTAATTAAGTAACCCAAAACAGCCCGCGGTGTTACTACGACGGCGTAAATCCGGTTTTACGGTGTTTTTCGTGTTTTCAGATTTTAAATCATTAAGTTAGCATATCATATAGATATAGAACATGTGTTTAGTTGATTTTAAAAGTCAAGTTAGAAGGATTAACTTTTGTTTGCGAACAAGTTTAGAATTAACTAAACTATGTTCTAGTGATTACAAGTTTAAACCTTCGAATAAGATAGCTTTATATGTATGAATCGAATGATGTTATGAACATCATTACTACCTTAAGTTCCTTGGATAAACCTTCTGGAAAAGAGAAAAATGGATCTAGCTTCAACGGATCCTTGGATGGCTCGAAGTTCTTGAAGCAGAATCATGACACGAAAACAAGTTCAAGTAAGATCATCACTTGAAATAAGATTGTTATAGTTATAGAAATTGAACCAAAGTTTGAATATGATTATTACCTTGTATTAGAATGATAACCTACTGTAAGAAACAAAGATTTCTTGAGGTTGGATGATCACCTTACAAGATTGGAAGTGAGCTAGCAAACTTGAAAGTATTCTTGATTTTATGTAACTAGAACTTGTAGAATTTATGAAGAACACTTAGAACTTGAAGATAGAATTTGAGAGAGATCAATTAGATGAAGAAAATTGAAGAATGAAAGTGTTTGTAGGTGTTTTTGGTCGTTGGTGTATGGATTAGATATAAAGGATATGTAATTTTGTTTTCATGTAAATAAGTCATGAATGATTACTCATATTTTTGTAATTTTATGAGATATTTCATGCTAGTTGCTAAATGATGGTTCCCACATGTGTTAGGTGACTCACATAGGCTGCTAAGAGCTGATCATTGGAGTGTATATACCAATAGTACATACATCTAAAAGCTGTGTATTGTACGAGTACGAATACGGGTGCATACAAGTAGAATTGTTGATGGAACTGAACGAGGATGTAATTGTAAGCATTTTTGTTAAGTAGAAGTATTTTGATAAGTGTATTGAAGTCTTTCAAAAGTGTATAAATACATATTAAAACACTACATGTATATACATTTTAACTGAGTCGTTAAGTCATCGTTAGTCGTTACATGTAAGTGTTGTTTTGAAACCTTTAGGTTAACGATCTTGTTAAATGTTGTTAACCCAATGTTTATAATATCAAATTAGATTTTAAATTATTATATTATCATGATATTATCATGTATGAATATCTCTTAATATGATATATATACATTAAATGTCTTTACAACGATAATCGTTACATATATGTCTCGTTTAAAAATCATTAAGTTAGTAGTCTTGTTTTTACATATGTAGTTCATTGTTAATATACTTAATGATATGTTTACTTATCATAGTATCATGTTAACTATATATATATCCATATATATGTCATCATATAGTTTTTACAAGTTTTAACGTTCGTGAATCACCGGTCAACTTGGGTGGTCAATTGTCTATATGAAACATATTTCAATTAATCAAGTCTTAACAAGTTTGATTGCTTAACATGTTAGAAACATTTAATCATGTAAATATCAATCTCAATTAATATATATAAACATGGAAAAGTTCGGGTCACTACATCATTCACTCCATTTTCAACAACCTTATCTTCTTCACTTTAATTTGAGAGAGAGAGTGTGATTTCTTGAGTGAGAAAGCTTAAATCCAAGAGGAAGAAGTTGTTCTCGGGCCAAAGTGCGGGTATTAAAGTCATTCATCTACTCACTAGCTACGTTGTGGTTGTAGTGGTAAGCTCTAATCTTGATTTCCTTGTTTTAAATTTGTGTAAGGGTTAGGGTTTGGGATAGTGATGAACATAAAACCCATATTTAATGATTTTGGGTGTTCTTGGGTAAGATTGAGTCATGAAGACTCAATGGTAACTAACCTAGGGTTTCAAAGTGGTAATTGATGTTTATGAGTCCTAATTGGTTAGTTAATTACTAGCACACCTAGCTAATTGGTAAATGGGTGTTAGTTGGGTTAGTGGATGACCCAAAATGGGTGTGTTGACTTTAAATGAGTCAAAGGGGTTAATGATTGACCTAGTGGGGGATTATGGGTATGAATTACCCTAATTATGTTATAGGTAGTGTTGTTGGACCTTAATCACTAGCTTTTAAGTGATTAATGGTGGTCTTGACCCTTAAGGGCGTTTTTGGTGAAAATGGGGCATTTAATGCATTAAGTCATTAAATGCACATAAGTGAATTGTTGGTATTGAGTACAACTAGATTATGTGTTGATCGAAGTACTTATTATATTAGGTACTTTTGCTTTGAAGCTTGCGGAAGTATAAAACCGTCACCGAATCGTTAAGGTGAGTGGAATAATTATATGCTTAGATATATAATGTATTTATTTGTGGTAGCGTGAGATGTGAAGTGTTGAAGTGTTAAGGCACCACGTTTCACGTGACGAGTGAAGCATCGAGGTGTTAAGGTGTCACTCTAAGTAATTGGTGGGTGAAGTATCGAGGTGTTAAGATGCCACCTAGAGGTGAAGCATCGAGGTGTTAAGATGCCACCTAGGAGTGAAGTGTCGAGGTGTTAAGACACCACTCTAAGTAAAATAAAGGGTGAAGTATCGAGGTGTTAAGATGCCACCTGAGGGTTTAGTGATACGAGGTGTTAAGTACACTAACGGATGTTATGAACACCGATGGCCTTTCGCGAGCGCCATTCCCTTGTACGATTGGTTAACCATGGTTTTTGTGTTGTAAGAGAAAGCATATTATATTGTTCGAGTTATATATATTTATGCGATTGTTATGCTAGCATGTATGCGGTATGTGTATGAGTGTTTGCAAGTAGGTATATTATATATGTATGTGTATCATTATTGCATTCACTAAGCTTTAGCTTACCCTCTCGTTGTTTATCTTTTTATAGGCTCCGGCGTTGACAAGGGTAAGGGCATTCGGTTGGATTAGAGATCCCGCTTGTTGTTTAGGGGACGCTTTTGGGATGTGATAGCTTTTGGAGTTTGACCGAGACTTGGGTAGTTTAACCCCTAAACACCATGCTCATAGTGTCGTTTTGGAAATTAAACTCTTATGGTCGAACTTGTATGTTTTGAACGAAACTCGTAAAACAGCCGTTGTGGGCCCCGTTTTGTAAAACTCATTTTATTATTGAATCGTGTGAGTTTTAACTATTATAACATGTTGTGAAAAGCGTTTCTTCTAATTATGTCGGGAAGTGGGCGATCTTTATTTGAAAATTTGCAAAACCGAACAGAACTGATTTGGGCCTGTACGCGCCACGCACCCTGAGGTGGTGCGCGTGGCGCACTCTAAGGGATTTAGGCTGGTTATTGGTTTGGGTTGTTTCGCGTGTTCTGCTGGTTATTGGTTTGGGTTGTTACAAGTGGTATCAGAGCATGGTCTAAGGGATTTAGGCGACTTGAGATATGTGCCTAGACTTAGACTTATTTGTGTATGCGCTTTATGCGGGACTTGTAGGAGACGGGTCGGACCAGGAGTTGATTAGTGCTTAGGTTTATGTGAATTAACCTTGCACTAATTGTTTGTGTTGTTTTAGCAATCATCAAGCGAAATAGACGTTGTACTAGCGAGTTAATGCGACGTGCTCGCGTAACAACGATTAGCTACCATTGTTACGGGTTCAAATCATGTCAAACAAGCGATGTACGACGATTGTTGACCAAGATTGGGTAGTATGGTGTATATGTATATACATATGTGTTAAGTCCTTTCGTTTCGTTGCTTAATTTACTTCGTTTTATAGAATGAAGATGAGAAATGGACACGACACCAATGACGGAAGTCCGAGTGAGGACGTTGAACTCACGGCCAAGGTTGAGGCCATCTTTAAAAGGCTAAAAAAGGATTTTCTTGACGATGTTCGAAAGGTTTTCCAAGAGTCGGTTGATGGGCAAGTAACCGAAATGATAAATGAGCGAATGAATGCCGCGATCGAGGAGGCATTAGAAGCTAGAAACATTCATCCTCGTGGTGAAGGGGGTGATGGTAGCGGTGGGAATGGAAGGCGGGACTTCCATTACAAAAATTTCAAGGATGCTCAACCCCTGATGTTTAATGGGGTACGAGATCCGTTGAAAAGCACATGTTAGATTTCCGATATCAAGGGAGCTTTCCGTACCGCAAAATGTCCTCCCGAGAAGAAGGCGAGGTATGGTTCTAGTATGTTGCGGGAAGAAGCTAAGTTGTGGTGGGATGAAAAAATCAACTTATATGGTGAGGAGCAATGTATGAGTTTGACGTGGGAAGAGTTTAAGAAGGAATTTTTCAAAGAATACCGAACTTCTTCCGATCTTGATAGAATCCGGGACGATTTGCGCAATTTGTAACAAGGTTCAATGGACTTGGTTACTCTCAAATCTACCTTCTTGGCAAAGACTCGTTTTTGTCCGGAATATGTTGGTGACGATCACAAGCTAATGAAAGATTTCTACCGTACCATGAATGATGAGTTCAAGGGTAAGATTAGTCGAGGAGCGGCTAAGTCTTTTGACGAGTTATTTGAGTTGGCTCGGGGTTTTGAGCCGGAGTTTCCAAGGAAAAGTGATTTCACTTTTTCTAAAAGAAAGTTTGAAGGTTCTAGTCATTCTAACTTTTCAAACAAGAAGAACAAGAACAAGAAGGGTTCCGAAAGTGTCAATAGCGTGAAGAAGGGCATTTTCGGTGGTTTTTCTTATACGTGCTATAATTGTGGGCAAGCGGGTCATATGGCTCGTGATTATCCAAAACCATCTTCCGGAAACAAGCTCACTAGTTTTAATTGCTGTAAAGAAGGGCATAAGAAGCCGGAGTGTCCCGATTTGCGAAACGATAATGTTAAGCATCTAGAGAAGGCGGCGTGTATGGCTAGGGGTCGCAACTATTTGATGACGAATGATGAAGCCAAGCAATCCAACGAAGTTGTCTCAGGTATCTTTATGGTTAACTCTAATCCGGCAAGAATTCTATTTGATAGCGGTGCAAATTTGTCATTTGTGTCACCAAAATTTGTGCCTAAATTTAATAGACCGTTAGCTAAGTTAAGTCGTCTGGTAGAAGTCGAAATAGCGGACGGCAAAACGGTGCTAGTGGTTGATGTGTGTAAAAATTGTGATGTTGTGTTTGGTGCCGAAAACTTTAAAATTGATCTCATCCCGATGACTTTGGGCGATTTTGATATTGTTGTTGGTATGGATTGGCTCGATCATAATAGAGCCGATATTGCATGCCATGAAAAATCTATTCAGGTGAAAACCCCAAGTGGGGGTGAGTTAATTATTCATGGTGATAAGCGAAGAAGACTTGTGCCGATATTCTCTTTTGCACGGGCACGTCGTTTCCTTGTTAGTGGTGGCATGGCTTTTCTTGCCCATGTTGTTGATACTCGAGATGAGCCACCATCCTTTCGTGAAATCCCGGTGGTAAGTGAATTTGAAGACGTTTTTTCGGATGAGTTATCGGGTGTTCCGACGGAAAGACAAGTTGAATTCCGCAT
The DNA here is from genome assembly GCF_046630445.1 of Rutidosis leptorrhynchoides. Classification (NCBI taxonomy): domain Eukaryota; kingdom Viridiplantae; phylum Streptophyta; class Magnoliopsida; order Asterales; family Asteraceae; genus Rutidosis; species Rutidosis leptorrhynchoides. The sequence continues at coordinate 244,237,391 of NC_092341.1, forward strand.
TGAGTTGGTTCCGGGGGCTACCCCCATTGCTAAAACTCCTTATCATTTAGCGACAATGGAAATGCAAGAGTTGTTAAATCAAACCCAAGAGCTACTTGAAAAAGGTTTTATCCGACCGAGTGCTTCGCCATGGGGCGCTCCAGTTTTGTTCGTGAAGAAGAAGGACGGTAGTATGCGGATGTGCATCGATTATCAGGAGTTGAATAAAGTGACGATCAAGAATCGTTATCCATTGCCTCGAATTGATGATTTGTTTGACCAACTCCAAGGTGCAACGTATATCTCAAAAATCGACCTACGGTCCGGCTATCATCAAATGCGGGTCCGTGAGGCAGACATCGAGAAAACGGCTTTTCGAATGCGTTATGGGCATTTTGAGTTTGTAGTTATGCCTTTTGGTCTTACGAATGCACCGACGGCATTCATGGATCTTATGAACCGAGTGTGCCAACCTATGTTGGACAAGTCGGTAATTGTGTTCATTAACGACATACTTCTCCAAATGTGAATTTTGGCAAAGGGAAGTTCAATTCCTTGGCCATATTGTGAACGAAAATGGTATTCAAGTAGACCTGGGGAAGATTGAGATGGTAAAGAGTTGGGGACGACCGACTAGGTCTACGGAAATCCGAAGTTTTCTCGGATTGGCCGGTTATTATCGTCGGTTTATCCAAGACTTTTCTAAGATCGCTTCTCCATTGACGAAATTGACGAGAAAGAACGCGAGGTTTAATTGGGAGAACGAGCAAGAAATTGCTTTTCAATTATTAAAAGTGAAGTTATGTCAAGCTCCGGTGTTAGTGTTGCCGGAATTGGTAGAAGACATGACGGTTTATTGTGATGCTTCTTTAAATGGGCTCGGGTGTGTTCTAATGCAAAGGGGTAAAGTCATTGCTTATGCATCTCGACAATTAAAGGAACACGAAACGAGATATCCGACTCATGATCTTGAGTTGGCGGCGGTTGTTCATGCATTGAAAATTTGGCGCCATTACTTGTATAGTGTCAAGTGTACGATTTATTCGGATCACAAGAGTTTGAAACATCTTTTTGATCAAAGAGATTTGAATTATCGTCAACGTAGATGGATGGATGTGGTGAAAGACTACGATTGTGAAATACTTTATCATCCGGGTAAGGCGAATGTGGTCGCGGATGCATTAAGTAGAAAGAGTCACCACCCGGCGTTACGATTGGGATTGTTACGTATGATTATTACTAACGATTTTCTTGAAAAACTTGGTGTGATTCAAATTGAAGCTTACATTCACAACAAGCATGCAGAACGAATTGCGGGGCAATCGGAATTCATTACTATGGGTTCGCGTGGTTTGTTGTCTTTTCAAGGAAGAGTGTGGGTGCCTAAGATGGGGAATTATCGACGAGTGCTACTTAATGAAGCACATAAGTCAAAGTATTCCATTCATCCGGGCGCGACGAAAATGTATCTCGATTTGAGAAAGGATTATTGGTGGCCGGGCATGAAACGTGATGTTTTTAAGTATGTTGAGCAATGTGTCACGTGTTTACAAGTTAAAGCCGAACACCAAAAGCCGTATGGTAAGTTACAACCGTTAGAAATCCAGAAGTGGAAATGGGAGCACATTACCATGGATTTCATCACAAAGTTACCTAAAACAGCGAGAACCCAAATCGATTCGATTTGGGTGATAGTTGATCGATTGACGAAGAGTGCTTTGTTTCTTCCCATTCGGGAGGCGATATCGTCGGAAACCTTGGCAACGTTGTTCATCAAGGAAGTGATATCAAGACACGGGGTTCCTATATCTATTATTTCGGATCGAGATACTTGTTTTACATCTCGGTTTTGGGAGAAGTTTCACGAATATATAGGTACACAATTGAAATTGAGCACAACATATCATCCACAAACGGACGGTCAAACCGAACGTACGAATCAAACATTAGAGGATATGTTACGGGCGTGTATTATTGATTTCGGTGGTAGTTGGGATGAGCACTTACCTTTGGTGGAATTCTCGTACAATAATAGTTATCATACTAGTATTGGGATGCCACCTTATGAGATGCTTTATGGGCGGAGGTGTCGAACTCCAATTTGTTGGGGTAAAGTGGGTCAAAGAGAAATCGGGAGTACCGATTTGGTTATAGAGATGAATAGCAAGATTGATATGATTCGGGATCATTTGAAAAAGGCGCAAGATAGACAAAAGTCGTATGCCGACAAGCGTAGACGAATGCTTAAGGTTTTGCCATGGAAAGGTATTATTCGGTTTCAAAAACAGGGAAAGTTAGCTCCTCGGTTTATTGGGCCATTTAAAGTTTTAGCTCGTGTTGGTGAAGTCTTGTATCATTTGGAATTACCCGAAGAGCTTGCGGGAATCCATAACACATTTCATGTTTCCCATCTCCGTAAGTGTCTTGCGGATGACTCATCTTGGGTACCGTTAGACGAGATTGAGCTAAACAATAAGTTAGAATATATTGAGGAGCCGATTGCCATACTCGATGAGAAGGTCAAAAGGTTGAGAAATAAAGAAGTGAGAACTTTTAAAGTTCAATGGCGTCGTAGTAAAGGTTCCGAGTTTAATTGGGAGCCCGAAGAATTCGTGTTGGTTTACCTTTCCTCTTGTCATGTAGCTTGGATCGCGAGGACGCCCTCCGATTCAAGTGGGGGAGAGTTTTAAGACCCTAATCTTCATTGTACAGCAGAATAAATAGAGTACATAAAGTGTGGGAATGATTGTGCAGTTAAACAGAAGACAGAGACTGATCTGAGCTTAGTGCGCTCAGCGCACACATAAGGGTGCGCGTGGCGCACTCTTCACTGTAGCCGGGTTCTGCTTGTTTTATTCAGATATTTTGATGGGTATTTTGGTAATTTCACATGTAGACGAGTTAAAGGCCAGTAGGTCAGTTTGTGGAGTATCATTCACTCCATTTTCAACAACCTTATCTTCTTCACTTTAATTTTAGAGAGAGAGTGTGTGATTTCTTGAGTGAGAAAGCTTAAATCCAAGAGGAAGAAGTTGTTCTCGGGCCAAAGTACGGGTATTAAAGTCGTTCATCTACTCACTAGCTACGTTGTGGTTGTAGTGGTCAGCTCTAATCTTGATTTCCTTGTTTTAAATTTGTGTAAGGGTTAGGGTTTGGGATAGTGATGAACATAAAACCCATATTTGATGATTTTGGGTGTTCTTGGGTAAGATTGAGTCATGAAGACTCAATGGTAACTAACCTAGGGTTTCAAAGTGGTAATTGATGTTTATGAGTCCTAATTGGTTAGTTAATTACTAGCACACCTAGCTAATTGGTAAATGGGTGTTAGTTGGGTTAGTGGATGACCCGAAATGGGTGTGTTGACTTTAAATGAGTCAAAGGGGTTAATGATTGACCTAGTTGGGGATTATGGGTATGAATTACCCTAATTATATTATAGTTAGTATTGTTGGACCTTAGTCACTAGCTTTTAAGTGATTAATGGTGGTCTTGACCCTTAAGGGCGGTTTTGGTGAAAATGGGGCATTTAATGCATTAAGTGATTAAATGCACATAAGTGAATTGTTGCTATTTAGTCCAACTAGATTATGTGTTGATCGAAGTACTTATTATATTAGGTACTTTGCTTTGAAGCTTGCGGAAGTATAAAATCGTCACCGAATCGTTAAGGTGAGTGGAATAATTATATGCGTAGATATATAATGTATTTATTTGTGGTAGCGTGAGATGTGAAGTTTCGAAGTGTTAAGGTACCACGTTTCACATGACGAGTGAAGCATCAAGGTGTTAAGGTGCCACTCTAAGTAATTGGCGGGTGAAGTATCGAGGTGTTAAGATGCCACCTAGAGGTGAATCATCTAGGTGTTAAGATACCACCTAGGAGTGAAGTGTCAAGTAAAATAAAGGGTGAAGTATCGAGGTGTTAAGATGCCACCCGAGGGTTTAGTGATACGAGGTGTTAAGTACGCTAACGGATGTTATGAACACCGATGGCCTTTCGCGAGCGCCATTCCCTTGTACGATTGGTTAACCATGGTTTTTGTGTTGTAAGCGAAAGCATATTATATTTTTCGAGTTATATATATTTATGCGATTGTTATGCTAGCTTGTGGTATTGGAGGTTGGTAGCCTCGTATAGATGATAAGCTAATTGTGTTGCTAGCATGTATGCGGTATGTGTATGAGTGTTTGCAAGTAGGTATATTATATATGTATGTGTATAATTATTGCATTCACTAAGATTTAGCTTACCCTCTCGTTGTTTATCTTTTTATAGGCTCCGGCGTTGACAAGGGTAAGGGCATTCGGTTGGATTAGAGATCCCGCTTGTTGTTTAGGGGACGCTTTTGGGATGTGATAGCTTTTGGAGTTTGACCGAGACTTGGGTAGTTTAACCCCCAAACACCATGCTCATAGTGTCGTTTGGGAAATTAAACTCTTATGGTCGAACTTGTATGTTTTGAACGAAACTAGTAAAATGGCCGTTGTGGGCCCCGTTTTGTAAAACTCATTTTATTATTGAATCGTGTGAGTTTTAACTATTATAACATGTTGTGAAAAGTGTTTCGTCTAATTATGTCGGGAAGTGGGAGATCTTTTTTTGAAAATTTGCAAAACCGGACAGAACTGATTGGGGCCTGTGCGCGCCACGCACCCTGAGGTGGTGCGCGTGGCGCACTCTACTGTTATAAATTTTTTTTTGTTTCGCGTGTTCGGTTGGTTATGGTTTGGGTTGTTACAAGTGGTATCAGAGCATGGTTTAAGGGATTTAGGCGACTTGAGATAGGTGCCTAGACTTAGACTTATTTGTGTGTGCACTTTATGCGGGACTTGTAGGAGACGGGTCGGACCAGGAGTTGATTAGTGCTTAGATTTATGTGAATTAACCTTGCACTAATTGTTTGTGTTGTTTTAGCAATCATCAAGTGAAATAGACGTTGTACTAGCGAGTTAATGCGACGTGCTCGCGTAACAACGATTAGCTACCGTCGTTACGGGTTCAAATCGTGTCAAACAAGCGATGTACGATGATTGTTGAGCAAGATGGGGTAGTGTGGTGTATATGTATATACATATGTGTTAAGTCCTTTCGTTTCGTTGCTTAATTTACTTCGTTTTATAGAATGAAGATGAGAAATGGACACGACACCAATGACGGAAGTACGAATGAGGACGTTGAACTCACGGCCAAGGTTGAGGCCATCTTTAAAAGGCTTAAAAGGATGTTCTTGACGATGTTCGAAAGGTTTTCCAGGAGTTGGTTGATTGGAAAGTAACCGAAATGATAAATGAGCGAATGAATGCCACGATCGAGGAGGCATTAGAAGCTAGAAACATTCATCCTCATGGTGAAAGGGGTGATGGTAACGGTGTGAATGGAAGGCGGGACTTTCATTACAAAAATTTCAAGGATGCTCAACCCCCGATGTTTAATGGGGTACGAGATCCGTTGAAAAGCACATGTTGGATTTTTGATATCGAGGGAGCTTTCCGTACCGCGGAATGTCCTCCCGAGAAGAAGGCTAGGTATGGTTCTAGTATGTTGCGGGAAGAAGCTAAGTTGTGGTGGGATGATAAAATCAACTTATATGGTGAGGAGCAATGTATGAGTTTGACGTGGGAAGAGTTTAAGAAGGAATTTTTCAAAGAATACCGAACTTCTTCCGATCTTGATAGAATCCGGGACGAGTTGCACAATTTGCAACAAGGTTCAATGGACTTGGTTACTCTCAAGTCTAGCTTCTTGGCAAAGACTCGTTTTTTTCCGGAATATGTTGGTGACGATCACAAGCTAATGAAAGATTTATACCGTACCATGAATGATGAGTTCAAGGGTAAGATTAGTCGAGGAGCGGCTAAGTCTTTTGATGAGTTATTTGAGTTGGCTCGGGGTTTTGAGCCGGAGGTTCCAAGGAAAAGTGATTTCACTTTTTCTAAAAGAAAGTTTGAAGGTTCTAGTCATTCTAACTTTTCAAACAAGAAGAACAAGAACAAGAAGGGTTCCGGAAGTGTCAATAGCGTGAAGAAGGGCGTTTCCGGTGGTTTTTCTTATACGTGCTACAATTGTGGGCAAGCGGGTCATATGGCTCGTGATTGTCCGAAACCATCTTTCGGAAACAAGCTCACTTGTGTTAATTGCGGTAAAGAAGGGCATAAGAAACTGGAGTGTCCCGATTTGCGAAACGATAATGTTAAGCGTCTAGAGAAGGCGGCGGGTACGGATAGGGGTCGCAACTATTTGACGATGAATGATGAAGCCAAGCAATCCAACAAAGTTGTCTCAGGTACCTTTATGGTTAACTCTAATCCGGCAAGAATTCTATTTAATAGCGGTACAAATTTGTCGTTTGTGTCACCAAAATTTGTGTCTAAACTTAATAGACCGTTAGCTAAGTTAAGTCATCCGATAGAAGTCGAAATAGCGGACAGCAAAACGGTGCTAGTGGTTGATGTGTGTAAAAATTGTGATGTTGTGTTTGGTGTCGAAAACTTTAAAATTGATCTCATCCCGATGACTTTGGGCGATTTTGATATTGTTGTTGGTATGGATTGGCTCGATTATAATATAGCCGATATTGCATGCCATGAAAAATTTATTCGGGTGAAAACCCCAAGTGGGGGAGAGTTAATTATTCATGGTGATAAGCGAAGAAGACTTGTGCCGATATTCTCTTTTGCACGGGCACGTCGTTTCCTTGTTAGTGGTGGCATGGCTTTTCTTGCCCATGTTGTTGATACTCGAGATGAGGCACCATCCATTCGTGAAATCCCAGTGGTAAGTGAATTTGAAGACGTTTTTTCGGATGAGTTACCGGGTGTTCCGGCGGAAAGACAAGTTGAATTCCGCATTGAGTTGGTTCCGGGGGCTACCCCCATTGCTAAAACTCCTTATCATTTAGCGCCAATGGAAATGCAAGAGTTGTTAAATCAAACCCAAGAGCTACTTGAAAAAGGTTTTATCCGACCGAGTGCTTCGCCATGGGGCGCTCCGGTTTTGTTCGTGAAGAAGAAGGACGGTAGTATACGGATGTGCATCGATTATCGGGAGTTGAATAAAGTGACGATCAAGAATCGTTATCCATTGCCTCGGATTGACGATTTGTTTGACCAACTTCAAGGTGCAACGTATATCTCAAAAATCGACCTACAGTCCGGCTATCACCAAATGCGTGTCCGTGAGGAAGACATCGAGAAAACGGCTTTTCGAACACGTTATGGGCATTTTGAGTTTGTAGTTATGCCTTTTGGTCTTACGAATGCACTGGAAGCATTCATGGATCTTATGAACCGAGTGTGCCAACCTATGTTGGACAAGTCAGTAATTGTGTTCATTGACGACATACTTGTCTATTCGAAGAGTATGAAGGAACATGAACATCATTTGCGGAGTGTGTTAAAGACGTTGCGGAAGGAGAAGTTGTATGCTAAATTCTCTAAATGTGAATTTTGGCTAAGGGAAGTTCAATTCCTTGGCCATATTGTGAACGAAAATGGTATTCAAGTAGACCCGGGGAAGATTGAGATGGTAAAGAGTTGGGGACGACCGACTACGCCTACGGAAATTCGAAGTTTTCTCGGATTGGCCGGTTATTATCGTCGGTTTATCCAAGACTTTTCTAAGACCGCTTCTCCATTGACGAAATTGACGAGAAAGAACGCGAGGTTTAATTGGGAGAACGAGCAAGAAATTGCTTTTCAATTGTTAAAAGAGAAGTTATGTCAAGCTCCGGTGTTAGTGTTGCCGGAAGGGGTAGAAGACATGACGGTTTATTGTGATGCTTCGTTAAATGGGCTCGGGTGTGTTCTAATGCAAAGGGGTAAAGTCATCGCTTATGCATCTCGACAATTAAAGGAACACAAAACGAGATATCTGACTCATGATCTTGAGTTGGCGGCGGTTGTTCATGCGTTGAAAATTTGGCGCCATTACTTGTATGGTGTCAAGTGTACGATTTATTTAGATCACAAGAGTTTGAAATATCTTTTTGATCAAAGAGATTTGAATTATCGTTAACGTAGATGGATGGATGTGATGAAAGACTACGATTGTGAAATACTTTATCATCCGGGTAAGACGAATGTGGTCGCGGATGCGTTAAGTAGAAAGAGTCACCACCCGTCGTTACGATTGGGATTGTTACGTATGATTATTACTAACGATTTTCTTGAAAAACTTGGTGTGATTCAAATTGAACCTTACGTTCACAACAAGCATGCGGAACGAATTGCGGGGCAATCGGAATTCATTACTATGGGTTCGCGTGGTTTGTTGTCTTTTCAAGGAAGAGTGTGGGTGCCTAAGATGGGGGATTATCGACGAGTGCTACTTGATGAAGCACATAATTCAAAGTATTCCATTCATCCGAGCGCGACAAAAATGTATCTCGATTTGAGAAAGGATTATTGGTGGCCGGGCATGAAACGTGATGTTGTTAAGTATGTTGAGCAATGTGTCACGTGTTTACAAGTTAAAGCTGAACACCAAAAGCCGTATGGTAAGTTACAAACGTTAGAAATCCCGAAGTGGAAATGGGAGCACATTACCATGGATTTCATCACAAAGTTACCTAAAACGGCGAGAACCCAATTCGATTCAATTTGGGTGATAGTTGATCGATTGATGAAGAGTGTTTTGTTTCTTCACATTCGGGAAGCGATATCGTCAGAAACCTTGGCAAAGTTGTTCATCAAGGAAGTGATATCGAGACACGGGGTTCCTATATCTATTATTTCGGATCGAGATACCAGTTTTACATCTCGGTTTTGGGAGAAGTTTCACGAAGATATGGGTACACAATTGAAATTGAGCACGGCGTATCATCCTCAAACGGACGGTCAAACCGAATGTACGAATCAAACATTGGAGGATATGTTACGGGCGTGTATTATTGATTTCGGTGGTAGTTGGGATGAGCACTTACCTTTGGTGGAATTCTCGTACAATAATAGTTATCATACTAGTATTGGGATGCCACCTTATGAGATGCTTTATGGGCGGAGGTGTCGAACTCCAATTTGTTGGGGTGAAGTGGGTCAAAGAGAAATCGAGAGTACCGATTTGGTTATAGAGATGAATAGCAAGATTGATATGATTCGGGATCATTTGAAAAAGGAGCAAGATAGACAAAATTCGTATGCCGACAAGCGTAGACGAATGATCGAATTTCAAGAAGGTGACATGGTGATGCTTAAGGTTTTGCCATGGAAAGGTATTATTCGGTTTTGAAAACGGGAAAAGTTAGCTCCTCGGTTTATTGGCCCATTTAAAGTTTTAGCTCGTGTTGGTGAAGTCGCGTATCATTTGGAATTACCCGAAGAGCTTGCGGGGATCCATAATACATTTCATGTTTCTCATCTCTGTAAGTGTCTTGTGGATGACTCATCTTGGGTACCGTTAGACGAGATTGAGCTAAACAATAAGTTAGAATATATTGAGGAGCCGATTGCCATACACGATGAGAAGGTCAAAAGGTTGAGAAAGAAAGAAGTGAGAACTTTTAAAGTTCAATGGCGTCATAGTAAAGGTTCCGAGTTTACTTGGGAGCCCGAAGAATTCGTGTTGGTTTACCTTCCCTCTTATCATGTGGCTTGGATCGCGAGGACGCGCTCCGATTCAAGTGGGGGAGAGTTGTAAGACCCTAATCTACATTGTACAACAGAATAAATAGAGTACATAAAGTGTGGGAATGATTGTGCAGTTAAACAGAAGACAGAGACTGATCTGAGCTTAGTGCGCTCAGCGCACACATAAGGGTGCGCGTGGCGCACTCTTCACTGTAGCCGGGTTCTGCTCGTTTTATTCAGATATTTTGATGGGTATTTTGGTAATTTCACTTGTGGACCAGTTAAAGGCTAGTAGGTCAGTTTGTGGAGTATCATTCACTCCATTTTCAACAACCTTATCTTCTTCACTTTAATTTTAGAGAGAGAGTGTGATTTCTTGAGTGAGAAAGCTTAAATTCAAGAGGAAGAAGTTGTTCTCGGGCCAAAGTGCGGGTATTAAAGTCGTTCATCTACTCACTAGCTACGTTGTGGTTGTAGTGGTAAGCTCTAATCTTGATTTCCTTGTTTTAAATTTGTGTAAGGGTTAGGTTTTGGGATAGTGATGAACATAAAACCCATATTTGATGATTTTGGGTGTTCTTGGGTAAGATTGAGTCATGAAGACTCAATGGTAACTAACCTAGGGTTTCAAAGTGGTAATTGATGTTTATGGGTCCTAATTGGTTAGTTAATTACTAGCACACCTAGCTAATTGGTAAATGGGTGTTAGTTGGGTTAGTGGATGACTCGAAATGGGTGTGGTGACTTTAAATGAGTCAAATGGGTTAATGATTGACCTAGTTGGGGATTATGGGTATGAATTACCCTAATTATGTTATAGTTAGTGTTGTTGGACCTTAATCACTACCTTTTAAGTGATTAATGGTGATCTTGACCCTTAAGGGCGATTTTGGTGAAAATGGGGCTTTTAATGCATTAAGTCATTAAATGCACATAAGTGAATTGTTGGTATTTAGTCCAACTAGATTATGTGTTGATCGAAGTACTTATTATATTAGGTACTTTGCTTTGAAACTTGCGGAAGTATAAAACCGTCATCGAATCGTTAAGGTGACTGGAATAATTATATGCGTAGATATATAATGTATTTATTTGTGGTAGCGAGAGATGTGAAGTGTCGAAGTGTTAAGGCACCACGTTTCACGTGACGAGTGAAGCGTCGAGGTGTTAAGGTGCCACTCTAAGTAATTGGCGGGTGAAGTATCGAGGTGTTAAGATGCCACCTAGAGGTGAAGCATCGAGTTGTTAAGATGCCACCTAGGAGTGAAGTGTCGAGGTGTTAAGACACCACTCTAAGTAAAATAAAGGGTGAAGTATCGAGGTGTTAAGATGCCACCCGAGGGTTTAGTGATACGAGGTGTTAAGTACACTAACGGATGTTATGAACACCGATGGCCTTTCGCGAGCGCCATTCCCTTGTACGATTGGTTAACCATGGTTTTTGTGTTGTAAGCGAAAGCATATTATATTGTTCGAGTTATATATATTTATGCGATTGTTATGCTAGCTTGTTGTTTTGGAGGTTGGTAGCCTCGTATTGATGATAAGCTAATTGTGTTGCTAGCATGTATGCGGTATGTGTATGAGTGTTTGCAAGTAGGTATATTATATATGTATGTGTATAATTATTGCATTCACTAAGCTTTAGCTTACCCTCTCGTTGTTTATCTTTTTATAGGCTCCGGCGTTGACAAGGGTAAGGGCATTCAGTTGGATTAGAGATCCCGCTTGTTGTTTAGGGGACGCTTTTGGGATGTGATAGCTTTTGGAGTTTGACCGAGACTTGGGTAGTTTAACCCCCAAACACCATGCTCATAGTGTCGTTTTGGAAATTAAACTCTTTTCAAGGAAGAGTGTGGGTGCCTAAGATGGGAGATTATCGACGAGTGCTACTTGATGAAGCACATAAGTTAAAGTATTCCATTCATCCGGGCGCGACGAAAATGTATCTCGATTTGAGAAAGGATTATTGGTGGCCGGGCATGAAACGTGATGTTGTTAAGTATGTTGAGCAATGTGTCACGTGTTTACAAGTTAAAGCCGAACACCAAAAGCCGTATGGTAAGTTACAACCGTTAGAAATCCCGAAGTGGAAATGGGAGTACATTACCATAGATTTCATCACAAAGTTACCTAAAACGGCGAGAACCCAATTCGATTCGATTTGGGTGATAGTTGATCGATTGATGAAGAATGCTTTGTTTCTTCCCATTCGGGAAGCGATTTCGTCGGAAACCTTGGCAAAGTTGTTCATCAAGGAAGTGATATCGAGACACGGAGTTCCTATATCTATTATTTCGGATCGAGATACCCATTTTACATCTCAGTTTTGGGAGAAGTTTCACGAAGATATGGGTACACAATTGAAATTGAGCACGGCGTATCATCCTCAAACGGACGGTCAAACCGAACGTACGAATCAAACATTGGAGGATATGTTACGGGCGTGTATTGTTGATTTCGGTGGTAGTTGGGATGAGCACTTACCTTTGGTGGAATTCTCGTACAATAATAGTTATCATACTAGTATTGGGATGCCACCTTATGAGATGCTTTATGGGCGGAGGTGTCGAACTCCAATTTGTTGGGGTGAAGTGGGTCAAAGAGAAATCGGGAGTACCGATTTGGTTATAGAGACGAATAGCAAGATTGATATGATTCGGGATCATTTGAAAAAGTCACAAGATAGACAAAAGTCGTATGCCGACAAGCGTAGACGAATGATCGAATTTCAAGAAGGTGACATGGTGATGCTTAAGGTTTTTCCATGGAAAGGTATTATTCGGTTTCGAAAACGAGGAAAGTTAGCTCCTCGGTTTATTCGGCCATTTAAAGTTTTAGCTCGTGTTGGTGAAGTCGCGTATCATTTGGAATTACCCGAAGAGCTTGCGGGGTTCCATAATACATTTCTTGTTCCCATCTCCGTAAGTGTCTTGTGGATGACTCATCTTGGGTACCGTTAGACGAGATTGAGCTAAACAATAAGTTAGAATATATTGAGGAGCCGATTGCCATACTCGATGAGAAGGTCAAAAGGTTGAGAAATAAAGAAGTGAGAACTTTTAAAGTTCAATGGCGTCGTAGTAAAGGTTCCGAGTTTACTTGGGAGCCCGAAGAATTCGTGTTGGTTTACCTTCCCTCTTCTCATGTGACTTGGATCGCGAGGACGCGCTCCGATTCAAGTGGGGGAGAGTTGTAAGACCCTAATCTTCATTGTACAGCAGAATAAATAGAGTACTGATAATGCTAAAAACGAACATATATTTCATAGCATTATCCCTCAAGAAAGACAAGCTTTTAGTTGTAATTGTTCTATTTACAAGTGATATTCGTTTAAATAATAAAAGGTGAAGACAAAAGACAGATTCGATGAATTGAAGACGCAAACAACCAAAAAGCTCAAAAGTACAAATTACAATCAAAGTGGTTCCAATTATTGATGAGAAACGTCTCGAAATTACAAGAGTACAAGACGCAAAATGCAAAATACAAGATATTAAATTGTACGCAAGGACGTTCGAAAATCCGGAACCGGGACCAGAGTCAACTCCCAACGCTCGACGCAACGGACTAAAAATTACAAGTCAACTATGCACATAAATATAATATAATATTTAAATAATTCTTAAAATTATTTATATATTATATTTATTTATTAAACCGTCGGCAAATAAACAAACAAAGAAATGTGAGCTGGAAAAGTAGGCCATGCGATCGCAAGGCCAAGCAGTGTTAAATCCATGCGATTGCATGGCAGTAGGTACCTGGCCACATCTATAAATTTCAGCGTTTTCGGACGAATTTTTTACACTTTTTCAATTCATCTATCTCTCTATCTCACTCGTATAATATATATAAATATATATATATATATATATATATATATATATATATATATATATATATATATATATATATATATATATATATATATATATATATATATATATATATTATAATTTTAATTTTAATTTTAAATTCTAATAATAAGGGTATGTTAGCGAATGTTGTAAGGGTGTAAGTCGAAATTCTGTCCGTGTAACGCTACGCTATTTTTAATCATTGTAAGTTATGTTCAACCTTTTTAAATTAATGTCTCGTAGCTAAGTTATTATTATGCTTATTTAATGCCGAAGTAATCGTGATGTTGGACTAAATATTAAAATTGGGTAATTGGGCTTTGGACCATAATTGGGGTTTAGACAAAAGAACGACACTTGTGGAAATTAGACTATGGGCTATTAATGGGCTTGATATTAACTAAATGATACCTCGTTAATTTAATATATAGACTAATAATTTGACGTATTTATATATAACCACATACGCTTGACTGGGTACGGTGGGCGGGATATCTATAAATACCAATAATTGTTCATTTTACCGGACACGGGATCGGATTAATAGTTAATAGACTTGTTGAAACAGGGGTGGATTACATTCAAGGGTAATTGGTGTAATTGTTAACAAAGTAGTAAAACCTTGGACTACACGCAGTCGATAACCTGGTGTATTCATTAAACAAAGTATTAAGACCTTGTTACAATTCGAATCCCCAATTAGTTGGAATATTTGACTTCGGGAATAAGAATAATTTGACGAAGACTTTCGCATTTTATGATTATGACTGATGGACTATTATGGACAAATCCGTATGAACATATCGAATAATCCAGGACAAAGGACAATTAACCCATGGTAATAAACTAAAATCAACACGTCAAACATCATGATTACGGAAGTTTAAATCAGCATAATTTCTTTATTTCATATTTAATTGCACTTTTAATTATCGCACTTTTATTTACTTTCATTGTATTTAATTGCACTTTTAATTATCGTACTCTTTAATTATCGCAATTTTATTTTATCGCACTTTTATTTATCGCAATTTCATTATCATTATTTACTTTACGCTTTAATTTAAGTTATATTTATTTTACATTAGGTTTTAACTGCGACTAAAGTTTTTAAATCGACAAACCGGTCATTAAACGGTAAAAAACCCCCTTTTATAATAATAATACTACTTATATATATATATATTTATATATTTACAAATATAGTTTTAAAAATATAGCGTTAAACTTGGCTAAAGATCTCTGTGGAACGAACCGGACTTACTAAAAACTACACTACTGTACGATTAGGTACACTACCTATAAGTGTTGTAGCAAGGTTTAGGTATATCCACTCTATAAATAAATAAATAACTTGTGTAAAATTGTATCGTATTTAATAGTTTTACGTAGTAAAAATATAACTATTTTGTATACACCTCTACGCACATCAAGTACATAAAGTGTGGGAATGATTGTGCAGTTAAACAGAAGACAGAGACTGATCTGAGCTTATTGCGCTCAGCGCACACATAAGGGTGCGCGTGGCGCACTCTTCACTGTAGCCGGGTTCTGCTTGTTTTATTAAGATATTTTTATGGGTATTTTGGTAATTTCACCTGTGGACGAGTTAAAGGCCAGTAGGTCAGTTTGTTGAGTATCATTCACTCCATTTTTAACAACCTTATCTTCTTCACTTTAATTTTAGAGAGAGAGTGTGATTTCTTGAGTGAGAAAGCTTAAATCCAAGAGGAAGAAGTTGTTCTCGGGCCAAAGTGCGGGTATTAAAGTCATTCATCTACTCACTAGCTACGTTGTGGTTGTAGTGGTAAGCTCTAATCTTGATTTCCTTATTTTAAATTTGTGTAAGGGTTAGGGTTTGGGATAGTGATGAACATAAAACCCATATTTGATGATTTTGGGTGTTCTTGGGTAAGATTGAGTCATGAAGACTCAATGGTAACTAACCTAGGGTTTCAAAGTGGTAATTGATGTTTATGAGTCCTAATTGGTTAGTTAATTACTAGCACACCTAGCTAATTGGTAAATGGGTGTTAGTTGGGTTAGTGGATGACCCGAAATGGGTGTGTTGACTTTAAATGAGTCAAAGGGGTTAATGATTGACCTAGTTGGGGATTATGGGTATGAATTACCCTAATTATGTTATAGTTAGTGTTGTTGGACCTTAATCACTAGCTTTTAAGTGATTAATGGTGGTCTTGACCCTTAAGGGCGGTTTTGGTGAAAATGGGGCATTTAATGCATTAAGTCATTAAATGCACATAAGTGAATTGTTGGTATTTAGTCCAACTAGATTCTGTGTTGATCGAAGTACTTATTATATTAGGTACTTTGCTTTGAAGCTTGTGTAGATATATAATGTATTTATTTGTGGTAGCGAGAGATGTGAAGTGTCGAAGTGTTAAGGCACCACGTTTCACGTGACGAGTGAAGCATCGAGGTGTTAAGGTGCCACTCTAAGTAATTGGCGGGTGAAGTATCGAGGTGTTAAGATGCCACCTAGAGGTGAAGCATCGAGGTGTTAAGATGCCACCTAGGAGTGAAGTGTCGAGGTGTTAAGACACAACTCTAAGTAAAATAAAGGGTGAAGTATCGAGGTGTTAAGATGCCACCCGAGGGTTTAGTGATACGAGGTGTTAAGTACACTAACGAATGTTATGAACACCGATGGCCTTTCACAAGCGCCATTCCCTTGTACGATTGGTTAACCATGGTTTTTGTGTTGTAAGCGAAAGTATATTATATTGTTCGAGTTATATATATTTATGCGAATGTTATGCCAGCTTGTGGTATTGGAGGTTGGTAGCCTCGTATTGATGATAAGCTAATTGTGTTGCTAGCATGTATGCGGTATGTGTATGAGTGTTTGCAAGTAGGTATATTATATATGTATGTGTATAATTATTGCATTCACTAAGCTTTAGCTTACCCTCTCGTTGTTTATCTTTTTATAGGCTCCGGCGTTGACAAGGGTAAGGGCATTCGGTTGGATTAGAGATCTCGCTTGTTGTTTAGGGGACGCTTTTGGGATGTGATAGCTTTTGGAGTTTGACCGAGACTTGGGTAGTTTAACCCCCAAACACCATGCTCATAGTGTCTTTTGGGAAATTAAACTCTTATGGTCGAACTTGTATGTTTTGAACGAAACTCGTAAAACAGCCGTTGTGGGCCCCGTTTTGTAAAACTCATTTTATTATTGAATCGTGTGAGTTTTAACTATTATAACATGTTGTGAAAAGTGTTTCGTCTAATTATGTCGGGAAGTGGGAGATCTTTATTTGAAAATTTGCAAAACCGAACAGAACTGATTGGGGCCTGTGCACGTCGCGCACCCTGAGTTGGTGCGCGTGGCGCACTCTACTGTTATAAAAAAAAAATTTGTTTCGCGTGTTCGGTTGGTTATTGGTTTGGGTTTTTACATTCGGGTTAGTCGGAAGTGATGGCTTAGGGAAGGTGTTAGGGTTTGTGTTATGATAACGTTACCTAAAACCGCAAGGAGTGTTGAGTGACTATTTCGACTGTGCGGGTTAGTATTTGTACATTGTGTATTAAGAAGATAATACACTTGAGAGTGACTTTTGGATGTGTATGAAGATGACCCTCATTTCAGCTCAAGTTACATCTATTTATACATGTGAGTTTTTGTCCCTTAGTGCCACGTAAGGGGACAAAGAGACATGTTAGTGCTACGATGTTTTGTTTGTGTCCTTTTATTTCATAAAGCTACAAAAGGTGCTGTCATTATCTTAGTGCTGGCCCGTATGCCTTGCTGTCCTTTTTCAGCCGTTATAAAGTGTCAGGATCGTACCAACCGGCCACATTATCCTTTTTGTTTTAGTGTCACCATTTTATATCTTTCACCTTGTGTATGCAATCTCAGTGGCTCCATGTTTATACTGCGCATTCGTCGTCAAATTCGCCCCGTCAGAACTTTTATGCAACTGAGGTGCATTATGTGCATCATCACGAACTTGCGCGACTATTGTGAGGCTATGCGCGCCATTAGGATGTTGCGCAATTGGATGTGCATCTATGCGCATCATTATTGTGAGGCTATGCGCGCCATTAAGATGTTGCACAATTGGATGTGCAGCTATGTGCATCATTAAGTCCCCCCAGTTCTATATTACGCTCAATTTATTACGCGTGATGTAGAACTCTAATCATGACATAAAGTGCGCTGAATGATGCATTTAATGCTAAGGTGGTTTTTTCGGCTTGTCAGTCTGGAAAATATGCACAACTGTCAACACAACCGCCGCCCTCGCACGTTTACTGTTGCATGTCAGACTTACCTTCGCTGGATTTGCGACACGTGTACGGTGATGACGCGTTTTCCCTTTTTCCACGTTTTCCACTCAAATTTTTCCCTATAAATAGCTTCATACCTTTTCACAAAAAACTTTACCCCCTACAAATCTTCTTTCTTCTTCTCTTTTATGCATTTGATTCAACGCTTATTTCTTGCTTTACTTTCTTCGCTTCTACCATCATCAGGTTAGACTCCTTATACATGCTTCTCTTTTTATTTGGAACACAATGTGTTCCTCTACTTCTGTTGCTGAGAGCAAAAATGTTGGGGAGATCTCTTCTGTTATCACTCGTGAGGATCTTGAGATTATGAGGGACTATCCCCTAATTCGCGCTCTAAAGCATGTTGCTCCCAAATGTAAACAATGCGCCAACGATCCCCCTTCTAATAAAATTACATTCGCTATCCTTCTACCGAATTTTTCCTATCCGTACTCCATTTTTTTGGTATTGGCGCTGGGCAGCTTCATCCCTATAGCGCATGCCGCATTTCCTTTTTCAAGATGTGGTGCAGGGGGGGCATAACTTTGTCCCCATAGTTAATTTGTTTAGGAATATGTATTCCTACCAATCACATGAAAACAGTTGGTATTCTTATAGGGAGCGCATGAAGTTTGTTCAGCCTACCAAGGCTGGCATGCGCGAGAAGTGGAAGAACTCTTTCTTCTTTGTTGATAATATCTTTATTCCGGATTCTTGCGCGAGAGCGCGAACGGCACTCTGGTGCCGACAAGAGTTTGAACGATAAGCCTACAAATGACTCCGGATGAGGATCGTATGTTCCGTCTTTGCATTCGCAAGCAACTTCCTGCGCACATATATGAGAATGACATTCTTCGCGCTGGTCAAGTTTGCACGCATCCCCCCAATGCACCTATCTTTATGTACCATGGACAGGGTATGTTGGATAGCGCGTATTTGTTTTTAAAATTTATAATATTAACTGCTATTTGTTAATTGTGTCAACTGACCTTGACTTGTTTTTGATTTTCAGTCATGCCGATCATTATTGTTCTAGAGGACGAGGAGTTGGATGAGATCACGGCTGCTCACGAAGGTGAGGTGATCGAGGAGCTGCACATTAAGGGGACGTCCCTCCTCCTGTTAGTGGCGAAGCAGATGCGCCTGAGAGAGGTGATCCTCCCTTTGAGGAGGGAGTCCCTCACATTGACGAGGAGGTCAACGATCATAAAACTAGGGTTAGCACTCCCCCTGCTGAAAGTCAGGGGAACTCTGTTGATCAAGACACTTCTTTAAAAAAGAAGAAAAAACGCAAACATGCTGATAAGGGTGGAGAAAAGTCCCACAAGAAGAAGAAGAAGAAGAAGAAGAAGAAGACTGGTAAGTATTTTTCGTTTCTCATGACTTCTTATAATTGTCGTTGGTTTACTCATCATATTTTCTAACGCGTGAAATGTCCCGTTCATATTGATTATAAACGTTCCATATTAATTAATTTCATCGCGAGGTTTTGACCTCTATATGAGACGTTTTTCAAAGACTGCATTCATTTTTAAAACAACCATAACCTTTATTTTATCGATAAAGTTTTAAAAATCATTACATAGATTATCAAATAATGATAATCTAAAATATACCGTTTACACACGACAATTACATAATGATTTATATTAAGAATATATTACATTAAAAATAAGTTTCTTGAATGCAGTTTTTACACAATATCTTACAAGCATGGACTCCAAATCTTGTCCTTATTTTAGTATGCAACAGCGGAAGCTCTTAATAATCACCTGAGAATAAACATGCTTAAAACGTCAACAAAAATGTTGGTGAGTTATAGGTTTAACCTATATATTATCAAATCATAATAATAGACCACAAGATTTCATATTTCAATACATCCCATACATAGAGATAAAAAACATTCATACGGTGAACACCTGGTAACCGACATTAACAAGATGCATATAGAATATCCCCATCATTCCGGGACACCCATCGGACATGATAAAATCGAAGTACTAAAGCATTCCAAATTCCAGAATGGGGCTTGTTGGGCCCGATAGATCTATCTTTAGGATTCGCGTCAATTTGGGGGTCTGTTCCCAAATTCTTAGGCTACCAAGCTAAAAAGGGGCATATTCGGCTTCGATCATTCACCCATATAAAGTAGTTTCATTTACTTGTGTCTATTTCGTAAAATATTTATAAAATTACATGTATTCTCATCCCAAAATATTAGATTTTAAAAGTGGGACTATAACTCACTTTCACAGATTTTTACTCCGTCGGGAAGTAAGACTTGGCCACTGGTCGATTCACGAACCTATAACAAATATGTACATATACATCAAAGTATGTTCAAAATATATTTATAACATTTTTAATACGTTTTACTGTTTTAAGTTTATTAAGTCAGCTGTCCTCATTAGTAACCTACAACTAGTTGTCCATAGTTAGATGTACAGAAATAAATCGATATATATTATCTTGGATCAATCCACGACCCAGTGTATATACGTCTCAGGCTAGATCACAACTCAAAGTATATATATTTTTGGAATCAACCTCAACCCTGTATAGCTAACTCCAACATTACTGCATATAGATTGTCTATGGTTGTTCCAAATAACATATATACATGGGTCGATATGATTTGTCAAAACATTTGCATACGTGTCTATGGTATCCCAAGATTACATAATATATTAGAATACATGTATAATACAATATGAATTAGCTAGGATATGATTAATATAGATTTGTTACCAATTTTCACGTAGCTACAACAAGCAAAAATATCCAATCTTGTTTTACCCATAACTTCTTCGTTTAAATCCATTTTGAGTGAATCTAATTGCTATGGTTTCATATTAAACTTAAGTTTATGAATCTATACAGAAAAATTATAAGTTTATTTTCAAAAATATAGGTTACAAGTCAGTTTTGTAAAGGTAGTCATTTCAGTCGAAAGAACGACGTCTAGATGACCATTTTGGAAAACATACTTCCACATTGAGTTTAATCATGATTTTTGGATATAGTTTCATGTTCATAATAAAAATCATTTTCCCAGAAGAACAACTTTTAAATCAAAGTTTATCATAGTTTTTAATTATCAAACCCAAAACAGTCCGCGGTGTTACTACGACGGCGTATGTCCGGTTTTTCGTGTTTTCAAGTTTTAAATCATTAAGTTAGCATATCATATAGATATAGAACATGTGTTTAGTTGATTTTAAAAGTCAAGTTAGAAGTATTAACTTTATTTGTGAACAATTTTAGAATTAACTAAACTATGTTCTAGTGATTACAAGTTTAAATCTTTGAATAAGATAGTTTTATATGTATGAATCGAATGATGTTATGAATATCATTACTACCTTAATTTTAGTAGGTAAACCTACTGGAAATGAGAAAAATAGATCAAGCTTCAAAGGATCCTTGGATGGCTTGAAAGTTCTTGAAGCAGAATCATGACACGAAAACAAGTTCAAGTAAGATTTCCACTCGAAATAAGATTGTTATAGTTATAGAAATTGAATCAAAGTTTGAATATGAGTATTACCTTATATTAGAAAGATATCTTACTGTAAATAAGAAAGATTTTTTGAGGTTAGATGATCACTTTACAAGATTAGAAGTAAGCTAGCAAACTTGGAAGTACTTGATTTTATGACACTAGAACTTATAGAATTTATGAAGAACACTTAGAACTTGAAGATAGAACTTGAGAGAGATCAATTAGATGAATAAAATTGAAGAATGAAAGTGTTTGTAGGTGTTTTTGGTCGTTGGTATATGGATTAGATATAAAGGATGTGTAATTTTGTTTACTTGTAAATAAGTCATGAATGATTACTAATATTTTTGTAATTTTATGAGATATTTCATGCTAGTTGCCAAATGATGGTTCTCACATGTGTTATGTGACTCACATGGGCTACTAATAGCTGATCATTGGAGTGTATATACCAATAGTACATACATCTAAAAGCTATGTATTGTACGAGTACGAATACGGGTGCATACGAGTAGAATTGTTGATGAAACTGAACGAGGATGTAATTGTAAGCATTTTTGTTAAGTAGAAGTATTTTGAAAAGTGTCTTGAAGTCTTTCAAAAGTGTATGAATACATATTAAAACACTACATGTATATACATTTTAACTGAGTCGTTAAGTCATCGTTAGTCGTTACATGTAAATGTTGTTTTGAAGCCTTTAGGTTAACGATCATGTTAAGTGTTTTTAACCCATTGTTTATTATATCTAAAGAGATGTTAAATTATTACATTATCATGATATTATGATGTATTAATATATCTTAATATGATATATATACAATTAAATGTCGTTACAACGATAATCGTTACATATATGCCTCGTTTCGAAATCATTAAGTTAGTAGTCTTGTTTTTAAATATGTAGTTCATTGTTAATATACTTAATGATATTTTTACTTATCATAATATCATGTTAACTATATATATATATATATATATATATATATATATATATATATATATATATATATATATATATATATATATATATATATATATATATATATATATGTATATATCCATATATATGACATCATATAGTTTTTACAAGTTTTAACGTTCGTTAATCACCGGTCAACTTGGGTGGTCAATTGTCTATATGAAACCTATTTTAATTAATCAAGTCTTAACAAGTTTGATTACTTAACATGTTCGAAACACTTAATCATGTAAATATCAATTTCATTTAATATATATAAACATGGAAAATTTCAGGTCACTACAGTTCCTACCCGTTAAATAAATTTTGTCCCGAAATTTTAAGCAGTTGGAGGTGTTGTATCTTCTGGAAATAAGTGCGGGTATTTCTTCTTCATCTGATCTTCTCGTTCCCAGGTGAACTCGGGTCCTCTACGAGCATTCCATTGAACCTTAACAATTGATATCTTGTTTTGCTTAAGTCTTTTAACCTCACGATCCATTATTTCGATGGGTTTTTCGATGAATTGAAGTTTTTCGTTGATTTGGATTTCGTCTAACAGAATAGTGAGATCTTCTTTAGCAAAACATTTCTTCAAATTCGAGACATGGAAAGTGTTATGTACAACCGCGAGTTGTTGAGGTAACTCAAGTCGGTAAGCTACTGGTCCGACACGATCAATAATCTTGAATGGTCCAATATACCTTGGATTTAATTTTCCTCGTTTACCAAATCGAACAACGCCTTTCCAAGGTGCAACTTTAAGCATGACCATCTCTCCAATTTCAAATTCTATATATTTTCTTTTAATGTCAGTGTAGCTCTTTTGTCGACTTTGGGCGATTTTCAACCGTTGTTGAATTTGGATAATCTTCTTGGTAGTTTCTTGTATTATCTTCGGACCCGTAATCTGTCTATCCCCCACTTCACTCCAAAAAATCGGAGACCTGCACTTTCTACCATAAAGTGCTTCAAACAGCGCCATCTCAATGCTTGAATGGTAGCTGTTGTTGTAGAAAAATTCTGCTAACGGAAGGTGTCTATCCCAACTGTTTCCGAAATCAATAACACATGCTCGTAGCATGTCTTCAAGTGTTTGTATCGTCCTTTAGCTCTGCCCATCAGTTTGTGGATGATAGGCAGTACTCATGTCTAGACGAGTTCCTAATGCTTGCTGTAATGTCTGCCAAAATCTTGAAATAAATCTGCCATCCCTATCAGAGATAATAGAGATTGGTATTCCATGTCTGGAGATGACTTCCTTCAAATACAGTCATGCTAACTTCTCCATCTTGTCATCTTCTCTTATTGGCAGGTAGTTTGCTGATTTGGTGAGACGATCAACTATTACCCAAATAGTATCAAAACCACTTGCAGTCCTTGGCAATTTAGTGATGAAATCCATAGTAATGTTTTTCCATTTCCATTCCGGGATTTTGGGTTGTTGAAGTAGACCTGATGGTTTCTGATGCTCAGCTTTGACCTTAGAACACGTCAAACATTCTCCTACGTATTTAGCAACATCGGTTTTCATACCCGGCCACCAAAATGTTTCTTAAGATCCTTGTACATCTTTCCCGTTCCAGGATGTATTGAGTATCTGGTTTTATGAGCTTCTCTAAGTACCAGTTCTATCATATCTCCAAATTTTGGTACCCAAATTCTTTCAGCCCTATACCGAGTTCCGTCTTCCAGAATATTAAGATGCTTCTCCGATCCTTTGGGTATTTCATCCCTTAAGTTTTCCTCTTTTAAAACTCCTTGTTGCGCCTCCTTTATTTGATTAGTAAGGTTAGTGTGAATCATTATATTCATAACTTTTACTCGAATAGGTTCTCTGTCCTTTCTGCTCAAGGTGTCGGCTACCACATTTGCCTTCCTCGGGTGGTAACAAATCTCAAAGTCGTTATCATTCAACAATTCAATCCATCTGTGCTGCCTCATGTTCAGTTGTTTCTGATTAAATATGTGTTGAAGACTTTTGTGGTCGATATATATAATACTTTTGACCCCATATAAGTAGTGCCTCCAAGTATTTAATGCAAAAACAACCGCGCCTAATTCCAAATCATGCGTCGTATAATTCTGCTCGTGAATCTTCAATTTTCTAGACGCATAAGAAATTACTTTCGTTCGTTGCATTAATACACAACCGAGACCTTGCTTTGAGGCGTCACAATATATCACAATATCATCATTCCCTTTAGGTACTGACAATATAGGTCCTGTAGTTAACTTTTTCTTCAACAATTGAAACGCTTTTTCTTGTTCATCCTTCCATTCAAATTTCTTCCCTTTATGCGTTAATGCAGTCAAGGGTTTTGCTATTTTGGAAAAATCTTGGATGAACCTTCTGTAGTAACCAGCTAGCCCTAAAAATTGGCGTATGTGTTTCGGGGTTTCCCACTTTTCAACAGTTTCAATCTTTGCTGGATCCACCTGAATACCTTCTTTATTCACTATATGACCGAGGAATTGAACTTCTTCTAACCAAAATGCACACTTTGAAAACTTAGCGTACAGTTTTTCTTTTCTTAGCAACTCTAGCACTTTTCTCAAATATACTTCGTGCTCTTGATCATTCTTCGAGTAAATAAGTATGTCATCGATGAAGACAATGACAAACTTGTCAAGATATGACCCACACACTCGGTTCATGAGGTCCATGAACACAGCTGGTGCGTTAGTCAATCTAAACAGCATAACCATAAACTCGTAATGACCGTAACTTGTCCTAAAAGCAGTTTTCGGAATGTCATCCTCCTTCACCCGCATTTGGTGATACCCAGAACGTAAATCAATCTTCGAATAAACCGACGAGCCTTGTAGTTGATCAAATAAATCGTCAATTCTCGATAATGGGTAACGGTTCTTGATGGTAAGTTTTTTCAACTCTCAGTAGTCGATACATAACCTGAGTGTACCATCTTTCTTCTTGACAAACAGAACAGGAGCTCCCCATGGTGATGTACTTGGTCGAATGAAACCACGCTCTAACAGTTCCTGTAATTGACTTTGTAATTCTTTTATTTTGCTGGGTGTGAGTCTGTATGGAGCACGAGCTATTGGTGCAGCTCCTGGTACAAGGTCTATTTGAAATTCAACGGATCGATGTGGGGGTAATCCCGGTAATTCTTTCGGAAATACATCGGGAAATTCTTTTGCGACGGGAACATCACTGATGTTCTTTTCTTCAGGTTTAACTTCCTTGATGTGTGCTAGAATTACGTAACAACCTTTTCTTATTAGTTTCTGCGCCTTTAAACTACTAACAAGATTTAATTTTGCGTTGTTCTTTTCTCCGTACACCATTAAAGGTTTTCCTTTTTTCACGCATAATGCGAATTGCATTTTTGTAACAAACGACCTCTGCTCTCACCTTTTTCAACCAGTCCATGCCAATTATTACATCAAAACTCCCTAACTCGACTGGTATTAAATCAATTTTAAACGTTTCATCCCCAGTTTAATTTCTCTATCCCGACATATATTATTTGCTGAAATTAATTTACCGTTTGCTAATTCGAGTAAAATTTTACTATCCAAAGGCGTCAATGGGCAACTTAACTTAACACAAAAATCTCTACTCATATAGCATCTATCCGCACCCGAATCAAATAAAATATAAGCAGATTTATTATCAATAAGAAACGTACCCGTAACAAGCTTCGGATCTTCCTGCGCTTCTGCCGTATTAATATTGAAAACTCTTCCGCGGCCCTGCCCATTAGTATTCCCCTGATTCAGGCAATTACTTCTAATGTGGCTCGGTTTTACACATCCATAACAAACAAAGGCGGCATTACTTGTTTCGCCACTATTTGTTCCTTTAGTTCTGTTAAACTTTGGTCCGTAGACCTCACACTTTTTCGCACCATGGCCAGTTCTTTTACACTTGGTGCAAATTGTCGTGCAGAACCCATTCTGGTGGTACTCTTCACACCTTTGGCATTTTTGGTTTTTGTTGCCATTGTTGTTATTGAGGTTGTTGTTGGGATTGTTATTGTTGTTGGAACGGTTGTTGTAGTTGTTGTTGTTGTTGGGACGTTTGTTGTAGTTATTGTTGGGATAGCGGTTATTGTTGCGATTGTTGTTGCGGTTGTGGTTGTAATTGTTGTTGTTGTTGTATTGGTGACCCTTATCACTGGTTTCTTCCCACTTTCTCTTGAGTTGTTTCGTGTTGGCTTCTTCAGCCGCCTGCTCTTTAATTCTCCCCTTAATCTGATTTATGAGTTTATGAGCCATTCGACTTGCCTTTTGTATGGAAGCGGGCTCGTGTGAACTCACATCTTCTTGAATCCTTAATGGTAACCCTTTTATAAACGCATCGATCTTCTCTTCTTCATCTTCGAACGTTCCTGGACATAATAGGCACAACTCTGTGAATCGTCGTTCATATGTGGTAATGTCGAACCCTTGTGTTCGTAACTCTCTAAGCTCTACCTTGAGCTTATTGACTTCGTTTCTAGGACGGTACTGCTCGTTCATCAATTGCTCAAATGCCGACCACGGTAGTGCGTAAGCAGCATTTTGTCCTACCTGTTCAAGATAGGTATTCCACCACGTTAACGCAGTACCTGTGAAGGTATGCGTAGCGTACTTAACTTTATCCTCTTCAGTACACTTACTTATGGCAAACACCGATTCGACTTTCTCGGTCCACCGTTTCAATCCAATTGGTCCTTCAGTTCCATCAAATTCCAAAGGTTTGCAGGTAGTGAATTCTTTGTAGGAGCATCCTACACGATTTCTTGTGGAATTAGTTCCACTGCTAAATCCAGAGTTATTGTTATTTTGCATCGCAGCCTGTACTGCATCTATGTTTGCTGCAAGGAAAATACGGAAGTCTTCCTCGCTCATGCTCAAATTCTGACGAGTCGCGGGTGCCTTTTCCTTCAAAAATAGCCAAAAGAATTGAGTTAATCATATAGAATTTAAGAGTAGTCAATAGTATTTCGTAGCATAATATGAACTCATTTATAAAAGTTTTTTCTTCATATTAGCTTTTTATAAGTTTAAATTCGGGTACTACCTACCCGTTAAGTTCATACTTAGTAGCTAATATACAATTCAACTACTACGATTCCATATGAAAAACTGATTATAATAATATATCACATATAAATATTCTTCAAACTTACAACATCGCTATACTACATATAACATGAAATATAGTACACTTTGATACAGGACAGTTTTGAAGATAAATCTAGTTAATACGCAAGTTGTTCAGCAAAGGAAATAAAGACACGTAATTCATAAGTCCAAAAACAAGTCATGCATTCTGGTTTTACTAAGACGACTTCCCATCCTTGGTCTTGTGGAAAATAACCGTTATGACCATTGGCTAGGCAGCATGTTGTAATGTCGTCAAAAGGACGAGGGTTTCGTAATGTCTAACAGCCCCGTAATAATCTAAAAACCTTGTTTCTCACCCCAACTACTGAATCCATCACTTGTGGGAAGGTTTTATTTAAAAGCTGCAATCCGATGTTCTTTTTCTCACTTTGGTAAGAAGCGAACATCCCTAACCCGTAAGCATAACATGCTTCTTTATGTTGCATGTTAGAAGCTCTTTCTAATTCACGAAATCCTATGTTGGGATATGTTGAGCCAAAATAGGTTCTTAACCCGTAGCGTAAAATTGCATTTGGGTTCTCCGCATTTAACGCTTTAAAGAAAACACGGCGTAACTTACGGTCTCCCCATTGTGATATACCCCACCTATCAAAGGAAAGTCTTTTATAAACTAAGGCATTTCTGGAAAGTCTTTCAAATGTTTGACAAGTTAATTTTACCATAATTAATTGTGCTGATGAATTCTGACCGACTCTAGACAAGATTTCCTCAATCATATCCTCTGGTAGATCTTCTAAAATATTCGGTTGTCTACCCTTAACGTCCATTTTGTTTTTATGCTGTAAAATAGACAAGGATTAGATTCGTAAAAGATAATTAACAAACAATACACGCAAGTTTTACATAGAACATAAAAGTACAAGCACACTACAATACATATAATACACAACATGATTACAACCCTCTAATCTGAATCACTGGTTTCTTCTTCTTCGGACTTGGTTCGTTTTCCTAATTTTATAGGAATATATGGTGTTCCTCTAATACGAGTATTCGTTTTCAACAATGGTTTAGAAAAACCTGGTCGTTTAGAGGTTCCCGAGTCATTGTTACATTTTAGGAAATACGGATGTTGCCGATACATATAAAGTTCATCGGGGTTGGAATCAGGTTTCTCTATTTTTATACCTTTTCCCTTATTATTTTCTTTTGCTTTATTAAATTGGGTCGAGGTAATTTCCATAACATCATCGGAATCCTCATCGGGATCCGATTCATCGGAAAATTGATAATCTTCCCAATATTTTGCTTCCTCAACGGAAACACCATTGACCATTATTAACTTTGGTCCGTTAGTTGAGGATTTTCTTTTATTTAATCGATTTACTATAGGTATCAATATTTCTTCCTCCGGAACCTCTTCTTCTTCTGGTTCCTCCTCTTCTGATTCCTCTTCTTCCGGTTCCTCTTCTTCCGGTTCCTCTTCGAGAATTTGTTAATCTTCCCAAATTATATTCGACTCTTCATTATTATTAGGTGAGTCGATGGGATTTGTACTAGTGGTAGACATCTATCACACAATATCAAACACATTAAGAAGTTAATATATCACATAATATTTACGTGTTAATAATATATAGTTTCCAACAAAAGTGTTAAGCAATCGTTTTTAAAGAAAACACGGTCGAAGTCCAGACTCAGTAATGTATCCTAACAAACTCGATAAGACACACTAATGCAAATTTCTGGTTCTCTAAGACCAACGCTTGGATACCAACTGAAATGTCCCGTTCATATTGATTATAAACGTTCTATATAAATTGATTTCGTCGCGAGGTTTTGACCTCTATATGAGACATTTTTCAAAGACTGCATTCATTTTTAAAACAACCATAACCTTTATTTTATCGATAAAGGTTTAAAAAGCATTACATAGATTATCAAATAATGATAATCTAAAATATACTGTTTACACACGACCATTACATAATGATTTACATTAAGAATATATTACATCAAAAATAATTTTCTTGAATGCAGTTTTTACACAATATCATACAAGCATGGACTCCAAATCTTGTCCTTATTTTAGTATGCAACAGCGGAAGCTCTTAATAATCACCTGAGAATAAACATGCTTAAAACGTCAACAAAAATGTTGGTGAGTTATAGGTTTAACCTATATATTATCAAATCATAATAATAGACCATAAGATTTCATATTTCAATACATCCCATACATAGAGATAAAAATCATTCATAAGGTGAACACCTGGTAACCGACATTAACAAGATGCATATAGAATATCCCCATCATTCCGGGACACCCATCGGACATGATAAAATCGAAGTACTAAAGCATTCCAAATTCCAGAATGGGGCTTGTTGGGCCCGATAGATCTATCTTTAGGTTTCGCGTCAATTTGGGGGTCTGTTCCCAAATTCTTAGGCTACCAAGCTAAAAAGGGGCATATTCGGCTTCGATCATTCACCCATATAAAGTAGTTTCATTTACTTGTGTCTATTTCGTAAAATATTTATAAAATTGCATGTATTCTCATCCCAAAATATTAGATTTTAAAAGTGGGACTATAACTCACTTTCACAGATTTTTACTTCGTCGGGAAGTAAGACTTGGCCACTGGTCGATTCACGAACCTATAACAAATATGTACATATACATCAAAGTATGTTCAAAATATATTTTTAACATTTTTAATACGTTTTACTGTTTTAAGTTTATTAAGTCAGCTGTCCTCGTTAGTAACCTACAACTAGTTGTCCATAGTTAGATGTACAGAAATAAATCGATATATATTATCTTGGATCAATCCACGACCCAGTGTATTCACTTCTCAGGCTAGATCACAACTCAAAGTATATATATTTTTGGAATCAACCTCAACCCTGTATAGCTAACTCCAACATTACTGCATATAGAGTGTCTATGGTTGTTCCAAATAACATATATACATGGGTCGATATGATATGTCAAAACATTTGTATACGTGTCTATGGTATCCCAAGATTACATAATATATTAAAATACATGTATAATAAAATAGGAGTTAGCTAGGATATGATTAATATAGATTTGTTACCAATTTTCACGTAGCTACAACAAGCAAAAATATCCAATCTTGTTTTACCCATAACTTCTTCGTTTTAAATCCGTTTTGAGTGAATCCAATTGCTATGGTTTCATATTAAACTTAAGTTTATGAATCTATACAGAAAAAGTATAAGTTTTTAGTTGGAAATATAGGTTACAAGTCATTTTTGTAAACGTAGTCATTTCAGTAGAAAGAACGACGTCTAGATGACCATTTTGGAAAACATACTTCCACTTTGAGTTTAACCATGATTTTTGGATATAGTTTCATGTTCATAATAAAAATCATTTTCCCAGAAGAACAACTTTAAATCAAAGTTTATCATAGTTTTTAATTATCAAACCCAAAACAGCCCGCGGTGTTACTACGACGGCGTATGTCCGGTTTTTCATGTTTTCAAGTTTTAAATCATTAAGTTAGCATATCATATAGCTATAGAACATGTGTTTAGTTGATTTTAATAGTCAAGTTAGAAGGATTAACTTTATTTGTGAACAAGTTTAGAATTAACTAAACTATGTTCTAGTGATTACAAGTTTAAATCTTTGAATAAGATAGTTTTATATGTATGAATCGAATGATGTATGAACATCATTACTACCTTAATTTTAGTAGGTAAACCTAATGGAAATGAGAAAAATAGATCAAGCTTCAAAGGATCCTTGGATGGCTTGAATTTTCTTGAAGCAGAATCATGACACGAAAACAAGTTCAAGTAAGATTTTCACTCGAAATAAGATTGTTATAGTTATAGAAATTGAATCAAAGTTTGAATATGAGTATTACCTTGTATTATAAAGATATATTACTATAAATAAGAAAGATTTCTTGAGATTGGATGATCACTTTACAAGATTGGAAGTAAGCTAGCAAACTTGGAAGTATTCTTGATTTTATGAAACTAGAACTTATAGAATTTATGAAGAACACTTAGAACTTGAAGATAGAACTTGAGAGAGATCAATTAGATGAAGAAAATTGAAGAATGAAAGTGTTTGTAGGTGTTTTTGGTCGTTGGTATATGGATTAGATATAAAGGATGTGTAATTTTGTTTACTTGTAAATAAGTCATGAATGATTACTAATATTTTTGTAATTTTATGAGATATTTCATGCTAGTTGCCAAATGATGGTTCTCACATGTGTTAGGTGACTCACATGGGCTACTAAGAGCTGATCTTGGAGTGTATATTCCAATAGTACATACATCTAAAACCTGTGTATTGTACGAGTACGAATACGAGTGCATACGAGTAGAATTGTTGATGAAACTGAACGAGGATGTAATTGTAAGCATTTTTGTTAAGTAGAAGTATTTTGATAAGTGTCTTGAAGTCTTTCAAAAGTGTATGAATACATATTAAAACACTACATGTATATACATTTTAACTGAGTCGTTAAGTCATAGTTAGTCGTTACATGTAAATGTTGTTTTGAAGCCTTTAGGTTAACGATCATGTTAAGTGTTGTTAACCCATTATTTATTATATCTAAAGAGATGTTAAATTATTACATTATCATGATATTATGATATATTAATATATCTTAATATGATATATATACAATTAAATGTCGTTACAACGATAATCGTTACATATATGCCTCGTTTCGAAATCATTAAGTTAGAAGTCTTGTTTTTACATATGTAGTTCATTGTTAATATACTTAATGATATTTTTACTTATCATAATATCATGTTACTATATATATATATATATATATATATATATATATATATATATATATATATATATATATATATATATATATATATATATATATATATATATATATATATATATATCCATATATATGACATCATATAGTTTTTACAAGTTTTAACATTCGTGAGTCACCGGTCAACTTGGGTGGTCAATTGTCTGTATGAAACCTATTTTAATTAATCAAGTCTTAACAAGTTTGATTGCTTAACATGTTGGAAACACTTAATCATGTAAATATCAATTTCATTTAATATATATAAACATGGAAAAGTTTGGGTCACTACAACGCGCGTATGCCTGTTTTTATTGTGCAGATGGTGGCGACCGTGCTCCTCCGGATGTGTTATGGAGTTTAACCACCTGACGGAGTATATTGACATGCCCGTTGGTCCTGCCATGACTCAGCTAAATTTCTTGGCTGAGTACATTCATGCTGGCAAGTTGAAGTTTTTTTAGAAGGATCCCGAGGCTCATCTGTACATGGACGTGCAAACGTCTCTTGCCAACGTTTTGAATCACATCCATAGAGTCAAGGGTAAGTATGTGCTCTTGAGAGGTGAGTCTAGCTCGGGGCAAGAGGCCCTTAGCGTGCAGGAGGCATGAGATCATATCAATGCGCTCCATGACGATCTCAAGGAAGTACAAGACGCACGTGCCAATGCTGAGGCTGCTGCTGCATAGGCGTCATTTGATAAAGATGCACTTGCTAAAGATCTTGAATCGTCTAGGGTCAAAAGGGACCAGCTGAGGCTCAGCAAAGAGTCTCTTAAGGCTACTAACGCCGATCTTTGTAAGGCGGCTGAGGAGAATGCCGCGCAGCTCAACATGTTGGAGGAGTCGCGCAAGTACGCCTGGGATTAGTTTATTACTTTGAAGCTTAGGCTTCCGACATTGGTTTCACGTGCTTGCAATTCTCCTACAGTGAATGATCTGTTCACTAAGGCTTCCCGCGCCATTAAAGTGGCTGAAAGGTGCAGGTTCTGGGAGCTTGTAAAGAAACATATTGAAGTCCATGTTGTCATGCCACCTGTTTTTGCCAAGAAGTTGCCTCCGGCGCTATTGAGGCTGAGCGGGATGCCTTGGTTGAGCTAGAGAATGTGGTCGTGCCCTACCTTGACGAGATGTCCCAAAATGTAGACGTGACCGCCGAACAACTGTTGAACGCTGCATTGTAATTTTTATTTTTGTACTGTATGCGCATTGCGCTTTTGTAAACAGATTGTAAATGATAATGCTCTTTTGTTTAAGTAATGTTTCTTGTCGATTATGTTATTGCATTTATTGTTTACGTAAATTACTGAGTATACATAGATCCAGGTATAGCTTTGCGCTTTTGAATTGTGGTGACACCAATTGTACATAAATCGATTTATTGTTTTTAACACATTATGTGCGCGGCTTAAACAAAGTAAAATTTGTTAATCGTATATATTATACTCAAGGCATGCTAGTGGGTAATTTATCATATATGTTGTCATGCACACAACATAGACTTAAACTACGCACCCGTGTTTGCGCATCGAGAGTCTTCTAAGTGCGCCAACACTTAGGATTGAGGTCAAGTTTGACCAACCCTATCTCTTATATTCATGACTTGCAGATCTCGTATTCTGCGCGGGTGGGGCTAGGAGAATCCAATGCCCATCGACTTCCGGTAATAAAGTCTGGCTCGTCGCCAAACGAGCTTCTTCAGCACGGGGATTGAAGAAAACACCCCTTCAAAGGTAGGAGTGCGCTGGGTATTCGCGATCGTGCGCACCTGTTCAAGTTATAGAAATACTTTGCATTAATATATGGCATAAAGATTTTTGTAGACAGTATCTTAGAAAAAGAAAACATAGGCGCATTGCCAAAGTTGGTTATAGTAGCTTTTCTGCTAGTGCAGGCTCATAAAATATACGACGATTTTCTGCTTGAACAACGTATAAAAACTTAGTTGGAATCATAAAATCCTAAACGTTATCTATATGCTTCATGAATGTGCTTATCCATGTAGTCTGGATAATAACAATCAGAGCTCCCACCATATTTTTCGACCATAGACGAGCTATCCTCTTCTCCTTTTTCATTGCCAGTTGCTTGACTGCTTAAGACCTGTTCAGACCAGTTCAATATTTTTTGTAAATCAACGAATGATCGTTTGTATGCGTTAATGCAATATAGTATGCGTCTTATTTTTTGAATTGTACAAGATTGTGCTCGTTTAAATGCGGTAAGCGCACTGAACTTTATGCGCATTAAGGCATCTTTTCAGGTCTAACAATTCTTCAACTTATCTTGATATTGTAAGGTTAATGATTGATATAAATACATGATGCTGATCGCGACTCTTTTCTGGTAGTTTTGACACCATTGTTGCGATTCCAGCTTACGTAAGAAACTTGATTAAACCCTGCGCAATAGAAGGTATGGCCCTAAACTATTGCAAATATAGGCCCCCTAATAACACATTGTAATAAGATGACGTGCGCACAACGCTAAACTCCACTCTCTCCGTCCATGTCTTCATTTTGTCATCATCATATTTGACTTGAAGCTCAACTTCCAGGGTCCCCATGGTCTATGTTGGGTTGCCCGAGAGTCCCTGAAATCTTTCACTTGACGGCTTTAAGTAGGGTCTGAGCTTACATGAGAATTTCTTGTAACAATGTTCAAACATGAAATTGGCGATGCTTCCAGTGTCCACATAGAAACGCTTGATTAGGAGTCCGCACTTGGGTAGATATCCACCAACCACTATGAGATCGTACTTGGCTCCCTGATCTCCAACAGATGGGAAAGAGACCTGCAAGTTTTCCCATGTGTGTGTAGGTCTTGGCTTTGTTATTGTGCGTTCTTTTGTGAAATCATGAATAACTTTATCTTTCCCCTTTACCTTGTCTTCATCATATTCCTCTTTGCGCGGTCGCTCTTTATGTTCCTTCAAGTTTTGAAGCTCCCCTCGCTTCAAAAATGCCACCACCTTATTGGTTAACGCTTTACATCTGTTAGTTTCATGACCGTAGTCATCATGAAAATCACAGAATTTAGATTTTTTGCGCCTTGCATATTCGGACATGCGCGCAGGTTCACCAAAGGTCTGGGATATTGGTTCTGCTGCAAGGATTTCCTTATGAATTTTCGCCAAATTTTTTATGAGCGTTTGGTTATCTTCCCTATTCTGGTTTCGTTGAATGTTACTGCCATGATGTTCGTGAGTGTGCCCACGACGGTTGTCACTGCTGTGCTGATAGGGACCCGTATCTTGGTATCCTCTGTAAGAGTTTTGTGGGTAGCGCCCTCCTCTAGGTGAGTCACGGTTGTTGCACCTTTCATGACCATTCCCGGATCCTGAATAGCGTACGGTATCTTCAGCTATGCGCAAATGTTCATGCGCTTCTCTGATCGTTTCTGCTAACGTCTCTGGTGGCCTCTTCCGCAGCTTTTGCAATAGCTGCAAATGTCGCTCTCTGTAGATTCCATAAATGAAACCTCATACCTTATGCGATTCTGCCAAATTGGGAATACGCGCCACCTCTCGACTGTACCTATCTATGAACTGTCCCATAGACTCTCCACGCCCTTGTTTGATATCATGACATTCGATGTGCATCCATCTAGATGCCCTCATGTTGTGAAAATTAAGCAAGAAGCGCCCCCTCATATCATTGTAGGAAGTGATGAGGGGCACAAGCAAGTTGTTGAACCATTGACGCGCTATTACCTCAAGGAGGGGAGGGAACTCTGCGAACTTGGTTTCATCAGCCCATCTTTAATTGCGAGCTATGCCTTCGTACTTCTGCAAGAAGTCATCAGGATCTGAAAGTCCATCATAGTATCCCAATGTGAGTGGGATTGTGGTAGAGTTGAGGCAATGTAGTTTAGTATATAAGGCACGAACTATTCAGAAGTAGGCGATGTTTTAAATGTTGTCTTGATATTTATTCCCTTCATTCCTGCATATAGGTTTCTGACCATCTGCTCTGCTTTCCCTGGTTACTCAATTTCTTTAACCATATCATCTGGCGTGGCCTTCATTAGTGAATAAATCAAGTTAGCTTGGTTTTGTGCGCGCTCTTCAAGTGTTTGTGTGCGTGGCTCAGAATTCGACACTGCGAGGATAGGTGTCTGCTGAGATATATAGACCGTTGGGGTTGGGCACGATTCAGTTGGCGGTGCCATCTGATACAACCCTGAGTTAAGTTGAGTGTTGTGGATGTTCAGCTCCTGTGTGTCGAAGCCCATCTTCTGTAAGGCTTCTATCACGCTGGTCGGTGTGGTAGGTGTGCGTGAGTCAATACTCGAGAACGCAACAGTTGTTCCATGCACCGACGATCCAGAAGCACTGGTGTAGAGAGGGATAGTACCTATGTAGGTGGTGTTCACTGCCCATGGTATAGGTCGCGTAGTTTCTTGAGTTTTGAACCCTTGCGCCAGAGTTTCCTGGGAAGGAGGGAGAGTGGCTCCTGTCGACAACATACTGGCGCCGCTACTTGTTCTGGTATCCGCGGCTTTCGACACTCGAGGCGCCTGGAGTTTTGCTAGAATTTCCTTTGAGACCTCTGGCTGGTTCAACATCTCCTTTGCGTTGCGTCTAACTACCTGCGCATCATCACGAACTTGTGCGACTATTGTGAGACTATGCGCGCCATTAGGATGTTGCACAATTGGATGTGCAGCTATGCGCATCATTAGTGGGTATTAGGACCCTTTTTTGCATGGTCCTAGAAAAAGGGTCCT
Source organism: Rutidosis leptorrhynchoides (assembly GCF_046630445.1). Classification (NCBI taxonomy): domain Eukaryota; kingdom Viridiplantae; phylum Streptophyta; class Magnoliopsida; order Asterales; family Asteraceae; genus Rutidosis; species Rutidosis leptorrhynchoides. The sequence continues at coordinate 244,274,191 of NC_092341.1, forward strand.
ATGAAGTCAATTTTGTTGTAGTGTTTGAAAGTGATGATGGAGGTAAAGATGATTGAAGTGAAATTAAAAATGAAAAATTAGGAGGAAAGTGCATCTGGTGAGTACGTTAAGTCTGAGGAATTAAAGAAGTTGGAAGATGAGTCGCGTAACCGAATCTATAATTAAAACATCCGTTTATATGTTTTATTAGGACTATTTGTTTAAATGTTTAAGTTATGTGTTTTTGTTTAAAACAACTATGTTCATATATGTGTTTTGTAGTGACCCGAACTTTTTCATGATTATATATTATATGAGATTAATATTTACATGAATAAATGTTTCCAACATGTTAAGCAATCAAACTTGTTAAGACTTGATTAATTGAAATGAATTTTGTGTTAACATTTGACCACCCAGTTTTTCCGATGATTCACGAACGTAATAACTTGTATATTACATGATATTATATATATGAACATATATATATATATATATATATATATATATATATATATATATATATATATATATATATATATATATATATATATATATATATATATGTTTAACATGATGAAATGATAAGTAAGTATCTTATTATGTATATTAACAATGAACCTTATACATAAAATAAGACTACTAACCTAAGAAATTCAAAACGATATCTATACGTAACGATTATCGTTGTAATAACGTCTTAATATTTACATATCATATTAAGATATATTAGTACATCATTTTATCATAATAATATAATAATTTAACATCTCATTAGATATAATAACTTTGGGATTAATTACAATTAACGAAATTGTTAACTTATAGGTTCCGAAACAACATGTACATGTAACGACTAACGATGACTTAACGACTCAGTTAAAATGTATATACATGTAATGCATTAAGATGTATTGTTACACTTTTGAAAGACTTCATGACACATATCAAAGTACTTCTACTTAACAAAAATGCTTACAATTATATTCTCATTCATTTTCATCAACAATTCTACTCGTATGCACCCGTATTCGTACTTGTACAATACACAGCTCCTAGATGTACATACTATTGGTATATACACTTCGATGATTAGCTCTTAGCAGCCCTTAATGAGTCATCAAATACGTGGGAACCATTCTTTGTAACCTAGTATGAATTATTTAGCAAGATTACAAAAATATTATTAATCATTCATGACTTATTTACAAGAAAACAAACTTACATATCCTTTATATGTAATCCATATATCACGACCTAAAACACATACAAACACCTTCATTCTTCAATTTTATTCATCTAATTGAACTCTCTCAAGTTCTATCTTCAAGTTCTAAGTGTTCTTCATAAATTCTATAAGTTCTAGTTTCATAAAATCAAGAATACTTTCAAGTTTGCAAGTATACTTCCAAGCTTTCTAATCCATTCCAAGTAATTATCTAAGATCAAGAAACCTTTGTTACTTATAGTAGGTTATCATTCTAATTCAAGGTAATACTCATATTCAAACTTTGATTCAATTTCTATAACTATAACTATCTTAATTCGAGTAGAAAATCTTACTTGAACTTGTTTTTGTGTCATGATTCTACTTCAAGAACTTCCAAGCCATCCAAGATCCTTTGAAGCTCTAAATCATTTCTTTTTATTTCCAGTTGGTTTACCTACTATACTTGAGGTAGTAATGATGTTCATAACATCATTTGATTCATATATATATAACTATCTTATTCGAAGATTTAAACTTGTAATCACTAGAGCATAGTTTAGTTAATTCTAAACTTGTTCGTAAACAAAGTTAATCCTTCTAACTTAACTTTAAAATCAACTAAACACATGTTCTATATCTATATGATATGTTAACTTAAGAATTTAAAACCTGGAAACACGAAGAACACCGTAAAACCGGACATACGCCGTCGTAGTAAAACCGGAGGCTATTTTGGGTTGGATAATTAAAAACTATGATAAACTTTGATTTAAAAGTTGTTCTTCTGGGAAAATGATTTTTCTTATGAACATAAAGCTATATCCTAAAATCATGGTTAAACTCAAAGTGGAAGTATGTTTTTCAAAATGGTCATCAAGATGTCGTTTTTTTCGACGAAAATGACTACCTCTTACAAAAACGACTTGTAACCTGTATTTCCGACTATAAACTTATACTTTTTATGTTTAGTTTCATAAATTTCAGTTCATTATGAAACCATAGCAACTTGATTCACTCAAAACAGATTTAAAACGAAGAAGTTATGGGTAAAACAAAATTGGATATTTTTGCTTGATTTAGCTACGTGAAACTTTGTAACAAATCTATACTAACCATAACTTAACTAACTTATATTGTATTATACATGTATTCTAACATATATTATGTAATCTTGATAGACCATAGACACGTATACTATATTTTGATATATCATATCGACGTCATCTATATATATATTATTTGGAACAACCATAGACACTCTATATGCGGTAATGTTCGAGTTAGCTATACAGGGTTGAGGTTGATTTCAAAATAATATATATACTTTGAGTTGTGATCGAGTCTGAGACTTGTATACAATGGGTCATGGATTGATTCGAGATAATATATATGTTGATTTATTTCTGTACTACTAACCGTGGACAACTAATTGTGGACTACGAACGTTGGACTGTTAACTTAACAAACTTAAATCGTTAAAATATAATAAAACATATTGTGAATATATTTCGATCATACTTTGATATATATGTATATATTTGTTATATGTTCGTGAATCGACCAGTGGCCAAGTGTTATTTTCCGACGAAGTGATAATCTGTGAAAGTGAGTTATAGTCCCATTTTTACTATCGAATATTTTTGGGATGAGAATACATGCAGTTTTATAAATGATTTACAAAATAGACACAAGCACTTGAAAATTACATTCTATGATTGAATTATCTTATTGAATATCACCCTTTTGCTTGGTAACCTAAGAATTAGTGAACGCCACTAATTGACACGAATCCTGAAGATAGATGTATAAGCCTAACGAACCCCATCCAGGTTATGGATGCTTTAGTACTTCGATTTTTATATACAGATGAGTGTACCTGTATATTTGGGGATATTCTATATGCATTTGTTAATGTCGGTTACCAGGTGTTCTTCATATGAATGATTTTTATACAGATGAATGTTCCAGTATTATATTTTTTTTGCATATGAGTGTTCCTACAGTTAATTATTAAAAATAAAATCTTGTGGTCTATTAGTATAATTTGATATATAGATCACCAACATTTTTGTTGACGTTTAAAGCATGTTTATTCTCAGGTGATTATTAAGAGCTTTTGCTGTTGCATGCTAAATAAAGACAGGATTGGAGTCTGCATGCTTGTACAATATTGTTTAAAAACTGCATTCGAAGACTTAAGTTGTGTAATATTATTGTAAACTATTATGTAATGGTCGTGTGAAAATGCTACATTTTAGATTATCATTATTTGATAATCTTCGTAATATTTTAAACCTTTGTCGAAAATATAAAGGTTATGGTTTGTTTCAAAAATTGAATGCAGTCTTTGAAAAACGTCTCATATAGAGGTCAAAACCTCGCAACGAAATCAATTAATATGAAACGTTTATAATTATTATGAACGGGACATTTCAGTTGGTATCCGAGCGTTGGTCTTAGAAAACCAGAAATTTGCATTAGTGTGTCTAACCGACTTTGTTAGGATGCATTAGTGAGTCTGGACTTCGACCGTGTTTACTTTAAAAATGATTGCTTAACACTTTTTGTTGGAAACTATATATTGATAACATGTAAATATTATGTGATATATTAATCTCTTAACGTGTTTGATATTGTGTGATAGATGTCTACCTCTAGTACAAATCCCATCGACTCACCTAATAATAATGAAGAATCGAATATATTTTGGGAAGATTCACAAATTCCCGAAGAGGAACCGGAAGAAGAGGAACCAGAAGAAGAGGAACCGGAAGAAGAGGTTCCAGAGGAGGAAATATTAGGAATCACAGAAAAACAGATAAATAAAAGAAAATCCTCAACCAATGGACCAAAGTTAAAAATGGTCAATGGTGTTTCCGCTGAAGAAGCAAAATATTGGGAAAATTACCAATTTTCTGATGAATCGGATCCCGACGAGGATTCCGATGATGTTATAGAAATCACCCCGACCCAATTTGAAAAAGTAAAAGAAAATAATAAGGGAAAAGGCATCAAAATAGAGAAACCTAATTCCAACCCCGATGAACTCTATGTTAACATGAAATACCCTGATGGGGTGTACCGTAAACAGCCGTATTTTTTAAACTTTCACTATAACACAGGAACATCTAAGCCGCCAGGTTTTTCTAAACCATTCATGAAAACAACGGCTCGTCTTAGAGGAACACCATATATCCCTAGGAAATTAGCGAAACGAACCAAGTACGAAGAGGAAGAAACGAGTGAGTCGGAATAAAGAGTTGTAATCATATTGTGTAATATATGTATTGTAGTGTGCTTGTACTTCGATGTTATATGTAAAAATTGCTTGTATTGTTTGTTAATTATCATTTACAAATCTAATCCTTGTCTATTTTACAGTATAAAACACACAATGGACGTTAAGGATAGACAACCAAAAATTTTAGAAGACCTACCAGGGGATATGATTGATGAAATCTTGTCTAGAGTCGGTCAGAATTCATCGGCACAATTATTTACGGTGAAATTAGTTTGTCGAACATTTGAAAGACGTTCCAAGCATGCCTTAGTTTATAAAAGGATTTCCTTTGAAAGATGGGGTATATCACATTGGGGAAACCTTAAGTTACGCCGTGTTTTCTTTAAAGCATTAAATGCGGGGAACCCAAATGCATTTTTATGCTTCGGGTTAAGAACCTATTTTGACTCCACATATCCCAACATAGGACTTCATTCTTTAGAAAGAGCTTCTAACAAGCAACATAAAGAAGCATGTTATGTTTACGGGTTAGTGATGTTCGCTTCTCACTAAAGTGAGAAAAAGAACATCGGATTACAACTGTTAAATAAAACTTTCCCACAAGTGAAGGATTCGGTATTGGGGTGAGAAACAGGGTTTTTAGATTGTTACGGGGCTGTTGGGCATTACGTAACCCTCGTCCTTTTGACAACGTTACAACATGCTGCATAGCCAACGGTCACAACGGTTATTTTCCACAAGACCAAGGATGGGAAATAATACTAGTAAAACCCGAATGCATGACTTGTTTATTGACTTATGAATTACGTGTCTTTATTGCCTTTGCTGAACGACTTGCGTATTAACTAGAATTGTCTTCGCAACTGCCTTGTATCAAAGTTATTGTGTAATATATTTCATGCTATATGTAAAATAGCGGTATTGTAGGTTGTAATATTTTTTTATAATAATTTGAACGCGAAATATTATTGTAATCAGTTTTTCATATAAAATTGTAGTAGTTAAATTGTATATTAGCTACTAAGTATGAACTTACCGGGTAGGTACTACCCGAATGGAAAATTATAAAACGCTAATATGAAGAAAAAGCTTTTATAAATAAGTTCATATTATGCTACGAAATACTATTGACTACTCTTAATATTCTATATGATTAACTTAATTCTTTTGGCTATTTTTGAAGGAAATGGCACCGACTACTCGTCAGAACTTGAACATGAGCGAGGAAGACTTCCGTGTTTTCCTTGCAGCAAATATAGTCGTAGTGCAGGTCGCAATGCAAAATAACAACAATAACTCTGGATCTAGCAGTGGAACAAATTCCACAAGAAATCGTGTGGGATGTTCCTACAAAGAATTCACTGCTTGTAAACCTCTGGAATTCGATGGAACCGAGGGTCCAATCGGATTAAAACAGTGGACCGAGAAGGTCGAATCGGTGTTTGCCATGAGTAAGTGCACTGAAGAAGACAAAGTAAAGTACGCTACACATACCTTCACAGGTACTGCGTTAACATGGTGGAACACCTATCTAGAGCAGGTGGGACAAGATGCTGCTTACACACTACCGTGGTCAGCATTCAAGCACTTGATGAACGAACAGTACCGTCCCAGAAACGAGGTCAATAAGCTCAAAGTAGAGCTTAGAGGATTACGAACACAAGGTTTCGACATTACCACGTACGAACGACGATTCACAGAGTTGTGCCTATTGTGTCCAAGAGCGTTCGAAGATGAAGAAGAGAAGATCAACGCATTTGTAAAAGGGTTACCAGAAAGGATTCAAGAAGATGTGGGTTCACACGAGCCCGCCTCCATACAATAGGCAAGTTGAATGGTTCACAAACTCATAAATCAGATTGAGGGAAGGATTAAAGAACATGAGGTCGAAGAAGCCAACACGAAACAAGTCAAGAGAAAGTGGGAAGAAAACAGTGACAAAAGTCACCAACACAACAACAGTAACAATCACCTCAACAATCATCACAACAATAATCACAAATTCAATCGCACCATTTATCGCAACAACAAACGCCCCAACAACAACAATAACCACTACAACAACTATCCCAACAATAATTTCAACCGCAACAACAACCCCAACAATAACAACAACAAGAGGCAGAAAAATCGATGCCTAAGGTGTGAGAAATATAATTCGGATGACTTTTGTAGGGAGTTATGCACCAAATGCAACAGAACAGGTCAAAGTGCTACAAAGTGTAAAGTCTACGGACCAACAGATAACAGAAATAAAGGAACGTATAATGCCGGAACAAGTATTGCCAACGTTACATGTTTTGGATGCGGGAAGAAGGGTCATTACAGAAATATGTGTCCAAACCCGGGGAATAATAATGGTCAAGGCCGAGGAAGAGTCTTCAACATAAATGCGGTTGAAGCACAGGAAGACCCGGAGCTTGTTACGGGTACGTTCCTTATTGATGAAAAACCTGCTTATGTTTTATTTGATTCGGGTGTGGATAGAAGCTATATGAGTAGAGACTTTGGTGCTAAATTAAGTTGTCCATTGACGCCTTTGGATAATAAATTTTTACTCGAATTAGCAAACGGTAAATTAATTACAGCAGATAAAATATGTCGGAACAGAGAAATTAAACTGGTTAGCGAAACGTTTAAGATTGATTTGATACCAGCAGAGTTAGAGAGTTTTGATGTGATAATTGGCATGTACTGGTTGAAAGAGGTGAAAGCTGAAATCGTTTGTTATAAAAATGCGATTCGCATAAAGAGAAAACCCTTAATGGTGTACGGAGAAAAGAGCAACGCGAAGCTAAATCTTATTAGTAATTTGAAGGCGCAAAAGCTAATAAGAAAAGGTTGCTATACCGTTCTAGCACACATCGAAGATGTCAAACCCAAAGAAAAGAACATCAATGATGTTCCCTTCGCAAAAGAATTTTCCGATATATTTCCGAAAGAATTACCAGGACTACCTCCACACCGATTTGTTGAATTTCAAATAGATCTTGTACCAGGAGCTGCACCAATAGCTCGTGCTCCTTACAGACTCGTACCTAGCAAAATGAAGGAATTACAAAGTCAATTACAAGAACTTTTAGAGCGTGGTTTCATTCGACCAAGTACATCACTATGGGGAGCTCCGGTGTTGTTTGTCAAAAAGAAGGATGGTACATTTAGGTTATGTATCGACTACTGAGAGCTGAACAAACTTACCATCAAGAACCGTTATCCACTACCGAGAATCGATGACTTATTTGATTAACTACAAGGTTCCTCGGTTTATTCGAAGATTGATTTATGTTCTGGGTATCATCAAATGCGGGTGAAGGAGGATGATATTTTGAAGACTGCTTTTAGAACTCGTTAAGGTCATTATAACTTTATGGTTATGCCGTTTGGATTAACTAACGCACCAGCTGTGTTCATGGACCTCATGAACAGAGTGTGTGGACCATATCTTGACAAGTTTGTCGTTGTTTTCATTGATGACATACTTATTTACTCAAAGAATGATCAAAAGCACGAAGAACATTTGAGAAAAGTTCTAGAATTATTGAGGAAGGAAAAATTGTACGCTAAATTTTCAAAGTGTGCATTTTGGTTGAAAGAAGTTCAATTCCTTGGTCATATAGTGAGTAAAGAAGGTATTCAAGTTGATCCGGTAAAGATTGAAACCGTTGAGAAGTGGGAAACACCGAAAAATCCTACGCAGATACGCCAATTTTTAGGATTGGCTGGTTACTACAGAAGATTCATCCAATATTTTTCCAAAATAGCAAAACCATTGACTGCATTAACACATAAAGGGAAGAAATTTGAATGGAAGGATGAACAAGAGAAAGCGTTTCAGTTGTTGAAGAAAAAGTTAACTACGGCACCAATATTGTCATTTCCTGAAGGGAATGATGATTTTGTGATATATTGTGACACCTCAAAGCAAGGCCTTAGTTATGTATTGATGCAACGAACGAAGGTGATTGCCTATGCATCCAGACAATTGAAGATTCACGAGCAAAATTATACGACTCAAGATTTAGAATTAGGTGCTGTTGTTTTTGCATTAAAGACTTGGAGGCACTACTTATATGGGGTCAAAAGTATTATATATACCGACTACAAGAGTCTCCAACATATATTTGATTAGAAACAACTGAACATGAGGCAGCGTAGGTAGATTGAGTTGTTGAATGATTACGATTTTGAGATTCGTTACCACCCGAGGAAGGCGAATGTGGTAGCCGACGCTTTGAGTAGAAAGGACAGAGAACCTATGCGGGTAAAAGCTATGAATATAGTTATTCGTACTAACCTTACTACTCAAATAAAGGAGGCGCAACGGGGAGTTTTAAAATAGGGAAATTTGAAGAATGAAATACCCAAAGGATCGGAGAAACATCTTAATATTCGGGAAGACGGAACCCGGTATAGGGCTGAAAGAATTTGGGTACCAAAGTTTGGAGATGTGAGAGAAATGGTACTTAGGGAAGCACATAAAACCAGATATTCAATACATCCTGGAGCGGGAAAGATGTACAAAGATCTCAAGAAACATTTTTGGTGGCCGGGTATGAAAGCCGATATTGCGAAATACGTAGGAGAATGTTTGAAGTGTTCTAAGGTAAAAGCTGAACATCAGAAACCATCAGGTCTACTTCAACAACCTGAAATCCCGGAGTGGAAATGGGAAAACATTATCATGGATTTCATTATTAAATTGCCAAGGACTGCAAGTGGTTATGATACTATTTGGGTAATAGTCGATCGTCTCACCAAGTCAGCACACTTTCTGCCAATGAGAGAAGATGATAAAATGGAGAAGTTAGCGCGATTATATTTGAAGGAAGTTGTCTCCAGACATGGAATACCAATCTCTATTATCTCTGATAGGGATGGCAGATTTGTTTCAAGGTTTTGGCAGACATTGCAACAAGCATTGGGGACTTGTCTAAACATGAGTACTGCCTATCACCCACAAACTAATGGGTAGAGTGAAATGACGATACAGACACTTGAAGACATGCTACGAGCATGTGTTATTGATTTTGGAAACAGTTGGGATCGACATCTACCGTTAGCAGAATTTTTCTACAACAACAGTTACCACTCGAGTATTGAGATGGCACCGTTTGACGCACTTTATGGCAGAATGTGTAGGTCTCCGAATTGTTGGAACGAGGTGGGGGATAGACAAATTACAGGTCCGGAGATAATCCAAGAAACGATCGAGAAAATTATTCAAATTCAACAACGGTTGAAAACCGCCCATAGTCGACAAAAGAGCTATGCAGACAGTAAAAGAAAAGATATAGAATTTGAAATTGGAGAGATGGTCATGCTTAAGGTTTTACCTTGGAAAGGCGTTGTTCGATTTGGTAAACAGGAGAAACTGAATCCAAGGTACATTGGACCATTTAAAATTATAGATCGTGTCGGACCAGTAGCTTACCGACTTGAATTACCTCAACAACTCGCCGGCGTACATGATACTTTTCACGTGTCGAATCTGAAGAAATGCTTAGCCAAAGAAGATCTCACTATTCCTTTAGACAAAATCCAAATCAATGAAAAACTTCAATTCATTGAAGAACCCGTCAAAATAATGGATCGTGAGGATAAAAGACTTAAGAAAAATAAAATACCAATCGTTAGGGTTCGATGGAATGCTCGTATAGGACCCGAGTTCACCTGGGAACGTGAAGATTAGATGAAGAAGAAATACCCACACTTATTTCCTGATGATACGTCAACACCTCCAACTGCTTAAAATTTCGGGACGAAATTTATTTAACGGGTAGGTACTGTAGTGACCCGAACTTTTCCATGATTATATATTATATGAGATTAATATTTACGTGAATAAACGTTTCCAACATGTTAAGCAATCAAACTTTTTAAGACTAGATTAATTGAAACGGATTTTGTGTTAACATTTGACCACCCAGTTTGTCCGATGATTCACGAACGTTATAACTTGTATATGACATGATATTATATATATGAACATATATATATGTTTAACATGATGAAATGATACGTAAGTATCTTATTATGTATATTAACAATGAACCTTATACATAAAACAAGACTACTAACCTAAGAAATTCAAAACGATATCTATACGTAACGATTATCGTTGTAATAACGTCTTAATATTTATATATCATATTAAGATATATTAGTACATCATGTTATCATAATAATATAATAATTTAACATCTCATTAGATATAATAACAATGTGATTAATTACATTTAACGAAATCGTTAACTTATAGGTTCCGAAACAACATGTACATGTAACGACTAACGATGACTTAATGACTCAGTTAAAATGTATATACATGTAATGCATTAAGATGTATTGTTACACTTTTGAAAGACTTCATGACACATATCAAAGTACTTCTACTTAACAAAAATGCTTACAATTACATTCTCATTCATTTTCATCAACAATTCTACTCGTATGCACCCTTATTCGTACTCGTACAATACACAGCTCCTAGATGTACATACTATTGGTATATACACTTTAATGATCAGCTCTTATCAGTCCTTAATGAGTCATCAAACGTGTGGGAACCATTCTTTGTAATCTAGTATGAATTATTTAGCAAGATTACAAAAATATTATTAATCATTCATGACTAATTTACAAGAAAACAAACTTACATATTCTTTATATCTAATCCATATATCATGACCTAAAACACATACAAACACCTTCATTCTTCAATTTTCTTCATCTAATTGACCTCTCTCAAATTCTATCTTCAAGTTCTAAGTTCTTCATAAATTCTATAAGTTCTAGTTTCATAAATTCAAGAATACTTTCAAGTTTGCAAGTATACTTCCAAGCTTTCTAATCCATTCTAAGTAATCATCTAAGATTACGAAATTTTTGTTACTTACAGTAGGTTATCATTCTAATTCAACGTAATACTCATATTCAAACTTTGATTCAATTTCTATAACTATAACTATCTTAATTCGAGTAGAAAATCTTACTTGAACTTGTTTTTGTGTTATGATTCTACTTCAAGAAATTCCAAGCCATCCAAGATCCTTTGAAGCTCTAGATAATTTCTTGTTATTTCCAGTAGGTTTACCTACTATACTTGAGGTAGTAATGATGTTCATAACATCATTCGATTCACATATATATAACTATCTTAATCGAAGATTTAAACTTGTAATCACTAGAACATAGTTTAGTTAATTCTAAACTTGTTCGCAAACAAAGTTAATCTTTCTAACTTAACTTTAAAATCAACTAAACACATATTCTATATCTATATGATATGTTAACTTAATGATTTAAAACCTGGAAACACGAAGAACACCGTAAAACCGGACATACGCCATCGTAGTAAAATCGGGGGCTGTTTTGGGTTGGATAATTAAAAACTATGATAAAATTTGATTTAAAAGTTGTTCTTCTGGGAAAATGATTTTTCTTATGAACATGAAACTATATCCAAAAATCATGGTTAAACTCAAAGTGAAAGTATGTTTTTCAAAATGGTCATCAAGATGTTGTTTTAGTTTCATAAATTTCAGTTCATTATGAAACCATAGCAACTTGATTCACTCAATACGGATTTAAAACGAAGAAGTTATGGGTAAAACAAAATTGGATATTTTTGCTTGTTTTAGCTACGTGAAACTTTGTAACAAATGTATACTAACCATAACTTAACTAACTTATATTATATTATACATGTATTCTAACATATATTATGTAATCTTGATAGACCATAGACACGTATACTATGTTTTGACATATCATATCGACGTCATCTATATATATTATTTGGAACAACCATAGACACTCTATATGCGGTAATGTTCGAGTTAGCTATACAGGGTTGAGGTTGATTCCAAAATAATATATATACTTTGAGTTGTGATCGAGTCTGAGACTTGTATACACTGGGTCGTGGATTGATTCGAGATAATATATATTGATTTATTTCTGTACTACTAACTGTGGACAACTAATTGTGGACTACGAACGTTGGACTGTTAACTTAACAAACTTAAATAGTTAAAACATAATAAAACATATTGTGAATATATTTCGATCATACTTTGATATATATGTATATATTTGTTATAGGTTCGTGAATCGACCAGTGGCCAAGTGTTATTTTCCGACGAAGTGATAATCTGTGAAAGTGAGTTATAGTCCCATTTTTACTATCGAATATTTTTGGGATGAGGATACATGCAGTTTTATAAATGATTTATAAAATAGACACAAGTACTTGAAAATTACATTCTATGATTGAATTATCTTATTGAATATCACCCTTTTGCTTGATAACCTAAGAATTAGTGAACGCCACTAATTGACGCGAATCCTGAAGATAGATCTATGGGCCTAACAAACTCCATCCAGGTTATGGATGCTTTAGTACTTCGATTTTTATATACAGATGAGTGTACCTGTATATTTGGGGATATTCTGTATGCATTTGTTAATGTCGGTTACCAGGTGTTCTTCATATGAATGATTTTTATACAGATGAGTGTTTATGTATTATATTTTTTTGCAGATGAGTGTTCCTGCAGTTAATTATGAAAAATGAAATCTTGTGGTCTATTAATATAATTTGATATATAGGTTAAACCTATAACTCACAAACATTTTTGTTGATGTTTAAAGCATGTTTATTCTCGGGTGATTATTAAGAGCTTCCGATGTTGCATGCTAAATAAAGACAGGATTGGAGTCTGTATGCTTGTACAATATTGTTTAAAAACTGCATTCGAAGACTTAAGTTGTTGTGTAATATTATTGTAAACTATTATGTAATGGTCGTGTGAAAACGCTACATTTTAGATTATCATTATTTGATAATCTTCGTAATATTTTAAACCTTTATCACAAATATAAAGGTTATGGTTTGTTTCAAAAATCGAATGCAGTCTTTGAAAAACGTTTCATATAGAGGTCAAAACCTCGCAACGAAATCAATTAATATGAAACGTTTATAATTATTATGAACGGGACATTTCATGTTTTATGTTTTGAATTTTATTAATAAAATTATGGTTTGTTTTTATTTTTATATATTGTGTTATTTAATATACTGTTGAGTTCATCTCTTAAGTTTATATCTTCAAGCAATAAGTCTGCAACAAGCATGTAACATCTTATTCCAAGTAATATCATTCTTCTCCCATAAATAATTTTGACTTTCCAAAGAATTTTATAAGTCTGATTTTATGCAAGTGAGGACAATGTATAATCTTAAGTGTGGGGAAGGAAGTGAAATATTCACTTAAATACCAAGATAAAATGTTCAAAATACAAAATTTTAAAATTTTTAAGTAAACACACTTAAAGAATGGATAAAATTTTTAAAATTTTTGCCCTAAGAATTTTTTTTTTTTTTTGAACTTTTGAACAAAGATAAAAGACTTTGTGAAATATTAGCCTGTGTTTAAATATCAACTTTTTGTAGCCTAATTAAAATAATGTAAATGATAATGAAATATCTGAGATATTTAAAATTTTTACACCAATTTTAAACCAGTTTACTAAGGTCGTTAGCATTTGAATATATATCAAATACTTAGAGTGCTAACAAAATTTCAATTAATTACCATTAGAAGCCTTAATCGTTAGAAAAACCCAATGAAATCTAAAACCTAATTCCTATCACATTTTAGGTTATCAATATCAAATTTTAATCTTACTTTATCATGTTCAGTTTTGTTCAAACACTTATTTTTACAAAGAAATAATCGGTTTGAATTAGACTTTTAATTATATCTAGCCAATATATATTAGTGTTTGTGACTTTTTAACAAAGTCCGACCCAAAGTGGTTCCTTGGTTCCACATTGGAAACCACGATTTACTCATTAATATTTAAAATGCATAAATATTAAGAATTACCATCACCATCCATCATATATCATATATCATCTTGATCATTCTTTAAAGATCATATATTTACATGATACTTGCGCTATTCTTTGACGAATATTAGACACTCATATATGAGACGATCCGGAAAAAAAATGTTAAAAGCCAAGCTTAAAGCTGTAGTCTCTAAGATTCGGGCAATTATATCATATGGGGTGCTAGATCACCTAACCACCTAAAACCTTTTTTCGGTTTGGGATCGATTGGTCGAAAGTTTGTTACATGGATCAAGAAAGTTACGGTTTTAAAGTAAGGTGATCATAAAAATATGCCAAATGTTGTTACACGAGTTCCTTAAAAAGCATGGACTATTGAAGGCATAAGGATCGTTCTCATTACGTTTAAATGCTACATTCTCAAAGCATTCTACAATTTACTAATTAATTTTAACTTAATCCTTATGCACTTTAATATTAATGTAGACAATGGTATGAGTTTGGCTAGTGAAAAAGTTAAAGTGGACAAATACACAAACATATATACAATTCTACCTATAATTGATGTTCCAATTTAAACTTAAGACTTGATTCTAAGATTATTTTAGATTTATCTTTGTACGAATCAGTGTCAAGTTACGATTACTAAAACTTATAAAGTTATATTGATTTACTATTCCTAACCGTTTTTAAAACCAAATTTTATCCGTGTCATGACTAACTTGTTTAAACCAATTCTGATGAACTACCCAATTTATTATTATTTTTTGTGATGACCCAGAAATTTCTGACCAAATTTAAACTTTATCTTTAAATGATTTAACATTTCCGACACGATAAGCAAAGTCTGTAAAACCGAATCTCAAAATTTTTGAACTATTCAAGTACCCTTTGGTTGTTCTCAACGATTCGCGAACCATTACATGTAAATAGATACATATATATACTATAACTTGAAAACATAATAAAGTTTTAATTGTTTAATACCGTACATTAAACTTATTGGTTTAAATATTTATTTGAATATATATGATAAGTTGGAATATTAATTGTATGAATAACTTGCGACGTATATTTAAAACGTGTTTATGAATGTTGAAAATATATATTAACTTGGTCATAAAACGATTTGTTATTATATATATATCAACAAATAGCGAGACAATGATTTATAAAAGTAAATGACCAAAACACTCGAAAGTTTAAGATACACTTTGAATGATATAGTTTATTGATAATTTAAGACTATATTTTGACAAAGGTACGAGTCACAAAACGTAAATTGCGAGTTTTCTAAGCGTACAAAAATGCGTTCGAGAAACCGGAACCGGGACATAAGTCGAGTGACAACGTACGGGTCATCGGAACGAAAATTACAAGTCAACTATGCACATGAATTTAATATAATATATAATTAATTATTTAAATTATATATATTATATATATTATATAATAATATGTCGACAAACAAGAAAACAAAAACATTTTGAGCTGGATCAGGCGGCCATGCGATCTAAAAACCCATGCGATCGCATGGGCATCAGATTTCAAAAAGTTGCCTATAAAAGTCCAGTTTCTGCTCGAGTTCTTACACATATTACTCCATGTGTAATATTATTATTATTTATTATTTATATTATTATTATTATTATTATTATTATTATTATTATTATTATTATTATTATTATTATTATTATTATTATTATTATTATTATTATTATTATTATTATTAAGATTATTATTATTATTATTATTATTATTATTAATCTTAATATTTTTAGTAATATTATACATAAAATACTACGACGAGGTCATGAGCTTGTCACTTTCAAAATGGTTTTTCGAGCGGGATAGAGCAAAGGAAATTACGAGTTATAGCTATGGAGGTTATGGGTATGATTTGGGGATTATGCTCGTAAAGTCAAACCTAGTGTTTATCATCTCCGTTACGTTTACGTACTTTCCTACAATATTGAATCTCAATATTGATACGTAAGCACTCATATTTTATCTTTTATATATTAATTGTGTATCCATGTCCAGTGCTCGAGTATATATATTTATACATGCTTGTATGCTAAATTTCGTCGTTAAACAGTCATAATGAATCACGAATTAAATACATATATTACTGGTAAAAGGTATATGATATACATGTTTTTGGAAAGCTGGCAAAAAATCAATAACTTTTCATTTAGATATCGAATAGCTTCGATGAACGGATTAAAAGATATGATCAACTGAATTATGATTGACGTTAATTGAAATTGCTTTTGAATTTGCAATTAAGATATAAACAACTTGTTTACGAGATTGATAAAATGGATTTTTAAATATTACCAACCGAGTAACTGAAATCTTATATAAGGCACGTCTCGTTTTATTGAACAATTGTCAAAACTGATTGTTTTATCATATTTTAAAGCCTTATAAAAACTATAGTTTAATTTTACAAGAACTGGAAAACTATGTGAAATATTAAAATGATTCGATTGCCATGATCATTCAACTATTGTATGGAGTCAGATTGACTTTTTGAAATAACTTTTGATAACTATTGTATGTCGATCTCGAGCATTAGGATTGTGATACACTATGACCTGACCTAGCTTGATAAACAATTATTGACCAACATATGTTCTCTAGGTTGAGATCTACGGTTATTTGGTAATCCGAGTTTCGGTCACATTTTGGTGAACGACTTTTTATGCGGCTAAGGTGAGTTTCATAAGATCCCTTTTACTCTCTACATTTTTGGGCTGAGAATACATGCAAATGCTTTATTAACCGATATACAATATTTATATGCGTGAGTTTCATTTGCTCCCTTTTTAATTGCTTTTGCAATCTATATTTTTGGGCTGAGAATACATGCACTTTATTTTAAACGCAATGGATACAAGTACATACTAAATTCTACACTGAGTTTGAACCGAAAATCCCTTAGCTTTGGTAACTGTTAACTGCCAGTTATAAGAACTGGTGGGCGCGAGTAGTAGTATATGGATCCATAGGGCTTGATATCCCCGTCCGAGCTAGAGCACTAGCCTTTTAACGGACGTATGCTATTTGAGAAGCGTACACGTTGGTTTGCGTGTATTATTAAGATGATTATACAAAGGGTACAAATTATATATATGTTAAGTTTAGTTACCAGGGTGCTCAATTTCATAGAATATTTTGATAAACATTTCTGGATTGAACAACTGAAATCTTTTGATCCACATTTATATACAGATTATGCGAAATACTAAAACTATGAACTCACCAACCTTTGTGTTGACACTTGTTAGCATGTTTATTCTCAGGTTCCTAGAAGTCTTCCGCTATTTGCTTATATGTTAGACAAGCTATGTGCATGGAGTCTTACATGGCATATTTATCAAGGAAACGTTGCATTCACCAAATCATCACCATGTATCTTATTTTGACTGCATTGTCAATGGAAGTACTATTGTAAACTATTATTTACGGTGATTGTCTATATGTAGAAATCATCAGATGTCGAAAACCTTTGATTTAAATATTCATTTATGGTGTGCCTTTTCAAAAGAATGCAATGTTTACAAAACGTATCATATAGAGGTCAAATACCTCGCAATGAAATCGATGAATGACGTGTTTGTCCATATGGATTTGGAGCGATCGTCACATTTGGTATCAGAGCGTTGGTCCTAGTGAACCAGGTCTTGCACGAGTGTGTCTAACTGATAGTTGTTAGGATGCATTAGTAAGTCTGGACTTCGACCGTGTCTGCATGTTAAAAGTTTTGCTTATCATTTCTTGTCGGATATTACATGCTTATCATTCTTAAGTTTAGACACGTTTTCCTGCATTTATTGCATAAATAGTGTATAGACAAAAATTCATATCTTAGCGTATCTGTTACTGTAAACTTTTCCTGACATCTTTCGAAAATTTCTCCGTGATTTATGGAATTTGGTATTATATATACATATGTAAATTATGTATTGAAGAATACCAAACTAAATTCTATAATATAATTCATATCAAAAATCATCTCCCTAATTATACAAGATGGATCCCGTATCTAGTTCAAATTTCTTAAACTTTGACAGCTATTCCGATATGGATATTCACCTGAATTCCGAAGACAGTGTAACCGGAATGGATCAACCAATCAGCCATCACCTATTCTAGATGAATTGGGGATGGGTTCGTAGCCTGCTTAGTCATTGGAGACAAGAAGAAGGTGATCCCTTCCATTCACCACATTTCCCTCTTGGCGAAGAACCTGAAGCACTTACCGGCGAACCTGTTCGAGGCACTATTTTCTCTCTCATTTCCAGAGTATCTCGTCACGATAATATACTATCACAAATTCTGAATCTTATACATCCGCTCGTCCGAACCGACAATCATCTCGGTGTAGTAGAAGAAGTCAACGAGCTTCGCACTCGGGTAGTGGCTTTGGAGAATATGGTGCAAAGGTTATAAGCACCAGCAGAATTACCGGCATCAACAATACCACCGACAACAACACCAACAGTACCATTACCACCACCAACAACATCCGCACCGCAAGCCTTAACATCACAATATGTACCTTGAACATCAACGTCATACGCACCATAGATACCAAGGAATACCAACAACAACAAACGATGAAGTATTGATTCATAACTTCATCGAAGAAATATTTTGCAGAGAATATGTAGTTTCTAAAAGTTTTAGAGATTATATATTCTAGTCCTAGTCAAAAATCAGATGAGATTAATATTATGTTAACTCATTAAATCCATGAGTACATCTAAGGAAAATATATATGTAGGTATATTTTCATGAAGATTGTAATTAAGAAAATTCTTTTATACAAACTGTTAATGGTGAGAATATTTTAACGGGTAGGTAATACCCGAGAGATATATAAATTCACAATTAATATGTTACATTCTTCGATTCTGATTCAACAAATCATCAACTATACTCACTACTTTCACAACAATATATATTCTTTTATAAAAATCAAAGCAACCATCCTCATCCAAATTTGATTACATATTCTGACAGAACAGAATCCAAGTCATAACTCTGAACTAGTAACATCATTCTTAGATCTCTACATCTTTCAAAGCTATACTTTGACTTCAAAACTTTACAAGATCCTTTAGCGTTGTTTTTATCGAAAATAATCTTGCAATCCCTTTTCAAAGTATCCAGTTTTATCACACTTCCAACTAGTCAACTTCGACTTTTCAGATTAGCCTTATTATAACCTTGACATATACGTTCTTGTTACCGGGGAACCTTTCATGTTCCACCACATTAGCAGTAAATTTATCAACAACTTTATTAATCCTTGACCTTTCGAAAAATCCTTATACTCATTGAAACCCTATCATGTACTCATCCACATCTTGTAACAATAAATGCCATACCAACCACCAAGAATTAGCAATTAGTATTTTGAATCTCGTAGCATTTTCTACGACAACAGTTATATATAGATAACATCTGTCTTCTAGACTTACATACTTCGAATGTGAAGTTTCTGAAAAACACCCCAAACTACGAAACTAGTTCTCCTTATTTTGGAAAAATGCTGATGAAGCAGCAAAAACTGTAAACGACCTTAACAGTCAAAAGTTTGATGATAAAGAATAGTATGGTGGTAAAGCTGAGAAAAGAGAAGGTTTGGAACTGGAAAACGGATTGAGCAGACCATGAAGGAGGCTGTGGACAAATCACAAAAACGAAATCTACCTTTAAAGAATACAAATGATTCATTGTCTGCTGAAATCCTTAGCAAATACCTTGCTCCTTACTCTAAAACCTTTGCGGACAATATTCTTCATCATCATCATCTTATCTTAAATATTCTAAGATATCATCGTATCTTTCATTATAAATATCCTCCATATTTCTGAAGATATTTTTTTATAACCATTCTTATCTGAAATCATTCATCTCTTCATGCTATCTTTGTTACATCATAAAAGAAACTATTTTAGTTTCTAAAATCTGAAAAATTCGAAAAATAGATGTTTTAAAGTAATGTTGGGAATTGAAGCATGAGTTAGTATAATATAATGACACTTGATCAACGTGATTATATTACAGTAAGTCATGCTGAGTTTCTAATGGAACTTGATAAAGGTTCACAGATCCCACCCTCATCATAAACCATGTTACATAACTCTTTCATTCCATATAATCTCTAAATATATCAAGAAAATATATTTCTTGATGATTCGGTCTTTTTCGGATATTCTGGTAATTTAACAAGTCAGATTGTGCCATTACCGTTTCTTTCTTAGAACATTAACTATGTTTATCCAAAACTCTATAACTACGAATTCTGGACCATTACAAGAGATGCCTAATCGCAAGAAGAAGAAACGAAGGGACAAAGCAACGAAATAGAAATTGGAGTATAAATCGCAGCAAATAAGAGGGAGTATTAACCGTGAATGACAATGATTATAGAAGACAGAAGTAGGGACATTGAAATATAAGGGGAGATATAAAGCCCGATAACAAACATGAAATTACAAACCGTATATATCAATGCGTATAACAATATAAAGACACGGGAGAATGAAAAACACTATAACCCCAAGGTAATAGTAGAAGAAAATAACCTCCTCTGGTGGCAGATGAAAAAGAAGAATGAAGGATACGATAGCCAAGAAAATATCAAGAATCAGAACTGGATTAAGCATTTTCACAATCTATTGGGATGTATGAAATAAAAAAGAAGATGTAGGAGTGGTGAAAGAAATGAAACGGAAGAGGTCAATTTATAGCGAAATATCAGACATAGCAATCGAGGCAGATTACGCATTTAATCAAAGAAAATCCTAATTTCCACAAATTCCGAAGAATCAAATCTTATATAGATTATGAAGATTTTCTATTCCTTAAATTCCGGAAATCAATCGTTAATACATCAAAAGTTAAGATGAATCTCTATTCTCCATTTCACTTTATTACGACGGCTTCTCTCAAACGCTTCAAGTAATTGGATTGTTTTATCCATATTATTCAACGGTGATAAAACTCTATTTATCGACTCATATTCGTCATAAAAACATTTTTATTGTTAGCCATGACAACCTCACTCAAATTTCGGGACGAAATTTCTTTAACGGGTAGGTACTGTGATGACCCAGAAATTTCTGACCAAATTTAAACTTTATCTTTAAATGATTTAACGTTTCCGACACGATAAGCAAAGTCTGTAAAACCGAATCTCAAAATTTTTGAACTATTCAAGTACCCTTTGGTTGTTCTCAACGATTCGCGAACCATTACATGTAAATAGATACATATATATACTATAACTTGAAAACATAATAAAGTTTTAATTGTTTAATACCGTACATTAAACTTATTGGTTTAAATATTTATTTGAATATATATGATAAGTTGGAATATTAATTGTATGAATAACTTGCGACGTATATTTAAAACGTGTTTATGAATGTTGAAAATATATATTAACTTGGTCATAAAACGATTTGTTATTATATATATATCAACAAATAGCGAGACAATGATTTATAAAAGTAAATGACCAAAACACTCAAAAGTTTAAGATACACTTTGAATGATATAGTTTATTGATAATTTAAGACTATATTTTGACAAAGGTACGAGTCACAAAACGTAAATTGCGAGTTTTCTAATCGTACAAAAATGCGTTCGAGAAACCGGAACCGGGAAATAAGTCGAGTGACAACGTACGGGTCATCGGAACGAAAATTACAAGTCAACTATGCACATGAATTTAATATAATATATAATTAATTATTTAAATTATATATATTATATATATTATATAATAATATGTCGACAAACAAGAAAACAAAAACATTTTGAGCTGGATCAGGCGGCCATGCGATCGCATGGCAAATACACTAAAAACCCATGCGATCGCATGGGCATCAGATTTCAAAAAGTTGCCTATAAAAGTCCAGTTTCTGCTCGAGTTCTTACACATATTACTCCATGTGTAATATTATTATTATTTATTATTTATATTATTATTATTATTATTATTATTATTATTATTATTATTATTATTATTAAGATTATTATTATTATTATTATTATTATTATTATTATTATTATTATTATTATTATTAATCTTAATATTTTTAGTAATATTATACATAAAATACTACGACTAGGTCATGAGCTTGTCACTTTCAAAATGGTTTTTCGAGCGGGATAGAGCTAAGGAAATTACGAGTTATAGCTATGGAGGTTATGGGTATGATTTGGGGATTATGCTCGTAAAGTCAAACCTAGTGTTTATCATCTCCGTTACGTTTACGTACTTTCCTACAATATTGAATCTCAATATTGATACGTAAGCACTCATATTTTATCTTTTATATATTAATTGTGTATCCATGTCCAGTGCTCGAGTATATATATTTATACATGCTTGTATGCTAAATTTCGTCGTTAAACAGTCATAATGAATCACGAATTAAATACATATATTACTGGTAAAAGGTATATGATATACATGTTTTTGGAAAGCTGGCGAAAAATCAATAACTTTTCATTTAGATATCGAATAGCTTCGATGAACGGATTAAAAGATATGATCAACTGAATTATGATTGACGTTAATTGAAATTGCTTTTGAATCTGCAATTAAGATATAAACAACTTGTTTACGAGATTGATAAAATGGATTTTTAAATATTACCAACCGAGTAACTGAAATCTTATATAAGGCACGTCTCGTTTTATTGAACAATTGTCAAAACTGATTGTTTTATCATATTTTAAAGCCTTATAAAAACTATAGTTTAATTTTACAAGAACTGGAAAACTATGTGAAATATTAAAATGATTCGATTGCCATGATCATTCAACTATTGTATGGAGTCAGATTGACTTTTTGAAATAACTTTTGATAACTATTGTATGTCGATCTCGAGCATTAGGATTGTGATACACTATGACCTGACCTAGCTTGATAAACAATTATTGACCAACATATGTTCTCTAGGTTGAGATCTACGGTTATTTGGTAATCCGAGTTTCGGTCACATTTTGGTGAACGACTTTTTATGCGGCTAAGGTGAGTTTCATAAGATCCCTTTTACTCTCTACATTTTTGGGCTGAGAATACATGCAAATGCTTTATTAACCGATATACAATATTTATATGCGTGAGTTTCATTTGCTCCCTTTTTAATTGCTTTTGCAATCTATATTTTTGGGCTGAGAATACATGCACTTTATTTTAAACGCAATGGATACAAGTACATACTAAATTCTACACTGAGTTTGAACCGAAAATCCCTTAGCTTTGGTAACTGTTAACTGTCAGTTATAAGAACTGGTGGGCGCGAGTAGTAGTATATGGATCCATAGGGCTTGATATCCCCGTCCGAGCTAGAGCACTAGCCTTTTAACGGACGTATGCTATTTGAGAAGCGTACACGTTGGTTTGCGTGTATTATTAAGATGATTATACAAAGGGTACAAATTATATATATGTTAAGTTTAGTTACCAGGGTGCTCAATTTCGTAGAATATTTTGATAAACATTTCTGGATTGAACAACTGAAATCTTTTGATCCACATTTATATACAGATTATGCGAAACACTAAAACTATGAACTCACCAACCTTTGTGTTGACACTTGTTAGCATGTTTATTCTCAGGTTCCTAGAAGTCTTCCGCTGTTTGCTTATATGTTAGACAAGCTATGTGCATGGAGTCTTACATGGCATATTTATCAAGGAAACGTTGCATTCACCAAATCATCACCATGTATCTTATTTTGACTGCATTGTCAATGGAAGTACTATTGTAAACTATTATTTACGGTGATTGTCTATATGTAGAAATCATCAGATGTCGAAAACCTTTGATTTAAATATTCATTTATGGTGTGCCTTTTCAAAAGAATGCAATGTTTACAAAACGTATCATATAGAGGTCAAATACCTCGCAATGAAATCGATGAATGACGTGAATGTCCATATGGATTTGGAGCGATCGTCACATTTTTGATACATTACTAAGGTGAAAATAAAAGTTAAATTTGTGATCTCTCCGAAAGTATGATGAACAGAAAATCTTTTGGATTTAAGTTAAAATTTTATTGTAAATATGTTTTGATTCTAAATAAGTTGTTGTTTACTTGAGGACAAGTAAATGTTTAAATGTGGAGAATTTGATAACGCTTAACTTATACATATTTTTATAAACATTTTAAAGCGTTATCTTAGTATTTAAGTATTTTTATAAACAAAAACTAATATTTCATATAAAAGGTATTTATAATATGTTTATTTAGAAAATGTGATTAACAGGAATAAAACTTAAAAAAATGGAGATTGAGCTGGAGCCTGCGACTGGATTAGAAAAATCCCGAATGTTCCAGAATTAATCCAGAAATCGAAGAACTTGGAGATCAAGAAAAATCACCAAGAGCCGTCGACTGGATAAACTTAAGCTACCGGCTAGGAAGAGTAGTTTCTTGTTCGTGAAGCCAAAATCAAGATATTTAAGGAAACCAAATATGTATCGGATGCTAAGACTTGGAGCCGCCGACTAGATCACCTAAAGCCGCCGAATCTGGAAGCTAACAGAGGATAAATTATGCTTGAAGCCAAAGAAAAACATCCGGATAAAGTAATTAAGGTCAAAGCTGCTGGCTAAGTTCATTGGAGCTGCTAGCTCCATTATCAGTTTTCAAAAATTATAAATAGAGGCCGAATTTCTCAGTTTCCAAGAGACATCAATTTTTTACATTCAGTTTTAGGGTTAGCTACGGATCAAATACGAATTGTTTAGCTTTTAGGGTTTACTTTCAAGTTGTTCTTCAACATTATTCAATTTGTTTCAAGTTCTTTTTCATATTTTAAGGTACTTTTACTTTTAAATTCTTGCATCTACTTTAATTATGTTTACATTTATGTTTAACTGTTTCTGTGCGTTTCCAACTATGAACTAAACGTTCATAGTGGTTATTTGGACGAAAAACTGAGTTCAATCTGAGATTTCAGATGAAGGCGCCGACTTCTTGGTTTACATTCACCGGCTGGAACACCCAAAGCCGCCGGCTTCTGTGCTTCGAATTCTACATTTTCTGGTCTGTGACCAGAACTGTGTAATTATGTTTTCGTGATTGTGTTTATTCTGTTTATTGCTGCTATGATTTGAATCTTTATTTACATGCTTAATGATTAGGTGAATAAAAAATAGGATTACTTAGTAATTAATTCTAAGTTTCGTTTGCTCGATCTATCCCAATTTTAAGATCAACCATATTGGACAAGTGTTTAGATTGCATGAAGTCTAGTTAAGAATCATTAATGGTAATAGGTGGATGAACATTAATTGCGCTTATATAGAAAAATCACTTTATTAGGCTTATTTAATAGAACCCTAGTTTATGTGAATTCATATTCTCAATTGCATGAGAATCTCATTAAGGTTGACTTTTAGCTAGTAACTTGAGTTAATATGATTAAGTTTATAAGTTTATCTATGTGTCAGTCTAATTGAATGTTGTATTTATCCTCACCACGAGAGTTAGATGATATTTGTCATGTAATTATATAAATGCTATAAATTAGGATATTAACTTTGTACAACAAATTAGTTAATATGTGTTTAAGTCCTAATATATGATCTTTACCGGTCTATAATTTTTATTTTGTTTATTATCAATATAAGTTATGAAACTAATTAATCGAAATCTCTTATGACTCAAAAGTCCGAATAACCACTCTTTTAATATATTTGAATTAAAACCAGCTCTCATATTCTATCTTTCTTAAGATAGCCATATCAAAAGTTAATTATAATCTATAATAATAATAAATACTTATGTTTCTTTCTTAAGAGATAGACTAAATATAAACAATAACTCTTAAAGCTCCGCGTCTCTAGGGACGATAACCTAACTTACTAATTACTATACTACCTTTGTAACACCCTATTCCAAACATGAAACGAGAGGTCACATTTATTGCTTAATATTAAACGTACAATTGATTCTTGTGATAATAAATTATTGTTATCTTTAATTAATCATAATTATCCTTCATAGAACATGTGTTAAGTTTAATTTCTTCTTTTCTTGCACTAATAAGTTACCATATGATGTGTAAAAGTGTTCAATGCTTAATTTGCTTTTCAAACTTTTAAATTTATATAACCTTTTAAATCACTTTTAACACCCTAACGAACAACAAAACCCAATCCGATATAGTATTTTAGGTTATCGTCCCAAGAGACATGGAGGCGGTTTTAAGTTGGTTTATTCATGTAGTCTAATTCTTATTAAAGAACTAGAGATATATTTTTATGTTTTCGGTTGGTATTTAAGTTTGGAATACTGTCTCTTAGGAAAGAGATAATAGAAGGTACGCTCTTAGTAAATTAAATAATAATATCTATGAAATGATAGAATAAAGTTTTGATTTGAATAAACTATATAAGATAGAAGTGGTTACATGAACGAATAGATTATGCGGGAAACATATTAGCTAAGTTTCATAACTCATATTAACACAAAGTAAGATAATAATCATAGACCAACTATTATCCCTAAAAGGCTAAGCTAAGTGTTGCATATCATTCATAAAGCATGACTTAAAGCATATATTAGCTACGTGATGTTCAAAGCTAATATCTTAATTATTAGTGTTTAATTTAATCACATAACACATATTAATTTAATCTTGTGATGATGATTAATTAACATGAAAATAGATTGACAAATAGATATACTATTAAACCTAATTAGATTAACTTAATATACTAGCTGAAAGCCAATCTTAACTAAGTTTTCATGCAATCATTAACTAAACACATCCAATACGAAGGATCTTTGATTAAGTCTAATAATATTAAATTCTATTATATAAGCGTGATTAAAGTTCAACAAATTCATCACTACCAATGTTGTTTATCCTATTTGCATGCAATCCAATTACTACGTTTGATTGACTAGATCTAAACAAGTAAAGTGGATCAAATAATAGATCATCTGATTAAGTATTAATTAACCCCAGAATCATGTTATTTAATCATTAAGCATGGAAACAAGTTTATTAAAGCATGACAGATTCAAAACAGTTTAAACATTCATCACAGAAACCTAATTATACAGATCTGGAAAAAATCAGAATCTGCACAGATCGAGGCATGAAGCCGGCGGCTAGACTCGGCCAAGCCGGCGGCTTGGACTGAAGATGCCAGCGGCTTCATGTGTTTCCCAGACAAAGGTTAGTTTTCGTCCAAGTAACCACTATGAACGTTTATTTCATAATGGTAGACAAACAATACTGAAAAATAACGAATAAAGTAAAAGAATATCAATACAGTAAATTAGACATGTACCTTAAAGTAAAAACGAAGATTAAAATTGAATGAAACTTGAATATAACTTGAATAAAGCTTGATTACAATGTTAAAACTTGAATAAAAAAAACCCTAATAACTAAGAGTTTTCGTAACTTAGGTGAAAACCCTAGAAAAATAATTGAAATTGTATATTGAAAACTAAAATAAATTACCTCTATTTATAATATACAGATTCGGTGCCCATGCCGGCGGCTTTCCTTGGTCGATTACTCATTCTCCAAGTAAAAGGTGATCTTCAAGAATAATAAACGCGTGTCTGTGGTATCTAAGCTGTGGCTTCAAGACCTAGCCGGCGGCTTCACTCATCTGTAATCTTTTCTGATTTATTTCCTTAAATAAACCGAACTTGGGCTTCACGCAAAAGTAATTGAGTCTAGCCGGCGGCTTTGATGCCAAACCAATGACTTAAGTGCTTGATCCCCAAGTTATTCGATTTTTTGTGTTTTCTCTGGATTTCTCTGGAAAGTTCTGGAATTCATCCCAAGCCGGCAGCTTCCTTGGATCCTAGCCGGCGGCTACATAGCCTTTTCTGCAACTTTTGCCGTCTTTGATCCTGTTTAACACATGTCTAAAAAAAAAACATTAAAAATACCCTTTTTTCCCATTTTAACCAATTTTGTGTGTTTAAGTATTCAAAATGAATTCAAAACACCAAGATAACTCCTTAAAATGTGATGAAAAACTTGTATGATTTAGGAATTATCAAATTCCCAAAACTTTACCTTTTACTTGTCATCAAGAAAAATAATATGAAAAATCTTAAATAAATCAAGAGATGGTCAATAGGTCGGATCTTTTTATGCTTATAACTTTAAATCCTAAGGAAAAGTCAAGTTCAAAAAGAAATTCTGCCCTATGACGGGAATGGAATTACTATCAATTTTTCTTTAGGTAAAGTTCATTTCTTTTTATGACATGTTATATTTTTAAAGAGGAATTTAAATTCCGGTGTAAGTGGCCAATAAAATATTCAAAGAAAATTGTTAATAAAACTTCATGAAGTTTAGAATTCTTAATTGGTTTTCTCACTTTTACCAAAAAATAAATTAATTAATATATTCATATGATTTAAATTAAAAAGCTAATTATATTTAAAATCATATATATGCTTGTGTATTTTATGTACTGAAACTTCTCAAATGGCCAAACCCATGCCCTTGTGTATATTAATATTAGAGTGCATAAGTTTTAAATTAAGGTTAATTTGATGGAATAATTGATGGATGAAGTTTTTATGAAAATTATCTCCACGAAGTTTGGAATTTAAGTGCAATAAGAAAAAGCTTTACACCTTCAGTGGTCCATGCTTCTATGACAATCGTTTCACAATTTTTGGTATAATAGTTTAAGATATAGAAGATAATTTACAACGAGTTTTTCTTTTCATGAGTTTCATGTATGATATATGAACTCTTTAAAAGTATTATCAGTGTAATACTCCGTAATAACTTTTTGATTTGTCATTGATGGAAATGCAATAAGCATTTTTAATTAATGGATGGAGGTTTTTATTATGAATTTATGGACTTCAATATTAGTGAGTAAATCGTGGAAAACCACTTTGGGTCGGTATTAAGTAAAAAGCCACAAACACTATCTATAAAAGCTATATATAGTTAGGTTAATAATTTAAATTTAATTTATTTTCATACTTCATTACTTAGTCTAAACAAAATAAAGTAAAGTTAAAAATGTTCTTATTCTATTTCACATCATTTAGAATGATCTTAAATTGACTATAAATTTAATTTTAAAAATTACAAATCTTTGTACATCTTTTATGTAATATTTTATGTAATAGCTTAACAAGGAACCCTAAAACAATGTCTAATGTGATTAATTTTAATCTTCACTAGTATATCATTTACATGATTTTTTAAACTTCTATTGGGAATTTATCTCTGAAAAATCTAAATATTTCTTAAATTTAAGAGTATATTCAAAAAAATTCAAATTTTTTTAAATATAATGGTCGAACACGCTAATAATCTCCTCCGTGTTGAGTTCCAGCACGCCAGAGGTAATACCTTCCAACACGCCGTGTTAGCCACGTGTTGGAGGCGTGTTGCTTGCGCCTGGGGTCTAACACGCGAACGTTAGAGATGGTCTTAACGAAATTTGACTAACGGTCATTAATGAATTTGAAAATATTAGCTTTAATTTCATACTTTTTCAAATCATAATACTTTTCGGGGAAAATTGAAACATGTAATTTTTTCGGGCATCTGAAAAAGTCATATTACCTTTATTGACAAATTTAAAAACTTAGGTTACCTTTTCGGATAATTTGTCTTAAATATATATATATATATTTATAATATATATTATAAAATAGTTTAGAAGTGTTTTTTGATTTATAATAACAAAATGAATAATTGTGTATGAAATTAAGATATTTATTTCAATCTCTCAGCGCAATTTTAAATCTTGAAGCACATGCATAGAAGAAGTAGAACCTTCTCAACACATTTTATATCACAAAGTGGCGACATCATTCATATTTAATATTCAAGATTCAAAGTTTAATATTTATTTATTATTTTTATATCTTTTTAAAATATTTTTTTATTAGTTATAAACCCATACAAAGCCAGAACTACGCTTACCTAACTGGCATATATACTGTGTAACAAACATATCACATGGATCCCGATAAATCCAAGATCTTTTAAAGTTGGGTATTACAAAAATAATTAGAAGCCATACCATGAACTATTATTATTTAGATCAAGGGGAGTGGAGGCTCTTCCCCCCTCTGTCCCACACCCAGTCACCAAATTTTTCACTCCCCGCATCCGTTTACCCCATGTCAGTCACCACCATTTACCCCATGTCAGTCTCTCTCGCGACGTGTTTTGAGGCATATTCATATACAAAAATAATATTATTTTAATAACTGACATACCCCAACTAACATAGGTCACCACTCCCCATTTTTTCTAACTCAGCAAGTCACGCCTGACATGCCAAGTGACCTCAGTCACCACTCCCAGTGCTCTTAGAAAGCTATATCTCTTTTTTTAGCCAACAAAGTGATTTTATTATTATTAACTTTTTAAAATACAAATATCCACTTACAGACTAGTGACGATTATAGAATCAAAATTCACAAAGTTACTATATAATTTGAGTTGTACTTTATATATATATATATATATATATATATATATATATATATATTTCCTTCAAAAAATAACTGTTTACTTTTATAAAAAAATCATTTAGCTTAAAAACATATGAATATCTATTTTTATATTTAGTGGTGTCTTTTAGTGGTACTTAAAAAAAAAATCTAAACTAGTGAGTCATTGGACTTCACGAGTGTGTACAGACATTCACGATTAGTAACTCACTAGGTAAAGTAAGAAACACTAAACATGAAGTAAACTGTAGATAAACCATAAGTTATTGGCTTTTTTGTGTTTTTTTTTTTTTTGGAAAAAAAATAAATATTATATTATATAACTTAAAACAAGAAGAATACAACCCAAACGAAGAAACACTAAACATGAAGTAAACTAGATAAACCATAAGTTATTGGCTAGTTTTTTTTTCTTCTTTTTTTGGCAAAAAAAAAAAAAAACAAAAAAAATAAAATTATATATATATATATATATATATATATATATATATATATATATATATATATATATATATATATATATATATATATATATATATATATATATATTATATTATATTATATTATATTATATTATATAACTTGAAACAAGAAAAATACAACCCAAACGAAGGCAACGAAACATACCAACGCGACAAAAACCAACAGAACAAAAAACTAAATATCTAACTAAAGACGCATCAAACACAACAAGAACCAAGCTTACAAAAAAAAAATAAACGATCATATCAAACTGAAAACTAACTGAAAAATCATATCCCCTCCACATTAAAGTTACGAAGTTTGGCCCCAGGTATTGGCTAGTTTATTTTCTAAATCATTTTGAAGATAACTTAATGTATGTTTTCTCTCTAGTAAAATATGATGATAGAATATTTACTTAGACGTGGTTAATTAATTACTCCGTCCGTCTTTAATCTGTCGTCTACTATTATTTTTTGGGATATCACAAATTAATTGTCCATATTCATAAATACAAAAGAATAATTCAATAAAGTTCTATTATATTCCTACTTTATATATGTAAGAACAAAATGATAGGTAAAAAAAAGTGATAAAACTGAAAAGTAAACAAAAATTATAATCTAATGATGATATTATGAAACTGTATATTTTTTATCGGTGACAATAGATTTAGGATGAAATGAGTAGATTTTAGAAGATACATATTTTATTTTACAACATAAAAAGAAATCAGTAGTTAACTTATAAGACCTCCTTTTGAACAGATAATTATGAAAAGATTGAATGCACAAATATACACCAATTACTTACATTACCAAAAGGAAGATTTAAAAGAAACAAAAATGTAAAGATAAAAAGAAGGAAATTTTGGGAAAATTAATAAAAGATATATTATAGATCATGTTGAGAATGGTTCTGTTCAGCTTCAGGCCATGGCCAAAAAGCTGGTTGATCCTCCATAACATTAAGCATGTTGCAATAACCTTCATGATCTCCATTAACCACTGTTTGAGTCAACGGTTGACCAAGAAGATACGGCGTCGTCGTTAAACCACCGATCATGGATAAACCGGTTGGATGATTGTTTGAAATCTGGTTGTAAAATATGGTGGTGTTATCTTCACAACTATTATCAGTACTTCCATTGTTGCTCCATGATCCTTCTGTTTCTTTGTTTAAATTGACCATAGTTCGATATCCGTTTATCTCTTGACCCTTTAAGGCCATCAACTGAAATCAAATATCAAGAATTTAAGAACCCTAAAACTTTGAAAAGTCACGGACCAAACAATATAAAAAGGTACATATCTCTATACAAACAAAATTATACTGAATTTCTATTCATTCATATTCATATTATAAATTAAATTCAGTTTTTAATCCTCAAATGAAGTGACCTATATTGATGATTTTAGTGTTATTAATCATTTTGTGTGATGGTGATTTACTTAAGAAAAATTAATATCTAGTTAAACTTTATTACAAGTTAGGAGACTGTGTAGTGCATGCTTGTTTAAGTTAACTAGAGTTAAATTGAAAGATTATATTTGTAAGTTGGTGTCTTTTTTGACCAAAAGACACAACTCTTCATAAAATGGTATCAATCTAACTTCATGAAAAGATGTTTTTCATGAACTTATAATTTACGCTTAGTTTAATTAAGGATAATTTCTGGTTGTCTCATCCTAAACATCATGTGGGACAACATAAAAAACCAAACCAAATTCTTATACCATAAGTTATATCTTATAGAAATCGTATGCTAATAAAAAAATCTGTACACACAGTTAATACATAAATATAATTTAAAGTTACCTGTGCATGAAGTTTGTTGTTATGGCTCTTGAGTGCATCATTATCAGCTTTAATGTAATCAAATTGTCTCTTCAACACATTATAATCTTTCTCTAACTGTTTAGTCTTGTATCTAGCTCTTCTGTTTTGAAACCATATAGCCACTTGTCTTGGCTGCAACCCTAAAGCTCGAGCCAACTGTCGTTTTCTTTCGGGTTCGAGTTTATTTCCTAACTCAAAGCTTTTCTCCAAAGCCTTCACTTGTTCGATATTCAATCTCCTTTTCTTTTCTCCTAATTGTGACCCTTCATCTTCTGACGTGTCACAGTCCCCAGCCGCATTTGTTTCTTCACATCCTTCTCTCCCTGAATACGACACCGATCTACTAATCATAGTTGATTCGATACCTGCAAAATTATGATTAGAAATTAAATGACACACACACAAAAAAAAAACACAAACAGACACAAAAATGTACCTTGAAAATGATGAGGATTGTGGTGGTGATCTTCATAGCCAAAGAACATGGGTTCAGGTGGGAGAAAGGACATGAAAAGGGAAATTCAAATTTGATTTTAATTATGTGATTATTAAAGAAAACTGAATTATGAATAATGTTAGGAATATGTGATATGGTTTATAGTAGTGTGTAATGTGTTGTGTTTTGATGTGAGAGTTGTCTAATGTGGATGAAAGTGGGAAAACCATACAAACAGCAATAACTTGTTGGATACTTACAAGAGACATAAGGTTTTATATTGTATTATTTTCTATGTTAAAGATAACAAATTGTAATGTTAATCTCAATCTTAATATAAATAAAATATCACTTAGTTGATTTATGTATATGTCAATATCATGTAGTACTACGTAAATTAACGCCCACGAAGAAGTGATTTGCTTTTGTGTTTTTTTTTCTTTTTTTAAAAAAATACACTAATATTAAAGTTATACACGTTTGAAACATATTTCAGTTTTCAAAGTTATATCAAGTTATCAACTACAAATACGAAGTATTTCATTGTAAATTGTAACAAACATTATGAAGTATATTTTTTTTTTTTTTGAAAAGCTAGCTTTTTATTATATAATACATCGCCAAGATTACATCACTAAAACACCAAAAGTTCACAAGGGGCGAACTAAAATGTAAGTAAATATGTATACGAAACTGAAATAATTAAAAATGTTATCATAAACGTAATAATTAGATTGTTAATAAATAATCAAGATAAGATAATATTGAAACGATCTAACCGATATTAGGTTAAACTAGGCTTGTGTTTGACACAATTCCCTTAAACAGATTCTTCGTCTGTTCCCAGGGCACACCGGTCCGAAGCAGCGTACTGCCGAACTTGAACATTTGCTGAAAGGTAACAGGAACGAGGAGACCTTGTTGCGGCTGAGAGGAAACTCAAATCATATAAGAATACTTATACGATTTTTGGTGTGTCTTTCTTCAACCCTAAAGACTCATATTTATAGTTGGAACAATAACATTAAGTTTGATCTCACTTCCTATGTGAGACAAATTTCAACCTTAAAATCCTTTCAAATTTTGCACAACCAAGCGACTTTGAGATTCGATATCTCGTTGATATGACTACTAAGATGCGACTGAAACGGACAATTTTATTCGTGCGATGACGTTAGGTTGCAAGACGTTTAGAATCAGCTGATCAAAGTAGCAATCAGTGGTTTATTATTTATATTTTGCGGGGCCTAAATTTACTTTTGACTTTCTAATGTAGAAGGTGTAAATTAACCTAGGGTCGTGCTTTTGAATGGTTTAACGAATTGAAGATCAAGTGAATAATTGTCTTTAGTTAAATTACCTGGGTAAAGATAGTAGTTTGGTTTAAACTAATAGTCCTAAATGCGGAAAAGTAAATAAAGTGAAAGGATATCCGGAGTATGCAGATCAGGGAAATGTTGACCAAGATATTAGTTTGGCCTGTGGAAAGGTAATTATGTTGATGTTAAAGCTATGATTGGAATGGTGTAGATCTGGTTGGATGAGCCAATTACATAGACCTACTTATCTCTAGACTCTCAGAGTTCTCGTTGAGTAGTGAAAAGTATGTCACTTGGTTGTATAATTGAAAGGTAACCATACCTCAGAGGTTATCCTCAGTAAAGCACTAGGTTTATTAGTGAGTTGAGTTCTAATCCTAAACCTCGTTATCAGTTTAGTTAACTGAATAACAACGTGTCGTGTTGATTGAACACTGATCACAAACGGAAAAGAGTCCTTCGGGTTAAGTTGACAAAACCTTAAATGGAAACTAATAACCATTTCATCATACTAATAAGATCAAACCAAATCAAACATTATACAGCATTACAATTGATATACTGAAAGTAAAGCAGATAGAAACCTAGCAGATACCTAAACGGTTGATATGACTTAATACTAGGGCAACAATCTAACAAGAACATGCAATAGGTTTGGATCATATAGTCAAGGCAGTACCTAGATCTTAACAGCTCCTAAAAGGTTTCCTTGGAACAGTCAATAGGCATACTAGGTCATTCATGTCTCAATTCCTAAGTTCCGTGTCCTAAAAGCGCATTAGATGCCTTTTGGGAACTCCGGCCATACCGAGTTCATGGAATCTTCAGATACAGTATAACCAGGGGTCTTAATCCTATGAAGTAGCTAAGTTCATATGGGTGAAAAAGTCCAGATCACAACCTAGGTTGGTCAATCCTTAAGATGCTAGCATACAAATCTATCAGATTCACAAGTTCAGCATAACAATAGTAACTGTACTAATTTAACATAACTACGCTAACCCAAACTTATATCATGGAAACATACAGGTTAATTAAGATAACATGGTAATATCGAAACGCATTATTAAACATAAAAGGTAAGAATACATGTTTAATACAAAAGACAAGCGCTTCGGATAAAAACCTGAAAAGGCTGAAGAAATCTGCCCGAGATCGCAGGGACTCGCCGGGATATCCTCCGGAAAATAAAAGCTAAGCTAGCTACTATTAAAAACTAACTAAAAAGCTTGAAAATATAAAATGAATTGCAAATTGAGTGTATGTTGAAATGGATGAATAGAGCCCTTTAAATAGACTTGAAATTTTCCAGCAAACGGCTGGCAGGCCGTTTGGCAAGCCGTTTGCTGTGCCCGTTTGGTCAGATCAGCCGTTTGTTGTGCCCGTTTGCTTGACCCGTGTTGCAAGCCGTTTCCCATATAGGCAATCCGTTTGGCAGCCTGATTGGCTTGCCTGGTCAGCTGAAATCACTGGATCGTA
Organism: Rutidosis leptorrhynchoides; assembly: GCF_046630445.1. Classification (NCBI taxonomy): domain Eukaryota; kingdom Viridiplantae; phylum Streptophyta; class Magnoliopsida; order Asterales; family Asteraceae; genus Rutidosis; species Rutidosis leptorrhynchoides. The sequence continues at coordinate 244,310,523 of NC_092341.1, forward strand.
ACTTGATTTCTTGTCTTTCACCGTTTTCGCTCTAGAATCTTCGTTTTAGCTCTGTTTTACTTGATTTTTTTTGCATCGCCTTCGTAATTACTAAATCTACAAAATCAACTGACAAAGCAATTAAGTTGCGATAAAGTTTGGAACTTTATAGATTTAGGGCCTAATATCGGGGGTAAAAACGTGACTTTTTGGCCGATATCAAATACCCCACACTTAGCTTTGCTTGTTCTCAAGCAAAAAGAGGGAATATAAGGTTCTTTCTAATAAATTCTTCCTTGCCCACCCGTGGATCCTTTTATTATGCTTTTATCAGAAGTCGTCACATCTTTCGAAAGTATTAGAAAAAGTTTCGAACTTCGATGATTTTGGTTGCTAGATTTCAATCGCGTCCATAGTGAAAAAGGCGTACTTTCCAACTCTCAGATGTAGAGTATACATGCCCAGGCTCCTCACTAGTGGATCAATCATATCATTCAAGTGTTTGGGGTGCCCTAATCTAGTTGTATTGTCGCTCAGAAGCCAGTCTTGTAACAATTCTCATCATAGGCTTGGTAAAGCATCGATATCTCCACCGGTTAAGTAAGAACGGAACTGATCTTCTCCCTGGGCATTCTTTCAAGAGGAAGAGGGTTAATTATAGGGTTGGTTGAGGAGTTTATGGAAAGGTGAAAAGGTGTCCAGATCTTCTGATTTAAACAGAGAATTGATAAATTTCGATTCTTCAGAGTATCTATTTTGGATAGAGAATGGCTTAAATTCCGTAAGAGTTTCTTCGAAAGATGCAGATTTTGCTAAGACTTTGTCTAGAATTTTTCTTTGGCTCTTCCGGCAATTCTTCTTTGGACAACTTCTCGGGTTTTTCTTGCCTTTATTTAGAGACTTTGCTCTTTCATCATCAATTTTTTTATCGGCATACCCTTTCTTCATAACTTTTGTTATTTAATCTTGGTGCCCAGAGAGGAAGTGATAATGCACCGAAAATAGGTCTTTGACCTATCAAAAACAGTCAGGGGTTCGAAATCTTTTAACAAGTGCTTTTGAAGCGAATTTGATCGATCTATCTCTATCAATTTCTGGATCTTTTGATAAGCGGAAAGGGAATGAAGGTGAATGGGTAGTGTATTTTGGGAGTGAATTTGGGGTGAATATTTCTGATTCATCAACTCTTTATGTGAGTTGGTCGGTTTAAATTGCGTGGAGTGGAAATGGAAATGGATGGCTTTTTGTCTTCTCTATTCAGAATGATTTTGGAAGGAGTATCGCACCTGCACCACGTATGGTGCTTACTAACCATTGGCTTCAAAACGTATGTCAAAACCAAGTTCTAACTTAAACCGTACACTGGCACGCTCATCAATTGAATTGACAAAGTACTGTAGATTTGATGGGTCATACATATACTTTGGGTCCAAGAGTCCTCACTTTTTGGGAGTAGGGGTCGTGCTTGGTCATGCGTAGCCTTTGATATATTTTTTTGAAAGAAATCTTTTGTCATAAATCATGAGTTTTAGCTTAATCGTTCCGTTCTAGTAAATGTTCCGAAAACTAATTTCTAGCAATTTTATAGAATCTTTTGGGTAAAACGTGGTAAGAATTTTTCGAAATTACCTAAATATTCTTTGCTAGTCACTTTTAGACAAAAGAATTTTTCAAAACTTTAGCATTTTATGGTTACTTATCCTTAAACCTTTACCCAATACCCCACACTTAGAAGAACATTATCCCTAATGTTCTCTGAGAAAGAATATTTTAATATTTTATAAATTAAGGACAGTGTTTCTAGAATCTCCAAGTTTGGTGCGGGGATGACCCCACACTTAGAGATTTTAGTGCGTGATAATTGAAAATATATTTGAGAAAATATTACTTCCCTACGGTCAGGTTACTCTCTTAGTGTTGGGCTTTCCTATGGTCGAGCTCCTAATGCTGGAAATGACCAGTCTCTTTAATAAAATTCTGCATGAAGGGCAAAAGAGAGTAGCATTTCCACTAGATATATAACTTTTTATACAATGCTTTTAAAAATTAAATTGAAAGAAAATTAATAAAGCTGTCTACGGAATACTATCCTGGTTATCGTGTCAAGCGGTGTCTGCGAGGTATCCATTAGGTCCCAAGATATCATCGTCATCCTCAATTCTCGACAAATACTCACGTGGCTGTCCTACATCCAACTCGGGACTCAAAAGTGTGTCTAGACAAAGGTCCGATGGCAGCTCCAGGTGTGATAGGCTCGGGAAAGGCTCCTCATCAGGGATGCTCCTGGTAATCTCAAAAACCTGGGCTGTGGGTGGCTCTACTGAGATAGGCACTATCACTAAGTGGCAGCCCTCAGGTGGCTCACGAACAGGGACCGTCTCAATGACTGGAGTAGGCGAAACAGCTAATACAGGCGGAATGATGGGAGCAGCGTGAGCTGGAACGATGGCTGAGGCAACTGAATGGACTGAGACTGGAGTGGAGCGCCTGGGAGTAGCTTGTCGTGTTTGCAAAATATGGCGTGCTAGTCTGAATGACGAATGGCCTAGAGTACTCTTGGGCATTCCTTTACGCTGAAGGTATGCTCTGAGAGCTTGGTAAAGCCTCTGCTGGTCTCTAAGTAATGCCTAAGTGATATCTGGGTCATTCAAGGTGGCTCGATAATGAATCATAGTCTGCGGCTCATGTGTCTCTAGTAGTTCTGGATACTCAGCGAGACTCGAAGCTAAATGCCTGGAGCGTCGTACTGGAGGAGCTCGTTGTGCCGTACTGATGTCCTCCTCAACACTTTCAAGGATCATATACCTTGGACCTAACTTTGTTGTAGATGGCCTAAACTGATCTGTGCGGCTTTCCGATAGGTAGACTCTGGGAGTCCTTCTCCTGCGAACTGGAATACAATAGGAAGCTCCTGAACTTGGCATTTTGCCTGGATACATTCAACAAACTCGTAAGTACTAAGCGTAAGTATGACGCTTACGGTTAGTGCACACAGATAATATTTTTGTAGACTGAAAATAATTTGATATAAAAACTTATAAAATAAAAAGGATAAGCAAGGGGTGCCTCCCAAGAGCGCTTTGTTTATTAAGTCATTAGAGCTCGACTTCTTCTGGTATGTCTTCAGAATGGATCAAAGGAGAAGAGATGTGCCTCCTTGTTGTGGTCTTCTAGATAAGCTTTCAATCGGTGACCGTTGACTTTGAAGTTTCCAGCAGGTCCTTCTAATTCTACAGCTTGGTGTAGAAAAGCATGTATAACTTTGTATGGCCCACTCCATCTTGATCCGAATTTTCCAGCGAATTTCTTGAATCGGGAATTAAAGAGTAGAACTTTATCTCCGGGAGCGAACTTTGTAGGTATCAGTTTTGTATGGTGGGTTAGCTTCGTTCGTTCCTTGTAGATATATGAAGTCACGTAAGCTTGGTCTCTTAATTCAGCGAGTTCATTCATCTGCATCTTCCCATGCCTAGCGGTTACTGAAGGATCAAGGTTACAGGTTTCAATGCCCAGAGAGCTTTATACTCTAGTTCCAGCGGAAGGTGATAGGCTTTCCCATAGATCATGCGGTAGGGTGTAGTTCCTAGAGGATTCTTGTAAGCAGCCTGGAAAGCCCACAGAGCATCGTCTAGTTTCTCGGCCCATTTATTCCCATGATGGCCAATGGTGCGTTCTAGAATTCTCTTGAGTGCTCTGTTAGTGACTTCTGCTTGTCTCTTAGTCTGCAGATGATAGGCAGTGGATATTTTGTGGGTAACTCCGTATTGTTGCATCACCTTCATAATTTGGGTATTACAGAAGTGTGTGCCACTATCACTTATTATAGCGCTGAGAGCTCCAAATCGGCAGAAGAGTCTTTTCAAGAAGTTGGTGACGATATTTGTTGGAAATGTTTGGGCTTCGATCCATCTGGAGACGTAATCTACTGCTACGGGGACATATTCTTTCCCATTAGACTTAGGGAATGGCCCCATAAAGTATAATCCCCATATATCGAAGATCTCGCAAGCTTGGATATTAGTCCAAGGCATATCATTCTTTATAGAGATAATGCCTTGCCTTTCGCATGCGTCGCAACGCTTTACAAGCTCTTGCGTATCTCGGAATATAGACGGCCAATAAAATCCAGATTCGTAGACTTGTTTTGCGATTAAGTTTTCTCCATGATGACCTCCAGTTAGTCCGTGGTGACATTGGTGAAGAATCCCTGTTGCTTGTTTCTCATCTACGCACCTCCTGATTATCTGATCAGGGAAAATTCTGAACAGGTACGGATCTTCCCAGTAGTAGTACTTAGCATCCCTGAAGAACTTCTTTCTTCGGGATGTGCTCATTCCATTCTTTACTATTCCAGCAACTAGGTAGTTGGCTATGTCAGCGTACCAAGGAGTATCAGTAAATTGTGATCATATGTTAGCTTGTCCTAAGCTTATAAGCTGTTCTTTAAAAATTTGTCTCTGATATCTTGTTCAGCAAGTTGTTCTATCGATGAGTTCTCCAAATGACTAAGATGATCTGCTGCGACGTTCTCTGCTCCTTTCTTATCTTTGATCTCAATATCGAATTCTTGGAGGAGTAAAATCCATCGTAGGAGTCTTGGTTTAGCATCTTGCTTAGTGAATAGATATTTGAGGGCTAAATGATCTGTGTAAACTGTAGTTTTGGATAGGATATAGGAACAGAATTTGTCGAAGGCGAAAACTACCGCTAGCAGCTCCTTTTCCATGGTGGTGTAATTCTCTTGAGCTCCGGTTAAGCTTTTGCTGGCGTAATAAATTGGATGAAAGTGCTTATCTTTCCGTTGTCCTAGTACAACTCCAACTGCGAAGTCGATCGTATCACACATGATTTCGGTAAACTCCAATCAGGGGCTATCATGATGGGTGCATGTGTAAGTTATTCCTTCAGATAGTTGAATGCGTTAATACATTCTTCATTAAAGATAAACGGAACTTCCTTTCCTAGGAGATGAGTGATAGGTCGCGTGACCTTTGAGAAATCTTTAATGAAACATCAGTAGAAACCGGCGTGTCAAAGGAAACTCCTCACTGCTTTTACTGTGGTAGGTTCTAAAAGTTTAGCTATGGTCTCAATCTTAGCCTTATCGACTTCTATTCCTGACTTTGAAATTTTATGTCCTAAAACTATGCATTCTTTTACCATGAAGTGACATTTTTCCCAATTTAGAACTAAATTCGAATCTTCACACTGGGTGAGCATCTTTTCAAGGTTAGAAAGGCCAAAATCAAATGTACTACCAAAGACTGAGAAGTCATCCATGAAGACTTCCATACAACGTTCAATCATGTCGTGGAATATTGCTACAATGCATCGCTGAAATGTAGCTGGTGCATTGCATAATCCAAAGGGCATGAGTTGATAGGCAAATGTTCCATAAGGATAGATGAAGATTGTCTTTTTATGGTCCTTTGGATAGAGGGGAATTTGAAAGTAGCCGGAAAAAATGTCAAAGAAATAATAGAATTCATTTCTTGATAGACGTTCCAACATTTGATCAATGAATGGTAATGGAAAATGATCTTTCCGGGTTGCATCGTTAAGTTTACAATAATCTATGCAAACCCTCCAACTGGTGACCTCTCTTGTTGGAATAAGTTCCATATTCTCATTTTGGATTACGGTCATCCCTCCCTTCTTAGGTACAACTTGAACAGGACTGACCCATGGCGAGTCGGAAATAGGATAGATCAGACCGGCATCCAGAAGTTTGATTACCTCTTTCTTGATGACTTCTTGAATCATTGGATTGACCCTTATTTGCCTCTGAACTGATGGTTTGAAATCATCTTCTATGAAGCTCTTGTGGGTGCAATAGTTGGGACTGATCCTTTTATGTCGGAAATCTTCCAAGCAATTGCCTTCTTATGTGATTTCAAAACCTGAATCAATTTTGCCTTCTCTTGTGGCATGACGTCTTTCAAAATGATTACAGGGAGTTGTTATTCTCCTTCTAAGAATGAATACTCCAGATGCTCGGGTAACTTCTTCAATTATAATTCCCGAGGTTCCTCGATAGATGGCTTCATTCTAGCTATTTTCCTTTCTGTCTAACGAGTCATATCTCTCCTGTAATTCTGATTCTTCTTTAATAGCGGTCACTTCTTCTTTAATAGCAGTCACTGATGCTATCTGTTCTTTGGTTTTGGAAATTGTCCTTCTTAATGCTTCCTCTTCAGAAACGTCTTCCTTAGTTTCGAAGGTTGGTTCAGGAATTTCAACACAGTCCTCTTTTAACTGTGGTTCCAGAAGTACCGAAATGAAATATGTTTCTTCATTCAGTCTTCTCCTTAACAGAGGTAGGGGGATGTCTTGACCTAGCGGTGCTATTTGGATAGTCTTGCTGAGGAATTTACTTTTGAAGAGGGGAGATTTATTTTGACCAGGATATATGGCTGAATGGATGTCGAGATTTCCTTCAGGAGGTGTAAAGAACAGATCCTTAGAAATTTGATCTTAACTACATATAGCCATGGTATCCTCCAGATATTCGTTGACGAGTTCTAGAAAAGAATCAGTGAGATTAATATCTTCTTCGCGGGGGTGGCTCATGAGTCGGTCGACATTGAATGTGACTTCTTCACTTCCAACTCTTAATTTCAACGATTTCTCGTGAACATCAATTACGGCTTTGGCAGTATTCAAAAATGGTCTGCCAAGTATGAGTGGGACCTTCGTGTCTTCCTTAATATCCATAATGACAAAATCTACGGGGAATGCGAACTTATCCACTCTGACTAGGACATCTTCAGCTATTCTTCGAGGAATCTTAATTGATCTGTCTGCGAGTTGGATAGTCATTCTGGTAGGTCTTATATCTTTTAATCCTAGCTTTTTGAATAACGAATAAGGCATTAGGTTCACACTGGCTCCTAAGTCTGCTAACGCATTGCTAATTTGGACATCTTGCAGGTAGCAAGGTACTGTAAATCTTCCTGTATCTCCTAACTTAGGGGAATACCATGTTGTAACAATAATGAACATTATTCACTTAAAGGCAAGCTAACTATATCTCTTAATCTCCCTTTATTTGAAAGTAGTTCTTTGAAAAATTTAGCGCAGTTTGGCATTTCTACTAGGCATACATTCAAATGAAGATTCTTGATATCCCAATACTTAGCGAATTGTGCTTCTTGTTTTTCCTACCTAAGCCTACCTGGGAAAGGTATGCGGGCGCGTGGAATAATTTTTGGGGCCTTAGGAGAGATAGGTTCCGGTGGATTGACAACTGGGTCAATTGACACAGGTTCCTTATCGAAAAAATCTTGTATGGGTATATTAACAGTTGTTTCCTTCCCACCTCAAGTGACTACTAGGGCATCAAACTCACTACACTCTAATTGAACTTTAGTGGTTAAACGTTTGAGCGTAAGCTGAAAATTGGTTATTAATTCTTCAAAAGTCTTTATCAAAGTATCAAACTTGTTTTGACATTCTATGACTTGAAGGTTTATCATGTATTGCTTTTTCATAAATTCAACTAAAGTTTCCTTAGAGAGGATAGTAGGTTGGTGTAATGGGAGGATTATATTAAAGTCCGAGCTATTTTACTGTTTATATGCCCATCTAGGGTAAGGATACCTTAGATTGGTTTTAGTAGCATCGGGACTTTCAGAAATTGGTAAACTTTGAAGAGTGAGGGTGAGATCTTGTAACCTGGTTTCAACCATTTGTACCGTATGAGTGAAGACGTCATCCTTTTCAGCAGCTTCATTATTCCAATCTTCCTGTTGTGCAGCTATTGTTTCCAAAAGATTCCATGCTTCGTCTGCTGTTCCTGACATGAAATTGCCTTGCGAGGCCATGTCTAGGAGAGACTTATCATCCTTGGTCAAACCATTGTAAAGCGTACAGATTATGTATGCCCGACTTAATGAATGATTCGGACATCTTTTAAGCATCACCTTTATTCTATTCCATGCTAGACACAATGACTAGTTTTATTTTTGAGAAAAGTTTATGACGTCATCTCTTAAACAGGTTTGCAGGGAGGGTGGATAAAATTTGTTTAAAAACTTAGTTGCTAGTTCCTCCCATGAATGTATTGAATTTGGGTTAAGCTCATCAAACCATGTTAAAGAGCGTGTAGACAGGGAGTATGGAAAAGATGAAGTTTTAAAATGTTTTTCTCGTTTTCTTCCTTCTTAAAAGAGTCAACCAGACTGATAAATTTGTTCAAATGAAAGTTTGGATCGTCAGTTGGTAATCCTTGAAATTTACAGATCATACTGACCAGCTTGATCATATGTGAACTATTTCAGGAATTCCTTCGGTTCATAAGGTGATTAGTCCTCCTCTTTCTTCTAAGCATGACTTTTGCATAGAAGCAAGTGTATTTTGTTGCTCTTTTTTTTTAGATTTTCTGTTTAAAAGGACTTAAAAGTAACTTTTAGAAAATATTAATTGACTAAAAGGGTCGATAATTTAAAAAAAAAACAATTATTCTTGAAATTCGGTCGCTAACCTTATAGGATATTTCAATTGATAGGATTTCTCACAGATTACTTTGTATTCTGGTGGCCAGGCCGACTACGGAGAAGCAGGATTCTTTTGGTTCCAATATAATTGGAGACTGTTCGGAAAATCCAACAACCAAGTCCATGTATAAGTGTCTTTCTTAGACACCAGCAACAATACTTTTGTCTGTTTAAAATCTTTCTCAGTCAAAATATTCGATCCCCGGCAGCGGCGCCAGGAAACTTGATATGACTACTAAGATACGACTGAAATGGACGATTTAATTCCTGCGATGTCGTTAGGTCGCAAGACGTTTAGAATCAGCTGATTAAAGTAGCAATTAGTGGTTTATTATTTATATTTTGTGGGGCCTAAATTTACTTTTGACTTTCTAATGTAGAAGGTGTAAGTTAATCTAGGGTCGTGCTTTTGAATGGTTTAGCGAATTGAAGATCAAGTAGATAATTGTCTTTGATTAAATTACCTAGGTAAAGATAGTAGTTTGGTTTAAACTAATAGTCCTAAATGCAGAAAAGTAAATAAAGTGGAAGGATGTTCGGATTATGCAGATCAAAGAAATGTTGACCAAGATATTAGTTTGGGCTAGGGAAAGGTAATTATGTTGATGTTAAAGCTATGATTGGAATGGTGTAGATCTGGTTGGATGAACCAATTATCTCGTTGAATAGTGAAAAGTATGTCACTTAGTTGTACAATTGAAATGTAACCATACCTCAGAGGTTTTCCTCAGTAAAGCACTAGGTTTATTACTGAGTTGAGTTCTAATCCTAACCTTCGTTATCATTTTAGTTAACTGAATAACAACGTGCCGTGTTGTTTGAACACTGATCACAAACGTAAGGAGTCCGTCGGGTTAAGTTGACAAAACCTTAAATGGAAACTAATAAACATTTCATCATACTAATGAGATCAAACCAAATCAAACATTATACAACATTTTAATTGATATACTGAAAATAAAGTAGATAGAAACCTAGCAGATACCTAAACAGTTGATATGAGTTAATCCTAGGGCAACAATCAAACAAGAACATGCAGTAGGTTTGGATCATATAGTCAAGGCACTAGCTAGATGTTAATAGCTCCTAAGAGGTTTCCTTGGAACAGTCGATAGGCATACTAGATCATTCATGTCTCAATTCCTAAGTTTCGTGTCCTAAAAGCGCATTAGATGCCTCTCAGGAACTCCGGCCTTACCGAGTTCATAGAATCTTCAGATACAGTATAACCAGGGGTCTTAATCCTATGAAGTAGCTAAGTTCATATAGATGGATAAGTCCTGATCACAACTTAGGTTGGTCAATCCTTAAGATACTAGCATACAAATCTATCAGACTCACAAGTTCAGCATAACAATAGTAACCGTACTAATTTAACATAATTACGCTAACCCAAACTTCTATCATGGCAACATATAAATTAATTAAGCTAACATGGTAATATCAAAACTCATTATTAAACATAAAAGGTAAGAATATATGTTTAATACAAAAGATAAGTGTTTCAGATAAAAACCTGAAAATGCTGAAGAAATCTGTCTGAGATCGCAGGGACTCGCCGGGATATCCTCCAAAAAATAAAAGCTAAGCAAGCTAAAACTAAAAATTAACTAAAAAGCTTGGAAATATAAAATGAATTGCAAATTGAATGTGTGTTGAAATGGATGGAAAGAGCCCTTTAAATAGGCTTGAAATTTACCAGCAAACGGCTGCAGGCCGTTTCAAGCCGTTTGCTGTGCCCGTTTGGTCAGATCAGTCGTTTGTTGTGCCTGTTTGCTTGACCCGTGTGGCAAGCCGTTTCCCATACAGGAAAGCCATTTGGTAGCCCGTTTGGCAGGCCGTTTGGCTTGCCTGGTCAGCTGAAATCAGTGGATCGTAACTTGATTTCTTGTCTTTCACCGTTTTCGCTCTAGAATCCTCGTTTTAGCTCCATTTTACTTGATTCTTTTTGCATCGCCTTCGTAATTACTATATCTACAAAATCAACTAACATAGCGATTATTTTTGTGATAAAGTTTGGAACTTTATGGATTTAGGGCCTAATATCGTGGGTAAAAACGTGACTTTTTGGCCGATATCACTCATTCGCCACTAATCCATTTTGGACACACTTTGTCTCGTTTTAAAGCCTTCATTAGAGGCAACAAAACCCACTAACTAGTCATTAATATATATCACTGTATCATATATTAAATTGTGTCCAAATATTGGTGAAAACACACTTTTCAACACTATTTTTCCAGCAATCCCTCACATGAATGGAGATCGATCTCAGAAACAACAATATTCTGGTTAAGTTTAAGCGGTTGAATCGTGCATACGATAAGTAGGTGTTACCTTTGAACTTTCTCTTATGAAAACACACTTAGTCTACTGGCTCTGAGTAGACGGCGATGTCTATGAACTCGTCTGCCGTTAGTGTAGGCGACAATATGCTTCACACAAAACTCTCCCTGACAACGTCAAGTCCTCATAGTTATGTTCGTTATGGTCATGAACATTAGCCTGGTTCTACAAGAGCTTATGGAACAATTGCACAGAGAAATAATCTTCCAATCACATGAAGTTCAAAAATTACAAAAAACCAAATCCCTAATTACAATCAAAGATTGTAACTAAATAATAATTCACACAGTCACACACTAACAATTCAACATATTTGAACTTGTTTACACTCACAGTAGCAGTAATTGAATCAATACAAGATGAAACCCTAAATGGGTTAGAGAGAATGATCGAAGGAGAGAAACAGATACAGTGAATAAAATATGAATAAATTAAAAATAAAAAGAATATATATATAAATAAATTAAATTGTAGAGAGGTCCTTGAAGTCTTGAAGCTTTCCACACTAAACTTTCTCTTTTTTAGATCAACCACAGAACTTCAAATCCAGAATTGACAACTTTAGCCACTGCACATTTTTAACCCAGAAATATATACAAATTCATAGATGAAAAATGTTTAGATTAAATTTGTATAGCTCAATATCCCCCTTTAATCTAAATATTTAAAAAACATTAAACAGAGTAAGTTGATCACACAACATATTATGTTGTGTTCCATTTAAACCTTTTGTGAAAATATCTGAAACATTTTCTGAAGAAGAAATCTAGGGAGTTTCCAGAATATCAGAACTAATTTTTTCTATAACAAAGTGTAAATCAACTTCAAAATGTTTAGTTCTTTCATGAAACACAGGATTTTTAGCAATTTGTAAAGCTGACTTACTATTAAAAAAAAACTTTAACAGGTAAATCAACTTTAACTTCTAAGTCTTTTAAAAATTTTAATATCCAAATCACTTCACAAGATACAGAAGCAAGTGCTCTATATTCAGTTTCAGCTGAAGATCTTGAAACAGTAGATTGCTTTATACTTTTCCAAGACACTAAATTATTACCAAGATAGATGCAAAAACCAGTAACATACTTTCTCAACATATTGCTTTTAGCATAATCAGAATCAATAAATGCAAACAGAGTTATATCACTAAACTTTTTAATAGTGATTCATTTACCTGGAGATCCTTTCAAATACCTTAAAACTCTTAAAGCAGCTTTCATGTGAGAATTTAAAGGAGCATGCATATATTGACTCAGACGGTGTACAGAGTAAGTAATACCAGGTCTAGTTAAAGTTATATAGATCAATTTACCAATTTACTTCTGATATTCACTTATATTTTCAAGTAAAAAATCTGAACTGGAATAATCATCTTTATTAGAAAACATAATACCAGATTCTAAAGGAGTTACACCAGGTTTACTAGCTATCATACCAAATTTAGATAAAACTTCTAAACAGTATTTCTTTTGACAATGAACAAAACAGTCATCATTTTCAATAAGTTCTAATCCAAGAATGTACTTAAGTTTACCTAAATCTTTAATTTTAAATTTAGTTTTAAGAAAATTTTTACATTCTCTAACAACAGTATCAAAATTACCAGTAATGATTATGTCATCAACATAAACAAGCAAATATACACAGTTATTACCATCAATCTTGACAAACAAAGAATAATCATTCACACTTTGTTTAAATCCATATTCAAACAGGACATCACAAAAATTTTCATTCCATTTTCTAAGAGCTTGTTTAAGACCATACAAAGATTTAACAAGTTTGCATACGCTAGTATCACTTTTATCAAAATAACCTTCAGGTAAAGTCATGTAAACATCTTGTGTCAAGTCACCATAAATAAAAACATTGTTAATATCAACTTGATTTAAAGACCAGTTATTTTTACAAGCAACAGATAAGATAAGTCTAACAGTAACCATCTTAACAACAGGAGAAAAAGTTTCATCAAAGTCTAAGCCTTCTCTTTGATTGAAACCTTTAGCTACTAACCTAGTTTATATCTATCTATCTCACCAGTTGACTTATATTTAATCCTATATACTCATTTACTACCAATAGGTTTTCTACCTTTAGGTAAATTTGTTAAAATCCAAGTATTGTTTCTATTTAAAGCCTTCATTTCTTCATTCATGGCATTAACCCAGTTTTGATCAAGACAAGCCTCTTTGAATGATTTTGGTTCATGTCCTTTGTTTAAACTTGTAAGAAAATAGAAATTTTCAGACCCCAATTTAGAATAGTTCAAGTAATTTGTGACGACCCGGAAATTTCTGACCAAATTTAAATTTAATCTTTATATAATTCCGACTTGATAAGCAATGAATTTTAATAAATCTTGAACCTCCGGAAAGAGTTTTACACAAGCTTTTGGTCACCCTTTTATTCCGACGATTCACGAACGTCATAACTTGATTTAATTGTTTAATTGTTTAATTATTGTGTATATATATAGATTTATATATATTTAACTTGAAAATGTGATAATTAAATATCTCATTAAATATATACACAAAGTATTTTATATATATATATATATATATATATATATATATATATATATATATATATATATATATATATATATATATATATATATATATATATATTTTCATACTACTAATTTAAAGAGTTTTCAAACAATATATATGTTACTATTTAAACGACGTAATTAACTTATGTTAAAATATATTTACATATAATGTATTACGAGTGTAAATACATCCTTACAAGTATTGAATACACTTTATAATATACCAATACATATAAAGAATAGCTATACTAGTATTTCCGTTCAATTTCCTCCAGAATTCTACTCGCATTCATACAGTATTTTTACCCGTATTATACACAGCTTCTAGAAGTATTTACTATTGGTATATACCAATAGAAATCTGCAATTATTTGTGTAATATGTCATCCATGACCTAATCAATTTAATATGTCATTCATGACTTAATACAATTTAACTTATCTTAGATATTTTCACTAAAAGCCAAAATTATAAGCTTATAAATAAGGACCATTTTAACTCATTTTTACTCCACATTTTATTAAACTAAAAACACACACTTGAATGCTCTCATATCATACTTTAATCTCAACAAATTTTCTCTTCATAATCAAGGTAAAATACTTCTCAAAAATCCTTGTTCAATTCCTTGTATAGTTGCTATCTTATTATACTTATAAAACTTGTAAAAACTAGAACTTGTTTTGGTGAACACCAAGCTTGTTTGAAAAACTAATCTAATCTTTCTAACATAACTCTAATAACACTTATTTATATATATTATGATGTTATATTAAGTTAATATAAGAACTTATAACTTGTACATATGAAGAACACCTTGAAACTTAACATATATCATTTAATCTCCATTCGGTAAAAAGCGGGCTGTTTTGGGTTGGGAATTAAAACCCTATGTTAGACTTTGAGTTCGAGGCTAAGACTTTAAAAATATGTTAATATATGTAAATAATACTTCCAGTATTTTTTTCATGATTTTAGACAAAGTGAAAGTATTTTATCAAAAATCATATATTGGGTGGATGCCGGGATTTTTCCAAATCTGTCCACCGACACAAAAAGAGGGTAAATCTCTAAACATTACTACTTGGGATGACCTTTTCGAATTATTTTTGTAAAATTTACTTCTTAAGGAATCCAAAGCAATTTGATTCACTTTAAACGGAGTTCTAATGAATATTTGGCGAGCAAAACAAAATCCGCTAAACTTAACGTTGTATGGACGCAATTTATATTATAAAAACTATATTAACCATGTTCTTGTTAACTTTTCCTATATCCTATATATATATTTGGACATGTTATCAGTAGTATAATAAAATATTATAATCTTGGTTAATTCTGTGATTGTATATATGTATAATAATATTCTTGGTACGTCCTAACACAATAAGTATACAATACGTTTTGATAAATCCTAAGACAATACGTACACAATACATCTTAGTTAATTATAAGACAATACATATACAATACATCTCTGGGTTGATGCAAAGACAATACGTATACAATACGTCGTGGGGTAATTCTAAGATTATATATATATATACCGATTATTGGACTGTTGGACTTTTCGGAATTTTTTGGACTACTAACAAAGGACTACTAACAATGGACTACTAACATAAAATGTTAAAAATTATTATATAAGTATTCTATGAACTTGCTTTATTTTATTCATATGTCGTATAATTATCTGAATCGTTATTATTGTTATAGGTTCATGAATCCAAGGACGACGGTCATATTTTTAATAAGTTGAAAACTTATTATTAATATACTTTTACTACTGTGAGTATATAGTCCCATTTTTAAACTCTAAAAATATTTTGGGATAAGAATACATGCATTTTATGTTTTACGCCATGGACACAAGTACTTAAAATATATTCTACGTTGAGTTGTACCACATTGCATATCTTCCCTAATAGCTTGGTAACTAATATTTACATGTTGTAAGAACATATAAGCGCGAATCCTATTGATAGATCTATCGGGTTTGACAACTCCAACCGGGCTAGTCGCTCTAGTATCGTAAACGGTTGCATAGTACTTCGTTTTTACTACACTTGGTACAGTGTAGGGAGATTTCATAATAAAGGGAATATGCCACATTAATGGTTAAGTATGGTTACCGAAGCAATCAACAACTTATAGAATACTTTTATACACTTGGGAGTGTACATATATTTATAACTATGAAATCTTGTGGTCTATATTTATATCGATGATAAACCCATATATCTCACCAACCTTTGTGTTGACTGTTTACGCATGTTTATTCTCAGGTCCTTAAGAAAGTCTTCCGCTGTTGCATTATCTGAGCAAGCTGTTCATGGAGTCTCATACTTTTATTTAAATAAAGTGTTACATTCAATAAAACCTTTGTCATGTATTATATTCGACTGTTACGTCACGTGTGTAGTATTTGGAAACCGATGTATTTTGGGGATTATTTCTTAAACAATCGCCCACTTGTTTAAAACATGCATTATGTATAATAATGATGTGCTTTTTATGAAACGAATGCAATATTTTCTAAAATGTATCATATAGAGGTCAAATACCTCTCTATGGGACCAATGAGAGCGTACCGCGTTTATAGTAATATGGACGGGTCGTTTCAGTTGGCATCAGAGCAGGGGTCTTAGCGAACCAGGTCTTGCATTAGTGTGTCTAACTGATAGATGTTAGGATGCATGAGTGAGTCTGGACTTCGACAGTGTCTGCATGTCAAAAGTTTTGCTTATCATTTCTTGTCGAAAATTATCTGCTTATCATCTTAAGTCTAGACGTGTCTTACTGCATTTATTGCATATATAGTGTATAGACAAATTTCATATCTTAAGCATATCTATTACAGTAAACGCTGCCTTACACCTTCCGTAAAATCCTCTGTAACTTATGGGATTCTGGTATTATAAATACATATGTAAATTATGTACTGAGGAATACCAAACTAGTCCTATAATTTATTTCATTTCAAAAACCTTTTCCCTACTCTGTACGAGATGGATCCTTCAACTGGTTCAAGTTCATTGGATTCCGACAGCTATTCCGATATGGATATTTACCTGAGCTCCGAAAGCAGTGTAACCGGAATGGATCAACTGATTAGCCATCATCTATTCTGGATGGATTGGGGATAGGTTCATAGCCGACTCAGTCAATGGAGACGAGAAGAAGGCGATCCTTTCAACCCACCAAATTTCCCTCTCGGCGAAGAACCTGAAGCACTTGCCGGCAAACCAGTCCGAAACACCATTTTCACGCTCATTTCCAGAGTATCTCGCCAGGATTATATATTATCTAAACTTCTAGATCTTATACATCCGCTCGTTCCAACCGCCAATCATCCCGGTATACTAGAAGAAGTCGACGAGCTTCGCACTACAGTGGTGGCTTTGGAGAATATGATGCAGAACTTACAAGCATCACAAGCACCAACTGAACCACACGCATCCACACTAACAGTACCATTACCACCACCAACAACATCCCCATCGCAAGACTCAACATCACAATCTGTCCCACGAGCATCAACCTCATACGCCCTGTAGATACCAAGGAATACCAACAACATCAAACGATGAAGTATTGATTCATAACTTCATCGGAGAAATATTCTACGGTGATTATGTAATCTCTAAAGTTTTAGAGATTATTTATTCTAATCATAACCGTAAATCAAGATGAGTGGATGGATAGAGATGATAGAGGGGAGAATAGAAACCCTGACAGGAATGGTGCGTGCATTACAAAATAGACTTGTTATACAAGCAGCACCAGCAGTACCGACAGCATCACTAGTACCAGCAGCACCTACAACATCACAAGCTCCGCCAGTTCCATAATCACCGACATCATCACAAATCAACAACGAGCATATTGTATCAACGAGTTATGAAGTATTAACTCATTCCCTCTGAAAAATTTATATGTATATTTTATATATATATATATATATATATATATATATGAGTTTTTAAACCACAATATATCTTTTCGTACTAAGCTATTACGTGTGAATGTTAAAGGGTAGATACTACTCGGTTAATTCATATTACTAATATGCTATGATGTACATCCTTCGTTAATGACTTAACAATCATTAATATAATCTCTGCTTCAACTCAATAGATTCCATTTCATAATAAACCAAGTGTATTGTTCGAGTATGTGTTAGATTTCACACTTTCATTTTCGATATACTCGAAACTTTCTAGAAAACGTCATTCGTGTCTTGCAAAGTTCACAAGAATTCTACGAACACCAACATCAATCACCGAGGAAATATCAATAAAAATGAATAATGAAGTATTGATTCATAATTTCATTTACGTTGAAGAAATACTCCGCAAAAATTATGTAATCTCTAAAGTTTTAGGGATTATTCATTCTAGCTCCAGTAAAAAAAATCAAAAATAGTTTAATAGTATATTAACTCATTAAATCTATATTACATCTGCAGAAAATATAAAAACATATATTTTCATAAAGACTGTAATAAAAATTCTCTTGTACAAAATATTACTTGTGAAACTTTAAAGGGTAGGTAATACCCGAGAATTATACAAATTCACAATTAATATGTATTACTGTACATTCTTTAATTCTGATTCAATAATCATTAACCATTGATGTTAAAGCGAAGGGGTACTAAATACTATAACATTTTACTAGTAATTACTATTAAATACGATACAATTTTACACAAGTTATTTATTTATTTATAGAGTGAAAATACCTGAACCTTGCTACAACACTTATAGGCAGTGTACCTAATCGTACAGTAGTGTAGTTTTTAGTAAGTCCGGTTCGTCCACAGGGAACTAGCCAAGTTTAACGCTATATTTTTAAAAACTATATTTGTATATAAATATATATATATATATAAATATAAGAAGTATTATTATTATTATTATTATTATTATAAAAGGGGGGTTTTTACCGTTTAATGACCGGTTTGTCGATTTCAAAACTTTAGTCGCAGTTAAAACCTAATGTAAAATATTAAAAATAAATATAACTTAATTTAAAGCGTAAAGTAAATGACAATAATTAAAGTGCGATAAATTAAAGTGCGATAAATAAAATTGTGATAATTAAAAAGTACGATAATTAAAATGACAATAAATTAAAGTGCGATAATTAAAAGTGCAATTAAATATGAAATAAAGGAATTATGCTTATTTAAACTTCAGTAATCATGATGTTCGACGTGTTGAATTTAGTTTATTACCATGGGTTAATTGTCCTTTGTCCTGGATTATTCAATATGTCCATACGGACTTGTCCATAATAGTCCATCAGTCATAAATATAAAGTGCGAGAGTCTTCGTCAAACTATCCTTATACCCGAAGTCAAATATTCCAACTAATTGGGGATTCGAATTGTAACAAGGTCTTAATACTTTGTTTTATAAATACACCAGGTTATCGACTGCGTGTAGTCCAAGGTTTTACTACTTTGTTAACAATTACACCAATTACCCTTGAATGTAATCCACCCCTGTTTCAACAAGTCTATTAACTATTAATCCAGTTTTGTATCTGGTAAAATGAACAATTATTGGTATTTATAGATATCCCGCCCACCGTACCTGATTAAGCGTATGTGGTTATTTATAGATACATCAAATTATAACCTTTATATTAAATTAACGAGGTATCATTAAGTTAATATAAAACCCATTAATAGCCCATAGTCTAATTTCCACAAGTGGCGTTCTTTTATCCAAACCACAATTATGGTCCAAAGCCCAATTACCCAAATTTAATATTTAGCCCAACATCACGATTACTTCGGCATTAAATAAGCATAATAATAACTTAGCTACGAGATATTAATGTAAAAAGGTTGAACATAACTTACAATGATTAATAATAGCGTAGCGTTACACGGACAGAATTTCGACTTACAAACTTAAAACATTCGCTAACATACCCTTATTATTAAAATTAAATTAAAATTAAAATTATAAATTATAAATATAAATATATATATTGAGAGATAGAGAGTGAATTAGAAAAAGATGTGTTTGTGAAGTGCAGAATTCGATGGCTTTTATAGGCCCACAATTTACTGTGCAGCTCCGCGAGTGCGCAACTTTTGCTCTTCTAAACTCCGCGAGTGCGGAGGTCTGAAATACAGCTCACATTATGATCCAAAACGTGGGCTGCGTAAATATATATTATATAATAATATATATAATTAATTATATATTATATTATATTCTTGTGCACAGTTAACTTGTAATTTTTGGTCCGTTGCGTCGTACGTTGAAAGTTGGTTCATGTCTCGGTTCCGGATTTTCAAACGTCCTTTTGTAAGATTTAATAAATTGAACTTTGCGTTTTGTGGCTCGTACTCTTGTATTTTTGAGACGTTTCTCATTAATAATTTGAACCTCTTTGATTATACTTTGTACTTTTTAGCTTTTTGGTCGTTTGCGTCTTCAATTCTTCGAATCTGCCTTTTGTCTTCACCTTTTAATATTTAAACGAATATCACTTGTAACTACAACAATTGCAACTAAAAGCTTGTCTTTCTTGAGGGATAATGCTATGAAATATATGTTCGTTTTTTGCATTATCAAATATTCCCACACTTGAGCGTTGCTTGTCCTCAAGCAATATAGTCTTGAAATAAAAATACTAGAATCACTTCTTTATTCTTCACACTTTGTACATCAGTGATTTCTATACGGCGGTATGAACAATGGTAGTAACGATGTCGTTTACAGTCCCACATGACTAGGAAAATTTAGATCCGTTAGGAAATTGGATCTTTATGAAAACATTTGATCTTTTGAAAATTAAATCTAGCTTTTACCCTAGATAATTTTCCGAAATAACCCTTCACCGGTGTTTGAAAATTGTTTTTGTGGGTTTGGTGGGTTTCAGATTTGAAAATTTTAGCTCAAAACTTACGGTTTTGTGTCACCCAACATGCTTTTGATTATGGTCTATATCGTGGCGGATGCAATTACTATCCTTTGTAGGAGCAATAGTAAAGATCACCCTATAATTTTTCTGTCTGTCACAAGGTCCTGTCTTCGACCATGCTATGCAACCACCGTTCTTACGGTTGACACCCGATTTGGTTCAGGTGACCTAATGAATTCCAGGTGAATTTCTAGAATTTTACGTTCAATGGTAATGAACGCATTGAAAATGGATTTTCAGAAAACAAATCGGTTTGTAATTTTGATCAAAATATTTTCTCGTTCAAGCTCGAGTTTAGATATCATCGAATTTCATGAGTTTGAATTCTCAATCTTTAAAAGTCAATCTCAAGGATTGAGTAATATCAGTCTTAAAAGCTGATTTTTGATCTTTTAAGGAGATTATCCTTTATGGGGATCTGATTTATTAGTCTTATCAAGCTAATTTGCACGACGCCCTCCCCATTTTACGAGACAGATCCTCTCATGGTTAGGATAAGTCTGACAACTTGGCGACCCTGTTTGATGCTGAGGTCCGTGGATTTTCTGCTGATTTTAGAGATGACTTTTCTAGATTTTTCGTCAACCTACAGCTGGTCTGGACGACAACTTCTTGACCTAAATCAAGAAGCGCGTGTCTTTTTCTGAAGATTTTACTTCCTTTTAATGATGGAATTGATTCATCGTGTAGATCCATCTTTCTTTTAAATATATTACAATTTACCGGGTAAAACGGTTAATTTTGTCCAAAACAAAAGTATCTTCAATTATTTGTACAAAAATATGTGATATATGTTCTAAATAACTTGGTAATTTTTCCCACACTTGGCTTTTATTTTCCTTTCTTTGCCTTTTTATTGTCCTCTATTTCATTTTAAATGAATTCTAACATTTTAAGTTGTTTCTCAATTTATATCCTTTCTGAAGTAACAATAATTTCGGTGTTAACACCTAGTTTTATTGTTCATAAATATGTATAAACATGATTTTGAATTCATTTATTTGAAAATTTTTACTAGAATTGGGTAGTCAGTATATAAGACTAGGGCTGTTCTTTATTATCAGAGAGTACTAGATTCTAATACAACTACTGCGTTACTAGTATTTTTAATGGTAACCAAGTGTATAAGTTAAAAATTTTAAAAATCCGAAAGAATTTAACCCCTTCCCACACTTAATATCTTGCAATGCCCTCATTTGCAAGAAATCAGTAACAATTTAAATTATTGAGGGTGATTAGCGTAGAAAAATGATTAAATTTTACCAAAGTTTCCAAACATATTGACGTTTGTTTGCTGCATGATAAATGGTGCACATCATTTGTTCATTCCTGCAGTTGTTATTTCACATATATGTTGCATCTTGTCGTAAAAATTAGTTGCTTTTGCTGAACTTAATGCTAGTTTTTGAAAATGCGCTGTTTTACCCTGTTTTGTACATGAGATAAACTACAAACATATATTTACATATTTTTGAAGTTGGGTATATCCCCCCACATTCAAAAATTATTAAGATCTAATAATAAAAGTTAGAAAATTATAAAAACTATTATAGTATCAAAAGAAATATTAAAAGTATAAAATTACAAGTTACCAAATAAATAAAAAATAAGCATAAAACAAAATCAGGGTTGATGAGGATGGTGCCAGTAGGGATCCCATTCATAGCCGTATGTGCTGTAGAATGCTTGAGCTGGGTCATATGTAGGGTACGGTGGTCGGGTCTGTATAGTCCAGGGAGGAAATACGGGCATTGGAGTAGCAATGTAGTTTGCATTTATGTGTGCACGATGACTTATGATTTGGTTTTAATGATACTGCCAATCTTGAAATACTCGTTGTCTAGCCATTTCATACTCATGATGAGCCATAAAAAGTTGCATTCCTGTCATCTGATTACCCCCTCCCGCATTACCTTGCTGTTGATCTCTCTCGACCTGTGGATGCCTGCCATCATATTGTGCTGAAGCGTTGTTTCGTTTCTTTAAAACCTTAGCACCATGATACACGCGTAAATCTATCCTATCACGGGGTTCTGGTTCTGCCATTAATAATCCCCCCCGACTTCTATCCACACCGAGATGTTCAGCAATTAATGTAACAAAGATACCACCTCCTATTATGCTATTAGGCCGCATACCCCTAATCATAGTCGATAGATAATAACCCACACAATAAGGTATACTTACAGCGCTCTGTGGGTCTCGAATACACATGTGGTAGAATAAATCTTATTCATTTACCTTCTCTTTGTTTCTACCTCACTGTGTAATCGAGTTGGCTAAAAACCTGTGGATTACTCTTAATTCAGCTCTATCAATATCAAGATAAGAGTAAGAGCCCCCTTTGAATCGGTTATGGCTAGTCATTCTACTCCATACACCATTCATATCAAAATTCTCATCAACCCTCCTACCATTAACTATCAACATTTGACAATCAGGAGATGCTAGTTCCTCAGGCGTATATATACGTAAAGTCTGAGCCATATCTAGTAGGGACATATGGCGCATCTCACCTCCTAATAAAAATCTAAGAAAACTCCGATCGGTTAAAGTAGATACCTGATCATTTATTTCAATACCACATAACAACTCTACACACCATTATCTATATACAGGCCTATATATGTTGAATAAACGTACCCAATCATTAAAAGTAGAATTACCATACCTTTGTGTAAGTAATTCTTTGATTGGTTCGGCTAATCCAACTGCTTCTAACAGGTCCCATTCTATTATCCTAGGCACCTCAACAACATTAGACTGAAGGATGTGCAAGTTCCTCTGATATTTTGGATAGTCTATCCAAAGTCTGTCAAACCTCAAGTTTGGGTGTAAATTCGGCACATCGATATTTGAAAATGAAACAATTGGATGCGGTATATTTTGTCGATAAAAGTCATTAACTTCCTGTTGTTCCGCATTCTCAGGAGGAGGAGTATTGCGAGCCTGGGATGAAGATTCACACCTTTCAGTCTGCAAAACACATCAAACACAATTTTTGTGCATCCAAATATGCGTTAGTGTTAGCAAAATCATAAATCAAAACAATTACAATGACATGTTTAAACCATATTAAACTTTGTACACATTTTCATAATACTAACAATTCTATATTTTTACAAATAAACTTATATGAAAATGTATACAACATTCCGAAGCATTTAACTTCTAAAACATGTCAAAAATAATCATTATAGCAATTAAATAGGTTCCACATGGCATTCATATCAATTAGATCAAGTTCATGTATTTTTGACTCAAAAAGTCCACTTTAATCTTCATAAATCATGTTTAGGATCAAAGTTTTGATCATTTAGCAACCTAAACATGTTACACTACTTAATGTAATATCCCGTTTCCCCGTACACGTCTAAAGGTACATACTTAATTATTAGTACGTTTGTAACTCGTTAGTTTATGTGGAAATGTATAGATATGTGTGTAGATATGTGTATATACGTAGATATGCTTGACAATATGCGCATATACAAGTTTATACATGAGTTTTGATAGCGTTAAGTCTTGTGAGACTATTGTTGAGGGTTAGGCGAATATATGAAGCGGGAATGGAGTGTACAATTAAATAAAAATCAAAATTTGCATAAGGTGGTCGAGCTGTTCAGGTGCAGCTTTAAGCCGCGCCGCGACAAAGTGGTCCGCACCGCGGCATATCAAGCAAACCTGGATCAGAGAATGAGTTATGAAGGGTCTGTTTTCCCTTTATACATTGCGCCGCGACGAATTAAGCCGCACCGCGGCAATCCTGCTGGACAAATTCCGGACTTAGCTCTTTTTAGGGGATTTTAAGGGGCAAATGGTAAATTGACGTGTAGATCTGATGGGAGCTTTAAATCTCAACCACTTATTCATTTAATTCAATTTCTTTTCTCTTTTCTTTCCATTTTCTCTCCTAAAACTTAAAAGCCCATTTGTGTTCAAGTGAGATTTGAGAGTGGAGAATTGTGAATCAAACCTTGGAGCAAGAATTAAAGCTGTTGCTTGTGTCTCTAGCTACACGTTGATAGTCTCGGTAAGTTCTAACTCTAAGTTTTGAGTTTTAATTGGTTAATGGTTAGGGTTTTGGTTACTAGAGATTTGGGTGACCCATTTGAGGGTAAAATGGGTGAATTTGGGTTATGTTGTTGTAATGAAACCCTAATAGCCACAAACTAGGGTTTTGGTCTAGTGATTTGAGGTTGTAAGTGTCAAATGGTATTGCTAGTCACTAATACACTTTTAGATTTATGAAAGAAGTGTTAATGGGTAAGTTTGACTTGATTGTGAGGCTAAGTAATTAAAATGGGTCAAAATGTACTAGTTGACCTAGTTTGGGTGAAATGAGTATGAATTACCCTAAGTTTGTGTTAGTTGAGGTTAGAAGACTTTAATTCACTAGCTTTAGTGGTTAAAGTCGGGTCTTGGCCATTTAAGGGCGGTTTTGGTGTGGTTAAGTCATTTAATGCGAATTGAGTCATTAAATGCTCAAGTATGTATAATGTGGTTAATTCCACTAGTGTGTAATTGAATGTGTACTTATGTAATAGGTACCTTGCTTTGAAGCCTTCGGAAGCATTAAATCACCACCGAGGTGTTAAGGTGAGTGGAATAATTATATGCGTGCATATATGATGTATTTATTTGTATAGTATAAGTTGTGAAGTGTCGAGGTGTTAAGACACCACTACTCACGTGATGGGTGAAGCATCGAGGTGTTAAGATTCCACCTAGGGGTGAAGTGTCGAGGTGTTAAGGCACCACTCCGTAGAATAGATGGGTGAAGCATCGAGGTGTTAAGATGCCACTCGGGGTGAAGTATCGAGGTGTTAAGATGCCACCCGTGGGGTTAGTGTACGAGGTGTTAAGTGCACTAATGGTTGTTATGAACTCCGATGGTCTTTAAACACCGTTCCCTCGTTCGATTGGTTAACCATGGTTGAGTGGATTGTAGCATATTATATTATTTAAACTATATGCTATTATTATGCTGGCTCGTATGGTGGAAGGTTTGGTAATGTACTTGGGATGGTATGATTATTTATATTGCTAGCATGTATGCGGTAAATGTGTAAGTGATTGCAAGTAAGTAGGTTGTATATGTATACGTATAATTGTTGCACTCACTAAGCATTAGCTTACCCCTCTCGTTGTTTATCTTTTTAGATGCAGGTGTGGACAAGGGCAAGGGGGTTGTTGGGCACTAGGTGTCTCTTGATGATGTTATGTTGGAGCTTTTGGAAGTTGGCCTAGCGTTTTGGGTAGTTTAGTCCCAAACCATGCTCGATGTGTTGTTTGGTTTAAAACTATCATTTTTGTATTGGTTAAACTTGTATCTCATTCGTTAATGGCCTTTGTGCCTTTTGTAAACACTAAAACTTGTTGTATGTTCCAACAAACGTGTGGAATGGTTACATATTTAATTGGCGCGTAAATGTGTATTATTTTAAAAAAAAAAATTTATCGTATGGAATACGGGTTGGGTTGTTACAAGTGGTATCAGAGCATGGTCTAAGGGATTTAGGCGACTCGAGATAGGTGCCTAGACTTAGACTTTAATGTGTATGCGCTTTTAGGCGGGACTTGTAGGACTTCGGGTCGGATCTAAAATTTTAGTGCTTAGTTTTATGTGATTTAACCTTGCACTAATTGTTTCGTGTTGTAGTTATAATCATCAAGCGAGATGGACGTTGTACTAGCGAGTTAATGCGACGTGCTCGCGTAGCAATGACTAGCTACCATTGTTACGGGTGCAAATCGTATCAAACGAGCAATGTACGATGATTGTTGAGCAAGATGGGGCGGTTTGACGTGTATGTATATTTATATGTGTCATGTCTTTCGTTTCGTTGTTTAATCTTTTTCATTTTATAGAATGAAGATGAGAAATAGACACGACACCAAAGATGGGGGCACTAGTGAGGACCCCGAATTCACGGCCAAGGTTGAGGCCATTTTTCAACATCAAAAGGCGGAATACCTTGTGGATATCAAGAAGGTGTTCCTAGATTCAATCGACGAACAATTAGTCGGTTTGGTAAGGGAACAAGTTAAGGCCATCCTACATGAAGATAATGTGGGAAGACGTGACTTTTTCTATAAGAATTTCAAGGATGCTCAACCACCTACTTTCGAGGGCGAAAGAGACCCGTTAAAGAGTGCCCGGTGGATCTCCGATATGGAGGGGGCCTTTCGAACTTGTGAATGCCTGATTGATAAAAAGACAAGGTATGGTTGTAGCATGCTAAGAGTTGATGCGAAGCTATGGCGGGATGCAAAAATCCAAGTTTATGGCGAAGAACAATGCATGGATTTTACTTGGGATGAATTCAAAACGGAGTTTTTCCAAGAGTACCAAACTTCGGACTACCTTACTAGACTTAAGGACGAGTTGCGTTCCTTGAGGAAAGGGTCGATGGATTTGAATACTCTTAAATCTGTTTACTTGTCAAAAACTCAATTTTGCCCGGAGTATGTCGGGAATGATAAGATGTTGAAGGAAGACTTTTACCGAATCTTGAATGACAACTATCAAGAAATGATTAGTGTGAATGTGGTGAAGAGTTTTGATGAGTTGTTTGATATGGCCAAAGGGTTCGAGTCGCTCATCTTGAGAAAGAGTGGCTTTACCTTCGGCAAAAAGAAGTTTAAAGCTACTAGTCATTCGAACTTTTCTAACAAGAAGCACAAGAAGGGCTCCGAGAGTGTTGGTAGTGTTAAGAAGGGTGCTTCCGGTGATTTTACTTATGCTTGCTACAATTGTGGGCAAAGGGGGCACATGGCTCATGAGTGCCCAAAACAATCATCCACAACCAAGCTCACTTGTTTTAATTGCAGTAAAGAAGGGCATAAGAAGCCGGAGTGTCCCGACTTGCGCAATGATAATGTTAAGAGGTTAGAGAAGGCGGCGGGTACGGCCCGGGGCCGAAACTATTTGATGACCAATGACGAAGCCAAGCAATCAAGTGAAGTCGTCTCAGGTACTTTCATGGTTAACTATAATCCGCCACGGATATTATTTGATAGCGGTGCTAATTTGTCTTTTGTGTCGCCTCGATTTGTATCTAAGCTTAACAAACCGCTAGCTAAGTTAAGTCGTCCGGTAGAAGTCGAAATAGCGGACGGCAAGACGGTGCTAGTGGTTGATGTGTGTAAAAATTGTGATGTTGTGTTTGGTGCCGAGAAATTTAAAATTGATCTTATCCCGATGACTTTGGGCGACTTTGATATCGTTGTTGGTATGGATTGGCTCGATCGAAATAGAGCCGATATTGCATGCCATGAGAAATTTATCCGTGTGAAGACCCCAAGTGGAGGAGAGTTAATTATTCACGGCGATAAACGAAGAAGACTTGTGCCGATATGCACTTTTGCACGGGCACGTCGTTCTCTTGCTAGTTGTGGCATGGCTTTTCTTGCCCATGTTGTTGATACTCGTGAGGAGCCACCACCTATTCGTGAAATTCCAGTGGTAAGTGAGTTTGAAGATGTTTTTCCGGATGAGTTACCGGGTGTTCCGGAGGAAAGACAAGTAGAATTTCGCATTGAGTTGGTTCCGAGAGCTACTCCCATTGCTAAAAATCCTTATCATTTAGCGCCAACGTAAATGCAAGAGTTGTTAAATCAAACCCAAGAGTTGCTTGAAAAGGGTTTCATTCGACCGAGTTCCTCGCCATGGGGTGCTCCGGTTTTGTTCGTGAAAAAGAAAGATGGAAGTATGCGAATGAGCATCGATTATCGGGTATTGAATAAAGTGACGATCAAGAATCGCTATCCATTGCCTCGGATTGACGATTTGTTTGATCAACTCCAAGGTGCGACGTATTTTTCTAAGATCGACTTACGGTCCGGCTATCATCAAGTGCGGGTCGGTGAGGAAGACATAGAGAAAACGGCTTTTCGAACGCGTTATGGGCATTTTGAATGTGTAGTTATGCCTTTTGGTCTTACGAATGCACCGGCGGCATTCATGGACCTTATGAACCGAGTGTGCCAACCTATGTTGGACAAGTCGGTAATAGTGTTCATTGACGACATACTTATCTATTCTAAGAGTATGAAGGAACATGAGCACCATTTGCGTGAAGTGTTGAAGACATTGCGGAAGGAGAGGTTGTATGAAAAATTCTCCAAATGTGAATTTTGGCTAAGGGAAGTTCAATTCCTTGGCCATATTGTGAACCAAGAAGGTATTCAAGTAGATCCGGGGAAGATAGAAACGGTGAAGAGTTGGGGACGACCGACTACGCCTACGAAAATTCGAAGTTTTCTCGGGTTGGTCGGTTATTATCGTCGGTTTATCCAAGACTTTTCTAAGATTGCTTCTCCTTTGACGAAGTTGACGAGGAAGAACATAAGGTTCAATTGGGAAAACGAGCAAGAAATTGCTTTTCAATTGTTAAAAGAGAAGTTGTGTCAAGCTCCGGTGTTAGTGTTGCCGGAAGGGGTAGAAGACATGACGGTTTATTGTGATGCTTCTTTAAATGGTCTCGGGTGTGTTTTGATGCAAAGAGGTAAAGTCATCGCTTACGCCTCTCGACAATTAAAGGAACACGAAAAGAGATACCCGACTCATGATCTTGAATTGGCTGCGGTGGTACATGCATTGAAAATTTGGCGCCACTACTTGTATGGTGTCAAGTGTACGATTTATTCGGATCATAAGAGTTTAAAACACCTCTTTACTCAACGAGATTTGAATTATCGTCAACGTAGATGGATGGATGTGGTAAAGGATTATGATTGTGAAATACTTTATCATCCGGGTAAGGCGAATGTGGTTGCGGATGCGTTAAGTCGAAAGAGTCATCACCCGGCATTACGATTAGGATTGTTACGTATGATTATTACTAATGATTTTCTGTAAAGCCTGGTGAGATTCAAATAGAGGCTTACGTTCACAAAAAACACGAAGAATGAATTGTAGGGCAATCGGAGTTCATCACTATGGGCTCGCGTGGTTTGTTGTCTTTTCAAGAAAGAGTGTGGGTGCCTAAGATGGGTGGTTACCGGCGAGTGCTACTTGATGAAGCACATAAGTCAAAGTATTCCATTCATCCGGGCGCGACGAAAATGTATCATGATTTAAGGAAAGATTATTGGTGGCCGGGCATGAAACGTGATGTTGTGAAGTATGTGGAGCAATGTGTCACGTGTTTGCAAGTGAAGGCCGAGCACCAAACGCCGTATGGTAAGTTACAACCTTTAGAAATCCTGAAATGGAAATGGGAGTACATTACCATGGATTTCATTACAAAGTTACCTAAAACGGCGAGAACCCAATTTGATTCGATTTGGGTGATTGTTGATCGATTGACGAAAAGTGCCTTGTTCCTTCCCATTCAGGAAGCGATATCGTCGGAGACCTTGGCTAAGTTGTTTATCAAGGAAGTCATCTCTCGACACGGAGTTCCTATATCTATTATTTCGGATCGAGATACCCGTTTTACATCTCGGTTTTGGGAAAAGTTTCACGAAGATATGGGTACACAATTGAAGTTGAGCACGGCATACCATCCTCAAACGGACGGTCAAACTGAACGTACAAATGAAACTTTGGAAGATATGTTACGAGCGTGCATTATTGATTTCGGTGGTAGTTGGGATGAGCATTTGCCTTTGGTGGAATTCTCGTACAATAATAGTTATCATACTAGAATCGGGATGCCGCCATATGAGATGCTTTATGGGCGTAGATGTCGAACCCCAATTTGTTGGGGTGAAGTGGGACAAAAGGAAATCGGGAGTACCGATTTAGTTTTAGAAACGAATAGCAAGATTGATATGATTCGAGAGCATTTGAAAAAGGCACAAGATAGGCAAAAGTCGTATGCCGATAAATGTAAATGAACGATCGAATTCCAAGAAGGTGACATGGAGATGCTTAAGGTTTTGCCATGGAAAGGTATTATTCAATTTCGAAAATGGGAAAGTTAGCTCCTCGGTTTATTGGACCATTTAAGGTTTTAGCTCGTGTTGGTGAATCGCGTATCGTTTGGAATTACCCGAAGAGCTTGCGGGGATCCATAATACATTTCATGTTTCCCATCTCCGTAAGTGTCTTTCGGATGATTCATCTTGGGTGCCATTAGACGAGATCGAGCTAAACAATAAGTTAGAGTACATTAAGGAACCGATTGCCATACTTGATGAGAAGGTCAAAAGGTTGAGACATAAAGAGGTTAATACTTTTAAAGTTCAATGACGTGGTAGTAAGGGTTCCGAGTTTACTTGGGAGCCCGAAGAGTTTGTGTTGGTTTATCTTCCTTCTTGTCATGTGGCTTGGATCACGAGGACGCACTCCGATTCAAGTGGGGGAGAGTTGTAACATCCCGTTTCCCCGTACAAGTCTAAAGGTACATACTTAATCATTAGTACGTTTGTAACTCGTTAGTTTATGTGGAAATGTATAGATATGTGTATAGATATGTGTATATACGTAGATATGCTTGACAATATGCGCATATACAAGTTTATACATGAGTTTTGATAGCGTTAAGTCTTGTGAGACTATTGTTGAGGGTTAGGCGAATATATGAAGCTGGAATGGAGTGTACAATTAAATAAAAATCAAAATTTGCTTAAGGTGGTCGAGCTGTTCAGGTGCAGCTTTAAGCCGCGCCGCGACAAAGTGGTCCGCGCCGCGGCATATCAAGCAAACCTGGATCAGAGAATGAGTTATTAAGGGTCTGTTTTCCCTTTATACGTCGCGCCGTGACGAATTAAGCTGCGCCGCGGCAATCCTACTGGACAGATTCCGGACTTAGCTCTTTTTAGGGGATTTTAAGGGGTAAAATGGTAAATTGATGTGTAGATCTGATGGGAGCTTTAAATCTCTACCACTTATTCATTTAATTCAATTTCTTTTCTCTTTTCTTTCCATTTTCTCTCCCAAAACTTAAAAGCCCATTTGTGTTCAATTGAGATTTGAGAGTGGAGAATTGTGAATCAAACTTTGGATCAAGAATTAAAGTTGTTGCTTGTGTCTCTAGCTACACGTTGATAGTCTCGGTAAGTTCGAACTCTAAGTTTTTAGTTTTAATTTGTTAATGGTTAGGGTTTTGGTTACTAGAGATTTGGGTGACCCATTTGAGGGTAAAATGGGTGAATTTGGGTTATGTTGTTGTAATGAAACCCTAATAGCCACAAACTAGGGTTTTGGTCTTGTGATTTGAGGTTGTAAGTGTCAAATGGTATTGCTAGTCACCAATACACTTTTAGATTTATGAAAGAAGTGTTAATGGGTAAGTTTGACTTGATTGTGAGGCTAAGTAATTAAAATGGGTCAAAATGTACTAGTTGACCTAGTTTGGGTGAAATGGGTATGAATTACCGTAAGTTTGTGTTAGTTGAGGTTAGAAGACTTTAATTCACTAGCTTTAGTGGTTAAAGTCGGGTCTTGGCCATTTAAGGGCGGTTTTTATGTGGTTGAGTCATTTAATACGAATTGAGTCATTAAATGCTCAAGTATGTGTAATATGGTTAATTCCACTAGTGTGTAATTGAATGTGTACTTATGTAATAGGTACCTTGCTTTGAAGCCTTCGGAAGCATTAAAACACCACCGAGGTGTTAAGGTGAGTGGAATAATTATATGTGTGCATGTATGATGTATTTATTTGTGTAGTATGAGTTGTGAAGTGTCGAGGTGTTAAGACACCACTACTCACGTGATGGGTGAAGCATCGAGGTGTTAAGATGCCACCTAGGGGTGAAGTGTCGAGGTGTTAAGGCACCACTCCATAGAATAGATGGGTGTAGCATCGAGGTGTTAAGATGCCACTCGGGATGAAGTATCGAGGTGTTAAGATGCCACCCGTGGGGTTAGTGTATGATGTGTTAAGTGCACTAATGGTTGTTATGAACTCCGACGGTCTTTAAAAGCCGTTCCCTCGTTCGATTGGTTAACCATCGTTGTGTGTGGATTGTAGCATATTATATTGTTTAAACTATATGCTATTATTATGCTGGCTCGTATGGTGGAAGGTTTGGTAATGTACTTGGGATGGTATGATTATTTATATTGCTAGCATGTATGCGGTAAATGTGTAAGTGATTGCAAGTAAGTAGGTTGTATATGTATACGTATAATTGTTGCACTCACTAAGCATTAGCTTACCCTCTCGTTGTTTATCTTTTTAGATGCAGGTGTGGATAAGGGCAAGGGGGTTGTTGGGCACTAGGTGTCCCTTGATGATGTTATGTTGGAGCTTTTGGAAATGCTCGATGTGTTATTTGGTTTAATACTATCATTTTTGTATTGGTCAAACTTGTATCTCATTCATTAATGGCCTTTGTGCCTTTTGTAAACACTAAAACTTATTGTATGTTCCAACGAACGTGTAGAATGGTTACATATTTAATTGGCGCGTAAATGTGTATTATTTAAAAAAAAATTATCGTATGGAATACGGGTTGGGTTGTTACACTTAATTTAGCATAAACTAACAACAAAATTCGGCCATAACCCGTTTATATCAAAAAGCCCCAATTTTGCTCAAGAACACAAACCCTAGATTACTCAAAATTTGAAGTTTAAGGCTTCTAATCATGTTAAATAGCATCAATCTAGGTTATACAAGAATAATATACAATCAATTTAAGCACAATTACACTAAAAATCATCAAAATCAAATTAGGTATAAATTTGCTCAAGAACATTAAAAATCAGGATTAAAGAGTGTTTAGATGTATAAATTACCGTTTTCCTTGAGTAACTCCTTGTTAATAATCTCCTCATTGTGATTTTAGCAAAAAATTTGATGATTTATGGTGAAAAATTTCGAATTTGAGAGTGTTTTTGTGGGTTTTTTCGCAGAAAATTGAGTTGGGGTGTGTTGGGGACTGGTCTGTTCGACCAGCTAAGTTATCCTTTTCTGGAATTTTTAAACTCCGCGAGTGCGGAGGTGGTCCCACTCCAAACTCCGCGAGTGCGGATTTACTTTTTTTTCTTTTTTTTTAAATATTTTTGGCATACTTTAATTAAATAAGATTAAAAATAATGATAATAAAAGTTCTCGTCCCTCCCTTGGGTAAAGCAATTTCGGTTCAACGACCTAGTTTTCAATTCACGACGAATTTTAAAAATCATATTTTTAACTTAGTGAAATAAAGTAAATTTTTGTTTTTAAATTCACACCAAAATTAAATTTAAAATACATAAAATTAAAAATTCATATTATTAATATTAAAAATTCACACCAAATTTATATTATGTTTTTATACATACAAACTTATATTAAAAATATTTATTTTTTCAAATATTTACAAACTTAAATATATTGATTCTAAAAAGTTTACAATATTAATTTAATATTTATATATTAATTTTAAAAACATGGTAAAAAAATAAAATAAAAAATCTTTTTGGTCTTTTATCCCACTTTAATCAATCAAATATTATCAAAAATATATACCCCTCTTTTCGGTAAAGTAATTTCGGTTCCATAACCTAGTTTTACTCCTGGCGAATTTCTGAAATATTTTGGATTGATTCATTAAAGATATTTATACCTTAAGAATAAACGGTAAATTTCGCAGTGATGTAATAAATTTTTGTATGATATCAATAATTTCGGTTACGCATACCTAATTTTATTGAATACCAATTTAATACTTTATAGCGAACGATTCAGCGTTTATTATCAAAAGGTTAAAAGCAATAAAATTAAAAATAAAAACTGTACATACTTACCTGTGAGAAAGAATTCTCAGAGACCTGCTTTAGCCGACTCATAGGAGAGTCGTGTGATTTGGTTCTCCATAGCTACGTAAGCGTAACCTCGATTTTTCAATATCTTTTCTTCTAAACATATAAACGGTCATTCTCTGCATAGAGTAACAAATTCGGTATTTGAATATGTTTGATTATTTGAACATTTACCTTCGTGTGACCATTTTCGGCATTTATAACATCTTTCAAGGTGTCGTGCTCTTTTTTTCGTTGCAGATTTTGATTTTCCTTTACGAAAATGTATCTTATGATGATCTTTCCTGAGTTCTTTTCTTACTCCGTCCATTTTTTCTCTTATAAATGATACCAGTTCACTCGGAAGTGTCATTATTATGTTTAGTAATCATAGCATGTAGCATTAGACCATGGTTTAGATCAAAGGAATTCTTCATCTCGTAAAACCTAAAAAAAATAAAAATTCAGAATGGGGGAAGAAGACTAGTTCTTTAGGGTCTGCTAGGAAAAGACCATTCGGATTCCATTCTTGGAAACTACACGAAAACATAATATCTGACTCTAACAGAAATACATATTACCCTAAAAAGATTTGAACTCCCCACACTTAGTTAGATGTGGTGTTGAAATTGTGATTAACGTTATTTTTAATTGGATCATCAACAACTTGTATATTTCTGATTTTTACTTCAAGCCAATTGTTGATTTCCTCTGTAACTTTCACAAATTCTACTAACATTGCCTTTTCTTTTGGCGATAAATTGGACACTAATAGGTTACATAACTTAAAGTTTCCCTTAATCCTCTCATCGCGAATTCGTTTATAAAGTTTCTTCGTTGAACTGTTAAAAACGTGTTCATCTAATTTCGTATCATCAACGGGGTTCTTTGTGATCGGATTATCATTAAGTGTTTCTTCATCTTCCCCACACTTATGCGTTTTTATTGGTTTAACAGTTTTGGTTGGTGGAGATCTAAACTTTCGGTTCACAAAGGTGATCGATTTATCACCAACCCTAAGTGTCATTCTACCTTCTCTTACATCAATGAACGCCTCGGTGGTTGCTAAAAATGGGCGACCTAAAATTAGAGGAATATCAAGGTTTTCCTCCATATTAATAACTATGAAGTTTGCAACAAAGGTCAAACTTCCCACGTTAACAAGTAAATTATTTTCTATTCCAACCGGGTGTTTAATGGTTAGGTCAAATGATTGAACACCTATTTTGGTTGGTTTTTAATTTACCCATACATAATCTTTTGTATAAGTAAAGAGGCATAATATTTGCACTTGCTCCTAAATCTGCGAGTCCATTATATATAGCACCATCATTAAGCAAGCAAGAAATGATAAATTCGCCCGGGTCTCCTACTTTAGTAAGTCGAGTTGGTTTGTAAACCTTTTTCGGGTGTTCTTTTCTTGTTTCTTTCACTTCTATTTGAACTTCTTTTTCTTCATTTCTTGGAATGGGAGGTTTATATAGGAATTTTTCTTCATCACTCGAATTTGAATCCTCTCTATTTTCCAATTTTGATTTTTCATATGTTGTTGATAACATATTTATGTTTTTATTTTGAGGGTTTTCTTGAGTGGTGAAATTATAATTGACTTCATTGTCAACTTCCATCGGACCATGTATGTAATGTTTAACTCTGTGACCATTAACTTTAAATTCAATCCCATTTGAATTTATTAACTCTATTGTTCCGTATGGGAAAACTCTTTTGACTATAAATGGTCCAGACCATCTTGATTTCAATTTTCCAGGAAATAACTTGAATCGTGAATTGAAAAGAAGAACTCTGTCTCCTTCTTTAAATTCTTTTGAACTTCTGCTTCTTTTATCATGCCATTTCTTCGTTCTTTCTTTATAGATTAACGAATTTTCGTATGCTTCATGTCTTAATTCTTCTAATTCGTTTAGTTGACTTAACCGTAGATGTCCGGCTTCATGTAAATCAAGATTACATGTCTTCAAACCCCAAAATGCTTTGTGTTCAATTTCTACTGGAAGATGACATGCTTTTCCGTAAACGAGTTTAAAAGGTGTGGTCCCAATTGGAATTTTGTAGGCTGTTCTAAAAGCCCAGAGTGCATCCTCTAATTTCATGGACCATTCCTTCGGATCTGATCCTACGGTTTTCTCTAGAATACGTTTTAAAGCTCGGTTGGTATTTTCAACTTGTCCACTTGTTTGTGGATGATAAGCGGTTGAGATTTTATGAGTTACTCCATATCTTTTGAGAACTTTCTCAAGTTGATTATTACAGAAATGAGTACCCCGATCACTTATTAAAGCTTTCGGTGTTCCAAACCTTGCAAAAAGATGTTTTAAGAAGTTAACTACAACTCGTGCATCGTTAGTTGGGAGAGCTTGTGCTTCCGCCCATTTAGATACATAATCAATGGCAATGAGAATGTAGAGATTATTATGAGATTTTGGAAATGGACCCATAAAGTCAATACCCCAAACGTCAAATACTTCACATACTTGAATGACATTTTGTGGCATTTCATCACGTTGACTTATTTTTCCGGCCCTTTGACAAGCATCACAGGATTTAAAAAGAAGGTGTGCGTCTTTGAAAATTGTAGGCAAATAGAATCCAGCATCGTAAACTTTTCTTGCTGTAAGTTGAGGCCCATAATGCCCTACTGTTGGTCCTGTGTGACAATGGTTTAAGATTTGACTGGCTTCATCCCCGAATACACATCGGCGTATTATTCCATCGGGACAACTTTTAAACAAATGTGGATCTTCCCAGAAATAGTGTTTTATATCACTAAAGAATTTCTTTCGTTTTTGGTACAACAACCCTTTTTCAAGGAATCCACATACTAAGTAGTTTACATAGTCTGCAAACCATGGAATTTCATTATAATCTATCTTCAATAGATATTCATCAGGGAAGTTATCTTGTATGGCCGATTCATTTAGAACTTCTAATTCAGGTTTTTCAAGACGAGAAAGATGATCAGCGGTGAGATTTTCTGCTCCCTTTTTGTCTCGGATTTCAATATCAAACTCTTGTAAGAGTAAGATCCAATGGATTAATCGTGGTTTAGCATCTTGTTTTGAAAATAGGTATCTAAGAGCAGAATGGTCGGTATAGACCACCGTTTTAGCTAGAACGAGATATGAACGAAATTTGTCAAAAGCAAAGACAATAGCAAGGAGTTCTTTTTCAGTAGTTGTGTAATTTGTTTGTGCTCCTTGTAATGTCTTACTAGCGTAATAAATAGGTTGAAATCGTTTTTCAATCCTTTGACCTAAAACGGCTCCCATTGCAAAATCACTTGCATCGCACATAAGTTCAAATGGTAGATTCCA
This sequence comes from Rutidosis leptorrhynchoides, assembly GCF_046630445.1. Classification (NCBI taxonomy): domain Eukaryota; kingdom Viridiplantae; phylum Streptophyta; class Magnoliopsida; order Asterales; family Asteraceae; genus Rutidosis; species Rutidosis leptorrhynchoides. The sequence goes on from NC_092341.1 coordinate 244,347,858, forward strand.
ATTTGGAGTTATCATGATCGGTGCATTAGTGAGTTTCTCTTTAAGAATATTAAAAGATTTGATGCATTCATCCGAAAAGATGAATGGAGCATCCTTTTCTAGGAGTTTATTCATAGGAGTGGCAATTTTAGAAAAATCTTTTATGAAACATCAGTAAAAACCGGCATGCCCTAGAAAACTCCTAACTCCTTTAACATTGGTGGGATGTGGAAGTTTAGCAATTACATCTACTTTAGCTCTATCCACTTCAATTCCTTCCTTTGAAATTTTATGATCAAGAACGATGCCTTCTTTAACCATGAAATGGCATTCCTCCCAATTAATTACTAGATTTGATTGTTCGCATCTAATAAGCATTCGTTCAAGATTAACTAGACATGTTTCAAAAGTATCACCGAAGACTGAAAAGTCATCCATGAAAACTTCCATGCATTCTTCTATCATGTCATGAAAAATCACCATCATGCACCTTTGAAAGGTTGCAGGGGCGTTGCAAAGTCCAAATGGCATGCGTTTGTAAGCAAAAGTACCATAAGGGCACGTGAATGTGGTTTTCTCTTGGTCCTCGGGTGCTATTGGAATATGAAAGTATCCGGAGAAACCGTCAAGAAACAATAGTAACTATTTCCAGCTAATCTTTCCAACATTTGATCAATGAAAGGTAAGGGAAAGTGATCTTTTCTGGTGTCGTCATTTAATTTTCTATAATCTATACAAACACGCCATCCTGTTACAGTCCTAGTAGGAATAAGCTCATTTTTCTCATTTGTGATGACAGTCATGCCACCCTTCTTAGGTACGCATTGAACTGGGCTTACCCATGGACTATCAGAGATTGGATAAATTAAACCTGCATCAAGCAGTTTAATAATTTCTTTCTTAACAGCATCTTGCATATTAGGATTTAGTCTTCGTTGGCGTTGCACATACGTTTTATGACCTTCTTCCATAAGGATTTTATGTGTGCAATACGAAGGACTTATTCCTTTAATATCATGAATCTTCCATGCAATAGCTGGTTTATGAGCTTTTAGCACAGAAATGAGTTGAGATTTTCATTTTCCATAAGAGAAGACGATATTATTATAGGTAATTCAGATTCACCATGTAAATAAGCATATTCCAAATGGTTTGGAAGTGGCTTTAACTCTAATGTCGGTGGTTCTTCTATCGATGATTTATATTGATATCTGTCTTCCTCTTTTAGCATTTGAAGTTCTTCTATTGTTGGTTCGTATTCATTAGCCATAAGTGTAGCTAACATTTCAGCTTCATCAATTGGTTTAGTTCCTTCTCCTAAAGAACATTCTCCCATTCCTTGTAATTCTGGAAATTCTTCTAACAATTCTGCATGTGAATCTATAGTTTGAATATAATAACATGTATCATCTGCAGATTGCGGTTGTTGCATGGCTCTATCAACAGAAAAGGTAACACTCTCATCCTCTATACTTAGGGTCAGTTTCTTACCGAACACGTTTATTATTGCTTTAGCCGTGTTTAAGAATGGTCTTCCTAATATGAGAGGAACTCGAGAATCTTCTTCCATGTCTAGAATAACAAAATCTACTGGAAATACTAAAGTACCAACTTTAACTAGCATGTTCTCCATTATCCCTCTAGGATATTTTACTGATCGATCGGCTAGTTGTATACTTATTCTTGTTGGTTTCAATTCTCCAAGGTCTAGTTTAGCGTATAGTGAATATGGCATTAAATTTATACTAGCACCTAACTCTGCCAATGCTTCTATTGAACTAAGACTACCCAGAAAACATGGAATTGTGAAACTTCCTGGATCTGATAATTTTTCTGGTATCTTATTCAATAGTACTGCAGAGCAATTAGCATTCATAGTAACAGTCGAGAGTTCTTCCATTTTCTTTCTATTTGTGATTAGATCTTTCAAGAATTTAGCATATCTAGGCATTCCTGAAATCACATCAATGAAAGAAAGATTGACATTTATCTGTTTAAACATATCTAAGAATTTGGATTGCTCGGCTTCAAGTCTCTCTTTTCTCATTTTACTCGGGTAAGGAAGTGGTGGTTGGTATGGTTTAACATAAGGTTTAGCCTTAACTGTGTTATCTTCATTAACCTTTTCAACTACCGGTTCTGTTTCCTTATTTTGCTCAGGTTGTGGTTATTGTGGAGTAGGAATAGCATCATCAGAAATTACAGGTATTTCAGGTGGTTTAAGTGTAATACCACTTCTTGTGGTAATGGCTTTAGCTGTTTCATTCCGAGGGTTAGCATTTGTATCACTAGGTAGACTTCCCAGTTTTCTTTCACCTATCAACCTTGCTAGGTTGCTCACTTCTTGTTCCAAATTTTGAATAGAAGCTTGTTGATTTCTAAATGCTTGAGCATTTTGTTCATTGGTTTGTTTCTGAGATGTGAAAAATTGAGTTTGAGATTCAACTAGCTTCGACATCATATCTTCAAAATTTGGCTTTTTATCATCGGTTTGTGGTGGTTTATTTTGAAAAATAGGTCTTTGCTGATTGTAAGTATTGTTGGATACTTGTTGATTGCTAGGACCTTGTTGGTTGTTGTATGGAACATTTCAGTTATAATTCTGGTTTTGATTGTAAATTGGTCTTGGCGGTTGATAATTATTCTGATAATTATTTCCAGGCCTTTGGTTCATGTATGAAACATTTTCTCTTTGTTCCATTGTTTGTTCAATACTGAGACAATCTTTTGTCAAATGTGGTCCTCCACACTGCTCACAACTAATTCGTATTGAGTGAATATCTTTAGTCATCTTTTCCATTCGTCTCTCGACAGCATCTATCTTTACAGAAATGGAATCAAAGTCATGGCTAGAATCGGCTCTAGCTGCTTTAGATGATCTAACGATATCTTTTTCTTGTGCCACTCATGTGAGTGGGAAGCAGTGTTATCAATAATTTTGTAAACGTCAGTTGCGGTTTTCTTCATAATGGAACCACCAGCTGCTATATCGATGTCTTTTCTTGTAGTGATGTCGCATCCTTGGTAGAATATTTGTACTATTTGATAAGTGTCTAAACCATGTTGCGGACATCATCTCAATAACTTTCCAAATCTTGTCCACGCCTCATATAGAGTTTCATTTGGCTTTTGTGTGAACGTAACAATTTCTCCTTGAAGTCTCACGGATTTAGATGCCGGAAAGAATTGTTTAAGAAATTTTTCAACTAAAACGTCCCATGTATAAATCTCCCATTCAGGTAACGATTCTAACCAATCTTTGGCTTCTCCCTTTAAAGTCCAGGGAAATAACATGAGATATATCTGTTCATCCTCTACTTCTCTGATTTTGAATAAAGTACAAATCCTATTAAAGGTACGAAGATGTTCCTTTGGATCTTCCTTCGGCGCACCACTAAATTGGCATTGATTAGTTACCATGTGTAGGATTTGTCCTTTGATTTCATAATCTGGCGCATTAATGTCTGGTTGAGTAATTGCGTGACCTTGGCCAGTACGTTTATCTCTCATTCGGTCTTCCATACTTAGAGGTTCCAGATTTTCCATGATTGAATTTGTTGAATCTGAATCACTAGAGGATTCTGATTTAATGGTTTGTTCCTCAACAATCTTTGTTTGAATGATTGGTGGTTCCGAAGGAAAGATTAATGGTTCAGGATCTCTGAATTGCCCCTGAATATCCTCCGGATTCTCAATTGTGAGGTCGGGTTCAAAAAATGGATTATCGGAAATTTGAATTGGAGTACTTGGTCGACTTGATGACGATTCTAAAGAAAAATCAACGGCGAAAATATTGGCTAGATGTCTTGATCGAGTTACAGGTAGTGAACGTATGAAAGGTGGTGAACGTTTTGCTCGGTGCATTCACTGAATATCCTATTAGTTATAAAAGATAAAAATTATATAAGTTATCAAATTAATAGACTTTTCTGATTTTGCCCACGTTTCGAATAGCCAATAGATGCAGGTAGCCAGGACCCTTTAAATCGGAAGCCCACAACTCGCCACTAACAAATCCAACTATTACTACGAACCAGAAAATTTTAGATGTCTATCAATTTAACCGCTTAAAATAATTTTTCGTTTTGATTTTTAAAGAAATTTTAGAGAAGTAATAGAGAAAATTCTAAGTCCTAAAAATAAGGCTTCGTAAAATAAAAATAGAGTAGCGCGTCGAAACTTAAAAAAACTAAAATTTATAAACAGCGTTGCAAAATTCTAAAGCACCTAAATCTTAATCTAAAGAAAAAGCACTTAAGGGATTTTACGACAAAGTCTAAGAATCTAAAAATAAAAATAAACTACGGCAAATACTAGTCTTAAAACTAATTACGAGCGAAAAATACAAATATTACGAATAAACGATTAAGAAGGTACGAAATAAAAATAAAACTTAAAGTTGTACAAAAAAATACAATTTTTATAAAAATATTATTTTTATATATATTTTTTTTATTTTATAAAAGTAATAAGTTTATAAATTAATAAAACTAATTAAAACTAAAAATATAAAATTAAATAAACTTAAAACTAATTAATATTAAACCAAAACCTAATTATAATTAATTATATATAATTATACACCCTAAATCGTAATTAATGCTGTACCAGGTCAGGCGTGTCAGAGGGGCTCCGCGAGTGCGGATTTTCGATATCCCCGAACTCCGCGAGTGTGGAGATTACAGTTTCAAATGAGGTGCAGGTCGAAAATTTGCAGGTTCAAATGTTTTATTATTATTTTTTTTATATTTTACTTTTTTTTTGTTTTTAATTTTCTGTTTTTATTTTATAGAAAATGTTTTATAATATAACTAAAACTTATATTTTGAATAAAAATTACATACTAGTATTTTATAACTAAAAATACTTTTTTTAAAGACTTAAAGATATATATATATATATATATATATATATATATATATATATATATATATATATATATATATATATATATATATATTTATATTTATGATATTTAAAACTTATGTAAATATATTTTTACTAAAATAACTTAAAAACTATAATTAATAGCGTCTCGCTTCGGCGTTAAGTGTTGTTCCCCGGCAGCGATGCCAAAATACTTGATGTTAAAGCGAAGGGGTACTAAATACTATAATATTTTACTAGTAATTACTATTAAATATGATACAATTTTACACAAGTTATTTATTTATTTATAGAGTGGAAATACCTGAACCTTGCTACAACACTTATAGGCAGTGTACCTAATCGTACAGTAGTGTAGTTTTTAGTAAGTCCGGTTCGTCCACAGGGAACTAGCCAAGTTTAACACTATATATTTAAAAACTATATTTGTATATAAATATATATATAAAAATAAGAAGTATTATTATTATTATAAAAGGGGGTTTTTACCTTTTAATGATCGGTTTGTCGATTTTAAAACTTTAGTCGCAGTTAAAACCTAATGTAATAATTTAAAGCGTAAAGTAAATGACAATAATTAAAGTGCGATAAATTAAAGTGCGATAAATAAAATGACGGTAAATAAAATTGCGATAATTAAAAAGTACGATAATTAAAATGACAATAAATTAAAGTGCGATAATTAAAAGTGCAATTAAATATGAAATAAAGGAATTATGCTTATTTAAACTTCCGTAATCATGATGTTCGACGTGTTGAATTTAGTTTATTACCATGGGTTAATTGTTCTTTGTCCTGGATTATTCAATATGTCCATACGGTTTTGTCCATAATAGTCCATCAGTCATAAATATAAAGTGCGAGAGTCTTCGTCAAATTATCCTTATACCCGAAGTCAAATATTCCAACTAATTGGGGATTCGAATTGTAACAAGGTCTTAATACTTTGTTTTATGAAAACACCAGGTTATCGACTGCGTGTAGTCCAAGGTTTTACTACTTTGTTAACAATTACACCAATTACCCTTGAATGTAATCCACCCCTGTTTCAACAAGTCTATTAACTATTAATCCAGTTTCGTGTCCGGTAAAATGAACAATTATTGGTATTTATAGATATCTCACCCACCGTACCCGATTAAGCGTATGTGGTTATTTATAGATACGTCAAATTATAACCTTTATATTAAATTAATGAGGTATCATTAAGTTAATATAAAACCCATTAATAGCCCATAGTCTAATTTCCACAAGTATCGTTCTTTTATCCAAACCCCAATTATGGTCCAAAGCCCAATTACCCAAATTTAATATTTAGCCCAACATCACGATTACTTCGGCATTAAATAAGCATAATAATAACTTAGCTACAAGACATTAATTTAAAAAGGTTGGACATAACTTACAATGATTAATAATAGCGTAGCGTTACACGGACAGAATTTCGACTTACAAACTTAAAACATTCGCTAACATACCCTTATTATTAAAATTAAATTAAAATTAAAATTAAAATTATAAATAAATATAATATATATATATATATATATATATATATATATATATATATATATATATATATATATATTGAGAGATAGAGAGTGAATTAGAAAAAGATGTGTTTGTGAAGTGCAGAATTCGATGGCTTTTATAGGCCCACAATTTACTGTGCAGCTCCGCGAGTGCGGAGCTTTTGCTCTTCTAAACTCCGCGAGTGCGAAGGTCTGAAATACAGCTCACATTATGATACAAAACGTGGGCTGCGTAAATATATATTATATAATTATATATATAATTAATTATATATTATATTATATTCTTGTGCATAGTTGACTTTTAATTTTTGGTCCGTTGCGTCGTACGTTGAAAGTTGGTTCATGTCTCGGTTTCGGATTTTCAAACGTCCTTTTGTACGATTTAATAAATTGAACTTTGCGTTTTGCGACTCGTACTCTTGTATTTTTGAGACGTTTCTCATTAATAATTTGAACCTCTTTGATTGTACTTTGTACTTTTTAGCGTTTTGGTCGTTTGCGTCTTCAATTCATCGAATCTACCTTTTGTCTTCACCTTTTAATATTTAAACGAATATCACTTGTAACTAGAACAATTGCAACTAAAAGCTTGTCTTTCTTGAGGGATAATGCTATGAAATATATGTTTGTTTTTAGGATTATCAACCATACTCACTACTTTCACAAGAATATACATTCTTTCATAGAAACCAGAACAACCATTCTCATTCAAATTCAATTACATATCCTGGTTTTGACAGATCAGAATCCAAGTCAAGATTAAACAGATGACATCACTCTTAGATTCCTACATCCTTCAAAATCATACTTTAAATTCAAACTATACTAGAACATCACTTTCATTCACAAAAATCATAAAGATATTTGTATCATTCAAGATTCACGATGAATTCATTATACGGATATTGACGATGACAACCTGCGTCTAAACCCTTCAAAATTCTTGAAAACACCTCAACTAAGGAACAATCGAGATAATGAACCAATCACACGATACATACGAAGAATATATGCATATTAATATGCATTCGGAGGACACTTGAACCTAAGCAAAGGTTCAACACATATCCGTGTGAGATCCTTTAGCATTATTATTACCCAAAATAACTTTACAATCCCTTTTCAAAATAGCGAATTTTGTCACAGCTCCAAAAATACAACTTCAACTTTTCATCCGGAGTAGCCTTATTATAACCTTGATATATACGTAGTCTTTTCGCTATCGTTACCGGGGAACCTTTTATATTCCACCACATTAGTAGTAAGCTTGCCAGCAACTTTATTGCTCTTTGACTTAAATCTCTCTAAAAGATCACTATAAAACCTTGTCATGTACCCATCTATATCTTGTAACAATAATTGTCATACCAAAACCCATGAAGAATCAATAGTTATTCTTGAATCTCACATCATTTCTGCATATACATATAACGTTATCTCCTGGAATTATAATTCTGAAATTCGGAATAGCACTTCAGCCTACGAATCAATACTATGAAGTTTTGAAAAAGCTGAATGAAGCAGCAGAAACTGTAGACAACCATAACAGTTAAAAGTTGATGATAAAGAATATTGTGTTAGCAAAGCACAGAAAAAGAGAAGGTTTGGAACTGAAAAACGGATTGAGCAAACCCTGAACGAGGCTATGGACAAATCACAAGGACTAAATCTGTCTTCAAAGAATCCAAATGATTCAGTGTCTGCTGAAGTCTTTAGTGAATACCTTGCTCCTTACTCTAAACCCTTGCGGACAATATTCTTCATCATCCTCTTATCTTAAATATTCTAAGATATCATCGTATCTTCCATTATAAATATCCTTCATATTTCTGAAGATATTTTCATAACCATTCTTATCTGAAATCATTTACTCCTTCGCGTTATCTGTATCACATCATAAAGAAAACTGTTTTAGTTTCTAAATATCTGAAACCTCTGAGTGTAAAGTATGAATGTTTTTGAAGTAATGTTGGGAACTGAAGCACGAGTTAGTATAATATAATGACACTTGATCAACGTGATTATATTACAGTAAGTCATGCTGAGTTTCTAAATGGAACGTAATGATTCACAGACCATAACATCATCATGTGCCATGTTACATGACTCTTACATTCAATCTAATCTCTAAACATATCAAGAACATATTCTATTGATAGTTCTATCTTTTCCTTTGGATTCTGGTAATTTCACAAGTCAAATTGTGCTATTATAATTTCTCTCTTAGAGCATTAGCTATGTTCATTCCGAATTTCATATCTATGAATTCTAGACCATTATTCGCTTGACTTGAAGTCGGGAAAAGAAGACGGAAGCATGAAACTCCAAAATATAAGGAAAAATATAAGCACGAAGACAACGCAAAAATTACAAACCGTGTATATCGATGCGTATAGCGATATAAAGACACGAAAAAACTAAGAACACTATAAACCCAAGAGCATAGTAGAAATTAACGGATTCCTCTGGTGAAAGATGAAAAAGAAGAATGACAGATGTGATAGTCAAGAATATATCAAGAATTAAAACTGGATGGAGCATATTGACGAATGTTTTGGAAGTACGAAGAAAGGAAGAAAGTATAAAAGATGGGAGATGTGGAAATAAGGAAACGTAGGAGGTTGATTTATAGTAAAATATCCGACAGAGAAATCGAGACAGATTATTGCATTAAATCGAAGAGGATCATAATTTCTTTAATCGCCGAAGAATCAAATCTTATATAGATTACAAAGATTTTCTTTAATCCGGAGATCAACCGTGATGACGTCAAAAGATAAGACGAATTCCTATTTTCTCATTTCACTCTTTTACGATAGCTTCACTCATACGTTTCGAGTAATCGAATTATTTTATCCATATTTCTCAATCATGATAAAACTCTATGAATCAACTTATATTCGTCATAATAACATTCTTATTGTTAGCCTTGACGACCTCGATCAAATTTCGGGACGAAATTTCTTTAACGGGTAGGTACTGTGACGACCCGAAAATTTTCGACAAAATTTAAACTTAATCTTTATATAATTCTAAATTGATAAGAAATGAATTTTAATAAATATTGAACCTCCGAAAAGAGTTTTACACAAGCTTTTGGTCACCCTTTTATTCCGACGATTCACGAACGTCATAATTTGATTTAATTCTTTAATTATTGTGTATATATATGGATTTATATATATTAAACTTGAAAATTTGATAATTAAATATCTCATTAAGTATATTAACAAAGTATTATATATATATATTCATACTACTAATTTAAAGAGTTTTCAAACAATATATATGTTACTATTTAAACGACGTAATTAACTTATGTTAAAATGTATTTACATATAATGTATTACGAGTGTAAATACATCCTTACAAGTATTGAATACACTTTATAATATACCAATACATATAAAAAATAGCTATACTCGTATTTTCGTTCAATTTCCTCAAGAATTCTACTCACATTCATACAGTATTTTTACCCGTATTATACACAGCTTATAGAAGTATTTACTATTGGTATATACCTAAAGAAATATTCAATTATTTGTGTAATATGTCATCCATGACCTAATAAATTTAATATGTCATGCATGACTTAATACAATTTAACTTATCTTAGATATTTTCACTAAAAGCCAAAATTATAAGCTTATAAATAAGGACCATTTTAACTCATTTTTACTCCACATTTTCTTAAACTAAAAACACACACTTGAATGCTCTCATATCATAATTTAATCTCAGCAACTTTTCTCTTCATAATCAAGGTAAAATACTTCTCAAAGTCCTTGTTCAATCCCTTGTATAGTTGCTATCTTATTATACTTATAAAACTTGTAAAAACTAGAACTTGTTTTGGTGAACACCAAGCTTGTTTGAAAACTAATCTAATCTTTCTAACATAACTCTAATAACACTTATTTATATGTATGATGATTTTATATTAAGTTAATATAAGAACTTATAACTTGTACATATGAAGAACACCTTGAAACTTAACATATATCCTTTAATCTCCATTCGGTAAAAAGCGGGCTGTTTTGGGTTGGGAATTAAAACCCTATCTTAGACTTTGAGTTCGATGCTAAGACTTTGGAAATATGTTAATATATGTAAATAAGACTTCCAGTATTTTTTTCATGATTTTAGACAAAGTGAAAGTATTTGATCAAAAATCATATATTGGGTGGATGCCGGGATTTTTCCAAATCTGTCCACCAACAAAAAAAAAGGGGTAAAGCTCTAAACATTACTACTTGGGATGAACTTTTCGAATTAGTTTTGTAAAATTTACTTCTTAAGGAATCCATAGCAATTTGATTCACTTTAAACAGAGTTGTAATGAATATTTGGCGATCAAAACAAAATCTGCTAAAATTAACGTTGTATGGACGAAATTTATATTATAAAAACTATATTAACCACATCCTTGTTAACTTTTCCTATATCTTATATATATATTTGGACATGTTATCAGTAGTATAATAAAATATTATAATCTTGGTTAATTCTGTGATTGTATATATGTATAATAATATTCTTGGTACGTCCAAACACAATAAGTATACAATAGGTTTTGATAAATCCTAAGACAATATGCACATAATACATCTTAGTTAATTCTAAGACAATAGGTATATAATACGTCTCTGGGTTGATGCAAAGACAATACGTATACAATACGTTGTGGGGTAATTCTAAGATTATATATATATATATATATATATATATATATATATATATATATATATATATATACCGATTATTGGACTGTTGGACTTTTCGGACTATTTTGGACTACTAACAATGGACTACTAACATAAAATATTAAAAATTATTATATAAGTATTCTATGAACTTGCTTTATTTTATTCATATGTCGTATTATTATTTGAATCGTTATTATTGTTATAGGTTCATGAATCCAAGGACGACGGTCATATTTTTAATAAGTTGAAAACTTATTATTAATATACTTTTACTACTGTGAGTATATAGTCCCATTTTTAAACTCTAAAAATATTTTGGGATGAGAATACATGCATTTTATGTTTTACGCCATGGACACAAGTACTTAAAATATATTCTATGTTGAGTTGTACCACATTGCATATCTTCCCTAATAGCTTGTTAACTAATATTTACATGTTATAAGAACATGTAAACGCGAATCCTATTGATAGATCTATCGGGTTTGACAACCCCAACCGGGCTAGTCGCTCTAGTATCGTAAACAGTTGCATAGTACTTCATTTTTACTACACTTGGTACAATGTAGAGTGATATCATAATAAAGGGAATATGCCACATTAATAGTTAAGTATGGTTACCGAAGCGCTCAACAACTTATAGAATACTTTTATACACTTGCGAGTGTGCATATATTTATAACTATGAAATCTTGTGGTCTATATTTATATCGATGATAAACCTATATATCTCACCAACCTTTGTGTTGACTGTTTACACATGTTTATTCTCAGGTCCTTAAGAAAGTCTTCCGCTGTTGCATTATCTGAACAAGCTGTGCATGGACTCTCATACTTTTATTTAAATAAAGTGTTGCATTCAATAAAACCTTTGTCATGTATTATATTCGACTGTTACGTCACATGTGTAGTATTTGGAAACCGATGTATTTTGGAGATTATTTCTTAAATAATCGCCCACTTGTTTAAAACATGCATTATGTATAATAATGATGTGCTTTTTATGAAACGATTGCAATATTTTCTAAAACGTATCATATAGAGGTCAAATACCTCGCTATAGGACCAATGAGAACGTACTGCGTTTATAGTAATATGGACGGCTCATTTCAGTTGGCATCAGAGCAGGGGTCTTAGCGAACCAGGTCTTGCATTAGTGTGTCTAACTGATAGATGTTAGGATGCATTAGTGAGTCTGGACTTCGACAGTGTCTGCATGTCAAAAGTTTTGCTTATCATTTCTTGTCGGAAATTATCTGCTTATCATCTTAAGTCTAGACGCGTCTTACTACATTTATTGCATAGATAGTGTATAGATAAATTTCAAATCTTAAGCATATCTATTATAGTAAATTCTGCCTTACACCTTCCGTAAAATCCTCCTTAACTTATGGGATTCTGGTATTATAAATACATATGTAAATTATGTATTGAGGAATATCAAACTAGTCCTATAATTAATTTAATTGAGGTGTACAGTTAAGAACATTATCAGTAAAATTGCCCTCAAGGATAGTTTGTGTCTCATTACCATCAACATTGGATGTTGCAGGTACACCATCACTTTGTGACTCAATTAAGTCATTAAGTAAGTCATGATTGCCATCATCATTAGTACCGTCTCTCCCTTCATCATTGGGACTTGCAGACTCAGTTGACTCAAAATAATTTATTTTAGTTTTGTGTTTTAAAACAACAGTAGTATCCTCAAAGCAATCAAAAAAGTTTTGATAATTAACATTATATTTAGTAAAATCAGTTTTGAAAACAGAATCTAGCTTGAATGGAAAAATATTTTCATAAAATTTTACATCTCTTGAAATTTTGAATACCCCAAGAAAACACATTTTAACGCTCTACTAGAAAACTTGTCATGATTATTTAAAACAGTAGCAAAATAAAGACAACCAAAAGTCCTTAAGTGGGGGAGATTAGGACATTTTCCATAAATCAATTCATAAGGACACTTGCTAGACAAAACAGAAGAAGGAAGCCTGTTAATCAAATAAGTAGTAGTTAGAATGCATTCAGACCACAAATACAAGGGTAATCCCCCTAAAACATAAGGGATCTAGCAACATTAAGAAGATGCCTATGTTTCCTTTCAGCAATCCCATTTTGTTGTGGGGTATAAGTACATGAAGTTTGATGTATAATACCTTTATCTTTAACAAAACTACTCATTTTATTATTTAAGAACTCTGTTCCATTATCACATCTTATAATCTTTATAGTTTTATCAAACTGATTTAAAATTAAGTGTAAAACATTTTAAAACAACTAAACACTTCTTCTTTTGTTTTTATCAAATAAGTCCAGACAGCCCTAGAAAAATCATCTACAACAGTTAGAAAATATCTAAACCCCTCTTTACTTTTTACTTTATAAGGCCCCAAGTGTTAAGATGTATCAAGTGTAAGATTTTTTGTTTTATGATCACTTAATGGAAAAGGATCTCTTGTTTGTTTTGCTTTATGACATGTTTTACATGGTTCATTATTGTTATTGATCTTATTAAAACCAAGTTTATCACTTAATTCATTTAGAGCTTGATTTGCAGGATGTCCAAGTCTTTCATGCCACAATTTATGTTTAGACAAATTTGAATAAATCATATTACACTTAAACATCTTGCCATTAAAACTTTCATCAAAGAAGTAAAGACCATCAAACTCACTACCAGTCCCCATCAGTCTTTTTTGAATTAAATCCTGAATGTAACATTTATTTTCATCAATACTAACAACTAAGTTACTATCTTTAATCATTTTATTCACAGACAGTACACTAATATTGAGGGATAACCAACACATCATATAGTTCAATATTATCAGACAGTTTAAGTTTCCCATTTGTAAAATTCTAGCAACAGTACCATTTGGATGAATAATGTAACATCCCGCATTTTTCCGTTAAATTATTTTAACGCTCGTTGTGACGACCCGGGAATTTCCGACCAAATTTAAACTTTAATCTTTATATGTTTCCGACACGATAAGCAAAATCTGTAAGGTTGAGTCTCGAAAATTTTTGAACTATGTTCATATAATCAATTACCTGCTGACTGTGCCCGACGATTCACGAACATTCGGTTATAAATAAATATGTAAGTATAAAATATTCAATATATGTTTCTATGTAATATATTATGTTACATAATTAATAATAAATAATATTAGGATGTTAAATTGTTTATAAATTAAAATATAGTTATATAGTAATAATATAAATTATATTAAACTTATTTACAAATTAAAAAAAATATATAATTTCTAAATTAGTATTACTTTCATTAATATAAATATTAATATTAATAATATTACGATATTTGATATGTATAAATTATTATATTATTATTATTATTATTGATATTATTATTATTATTAATAATATTAATATAATAATTATCATTTTTATTATAATTATCATTTGATTATTATTATACCCAACAAAATTTAGAAGTAGATATTTAAAATCAGATATATAAACAAAGAAATAAAAACAGATACATAAATACACATACATATATAAAATACACATTTATATATAAATAAATATATATAAGTATACATAAACAGATGTATGAATACAGATATATACAGTTGTAGATACAAATAAATACAATATTTGTTACAAAGTCGTTATCTCCTTTTTATTAATTCTGTATTTTTCTGCTTGGAATGATTCTTCTGGTCGACTCAATTCCCTGATATAAACTCAATCAATTCCAGTGTATATGATACCACTTGACCTTACCTTATAATTTTCAATCACCTTCATCCATAGAACCGTATTCCTTGCTGCCATATTAATCGAAGAGAAACCACAACTTCTCTTCTCATGCTCGGCAACACCCATCGACACACAATTGATTGTGGCTCAATCTTCTTCTGTTACAATCATCCAACAAACACCGAATCTCACTTCGATAACATATAAACATATACATATACAAATATATAGAAAAACACGAACCTTTCTCTTGCATTCTGTTTGGATACCACCCGTTTTAACAAATCTTAAAAACACCATTTACTAACCTATTGTCTTCATCACTCTTAAAACCCACTAACCTTAATTCCTCGTTGATCACCAACCTCACCACCATGTCATCATCAAAACCGCCATTTTTTTCATCATCGGGCACCATAACAATCAGCATGCTTGTTATGAACCACCAGCTACCCTCACCAACACAACGAAGCACCACAACACCACCTGCAGCCATCGAATAACCCACCACGAACCATCATGAACTCTATCTCATGATTAAAACCACCATCAAACCATTTTACTGTTTCTGTTGCTATCACGAACCAAAGACCCCGACTTATAAACCCATTTAACCACCACCGTGAACCACAGAACCATCACTCTATTTCTCCCTTTTCTCTTTTTGAATGAAACCTTCATTAAAAACTGCTGCTGTACGTACTTGTGTTCTGGTCGGGATCCATCACATATTATCATCCAAAAAAAAACCCTACCACAGCTGCGTTTTTTTTATAATTGTTTACTATTACGAAGATAATATATGGGAATGGCAGTGATTAATTAAGATGATAAGGATTTGTTAAATAATGATGATGAGTTCACGTTTCTCCTCTTTCTCTTGTTGTGGCCGACATCTACCAACCAAACCCACCCATTTTTTTTTGTCGACCACTTGAACTCAACAACTGGATAACTATAATCGTTATGCTGTGTGAATTAATTGGGCTATTCATGGGCCATTAGTTACCACTGGAACGAGGTCACAAGCCCACAAACGAGGTCACAAGCCCAACAACAACCCAAACTATGTTTTGTTCTTGTCTCTTTTGCAAACGAAAACAATTACTGCTTCTGCTGCAGCGTTTTCTTTTCTGATTCTATTCAGCGAACGAAGATGATGGTGCCCGTTAATTGAAATGATAAGGAAAGTGAGATTAGATGATAGTGATCATGTGATGATTAATGATAAAGATGTAATCAGATTTTGGGTTATGAAAAAGAAGATGGAAAACGGAAATTTAGTTAAAATATTAGGAGGTTATAATTAAAACAGAAAAGCGTAATTGGTGCCATGGTCGAGGGTGTTGGTTTGTGAATGAGAGGTCCTGGGTTCGAGCCCCGTCCCGGGCAATTCTTTTTAGAAAAAGATCTTAAGGGTACTCTTTTATTACTTTTATTATTATGAGTATTATCATTAAGAATTAATATAAGGATTATCATTATTATTAAAATTTTATTATAATATAATTATTAAAATTATTATTTATTATATAGTTGTTAATATTTAATATTATAAAAATAATACAAGTTAACGTTATTAACATAATTATCATGGTTATTATTACTATAGTTATTATTATTATTAAAAATATTTTCTATTAAAAGATAATACCACTTTTTATTTAGTATTATTGATTCATCAAATAACTATTAAAAACTATACTCAACATATATAACTTATTAATGTTTTATATATAAAATGAATATATAACGAAGTAGCTAAATTAGTAACATAAAAATTATATCACAACTAATGATATATATAATTATTTGATTACAATTACGTGTGTTAATATATATACGAATGATATAGGTTCGTTAATCGAAGGCCAACCTTATAATTGATCAATGGTGTTATATGTATTTTTACTACAAAATACATTAGGTGAGTATATAGTCCCTTTTAAACTCTAAATATTTTTGGGCTGAGAATACATGCGCTGTTTTTTATAAATGATTTACGTTATGGACACAAGTGATTAAAATAAATTCTACGTTGAGTTGTACCATGGCATATTTCTTTATACTTGGTAGCTAATATTTACGTGAGGAGCGTAAACGCGAATCCTGTTGATAGATCTATCGGGCCTGACAACCCCAACCGGGCTGGACGACCAGTTTTTAACGGTTGCACAGTACTTCGTTTCGTTACTACACTTGGTACGGTGTAGAGTTTATTTAAGAGTATGCTGCTGTGATTTAAATGTTAAGTATGGTTACCAAGTGCTCAACGTCTTTTCTATACACGAGAAGTGTATTATGTATAAATATAAAATCTTGTGGTCCATTGTTATAACGCTGCTAGCATCAAACCTATATATCTCACCAACTTTATGTTGACTTTTTAAAGCATGTTTATTCTCAGGTACGAATTAAGTCTTCCGCTGTGCATTAGCTCATACTAAGGACATTACTTGGAATCGATCATCGCAATGGAACCAAATGTTGATGACATCGTCCAGGAGGAATAGGACGGGTTGTTAAAGTTGGTATCAGAGCGGTGGTCTTAGCGAACCAGGCCTTGCATTAGTGTGTGTCTGACTAGTAGTTGTTAGGATACATTAGTGAGTCTGGACTTCGACCGTGTTTGCATAAGTTTTGCTTATCATTTCTAGTCGGAAACCATCTGCTTATGATCCTTAGAAAATTGCCTGCTTATCATTCGTAAGTCTAGACACGTCTTACTGCATTCAGTGCATCGATAGTGTATAGACAAAATTCATATCTTAGCGTATCTGATAATTCATATCTTAGCGCATCTGTAGACTTGCCTGACATATGCCGTAAATTCCTCTGTATTTAACGAAATCCTTGGTATTATATATAGATATTCTATACAGCTAGAATATCATCTGACATCTGAAAAATCATTACACATCGAAGATCTCTTCCATTCACCAAATTGCCCTTTTCAACCTGAAGCGCTTACCGGCGAACCTGTTCGAGAAACCACTTTTTCTCCCCTTTGTTCGAATATCTCATCACGATTACATACTATCCCATATCCCGAATCCTATTCATTCACAATCATCCCGTAGTACTAGAAGAAGTTAACGAACTACGCGTTCGTGTGACGATTTTGGAGAACCTGGTGCGAAGGTTACTAACACCAGCATCAGCACCATCAGCATAATCAGTACCACCATCATCAACCGCCGACAGTACCATTATCACCCCAACCACAACCACTTCATAAACCTCAACATCATAATCCGTGCCTCGGATATCAACATCACACACCTCAATATCACCATCTGTACTTCGAGTATGATCTGCATTCTACATATCGTTCTATATCGATTATCTTCGCCTTACGTATCGTTCTACCTTATTTATCTTTGTTCGACATGGCGATTATGTAATCTCTAATGTTTTAGAGATTAAGTAATCTAGTATTAACAATAAATCAAATGAGTTTAATATGTTATTGACTCATTAAATCCATGATTACATCTGAAGGAAATATATATGCAAGTATATTTTCATAAAGATTGTAATTAGAAATTTCTTTCGTACAAACTATTAATGATGAAAATATTTTAACGGGTAGGTAATACCCGAGGAAATATTTAGATTTCACGTTAATAAGTTACACTGTACATTCTTCGAATCTGATTCAACGGTCTATCCTAATTACAACCACTGATATACGAATCCGTTCACCACATAATAACCATTTCCATTCAAAATTCATATTGGATTTTGACCTATCAGAATCCAACAAGTGGCATAATGAAGAAAACATTGGACATGATAAAAGTTGTTAGAAACAAAAAAATTAATTATAAAGAAATTTTGTTAAGATTCCACACTAACTGTTCCTAGCTAACTATTCCCAGCTAACTGATTACATTTTATTTATCGCAATTTATATTATCGCAATTTACATTCTCGCAATTTTATTTATCGTCATTTAATTTCTATTATTTACTTTTACGCATTTTAAATCGGGACACATGTACACAATACGTCAGATTAATTCTGAGACAATACGTTGTACACGGGTCATGATATATATTTATTTATTTTACGCACTTTAAATATCGGGACACGTATACAAGGTTTTGACATATCATATCGACGCATCTATATATATTATTTGGAATCACCATAGACACTCTATATGCAGTAATGATCGAGTTCTCTATACAGGGTTGAGGTTCATTCTACAATAATATATATACTTTGAGTTGTGATCGAGTCTGAGACGTATACGGGTCACGACACGTATTACTTACTTCGAATATTATATATTAAACTGTATATAAATTATTGAACTGTTAACTGTGGACGAATAATATTGGACAATCAAGATGAATTAAAATACTGATTATAACATATGAAACTAAATAATTCTTCAAGTTGCCACTTGATTTCATCTTAAACCTCATTTGTATCTTGACAATTCCAGTCTATTTTCAAACCTTTTATGATTCTTGAAAACACCTCAATCGAGAGGATGAACCAACCGCACTTTATCTACGGAAGAAAAGATTGAAGCATATAGTTATGCACCTGAAAACTCTCGGAACCTGAGTAAATGTTTAACACGTATCTGTGCTAATTCCTTTAGTGTTATTATTACCCAAAATAACTTGGTGATTTCCTTTCAAAGTAGCAAATTTTGTCACAGCTCTAGCAAGTCAACTTCGACTTTTCGTTTGAAACAACCTTATTAACACCTTGATATATACGTGTGCTCTTTTATTGTTACCAGGAAACCTTTTATATTCCACCATAGTACCATCAACGTTTAATCATCTAAAAACACAAATCTCCTGAAACCACCTCGAATTGATAACTGAGGATTCATATATTGTAGCATTAAATGTAGAGGAAACAGAAAAATTGTAGATGGTCTAAACGGCTAAAAGTTAGATGATAAAGAATAGAATGTTGGCAAAGCTCAGAAAAGTTGGAACTGAGAAACGGATTGAGCAAACCATGAAGGAAGCTGTGAACAAAACACAAGGACTAATCTTGTACATTAAGAATCCTGATGATTCTGTTTCTGATGAAATCCTTAGCGAATACCTTGCTTCTGACTCTAAACTCTTGCGGACAAATTTTCTTCACCATCCTTCAATATTAGAAATTCCAAGATATCATCGTATCTTTCATTATAAATATCCTCCATATTTCTGAAGATATTTTCATAACTATTCTTATCTTAAATCATTAATCTCTTCGTGCTATCAGTGTTACATCATATAGAAACTGTTAGGTTCTATATTCTGTAAACTTTCGAGCTTAAAATATGAATGTTATTGAAGTAGTGTTGGAAATTGATGCATGAGTTAGTATAATATAATGACACTTGATCAACGTGATTATATTACAGTAAGTCATGCTGAGTTTCTAAATGGAATGTGATGATTCACAGATCATAACGTCATCATGTGCTATGTTACATGACTCTTACGTTCTGTCTAATCTATAAACGTATCAAGAACATATTTTTCTTGATAGTCCTATCTTTCCTTGAATTCTGGTAATTTGACAAGTCAAATTGTGCTATTACCGTTTCTTTCTTAGGACATTAACGATGTTCATTCTGAAACTTATATCTGCGAATTCTGGACCATTACAAGAGATGCCCAACCGCAAGAAGAAGAAACGAAGGGACAAAGCTCCGAAATAGAAATTGGAGTATAAATCGCAGCAAATAGGGGGAGTATTAACTGGGAATGACAATGATTATAGAAAAAAAAACAGAAGCAAGGACTTCGAAGTATAAGAGAAAATATAAAGCCCAATGACAACACCGAAATTACAAACTGTGGATGTCAGTGCGTATAGCAATATAAAGACACGGGAGGATTATAAATACAATAATTCCTAGAGCATAGTAGAAATAAACAGATTCTTCCGGTGGAAATTGGAAAAGAAGAACGATCATTGCGATAGTCAGAATAAGAACAAGAATTAGAACCGGATTAAGCATTATTATAATCCTTTGGATATATGAACTGAGAAAGAAGGTATAGAAGTGGTGGAAACTAATGGAACGGAAAAGGTAAATTTATAATGAAAATATCAGATAGAGTAATCGAGGCAGATCACTGTATTTAATTATAGAGATCTTAATTCCCTTATTCGCCGAAGAATCAAATCTTTTAGATTTCGATAATTTTCTTAAAATCCCTTGAATTCCGGAATTCAAGCAAGACAACGTCAAAAGCTAAGACGCACCTTATCTTCTAAAATCAACCGTGACTACGTCAAAAGTTAAGATGAATCTTTACCTTCCTATTTCACTCTTTGGTGATAAATTCATTCGTACTCTTCGAATAATCGAATTATTTTATCCATACTACTCAATGATGATAAAACTCAAGTTATCAACTCATATTCGTCATGAAAACATTTTTATTGTTAGCCATGACCACCTCACTCAAATTTCGGGACGAAATTTCTTTAACGGGTAGGTACTGTGACGACCCGGGAATTTCCGACCAAATTTAAACTTTAATCTTTATATGTTTCCGAAACGATAAGCAAAATCTGTAAGGTTGAGTCTCGAAAATTTTTGAACTATGTTCATATAATCAATTACCTGCTGACTGTGCCCGACGATTCACGAACATTCGGTTATAAATAAATATGTAAGTATAAAATATTCAATATATGTTTCTATGTAATATATTATGTTACATAATTAATAATAAATAATATTAGGATGTTAAATTGTTTATAAATTAAAATATAGTTATATAGTAATAATATAAATTATATTAAACTTATTTACAAATTAAAAAAAATATATAATTTCTAAATTAGTATTACTTTCATTAATATAAATATTAATATTAATAATATTAGGATATTTGATATGTATAAATTATTATATTATTATTATTATTGATATTATTATTATCATTAATAATATTAATATAATAATTATCATTTTTATTATAATTATCATTTGATTATTATTATACCCAACAAAATTTAGAAGTAGATATTTAAAATCAGATATATAAACAAAGAAATAAAAACAGATACATAAATACACATACATATACAAAATACACATTTATATATATATAAATATATATACGTATACATAAACAGATGTATGAATACAGATATATACAGTTGTAGATACAGATAAATACAATATTTGTTACAAAGTCGTTATCTCCTTTTTATTAATTCTGTATTTTTCTTTGGTCGACTCAATTCCCTGATATAAACTCAATCAATTCCAGTGTATATGATACCACTTGACCTTACCTTATAATTTTCAATCACCTTCATCCATAGAACCGTATTCCTTGCTGCCATATTAATCGAAGAGAAACCACAACTTCTCTTCTCATGCTCGGCAACACCCATCGACACACAATTGATTGTGGCTCAATCTTCTTCTGTTACAATCATCCAACAAACACCGAATCTCACTTCGATAACATATAAACATATACATATACAAATATATAGAAAAACACGAACCTTTCTCTTGCATTCTGTTTGGATACCACCCGTTTTAACAAATCTTAAAAACACCATTTACTAACCTATTGTCTTCATCACTCTTAAAACCCACTAACCTCAATTCCTCGTTGATCACCAACCTCACCACCATGTCATCATCAAAACCGCCATTTTTTTCATCATCGGGCACCATAACAATCAGCATGCTTGTTATGAACCACCAGCTACCCTCACCAACACAACGAAGCACCACAACACCACCTGCAGCCATCGAATAACCCACCACGAACCATCATGAACTCTATCTCATGATTAAAACCACCATCAAACCATTTTACTGTTTCTGTTGCTATCACGAACCAAAGACCCCGACTTATAAACCCATTTAACCACCACCGTGAACCACAGAACCATCACTCTATTTCTCCCTTTTCTCTTTTTGAATGAAACCTTCATTAAAAACTGCTGCTGTACGTACTTGTGTTCTGGTCGGGATCCATCACATATTATCATCCAAAAAAAAAACCCTACCACAGCTGCGTTTTTTTTTTATAATTGTTTACTATTACGAAGATAATATATGGGAATGGCAGTGATTAATTAAGATGATAAGGATTTGTTAAATAATGATGATGAGTTCACGTTTCTCCTCTTTCTCTTGTTGTGGCCGACATCTACCAACCAAACCCACCCATTTTTTTTTGTCGACCACTTGAACTCAACAACTGGATAACTATAATCGTTATGCTGTGTGAATTAATTGGGCTATTCATGGGCCATTAGTTACCACTGGAACGAGGTCACAAGCCCACAAACGAGGTCACAAGCCCAACAACAACCCAAACTATGTTTTGTTCTTGTCTCTGTTGCAAACGAAAACAATTACTGCTTCTGCTGCAGCGTTTTCTTTTCTGATTCTATTCAGCGAACGAAGATGATGGTGCCCGTTAATTGAAATGATAAGGAAAGTGAGATTAGATGATAGTGATCATGTGATGATTAATGATAAAGATGTAATCAGATTTTGGGTTATGAAAAAGAAGATGGAAAACGGAAATTTAGTTAAAATATTAGGAGGTTATAATTAAAACAGAAAAGCGTAATTGGTGCCATGGTCGAGGGTGTTGGTTTGTGAATGAGAGGTCCTGGGTTCGAGCCCCGTCCCGGGCAATTCTTTTTAGAAAAAGATCTTAAGGGTACTCTTTTATTACTTTTATTATTATGAGTATTATCATTAAGAATTAATATAAGGATTATCATTATTATTAAAATTTTATTATAATATAATTATTAAAATTATTATTTATTATATAGTTGTTAATATTTAATATTATAAAAATAATACAAGTTAACGTTATTAACATAATTATCATGGTTATTATTACTATAGTTATTATTATTATTAAAAATATTTTCTATTAAAAGATAATACCACTTTTTATTTAGTATTATTGATTCATCAAATAACTATTAAAAACTATACTCAACATATATAACTTATTAATGTTTTATATATAAAATGAATATATAACGAAGTAGCTAAATTAGTAACATAAAAATTATATCACAACTAATGATATATATAATTATTCGATTACAATTACGTGTGTTAATATATATACGAATGATATAGGTTCGTTAATCGAAGGCCAACCTTATAATTGATCAATGGTGTTATATGTATTTTTACTACAAAATACATTAGGTGAGTATATAGTCCCTTTTAAACTCTAAATATTTTTGGGCTGAGAATACATGCGCTGTTTTTTATAAATGATTTACGTTATGGACACAAGTGATTAAAATAAATTCTACGTTGAGTTGTACCATGGCATATTTCTTTATACTTGGTAGCTAATATTTACGTGAGGAGCGTAAACGCGAATCCTGTTGATAGATCTATCGGGCCTGACAACCCCAACCGGGCTGGACGACCAGTTTTTAACGGTTGCACAGTACTTCGTTTCGTTACTACACTTGGTACGGTGTAGAGTTTATTTAAGAGTATGCTGCTGTGATTTAAATGTTAAGTATGGTTACCAAGTGCTCAACGTCTTTTCTATACACGAGAAGTGTATTATGTATAAATATAAAATCTTGTGGTCCATTGTTATAACGCTGCTAGCATCAAACCTATATATCTCACCAACTTTATGTTGACTTTTTAAAGCATGTTTATTCTCAGGTACGAATTAAGTCTTCCGCTGTGCATTAGCTCATACTAAGGACATTACTTGGAATCGATCATCGCAATGGAACCAAATGTTGATGACATCGTTCAGGAGGAATAGGACGGGTTGTTAAACTCGTCTTTTTTTTAAATAATATCCTTCGTGACTAGATTCGTATCCTCCATTAGCTAACATTCTTAATAATTTCGTTATTGGATTATAACGTCTCCCGTACTCTCGTGTAATTCAAAATAATTCGTTCGGTTAATTCCCGCACCCGACTACAAACTTGAGGGACTAAACTTGAAATGTCCCGTTCTTATTGATTAAAAACGTTCCATATTAATTGATTTCGTTGCGAGGTTTTGACCTCTATATGAGACGTTTTTCAAAGACTGCATTCATTTTTAAAACAAACCATAACCTTTATTTCATAAATAAAGGTTTAAAAAGCTTTACGTAGATTATCAAATAATGATAATCTAAAATATCCTGTTTACACACGACCATTACATAATGGTTTACAATACAAATATGTTACATCGAAATCAGTTTCTTGAATGCAGTTTTTACACAATATCATACAAACATGGACTCCAAATCTTGTCCTTATTTTAGTATGCAACAGCGGAAGCTCTTAGTATTCACCTGAGAATAAACATGCTTTAAACGTCAACAAAAATGTTGGTGAGTTATAGGTTTAACCTATATATATCAAATCGTAACAATAGACCACAAGATTTCATATTTCAATACACATCCCATACATAGAGATAAAAATCATTCATATGGTGAACACCTGGTAACTGACATTAACAAGATGCATATATAAGAATATCCCCATCATTCCGGGACACCCTTCGGATATGATATAAATTTCGAAGTACTAAAGCATCCGGTACTTTGGATGGGGTTTGTTAGGCCAAATAGATCTATCTTTAGGATTCGCGTCAATTAGGGTGTCTGTTCCCTAATTCTTAGATTACCAGACTTAATAAAAAGGGGCATATTCGATTTCGATAATTCAACCATAGAATGTAGTTTCACGTACTTGTGTCTATTTTGTAAATCATTTATAAAACCTGCATGTATTCTCATCCCAAAAATATTAGATTTTAAAAGTGGGACTATAACTCACTTTCACAGATTTTTACTTCGTCGGGAAGTAAGACTTGGCCACTGGTTGATTCACGAACCTATAACAATATATACATATATATCAAAGTATGTTCAAAATATATTTACAACACTTTTAATACATTTTGATGTTTTAAGTTTATTAAGTCAGTTGTCCTCGTTAGTAACCTACAACTAGTTGTCCACAGTTAGATGTACAGAAAATAAATCGATAAATATTATCTTAAATCTATCCACGATCCAGTGTATACGTATCTCAGTATTGATCACAACTCAAACTATATATATTTTGGAATCAACCTCAACCCTGTATAGCTAACTCCAACATTCACATATAGAGTGTCTATGGTTGTTCCGAAATATATATAGATGTGTCGACATGATAGGTCGAAATATTGTATACGTGTCTATGGTATCTCAAGATTACATAATATACAATACAAGTTGATTAAGTTATGGATGGAATAGATTTGTTACCAATTTTCACGTAGCTAAAATGAGAAAAATTATCTAATCTTGTTTTACCTATAACATCTTCATTTTAAATCCGTTTTGAGTGAATCAAATTGCTATGGTTTCATATTGAACTCAATTTTATGAATCTAAACAGAAAAAGTATAGGTTTATAGTCGGAAAAATAAGTTACAAGTCGTTTTTGTAAAGGTAGTCATTTCAGTCGAAAGAACGACGTCTAGATGACCATTTTAGAAAACATACTTCCACTTTGAGTTTAACCATGATTTTTGGATATAGTTTCATGTTCATAATAAAAATCATTTTCCTAGAATAACAACTTTTAAATCAAAGTTTATCATAGTTTTTAATTAATTAACCCAAAACAGCCCGCGGTGTTATTACGACGGCGTAAATCTGGTTTTACGGTGTTTTCCGTGGTTCCAGGTTTTAAATCATTAAGTTAGCATATCATATAGATATAGAACATGTGTTTAGTTGATTTTAAAAGTCAAGTTAGAAGGATTAACTTTTATTTGCGAACAAGTTTAGAATTAACTAAACTATGTTCTAGTGATTACAAGTTTAAACCTTCGAATAAGATAGCTTTTTATGTATGAATCGAATGATGTTATGAACATCATTACTACCTTAAGTTCCTTGGATAAACCTACTGGAAAAGAGAAAAATGGATCTAGCTTCAATGGATCCTTGGATGGCTCGAAGTTCTTGAAGCAGAATCATGACACGAAAACAATTTCAAGTAAGATTTCCACTCGAAATAAGATTGTTATAGTTATAGAAATTGAATTAAAGTTTGAATATAATTATTACCTTGTATTAGAAAGATAACCTACTGTAAGTAACAAAGGTTTCTTGATCTTGGATGATTACTTGGAATGGATTTAGAAAACTTGGAAGTAAACTTGCAATCTTGGAAGTATTCTTGATTTTATGAAACTAGAACTTTTGGAATTTATGAAGAACACTTAGAACTTGAAGATAGAACTTGAGAGAGATCAATTAGATGAATAAAATTGAAGAATGAAAGTGTTTGTAGGTGTTTTTGGTCATTGGTGTATGGATTAAATATAAAGGATATGTAATTTTGTTTTCATGTAAATAAGTCATGAATGATTACTCATATTTTTGTAATTTTATGAGATATTTCATGCTAGTTGCCAAATGATGGTTCCCACATATGTTAGGTGACTCACATGGACTGCTAAGAGCTGATCATTGGAGTGTATATACCAATAGTACATACATCTAAAAGCTGTGTATTGTACGAGTATGAATACGGGTGCATACGAGTAGAATTGTTGATGAAACTGAACGAGGATGTATTTGTAAGCATTTTTGTTAAGTAGAAGTATTTTGATAAGTGTATTGAAGTCTTTCAAAAGTGTATGAATACATATTAAAACACTACATGTATATACATTTTAACTGAGTCGTTAAGTCATCGTTAGTCGTTACATGTAAATGTTGTTTTGAAACCTTTAGGTTAACGATCTTGTTAAAAGTTGTTAACCCATTGTTTATTATAACAAATGAGATGTTAAATTGTTATATTATCATGATATTATGATATATAATATATCTTAGTATGATATATATACAGTTAAATGTCGTTACAACGATAATCGTTACATATATGTCTCGTTTCGAAATCATTAAGTTAGTAGTCTTATTTTTACATATATATTTCATTGTTAATACACTTAATAATATATTTACTTATCATTTAACATAATTAACCAAGTGTATCAATATCTTAATATGATTCATATGTACCTAGTAAGACGTTGTTATAACGATAATCGTTATATATATATCGTTTTCGAGTTTCTTAATTTAATAGTCTCATTTTTATGTATATAACTCATTGTTAAAATACCTAATGAGATACATACTTATAATAAAATCATGTTAACTATATATATAACCATATATATGTCATCGTATAGTTTTTACAAGTTTTAACGTTCGTGAATCACCGGTCAACTTGGGTGGTCAATTGTCTATATGAAACCTATTTCAATTAATCAAGTCTTAACAAGTTTGATTTCTTAACATGTTGGAAACACTTAATAATGTAAATAACAATTTCATTTAATATATATATATAAACATGGAAAAGTTCGGGTCACTACAAAACTTGTCAAAATGCCAAAATGGTGACTAGGTCAAAGGAGTCAAACTCCATCCTCATCCATTCATTTTCTTTTATTTCCTTTTTCCTTTTTATTTCATACTTTCACATTTTCTCTCAATCTTCAACTCAAAGATTCATCATCTAAATTCGGATTAGGAAGCTAGCAACAAAACAAATTACATATTTGGGATCCTCTCTTCATCCTCTACAACTTGATACCAATTTCACCTTATTTGGGTAACTTTCTAAAATCACTAGATTTTGTGTTCTAGATGTTTTTGAAATATAAAAGTGTTAATTAGTGTCTATGGCTCAAGTCTAAAGTGAATATATGATTTGTATGCTCGATCTTGTTGTTTTGAAGTAACTAGCTTGAACTTGAATTTTGGTGTGTTTATTCTTGAGATTTAATTGCTTAAATGTTGTTAGATGTTAAAAGTTCATGTTTTAATTGTGTTACTAGTATCACTAGCTTCAAAT
The DNA here is from genome assembly GCF_046630445.1 of Rutidosis leptorrhynchoides. NCBI lineage: Eukaryota > Viridiplantae > Streptophyta > Magnoliopsida > Asterales > Asteraceae > Rutidosis > Rutidosis leptorrhynchoides. The sequence continues at coordinate 244,376,578 of NC_092341.1, forward strand.
TGATGTGTAGGTTGCTTTAGAAAACTTCATAAACTTGATTATTGATTTTGGTGAATTTGGATTAGGGTTTGATAAACTTGAAATGGACTTTTGATGATTCGAATGCTATGAAACTTTGTTAGTAAATGTTTAGTTGTATTGTATGTTTAATTACCTTCGAAATGGCATATCATACATGTAAATTGGTTGCCCGAATCATGAAATGCGTTTTACAAACTTGAAACTTTGATTTTGAACGTTCATTGAACATTCGACGAGAATGTGATTATTGTAAATGCATGTTTTGATTGATGATATGTTCTTAATTGTATTCCTTGTCAAAAGAGCTTTCCAACGATATAAGATACGCATTATAAGTGTTTACGGTTTGTATTTTGTGCAAAAATGAATTTGGATCAAGACTTGAACTTTTGGAACAGACCAGGTGCCAGACCAAGTGTATTGCCGCGGCGCGTCACCCCTGGTCGCGGCGCGACATAAAGCATGTTCCAGATTCTGTTTGCCTTGTCACTTTTACTAAAAATGTTTGCTATACTATGGACCTCCGATTCATATGTAACTTGTTCTAACATGCTTATATATGATTAAAAATCTCAGAAAAATAGTTCGGGACCCGACCCGAATGTGTTGACTTTTTCGTTGACTTTGACCCGACCAAAGTTTGACTTTTTGTCAAACTTAACCAAATGATTATGCAACCTTTCTAACATGATTCTATAATTGTATCTTGAATGAAACTTGACAATTTGATTCACATGCTATATAATCGAGTCGTAACGAGCCATAGGACTAATTGAACATCTTTGACCAATCGTGTTTACCGTTATTGATACAACTTACTTGTTTAGGTCAAGACTAGCATTTGTTCTGTGCACAAATTCTTGTTGAAGTATCTTTTTACTCTTGCACTCGAGGTGAGATCATATTCCCACTTTTACTTTTTTTGAACTTACATTTGGGATGAGAATACATAAACATTTCTTTTACTAAGTGAACACAAGTACAGGAAAACAAACATTCTACATACGAGTTTAGAACAAAATTCTCAATTCGATTATCATTAGTTACACTTGCCGGGTGTAAGCGAGAACTTATATTGTATGGATCCATATGGGTTTGACAAACCCTCATTCAAACGGTTCGCTACCGTTTACGAATGAAATATATTTTTGTGAAACAGTGTATGTTCTAATACTATTGTGATGGGGTTCTATGGATGGAAAGTTAAGCATTGATAATTGGGTGCTCGTGACAACAATTTTTGGAATGGTTAACTATTATTGAAATGTTATAAATCTTGTGGTTCATTTGTATTTACTCACTTACTTACTTAAACTTATGATTTCACCAACGTTTTTGTTGACAGATTCCTATGTTTTTCTCAGGTCTTTGAACAATTTTTGATACATGCTTCCGCTCATTATTTTGATACTTACATTGGATGTCGAGTATATGTGCATACATGGAGCGTCTTTTGACTTTATTTAAAACTGTGTCGCATAGGTTTCATTTGTACTTATAACTTTGTAACGTAACTTTTGGTTGAACCATTCTTGTAAACTTAGAAACAATCTTTACTTTTGAAATGAAGGCGATGCATCTTGGTCAAACGTTATTTTAAAGACTTATGACCACGTAACGGGACCTAAGTAGTCACCGCCGTCAATGACGATTTTGTCGGGTCGCTACAGATGGTATCAGAGCGTTGGTTGTAGGGATTTAGAGTTCATTAGTGTCGACCCCGAGTCATAGGGTACATTAGTGAATCTAGACTACAACTGGCATATAGACTTGAAGTAGGAATTACTTGACTACTTGTGCATATATACTCAAACTCTTTTATTCACATCTAACTCTTGTTCTACCTTAATCTCACGTGGTTGATTTGATTGACACGCCACCTTGACTATATGAAATGATGTCGAATGCACATATGAATGAGGGTAATATAATTTCCGGGATTATATTACGGTGACTCAAATGAACGTTCCGACCTTATGACATAAAGAATTTAAGGCGAGTCAAGGAAAAATTTTCTTTTTATCTTGATTCCATATCACGATTAGTATTATTGATAATACTAATTAACGGTATTCTTGTGTCATGAAGGAACGATTGCTCACCAAGGTCAACACAATACCCCTCCCAAAACTCTCGAACAAGCTCTTCAACGAATGATAACCACCGCCGTGGGAGAGGCCGTGGCCGGTCACTTCTCCAACAACAACAACAATCATGGGGCTGGTAATTCAAACGGGGGGTGCTCCTACAAAAACTTCATGAAGTACAACCCTCCCACTTTTGATGGAACTGGGGGACCGATTGCTCTCACCCGATGGTTCGAACAAACTGAAGCCGTCTTTAGCATAAGCGGATGTCGAGACCAAGATAAGGTCAAGTTTTCCACCCTCACTCTCACCGATATTGCCCTCTCATGGTGGAACATGTATATACAATCGGTGGGTATCGATGAAGCCCTTACACTCTCTTGGACCGAATTAAGAGAAAGAATGATCACCGAATACTTCCCGCGCGAAGAGACTCGGAGGCTCGAACAGGGGCCAAGAAATTTAAAAATAGCCCGAGATGACCTCGAAGCTTATAATCAACGGTTTGCCGAACTAACCTCAATTTGTCCAAACCTCCGGGCTCCCGGGCCCCAAGGAGTTGAGTTTTACATGGATGGCCTCCCTAAGAGCATTCCACATAGGGTAATGCCATTAAGACCCGCCGAACTACAAGAGGCTGTGATGATAGCCCACCGATTTATAAAAATGGTGGATGAAATTGAAGCACCGGCACCAACAGCCGAGGCCCAACCGGTTAACAACAAAAGAAAACAGGAAGCCTCTCCATCAAGCAACCACAACCACAACAACTCCACCAAGAATCCTTTCACCCCCGGCGGCAGGAAAAATTATTCCGGAACACGACCTTTTTGCAACACGTGCCACAAACATCATTATGGAAAATGTGGCAAACCATTTTGCATCAAGTGTCAAAGAAGTGGCCATGTGGCCCATGGTTGTAAAGGTGCCGCCCCCATCGCTAAAAAGGTGCCCAGTGCACGCAGAAGGGGTGCTTGTTTCGAATGTGGACAACTGGGTCATTTTAAGAATGCATGTCCCAAGAAGAACGCCAACCCCAATGTATGCGAATGAGCTTTCAACATTAACACCTAAGATGCCCGGAATGACAATTAGTTACGGGTACGTTTCTTCTCAACGACTCTTATGTTTCTTGTTTATCCGATTCGGGTATCGATAAATGTTTTGTATCCAAGACTTTGGAGCCTACTCTTTGCACTCCACCCCTCCCCTCTAGATATTACTTATGCCATTCAAGTGACCAACGGAAAACCATTGCGTAACGATAAATTTTATCAGAGGGTGTACGTTAAACTTATTGGGTGAATAATTTGAATTTTGACTTGATACCTATAGAACTAGGGAGCTCAAAACCTATTCGTTAAGAAGAAAATGATTCCTTACATGAGTATGGATTATCGTGAACTAAATAATTTCCGATTGAGAACCGATATCCTCTTCCCCGTATCAACAACCTCTTGAACCGTTACAAGGATCTCGCATGTATTTCAAATTCGACCTTCATGCTGGTTATCTTCAATTGAGGGTTAAGGGAGACAATGCCTCCTAAACCGCTTTCCGAACTCGCTACGATAGTTATAATTTTTTTCTTTTAATATCGTTCAGTTTAACTAAGGCTCCGTACGTATTCATAGACCTCCTGAACCGCGTATTCAAACTTATCTAGACAAATCCATTATCGTATTTACAAATGATGTCTAAACCTATTCAAGTAAAGAAGAAAACGAACAACGTCTCCTTCTTACGCTCGAACCCTTGAGGAAAGAGAAATTCTATACCGAATTCTCCAAGTGAGAATTTTGGTTAAACGAAGTTCAATTTCTAGACCATGTTGTTAGTGGTCAAGGTATTACAATAAAATCTCGCAATCGAAGCCACACGTAGTCGGGAAACCCTCACGACTCCGACTTGTATTCGTAAAATCTTAGATCTCGCCGATTATTACCGAAGATTCATTTCTGACTTTTTCTCGTGTTGCTCGTCCTTTAACCCCGTTAACTCACCGAGGAAAGAATTAAACCTCTCCGTGTACGAACTTTGAACGCGGTTATTCACACCAACCTTACTAGCTAAATTCGTGTAGCACAATGGAATTCAAATATGGAAATATTTCTACTTGAACGCCTGAAAGGCATACTCTCTCGACTCGAAATCAAGGAAACTGAAATTCGTTATTTTGCTCGAAGAATTTGAATACTTATTTATGGATCAGATCAATCTTCTTGTCATCACGTACCACGATACATAAATCTGCTATTTCACTATGACCGTCTTATATTACTGGGACCCAAGATGACACACAATCCAAGGATACCTCTTTCTTTGACTTATCGTCCTTATACTTCTGATAATTGGCCATCTACTACTCAACCCCGAACTATACAACTATGGGAACTATCTCGTTTCCCACCCAGTCTCAACATTTGACCACAAGATGCGCGATATGGCTACATCGAGGTGTAAACTCATCCTATTCTAAGTTCTCATTTCACTCCTATCTTTCATTCGCACTTCCATATAAGGAAACTTTTTATATAATTTCTCAATGGAGAGAGAGACTCTTCATGTATTACTAGTATTCGCCACGAGGGTGACTAGCCCTGACGAACGTTTTCGGTAGCCGATAAGAAACTTGTACCAACAAACGCTTTCGAGCCCTAACTAACTTGTTCAAACATATCTTAAGAAATTCTATTCCAACACGGTGTACCATTATCAATTATCCCGGATCGAAATACTCGTTACACATCTAGTTTGCAAGAAGCCTTAGGAACACGTTTAGACATGAGTACCGCGTATCTTCCACAAACCAACGAACCAAGAAAACGAATGATTTACATCTTGGAAAGGCATGTTACAAACTTGTATTGTCACCTTTAGTTGATCCTTCTTACAACAGTAGTTACCACTCGTGTGTTAACACCGCACTTTCGAAACCTTACAGCACCACAATTTTTGTTCTCCTATTCGTTGGACCGAAGTAGGTGACAAGCAAATCATCAGATCCGAAATCATTCAAGAAATAACAGTTGAGATAGTTCAAGTCCAAGAAGGGCTCAAGACGGCACGTAGTCTCCAAAGGAGTTATACCAATGTTAGATGAAAATCTCTCAAGTTCAAAGTCAGTAACCATGTATTATTGGAAAACCGCACCTTGGAAAGGTGTAATTCATTTCGGAAAATCGAGGAAAGTTATATCCGTAATATTGACCCTTTTGAAATCTTGGGGCGTATTGGAACCGCTTCCTACCGTTTAGGTCTCCTGACTCAATTAAGTGTCCGTTTACCTTGCGTTCCATGTAACAAACTTAGAGACGTGTCCTGCGGAACAGGAACGTGCTATCCGTCTAGATAAACTTACTATTGATGACAAACTCCTCTTCATAGGAAAACCGGCTGAAATTGTGGATCGTAAAACCAAGACTTAATACAACGTGAAATCCCGAATGTCAAGGTTCATGAGAATGCCCAAGGATGTATCTTCAACTATTCATAGCATTGACGACACGAGGTCTCGAGTAAGAGACATCGACTATTACTTCCAACTAAATTTCGGGATGAAATTTCTTTTAAGGTGTGGGTAATGTAACATCCCGCATTTTTCCGTTAAATTATTTTAACGCTCGTCTTTTTATTTTAAATAATATCCTTCGTGACTAGATTCGTATCCTCCGTTAGCTAACATTCTTAATAATTTCGTTATTGGATTATAACATCTCCCGTACTCTCGTGTAATTCAAAATAATTCGTTCAGTTAATTCCCGCACCCGACTACAAACTTGAGGGACTAAACTTGTCAAAATGCTAAAATGGTGACTAGGTCAAAGGAGTCAAACTCCATCCTCATCCATTCATTTTCTTTTATTTCCTTTTTCCTTTTTATTTCATACTTTCACATTTTCTCTCAATCTTTAACTCAAAGATTCATCATCTAAATTCGGATTAGGAAGCTAGCAACAAAACAAATTACATATTTGGGATCCTCTCTTCATCCTCTACAACTTGATACCAATTTCACCTTATTTGGGTAACTTTCTAAAATCACTAGATTTTGTGTTCTAGATGTTTTTGAATTATAAAAGTGTTAATTAGTGTCTATGGCTCAAGTCTAACGTGAATATATGATTTGTATGCTCGATCTTGTTGTTTTGAAGTAACTAGCTTGAACTTGAATTTTGGTGTGTTTATTCTTGAGATTTAATTGCTTAAATGTTGTTAGATGTTAAAAGTTCATGTTTTAATTGTGTTACTAGTATCACTAGCTTCAAATTGATGTGTAGGTTGCTTTAGAAAACTTCAGAAACTTGATTATTGATTTTGGTGAATTTGGATTAGGGTTTGATGAACTTGAAATGGACTTTTGATGATTCGAATGCTATGAAACGTTGTTAGTAAATGTTTAGTTATATTGTATGTTTAATTACCTTCGAAACGGCATATCATACATGTAAATTGGTTGCCCGAATCATGAAATGCGTTTTACAAACTTGAAACTTTGATTTTGAACGTTCATTGAACATTCGACGAGAATGTGATTATTGTAAATGCATGTTTTGATTGATGATATGTTCTTAGTTGTATTCCTTGTCAAAAGAGCTTTCCAATAAGATACGCATTATAAGTGTTTACGGTTTGTATTTTGTGCAAAAATGAATTTGGATCAAGACTTGAACTTTTGGAACAGACCAGGTACCAGACCACGTGTATTGCCGCGGCGCGGCACCCCTGGTCGCGGCGCGACATAAAGCGTGTTCCAGATTCTGTTTGCCTTGTCACTTTTACTAAAAATGTTTGCTATACTATGGACCTCCGATTCACATGTAACTTGTTCTAACATGCTTATATATGATTAAAAATCTCAGAAAAATAGTTCGGGACCCGACCCGAATGTGTTGACTTTTTCGTTGACTTTGACCCGACCAAAGTTTGACTTTTTGTCAAACTTAACCAAATGATTATGCAACCTATCTAACATGATTCTATACTTGTATCTTGCATGAAACTTGACAATTTAATTCACATGCTATATAATCGAGTCGTAACGAGCCATAGGACTAATTGAACATCTTTGACCGATCGTGTTTATCGTTATTGATACAACTTACTTGTTTAGGTCAAGACTAGCATTTGTTCTGTGCACAAATTCTTGTTGAAGTATCTTTTTACTCTTGCACTCGAGGTGAGATCATAGTCCCACTTTTACTTTTTTTGAACTTACATTTGGGATGAGAAAACATAAAAATTTCTTTTACTAAGTGAACACAAGTACAGGAAAACAAATATTCTACATACGAGTTTAGAACAAAATCCACAATTCGATTATCATTAGTTACACTTGCAGGGTGTAAGCGAGAACTTACGTTGTATGGATCCATATGGGTTTGACAAACCCTCATTCAAACGGTTCGCTATCGTTTACGAATGAAATATATTTTCGTGAAACAGTGTATGTTCTAACACTATTGTGATCGGGTTCTATGGATGGAAAGTTAAGCATTGATAATTGGGTGCTCGTGACAACAATTTTTGGAATGGTTAACTATTATTGAAATGTTATAAATCTTGTGGTTCATTTGTATTTACTCACTTACTTACTTAAACCTATGATTTCACCAACGTTTTCGTTGACAGATTCCTATGTTTTTCTCAGGTCTTTGAACAATTTGTGATACATGCTTCCGCTCATTATTTTGATACTTGCATTGGATGTCGAGTATATGTGCATATATGGAGCGTCTTTTGACTTTATTTAAAACTGTGTCGCATAGGTTTCATTTGTACTTATAACTTTGTAACGTAACTTTTGGTTGAACCATTCTTGTAAACTTGGAAACAATCTTTACTTTTGAAATGAAGACGATGCATCTTTGTCAAACGTTATTTTAAAGACTTATGACCACGTAACGGGACCTAAGTAGTCAGCGCCGTCAATGACGATTTTGTCGGGTCGCTACAGATGGTATCAGAGCGTTGGTTGTAGGGATTTAGAGTTCATTAGTGTCGACCTCGAGTCATAGGGTACATTAGTGAATCTAGACTACAACTGGCATATAGACTTGAAGTAGGAATTACTAGACTACTTGTGCATATATACTCAAACTCTTTTATTCACATCTAACTCTTGTTCTACCTTAATCTCACGTGGTTGATTTGATTGACACGCCACCTTGACTATATGAAATGATGTCGAATGCACATATGAATGAGGGTAATATAATTTCCGGGATTATATTACGGTGACTCAAATGAACGTTCCGACCTTATGACATAAAGAATTTAAGGCGAGTCAAGGAAAAATTTTCTTTTTATCTTGATTCCATATCACGATTAGTATTATTGATAATACTAATTAACGGTATTCTTGTGTCATGAAGGAACGATTGCTCACCAAGGTCAACACAATACCCCTCCCAAAACTCTCGAACAAGCTCTTCAACGAATGATAGCCACCGCCGTGGGAGAGGCCGTGGCCGGTCACTTCTCCAACAACAACAACAATCATGGGGCTGGTAATTCAAACGGGGGGTGCTCCTACAAAAACTTCATGAAGTACAACCCTCCCACTTTTGATGGAACTGGGGGACCGATTGCTCTCACCCGATGGTTCGAACAAACTGAAGCCGTCTTTAGCATAAGCGGATGTCGGGACCAAGATAAGGTCAAGTTTTCCACCCTCACTCTCACCGATATTGCCCTCTCATGGTGGAACATGTATGTACAATCGGTGGGTATCGATGAAGCCCTTACACTCTCTTGGACCGAATTAAGAGAAAGAATGATCACCGAATACTTCCCGCGCGAAGAGACTCGGAGGCTCGAACAGGGGCCAAGAAATTTAAAAATAGCCCGAGATGACCTCGAAGCTTATAATCAACGGTTTGCCGAACTAACCTCAATTTGTCCAAACCTCCGGGCTCCCGGGCCCCAAGGAGTTGAGTTTTACATGGATGGCCTCCCTAAGAGCATTCCACATAGGGTAATGCCATTAAGACCCGCCGAACTACAAGAGGCTGTGATGATAGCCCACCGATTTATAAAAACGGTGGATGAAATTGAAGCACCGGCACCAACAGCCGAGGCCCAACCGGTTAACAACAAAAGAAAACAGGAAGCCTCTCCATCAAGCAACCACAACCACAGCAACTCCACCAAGAATCCTTTCACCCCCGGCGGCAGGAAAAATTATGCCGGAACACGACCTTTTTGCAACACGTGCCACAAACATCATTATGGAAAATGTGGCAAACCATTTTGCATCAAGTGTCAAAGAAGTGGCCATGTGGCCCATGGTTGTAAAGGTGCCGCCCCCATCGCTAAAAAGGTGGCCAGTGCACGCAGAAGGGGTGCTTGTTTCGAATGTGGACAACTGGGTCATTTTAAGAATGCATGTCCCAAGAAGAACGCCAACCCCAATGTATGCGAATGAGCTTTCAACATTAACACCTAAGATGCCCGGAATGACAATTAGTTACGGGTACGTTTCTTCTCAACGACTCTTATGTTTCTTGTTTATCCGATTCGGGTATCGATAAATGTTTTGTATCCAAGACTTTGGAGCCTACTCTTTGCACTCCACCCCTCCCCTCTAGATATTACTTATGCCATTCAAGTGACCAACGGAAAACCATTGCGTAACGATAAATTTTATCAGAGGGTGTACGTTAAACTTATTGGGTGAATAATTTGAATTTTGACTTGATACCTATAGAACTAGGGAGCTCAAAACCTATTCGTTAAGAAGAAAATGATTCCTTACATGAGTATGGATTATCGTGAACTAAATAATTTCCGATTGAGAACCGATATCCTCTTCCCCGTATCAACAACCTCTTGAACCGTTACAAGGATCTCGCATGTATTTCAAATTTGACCTTCATGCTGGTTATCTTCAATTGAGGGTTAAGGGAGACAATGCCTCCTAAACCGCTTTCCGAACTCGCTACGATAGTTATAATTTTTTTCTTTTAATATCGTTCAGTTTAACTAAGGCTCCGTACGTATTCATAGACCTCCTGAACCGCGTATTCAAACTTATCTAGACAAATCCATTATCGTATTTACAAATGATGTCTAAACCTATTCAAGTAAAGAAGAAAACGAACAACGTCTCCTTCTTACGCTCGAACCCTTGAGGAGAGAGCAATTCTATACCGAATTCTCCAAGTGAGAATTTTGGTTAAACGAAGTTCAATTTCTAGACCATGTTGTTAGTGGTCAAGGTATTACAATAAAATCTCGCAATCGAAGCCACACGTAGTCGGGAAACCCTCACGACTCCGACTTGTATTCGTAAAATCTTAGATCTCGCCGATTATTACCGAAGATTCATTTCTGACTTTTTCTCGTGTTGCTCGTCCTTTAACCCCGTTAACTCACCGAGGAAAGAATTAAACCTCTCCGTGTACGAACTTTGAACGCGGTTATTCACACCAACCTTACTAGCTAAATTCGTGTAGCACAATGGAATTCAAATATGGAAATATTTCTACTTGAACGCCTGAAAGGCATACTCTCTCGACTCGAAATCAAGGAAACTGAAATTCGTTATTTTGCTCGAAGAATTTGAATACTTATTTATGGATCAGATCAATCTTCTTGTCATCACGTACCACGATACATAAATCTGCTATTTCACTATGACCGTCTTATATTACTGGGACCCAAGATGACACACAATCCAAGGATACCTCTTTCTTTGACTTATCGTCCTTATACTTCTGATAATTGGCCATCTACTACTCAACCCCGAACTATACAACTATGGGCACTATCTCGTTTCCCACCCAGTCTCAACATTTGACCACAAGATGCGCGATATGGCTACATCGAGGTGTAAACTCATCCTATTCTAAGTTCTCATTTCACTCCTATCTTTCATTCGCACTTCCATATAAGGAAACTTTTTATATAATTTCTCAATGGAGAGAGAGACTCTTCATGTATTACTAGTATTCACCACGAGGGTGACTAGCCCTGACGAACGTTTTCGGTAGCCGATAAGAAACTTGTACCAACAAACGCTTTCGAGCCCTAACTAACTTGTTCAAACATATCTTAAGAAATTCTATTCCAACACGGTGTACCAATATCAATTATCCCGGATCGAAATACTCGTTACACATCTAGTTTGCAAGAAGCCTTAGGAACACGTTTAGACATGAGTACCGCGTATCTTCCACAAACCAACGAACCAAGAAAATGAATGATTTACATCTTGGAAAGGCATGTTACAAACTTGTATTGTCGCCTTTAGTTGATCCTTCTTACAACAGTAGTTACCACTCGTGTGTTAACACCGCACTTTCGAAACCTTACAGCACCACAATTTTTGTTCTCCTATTCGTTGGACCGAAGTAGGTGACAAGCAAATCATCAGATCCGAAATCATTCAAGAAATAACAGTTGAGATAGTTCAAGTCCAAGAAGGGCTCAAGACGGCACGTAGTCTCCAAAGGAGTTATACCAATGTTAGATGAAAATCTCTCAAGTTCAAAGTCAGTAACCGTGTATTATTGGAAAACCGCACCTTGGAAAGGTGTAATTCATTTCGGGAAATTGAGGAAAGTTATATCCGTAATATTGACCCTTTTGAAATCTTGGGGCGTATTGGAACCGCTTCCTACCGTTTAGGTCTCCTGACTCAATTAAGTGTCCGTTTACCTTGCGTTCCATGTAACAAACTTAGAGACGTGTCCTGCGGAACAGGAACGTGCTATCCGTCTAGATAAACTTACTATTGATGACAAACTCCTCTTCATAGGAAAACCGGCTGAAATTGTGGATCGTAAAACCAAGACTTAATACAACGTGAAATCCCGAATGTCAAGGTTCATGAGAATGCCCAAGGATGTATCTTCAACTATTCATAGCATTGACGACACGAGGTCTCGAGTAAGAGACATCGACTATTACTTCCAACTAAATTTCGGGATGAAATTTCTTTTAAGGTGTGGGTAATGTAACATCCCGCATTTTTCCGTTAAATTATTTTAACGCTCGTCTTTTTATTTTAAATTATATCCTTCGTGACTAGATTCGTATCCTCCGTTAGCTAACATTCTTAATAATTTCGTTATTGGATTATAACATCTCCCGTACTCTCGTGTAATTCAAAATAATTCGTTCAGTTAATTCCCGCACCCGACTACAAACTTGAGGGACTAAACTTGTCAAAATGCCAAAATGGTGACTAGGTCAAAGGAGTCAAACTCCATCCTCATCCATTCATTTTCTTTTATTTCCTTTTTCCTTTTTATTTCATACTTTCACATTTTCTCTCAATCTTCAACTCAAAGATTCATCATCTAAATTCGGATTAGGAAGCTAGCAACAAAACAAATTACATATTTGGGATCCTCTCTTCATCCTCTACAACTTGATACCAATTTCACCTTATTTGGGTAACTTTCTAAAATCACTAGATTTTGTGTTCTAGATGTTTTTGAATTATAAAAGTGTTAATTAGTGTCTATGGCTCAAGTCTAACGTGAATATATGATTTGTATGCTCGATCTTGTTGTTTTGAAGTAACTAGCTTGAACTTGAATTTTGGTGTGTTTATTCTTGAGATTTAATTGCTTAAATGTTGTTAGATGTTAAAAGTTCATGTTTTAATTGTGTTACTAGTATCACTAGCTTCAAATTGATGTGTAGGTTGCTTTAGAAAACTTCAGAAACTTGATTATTGATTTTGGTGAATTAGGGTTTGATGAACTTGAAATGGACTTTTGATGATTCGAATGCTATGAAACGTTGTTAGTAAATGTTTAGTTATATTGTATGTTTAATTACCTTCGAAACGGCATATCATACATGTAAATTGGTTGCCCGAATCATGAAATGCGTTTTACAAACTTGAAACTTTGATTTTGAACGTTCATTGAACATTCGACGAGAATGTGATTATTGTAAATGCATGTTTTGATTGATGATATGTTCTTAGTTGTATTCCTTGTCAAAAGAGCTTTCCAACGATATAAGATACGCATTATAAGTGTTTACGGTTTGTATTTTGTGCAAAAATGAATTTGGATCAAGACTTGAACTTTTGGAACAGACCAGGTACCAGACCACGTGTATTGCCGCGGCGCGGCACCCCTGGTCGCGACGCGACATAAAGCGTGTTCCAGATTCTGTTTGCCTTGTCACTTTTACTAAAAATGTTTGCTATACTATGGACCTCCGATTCACATGTAACTTGTTCTAACATGCTTATATATGATTAAAAATCTCAGAAAAATAGTTCGGGACCCGACCCGAATGTGTTGACTTTTTCGTTGGCTTTGACCCGACCAAAGTTTGACTTTTTGTCAAACTTAACCAAATGATTATGCAACCTATCTAACATGATTCTATACTTGTATCTTGCATGAAACTTAACAATTTAATTCACATGCTATATAATCGAGTCGTAACGAGCCATAGGACTAATTGAACATCTTTGACCGATCGTGTTTATCGTTATTGATACAACTTACTTGTTTAGGTCAAGACTAGCATTTGTTCTGTGCACAAATTCTTGTTGAAGTATCTTTTTACTCTTGCACTCGAGGTGAGATCATAGTCCCACTTTTACTTTTTTTGAACTTACATTTGGGATGAGAAAACATAAAAATTTCTTTTACTAAGTGAACACAAGTACAGGAAAACAAATATTCTACATACGAGTTTAGAACAAAATCCACAATTCGATTATCATTAGTTACACTTGCAGGGTGTAAGCGAGAACTTACGTTGTATGGATCCATATGGGTTTGACAAACCCTCATTCAAACGGTTCGCTATCGTTTATGAATGAAATATATTTTCGTGAAACAGTGTATGTTCTAACACTATTGTGATCGGGTTCTATGGATGGAAAGTTAAGCATTGATAATTGGGTGCTCGTGACAACAATTTTTGGAATGGTTAACTATTATTGAAATGTTATAAATCTTGTGGTTCATTTGTATTTACTCACTTACTTACTTAAACCTATGATTTCACCAACGTTTTCGTTGACAGATTCCTATGTTTTTCTCAGGTCTTTGAACGATTTGTGATACATGCTTTCGCTCATTATTTTGATACTTGCATTGGATGTCGAGTATATGTGCATATATGGAGCGTCTTTTGACTTTATTTAAAACTGTGTCGCATAGGTTTCATTTGTACTTATAACTTTGTAACGTAACTTTTGGTTGAACCATTCTTGTAAACTTGGAAACAATCTTTACTTTTGAAATGAAGACGATGCATCTTGGTCAAACATTATTTTAAAGACTTATGACCACGTAACGGGACCTAAGTAGTCGACGCAATGACTATTTTGTCGGGTCGCTACAAATAATAGTTAAGTTTAAATCAGAAACATCAATTACTTTGTTTAATTTCTGAGAATTTGAAACCATGTGTTGGTTTGCACCTGAATCAATAATCCAACCTTTTGAATCAATTTTATATTGAAAACTATTTGAAGAGAAAAATTTATCAAAACGAGTGTTAAAAAATAAATTGTTATTTTGTATTCTACCTGACATGTTTGATTCCACTTGACTGTATACAGGTTTCTCATTAACAAGATTAAGAAGCTTCATTATCTGATCACTAGTCAACTAAACATTAGTAGCACAAGAATCATGTTTATCAGTGACACAGTTATTACTATTAAACCTAGGAGCACCTTGATTGAATGGTTTCTTAATATAACCAGGTGGATATTCTATTAACTCAAAACATTTTTCAACAGTATGACCAAGCATGTTGCAGTTAGAACATTTCAAAGGTAGATTTTAATATATTTTCTTGTTATTAGTAGAATTATTACTATTAACATAAGAAACAGTTTTAGAATTAAATGCAGATGATTGTGTCTTATTAATATTAGAACTAGATGCAGTATGCAACCTATGAGCTTCATCACTAAAAATAATAAAAAATGCAGTTTTAACAGATGGAACAGGATCAGAAGTGAGGATTTGACTTCTAATAGGCAGATAAACATCATCAAGACCCATTAAAAACTGCATAAGCTTTAAGAATTGATTATGTTTCTGGAATGACTTATTTGCAGACACAATATCATCAATTTTAATCATATCATCAAATTGTCTCCACATAGCATTCAATTTATGATAATAATCAGACAATGATTGACCAGATTGACTACATGAATTGATTTTTTGATATAGATTAAATGTAACAGAAGCATCTATATTATCATAAGTTTCTTTTAACTCATTCCAAACAGATTCAGCAATTTTGAAAAAATTTGACCATTGTATACATCTTCAGATAATGACATTAAGATCCAAGTTTAGAACAACATAATTACATCTATCCCATTGACCCAGTAACACTTCATCATCCTCATAATCATATTCATATCTAACACATGTACCATCAATGAAACTAAGTTTATTTTTAGTTTGTAAATCAAGTTTCATAGCACATGACCACATATTATAATTTTCAGTTCCTTTTAGTTTCTGTGTGATTAAAGATGCACCAGATGTGTCACTAGGATGTAAATATAAAGGATCATTAAATTCAAGTTTACTAATCTTATTAATACCACCAAAACTAACAGAACTATCATCAAACATTTTGTACAGAACAAGAAGAGATTAAATAACAATGAAAAGAAACAGTAAATACACAAAATTAGTCAAATCTAGATAAACAATAAACAAATAATCATGCAAAGATTCAAATAGCACATAAAACCGCAACAAACCCACGGTTCAGACACCTGTAAGGTAAAGAAACAAACCCCAATCGACTGACTACTAGTCAGGAAACCTGTTGAGATGATTTACAGTATAATAGGTCAAGATCAATCTACGCTTGATCAGGTATTCATAGATCTCAAGGATCTAGATCAACAGTTGGGTGTAGAGATCAAGTCGGGGTAAAATAAAGCACGAATAAGCACGAGACTCCCTTTTGTAGAGAAGATTGCAGCGGAAGACAAGAAGAAGAAACCTTAATTTGAGATTCTTCTGTATAACAACAGATCTAGCCCAAGATAGAATCCACAAGACGTATTCGAACCCAAACACAGTAGAAACAACCGATCTTTCAATAGATCTTAAAACAATTAATCGAAGACTAGAAACCCTAATTTTTTTAGATTTGAAAAATTAGAGTCAAACAAATACCACAGCGAACGAAATTACACCTTGCCACTCTGATACCATGAACAATTGCACAGAGAAATAATCTTCCAATCACATGAAGCAAATCTTCTAATCACAGGTAGTTCAAAAATTACAAAAAACCAAAACCCTAATTGCAATCAAAGATTGTAACTAAATAATAGTTCACACAGTCACACACTAATAAGTTCAACAGATTTGAACTTGTTTACACTCATAGTAGCAGTAATTGAATCAATACAAGATGAAACCATAAATGGTTAGAGAGAATGATCGAAGGAGAGAACAAATACAGTGAATAAAAAATGAATAAATTAAAAATAAAAAAGAATATATATAAATAAATTAAATTGCAGAGAGGTCCTTGAAGTCTTGAAGCTTACCACACTAAACTTTCTCTTTTTGTAGATCAACCACAAAACTTCAAATCCAGAATTAACAACTTTAGCATCTGCACATTCTTAACCCAGAAATAAATACAAAAATGTAGATGAAAAATGTTTAGATTAAATTTGTATAACTCAATACTTATAAAGTATTGTGTCCCATCAATACCCTTCGAAGCGACCCCACTTCTCTCTCACATAGGTGATTCACCACCGAATGGCCATTGATTAACCACACATGGTTATTTCAGTTGAATCGTTAAAAGCCATATTCTTATCCTCTTACTTGTCACTTTTAGAAATGGACTAGGAAGTCTACTCTTAATTAGTAAACTCCCTTTAAATGGTGTAGGGTTGCTAGTTTAGTAATTAATTCCCCCATAGTGACTTCACCAGTTCATACAAGTAGGTTGTCCTATTGAACTCTGATCATGGGATCTCCAGTCAACTGAGTTAGGTTTTCTTTCATATAAACTTAGCCTTTCAAGGGCTTCAGTCCCATTCCCACGCACGACTTATACACTAACTATCTGCTTAAGCCTTTTTTTAGCAGATCCGCAATATGTTATGCTTCATGCAAAGATGTTATGCTTAATCTGTCAAATGTGCAAAAAAATGTCAAATATAGACATAAATGCGCAAAAAGGCAAAAAACTCTTGCGGCTAAATTTTTTTATGATAAGCATAAAAATACTCAAGAAACCAAAATAATAAACATGGTCCATAAAAGAAAGAAAGCTCACAAAAGAAAAAGCCGCAGAAACGCTAGAAAAAGGGCAGTTCTCGCCAATAATGTTTCCACTAGTGTAAAATTTTGACATTTCTGATGAGCCAGTAATTATATCATGCAAGATTGTGAACACAGGGATAACAATCATGAAAGTGCATGTAGACACGGGAAGCAGTGTCGACATAATATATGAATAATGTTTTCGTAAATTACCAAAAAGCATCAAAGCAGAGTTAATGCATACTGCGGTTTCGTTATCTAGCTTCGCAGGAATTCTTGCATGGCCTGTGGGTCAATTATCGCCAAACATTGAGATTATTGACGAGTTAGACTCAAGGTTAGTGCGACAAGTACGGCTAAATTTATATGTTATGCGATCTGCCTCTTGCTATAATATGCTATTAGGGCGCTCTGTGCTATGCAAACTTGGCATCATTTCCTCAACAATACATGGAATGATAAAGTTTACAACATGAAAAGGAGTTGCAACAATGAATTCAGCGGAAATAAAACCAACTTGCATGACAATCAACACGCGATGGGCGGTTATAGAAAAAGCAGGCGCAGAAGATTATAAGGTTGTGATAAATCGCGCATATCCAGAACAAACAATTAAAATTTGCAGGGATTTGAACGTTGATGTAAAGAAAAGTTAGTACTATTTCTTATGGCACACACGGATGTCTTTTCATGGTGTGAGCAAGACATGACTGGCGTTCTGCGAGAATTTGCGGAACACAAACTTAATGCCAATCCCACGTTAAAACCAATCATTCAAAAGCGCAGAGGCATGGCTCCAGATCGTATGAAATGGTTATGCGGTGAAGTAACAAAGCTTGTTAAGGCAGGAATTCTGCGAGAAGCAAAGTATCAAATGTGGGTTGCAAACCTAGTGCTTGTTAAAAAGTCTAAAGGATCATGGCGGATGTGCATTGATTTTAAAGATATTAACAAAGCCTGCCCTAAGGACAATTTTCCGCTGCCAGAAATAGATTAGAAGGTTGAAGCACTGCATGAATATCCTTTTAAGTGCTTTTTGGACGCTTATATAGGGTATCGTCAAATCCCAATGGCGGAAGAGGATGAGGATAAAACTGCGTTTCACACTGGCAAAGGCATTTACTGCTATATTAAGATGCCCTTTGGACTTAAGAATGCTGGTGCAACAGATCAACGGCTGATAGATAGCGCATTCGAAAGTCAAATTGGGCACAATCTCGAAGCGTACGTGGATGAAATGGTCATTAAAAGAAAAATGGAGGATCAAATTTTACTTGATATCACAGAAACATTTGAAATTTGCGAAGAATTAACATGAAGCTAAATCCGTCAAAGTGTAGTTTTAGAGAAAAAGAAAGAAACTCTTTGGATATTACATTACTGAGCAAGGCATTAAGGCTAATTCCAAAAAGATAGCTGCAATTGAAAATATGACTGCGCTCAAAACGATAAAAGAAGTGCAAAGTCTAACAGGCAAGTTAGCGGCTTTAACCAGGTTCTTATCAAAAGCTGCAAAAAGACAGCTGCCTTTCTTCCGAATATTGAAAGGATGTTTGAGTAAGAAAAATTTTGTATCGATGGATGAAGCAGAAAGTGCATTCCAAGAAATGAAAAAGCTACTTGCAACATTGCCTACTCTCACAGCGCATGCAGATGGCGAAATTTTGTATCTCTATATCTCGTTTGGGAATGAGGCTTTTGGATCAGTCTTAGTAGCGGGCGCGAAAAAACGCAGAAACCAATTTACTTCGTTAGTAAGGCACTTACAGGAAGCGAAATCAATTATGTGCCGATGGAAAAATTTGTGTACGCGCTACTTTTAACTTCGAGAAGATTGCGAAGATATTTTCAAGGACATCCTATTCATGTTTTAACTGATATGCCGGTTAAACAGGTTTTAAATAAACATGAGATTTTTGGAAGACTCGCCAAATGGGCAATTAAGTTAGGATCATATAAAATAGCTTATCTTTTGCGGACTTATGTAAAAGGGCAAGTTCTTGCGGATTATCTCGCAGAAATTACTGTTAATTGGAGGTAATCCATGAAAGAACAAAGTTAAAACTCGCACAAGGTAAAACTTGGAATTTATTTACTGATGGTGCATCATGCACAAAAGGCGCAGGCACGTGATTAATTTTAACAAGTCCAAGTGGTGAAGAGCACACATACGCATTGTGCTTTAATTTTTTGTTACAAATAAAATAATGAGGCTGAGTATAAGGCGCTACTTGCTGGGTTAAACATTGCGCATAATATGAAAGTTGCAAAATTACGCGCATATGTTGATTCACAGCTGGTTTCAAAATCATTTCAATGGGTCATTTGTCTCGCATGAACTCTCTATGCAAAAATACTTACAACTGCTAAAAGAGGCAGCAGAAACGTTTGAGCATTTTGAGCTTGCGAAAGTTTCAAGGAGCCAAAATAAAAAAGCAGATGCATTAAGTAAATTGGCGGCTTTAACTTTTTCACATTTTCAAAAGCAAGTGTGGGTTGAATAATTGCCCAATAAAGCAATTGATGGCGGATTAGTTGTTGCGGTTGTTGAAGAAATGCAACCAAATTGGATGGATTTTATAATTGAAAATCTGCGCAATAATACACTACTAGAAGACAAGAAAAAGGCTCGATTGGTGCGCATAAGATCGCCTATGTATATCATTAAAAATGATGTCTTATATCAAAAATCTTATTACAGACCATTATGCGATGTTGGGACCAGCAGAGGCATAAATGATTTTTAATGAAGTGCATAACGGTTCTTGCACACTTCATTCTGGTTATAAAACTACTGCATCTAAGATAATGCGACTGGGTTACTTCTGGCCAACCTTGTATCACGATGTAGCAAAAACAGTGACAAGATGCAAAAGTTGCTGATATGCGGGAAACATACCTAATCTTATTATATTTTACTTACGAATTCGTCCACAAGGAGCAAAGTTTAGGATTTGAAAACTATTAATTATTCAGAAGATTTTAGTTGTAAAATGGGGTTTTGATTTAAAACTAATTAAAACAAAGAAAGAAAATACGAATTTAATAGATAAAGGGGTACTCACTTAGATTCAGTTCCCTAGGTTCCGGATTGCTTTTATTAAGAACAATGTAATTAAATACATAAGTATAACTCTCGTTAACTAAGTTCATTAATCAATTTGTAAGTTAAGCTGGTATCCTTAACTTAGATACTAATTCTATCATGAAAGTGTCGGTTTTTCACGTTGGTCTCCCATACGCTTCTGAAGAACACAATCAATCAATATTAACTACTCGCGATTATGATTCACTTGAAGGGTAAATCGGTGTCCCTATTTAGACTTCACAATTACCTACTCAATTGATGGGATTAATTACTAATCTAATTACTCCGGTCTCCAGTATGTAATTCAGATTATCTATTTATTTCTCAATAACCTAGATAAATTAATTGATCTAGTAACTCTCGTTACATCAACAAACAAACTAGTAATCAATGGGATCAATTAATGGGAGTAATTAAGAATCACAATCAAAAGT
This sequence comes from Rutidosis leptorrhynchoides, assembly GCF_046630445.1. Lineage (NCBI taxonomy): Eukaryota > Viridiplantae > Streptophyta > Magnoliopsida > Asterales > Asteraceae > Rutidosis > Rutidosis leptorrhynchoides. The sequence goes on from NC_092341.1 coordinate 244,397,459, forward strand.
AATTATCAATACAAATAAAAGATCAAGCAATCCTTCACCTAAGTTCAATCATCTAAGCAAATACTAAGAATTTAGTTACTCATAATGATAATCAAAGCACACAAGCAAAGAGAAAAATAATAATCAACCATTGTAAATATTAAAATAAAAGACAAGAGTTTACCAATGTTTAACAATTGAAATCCTAGTGTTTAGATGCTCCAAAATATCTTAGAAATCTCAAAAATTCATAACCCTAACTATATAATTCGTAAAACAAAAACTGATTAAAGTTATGGGGATAAAAGCCTATTTATAGGCGGAAAATTCGCTGGCTGACCGACCCAAAAATTGCGACCGCATCAGCCTCTCTCGCGACTGCATTAGGTAGAATTATGACCGCATTAGATTGAATTGCGGCCGCGAGATTTTCCTCTCAAAAAACTAAACTTCTGTTAATGTAATGTGACCGCGAGATTTTTCATGCGACCGCATTAGGACGAATTGCGACTGCATTAAAGTGAATTGCGGCCGCGTGATGCATCAGAAATAGCAGCATTTTTCTTTCTTGAACTTAGACTTGATACTTCAATTTGCCTTCCGATTTTTACACGAAAATACCCCCGAAATCACCTCAAAACATACTAATTCTTCAAATTACCTCGAAGGAATCTAAAAGCTCGAACTATAACAATTATCTTCATGATTCCTCAATCTTTAAACCAAAAACCAACAAGAAAGAACCAATACTACGAGTAAAAATATATATAAATGAGGCAATACCAGTTGCCAAAGGCATGCACCGCAAAATCGAAGGTCAAGGCATGATATGATCCCGGTTAATTCGCCATGGCCATTTTATATATAGGCCATTGATATTGTAGGGCCATTTCCTGTGAGAGCAGGGAATGTAAAATTCTTAATTGTAACGATTGACTATTTCACTAAGTGGGTGGAAGCAAAGGCATTGCGCACAATTAAGGGAGTGCAAGTGCGAAATTTTGTGTGGGAATATATATATATTTGTAGATTTGGTATTCCTCGCAAAATTGTCAGTGATAATGGTGCGCAGATAGCCAAAGATCCTTTTAAAAGCTGGTGCATAGATATGAATATCATTCAAAAGTTTACCTCAGTTGCACACCCGCAAGCTAATGAGCTATGCGAAGTTACTAATCGCGACATAGTTAGTGGAATTAAAAAGCGCTTAAATGAGAAACGCACTAGATGGGTAGATGAACTCTCTAATGTGATGTGGGTGCATCGCACAACTTTTAAAAAGAGTACTGGCGAAATACCCTTTAGTCTTGTATATGGTTCGGAGGCAATGATTCCTGCTGAAATCCTCGTGCCAACTGTGACGCCCCATACAAAACCATCGTGTACGGTTCATCAACAACAGGATCATTACAAGGTCAAACACTATATGCTATTTGAAAACCAGTTTTGCATTCATAAAAATATAGCGTTTTACTAAAGATAACGTGACACAAAGGTCGTTACAAGTCATTGTTTGAAAATAACATAAGTTACGAATGCAAAAGAAAAGTTCCATGATTGAGACATCTCTAAGTAATGCAGCGGAAATCTAACATAGCAGGTCCATAACAGCAAGTCTATAACACCAAGACAACAATTCTAACAGCGGAAGCAACATCGTCTAAGCACCTGAGAAATACACGCTTAAAAGTCAACACGAATGTTGGTGAGCTATAGTTTGTAATCAGTAAAGTAATGTAGATCACGAGATTTCAGTGCTTCAATCAGCAGTTTAAATCAGTATGAAAAGTATATGCTTAACCGTGGGCACCCGGTAACTAGACTTAACGTATGTATATCATCCCCTAAAAGTACACCTGGCAAGTGCGTTTGTCCTCGAAGTATTAAACACCCGTTGTCAGCTAGCGCGACTAGCCTGAGTGGGGTTGTCAAACCCTATGGATCCATATCTAAGATTCGCGTTCACGGTTAGGAAACCAATGATTAAACGTTACCGAGCTAAGGGGAATCTTTGTGCCGTTTTGTAACCCACACATATAAAGTTTAAGTACTCGTGTCTAGTATGTAAAACGTAAAAAGCGCATGTATTCTCAGTCCCAAAAATAGTAAAAATAGTAAAGGGATGATATAACTTACAGTGAATAAGCAGTAAAAGTCGATATGAAACGTATGCAGGTAGTAAGTCAGTCCGAAAGGTCGTCAACCTAAGTCAAAGGTCACTAGGTCAGTATGTTGTCCCAATAAGTGTAAAAGTGCATAAATTAAGTTTAAGTGTCATCATCAACATCATCATCGTTCATCAAAACTAAGGTAAGTTTAACAAGAATAGTGATCGAAACAAAAGACTGACTTTGGACAGCTGTTACGACCTCTATACAAATCGAAAAGATGCGTAGTCAGTGGCCATGGCTCCGTATGTGAGTCCTCTAACCTTTGACCAATTTTCAGAACCTAACTCGTCTTCGTTTGACCGTGGCGAAGGTTTAAGTGCGAGTAGGTCAGAAATTTCAGCACAACGTTACAAAGGCGTAATGACTTTCGGAAGGCTATAAATCCTAAACCGTATATCAGATTAAGGCGAGGCCTAAATGAAAAGTCATCTACTCGGAACGAACTATCTTAAAATCAATTTTCCAGAAGTCCAGGAGTTTGATCAGACACCTAAAAACAGCAAACAAGTGCTCCAGTGAGATTCTTGGTGCTTGATGCTCATCACGGTTCTCATCCTTGATGCTTGTAGCTTCAAGTGTACAACTCATTAATGTGTTAGCATCACTTTGACCAAGATTCAACCATCAACACACAATATGATGTAACCTTGGTTCATCATCCATCTAAGACTCTTAAATGAGTTGTGTTCTTACTTGGTCTTAACATATTGTGTGTTGATGGTAGAATCTTGGTCAAAGTGATGCTAACCCATCAACAAGTTGTACACTTGAAGCTACAAGCATCAAGGATGAGAACCGTGATGAGCATCAAGCACTAAGAACCCCACTGGAGCACCTTGCTTACTGTTTTCGGGGTCTGATCACACCACCTGGGCTACTGGAAAATTATTTTTCAGTTAGTTCAGTTCGAGTATATGATTTTCTGTTTAGACCTCGTCTTAATATGATTTACGGTTTAGGATTTATGGCCTTCCGAAAGTCACTACACCCTATTAACGTTGTGCTGAAATTTCTGACCTACTCGCAATTAAACCGTCACCATGGTCAAACGAAGATGAGTTTGGTTCTGGAAATTGTTCAGAAACTAGAGGACTCCCATACGGAGCCATGTCCACTGATTACGCGTCTTTTCGATCTACATAGAGCAGGAAGCAGCTGATCAAAGTCAGCCTATTGTTTCGACCTCTATACTTGTTAAACTTACTTAACTTTTACAATGATGAATGATGATGATGATGATGACACTTAAACTTATTTTATGCACTATTAAAACTTATGAGGATAACATACTGACCTAGTAACCTTTGACTTAGGTTGATGACCTTTCGGACTGACTTACTACTTGCATACTTTCATTATCGACTTTACCGCTCTTATCACTGTGAGTTATAGCATCTCTTTTTACTTTAACTATTTTGGACTAAGAATACATGCGCTTTTTACGTTTTACATACTAGGCATGAGTACCTAAACTTTATATATGTGTGGGTTATACAACGGCATAAACTTTCCCCTTAGCTCGGTAGCGTTTAGTCATTGGTCTTTGAATCGGTGAACGCGAATCTTAGATATGGATTCATAGGGTTTGACATCCCCACTCGGGCTAGTCGCGCTAGCATTTAACGGGTGTTTAATACTTCGTAAACATACGCACTCGCCAAGTGTACTTTTAGGGGGTTATAAACGTTAAGTTAGTTACCAAGTGCCCACGGTTAAACATATACTTTTCACACTGTTTTGAAACACTGAAATCTCGTGGCCTACCTTACATTACTATTACAACTTAAACTATAGCTCACCAACATTATTGTTGACATTTTTAAGCATGTTTTCTCAGGTGTTTAGAGGTTTGTCACCTCCGCTGTTTAGACTTGCTGTCTTGGTGTTTAGACTTGCTGTTAAGGACCTGCTGTGCTAGAATTCTGCTGCATTACTTAGAGATGTCTCAATCATGGAACTTTTCTTTTGCATTCGTAGTTTATGTTATTTTCAAATAATAACTTTGTAACGACCTTTGTGTCACGTTATCTTTTGTAAACGCTATCTTTTTATGAATGCAAAACTGGTTTTCAAACAGCATATAGTGTTTGACCTTGTAATGATCCTGTTGTTGATGATCCGTACACGATGGTTTTGTACGGGGCGTCACATTTGGTATCAGAGCATTGGTTGTAGGGAATTAGGTTGCATTAGTGAGTCTGGAACGGACCGAGTAGGATTCACTAATAGGACTAATCTACAACTTGCTAGTTTACTTGTTTCTACGAAACTTACTGCATGTTGCTATTTACTTTTACTGCTATATGACATATACTGCTACTTGATTTTCATTACTGCATGCTACTATCTGCTTTCGATTGCATGATACTTCTGTAGGATTTGCTATTATTGTCATGCTATTTACTGCTATAGATGATCTAGACTATCGTAGTTATTTTGCCTAATACGTGCTTGCTTTATGACTTACTGACATGGAAAAAGTTATTTTTCCCTGTTCAGATGTCGGATGTCCCGCCCGTTATCATTTTGGAGAGCGACTCAGACTCACCCTCCACCTCGCCTGCCATTGTTGCAGATTCACAGATTCCATCATCGACACACTCCAGTGACTCTGGCACTTGGTCCTCTGGAGCCAGTGGCCATGTACCCGACCCAGTGATCACCTCAGACGGACACGAGGATCCACCAGAGATTCCAGCTCCACTCATCCCAGGACCCTCGGAGCCACAGCACCATTTCGGTGGTGTTGTGATTCCCGGGGAATACGGGGATGTTCCGTTCCGTAATGAGCATAAGCATTGGGCTAGATGCCTTTCTGATGGGCGTGTCATGCTGATCCCACCTTTCAGATATCGGATTATGACTATCGGCCGAGCAGAGCCACCTCCAGCTATTTTTGATGACTCATCATCCGACGACTCATCCTCTGATGACTCCAGTGACGAGGATTTCGACGAGGACCCTAAGGAGGCGCCCGTGCAGCCACCCTCTACCCCGCCGAAGAAGCGATATCATTTCGATGGTACCGTTATATAACGACCCTCATTTTTCCATCTATATAATGCCCGAACAAAAGATTTAAGTATAATGAATAAACTCTAAGTACTAATAAAAGGTCGTTATATACATACGAAATTAACGAACGTTAAACGAATAATAAATTTTATTCAACAACGTACGCGTAAGAATTTTTATAAAAAAAAATTTATGTCATAACATGATTACATATAAAATACTTATATTAATTTTGTATTTAGTTAATATATTATACAATTAATAAATACAAGTATATATAAATGTAGTAACATATATAAAACTAATAAAATTATAAAGTAATAATTTAATTAAATAAAAAGCACATTTAGTAATTATAATTTTATAAATACCGAATATATATTTATATTTATCAAAATTCGTATTTAATAATTAAATAAAAATAGAAATTTAGTTAGTTAACATTTTTAGAACTATGAAATATATATATATATATATATATATATATATATATATATATATATATATATATATATATTTTAAAAAGTAGTATTTTTTTTATATATAAACTAGATCTAGATCCACTTTTATTTATTTTATTCCTACTTTTAACTTTACTTTTATTTATTTATATTTTGAAATGGTGGCATGACTGGCCATAAATACTTTTAATTTTTTTTACAAGACACTAGTTATTTTTTTATATAAACTTTTGTATTTTTTTATTTTCTCTTTACCAAAAATTGTAACTATAAATACCATAGCCTAGTTCACAAATTTTGTACACCAAAAACTTGAAGAATTCTCTCTCAAACCTCTGCAAAAATTATTTTTGTAAGTTCTCTATATTATTTTTATAGTTTTTATTTAGTTTTTATCATATTTTTGTGCTAGTTTTATGTTAAATACCAAATAAATATGAAATTAACTATAATAAATAATGTAAATACATGATAATTAGTATTAAGTATCCTAATGACTATAAAAATTATTTTTATGAATTATACATTCGAATTTATATTTATTAAAAATCAAAAACTGATTTTTTTATATTCGGTATATATAGATAATGAAGAAATAAATAGTAAACAATTTTATATATTATGTTTTATAATTTTAGCTTGTTCCTTAGGTCATAAAAGTAATTATAAAAATTTATTTTTGATTTATTTGTCATTTTAAATAATTAATTTGTATTTTCTTCTACTTTTGCTACAGTACCGGAAAATCTGTTTTAAAAAGAAAAATAGAATTTAATGATATAACATGTTTATGACTACAATAATCAATGTAAATTACTTAGGAACTAATAATAAAGTTATAAAAATTATTTTTAGAATTAATAATTATATATTTCTATTTAATTCTGAATTTAAACTAAAAACAATACAAAAGTTGAATTAAATAGTTAAACTATTAATATAAATGTACAAATAATTTTTCTAAGCTTAATACACTATATTAGGCATACGAAAATTTTAGATGAATTAATTGAGTTGATATAATAATTATTACTTTATAAACTTTGATTTATCTTGAACCGAAAAAGAAATTAGAAATAAATACTTTTACACCATAACAAAAATTTATAAATTTTTGTTAAGTTTATTTTGGTCAGTAGAACCTAAGAAAAATATAAAATGTGTTGTTAAACTTGTTTATCTATTTATTTGTATTTTAGCTATAAAAAAAATTTAATATTTAATACATAAAACTTAATATTTATGTATAGAAAACTTTTATAATGTTTTATACATGTCACTTACTATTATGAAATCAATAAATCACTTGTTAGCATTTTTAGATAATTATTGGTACTTATATTGACATAAAACTTAAAATTAAACTATACATATTTTAACATATAAGATAAATATATATATATATATATATATATATATATATATATATATATATATATATATATATATATATATATATATATATATATATATATATATATATATATATATATATACATATTAACTTGATATTAATACATACCCATTCATAAAACACAATTTCTATGTATAAGACTTGTTTACCTACTTAAATATATCCTACTTATTATTAGGATTTAAAAACCAAACAATCTTAATAACGATAATACAATCGAACTTAAGTAAATACTTATTGTATAAAGTATTTAAAGTGTTGTATTCCTATACGCACCTAAAAACGTATTGGAACGGTATATTAGATGGGTATAGATCTTGATCTTTCTCGAGTGGATGGACGCTCGAAAGTCTAGGCGGAGAGTTTGGATTACCGAGTTAAAGGATCCTGTGGCTCAGAAACCTATGACCTGAAAAGGCCATTTTAAATTGAAAGTGTTAGATTGGAAGCTTGTCTAGTATGAAAAGCCTTTCCAAAACGATAAACCTTCTTTAAACTTACTATAAAAGAAAATACTTACACTTATCATAATACGGGCAAAACATCTAAACTATTCTCAACTTATTCTTAGGTTGACTTCTCTGTGCTTCGATCATCCATACTTTCTCTTTAAGGAATACTTTCACTCACCGAATTACTAAGGTGACTTTCATAGCCCCACTCTTATTGCTATAGCACTTTTTATACTTACTGGGGTGAGACACATGCTGCTTTTATACTTTAAACAACTTAGACACAAGTACGAACCTAAACTGTACTATGACTAGCTTATGCTACTAAGACCCCACAGTGATATTTTTTAATTGCTTTTAGGATAAGGCATTCTTAATTATTGGGGGTAGGCCTATCGGGAGTAACATCCCCGATACATTTGACCGCGATGTCTTTGTATTACTTAATAATGATTTAAACATGGTGATAAGGTACTGTCAACTTATCATCGGGGCAACAAAACAAACGTTTAGTCTAAAATATCACGAATCAGTACTACTTTTGGATCTGCGTGATCTACTTTTATAACAAATCTTGTGGTCTAAGAACAAACGGTCAATCATATTTGTTAAACCTATGAATTTCACTCAAACTTTTTGGTTGACACTTTTAGCATGTTTGTCTCAGGTACTGAATGATCAGGACCTCTATATCTACTGCTTATGTGATGACTTACTTGGCTAGGATCAAGACTTATCGCATATTTACTTTTCTGCATTTGAACAATTTATAATTCTTGTAACGACATTATTAATCCTTCTGCTGCAAATTTGGTTTTATTCATATAGTATTTGTTCTCATTTTATAATATGTTGGTATGTATTATGATATTGAATCACATTTCGCTCAGGCCCTAACTGGGGGTGTGATAGATTGGTATCAGAGCATAACCAGACTGTTATAGAGAACCAGGATTGCATTTTATGTGTGCCTTACTTGTTAGCTAGGGTACCTTAGCGATCTAGGAAACTATAACCTTTCCTGCCTTAGACTTTAAATCACTTAGGATTACCTTAGAATGTTAAAGCAAAGAGTTCAACCCTACCTCTCATTCTTTACAATCCTAGCTTAAAAATCTAATCAAAATCTCTATCTTAATGTTAGGATGTCAAGCTATCATCAAATAAACAAAATGACTCTTTTCAAACCAGCTGAGAAAGATACTGAAGGATCTTCTATCGAAAAATCAGTTCGAAGCCCACTTTATAGTCCTCCTTCACCACCAATGAACTATAGCCCGAACACTCGTTATAACTCGCGTGGGTCTCCCGAATATTATCCAACCCCGAGAAATGAAAGCAAAGGAAAACATCATGCCAATACTGCTGACTCTCATCAACCGATGAATACTCCCAAACGGAATGCTCTTCAAGACCTCCCTAACTACGATAGTGACTTCTCAGGTTATGAGCCTGAAGAAGAGCCTATTAAAGAATCATCTGAAAACTCATCTTGAAAGAGAAAACAACCCGAACCCGCCGCCACTAGAGAAGCCGATCCATTATTTTGTAATAACATGGAACACGTAAGGGTGAAGTCTGATATCCTCAACCTTCAGCGAAGTTGTGATAAGAATAAAGAGTATAGTAGGCGCCAAGTTGCTCGGATAGAAATGCGTCTAAACAACCTAGAAAAATAAAACACAATCTTGAAAGAAATCATCAAAGAGTCCTTCGACTCTCAAACTAAAAAACTAGAAAAACTTGTGAAAAATAACATGGACAAAGTAATGGAGACAGTAATGAAAGTGAAGACTGAGGAAGAACGGAATACCCGTTGGGGAAAGCAATCTCTTGCCTACCTCCAAGAACTAGTTGAGTCTAAGATGAAAATAGAGAAAAACCGAATCAATCATCAACTGGCTATCAAGGATTTCAACAACAACTTTGTCAACAGCCGCATCACTAACCTCTACGATAATTTTGAATACCTCCACGAGAAACAAAAGGAGAAAAATGAAAAGATAGAGAAATTTATGAAGGAAGCTGAGAACGAGAAAAAGAAGAACTAAAACCTACCTTTTGTTTTCCTATTTTCCATTTACCCATCTATGTAAAGGCTTATGCCTAAACTTTTTCCATTCCAAACTCGTGTAATAAAGGCTTATATAATGCCTCATTTCCAATAATGTTAAGTGTTTATTTAAGCATATTGTCTTATTTAACTATGTGTGTTGTGCAAACGTTATAAATCATGATTGTAAACTTATAACATCTTGATTCTTCAACTAATAATGTATTTATGTATTGAAGATCAATGGCTCACTCAACTCGTGGTAACAACAACAACAACAACAACAATCTTATACCAAATGTCACTCTTTCTACTGAGCAATTACAATTGCTGCTAGCGGCCGCCCAAGGCAATAACAATAACAACAACAATCATAATGTTCCTTCTAAAACTTGCTCCTATAAAGATTTTAAGAACTGTAACCCACCCACTTTTAGTGGAAAAGAAGAAGCCGTAGAACTGGTCCGATGGTTTGAAAAGCTAGAATCAATCTTCCGTATCTGTAACTGCGGAGATAATGATCGAGTGAAGTTTTCCACATGTTCACTCACTGGCAATGCTATGACATGGTGGACTGCTCATGCCAAATCTGTGGGAATAGATAATGCTAATACTACCCCATGAGATGAACTCAAAGGCATGATGATCACTAAGTTTTGCCCAAGAAGTCAAGTCCAAAAGCTCGAGGCTGAGTACTGGGAACTCAGAGTTAAAGGAACCGATATCGAAAGCTATACCAATCGTTTTTTGGAGCTTTCTACCTTATGTCCCGAAATGTTCCCAACTGAAGCCCGCAGGATAGAGCGGTATATCGAGGGTCTACCCGAGGATGTTCAAGGGAATGTGATTTCTGCCGAGAAGGTTACTGTGGATGCTGTGATCCACATGGCACAGAGTTTAATGATGGCTAAACGTAGGAGAGTTTCGGTTAATAAACAAGTCGAAGTTAAAAACGGTGACAATAAGAGGAAATTTGAACCATCTCAGGGTTCAGCTCAAAATGTTAATAAGAAACCGGCGAATGGTACGAGACCCGGTTATCAGGGTACTAGTCCGTTTTGTTCTAAATGTGAAAGGCATCATCCGGGAAAGTGCACTGCTGTGTGTACAATATGTAAGAAGATAAGCGATGCTGCAAAGACTTGTAGAACCCTACCTCAGAATAGAGCCATTGTTCCGGCTAGAGCTCCTCCAACATGCGATACTTGTGGTGAAAAGGGGCATATTAGCCCGAATTGTCTAAAGAAGAAAGATACTCCAGATACTGGAGCAAATGCTACTGCCAAAGGTCGTGCTTTTGTGATTACTGCTGCAGAAGCCAGTGATGAGGATGAGGTCATTACCGGTACGTACCTCGTCAATAATTGTTATGCCACTATTTTATTTGATACGGAGGCCGATAAGAGTTATGTGTCAAATGAGTTTTGCACCCTTTTTACTGAAAAGCCCCAAACCCTACAAACCAGACGATTAGTAGAAGTGGCTAATGGGAAGTTAATGAAAGTTGATAAAATATATAAAAACTGCAAACTAATTCTAGCCGATAAGGAATTCAAGATAGACCTTTTGCCGGTCGAGCTAGGTAGTTTCGATGTAGTGGTTGGAATGGATTGGTTAGGTCCATTGAGAGCAGCCATCATGTGTTTCGATAAGACCGTTCAAATTCCGTTAGGAAGTGGAGAAACTCTTATTATCCAAGGCGAACGAAGTTGTTCCAATCTTAATATCATCTCATGTCTTAAAGCCCGTAAGTACCTTGTGAAAGGTTACTCCGCCATACTAGCTCACGTTAAAATGATCGAATCCTAAGAAACGCGTATTGAAAACGTCCCGGTTGTTAAAGATTTTTCCGATGTGTTTCCCGAAAATCTCCCTGGTCTTCCACCGCCTCGTCAAGTTGAATTTCAAATCGATTTATCTCCAGGTGCTGCCCCCATTGCTAAAGCACCGTATCATTTAGCACCTTCCGAAATGAAGGAACTTTCTAACCAACTCCAAGAACTTTTGGATCTAGGTTTTATTCGTCCAAGTTCGTCCCCGTGGGGAGCTCCTATCTTATTTGTCAAAAAGAAGGATGGTACGTTGAGAATGTGTATTGATTACCGAGAACTCAACAAGCTTACCATAAAGAACCGTTACCCATTACCTCGCATTGATGATCTATTCGACCAACTTCAAGGGTCAAGCGTTTATTCTAAGATTGATTTAAGATCCGGTTATCACCAGCTCAGAGTCAAGGAGTCCGACATTCCTAAGACTGCATTCCGCACCCGATACGGACATTACGAATTTTGTGTTATGCCTTTCGGTTTAACCAATGCTCCAGCCGTATTTATGGATCTTATGAACCGTGTTTGCAAGCCTTACCTTGATAAATTCGTTATTGTTTTCATCGACAACATCTTGATCTATTCTAAAAGCGAGAAAGAACATGAGCAACATTTACGATTGATTCTTGAACTCTTAAGAAAAGAAAAACTCTACGCAAAATTTTCTAAGTGTGAGTTTTGGCTTAGAACCATACAATTCCTTGGACATGTTGTAGATAGTAATGGAATACATGTCGATCCCGCTAAAATCACCGCTGTTCAGAATTGGGAAGTGCCAAAGACTGCGAAGCATATTCGCCAATTTTTGGGACTTGCCGGTTACTACCGAAGATTTATTAAAGATTTTTCTCTTCTTGCAAAGCCTCTCACCAAGTTAACTCACAAAGGGAAGAAATTCGAGTGGTCTGAAGAACAAGAGTCTGCATTTAAGATTCTGAAAGAGAAGTTGACCACTGCTCCGATCTTTTCTTTACCTGAAGGTTCCGACAATTTTGTTGTCTACTGGGATGCCTCGAAACAAGGGTTCGGTTGTGTTCTAATGCAATGCAAGAAGGTTATCGCTTATGCCTCCCGACAATTAAAGAAACATGAAGTTAATTACACCACACACGATTTGGAGTTAGGTGCTGTGGTATTCGCTCTGAAGATGTGGCGACATTATCTATACGGTACTAAGTTTACGATATTCACCGACCTTAAGAGTCTTCAGCATGTCTTTAATCAGAAACAGCTAAACATGAGACAGAGACGATGGCTCGAATTGTTAAATGATTATGATTGTGAACTAAAGTATCATCCGGGAAAGGCAAATGTAGTTGCCGATGCTCTAAGTCGAAAGGACGAAGTTAGGCGTGTTCGTGCCTTGAATCTTAAGATCAAATCGAATCTCATCTCTCGAATCTGCGAAGTTCAAGTTGAAGCTATCAAACCTACACTTATCGAAGGAGAAGGACCTATAAATTTTGAAAACTAACTGCAAGTTAAGTCCAATGGTACAAGATACTTTGGTAATCGAATTTGGGTTTCTCGTTATGGTAATCTCCGTGAACTAGTCTTGGATGAAGCACATAAGACTAGGTATTCTATTCATCCCGGTTCTAGTAAAATGTATCAGGATGTGAAAGAGTTCTACTGGTGGCCCAACATGAAAGGCGACATTGCTACTTATGTGAGTAAGTGTCTTACTTGTTCGAAAGTCAAAGCCGAGCACCAAAAGCCTTCTGGTCTTCTAACTCAACCCGATATTCCACAGTGGAAGTGGGATGGTATAGCTATGGACTTTATCACAAAATTGCCTAAGACTGCAAATGGCAATGATACGATTTGGGTCATAGTTGATCGTCTCACTAAGTCTGCACATTTCATACCAATCAAAGAGACTGACAGAATGGAAAAGTTAGCTCGACTCTATGTTAAAGAGATTGTTACTCGTCATGGTGTCCCTACTTCTATTATCTCGGATCGCGATAGTCGATTTACTTCCAATTTCTGGAAATCCTTGCAAGCGTCTCTTGGAACTCGACTCGACATGAGTGCAGCTTATCATCCACAAACGGACGGTCAAAGTGAACGAACTATCCAAACTTTGGAGGATATGCTACGAGCATGTGTTATCGATTTCGGTAAAGGGTGGGATAAACACCTACCTTTAGTCGAGTTTTCTTACAACAACAGCTATCACTCTAGTATTAAAGCTGCACCATTCGAAGCTTTATACGATCGCAAATGTAGATCTCCATTGTGTTGGAATGAACTCGAGGACAGACAATTAACTGGTCCTGAACTTATTCATGAAACTTCCGAAAAGATCGTGCAAATCAAGAAGCGTTTAGAAACCGCTCGTAGTCGACAAAAGAGTTATGCCGACCCTCACCGAAAACCGTTAGAATTCCAAGTTGGAGATAACGTTATGTTAAAAGTATCTCCTTGGAAAGGTGTTATTCGCTTCGGTAAACGAAGTAAACTCAGTCCGCGTTATGTTGGACCTTTCAAAGTTATTCAAAGAATCGGTCCCGTTGCGTATCGATTAGAACTTCCAGCTGAACTAAGTCAAGTACATGATGTGTTTCATGTCTCAAATCTGAAAAAGTGTCTCGCCGAAGATACTCTTGTTATTCCTTTGGATGATATCCGCATTGATGAGCAAATGCACTTTGTCGAAGAACCTATAGAGATTATGAAAGAAGAGGTCAAAGAGACTCGTAAGAGCAACATACCTATTGTTAAAGTCCGTTGGAATTCGCGTAGAGGCCCCGAATATACCTAGGAACGCAAAGACCATATGATACGAAAATACCCCCATCTCTTCCCAACTGTTGATGAAGCAGACGGGAACTCCACTTAAAACTTCGGGACGAAGTTTTCATTAACGGGGAGGTACTATAACGACCCTCATTTTTCCATCTATATAATGCCCGAACAAAAGATTTAAGTATAATGAATAAACTCTAAGTACTAATAAAAGGTCGTTATATACATACGAAATTAACGAACGTTAAACGAATAATAAATTTTATTCAACAACGTACGCGTAAGAATTTTTATAAAAAAAAAAAATTTATGTCATAACATGATTACATATAAAATACTTATATTAATTTTGTATTTAGTTAATATATTATACAATTAATAAATACAAGTATATATAAATGTAGTAACATATATAAAACTAATAAAATTATAAAGTAATAATTTAATTAAATAAAAACCACATTTAGTAATTATAATTTTATAAATACCGAATATATATTTATATTTATCAAAATTCGTATTTAATAATTAAATAAAAATAGAAATTTAGTTAGTTAACATTTTTAGAACTATGAAATATATATATATATATATATATATATATATATATATATATATATATATATATATATTTTTTTTTTTTTTTTTAAAGTAGTATTTTTTTTTTATATAAACTAGATCTAGATCCACTTTTATTTATTTTATTCCTACTTTTAACTTTACTTTTATTTATTTATATTTTGAAATGGTGGCATGACTGGCCATAAATACTTTTAATTTTTTTTACAAGACACTAGTTATTTTTTTATATAAACTTTTGTATTTTTTTATTTTCTCTTTACCAAAAATTGTAACTATAAATACCATAGCCTAGTTCACAAATTTTGTACACCAAAAACTTGAAGAATTCTCTCTCAAACCTCTGCAAAAATTATTTTTGTAAGTTCTCTATATTATTTTTATAGTTTTTATTTAGTTTTTATCATATTTTTGTGCTAGTTTTATGTTAAATACCAAATAAATACGAAATTAATTATAATAAATAATGTAAATACATGATAATTAGTATTAAGTATCCTAATGACTATAAAAATTATTTTTATGAATTATACATTCGAATTTATATTTATTAAAAATCAAAAACTGATTTTTTTTATATTCAGTATATATAGATAATGAAGAAATAAATAGTAAAATTTTTTATATATTATGTTTTATAATTTTTGCTTGTTCCTTAGGTCATAAAAGTAATTACAAAAATTTATGTTTGATTTATTTGTCATTTTAAATAATTAATTTGTATTTTCTTCTACTTTTGCTACAGTACCGGAAAATCTGTTTTAAAAAGAAAAATAGAATTTAATGATATAATATGTTTATGACTACAATAATCAATGGAAATTACTTAGAAACTAATAAGAAAGTTATAAAAATTATTTTTAGAATTAATAATTATATATTTCTATTTAATTCCGAATTTAAACTAAAAACAATACAAAAGTTGAATTAAATAGTTAAACTATTAATATAAACGTACAAATAATTTTTATAAGCTTAATACACTATATTAGGCATACGAAAATTTTAGATGAATTAATTGAGTTGATATAATAATTATTACTTTATAAACTTTGATTTATCTTGAACCGAAAAAGAAATTAGAAATAAATACTTTTACACCATAACAAAAATTTATAAATTTTTTCTAAGTTTATTTTGGTCAGTAGAACCTAAGAAAAATATAAAATATGTTGTTAAACTTGTTTATCTATTTATTTGTATTTTAGCTATAAAAAAAATTTAATATTTAATACATAAAACTTAATATTTATGTATAGAAAACTTTTATAATGTTTTATACATGTCACTTACTGTTATGAAATCAATAAAACACTTGTTAGCATTTTTAGATAATTATTGGTACTTATATTGACATAAAACTTAAAATTAAACTATACATATTTTAACATATAAGATATATATATATATATATATATATATATATATATATATATATATATATATATATATATATATATATATATATATATATATATATATACACACACATATTAACTTGATATTAATACATACTCATTCATAAAACACAATTTCTATGTATAACACTTGTTTACCTACTTAAATATATCCTACTTATTATTAGGATTTAAAAACCAAACAATCTTAATAACGATAATACAATCGAACTTAAGTAAATACTTATTGTATAAAGTATTTAAAGTGTTGTATTCCTATACGCACCTAAAAATGTATTGGAACGGTATATTAGATGGGTATAGATCTTGATCTTTCTCGAGTGGATGGACGCTCGAAAGTCTAGGCGGAGAGTTTGGATTACCGAGTTAAAGGATCCTGTGGCTCAGAAATCTATGACCTGAA
Organism: Rutidosis leptorrhynchoides; assembly: GCF_046630445.1. Taxonomy (NCBI): domain Eukaryota; kingdom Viridiplantae; phylum Streptophyta; class Magnoliopsida; order Asterales; family Asteraceae; genus Rutidosis; species Rutidosis leptorrhynchoides. The sequence goes on from NC_092341.1 coordinate 244,413,984, forward strand.
AAGGCCATTTTAAATTAAAAGTGTTAGATTGGAAGCTTGTCTAGTATGAAAAGCCTTTCCAAAACGATAAACCTTCTTTAAACTTACTATAAAAGAAAATACTTACACTTATCATAATACGGGCAAAACATCTAAACTATTCTCAACTTATTCTTAGGTTGAATTCTCTGTGCTTCGATCATCCATACTTTCTCTTTAAGGAATACTTTCACTCACCGAATTACTAAGGTGACTTTCATAGCCCCACTCTTATTGCTATAGCACTTTTTATACTTACTGGGGTGAGACACATGCTGCTTTTATACTTTAAACAACTTAGACACAAGTACGAACCTAAACTGTACTATGACTAGCTTATGCTACTAAGACCCCACAGTGATATTTTTTAATTGCTTTTAGGATAAGGCATTCTTAATTATTGGGGGTAGGCCTATCGGGAGTAACGTCCCCGATACATTTGACCTCGATGTCTTTGTATTACTTAATAATGATTTAAACAGGGTGATAAGGTACTGTCAACTTATCATCGGGGCAACAAAACAAACGTTTAGTCTAAAATATCACGAATCAGTACTACTTTTGGATCTACGTGATCTACTTTTATAACAAATCTTGTGGTCTAAGAACAAACGGTCAATCATATTTGTTAAACCTATGAATTTCACTCAAACTTTTTGGTTGACACTTTTAGCATGTTTGTCTCAGGTACTGAATGATCAGGACCTCTATATCTACTGCTTATGTGATGACTTACTTGGCTAGGATCAAGACTTATCGCATATTTACTTTTCTGCATTTGAACAATTTATAATTCTTGTAACGACATTATTAATCCTTCCGCTGCAAATTTGGTTTTATTCATATAGTATTTGTTCTCATTTTATAATATGTTGGTATGTATTATGATATTGAATCACATTTCGCCCAGGCCCTAACTGGGGGTGTGATACGTTATTCCAGAGGTTAACGGAGGTAGGTCGTCCGTTAACGCACATGGACTGAGGACTAGGGTCACCGCCCGCAAGCGGGTTGTGCCGTATCCTGCCGATCCATTCGTGTGTAAGGCTTACCATTATGCACCACCTACTTCTGGCGCTGGACCGTCTGCACCACCTGCACCACCTGTACCGACTGCACCGCCTGCCCCACCATCTCCCTCCGTCAAGGAACTGACGAGGGAAGTGAAGATCCTCCGTGCTCGGGTAACTGAGCTCGAGGACCAGATGTCCCACGTAATGGACATCCTTTACCCACCATCACCATAGGGCATTGTAGTAGATTTCATTATGTAATCTCGTTTGTAGTTTCATGTTTTACTCATGTATTGTGCGAACCTATGCGGATGTTTGCAACTTATTATTAATGAATGGAACTTAGTGTTGTTTACTTTTTGTATGGTGTTTTAATTACATTACTGTATGATGATTCTGTGGTATCTATATCTAGTGCATTATTTAGTTAACATGTGTTGCGTTGATTCCATGTTGGTTGCCATATACTATATTATTATTTATTAAATGTTAGATTTTGACTTAAGTCAAAATTTTTGTTTAGTAGAGCAATGAAAAACGGAAGAGCAGCCCCCACAGCATCATAAATTAAGGAAATGATTGCTGAGAGAGTAGCCGCAGCTATTACGGAAATCAACCCACAAGCTCCACCAGTTAACCAGCCCATCCATAACGGGTGTACATATAAGGAGTTTCAAAGCTGCAAGCCCCACAACTTTAGTGGTACTAAGGGGCCAGTTGGATTGACTAGGTGGTTTGAGAAACTAGAAGCTGTGTTCCGTGTAAGCAACTGCTCAGAGACGAATAAAACCAAGTATGCCTCCTGTATGCTGTCGGACGGCGCCCTAACCTGGGGGAACACACTTGCTCAGGACAAAGGTATTGACGAGGCTTATGCTACTCCTTGGGAAGAATTTAAGGGAGCCATGATCGAAGAGTACTGCCCCAGAACAGAGATACAGAAAATGGAGGCTGAGTTCTGGGAGTTGAAGGTTGTGGGAAACGATCTTGATGGTTACAATCGTAGGTATCTGGAATTAGCGCTGATGTGTCCTACGATGGTTACCTCGGAGTTTAAGAGAATGGAACGATACTTGTGGGGACTTCCCAAGTCCATTTGGTGTCGAACGAGGTGTATATAAAATAGTTATTATTTTACCAGGAAATACTATTAAATACGATACAATTTTACACAAGATATTTATTTATTTATAGAATGGATATACTTAAACCTTGCTACAACACTTATAGGCAGTGTACCTAATCGTACAGTAGTGTAGTTTTTAGTAAGTCCGGTTCGTTCCACAGGGAAATCTTTAAACAAAGCTCAACGCTATATTAGTTTACTTTTATAAAAATACAAATATATATATATAAGTAATATTATTATTATAAAGGGGGTTTTTACCGTTTAATGACCGGTTTGTCGATTTTAAAACTTTAGTCGCAGTTAAAACCTAATGTAAAATATAAAATAAATACAAGACTTTAAATTAAAGCGTAAAGTAAATAACGATAATGAAATTGCGAATAATAAAATTGCGATAAAATTAAATTGCGATAATTAAAAGTACGATAATTAAAAGTGCGATTAAATAAAATAACAATAAATAAAAGTGCGATAATTAGAAGTGCAATTAAATATAAAATAAAGGAAATTAAATATGAAATAAAAGAATTATGCTTATTTAAACTTCCGTAATCATGATGTTTGACGTGTTGATTTTAGTTTTATGCCCATGGGTTAATTGTCCTTTGTCCTGGATTATTCAATATGTCCGTCTGGTTTTTGTCCATAACAGTCCATCAGTCATAAATATAAATTGCAAGTGTCCTTGTCAAATTATTATTATACCCGAAGATAAATATTCCAACTAATTGGGGATTCGAATTGTAACAAGGTTTTAATACTTTGTTTAATGAATACACCAGGTTATCGACTGCGTGTAAACCAAGGTTTTACTACTTTGTTAACAATTACACCAATTACCCTTGAATGTAATTTCACCCCTGTTTTAATTATTCTAGTGGCTATTAATCCATTCCCGTGTCCGGTTAAATGAACGATTATTCGTACAAATAAATACCCCGCCCATCGTGTCCGATCGAGTGTATATGGTAATTTATAGGGACGCCCAATTGTAAATCTTTATATTAACATTAACAAACTTTCATTTAGTTAAACAAATATAAAGCCCATTAATAGCCCATAGTCTAATTTCCACAAGTGTCGTTCTTTTATCCAAACCCCAATTATGGTACAAAGCCCAATTACCCAATTTTAGTAATTAGCCCAACATCATGATTACTTCGTTTTAAATAAGCATAATAATAACTTAGCTACGAGACATTAATATAAAAAGGTTGAACATAACTTACAATGATTAAAAATAGCGTAGCGTTACACGGACAGAATTTCGACTTACACCCTTACAACATTCGCTAACATACCCTTATTATTAGAATTATAATTAAAATTAAAATATAAATTATAAATATAAATATATATTACTCGTATATATTGAGAGAGATTGAGAAAAAAGATGATGATTTTGATCAGAATTCGGGTTGATTTATAGCCAGAAGTGAAAATTGGGGCTCCGCGACTCGCGGCAAAAAGCCCTTCAAACTCCGCGAGTCGCGGAGAGGTATTTTCAATTCACACCCTTGGAGTTTCTGGCTGCCGACAGTTTTTAATATATATATATAATATATATATAATTAATATAATTAATTATATATTATATTATATTTATATACATAGTTAACTTGTAATTTTTAGTCCGTTGCGTCGAGCGTTAAGAGTTGACTCTAGTCCTGGTTCCGGATTTTCGAACGTCCTCGCGTACAATTTAATATCTTGTACTTTGCGTTTTGAATCTTGTACTCTTGTGATTTCGAGACGTTTCTTATCAATAATTGGAACCTTTTTGATTGTCTTTTGTTCTTTTGAGCTTTTTGGTCGTTTGCGTCTTCAAATCGTCGAATCTGTCTTTTGTCTTCACCTTTTATTATTTAAACGAATATCACTTGTAAATAAAACAATTGCAACTAAAAGCTTGTCTTTCTTGAGGAATAATGCTATGAAATATATGTTCGTTTTTAGCATTATCAAATATTCCCACACTTGAGCGTTGCTTGTCCTCAAGCAATATCGTCTTGAAATACTAGAATCACTTTTTTATTCTTCACACTTTGTACATCAGTGATTTCTATACGGCGGTATAAACAATGGTAGTAACGATATGGTTTACAGTCCCACATGACTATAAAAATTTAGATCCATTAAGGAAATTGGATCTTTATGAAAACATTTGATCTTTTGAAAATTAAATCTAGTTTTTACCCTAGATAAATTTTCCGGAATAACCCTTTACCGGTGTTTGCAAAATATTTTTGTGGGTTTGGTGGGTTTCAGATTTGAAAATTTTAGCTCAAAACTTGCGGTTTTGTGTCACCCACTTGCTAACCTTGTATTTGGAAAGCAACACGTCCAGTTTACTTGTTCCGTATATTACCTTTCGGCAAACTACCGTCCGGTTGTAAAGGAAAGCGTTGAACAAGCAACTGTTTAAGGCAATGTCCCGTGACATGCTTTTGATTATGGTCTATAACGTGTCGGACGCAATTACTATCCTTGGTAGGAGCAATAGTAAAGCTCACCCTTATAATTTGTCGGTTTGGCACAAGGTCCTGTCTTTGACCATGTTATGCAACCACCGTTCTTACGGTTGACACCCGATTTAGTTCAGGTGACCTAATGAATTCTAGGTGAATTCTTAGGATTTTACGTTCAATGGTAATGAACGCATTGAAAATGGGTTTTCAGAAAACAAATCGGTTTGTAATTTGATCAAAATATTTTCTCGTTCAAGCTCGAGTTTAGATGTCATTGAATTCCATGAGTTTGAATTCTCAATCTTTAAGGTCAATCTCAAGGATTGAGTAATATCAGTCTTAAAAGCTGATTTTTAATCTTTAAGGAGATTATCCTTTCTGGGGATCTGATTCATTAGTCTTATCCAGCTAATTTTGCATGGTGCCCCCCCATTGTACAAGATAAGTCCTTCTCATGGTTAGGATAAATCTGACCACTTGGCGACCCTGTTTAATGCTGAGGTCCGTGGATTTCCAGCTGATTTTAGTAATGACTTTTCTAGATTTTTCGTCAACCTACAGCTGGTCTGAACGACAACTTCATGACCTAAATCAAGAAGCGCGTGTCTTTTTCGGAAGACTTTACTTCCTTTTAATGATGGAATTGATTCATCGTGTAGATCCATCTCTTCTTTTCTTTCATTGGGTAAAACAGTTTAGTTTAGTCCAAAGCAAAAGTATTTTTAGTTATTTGTTACAGATATATGTGACATATGTTTAAAATAACTTGGTAAATTTTCCCACACTTGGCTTTTATTTTCCTTTTTATCGTCCTCTATTCCATTTTAAACGAATTTTAACATTTTAATTTGTTTCTCAATTTATGTCCTTTCCGAGGTAACAATAATTTCGGTGTTAAAACCTAGTTTTATCGTTCATAAATATGTATAAACATGATTTGAATTCATTTAATTAAAAATTTTGAAAAATTTTACTAGAATTGGGTAGTCAGTATATAAGACCAGGGCTGTTCTTTATTATCAGAGAGCACTAGATTCTAATACAACTACTGCTTTACTAGTATTTTTAATGGTAACCAAGTGTATAAAGTAAAAAATTTTAAAATCCGAAAGAATTTAACCCCTTCCCACACTTAAGATCTTGCAATGCCCTCATTTGCAAGAAATCAGTAACAATTTAAATTATTGAGGGTGATTTGTGTGAAAATGATTAAATTTTTACCAAAGTTTCCAAATATATTGGCGTTTGTTTGCTGAATGATAAATGGTGCACATCATTTGTTCATTCCGTCTTGTTGTTATTTCACATATATTTTGCATCTTTGTCGTCAAAATTACTTGCTTTTGCTGAACTTAATGCCAGTCTTTGAAAATGCGTTGTTTTACCCTGTTGTGTACATAAGATAAACTGCAAACATATATACATATTTTTGAAGTTTGGTTTATTACCCCACATTCAAAAATTATTAAAATATAAGAATAAAAGTTAGATAATTATAAAAATGATTACAATATTAACAAAAATATTAAATATATCAATAATTACAAATTACAAAATAATAAAAAAAAAAAAAAAAAATAAGTAAACTAAGGATGATATTGGTACCAATAGGGATTCCACGCATAACCATAAGTGCTATAGAATGCTTCGGCAGGGTCATACGTAGGATATGGTGGCTGCATCTCTATCGACCAAGGAGGGAAGACGGGTTTCGGTGTAGGAATATAGTTTCTACCTATATGTTGGCAATGCGCTATGATCTGGTTCTGATGAACTTGCCAATCTTCAAATGCTCTCTGTCTAGCATTTTCGTATTCCTGAGAAGCTATAAACCTATGCATTTCTTGCATCTGGTTCCCCCCTCCTACATTACCTTGTTCCTGGTTTCTCTCTACCTGTGGATGTCTACCATTGTATCGTACTGCGGCGTTATTTCGCCGCTTCAACACTTTCGCACCATGGTATACATTTAAACCTATAGTGTCGCGGGGTTCCGGCTCTTCTACTAATAATCCCCCCCGACTTATATCCACACCGAGATATTCACCAATCAAAGTAATAAAAATACCACCTCCTATTATGCTATGTGGACGCATCCCTCGAACCATAGCTGATAAATAATAACCCACACAATATGGTATACTTACAGCGCTGTGTGGGTCTCGAATACACATATGGTAAAACAAATCTTGTTCATTTACCTTTTCTTTGTTTTTACCCCTTTGTGTAATCGAATTAGCTAAAAATCTATGTATTACTCTTAATTCGGCTCTATCTATATCCAAATAAGAGTAGTTTCCCCCTTTAAAACGGTGATGGCTTGTCATTTGACTCCACACACCGTGTGTATCAAAATTTTCATCTATTTTCCTACCGTTTAGTATCAATCCTCTACAATCGGCAGACGCTAACTCCTCAGGCGTATATATACGTAAAGCCTGAGCCATGTCCAGTAAAGACATGTGGCGCATCGAACCGCCTAACAAAAATCTAATAAAAGAACGATCGGTTAAACTAGCTACCCGATCATTCAACTCTATACTACATAACAACTCTTCACACCATACTTTATATACAGGTCTGCGTATGGTGAATAAACATATCCAGTCATTAAAAGAAGAATTACCATACCTCTGTACCAGTAATTCCCTAATTGGCCCGGCCAATTCTACAGCTTCCAAGGGTCCCCATTCTATGACCCTTGGTACCTCAACAACCTTGGAATGAAGAGTATGCAAACCCCGTTGATATTTTGGATAATCTATCCAAAGTCTGTCAAATCGCAGGTTCGGGTGCAACTGTTCCAAGTGCATATCTGAAAAGGTCATGACTGGATGAGGTACATCCTGCTTGTAGTAGTTATCTACCTCCTGTTGTTCCAAGTTCTCAGCAGGAGCATGACGGGCTTGGGATGAAGATTCACCCCTTTCATTCTGCAAAACACATCAAACACAAATTTTGTGCATCCAAATATGCATTAGTGTCAGCAAAATCATCAATCAAAATAATTACAATGACATTATCAATTTATATCAAACTTAAGCTCATTTTCACATTTTTATCAAATCTACACTTTTTCAAATAAGCATATACGAAAATTTTCGCCAAGTTCATAAGCATTCAACTCAAATAACATGTCCAAATAATCATTACTAGCAAATAAACAAGTCTCAAATGGCATTATCTTTCAAAAATCAAGTTCATGAATTTTGGACTTGAAAAAGTCCACTTTAATTCTCAAAATCATGTTTAGGCTCAAAGTTTGGATCTTTTAACTACCTAGACATGTTACACTACTCAATTTAGCAATAATTCATGACAAAAATCGGCCATAACCTGTTTATATCAAAAAGCCCCAATTTTGCTCAAGAACACAAACCCTAGATTCTAAAGATTTTGAAGTTTTTGGCTTCAAATCATGTTAACAAGCATTAATCTAGGTTATACATGCATAATATACTAACAATTTAACACCAATTACACTAAAAATTAACAAAATTTAAATTATGAAAATATGCTCAAGAACACACTAAAATTCGGATTTAAAGGTGATTTGGGGTGTAATTGTACCTGTTTTCTTGAGTAATTCTTAGATAAGATCCTCCTTAACATGATTGTAGTGAAAAATTTGAAGATTAACGGTGAAAAATCGAGTTTTTGGGATGATTTTCGTGGGTTTTTCGGGGGTTCTTTTCGCAGAAAATTTCTGTGTTTTTGGTGGTGGGAGTAAACTGATCGAGCAGCTCCTTATATTTTTTTTCTGTAATTTTGTCCCTCCGCGAGTCGCGGAGGTTTTCACTGAAAACTCCGCGAGTCGCGGAGTTACCCTTTTTTTTTTTTTTTTTTTTAAATCCTTAACTTATAAAACAATTAAGAAATTAATTTTAAAATTTTGTTTCCCTTGTTATTTAGGACGAGGTCGTTTCGGATTGATGTCCTAGTCCGTCCCTCGACAAAATTTTAAAATTTGTCTTTTTGTAGCGATTGTTTTAAAAGCTAAGATTTTTGGGTTTTTTAATGTTTTTGGCATACTTTAAATCAACAAGATTAAAAATATTGATAATAAAAGTTCTCGTCCCTTCCTCGGGTAAAGCAATTTCGGTTCAAAGACCTAGTCTTCAACTTACGACGAATTTTAAAAATCATATTCTTAACTTAATGAGATAAAGTAAATTTTTGTTTTTAAATTCACACAACTTAAATATAAAATTCAAAATTAAAAATTAAAAATTCATACCAAACTCAAAATTTGAAATGCATAAAATTAAAATTTCATATTTTAAAAATAATTAAAAATTCACACCAAACTTAATTTAAAAATTTATAAATTCATATCAAACTTATATTAATTTTTCAAATATTTACAATTTTAAATATATTGTTTTTACAAAGTTTACAATATTAATTTAAGATTTAAATATTAATTTTAAAAACATGGTAAAAATAAATTAAAAATCTTTTTGTCTTTTTATCCCACTTTAATCAATCAAATATTATCAAAAACATGCGCCCCTCTTTTTGGTAAAGTAATTTCGGTTCCAAGACCTAATTTAACTCATGACGAATTTTTTAAATATTTTGGTTTGATTGATTAAAGATATTTATACCTTAAGAATAAACGTTAAATTTCGCAGTGATGTAATAAATTTTTGAACGATATCAATAATTTCGGTCGCCAAACCTAATTTTATTTAATACCAATTTAATACTTTTTAGCGAACAAATTAGCGTTTATTATCAAAAGGTTAAAAATAAAAATAAAAATAAAAACTATACAGACATACCTGTGAAATAGATTTCTTAGTTATATGATCTATTATATTCATAAGATAGTCGGTTTAATTGGTTTTCCATGGCTGCATAGGCGTAACCTCGAGCATTCATTGTCTTTTCTTCTAAACATATGAACGGTCCGTCTCTGCATAAAGTAACAAATTCGGTATTTGAATAGGTTTGATTATTTGAACATTTACCTCCATGTGACCATTTTCCGCATTTGTGACATTTTTCTAGGTGTCGTGCTCTTCTTTTCGCTGCGGATTTTGATTTTCCTTTACCAAATTGTAACTTATTATCTTCGCATCTGGATCCTTTTCTAACTCCGTCCATTCTTTCTCTGATTACTGATACTATTTCACTCGGGAGTATGTCATTATTACGTTTAGTGATCAAAGCGTGTAGCATTAGACCATGGTTTAGTTCACAGGCAGTCTTCATTTCGTAAAAACCTAAAAAAAATAAAAATTCAGAATGGGGGGAGAAGACTAGTTCTTTAGGGTCTGCTAGGGAAAGACCATACGTGTTCCATTTTCGAGAACTACACGAAAACAGACAATCTAACTTTAACAGAAATACATATTTTTCCTTTAAAGACTTGATTCTCCCCACACTTAGTTAGCTGTGGTGTCGAAATTGTGATTAACTTCGTTGTCGACTTCCATCGGACCATGTATGTAATGTTTAACTCTGTGACCATTAACTTTAAATTCAATCCCATTTGAATTTATCAATTCTATCGTTCCGTATGGGAAAACTCTTTTGACTATGAATGGTCCAGACCATCTTGATTTCAATTTTCCAGGAAATAGCTTGAATCGTGAATTGAAAAGAAGAACTCTATCTCCTTCTTTAAATTCTTTTGAACTTCTGATTCTTTTATCATGCCATTTCTTCGTTCTTTCTTTATAGATTAACGAATTTTCGTATGCTTCATGTCTTAATTCTTCTAATTCGTTTAGTTGACTTAATCGTAGACGTCCGGCTTCATGTAAATCAAGATTACATGTCTTCAAAGCCCAAAATGCTTTGTGTTCAATTTCTACTGGAAGATGACATGCTTTTCCATAAACAAGTCTAAAAGGTGTGGTTCCAATTGGAGTTTTGTAGGCTGTTCTAAAAGCCCAGAGTGCATCCTCCAATTTAATGGACCATTCCTTCGGATTTGATCCTACGGTTTTCTCTAGAATACGTTTTAAAGCTCGGTTTGTATTTTCAACTTGTCCACTTGTTTGTGGATGATATGCGGTGGAGATTTTATGAGTTACTCCATATCTTTTAAGAACTTTCTCAAGTTGATTATTACAGAAATGAGTACCCCGATCACTTATTAAAGCTTTCGGTGTTCCAAACCTTGCAAAAAGACGTTTTAAAAAGTTGACTACAACTCGTGCATCGTTAGTTGGGAGAGCTTGTGCTTCCGCCCATTTAGATACATAATCAATGGCTACGAGTATATATAGATTATTATGAGATTTTGGAAATGGACCCATAAAGTCAATACCCCAAATGTCAAATACTTCACATACTTGGATGACATTTTGTGGCATTTCATCACGTTGACTTATTCTTCCGGCCCTTTGACATGCATCACAGGATTTGCAAAGAAGGTGTGCGTCTTTGTAAATTGTAGGCCAATAGAATCCAGCTTCATAAACTTTTCTTGCTGTTAGTTGAGGCCCATAATGCCCTCCTGTTGGTCCTGTGTGACAATGGTTTAATATTTTACTAGCTTCATCTCCAAATACACATCGGCGTATTATTCCATCGGGACAACTTTTAAACAGATGTGGATCTTCCCAGAAATAGTGTTTTATATCACTGAAGAATTTCTTTCGTCTTTGGTACGATAATCCTTTTTCAAGGAATCCACAAACTAAGTAGTTTGCATAGTCTGCAAACCATGGGATTTCTTTATAATCTATCTTCAATAGATATTCATCAGGAAAGTTGTCTTGTATGGCCGATTCATTCAGAACTTCTAATTCGGGATTTTCAAGACGAGAAAGATGATCAGCGGCGAGATTTTCTGCTCCTTTTTTATCTCGGATTTCAATATCAAACTCTTGTAAGAGTAAGATCCAACGGATTAATCTTGGTTTAGCATCTTGTTTTGAAAATAGGTATCTAAGAGCAGAATGGTCGGTATAGACCACCGTTTTTGCTAGAACGAGATATGATCGAAATTTGTCAAAAGCAAAGACAATAGCAAGGAGTTCTTTTTCAGTAGTTGTATAGTTCGTTTGTGCTCCTTGTAATGTCTTACTAGCATAATATATAGGTTGAAATCGTTTTTCAATCCTTTGTCCTAAAACGGCTCCCATTGCAAAATCACTTGCATCGCACATTAGTTCAAATGGTAGATTCCAATTTGGTGTTATCATGATCGGCGCATTAGTGAGTTTTTCTTTAAGAATATTAAAAGATTTGATACATTCATCTGAAAAGATGAATGGCGCATCCTTTTCTAGGAGTTTATTCATAGGAGTGGCAATTTTAGAAAAATCTTTTATGAAACGTCGGTAAAAACCGGCATGCCCTAGAAAACTCCTAACTCCTCTAACATTGGTGGGATGTGGAAGTTTAGCAATTACATCTACTTTAGCTCTATCCACTTCAATTCCTTCTTTTGAAATTTTATGTCCAAGAACGATGCCTTCTTTAACCATGAAATGGCATTTCTCCCAATTAAGTACTAGATTTGATTTTTCGCATCTAATTAGCATTCGTTCCAGATTAACTAGACATGATTTAAATGTATCACCGAAGACTGAAAAGTCATCCATGAATACTTCCATGCATTCTTCTATCATGTCATGAAAAATCGCCATCATACACCTTTGAAAGGTTGCAGGGGCGTTACAAAGTCCAAATGGCATGCGTTTGTAAGCAAAAGTACCATAAGGGCACGTGAATGTGGTTTTCTCTTGGTCTTCGGGTGCTATTGGAATTTGAAAATATCCGGAAAATCCATCTAGAAAACAATAGTAACTATTTCCGGCTAATCTTTCCAACATTTGATCTATGAAAGGTAAGGGAAAGTGATCTTTTCTGGTGGCGTCATTTAATTTTCTATAATCAATACATACACGCCATCCTGTTATAGTCCTAGTAGGAATAAGCTCATTTTTCTCATTTGTGATAACAGTCATGCCACCCTTCTTAGGCACGCATTGAACTGGGCTTACCCATGGACTATCAGAAATTGGATATATCAAACCTGCATCTAGCAGTTTAATAATCTCTTTCTTAACTACATCTTGCATATTAGGATTTAGTCTTCGTTGGCGTTGCACATACGTTTTATGACCTTCTTCCATAAGGATTTTATGTGTGCAATACGAAGGACTTATTCCTTTAATATCATGAATCTTCCATGCAATGGCTGGTTTATGAGCTTTCAACACAGAAATGAGTTGTGATTTCTCATTTTCAGTAAGAGAAGATGATATTATTACAGGTAATTCAGATTCACCATGTAAATAAGCGTATTCCAAATGGTTTGGAAGTGGCTTTAATTCTAATTTCGGAGGTTCTTCTATCGATGATTTATATCGATATCTGTCTTCTTCTTTTAGCATTTGAATTTCTTCTGTTGTTGGTTCATATCCATTAGCTATAAGTGTAGCTAACATTTCAGCTTCATCAATTTGTTCATTACCTTCTCCTAAAGAACATTCTCCTGTTCCTTGTAATTCTGGAAATTCTTCTAACAATTCTGCATGTGCATCTATAGTTTGAATATAATAACATGTATCATCTGCAGATTGTGGTTGTTGCATGGCTCTATCCACTGAAAAGGTAACACTCTCATCCTCTATACTTAGGGTCAGTTTCTTACCGAACACGTCTATCATTGCTTTAGCCGTGTTTAAGAATGGTCTTCCTAATATGAGAGGAACTTGAGAATCTTCTTCCATGTCCAAAACAACAAAATCTACTGGAAATACTAAAGTACCAACTTTAACTAGCATGTTCTCCATTATCCCTCTAGGATATTTTATTGATCTATCGGCTAGTTGTATGCTTATTCTTGTTGGTTTTAATTCTCCAAGGTCTAGTTTAGCGTATAGTGAATACGGCATTAGATTTATACTAGCACCTAAATCTGCTAATGCTTCTATTGAACTAAGACTACCCAGAAAACATGGAATTGTGAAACTTCCTGGATCAGATAGTTTTTCTGGTATCTTATTCAACAGCACTGCTGAACAATTAGCATTCATAGTAACAGCCGAGAGTTCTTCCATTTTCTTTCTATTTGTGATTAGATCTTTCAAGAATTTAGCATATCTTGGCATTCCTGAAATCACGTCAATGAAAGGAAGATTTACATTTATCTGTTTAAACATATCCAAAAATTTGGATTGCTCGGCTTCAAGTTTTTCTTTCTTCATTTTACTCGGATAAGGAAGAGGTGGTTGGTATGGTTTAACATAAGGTTTATCCTTAACTGTGTTATCTTCATTAACCTTTTCAACTACTGGTTCTTTTTCCTTTTCTTTATCAGGTTGTGGTTCTTGTGGAGTAGGAATAGTTTCATCAGAAGTTACAGGTATTTCAGGTGGTTTAAGTGTTGTTCCACTTCTTGTGGTAATAGCTTTAGCTGTTTCATTCCGGGGGTTAGCATTTGTATCACTAGGTAAACTTCCCGGTTTTCTTTCACCTATTAACCTTGCTAGGTTACTTACTTCTTGTTCCAGATTTTGAATAGAAGCTTGTTGATTTCTAAATGCTTGAGCATTTTGTTCATTGGTTTGTTTTTGAGATGTGAAAAACTGCGTTTGAGTTTCAACTAGCTTTGTCATCATATCTTCTAAATTCGGCTTTTTATCATCGGTTTGTTGTGGTGGTTTGTTTTGAAAATTAGGTCTTTGCTGATTATAAGTATTATTGGATACTTGTTGATTGCTAGGACCTTGTTGGTTGTTGTATGGAATATTTCGGTTATAATTCTGGTTTTGATTGTAAATCGGTCTTGGCGGTTGATAATTATTCTGATAATTATTTCCAGGCCTTTGGTTTATGTATGAAATATTCTCTCTTTGTTCCATTGTTAATTCAATACTGAGACAATCTTTTGTCAAATGTGGTCCTCCACACTGCTCACAACTAATTCGTATTGAGTGAATATCCTTAGTCATCTTTTCCATTCGTCTCTCGAAAGCATCTATCTTTGCGGAAATGGAATCTAAGTCATGGCTAGAATCGGCTCTAGCTGCTTTAGATGATCTAATGATGTCTTTTTCTTGGTGCCACTCATGTGAGTGGGAAGCAGTATTATCAATAATTTTGTAAGCATCAGTTTCGGTTTTCTTCATAATAGAACCACCAGCTGCTATATCTATGTCTTTTCTTGTAGTGATGTCGCATCCTTGGTAGAATATTTGTACTATTTGACAGGTGTCTAAACCATGTTGCGGACATCCTCTTAATAACTTTCCATATCTTGTCCACGCCTCATATAGAGTTTCATTTGGTTTCTGTGTGAACGTAACAATTTCTGCTTGAAGTCTTACGGCTTTAGATGCAGGAAAGAATTGTTTAAGAAATTTATCAATTAAAACATCCCATGTATCAATCGCCCCTTCAGGTAACGATTCCAACCAATCTTTGGCTTCTCCCTTTAAAGTCCAGGGAAATAACATGAGATATATCTGTTCATCCTCCACTTCTCGTATTTTAAATAGTGTGCAGATCCTATTAAAGGTACGTAGATGTTCATTTGGATCTTCCTTCGGCGCACCACTAAATTGGCATTGATTAGTCACCATTTGTAGAATTTGTCCATTGATTTCATAATCTGGCGCATTAATGTCTGGATGAGTAATTGCGTGACCTTGGCCAGTGCGTTTAGCTCTCATTCGGTCTTCCATACTTAAAGGTTCCAGATTCTCCATAATTGAATTTGTTGAATCGGTATCACTAGATGATTCTGATTTAATAGTTCGTTCCTCAACAATCTCTGTTTGAATGATTGGTGGTTCCGGAGGAAAGTTTAGTGGTTCAGGATCTACGAACCGTTCCTGAATATTTTCTGGATTCTCAATTGTGAGGTTTGTTTCAAAAACTGGATTATCGGATATTTGAACTGAAGTACTTGGTCGACTGGATGACGATTCTAAAGAAAAATCAACGGCGGTTATATTTGTTAAACGATGTCTTGATCGAGTTACAGGTGGTGAACGTACAAAAGGTGGTGAACGTCTTGCTCGGTGCATTCACTGAATATCCTATTAGTTTTTAAAAGGAAAGAAAAATTATAATAAGTTATCCAATCAATAGACTTTTCTGATTTTGCCCACGTTTCGAATAGCCAAAAGATGCAGCAGAGGGGCAGGATTCGTTTGGTCTCAATATAATTGAGGACTGTTTGGCTCCAATAACCCGGTCCACGTACAAATCCAACTATTACTACGAACCAGAAAATTTTGATGTCTATCAATTTAACTACTTAAAATAAATTTTCGTAATTTTAAGAAATTTAGATAAGAAGTAGAAAAAAAATTCTAAGTCCTAAAACTAGAATAGCGAGAAATAAGAAAGACAAAGAGTTCGTCGAAAAAGGGTCGAAAAAGGAAAAATGGTTGAAAAATAAAAGGTGACGGAAAAATAAAAGAAACTTAAAAAAAACTTAAAAATACTTAACTAACCTAACCTTATTACTACAACTAACTTAAAATTATAATCGCAAATTGAAATTACTAATTGGAATGATAATTGATACATAGTAAAAGGTGTCTAAAAATATTAAAGCTTACAGGAAAAACTAAATCCCAAATGGAAATAACTTAAAAAGAAACTAAAACTTAAAAAGGTGTCGCAAAATTCTAAAGCACCTAAATCTTAGTCTAAAGAAAAAGCACTTAAGGAATTCTACGGCAAAGCCTAAAAATCTAGGAGTAAAAATAACTATAGCAAAAACTAAGTTTAAAATTAATTATGAGCTAAAAATACAAAAGTTACGCTACAACGATTAAAAAGGTACAAAATATAAAAATATACAAAAAGTTGTAAAAAGTACAATTTTTATAAAAAATATTATTTTTATATTATTTATTTAATAAAAACTACTAATTTTATAATTTTAATAAAACTAATTAAACAAAATACATATATAAAGTAAAAAGTAAAAATAAAACTAAAATTAATAATAATAATAATAATAATTAAGTTAAATAATAATAATAATAAATTAAAACTCCGTAATTAATGCAACTTTAGGGTTTTGTCCGTGTGTCAGAAGACCTCCGCGAGTTGCGGTGATAAATGAGGAAAACCCCGCGAGTCGCGGGGTTCAGGAATTCAGTTGACAGGACTTACTTTTTACGCGTTTTTCTTTTTTTTTTTTCTTTTTTTTATTTTGTTTTCTGTTTTTTTAAATAATTAAAAGATATTAAAATTAAAACTTATATTTTTATAAACTAAAATAAAAATAAAGAAACTTATAAAACTTAAATATTTAACAAAATCCTAAAAATACTAATATTTTTGTTTTTCTTTTTATATTTTTGAATGATTAAAACGTAATTTTTACAAAAACGACTTTTAATAAAAGTAAATAAAAATCTTTTTTTTTTTTTTTATTAGCGTTGCGCTTCCGGCTTTTAAGAGTAAATCCCCGGCAGCGGCGCCAAAAATACTTGATGTCGAACGAGGTGTATATAAAATAGTTATTATTTTACCAGGAAATACTATTAAATACGATACAATTTTACACAAGATATTTATTTATTTATAGAATGGATATACTTAAACCTTGCTACAACACTTATAGGCAGTGTACCTAATCGTACAGTAGTGTAGTTTTTAGTAAGTCCGGTTCGTTCCACAGGGAAATCTTTAAACAAAGCTCAACGCTATATTAGTTTACTTTTATAAAAATACAAATATATATATATAAGTAATATTATTATTATAAAGGGGGTTTTTACCGTTTAATGACCGGTTTGTCGATTTTAAAACTTTAGTCGCAGTTAAAACCTAATGTAAAATATAAAATAAATACAAGACTTTAAATTAAAGCGTAAAGTAAATAACGATAATGAAATTGCGAATAATAAAATTGCGATAAAATTAAATTGCGATAATTAAAAGTACGATAATTAAAAGTGCGATTAAATAAAATAACAATAAATAAAAGTGCGATAATTAGAAGTGCAATTAAATATAAAATAAAGGAAATTAAATATGAAATAAAAGAATTATGCTTATTTAAACTTCCGTAATCATGATGTTTGACGTGTTGATTTTAGTTTTATGCCCATGGGTTAATTGTCCTTTGTCCTGGATTATTCAATATGTCCGTCTGGTTTTTGTCCATAACAGTCCATCAGTCATAAATATAAATTGCAAGTGTCCTTGTCAAATTATTATTATACCCGAAGATAAATATTCCAACTAATTGGGGATTCGAATTGTAACAAGGTTTTAATACTTTGTTTAATGAATACACCAGGTTATCGACTGCGTGTAAACCAAGGTTTTACTACTTTGTTAACAATTACACCAATTACCCTTGAATGTAATTTCACCCCTGTTTTAATTATTCTAGTGGCTATTAATCCATTCCCGTGTCCGGTTAAATGAACGATTATTCGTACAAATAAATACCCCGCCCATCGTGTCCGATCGAGTGTATATGGTAATTTATAGGGACGCCCAATTGTAAATCTTTATATTAACATTAACAAACTTTCATTTAGTTAAACAAATATAAAGCCCATTAATAGCCCATAGTCTAATTTCCACAAGTGTCGTTCTTTTATCCAAACCCCAATTATGGTACAAAGCCCAATTACCCAATTTTAGTAATTAGCCCAACATCATGATTACTTCGTTTTAAATAAGCATAATAATAACTTAGCTACGAGACATTAATATAAAAAGGTTGAACATAACTTACAATGATTAAAAATAGCGTAGCGTTACACGGACAGAATTTCGACTTACACCCTTACAACATTCGCTAACATACCCTTATTATTAGAATTATAATTAAAATTAAAATATAAATTATAAATATAAATATATATTACTCGTATATATTGAGAGAGATTGAGAAAAAAGATGATGATTTTGATCAGAATTCGGGTTGATTTATAGCCAGAAGTGAAAATTGGGGCTCCGCGACTCGCGGCAAAAAGCCCTTCAAACTCCGCGAGTCGCGGAGAGGTATTTTCAATTCACACCCTTGGAGTTTCTGGCTGCCGACAGTTTTTAATATATATATATAATATATATATAATTAATATAATTAATTATATATTATATTATATTTATATACATAGTTAACTTGTAATTTTTAGTCCGTTGCGTCGAGCGTTAAGAGTTGACTCTAGTCCTGGTTCCGGATTTTCGAACGTCCTCGCGTACAATTTAATATCTTGTACTTTGCGTTTTGAATCTTGTACTCTTGTGATTTCGAGACGTTTCTTATCAATAATTGGAACCTTTTTGATTGTCTTTTGTTCTTTTGAGCTTTTTGGTCGTTTGCGTCTTCAAATCGTCGAATCTGTCTTTTGTCTTCACCTTTTATTATTTAAACGAATATCACTTGTAAATAAAACAATTGCAACTAAAAGCTTGTCTTTCTTGAGGAATAATGCTATGAAATATATGTTCGTTTTTAGCATTATCACCATTCAGGGAAATGTCACCTCTTCTAAGCCACCCAACGTCCCGGAAGCTATGCGCATGGCGTATACCCTTATGAACCAAATTACCAGCAAAGAACCGGAAAAGGCTAAATCCGAATCGGGAGCCAGTGGTGAGAAGCGTAAGTGGGACAACAACAAGGGGAGAGCCTATGATCAAACCCCCGCTAAGAGGCATAACGGCGGAAGGAACCCCAACCCGAACACTAGCTCGAACCCCAACTACAAGGGTACTCTACCGCAGTGCAAGAGGTGCTATAAGCACCATACCGGGTACTGTAATGTGATCTGTGAAAAGTGCAAAAGGATCGGGCATATTGGTAAGGACTGCAAGATTCCCACCCCAACGGTGAAGACAAACCCCACTGGACCAAGGCAGTGCTATGAGTGTGGATAACATGGCCACTTCAGGAATGAATGACCCAACAAGGGAAAGGACGGCAGGCCAGCGTGTGGAAGAACTTTCAATGTAAATGCAAGGGATGCCTGTGAGAACCCCAACTTGGTTACAGGTATATTCACTATCAACAATCTATTAGCTTCTGTTCTATTTGATACTGGTGCCGATAGGAGCTATGTTTGTAGATACTTTTGCTCTAAGATAGATTGGTCGTTAGTTCCTTTAAAGGAGAGTATGCTTGTTGAGGTAGCCAATGGAAAACTTGAGAAAGTTGACCAAATTGGCCGAGGAACTATTATCAACATAGCTGGCGTGGATTTCGAGATTGACTTGATACCCATCAAATTGGGAAGCTTTGATGTAATTTTCGGTATGGACTGGTTGACCAAAGTAAGGGCTGACATTATCTTTGGAGATAAAGCTCTTCGTATACCCCATGGAGGTGGGGAGCCACTGATTATTTACGGAGAGAGATGTAGTTCGAAGCTCAACCTCATTAGTTGCATGTAAGCACAAAAGATCATGAAGAAAGGACGTCTTGCTGTTTTAGCACATGTGAAAATGTTAGAAGCTGAGCTGAAGAGTGTGAATGATGTACGAATTGTGAACGAATTTCCCGATGTCTTTTCGAAAGAATTGCCTGGATTACCGCCACCGAGAGCAGTGGAGTTCCAGATTGATCTAGTGCCGGGAACTGCACCCGTAGCTCGTGCACCTTATCGACTAGCACCTTCCGAACTGCAAGAGTTGCAGAGTCAACTGCAGGAATTGCTAGACCGTGGATTTATCCAATCGAGTTCATCACCTTAGGGCGCACCTGTTTTATTCGTGAAGAAGAAGGACGGATCTTTCCGCATGTGTATCGATTATCGTGAGCTGAACAAGTTGACGATTAAGAATTGGTATCCCTTTCCCAGAATTGATGATCTTTTCGATCAGCTACAAGGATCCAGCGTTTATTCCAAGACGATTTGCGATCAGGTTATCACCAGTTGAGGGTGAAGGAGAGCGATGTGATGAAGACTGCATTCAGAACCCGTTATGGTCACTATGAGTTTCTAGTGATGTCATTCGGTTTAACCAACGCACCTGCTGTGTTTATGTATCTCATGAATCGAGTATGCAAGCCATATCTGGACAAGTTCGTTATCGTTTTCATAGATGATATCCTCATCTATTCCCGAAGTGAAGAAGAACATAAACAACATCTTCGACTAGTGTTGGAACTCTTGAGACAAGAGCAACTTTATGCCAAATTCTCCAAGTGTGAATTTTGGTAGAAGGAAGTCCAATTTCTGGGTCATATTGTGAGTGATCAAGGTATCAAAGTTGATCCCGCAAAGATCGAAGCTATCAGCAAGTGGGAAACCCCCACTACTCCGACTCACATCCGCCAATTTCTAGGTCTTGCCGGTTACTACCGAAGATTTATTGAAGGTTTCTCTCTGATTGCGCCTCCTTTGACCGCGCTGACTCACAAAGGGAAGAAGTTCGTTTGGGAAAAAGAATACGAATCAGCATTTCAAAACTTGAAGCAGAAATTGACCACTGCACCTATCTTATCTCTTCCTGAAGGCAGTGATGATTTCGTCGTATATTGTGATGCCTCGAAAAATGGTTTTGGTTGCGTATTGATGCAAAGATCGAAGGTTATTGCCTATACTTCTCGTCAACTAAAGATTCACGAGCGAAACTACACTACTCATGACCTCGAGCTTAGAGCCGTTGTCTTTGCTCTCAAATTGTGGAGACACTATCTTTATGGAACTAAAAGTACCATCTTCACCGACCACAAAAGCCTCCAGCACATATTCGATCAGAAACAACTGAACATGAGGCAACAACGATGGATCGAGATGCTGAACGATTATGATTGTGAACTTCGTTACCATCCTGGAAAGGCAAATGTTGTAACCGATGCCCTGAGCCGAAAGGAGATGACGGTACCTCTTCGTGTCCGCGCCTTGAACATCAGCATTCATTCAAATCTCAATAGCCAGATCCGAGTAACCCAAGATGAGGCTCTCAAAGAGGAGAATATTTCTCAAGAACACTTGAACATTCTCGTTTCACGATTCGAGGTTAAGGAGACTGGACTCCGATGCTTTGCCGGAAGGATTTGGGTACTTAGTTATGGAGATCTACGGAGCCTTATACTAGATGAAGCCCACAAGTCGAGATATTCGATTCATCCAGGAGCCGGTAAAATGTACCACGATCTCAAGGAACAGTATTGGTGGCCTAATCTTAAGAAGGATGTTGCAACTTACGTTGGTAAGTGTTTGACTTGCTCGAAAGTTAAGGCCGAACATCAAAGACCATCTGGATTACTTCAACAACCGGAAATCCCGTAATGGAAGTGGGAAAGGATAACGATGGACTTCATCACAAAGCTACCGAAGACGGTAGGTGGTTATGATACCATATGGGTTATCGTTGACCGACTTACCAAATCTGCACACTTCTTAGCCATGAAGGAAACGGATACGATGGAGAGACTCGCTCAACTATACATCAAAGAGGTTGTATCTCGTCATGGTGTGCCCTTATCGATTATCTCAGATCGCAATACCCGTTTTGCTTTCAGATTTTGGCGTTCTTTGCAAGAAGCCTTGGGAACTCATCTCGACATGAGCACCGCGTATCACCCACAGACCGACGGTCAGAGTGAACGAACGATTCAGACTTTGGAGGACATGTTGCGTGCCTGTGTTATTGACTTCGGAAAGGCTTGGGAGAGACATTTGCCGATAGCTGAATTCTCTTACAACAACAGTTATCATTCGAGTATTAATGCCGCACCTTTTGAAGCGTTGTATGGCCGCAAATGCTGTTCTCCTATTTGTTGGGCCGAAGTAGGCGAAAATCAAATCACCGGACCCGAGGTAGTCCATGAAACAACGGAGAAGATTGTCCAAATTCAAGCGAGACTTAAGGCGACCCGTGATCGCCAAAAGAGTTATGCCGACCTTAAACGTAAGGACTTCGAATTCAATGTGGGTGACTGTGTAATATGGAAGGTCGCACCTTGGAAAGATGTGATCCTTTTTGGAAAGCGCGGAAAGTTAAACCCGCGATATATTGGTCCTTTTGAAATCTTGGAGCGTGTTGGACCCGTTGCTTACCGTTAGGATCTTCTAAATCAGTTAAGCGCAGTTCACCCTACTTTTCACGTGTCGAATCTGAAGAAATGTCTTGCCGAACCAGAACTTGTCATCCCTCTCGATGAACTTACGATTGATGACAAACTCCACTTTGTGGAAGAACCTGTCGAAATCATGGACCGTGAGGTTAAGACTTTGAAGCACAATAAGATTCCAATTGTTCGAGTCCGATGGAATGCCAAACGTGGACCTGAGTTTATCTGGGAACGAGAGGATCAAATGATGTAGAAGTATCCTCACCTTTTCCCGACTCCATCACCTGCCTCAGCTTAAAATTTCGGGACGAAATTTCCATTAACAGTTGGGTAATGTAACGACCTGACTTTTTCGACTTGTTTTTGTGCCTTGTGATTTTTGCGAAACTGCGTATTTGTGCGTACTGTGCTACTTTATACTTTGGAATCTTTATACACATGGCTTACTTTCATTTATGTGTTAAAATGTGCCTTTAAGTACGTAGGATACTTAACTTGATCATCGGAAGCCTTTATGATCGTTAGTGTCACTTGACGTTACGAACAAACTGCGTACTGCGTACACGTTTAACTTTTGTCATAATCGGAATATTATGACTACGAAATCTTAATTATTATTTTATAATAATAATTACTTGGGTTATTGGATGCTTAATTACGCGTAGTAACTTACTTATGCTTACTAGTTAGTCTTGTTGGACTTTCTACCTTGTTGGGCCTTAGCCCACCCTACACTAGTTAGTGGACTATTTAATTAACCCAATTATTAATAGCTAGTGACCCATTAATATGTAAGACAAATGCCCATTTATTAGAGAAAACATGCTAGTATTTTTGTCAAGTATTATCCTTAATGTTGCATGGGATCCTAACATAAGAACCAACTTTAGACAACCATTAACCAAAAAGCAAAAGTTTGTCCCCCCTTGTCCCCCTTGAAAATCACAGCCATCACCACCCACCCACACCCTCATTCACCTATAAATACAAGCCTTATTCAATCCGTTTTACACTTGCTCTCTTTATATTTCACACACACTTACTCTCTTATTTCCTCTCAAGTCTTTCTCACTCTAAGACTTGTAAGTTTTTGAATTTCTTCTCCTTCTTCTCTTATCATTTTCGTGTTCATCATCATCAATAAAGGATCATTTAACGCCCTAAAATGATGACATTTTTTTTAGATCCCACTATTGGATCCCATCATCCCAATATGGGATCAGGTTCTGATCAGATTTCTTGAAAATCACCTTTGATCCCATTTTGGGATCTTTTAATCTCATTCCGGGATCAGGCCCTCACATTGCAGTTTTTAACCAAATTAACACTTGTGACCCGTTTGACTATCAACGCATAACAACTCCGTTCCAACCTGTTTTAATCGTCATAACACATAAAAAAAACTTAAACATCTTTTATCTTAATACACTTTTGACCCTTGGCGTTAATAAGTGGTTATCATAAAGCTAGATTCAAATAAGAGACTTGCATACCACTTGCTAAGTGTCGAATGCTCCTCTAAAACCTTGTCGTCCCATACCTTCTCGATGCATAAGAACCTAACAAACATTAACAACATAATGGGATAAGCAATACGCCTAGTGAGTTAATGGTAAATAAATATCTTAAACTTAAAACACAAAAACAATCATAACGTAACCACAACCTTCCAACCCGAAGGTTGATTTCGTGTTTCGAACTTGATCATCTCGCATCCTAGGCATACGTCTAATCTTAGCACATGACATGTACATAGTTCAAGCTTAAAACATTATCATAGATGTATGTTCAAGATTACACATAACATGGACATCGTCCAAGCTTACACTTAACATGGATATAAATCCAAGCTTACTCTTAACATGGACCCCGTCCAAGCTTACACTTAACATGGATATAAATCCAAGCTTACTCTTAACATGGACCCCGTCCAAGCTTACACTTAACATGGATATAAATCCAAGCTTATCACGTGATATGGACATAGACATAAAGTCTAAGCTTTACACCTTGACATAGACACAAAGTCTAAGCTTTTCGCCTTATAATAGACATGAAGTCTAAGCTTTGCACTTTGACATAGACGAAAAGTCTAAGCTTTACCTAGTGAACTTAATCGTCACCCTCTTGCACGGATGCAATCCGGGAGCATTAAGTCACCCATATCATCCTATCTCGTATTCAAAACAACCACAAGTACACTTCTATAATTAAACTCAAAAACATAGAATAATCATAAACATCTCTTTTACATAACTTATGATCATGGATACCATGATCACCCTTGACCCGCCCATATTACCCCCATTTAACTCACCTTTGCCACTTGTCGATTTGCATCCAAGTTTGCTTCCTTTCCTTGATTAGCACCTAATACACAAAATGCTAATCTTGTCATTTCGCATTAATCATACTTTTCCTTTAATCTTTATAATCATAACTAGATTAATCTTAACTAATTAACCTCATTTCATGCGCAACATAACTTACTAGTCTTTAACCTTCTTAATCTCCTTTTTACCATTAATAACTACTATATTATTTCATTACTCATCATAAACTCCTTATCCATAACATTTCATGTTAAATTACAATTTTCACTTTCATTGAAGCATTTTATCAAACACCTTATGTGCACAAAACCATATTTACCTATTTCATTACACATATAATCATCTTCTTCCCCATGCACAATCTTTTAACTAGTATTATGCATATTCATGTATCATAATACTATAAAACTAATATTTATACATAAAGATAACATAAACCCATCATAATCTACTCTTATACTTTCATTTCATTAACAAAACCCATTTAGACATACACCATAGCACTTAAATCCAAAATTCACTAACTCAACTCATAAAACATCCATTACATCATGATCTAAGCATAAACTAAACATAAACTTCTGTAATTTCAGGTGTACTAGTTTTACCTCAACTTCTTCTTAAGAATTCAAACTTGAAAAACATGAAGAAAAGGATGTTGATGATGATCTTCTTACTTCTTTGTGCTACTAGCATCCTTGATTGTAGACTTACTTGATTGTTATAGGGTTAGATCACTAATTGAAAACCGTAATTTCTCTCATCTCTTTCTCTCCCGTTCTTTCTTTCTTTCTTGGACTTTCTCCCCAAAATGAACTAGAAGCTTCATGACTAGTTTAATACTTATAAACTTTCACTAGTTGGCAACTTAGGTCCCTCCCCACCAAAACATAGTTTAGGTGGTCCTTAACACTAACTAACCATCTCATTTCATACTTTGCATGATTAGTCCTTGCCAATATTTAACTAACAAATTCTTGAATTGTCTATTTTATTTTGCTAGTTAAATACTTAAACATAACGAATCACTAATAAATTCTCATAAAATATTATCTTAAAATTTTGGGATGTTACAACTCTCCCCCCGTTAGGTTGTTCGTGTCCTCACGAACATTCTTTTATATTTCTTGGTGAATTCAAAAACCTTATCAACTACATTTGAACCTTCACCGGCCCTTGCACATACTTCATAACTCGTTGGGACCAATTCCCCTTTTTACCGTATATAGTTTCAAATAATCATAAGTCTTCCTGAATCTATTAAGGCTTTACATCTAATTAGTTATCATTTATACCTTTGTCCTCATAATTTCAAAACTTTGTTCACTAACCTCTTTCAAATTCGTTAACCAAAGTACTTATCTTTTACTTAATCTCCTCTTAATGTTAGTAATTTCTTGTAGAATTTTGTGCACGTTGCTCCATCAATCACACACTAAGTGTTCTTTAGGCATACATTCGTTATTTTCTGTCACCCTATCTCTTAAATTTCATACCTTAAGTACTCTTTCTTCATGTATATTTCATTAGATATTTCAATTTATCCACTTTCTATCTCCTTTCCCGTATTATTAGGCCTCTATATCACAATCTTTACCAATAAAAATCCTCATATCCGAGAACTAGTCCTTAATACAAGACAAATCATTATTTCTTTTCCAGAAAATTTCTCGTTATACCATATTCTCGCATCTTAATTTTCTTCTTTCAAAGTATTAAAACATGTTATCACTCTAAATTCTTCACTAGCTTCTCTTAATTTTCGCCAATTTACATAGATTTTACTTCCTTACATACTTTTCGTGTCGACAACTCATACCATCAACATTGATTATTCGCATCATCATCTTAAATCGTGTTTAGTATTAAATAAATAAAAAGACTTTATCCCCTTTATGCTCGCCATTATTTCCATGTCGTAATATTTCTGTATAATTGTAAAGTACATTTCATAAGTACCTTTCTCTTCTTAATTAAATTACACCCTTCACCAATTTTACACTTGTAAAATTCATCTTTCAAGTCTCTTCATCAAATCACGCATTATATGACTCATGTGCTTAAATATTTAAAATCTTCTATAATCTCTTAGTCTCTATTCACGAATCTATACAAGAGCCCGCATTTGCTCCCCACATATCACTTGTATATAAACTTACATACCTTTGAATCTTCCATAGGTTCTTTCTTGGTAAAATATTTCTACTAAAGTCTATAGAGGTACCATTATTTTAACCTTCATCTATCTCCATAAAGTTAACGATCATATTATCACCATGATCAATCTTCCATTATTATGCTCCCTTCAACCATGTATTTTCACTTAACCCCCCCCCCCCCCCCCCCCCTCCTTCCTTTTTTTCCTCTTAACCACATTAACTAGAAACGGGGAATCTGACATACCTCATGCAAAACCCATTAAATTCTTTTTGCTTATAAAATTCTCCTAATTACTTGAACAAGCCTCAATATTATCTAATATAATTATAGATCAAACGTACGCTATTTTCATTTTCATCATCAATTTCTACATCATATTCTCTGGCTAATGAATAGCGAAACCTGCTCCTTTTTCAATACATAACCAGAACGTGTCACAAGACCCATTGCTACTACGCAAATGTAGCCCTAAATACATATCTCATCATCTTTACGGGTAGGGAACCTTACTCTTTAATTTTTCCCACTCTGTAGTCAAAACTAACTTTACAATTTTAAGTTTGTACCAAACATCTGTGTCTTGTTCTCTGACTAATGACACTCATAACTCCTCTTATCGTCATCCCATATCACTGTTGCTTATAGGTGATAACTTATTATCGATTATTTCTCCTTTCTATTCATAACATGTTCCTTAACATGCTTCTCCACTTCTGATTACGCCTAACATTTTAAATATGGACTCGTATTTACCTTCATTGTGATAATCAACTATTCATATATGTACCCATAAGGTACAATATATGATTTAGAGCTCATTTCAATGCCTATTTTCATGAATTCTCTTCAGACTATTCTCATGCAAATTTTTAGAGACGCCTCCTTCCATTCTCTAAATTCATTACCATAACATAAAAATCTTCTCATCTCTCACATTAGATACCGATAATACACATTCGTATATACACTTTGTCTTTATTTTAAACATCATACACCATGCACATCTTACTACTTAGTCGCAACCAGTTCTTAAGTATCATGATAGTTGGATTGCTCATTCTCATGCAAAATTTTACTCCCCATGCTTAATTAGTTTTCTTAACTGTCTACTAAGTCTTACATCATACTACAATCATTTGATATACCATATCTCTTCCTTTTTAATATAAGAAGAACTACTCTTTTTCAGGCTTTTTACATTCAATCTTGTTCTTCTTACATTTGTGTAATCTTAAAGCTATGAAGATCCAAATATTTATAGGTACTTAGAATCGGTTCAATCTAATCTATCACATCTTTCTCTCCTTCTAGCACCAAAGAGATCTCTTGCTCATGACATTTCTACCTTAAAAGTAAGTAATTTGGTCCTCTTAACATTCTTACATTTGCCTAAGGGAAACTCTTTCTTTTCATTCAGTCCCTTCACTTGAAGGTTCATTGCTATACATTTCAGTTGCAACATACTAACCCAACTCCAAGGGAACAAAATAATCATTTACTCACTATAGTCACAACTATATAGTTTCGTTACGTCTCCAATTAAAGGTTAAGGCCTATACGCATTCATGTAGGAAGTTACACAAAACATGTGCAGGTGTAAAGGAAGGTACCTACCATACATCTGGTGACTCCTTTACCCTTCTTCTATTCTAGATCGGGTTCGGGTCCCAGTTCAACCAGGACTGAGTTCACATTCCCTTCATACTTCCTTTTCATTTCATGACTTCTTAATATTCTAAACGATCAGGGATGCTAAGCTCCATCCCTAAATTTCATTCTTTTCACGCTTCAGTATTACTTGAACCGCTTTCACGCTTTTTTCGTTTCCGTTACATCGTCTTTAGTTATCTTAACTTAAGGGTACATTTATTATACTTTTGACAACTACTTTACATAACCATTTCTATTCATGTGTTTGTTCATCTTAAACTTGCAACTTACATCATCCTATATAGAACTCGTGGTCACGAAAACCCAAGAGTACTCTTAGCATTAGCATAATCATAACCAAAACACAACCTGTCAACCCGCAAGTTTCTTTCTTGTATCGGATCCGGTCATACCACACCATGGACACAACTTACTAGGGATGACCTAAGATTGTGCCTAAGCTAAACACAAATCCATAGACATAAGGTCTAAACTCATCAAGATTAACATGGACGTAAGTTCAGGCTCACTAATATTACCATGGACGCAAGTCCAAGCTCATTAACTCTACCATGGACGCAAGTCCAAGCTCATTAACTTTACCATGGATCCAAGCTTACCATTATCGATATGGACACAAGTCCAAGCTTATCATCATCAAAATGGACGCAAGTCCAAGCTAATCCTCATTGACATGGACACAAGTCCAAACTCATCATCATTAACATGGACACAAGTCCAAGCTTATCATCATTTTCATGGACACAAGTCCAAGCTCATCATCATTGACATGGACACAAGTCCAAGCTCATCAACATTTTCATGGACACAAGTCTAAGCTCATCATCATTGACATGGACACAAGTCCAAGCTCATCATCATTTTCATTTACACAAGTCCAAGCTCATCATCATTGACATGGATACAAGTCCAAGCTCATCATCATTTTCATGGACACAAGTCCAAGCTCATCATCATTGACATGGACACAAGTCCAAGCTCATCATCATTGATATGGATCCAAGCTTAATTACTTAGTGGGTTTGATCATCACCCTCTTGCACGGATGCAATCCGGGTATACCAAACCACTCTCGTACAGCACATCACAAGTGCATAGTTTTCTCGAAAATACTAACAAACTCATGTATAACACACATTCATTCTTCCCATTCCTTTCTCCTAGTTTCTAGCATCATATACAATCCTAAGGAACATGACATAATACTTTAAACATTATCTATCATGCAAGTCATAAACCGCTTATTAAAACTTAGAGTTGGTTTAAACCTAGATAATCCCTATAATGGATTATCCAAGTCCATTAAACCATAGCTCTGATACCAACTTTTAACGCCCTAAAACGATGACATTTTTTTTTTAGATCCCACTATGGGATCAGGTTCTGATCAGATTTCTTGAAAATCACCTTTGATCCCATTCCGGGATCTTTTAATCCCATTCCGGGATCAGGCCCTGACATGGTAGTTTTTAACCAAATTAACACTTGTGACCCGTTTGACTATCAACGCATAACAACTTCGTTCCAACCTATTTTAATCTTCATAACACATAAACAAACTTAAACATCTTTTATCTTAATACACTTTTGACCCTTGGCGTTAATAAGTGGTTATCATAAAGCTAGATTCAAATAAGAGACTTGCATACCACTTGCTAAGTGTCGAATGCTCCTCTAAAACCTTGTTGTCCCATACCTTCTCGATGCATAAGAACCTAACAAACATTAACAACATAAAGGGATAAGCAATACGCTTAGTGAGTTAATGGTAAATAAATATCTTAAACTTAAAACACAAACACAATCATAACGTAACCATAACCTTCCAACCCAAAGGTTGATTTCGTGTTTCGGACTTGATCATCTCGCATCCTAGGCATACATCTAATCTTAGCACATGACATGTACATAGTTCAAGCTTAAAACATTATCATAGATGTGTGTTGAAGATTACACATAACATGGACATCGTCCAAGCTTACACTTAACATGGATATAAATCCAAGCTTACTCTTAACATGGACCCCGTCCAAGCTTACACTTAACATGGATATAAATCCAAGCTTACTCTTAACATGGACCCCGTCCAAGCTTACACTTAACATGGATATAAATCCAAGCTTATCACATGATATGGACATAGACATAAAGTCTAAGCTTTACACCTTGACATAGACACAAAGTCTAAGCTTTTCGCCTTATAATAGACATGAAGTCTAAGCTTTGCACTTTGACATAGACGAAAAGTCTAAGCTTTACCTAGTGAACTTAATCGTCACCCTCTTGCATGGATGCAATCCGGGAGCATTAAGTCACCCATATCATCCTATCTCTTATTCAAAACAACCACAAGTACACTTCTATAATTAAACTCAAAAACATAGAATAATCATAAACATCTCTTTTACATAACTTATGATCATGGATTCCATGATCACCCTTGACCCGCCCACATTACCCCCATTTAACTCACCTTTGCCACTTGTCGATTTGCATCTAAGTTTGCTTCCTTTCCTTGATTAGCACCTAATACACAAAATGCTAATCTTGTCATTTCGCATTAATCATACTTTTCCTTTAATCTTTATAATCATAACTAGATTAATCTTAACTAATTAACCTCATTTCATGCGCAACATAACTTACTAGTCTTTAACCTTCTTAATCTCCTTTTTACCATTAATATCTACTATATTATTTCATTACTCATCATAAACTCCTTATCCATAACATTTCTTGTTAAATTACAATTTTCACTTTCATTGAAGCATTTTATCAAACACCTTATGTGCACAAAACCATATTTACCTATTTCATTACACATATAATCATCTTCTTCCCCATGCACAATCTTTTAACTAGTATTATGCATATTCATGTATCATAATACTATAAAACTAATATTTATACATAAACATAACATAAACCCATCATAATCTACTCTTATACTTTCATTTCATTAACAAAACCCATTTAGACATACACCATAGCACTTAAATCCGAAATTCACTAACTCAACTCATAAAACATCCATTACATCATGATCTAAGCATAAACTAAACATAAACTTCAATAATTTCAAGTGTACTAGTTTTACCTCAACTTCTTCTTAAGAATTCAAACTTGAAAAACATGAAGAAAAGGATATTGATGATGATCTTCTTACTTCTTTGTGCTTCTAGAATCCTTGATTGTAGACTTACTTGATTGTTATAGGGTTAGATCACTAATTGAAAACCCTAATTTCTCTCATCTCTTTCTCTCCCGTTCTTTCTTTCTTTTTTGGACTTTCTACCCAAAATGAACTAGAAGCTTCATGACTAGTTTAATACTTATAAACTTTCACTAGTTGGCAACTTAGGTCCCTCCCCATCAAAACATAGTTTAGGTGGTCCTTAACACTAACTAACCATCTCATTTCATACTTTGCATGATTAGTCCTTGCCAATATTTAACTAACAAATTCTTGAATTGTTTATTTTATTTTGCTAGTTAAATACTTAAACATAACGAATCACTAATAAATTCTCATAAAATATTATCTTAAAATTTTGGGATGTTACAGATCAAGCTTTTTAGCTTTGATCTTGATTACATCTTGTAGATTCAAACTTGGATTTGAATCCTTCAAGAACATGGAAGATTCAAGCTTTCTAGCTTTGAATCTTCACCTACTTTGTAGATCTATATCTTTTAACTTTAATCTTGTTATTTTGTTATAAAGATTCAAACTTGTGTTTGTAATCTTCATGTAACTTAAAGATCCAAGCTTTATGCTTCAAGATCTTCAAGAACAACCAAGATGCAAGCTTTCTAGCTTGAATCTTCATATCTTTTGTTGGATCTAAGTTTCCTAACTTATGATCTCATTATTTTGTTATAAAGATCAAAACTTGTGTTTATGGTCTTCATGTAACTTAAAGATCTAAGCTTTATGCTTCAAGGTCTTCAAGAACACTAAAGGTTCAAGCTTTCTAGCTTTGTGACCTTATAACTTGTATGAAAAGGATCCAAGCTCTCTAGCTTAGGGTTCCATCACTTTATTTGACTTAGATTATGTTCATACTTGCTTGATTGAAGTAAAGTTTGTAGCTTTAGTAGAAAATGTAACTTGTAATTTTGTTAAGACTAAGGATATGATGTAACCTTGGTTCATCATCCATCTAAGACTCTTAAATGAGTTGTGTTCTTACTTGGTCTTAACATATTGTGTGTTGATGGTAGAATCTTGGTCAAAGTGATGCTAACCCATCAACGAGTTGTACATTTGAAGCTACAAGCATCAAGGATGAGAACCGTGATGAGCATCAAGCACTAAGAACCCCACTGGAGCACATTGCTTACTATTTTCGGGGTCTGATCTGATCACCTGGGCTACTGAAAAGTTAATTTTCAGGTAGTTCGGTTCGAGTAGATGATTTTCCGTTTAGACCTCGTCTTAATCCGAGTTACGGTTTAGGATTTATGGCCTTCCGAAAGTCACTACACCCTATTAACGTTGTGCTGAAATTTCTGACCTACTCGCACTTAAACCATCACCACGGTCAAACCAAGACGATTTTGGTTCTGGAAATTGGTCAGCAACTAGAGGACTCCCATATGGAGCCATGGCCACTGATTACGCGTCTTTTCGATTTACATAGAGGCCGTAGCAGCTGATCAAAATCAGCCTATTGTTTCGACCTCTATACTTGTTAAACTTACTTAACTTTTACAATGATGAATGATGATGATGATGACACTTAAACTTATTTTATGCACTTTTAGAACTTATGAGGATAACATACTGACCTAGTAACCTTTGACTTAGGTTGACGACCTTTCGGACCGACTTACTACTTGCATACTTTTATTATCGACTTTACCGCTCTTATCACTGTGAGTTATAGCATCCCTTTTTACTTTAACTATTTTGGGACTGAGAATACATGCGCTTTTTACGTTTTACATACTAGGCACGAGTACCTAAACTTTATATATGTGTGGGTTATACAACGGCATAAACTTTCCCCTTAGCTCGGTAACGTTTAGTCATTGGTCTTTGAACCGGTGAACGCGAATCTTAGATATGGATCCATAGGGTTTGACATCCCCACTCGGGCTAGTCGCGCTAGCATTTAACGGGTGTTTAATACTTTGTAAACATACGCACTCGCCAAGTGTACTTTTAGGGGGTTATAAACGTTAAGTTAGTTACCAAGTGCCCACGGTTAAACATATACTTTTCATACTGTTTTGAAACACTGAAATCTCGTGGCCTACCTTACATTACTCTTACAACTTAAACTATAGCTCACCAACATTATTGTTGTTTTCTCAGGTGTTTAGAGGTTTGTCGCCTCCGCTGTTTAGACTTACTGTCTTGGTGTTTAGACTTGCTGTTAAGGACCTGCTGTGCTAGAATTCCGCTGCATTACTTAGAGATGTCTCAATCATGGAACTTTTCTTTTGCATTCGTAGTTTATGTTATTTTCTAATAATAACTTTGTAACGACCTTTGTGTCACGTTATCTTTTGTAAACGCTATCTTTTTATGAATGCAAAACTGGTTTTAAACAGCATATAGTGTTTGACCTTGTAATGATCCTGTTGTTGATGATCCATACACGATGGTTTTGTACGGGGCGTCACAAGTTAAGTACCCTACGTACTTAAAGGCACGTTTTCACATATAAAGGAAAGTAATCCACATGTAATAAGATCCTAGAGTATAATATTGCTCAGTACGCACAAATACGCAGTTTCGTGAAAGAACAAAGCACAAAAGCAAGTCGAAAAAGTCGTGTCGTTACACCAACGCATAGGGTTACCAATTTTGATGAAGATGCAAATAATGAAGCTTTGTGCAAAAATTTAAATTTTGTTGAAGAACACAGATTGGTTGCTGCGATAAGAGAAGTAAAGAATAAGCAACAAACTGTGAAATATTAAAATAAAAAGGTGCGTGCCTTAGCCTTTGATGTTGGCGAGTGGGTTTTGAGAAATAATGAAGCAAGTCGCGCAGAAAATGTTAAATTGGGACCCAACTGGAAAGGTCCTTACCAAAAAACAACAATAAACGCGGTTGGTTCTTATAAGCTCGTAGACGTCGAAGGATGAAATATCCCTAATGCGTGGCATGCTACGTTGTTAAAGCGATACTACATGTAATCCTTGATTGTGTAATTACGTTTGCGTGAAAGTTCAAAAAGAAATATTGTCATTAGGTATTGAGAAATATATTCATAGTTTTTTGCAAATGAATAACAGATATTGTGTGTGCGTTAGCTTTATAAATCTATTGATGATTGGTTAAAGTCCATGAACATGAGTAATCACGCAGTAATTATTTAAGCGGTGGAAAAGCCCGCTTCAATGAATCACAAAATATTATAAGTGTTAGCGAAATAATGAAACGCATATTATTTTCCTAAGTTTTTGAGTTAGCACAACTTAGATGCTTCGCAATGAAACACTTGGCATATTATAAACGCATTTTTTTCCTAAGGATCTGCTTGTTGGACTTAGAAGATTCATAATGTATATAATTGTACAGAAAAAGATTGTTTCACAACAGTAGGTATTTGTTATGTGCACAACAATGAATATCGAAATAGCAAATGACAAGTCTAGAAATTATGAATATGAAAAGAAACAAAGCGCTATATAAATATAAACAACTGCAATTAATATTTAAAGGAACTTTATTAATATAATCGCAGAGATAGCCGCGAAACTGAGTACATAACACATGCGCTTAAAATTGCGCCTATTAAATCATCCCTATTCTTCGCTATCTAAGTCGAGGTTAATAATGTCCTCGACAGTTGCATCGTTATTTTTGCTTATAGCAATAAGTTTGAGGATGGAAATTTCGCTTATCTCCGCCTTCGCATGCTCAAACACTTCTTGCGCCTCTTCTGGAGGGCATACGAGATCCGTTAATTCTTGCGGTAGTAGATCTGGTATATCATAGATTTGAAGAAAGTTGAGACAAAAAGTTCACCCTTTCGCGTTGCTAAAGTGCAGCAACGTACGTCTCAAAGCGTTGAGAGACAGGGTGAGAATTCTTGACTTTATGCCCAAAAAGGGCAAATGCTAGCGAAGTTTTGAAAAATTTAACTCGGAGTTAACTTGGCGGATAGGGCTTCATCGCATTTAGAAGAGAGTTTCACAAGCTCTTCTTTCATGGCCTCGTTAGCCGCTTTCAAATTCTTTTCTTCAATTGATTTGATAGACAATTGCTTCTTCAAGTTTTACACAACTTCATTGGTAGCTTGAAGATCTACGAAAAGGGAGGAACACTGTCTCTCACTTTGAATCAATTTAGAATGCTCAGTTTCAAATTTGAGCTTCTCATTCTTTAGCACGTCATTAAATTGCTCTTGGCGAGCAATCATGTCAAAGGCATAATGGAAATCCATATAAAAATTTTGCACAAAACAGTTATGTGCGTCTGCGAAGGATAGCTTGGAAAATTCATGGCGAAGGTAATCTGGTATCGCCAGTTTCATCTGTTGGTGCTGCTCCATTGCGGCAGATGATGAAGCGCATACATACCCAGGAAAACTGTCGATTTTCACTGAGCTAATCACGCTTGGAGGAGTACGAAATATATCCTCATACTTCGCGATTGACAGTTGGCTTTGTTCTGCAGGACTGTCAGTTTTATCTGCTGCAAAAAGTGCAAGAAAAGATTAAGTAACATTATCAAGCATTTTAATATGATAAATCAATAAGAGCGAGTGCACTTACTGATCTTTGGCTCGGAGCTATAACCTGAAATCATCGGGGTTTCAACAAAATCTTTCACACTTTGCCTGGTCCTTTTCTTTTGAAATGGAACAGGCGAAGTAAGCTTGCGCTTATTTCTTTCTATTTCCTCCAAAGCTTCTGGTATGGCATCCTTCTTGACCGGAGGCTTGGGAATTTTAGATTCTGGGCCTTTTAATCGATTGGCTATGAAGTTTTTGGGATTCTCCTTCTGGTCAATTTCTTGAATTTTCATTTTCGAGGTTGGGAGTATTTGGCAGTTGCAAATAGATAGTTAATTTATTATGCAAGAAAAGAATCAA
This sequence comes from Rutidosis leptorrhynchoides, assembly GCF_046630445.1. Classification (NCBI taxonomy): domain Eukaryota; kingdom Viridiplantae; phylum Streptophyta; class Magnoliopsida; order Asterales; family Asteraceae; genus Rutidosis; species Rutidosis leptorrhynchoides. Next base: position 244,450,801 of record NC_092341.1, read on the forward strand.
GGATGGCAGTGTGAATTTTTCTCAAATTATGGTATGCCGATATATATAGGTAAATTCTAGACCGCTAACGGTAGAATTTAACGGCTATAACATGCAGGGCAATAATTCGGGAACGCTAAATATAGTCATTATTCTACTTTGGTGTGTCCACTAAGTCTAACAGTAACATATTCGTTGCGCTAATCATCATTTCAGATTAAGGGAAAAGCATCTTTAATTACCTTTTTTAAAGTTTATTATGTTATATTTTTTCCAAAAATATAACACAATAAACTGGGGGACTTGATCATATACATAGGCATGTATATGTATATTTTAAATGCAAAGGCAAGACTAAGGCAAGTGCAATCAAGGTTACATGTATTAATAAAAACTGCGCAAATCATATTCTTACATTGCGGAAGCCCGCACAATTACTGCGGTCCAATAAAGTGTGCGCAGACATTCCTTCCGCGAAGATTCCAAATTTATAAATAGAGAGTTTAGCCTCTCATTTTAGGTTGTTGATTTTAGATGTTTTGCTCTAGTCTTTGTGAATTACTCGTGACTTTGCCGGAGAATCATCACAATTTTGGTTAAGGTAAACCCATCAAGGCCGGAACATGGTGATTGATCACTCGATGTTAGTGAAAGATGATCATAAGGTCTCATAAACATTATCAACATCCCATTCCACCCCTCATTGCACTCTATCCTTGATTGGTTCAATCTAGGATTGATTAAGATGTTAGATCATTTCAATTTTCTCTTATTTTGATTATTTATTAGCAATCTGATTATTACGTTTGTGATAACATGCTTAATTATTTCAGTTTCGTATATATATTTACTTACAATCTTAAACAGATTCAACGTCTATTCCCAGGGTACACAGGTCTGAAGCAGCATGCTGTCGAACTTGAACATTTGTCTGAAAGGTAACCGGAACGGTGAGACCTTGTTTCGGCTGAGAGAAAACTCAAATCATATAAGAATTCTTATACGATTTTTGGTGTGTTTTTCTTCAACCCTAAAGACTCATATTTATAGTTGGAACAATAACATTAAGTTTGATCCCACTTCTTATGTGGGACAAATTCCAACCTTAAAATCCTTTTAAATTTTGCACCAACCAAGCGACTTTGAGATTCGATATCTCATTCACCACTAATCTGTTTTGGACACACTTTAGCTCGTTTTAAAGCCTTCATTAGAGGCAACAAAAACCACTAACGAGTCATTAATATATCACTCTATCATATATTAAATTATGTCTAAATATTAGTGAAAACACATTTTTCAACACTATTTTTCCAACAAAAAATACATCAAAGATTTATATATCGTTGAAAATTGCATCATTGTTTCTTAATCTTTAACTAAAACTCCCTCGTATGCATCTTACATGATGCATACTAACGATGAAAAAATAACGTATGTTACATTCAGAGGCAACGATGCAACATTTTCAAACATAAGGGTTATTCACGACAAAAAAATACTTTAGGTTCATGTATTAAACTTTAAGCAAAAACGAACGACTGGTAGCCATAATTTTTCCTTCAACTTTTGATTTATCTAAATCTCTTTAGCATAGGAAAAATATGATTTTGTTCAATTTGTAGACTATGTCGCAATATAACGCCAAAAAAATTATTTCCCTTCAAAATGAAAAATAGCATGCTAAATTTTCAACGGTGACATTATCACTGCATAAGATAAAAAAAAGATAATATAATGTTTCTTTCCTTTTTATTATCTGACTCTTAAATTTTTTAAAATGTGACATTTATAGCGGTGATATATCCGCGCTATACATATAGATTATATTTATATTTAAATTTTATATAAATTACTACTAAACTAATTAAACAATATGGTAAGATTTATGTCACAAAGTTTTGTCCCTTAATGTGGCGATTGAATGTTCATTTTAAATGTTATTCATTTCATACCTATGATATATGTCAGGATTTGATAGCAGAATATTCAAACTAACAATATCCTCGTTAGCAAAAACCTAATTCACACAAGACTCGTGTAACTGAATTACACCCACATAAACAAACGAATAAAGCAAAACGATAAACGACACAAGGATTTTACGTGATTATATTTCAACTCCATTGGCTTGTAGAATGGTTTAGTCCACTGGCACAAAGGAGATTTTCTTTACTAATTTTCGGGCACAAATTACATGAGCCTAGGGTTACATTATATAGAGGTAAACAAACAAGAAAAGTAAATCTGGCGACATGTTGTCCAAGCACCATGTATTGTTTGGCGACCCTTAGTCACGTTTGGCGACATCCTCCGCATCTGAAATCCTCAAATGCTCGAAGCTATTTCTCGCGTCTTGACCAACTAGATCACATCTAGTGTCATACCTTCGCGTTTGGCGAGTGTCCTTGAGCGCTTTTCTTTTTTCATTTCTTCAAACTCTACAAACCTCAATAGTCTCCCACTTGGAGACTTTGAACAAACCCTACATGGATCTTCAATCGAAAATCAACCACAACTCTCAATCATGTATATGCTCCAAGAGCAACCCCAGATTAGCCATCTAGCAACTTCTTTTGATACCGCCTAACGAAACACCTTAATCATGCCACACTTCCACATCGCTATGATATAAGGGAAAGAAGTATTTCGACACAAAAAACACCGTTGAGTGATAATCCAATTGAAATGACCCAAACCCGTTTATAAAAAACTGGCACATTTTTTTAAACAAGGCATCAAGTGCGGCGCACCAAGTGATGATTGTGGCGCACCATAAAGTTAGTTTTTGACACCTCAAAGTCAGTAGCTATTTCCTTGTTATGGTGCGGAAATTCTTTTCAGGTGCGGCCTACCACTTATTGAAACTTCAGTTTCAGCCTCCAAAAACTGCTTTTGACCCATTTTTAATTACACATTCAATCACCAATATGCACATTTTAATTAGCACCTATTTGAATGTCGTATCACTTCAAAATACACCATCGTTAGATCAACCACAACCTTGGGCATTACACGGCCCATTACAAGTTCAAGATGAAAAATTTGACCCAAATAAGTTAATACAAAATAAGGGTCCAAGCATGGTGTTTAGGGATTCACTACCCAAACCTAAGTATTAAGCCAAAAGAATCTTCTAGCATACATTCCACGGTAGTCAACTAATTCCCGAGCTTACCCTTGCCTATATCCGCGTATGTATCTTTAAAAATGAACAACAACGAGGGGTAAGCAACGTTTAGTGAATGCAACGATTATTTACATGCATATACACAAGTTAACTACCGTATACAACAAACCAAGCAAGTGATCATGTAAGCAACAAGCAATGACAATGAGCCATTATCACCTAGCATTCATACACATTACATACAATAAAAATGCAACGTGACTCTTATGGTTAACCATAATCTCCATGGGAACGGTCGACGAACGACACTATAGTGAATCCTACAGACTATCCCAAAAACTATATCTCTGGGGCGGTCATCAACACATGATGTTAAGTGGACTGCCAATCGGCCACAACCACCATCCTCATTCCTTGTCGACGAACGACATATAGTGAATCCGACGAATGGTCCAGACACTATACCACCATGTGGTCCCGACGAACAACGTTATGTGAATCTGATGACGTTATGTGAAACAACCACCATCCTCTTTGTTTGTTGGCGAAAAATATTGTGAATCCGATGAACGGTCTAGAATTATACCACCGTGTTGTCTCGACGAACGATGTTATGTGAATCCAACGAACGGTCTATTCACTTTACAACACCCACACCTGACCCATGTATATCCATGCATATAATAATTACACTCACCTTGAACACTTGATGAATGCAATTTCCCGCAATCCGTAACCGTCAATGCAAACTACCTAACACAATCAATTCAACTTAAACAAGAAGTACAAGTTGGACTTCTAACCAACTCATAACACACCCAAGTGAAAAATTGACCCATCTTGCACTTAACAACCCTAACCCATGTCAAAACCACCCATAATTACTATTGGCTAGTTGTTATGTCTAGATTCACTAATTTAAACACTAGTCTAAGTATTTATATACCTATTTCCCAAAACAACTCTTAAAACACAATTTTGACCCATTTCAAGGTCAACACTCAAATTTAAGTTAGTAACAAGTTCAAATCAATAAATAATTACTATTACACAAGTGTTCTAGTGATTATGCCTAAACTCAAGACTCACAATAGTCAAATCCGTCAACCACCCAAAAACCCACAATTTAGGGTTCAAAACTCAACTACTAACTACAACAAACCCAAATTCAAACATAAATGGGTTTATCATTAATAACTAGTTCAAATCCTAGCAAAATTTCAAATTAGACAAGGAATTCGGGTTTGAACATTACCTCAAACACCAAAATGCAGCCTAGTAGTAGAACAACAAAGATGAGCTCCTAATTTAGGCTACAAAATCTTCCTTAATGAAGCCTTTTCTCTCTAGAAACCTCTTTCTCGTGACATGCATATTTGCACATAAATCCCCCAATTTACGATATTTACAAAACAGACACAAACACAATTTCAGACATAGGTGCGGTGCACCATAAGGTAGTGTGGTGCACCTGGCTGCTAAAAATTCTGGTTCTTATAACTCTCCCCCACTTGAACCTGATCGCGCCCTCGAGATCCAAGCTTCGTAACAAACGTAAAGGTACTCCTTCACAAAATCCTAGGGTTCCCACGAAAATTCCAAACCCTTTCGATACTGCCATTGCACCTTATAGGTTCTCACTTCTTTGTTACACATCACTTTCACCTTTTCATCAAGAATCACCATCGGTTCTTCAACATACTCTAATTTGTTACTTAGAGTAATTTCTTCTAGTAGCACCCACATCGAGTCATCCATAAGATACTTACGGAGATGAGAAACATGAAATGTGTTATGGATCCCCGCAAGCTCTTCGGGTAACTCAAGTCTATAAGCAATCTCTCTAAAATGAGCTAAATTTTTAAATGATCCAATAAACCAAGGAGCAAGTTTTCCTCGTTTTCAGAATCGAATTACACCCTTCCATGGTGAAACCTGAGATCACCATATCACCTTCTTGAAATTTGATTGGTCATCTATGCTTATCTGCATAAGATTTTTGCCTATCGTGTGCATCCTTAAGGCGAGCATGGATCATTTCAATCTTCAGATTTGTCTCTAAAACCACATCGGTACTCTTGACCTCTCTTTGCCCTACCTCACCCCAATAAATAGGTGTTGGACACTATCTTCCATAAAGCATATAGTATGGTGGCATCTCGATACTAGTATGAAAGCTATTGTTGTTCGAGAACTCCACTTAGGGTCAATGCTCATCCCAATTACCACCAAAGTCGATTACCCAAGTCGGAGGCATATCCTCTAAGGTTTGAATGGTATGCTCTCTTTGACCATCCATTTGACGATGATAAGTGGTGATCAATTTCATCTGAGTACCTATATCCTCTTGAAACTTAGCCCAAAATCGAGAGATAAAACGTGTGTCTCTATCTGAAATAATCGACATTGGAACCTTATGTATCAATATTACATCCTTAATAAAAAAAATCTTGAAAATTTCTCTGACTAAATTGTCTCTCGAATAGGAAGAAACATTGCACTTTTTATTAACCTATCAACGATTACCCAAATTGTGTCGAATTGGGTTCTCGCCATTTTCGGAAACTTTGTGATAAAATCCATGGTAAGATGCTCCAATTTTCACTTCAGGATTTCCAACGGTTACAACATACAATATGGCTTTTGGTCCTCGGCTTTAACTTGAAAACAAGTGACACATTGTTGAACATACTTAACAGTGTCACACTTCACAGCGGGCCACCAATACTCTTCTTTCAAGTCAAGATACATCTTTGTCACACCCGGGTAGATGGAATACTTTTACTTATGCGCTTCGTAAAGTAGTACTTGTCAGAATCTACCCGTTTTCGGTACCCACACTATTCCTTTAAAGGACAACATTCCACGCGATCCTATTTCAGTAGACTCCATTTGTCCATTAATCGTAGTTCATGTTTATAATTTACAAAAGCTTTGTACCAAGTTTCTTGAGAAAATAATTTGTAATGATCATATGTAATGATTCTATTCGTATTCATGAGTATTGATTCTTTTGGCTTAACAATCCGCAACCACATTTTCCTTACGTGGATGGTAAAGTATTTCACAATCGTAATCATTCAAAAGAATAAACGAGTATATCATCAATGAACACAATTACCGACTTATCCAACATAGGTTTACATACCTGATTCATAAGGTTCATGAATTTCGCAGGTGCATTTGTAAGACCAAAAGGCATCACGACTAATTTGATATGCCCATATCGAGTTCGGGATGCCGTCTTTTCAATATATTCTTCACAGATTCGCATTTTGTGGTAACCAGATCATAAATCAATCTTAGAAAAGTAACACGCTCCTTGGATTTGATCAAATAAATCATCAACCAGAGGTATTGGATAATGATTCTTGATTGTCACTTTATTCAATTCACAGTAATCAATACACATTCGCATACTATCGTCATTTTTCACAAACAAGACCGGAGCACCCCAAGGTGAGCTACTCGGTCGGATGAAACACTTTTCTACCAATTCTTAGGTTTGATTCAACAATTCCTGCATTTTGGTCAGTGTTAGATGGTAAGGCGTCTTAGAAATGGGGGTAGCCCCTAAATCAAATCAATGCGGAACTCCACTTATCTTTCTGGCGGAACAACCGACAATTCATCCGGACACACGTCTTCAAAATCACACACCACCTGAATACTTCTAATGGACGGTGTTTCCTCTTGAGTATCAACAACGTGTTCTAAGAAAGCCACACATCCACTATTATGGAGTCGACGTGCCCAAGCTTAAGTATAGATAGGCACGAGTCTTCTCTGAGCTTCACCATGAATAACTATATATCACTTCCCCACTTTGAGCCTTTACCTTCACAATTTTATCATGACATAGGATATCGACTTCATGATGACTGAGCCAATCATGCCGATGAAAATATCAAATTCACACAAAGCTATGGGTATCAAATCAATCTTCAAACTTTCTGAACCAAATTTAATTTCACAATTTTTGTACACACTAACCACTAGCATATTTTTGCCATCAGCTATTTCAACTTCTAATGGAGACTCTAACTTATCTAATGGCTTTATCAGCATACTTCAAAGAAACGAAAGACATATTAGCACCAGAATCAAAAACTACTCTTGCAGGCTTAGAGTTAACCAGAAAAATAAATGAAACAACATTAGAGGGCTTCTTCTCCTCCTCACTAGTCAACAAAAAATTACGAGCCCTTGCAGCCCCAGCCGCTCTTTCCAATCTCTTTTCATGTTCTAACTTCTTTTCTTCAAATGTTAAATCGGGGCAATTTGCCCTTCAGTGCCCCTCTTTATTGCATTTGAAACACGTAATAAGTTCTGAAGGTGGGTTTGTACAACCTCGGGACAAATGAACCTGTTACCCGCAATAACATCTTGAAGAATTTATACTCGATCTTCCAATCTTCACGCTACTAACACTTTTGACTACGCTCTTAGTTTTCTTACTAGGAGAACTCGTAGCTTCAAACTTCCTTTTGCTAGAATCTTAATCCACTTTCTTTGTTGATTTAAACTGAAATCCCTATGCTACCTCAAATAATTTAGCGAAAGAATTCACATGACCAAGACAAGTTCATTCACGCAAGTTCTCGTTCAAAGCTCAGTGAAATTTCTCCATTAACAATTGATCGTTCCCAGCATATTCGTGGAAAAATTGAGCCTTTGCCAAGAAATGAGATTTGAAAGTGTTTAGATCCATTGACCCTTGCTGCATATTGTGCAACTCGTTTCTCAACCTTGTAAGATCCGTTTGAGTTCGAAATTCATTGAAGAATACCGTTTTAGTAAGTTGATACATTGCTCTTCTCCAAAAACCAAGATTCTCTCATCCCACGACCCCTTAGCATCACTTTTAAACATGCTCGTACCAAACCTTGTCCCCTTTTCAAGTAGACATTCACTCGTTCGAAAGGACCCTTCAATTTCTTATATCCACCTTGTGCTCTTAAGTGAATCTAGGTCCCCATCATAGGATAGAGGTTTAGTAATCATAAAGTTCTTATAATTGAACTCTTTTCTATTAGAATTATCTTCAATACTAGGGCAGATATTACCAGAGCAGATACACACCGCGACCCTATCTCGCTCAATACTTGTTGTAATTCACTTATTTGACACGATGCACAAGCGTAGTAGTGCTGGCCAAACACTGTTACACTCGCATATTGTATCAAACTTGTTGATAAAACAAATATTTTGCTCCATAATGCACATACAAAATTCTAGTTAGTCTACCTATTCACTAAAGCACTAACCATTCCTGGTCCGACCCTCATTCCTACAAGATAATTTAGTATAAGTCTAGGCACCTATCTCAAAGTCACCTAGATCCCTTAGACCATGCTCTGATACCACTTGAAATGACCCAAACTAGTTTATTAAAAACCTACACATTTGTTTTTTTAACAAGGTGATATGGCCAAAAATGGACGGTTTTATTTGTACGGTGTCGTTAGGTCGCAACACGTCAGAATCAGCTACCAAGAGGGGGTGTACTATTTTAAATTTATATTTAGCGGGGCCTAAATCATACTACTCCTTATTATGAGTAAGGAAAGTATGACCTAGAGTCGTATTTTTAAGATATCAGTAGAATCGAACCTATATTTAAAACTTAAGATAGTTACGAAGGAGTAGCGGTTACCTAATTTTTGGGTTTTCCTAAATGCCCCTATCGTAAGACAAGTCACTGGGTAATGCAATAGGCTTAAAGATTCTGAATAGACAGCAACGTCCCTTACCCCTGACGCCCGTGCAGTCTGACTACATGCATACACGTTCAGACGGCTCATCCAATTGAGCGACTCGGTTGGGTGACGTATTAACATTCCACAAAGGACTAAACTTTCTTAAGCATAATAGAGTATAGGGTTTACCATATTCGAGAGACGTGATGTGTTTCAATGCTTTCGTTAATGATTGGTTTTAAAAGATAGTTAGGCCCTTAAAAAGAGTTCAACCATAAAGAACACCATGGCCAAGTCAGGTTGACTTCCATGAACATGTTCGGTAACCCTAACGGTATAAACCTTTATGTGTTTAAACAAACAGTTCCTTAATTAACTAAGAATCCCTCAAGGGGGTGCAATGCTCGAGACCACGTTATGGTGCAGTGTACTGATCAACACTGACTGTGTTTCATGGCCTTACTTAGCAGAGGTACAGCTTACAACAACCGTTGTGCTTCAGCATGCACGTACGAAGTTTATATGCTTGGTGACTACACTAGCATGGTCTGGGACCTACAATGTACCAAGGGTCTAGTCAGATATTTCACTATGAAAGAGTCCTCAGTCAGAATCCAAAGCTTTATAGACTTACTACAATCGGTGTGCCTCAGTCGATCTTACGTTGTATCCGATAGACTTCTCTTACTAAGGGGTGACACAGATAGTGTACTCTGAATCAGGGTTCGTGACTTCCCAATAACAGAGCCAATAACTACGTTCTATTAGTTGGAAAAGCGATTGAGTTTAAAGCATAATCGAAAAGCATTTTAACAACATACACAAACCATAACATTATTTCGGCATTATAACTGGTTACATCATAGCATACACTAAATATAACTACTCGCTAATCATGTTAACAACATCACAGAACATAATGATAGAAGGCATTATATAAAGATAAAGGATAGAAGTTCCAGTAGATTAAACGAGTTCCGAATACAAAAGTGACAACTTCAAACTCCAGACCGCTCCTAATACAATCTTCGGCGTTCTTCTCCGAGTACTAGGTTTTCCGCACGGAGTCGAAGACCTTGAAAGTATGACTAATATTGTACAATAGGGTGAAAGAAGTGAATTGAAGTGTGTGTTGGAATGAATGACAAAGACCCTTTAATACGCTTGAATTTTTGCCTGCAAATGGCTGGCAAGCCGTTTGCATGGACCGTTTGCCAGGCCAGCCCGTTTGCAGGGGCTGTTTAACTTGGGCGTTTGGCAGGCCATTTGCAAGGCAGGCAAGCCGTTTGGCAAGCCGTTTGGCAAGCCATTTGGCAGGCCATTTGGCAGGCCGTTTGGCTTGCTGATTCGCTGGATTGTAACTTGATTTCTTGTCTTCCACCGTTTTTGCTCTAGAATCTTCGTTTTAGCTCCGATTCTCTTGTTTCTTTTTGCACCGTCTTCATAATTACTTGCTTTTCAATTCTAACCGACGAAGTGGGTATTTTACTGATAAATTTCGAATCTTTATCGGGATGAAAACGTCACTTTTTAGCCGATATCAAATATCCCACACTTAGACTTTGCTTGTCCTCATGCAAACTCTCATTTTACCTTAAGAAATCTTTTTGGAGTTTCTTTTCTAATAGCCTAAGTGGTTTGCTTTTTATTATAAGAGCGAAAATTAAGATGAGTCATCTATGTTAGGATTGAAACTATCTCTGCAAGCATGCGAGGAGGTTACATGACTTAGGCTAGCTTTCACAGGTCACTCAAATCACATAAGTGTTTAAGGTTCCCTATAGATCTAAGAAATGATTTCACTCATAGCCAGTCATGCTGTACCCATCGTGATAGGCTTGATAAAGACTCAAATCCTTGCTACTAATGTGAGAACGGTAGTAACCATAGCTTCTAGGTCATTTGTCAATGGTGGAAAGGAATTTTATAGTGAAGTTGTTTTTGAGGGGTGAGAAAGAAAAGGGTAATTTAGTCTTTATGCAGACTTTTATTCGGATAGATAGGAGTGCTGAAATTTTTGAGAAGCACTTTTGAACTTTTCTTCATTTGATAATTATTTTCGGTCAAGTTCTTCTTCGGCGTTTCTCTTTATAAGTTCTGCTCCTTTTTTCAGAACTTTGAATTTTTCTTTTTTTTTAGAGATTTCATTTTGAGAAACTTTTTGCCGGTAAACTTTTTTAAGACCTTTGCTATAATACTTGAGGGGTTTATAACATTGGGTTTTGGGAAGGAATCTCATTTTCTGGATTTTTCGAGTGATAGTAAAGATGATGTAAATGTGGTGGTGAAGTAGAAGTAGTGAAGGTGCGAAAGGCTTATTTTTGACAAATGGCTAGCTTTTCTAATTATAACAGAATCACATTTCGCTGCTTTGGAAATGTAGCTCTAAAGCAAGTTCTGATTCTGAGCACATACATCGGCACTCTCAGCGGAAAACAGTGAAAGCATTAAAGATGAATGATGGTCTTCTTTGGGTGCCTCACCATAATCAATTTAGGTCGATAATACCTTAGTCATGCAATGCTCTATTAGAGATTTGATTCAACCTAAAAAGATTTCTACCTTACTTAAGGCTTACTTTTATTTACAAACGTTTTAGGTTTTCAAAAATACTTTTTCGGAAAGGCTTTCTCTTGTTAAAAATTTTGAAATTTGGCTTAAGAACTTGGAATCTTCGTAATGGGTTATTTTAATACAGCATAAAAAGATTATACCAACATCCTACACTTAGACGGACATTATCCTCAATGTTCCTAGTGTATCCCACACTTAGGAGTTTTAGTTGAAGATTTGGGAGTATTTGTCTAGTGTGTAATGAGGTTGGGATCCCACACTTAGTGATAAGCTAGGATGTAGCATAATTTAAAGTTTGAGTCTTGGTGGGTAAATCCTGAGAAAGTGTCGGACCAAAAGTGGTAGTAGATCTGGTACTTCTCTTGAAGATCTTCTGAAAGATAGGTAGTGTGCAGTTTCGGCTCGTGATAAGTATTGAAGTCCAATGAGAATACTATCCACGGCTCTGCTGGTTGACCCATGAATGTCAATCATAGAGGCAGTGTTGGTGGTGATTATTTCTCTGTTGGGATGCTCATTTCGGAGGTCTTCAAATAATGTCAGAAACTGTATCTTTAGTATCTCGAAATCTTTGGAATGGTGATCTCCACAGTAGGAGTCTGTACCTTTGCACAGATTAGTTAAAAGGCAAAGCTGAAAAGAAGTGAACAGCAATCCTGACCCGAGCATCAATGTCACCGTTTTTGAGTATATCTCCCGACATCCGGCTTTAAATGTGAAACTTGGATCCGTGAATTCGTGGAAGATACGTATTATCTACTTTGTAACGTAGGTGGCAATGTTGACTCGATGGTTCAAGATGAGAGAACGGATTGTTGCGCCTTACTTCCTCTGTGACTGCGTCTCGTAACTCTTTGATAATCATATCAGCGTGGTGATCAATTGTTACGTAAATCACTAGCCCGTCTGGTGTGATTTCCAAATTATCTCTTTCCAAGAGAGCGAAAAAACTGTGAATATCCTCGATCATTTGCAAATCAGAGTGATAAGTTCGGCATCTGATGGAAAGATCCATGTGCTTTCAGATGAGAGTCAGTAGTGCTAGTTGGTTTGCTGAGAACGGAAGTGCAGATCCGGCTAAGGTGTTGTAAACCTTAGAGTAAATGATCTTCTGATCTCAACAGAATCTTGTCTCAAGAATAGGGCGAACCACTGAATTGTGCTCTCGTTGCCTCTCTTCGTTGTAGATATGATCGTGAAGAGTTTTGATAAAGTCTTGAATGCGTTCTTCTAAAAATTCAACATCATTGTCTTCTCTCTAGGGATAGAGGTTGTATTCTTCTTGGATAGCCGTAATTTGTTCTGTTAAGTGTAGCATGAAATCAATTGTTGATTTACGGATGGCTTCGAGAATATCTTCAAATTCATCAGTATCATTGATGAAGGTAATCATGTCGGCGTGTGTGGATATGACCGGAATCCAGTCTTAAGAAGAGTCCGGCTCCCCTTGCTCTGGTTCGGTTGAAGAGTATGAGTTATCCAAAATGTCTTCATGTTGCTCTTCCTCGTCAACATCGGTATAATGTTCTTCTGAGGATTCGTCTGATGAACGGGTTTCTTCAGTATTCTGGTTCTCTATTTTGATACTGAAGGATCAATTTCTATATCTTTAACCTCAACCTTGTCAGTCTTTTTCTTGAAACGAATGATTAAACTGTGATCTTCAGTCTCAAGCCTTATTAATTCTTCATGATGCTTAATGCTTAGAGAGGGTATTCCTCTTCAGATTCTTCCTCTTCCTATATTTCTTCGCTGGGATCTTCTTCTTCCATTTCTGGGTCGTCTGCAGACTGTGATTCGACACCCATTTCGATATCATTGGCTGGTGGTGAAGACTCGTCATCGGAAGTGATCCGTCTGGTGGAAATAGAAAACATCTCTACCTGTCCAGAAAGATTGGTAGGTCAGTCAATTTTGAAGGTAACGCTCTCCCCATGTGATCGCAAGATCAAGGTTTGATTGTACACATCAATGACAGTCCTAGACGTATTCATGAAAGGTCTTCCTAACACTACTGGTGTGTGTAGGTCTTCCTTAATGTCCATTACTACGAAATCCGTAGGATATAAGAATTTGTCGACTTTCACCAAGACGTTCTCAACTATGCCCTTTGGATATCGAATTGTGTGATCAGCAAGTTGGATTGTCATTTTAGTAGGTGACAAGTCTCCTAACTCTAATCTCTTGAAGAGAGAGTAGGGGATTAGGCTGATACTTGCTCCTAAATCTGCTAGCGCATGAATGGTTCCAGATTGGTAGATCGAACACGGGAAAATGAATCGGCCCGTGTCTCCTAGCTTTGGTTATAGAGAGTTTCTGAGTAATACGGAGCATTCTTCACTCAGTGGAATTTTTTTAGAATCTGGTATCATCTCCTTTGTAGAGAGAATCCTTCGAATGGATCTCTTCTGGTTGGACACTTTGGACATGGTGTCTAGGAATCTTCCATCAAGTTTGAAGGAATCAAGCTTGGATGGTTCCTCATGTAGCCTTCCAGGATAGGGTACGCGAACTGGAGTTGCAGGGGGCTGCTTCTGAGTATATGTCGATTTGTTCTTGAGCCTAGCTGACCTTCTCCATGGTTCTTCCTCTAGGATTACAGAATCCATTTGCTTAGCTTCCTCTATGTGGGGATTTTGGATAGTATTACTGGGTAACCTTCCCTGTGGTCGGGTTTCAAGGCGTTGTGATAACTGTCCGAGCTGCGTTTCTAGACTTTTGAGCAGAGCCAATTGATTTCTCATTAGTATCTCCGTCTGGTCTTGTCTGGATGCAGTTCTCTGATTTAGCTGTTGTTGTCCTTGAATGAACTGAGTCAACTGATCATTAGATCCGAGAGTAGGGTTGGTTACTTTTGTAATTTGGGTGGTTGGGGAATTTTTCTCGACTGGTGGACCAGTGAGTGAAAGTGGTTGATCGTAGGACAATTGAGATTGTTAGGCTGGATAAGGTGGGTAACTATAGCGAAAAGGCTGGTTTCTTCGTTGAAATTGATTAACCCTAGGTTGTTGATTGAATCCGGGATTTGATTGACGAGCTGGGTATTGAACCTAATAGACTGAACCGTCAGGGTTTTCATACTTAACTTGATATTCTTCAGTGGGTTGCGTGTTGGTACGATTAACACAGGCCTGAGCCTGGTTGACCTACCGTAGCTGCGTCTTCAATTCTCTGAGTTGTTTAGCGAGAGATTCCATCTTATCCGGGAGGGATTTGATGGCCTCCGTTTGATTGTTAAGTGCAAAGAGTGGGGCAGATGATGGAGTTGTTTCACCACTGTTCCAATCATGATGATGCATTGTCATGTTCTCGGGCAATTTCCATGTTTCCTCTGCGGATTGGTTCATCAGATTTCCTTGAGCTGCTACATCGATCGTCATCCTATGATTTACCGTAAGAGCATTGTAGAAGGTACATATTTGAGCTGACCGTTCTAGCTGGTGATTAGGGCACTTCTTCAGCAGGATTTTGAATCGCTCCCATGTAGTGTAAAGAGATTCATCATAACTTTGTTTGAAGTTAATGATATCATTCTTTATTTTGGTTTGTTTAGAGGGAGGTAAATATTTGGTTAGGAATTTAGTAGCCATCTCCGTCCATGACGTGATGGAATATTTTTCCAGTCCTTCGAACCATGTTTGTGCATGATGAGTGAGAGAATAGGGGAACAAGTATAGCCGGACTATATCTTGTCCTATCCCTGGGTGTTTGTAGGAGTCTGAAAGAGATATGAATTTATCAAGGTGAGAGTTAGGATTGTCATTCGGTAATCCATGAAACTGACAGCCATTTTTAGATAAGCTGGATTATGTGATGTTTTAACTCGAACGAGTGTCCTTGAATCTCTGGTTTGGTATTTTAACTCGAACAAGTGTCCTCCTCGACCTTCAATATAGGGTTTGGTATTTTCTGCTAAAGTAACGCGTAACGCCGTTTGATTTCTGATTCGTGCTTCCTTGCGTGCTTTAGAGATTATTGCGTCTGGATCAGGTACGAATAACAACGGCCCTGGTCTAGATCGGGTTTGGGTCATACACTGGGTATGCCTTTTTGTTTTTAATATTAAGCAGATAAACTAAATTCCTAAGGTAATTCTAATACAATCTAAGGTAATCTTAATCTAAGGTAGTCTAATTTAAAGTAATCTAATTTAGTCTAAGATAAGCTAACTATCCTAAGGTTGAATATGTTTTTGGTTCTGGCTACTGATTCCCTGGTATTTCGATAACAGAGCTTCGCACGAACTATTCAGTAAACCAAGTTGCCAGGATGAATACAGAGAGGCAGGATCCTTTTGGTTCCAATATAATTGGAGACTGTTCAGAAAATCCAACAACCAAGTCCGTGTATAATTGTCTTTCTTAGACACCACTAAATGCTTGTGAATAAGTTTGATAGAGAGCAGTATTATCTGATACCAGTTCCCCGGCAGCGGCGCCAAAAACTTATACTCCCCTTAATATGTCCGAAACGAACGGTTTTATTTGTGCGGTGTCGTTAGGTCGCAAAACGTCAGAATCAGCTACCAAGAGGGGGGTATTGTTTTAAATTTATATTTAGCGGGGCCTAAATCGTACTACTCCTTATTATGAGTAAGGGAAGTATGACCTAGAGTCGTATTTTTAAGATATCAGTAGAATCGAACCTATATTTAAAGCTTAAGATAGTTATGAAGGAGTAGCGGTTACCTAATTTTTGGGTTTTTCTAGTTTATAAGACAGAATAAGTAAATGCAATATATTCGTAATTCAGACAAGGTTAAAACAAGTGCATACTATGATTTCATCAGTTATTCTGCCGAGATTATAGAATGCTGGCCCATGAATAGGTAGAGGCCTTGTATTCATTACACTGGTCCTAAACGCCCCTGTCGTAAGACATGTCCCTGGGTAATGCGATAGGCATGAAGATCCTGAATAGACAGCAATGTCACTTAACCCCCACGCCCGTGCAGTCTGACTAAAGACATACAGGTTCAGACAGCTCATCCAATTGAGCGACTCAGTTGGGTGACGTATTAACAATTCACAAAGGTCTAAACTTTCTTAAGCATAATAGAGTACAGGGTTTACCATTTCCGAGAGACGTGATGTGTTTCAATGCTTTCATTAATGATTGGTTTTAAAAGATATTTAGGCCCTTAAAAAGAGTTCAACCATAAAGAACACCATGGCCAAGTCAGGTTGACTTCCATGAACACATTCGGTGTAGTGACCCGAACTTTTCCATGTTTATATATATATTAAATGAAATTGTTATTTACATGATTAAGTGTTTCCAACATGTTAAGCAATCAAACATGTTAAGACTTGATTAATTGAAATAGGTTTCATATAGATAATTGACCACCCAAGTTGACCGGTGATTCACGAACATTAAAACTTGTAAAAACTATACGATGACATATATATGGTTATATATATAGTTAACATGATTTTATTATAAGTATATATCTCATTAGGTATTTTAACAATGAGTTATATACATAAAAATGAGACTATTAATTTAAGAAACTCGAAAACGATATATATAACGATTATCGTTATAACAACGTCTTACTAGGTACATATGAATCATATTAAGATATTGATACACTTAGTTAATTATGTTAAATGATAAGTAAATATATTATTAAGTGTATTAACAATGAAATACATATGTAAAAATAAGACTACTAACTTAATGATTTCGAAACGAGACATATATGTAACGATTATCGTTATAACGACATTTAACTGTATATACATCATACTAAGATATATTATATATCATAATATCATGATAATATAACAATTTAACATCTCATTTGTTATAATAAACAATGGGTTAACAACATTCAACAAGATCGTTAACCTAAAGGTTTCAAAACAACATTTACATGTAACGACTAACGATGACTTAACGACTCAGTTAAAATGTATATACATGTAGTGTTTTAATATGTATTCATACACTTTTGAAAGACTTCAAGACACTTATCAAAATACTTCTACTTAACAAAAATGCTTACAATTACATCCTCGTTCAGTTTCATCAACAATTCTACTCGTATGCACCCGTATTCGTACTCGTACAATACACAGCTTTTAGATGTATGTACTATTGGTATATACACTCCAATGATCAGCTCTTAGTAGCCCATGTGAGTCACCTAACATATGTGGGAACCATCATTTGGAAACTAGCATGAAATATCTCATAAAATTACAAAAATATGAGTAATCATTCATGACTTATTTACATGAAAACAAAATTACATATCCTTTATATCTAATCCATACACCAACGACTAAAAACACCTACAAACACTTTCATTCTTCAATTTTCTTCATCTAATTGATCTCTCTCAAGTTCTATCTTCAAGTTCTAAGTGTTCTTCATAAATTCCAAAAGTTCTAGTTTCATAAAATCAAGAATACTTCCAAGATTGCAAGTTTACTTCCAAGTTTTCTAAATCCATTCCAAGTAATCATCCAAGATCAAGAAACCTTTGTTACTTACAGTAGGTTATCTTTCTAATACAAGGTAATAATCATATTCAAACTTTAATTCAATTTCTATAACTATAACAATCTTATTTCGAGTGGAAATCTTACTTGAAATTGTTTTCGTGTCATGATTCTGCTTCAAGAACTTTCAAGCCATCCAAGGATCCTTTGAAGCTAGATCTATTTTTCTCATTTCTAGTAGGTTTATCCAAGGAACTTGAGGTAGTAATTATGTTCATAACATCATTTGATTCATACATATAAAGCTATCATATTCGAAGGTTTAAACTTGTAATCACTAGAACATAGTTTAGTTAATTCTAAACTTGTTCGCAAATAAAAGTTAATCCTTCTAAATTGACTTTTAAAATTAACTAAACACATGTTCTATATCTATATGATATGCTAACTTAATGATTTAAAACCTGGAAACACGAAAAACACCGTAAAACCGGATTTACGCCGTCGTAGTAACACCGCGGGCTGTTTTGGGTTAGTTAATTAAAAACTATGATAAACTTTGATTTAAAAGTTGTTATTCTGAGAAAATGATTTTTATTATGAACATGAAACTATATCTAAAAATTATGGTTAAACTCAAAGTGGAAGTATGTTTTCTAAAATGGTCATCTAGACGTCGTTCTTTCGACTGAAATGACTACCTTTACAAAAACGACTTGTAACTTATTTTTCCGACTATAAACCTATACTTTTTCTGTTTAGATTCATAAAATAGAGTTCAATATGAAACCATAGCAATTTGATTCACTCAAAACGGATTTAAAATGAAGAAGTTATGGGTAAAACAAGATTGGATAATTTTTCTCATTTTAGCTACGTGAAAATTGGTAACAAATCTATTCCAACCATAACTTAATCAACTTGTATTGTATATTATGTAATCTTGAGATACCATAGACACGTATACAATGTTTCAACCTATCATGTCGACACATCTATATATATTTCGGAACAACCATAGACACTCTATATGTGAATGTTGGAGTTAGCTATACAGGGTTGAGGTTGATTCCAAAATATATATAGTTTGAGTTTTGATCAATACTGAGATACGTATACACTGGGTCGTGGATTGATTCAAGATAATATTTATCGATTTATTTCTGTACATCTAACTGTGGACAAATAGTTGTAGGTTACTAACGAGGACAGCTGACTTAATAAACTTAAAACATCAAAATATATTAAAAGTGTTGTAAATATATTTTGAACATACTTTGATATATATGTATATATTGTTATAGGTTCGTGAATCAACCAGTGGCCAAGTCTTACTTCTCGACGAAGTAAAAATCTGTGAAAGTGAGTTATAGTCCCACTTTTAAAATCTAATATTTTTGGGATGAGAATACATGCAGGTTTTATAAATGATTTACAAAATAGACACAAGTACATGAAACTACATTCTATGGTTGAATTATCGAAATTGAATATGCCCCTTTTTATTAAGTCTGGTAATCTAAGAATTAGGGAACAGACACCCTAATTGACGCGAATCCTAAAGATAGATCTATTGGGCCTAACAAACCCCATCCAAAGTACCGGATGCTTTAGTACTTCGAAATTTATATCATATCCGAAGGGTGTCCCGGAATGATGGGGATATTCTTATATATGCATCTTGTTAATGTCGGTTACCAGGTGTTCACCATATGAATGATTTTTATCTCTATGTATGGGATGTGTATTGAAATATGAAATCTTGTGGTCTATTATTATGATTTGATAATATATAGGTTAAACCTATAACTCACCAACATTTTTGTTGATGTTTTAAGCATGTTTATTCTCAGGTGATTATTAAGAGCTTCCGCTGTCGCATACTTAAATAAGGACGAGATTTGGAGTCCATGCTTGTATGATATTGTGTAAAAACTGCATTCAAGAAACTTATTTTGTTGTAACATATTTGTATTGTAAACCATTATGTAATGGTCGTGTGTAAACAGGATATTTTAGATTATCATTATTTGATAATCTACGTAAAGCTTTTTAAACCTTTATTGATGAAATAAAGGTTATGGTTTGTTTTAAAATGAATGCAGTCTTTGAAAAATGTCTCATATAGAGGTCAAAACCTCGCAACGAAATCAATTAATATGGAACGTTTTTAATCAATAAGAACGGGACATTTCAGTTGGTATCCGAGCGTTGGTCTTAGAGAACCAGAAAATTTGCATTAGTGTGTCTTATCGAGTTTGTTAGGATGCATTAGTGAGTCTGGACTTCGACCGTGTTTTCTTTAAAAATGATTGCTTAAAATTTTTGTTGAAAACTATATATTTTTAACATATGAATATTATGTGATATATTAATCTCTTAACGTGTTTGATATTATGTGATAGATGTCTACCTCTAGAACAAGTCTCATTGACTCACCTAATAATAATGAAGAGTCAAATGTAAATTGGAATGATTCGTGGACTGATTCACAAGTTCCCGAAGAGGAACCGGAAGAAGAGTCGGAACCGGAAGAAGAATCGGAACCGGAAGAAGAATCGGAACCGGAAGAAGAAATAGAACCGGTGGGGGAAATAATAAAACGGTTAAGTAAAAGAGAATCCTCAACCAACCGACCAAGGTTAATTATGGTCAATGGTGTTTCCGCCAAGGAAGCAAAATATTGGGAGGATTACCAATTCTCCGATGAATCGGATTCCGACGAGAATTCCGATGATGTTATAGAAATTACCCCAACTGAATTTAAAAAGGCAAAAGAAAATAATAAGGGAAAGGGCATAAAAATAGAGAAATCTAATTCCAACCCCGATGAACTTTATATGTATCGTCAACCCCCGAAATCCTTAAGTTGTAACAATGACCCGGGAACCTCTAAACCACCAGGTTTTTCTAAACTAATGTGGACAACGACGGATCGTATTAGGGGAACATCATATATCCCTAGAAACTTGGCAAAATGAACCAAAACCGAACAAGAAGAAACGAGCGAGTCGGAATAAGATAGTTGTATTCGTGTGGTGTAATATATGTAATATAGTGTGCTTATGCTTTATGATATATGTAAAAATTGCTTGTATTAATAAGTATTTTTTTTATGAATCTAACTCTTGTCTATTTTACAGTATAAAAACACAAAATGGATAGACAACCCAATATTTTAAGAGACCTACCCGGAGACATGATTGATGAAATCTTGTCTAGAGTCGGTCAGAATTCCTCGGCACAACTATTTAAGGCGAGATCAGTTTGTAAGACATTCGAAGAACATTCCAAGAATGCCTTGGTTTATAAAAGGCTTTCGTTCGAAAGATGGGGGATATCACATTGGGAAATCCATAAGTTATGATGTGTTTACTTTGACGCATATATTGCGGGGAACCCAAATGCTATTTTACGCAACGGGTTAAGAAATTATTTTGACTCAGTATATCCGAATATAGGACTTCGTGATTTAGAAAAAGCGCCTAACATGCAACATAAAGAAGCATGTTATGCTTACGGGTTAGTAATGTTCGCTTCTCACCAAAGTGAGAACAAGAACATCGGGCTACAACTATTAAACAAAACGTTCCCACAAGTGACGGAGTCAGTAATTGGGGTAAGAAATGAGGTTTTTAGGTTATTACGAGACTGTTGGTCATTACGTAACCTTCATCCTTTTGACGACGTTACAACACATTGTCTTACTATCGGTCACAACGGTTATGTTCCACAAAACCAAGGATGGGAAGTGGTATTAGTAAAACCAGAATGCATGACTTGTTTCTGGACGTATGAATTACGTGTCTTTATTGCCTTTGCTGAACGCCTTATTTATTAACTAGAATTATCTTCGCAACTACTTTGTATCAAAGTTTTATGTGCTATATTTCATGCTTTATGTAAAATAAGCGGTATTGTAAGTTTGTAAAATATTGTATAAAAGTTTGAACGCGAAATATTATTATAATCAGTTTTTCATATAGAATTGTAGTAGTTGAAATGGTATGTTAGCTACTAAGTATGAACTTAACGGGTAGGTACTACCCGAATTAAAGAGTATAAAATGCTAATATGAAGAAAAAGCTTTTATAAATGAGTTCATATTATGCTACGAAATACTATTAACTACTCTTAATATTCTGTATGATTAACTTGTTCCATTTGACTATTTTGAAGGAAATGGCACCGACTACTCGAAACACCGTGAATATGAATGAAGAGGAATTTCGTACTTTTCTAGCTTCAAACATAGCCGCAGTACAGGCTGCACTACATACCAACAATAACCTTGGATCTGGCAGTACAGGAAATCATGTAGGATGCACCTACAAAGAATTCACTGCCTGCAAACCTTTGGAATTTGATGGAACCGAAGGACCGATCGGATTGAAACGGTGGACCGAGAAGGTCGAATCGGTGTTTGCCATAAGTAAGTGTACTGAAGAGGACAAAGTGAAGTATGCTGATAATGCTAAAAACGAACATATATTTCATAGCATTATTCCTCAAGAAAGACAAGCTTTTAGTTGCAATTGTTCTATTTACAAGTGATATTCGTTTAAATAATAAAAGGTGAAGACAAAAGACAGATTCGACGAATTGAAGACGCAAACGACCAAAAAGCTCAAAAGTACAAAAGACAATCAAAGAGGTTCCAATTATTGATAAGAAACGTCTCGAAATTACAAGAGTACAAGATTCAAAACGCAAAGTACAAGATATTAAATTGTACGCAAGGACATTCGAAAATCTGGAACCGGGACCAGAGTCAACTCTCAACGCTCGACGCAACGGACTAAAAATTACAAGTTAACTATGTATATAAATATAATATAATATATAATTAATTATATAAATTATATATATATTATATTTATATAATAAACCGTCGGTAAACAAAGAGCCAAAATGGAGTGAGCTGTATTTACAAACTCCTCGACTCGCGGAGTTTGAAGGCAAAAAGGGCCACGAATCACGGAGCCCCAAATTCTGAAACTCCCTATAAAATCAAACGAATTCTGATCGCAAAAACCAACATATATATCCATCCTCTCTATATCTATACGTAAATATTTATATTTATATTTTAATTTTAATTTTAATTTTAATTTTAATCCTAATAATAAGGGTATGTTAGCGAATGTTGTAAGGGTGTAAGTCGAAATTCTGTCCATGTAACGCTACGCTATTTTTAATCATTGTAAGTTATGTTCAACCTTTTTAATTTAATGTCTCGTAGCTAAGTTATTATTATGCTTATTTAATCCGAAGTAATCATGATGTTGGGCTAATTACTAAAATTGAGTAATTGGGCTTTGTACCATAATTGGGGTTTGGACAAAAGAACGACACTTGTGGAAATTAGACTATGGGCTATTAATGGGCTTTATATTTGTTTAACTAAATGATAGTTTGTTAATGTTAATATAAAGATTTACAATTGGGCGTCCCTATAAATTACCATATACACTCGATCGGACACGATGGGCAGGGTATTTATATGTACGAATAATCGTTCATTTAACCGGACACGGAAATGGATTAATAGCCACTAGAATAATTAAAACAGGGGTGAAATTATGTACAAGGACACTTGGTATAATTGATAACAAAATATTAAAACCTTGGGTTACACTCAGTCGACATCCTGGTGTAATTATTAAACAAAGTATTAAAATCTTGTTACAGTTTAAGTCCCCAATTAGTTGAAATATTTAACTTCGGGTATAAGGATAATTTGACGAGGACACTCGCACTTTATATTTATGACTGATGGACTGTTATGGACAAAAACCAGACGGAAATATTAAATAATCCAGGACAAAGGACAATTAACCCATGGGCATAAAACTAAAATCAACACGTCAAACATCATGGTTACGGAAGTTTAAATAAGCATAATTCTTTTATTTCATATTTAATTTCCTTTATTTTATATTTAATTGCACTTCTAATTATCGCATATTTATTGTTATTGTATTTAATTGCACTTTTAATTATCGTACTTTTTAATTATCGCAAGTTTATTTTATCGCACTTTTATTATTCGCAATTTCATTATTGTTATTTACTTTACGCTTTAATTTAAGTCTTGTATTTATTTTTAATATTTTACATTTGGTTTTAACTGCGACTAAAGTTTTAAAATCGACAAACCGGTCATTAAACGGTAAAAACCCCCCTTTATAATAATAATATTACTTATATATATATTTGTATTTTTATAAAAGTAAACTAAAACTAATATAGCGTTAAGCTTTGTTTAAAGATTTTCCCTGTGGAACGAACCGGACTTACTAAAAACTACACTACTGTACGATTAGGTACACTACCTATAAGTGTTGTAGCAAGGTTTAAGTATATCCATTCTCTAAATAAATAAATATCTTGTGTAAAATTGTATCGTATTTAATAGTATTTTCTGCTAAAATATAATAGCTATTTTATATACACTCCGCTACCACATCATATGCTACGCATACCTTCACAGGTTATGCGTTAACATGGTGGAATACCTATCTAGAGCAAGTGGGACAAGATGATGCGTACGCACTACTGTGGGGAGCATTCAAGCACTTGATGAACGAGAAGTACCGTCCCAGAATCGAAGTCAATAAGCTCAAGACAGAACTTAGAGGGTTACGAGCCCAAGGATTTGATATTACCACGTTCGAAAGACGATTCACAGAATTGTGCCTATTGTGTCCGGGAGCGTTCGAAGATGAGGAAGAGAAGATCGACGCGTTTTTGAAAGGATTACCGGAAAGAATCCAAAACTGTACCAGAGTTGAATTTTGGAAAATATAAAAACAGAAAATATAAAATAAAAAAGAAAAAAAAAAGTCGAATTTCAAAACTGTACCAGAGTTGAATTTTGGAACCCCGCGACTCGCGGGGTTTGCTGCTTGGAATACCGCAACTCGCGGAGCTACCCTGACACCGACAGAAACCCTAATCTGCATTTAATTACGGGTAATTATTAATTATTATTATTATTAACCCTAGTTAATTATTATTATTATAATTAGTTTTACTTTTTATTTAATTTATATTTTAATTAAATTAGTTTAATTAAATTGTAAAATTAATAGTTTTAATAAATAAATAATATAAAAATAATATTTTTATAAAAATTGTATTTTTTACAACTTTTTGTATATTTTTATATTTTGTCCCCTTTTAATCGTTTTAGCGTAATATTTGTATTTTTAGCTCATATTTAGTTTTAAACTTAGTTTTTGCCATAGTTATTTTTATTTCTAGATTTTTAGGCCTTGCCGTAAAATCCCTTAAGTGCTTTTTCTTTAGACCAAGATTTAGGTGTTTTAGAATTTTGCGACGCCTTTTTAAGTTTTAGTTTCTTTTTAAGTTATTTCCATTTGGGATATAGTTTTTCCTGTAAGCTTTAATATTTTTAGACGACTTTTTCCTATGTATTAATTATCATTCCAATTAGTAATCTCAATTTGCGATTATAATTTTAAGATAGTTGTAGTAATAAGGTTAGCTTAGTCAAGTGTTTTTAAGTTTTATAAGTTTCTTTTATTTTTTCGTCACCTTTTATTTTTCAACCATTTTTCTTTTTCGACCTTTTTCGACGAACTCTTTTTCTTTCTTATTTCTCGCTATTCTAGTTTTAGGACATAGATTTTTATTCTACTTCTTATCTAAATTTCTTAAAATTACGAAAATTTATTTTAAGTGGTTAAATTGATAGACATCAAAATTTTCTGGTTCGTAGTAATAGTTGGATTTGTACGTGGACCGGGTTATTGGAGCCAAACAGTCCTCAATTATATTGAGACCAAACGAATCCTGCCCCTCTGCTGCATCTTTTGGCTATTCGAAACGTGGGCAAAATCAGAAAAGTCTATTGATTGGATAACTTATTATAATTTTTCTTTCCTTTTAAAAACTAATAGGATATTCAGTGAATGCACCGAGCAAGACGTTCACCACCTTTTGTACGTTCACCACCTGTAACTAGATCAATACATTTAGCAAATATTACTGCCGTTGATTTTTCTTTAGAATCGTCATCCAGTCGACCAAGTACTCCAGTTCAAATTTCCGATAATCCATTTTTTGAACCCGACCTCACAATTGAGAATCCGGAGAATATTCAGGAACGATTCGTAGATCCTGAACCATTAAATTTTCCTCCGGAACCACCAATCATTCAAACAGAGATTGTTGAGGAACGAATCATTAAATCAGAATCCTCTAGTGATTCCGATTCAACAAATTCAATTATGGAGAATCTGGAACCTTTAAGTATGGAAGACCGAATGAGAGCTAAACGCACTGGCCAAGGTCACGCAATTACTCATCCGGACATTAATGCGCCAGATTATGAAATCAAAGGACAAATTCTACACATGGTGACTAATCAATGCCAATTTAGTGGTGCGCCGAAGGAAGATCCAAATGAACATCTACGTACCTTTAATAGGATCTGCACACTATTTAAAATCCGAGAATTGGAGGATGAACAGATATATCTCATGTTATTTCCCTGGACTTTAAAGGGAGAAGCCAAAGATTGGTTGGAATCGTTACCTGAAGGGGCGATTGATACATGGGACGTTTTAGTTGAAAATTTTCTTAAACAATTCTTTCCGGCATCTAAAGCCGTAAGACTTCAAGGAGAAATTGTTACGTTCACACAGAAGCCGAATGAAACTCTATATGAGGCGTGGACTAGATTTGGAAAGTTGTTAAGAGGATGTCCGCAACATGGTTTAGACACCTGTCAAATAGTACAAATATTCTACCAAGGATGCGACATCACTACAAGGAAAGACATAGATATAGCAGCTGGTGGTTCTATTATGAAGAAAACCGAAACTGATGCTTACAAAATTATTGATAACACTGCTTCCCACTCACATGAGTGGCACCAAGAAAAATACATCGTTAGATCATCTAAAGCAGCTAGAGCCGATTCTAGCCATGACTTAGATTCCATTTCCGCAAAGATAGATGCTGTCGAGAGACGAATGGAAAAGATGACTAAAGATATTCACTCAATACGAATTAGTTGTGAACAGTGTGGAGGACCACATTTGACAAAAGATTGTCTCAGTATTGAATTAACAATGGAACAAAGAGAGAATATTTCATAAATAAACCAAAGGCCTGGAAATAATTATCAGAATAATTATCAATCGCCAAGACCGATTTACAATCAAAACCAGACTTATAACCGAAATATTCCATACAACAACCAACAAGGTCCTAGCAATCAACAAGTATCCAACAATACTTACAATCAGCAAAGACCTAATTTTCAAAACAAACCACCACAACAAACCGATGATAAAAAGCCGAATTTAGAAGATATGATGACGAAGCTAGTTGAAACTCAAACGCAGTTGTTCACATCTCATAAACAAACTAATGAACAAAATGCTCAAGCATTTAGAAATCAACAAGCTTCTATTCAAAATCTGGAACAAGAAGTATGTAACCTAGCAAGGTTAATAGGTGAAAGAAAACCGGGAAGTCTACCTAGTGATACAAATGCTAATCCCCGGAATGAAACAGCTAAAGCCATTACCACAAGAAGTGGTACAACACTTAAACCACCTGAAATACCTGTAACTTCTGATGAAGCTATTCCTACTCCACAAGAACCACAACCTGATCAAGATAAGGAAAAAGAACCGGTAGTTGAAAAGGTTAATGAAGATAACACAGCTAAGGATAAACCTTATGTTAAACCATACCAACCACCACTTCCTTACCCGAGTAAAATGAAGAAAGAGAAACTTGAAGCCGAGCAATCCAAATTCTTGGATATGTTTAAACAGATAAATGTAAATCTTCCTTTCATTGATGTGATTTCAGGAATGCCTAGATATGCTAAATTCTTGAAAGATCTAATCTCAAATAGAAAGAAAATGGAAGAACTCTCGGCTGTTACCATGAATGCTAATTGTTCAGCAGTGCTGTTGAATAAGATACCAGAAAAACTATCTGATCCAGGAAGTTTCACAATTTCATGTTTTCTGGGTAGTCTTAGTTCAATAGAAGCATTGGCAGACTTAGGTGCTAGTATAAATCTAATGCCATATTCACTATACGCTAAACTAGACCTTGGAGAATTGAAACCAACCAGAATAAGCATACAACTAGCCGATAGATCAATAAAATATCCTAGAGGGATAATGGAGAACATGGTAGTTAAAGTTGGTACTTTAGTATTTCCAGTAGATTTTGTTGTTCTGGACATGGAAGAAGATTCTCAAGTTCCTCTCATATTAGGAAGACCATTCTTAAACACGGCTAAAGTAATGATAGACGTGTTCGGTAAGAAATTGACCCTAAGTATAGAGGACGAGAGTGTTACCTTTTCAGTTGATAGAGCAATGCAACAACCACAATCTGCAGATGATATATGTTATTATATTCAAACTATAGATGCACATGCAGAATTGTTAGGAGAATTTCCAGAATTACAAGGAACAGGAGAATGTTCTTTAGGAGAAGGTAATGAATCAATTGATGAAGCTGAAATGTTAGCTACACTTATAGCTAATGGATATGAACCAACAACAGAAGAAATCCAAATGCTAAAAGAAGAAGACAGATATCGATACAAATCATCGATAGAAGAACCACCAAAATTAGAGTTAAAGCCACTTCCAAACCATTTGGAATACGCTTATTTACATGGTGAATCTGAATTACCTGTAATAATATCGTCTTATCTTACTGAAAATGAGAAATCACAACTCATTTTTGTGTTGAAAGCCCATAAACCAGCCATTGCATGGAAGATTCATGATATTAAAGGAATAAGTCCTTCGTATTGCACACATAAAATCCTTATGGAAGAAGGTCATAAAACGTATGTGCAACGACAACGAAGACTAAATCCTAATATGCAAGATGTAGTTAAGAAAGAGATTATTAAACTGCTAGATGCAGGTTTAATTTATCCAATTTCTGATAGTCCATGGGTAAGCCCAGTTCAATGCGTGCCTAAGAAGGGTGGCATGACTGTCATTACAAATGAGAAAAATGAGCTTATTCCTACTAGGACTGTAACAGGATGGCGTGTATGTATTGATTATAGAAAATTAAATGACGCCACCAGAAAAGATCACTTTCCCTTACCTTTCATAGATCAAATGTTGGAAAGATTAGCCGAAAATAGTTACTATTGTTTTCTAGATGGATTTTCCGGATATTTTCAAATTCCAATAGCACCCGAAGATCAAGAGAAAACCATATTCACGTGCCCTTATGGTACTTTTGCTTACAAACGCATGCCATTTGGACTTTGTAACGCCCCTGCAACCTTTCAAAGGTGTATGATGGCGATTTTTCATGACATGATAGAAGAATGCATGGAAGTTTTCATGGATGACTTTTCAGTCTTCGGTGATACATTTGAATCATGTCTAGCTAATCTTGAACGAATGCTTATTAGATGCGAACAATCAAATCTAGTACTTAATTGGGAGAAATGCCATTTCATGGTTAAAGAAGGCATCGTTCTTGGACATAAAATTTCAAAAGAAGGAATTGAAGTGGATGGAGCTAAAGTAGATGTAATTGCTAAACTTTCACATCCCACCAATGTTAGAGGAGTTAGGAGTTTTCTAGGGCATGCCGGTTTTTACCGACGTTTCATAAAAGATTTTTCTAAAATTGCCACTCCTATGAATAAACTCCTAGAAAAGGATGCTCCATTCATCTTTTCAGATGAGTGTATCAAATATTTTAATATTCTTAAAAAGAAACTCACTAATGCGCCGATCATGATAACACCAAATTGGAATCTACCATTTGAACTAATGTGCGATGCAAGTGATTTTGCAATGGGAGCCGTTTTAGGACAAAGGATTGAAAAACGATTTCAACCTATATATTATGCTAGTAAGACATTACAAGGAGCACAAACGAACTATACAACTACTGAAAAAGAACTCCTTGCTATTGTCTTTGCTTTTGACAAATTTCGATCATATCTCGTTCTAGCAAAAACGGTGGTCTATACCGACCATTCTGCTCTTAGATACCTATTTTCGAAACAAGATGCTAAACCAAGATTAATCCGTTGGATCTTACTCTTACAAGAGTTTGATATTGAAATCCGAGATAAAAGAGGAGCAGAAAATCTCGCCGCTGATCATCTTTCTCGTCTTGAAAATCCCGAATTAGAAGTTCTAAATGAATCGGCCATACAAGACAACTTTCCTGATGAATATCTATTGAAGATAGATTATAAAGAAATTCCATGGTTTGCAGACTATGCAAACTATTTAGTATGTGGATTCCTTGAAAAAGGATTATCGTACCAAAGACGAAAGAAATTCTGCAGTGATATAAAACACTATTTTTGGGAAGATCCACATCTGTTTAAAAGTTGTCCCGATGGAATAATACGCCGATGTGTATTTGGAGATGAAGCTAGTAAAATATTAAACCATTGTCACACAGGACCAACAGGAGGGCATTATGGGCCTCAACTAACAGCAAGAAAAGTTTATGATGCTGGATTCTATTGGCCTACAATTTACAAAGACGCACACCTTCTTTGAAAATCCTGTGATGCTTGTCAAAGGGCCAGAAAAATAAGTCAACGTGATGAAATGCCACAAAATGTCATACAAGTATGTGAAGTATTTGACATTTGGGGTATTGACTTTATGGGTCCATTTCCAAAATCTCATAATAATCTCTGTATTCTGGTAGCCATTGATTATGTATCTAAATGGGCGGAAGCACAAGCTCTCCCAACTAACGATGCACGAGTTGTAGTCAACTTTTTAAAACGTCTTTTTGCAAGGTTTGGAACACCAAAAGCTTTAATAAGTGATCGGGGTACTCATTTCTGTAATAATCAACTTGAGAAAGTTCTTAAAAGATATGGAGTAACTCATAAAATCTCCACCGCATATCATCCACGAACAAGTGGACAAGTTGAAAATACCAACCGAGCTTTAAAACGTATTCTAGAGAAAATTGTAGGATCAAATCCGAAGGAATGGTCCATTAAATTGGAGGATGCACTTTGGGCTTTTAGAACAGCCTACAAAACTCCAATTGGAACCACACCTTTTAGACTTGTTTATGGAAAAGCATGTCATTTTCCAGTAGAAATTGAACACAAAGCATTTTGGGCTTTGAAGACATGTAATCTTGATTTACATGAAGCCGGACGTCTACGATTAAGTCAACTAAACGAATTAGAAGAATTAAGACATGAAGCATACGAAAATTCGTTAATTTATAAAGAAAGAACGAAGAAATGGCATGATAAAAGAATCAGAAGTTCAAAAGAATTTAAAGAAGGAGACAGAGTTCTTCTTTTCAATTCACGATTCAAGCTATTTCCTGGAAAATTGAAATCAAGATGGTCTGGACCACTCATAGTTAAAAGAGTTTTTCCATACGGAACAGTAGAATTGATAAATTCAAATGGGATTGAATTTAAAGTTAATGGTCACAGAGTTAAACAATACATAGATAGTCCGATGGAAGTCGACAACGAAGTTAATCACAATTTCGACACCACAGCTAACTAAGTGTGGGGAGAATCAAGTCTTTAAAGAATAATATGTATTTCTGTTAGAGTTAGATTGTTTGTTTTCGTGTAGTTCTCAAAAATGGAACCCGAATGGTCTTTCCCTAGCAGACCCTAAAGAACTAGTCTTCTCCCCCCATTCTGAATTTTTATTTTTTTTAGGAAATGAAGACTGCCTGTGAACTAAACCATGGTCTAATGCTACACGCTTTGATCACTAAACGTAATAATGACACACTACCAAGTGAAATAGTATCGTAATCAGAGAAAGATTGGACGGAGTTAGAAAAGAATCCAGATGCGAAGATAATAAGTTACAATTTGGTAAAGGAAAATCAAAATCCGCAGCGAAAAAAGAGCACGACACCTAGAAAGATGTCACAAATGCGGAAAATGGTCACATGGAGGTAAATGTTCAAATAATCAAACCTATTCAAACACCGAATTTGTTACTTTATGCAGAGACGGACCGTTCATATGTTTAGAAGAAAAAACACTGAATGCTCGAGGTTACACCTATGTAGCCATGGAAAACCAATTAAACCGACTATCTTATGAATGGGATAGATCATATAACTAAGAAATCTATTTCACAGGTATGTTTGTACAGTTTTTATTTTTTATTTTTATTTTTAACCTTTTGATAATAAACGCTAATTTGTTCGCTATAAAGTATTAAATTGGTATTGAATAAAATTAGGTTTGGCGACCGAAATTATTGATATCATTCAAAAATTTATTACATCACTTCGAAATTTAACGTTTATTCTTAAGGTATAAATATCTTTAATCAATCAACCCAAAATATTTCAAAAATTCGTCATGAGTTAAATTAGGTCTTGGAACCGAAATTACTTTACCGAAAAGAGGGGCGCATATTTTTGATAATATTTGATTGATTAAAGTGGGATAAAAAGCCAAAAAGATTTTTAATTTTATTTTTACCATGTTTTTAAAATTAATATTTAAATCTTAAATTAATATTGTAAACTTTGTAAAAACAATATTTTTAAAATTGTAAATATTTGAAAAATTAATATAAGTTTGGTGTGAATTTATAATATGAATTTTTAAATTAAGTTTGGTGTGAATTTTTAATTTTTAAAATATGAATTTTTAATTTTATGCATTTCAAATTTTAAGTTTGGTGTGAATTTTTAATATTAATTTTGAATTTTATATTTAAATTGTGTGAATTTAAAAACAAAAATTTACTTTATCTCATTAAGTTAAAAATATGATTTTTAAAATTCGTAGTAAATTGAAGACTAGGTCTTTAAACCGAAATTGTTTTACCCAAGGGAGGGACGAGAACTTTTATTATCATTATTTTTAATCTTATTGAATTAAAGTATGCCAAAAACATTAAAAAAAAACCCAAAAATCTTAGCTTTTAAAACAATCGCTACAAAAAGACGAATTTTAAAATTTTGTCGAAGGACGGACTAGGACATCGATCCAAAACGACCTCGTCCTAAATAACAAGGGAAACAAAATTTTAAAATTAATTACTTAATTGTTTTAATTAGTATAAGATGTTATAAAAAAAAAACAAACAAACAAACTCCGCGAGTCGCGGAGTTTGAAGGGTAATATACCGCGACTCGCGGAGTTCCTAAAATCCAGAAAAAAAATATAAACGCAGAACTGATCAGTCCCCAACCCACAACACAGAAAAACTGCGAAAATACTGCCGAAAAAACCCGCAAAAACACCCCCAAAATTACCCCCAAAATCACAATTTTTAACCGTTAATCATCAAATCTTTTACTAAAATCATGTTGAGAAGGATGCTATCAAGGAATTACTCAAGAAAAATGGTAAATTTCTACACCTAAACACCATTTAATCCGAAAATTAGTGTTCTTGAGCAATTTTTTCCCCAATTTAATTTTGATGCTTTTTAGTGTAATTATGCTTAAATTGCTTATGTATTATGCTTGTATAACCTAGATTGATACTATTTAACATGATTAGAAGCCTTAAACTTCAAATTTTGAGTAATCTAGGGTTTGTGTTCTTGAGCAAATTTGGGGCTTTTTGATATAAACAGGTTATGGCCGATTTTTGTCATGAATTGTTGCTAAATTAAGTAGTGTAACATGTTTAGGTAGTTAAATGATCCAAACTTTGAGCCTAAACATGATTTTGAGAATTAAAGTGGACTTTTTCAAGTCTAAAATTCATGAACTTGATTTTTGAAAGATAATGCCATTTGAAACTTGTTTAATTGCTAGTAATGATTATTTTGACATGTTATTTGAGTTAAATGCTTATGAACTTGGCGAACATTTTCGTATATGCTTATTTGAAAAAGTGTAGATTTGATAAAAATATGAAAATGAGCTTAAGTTTGATATAAATTGATCATGTCATTGTAATTATTTTGATTGATGATTTTGCTGACACTAATGCATATTTGGATGCACAAAAATTGTGTTTGATGTGTTTTGCAGACTGAAAGGGGTGAATCTTCATCCCAAGCTCGCAATGCTCCTGCTGAGAATGTGGAACAACAGGAGGTGGATAACTACTACAAGCAAGATATACCTCATCCAATCATGACATTTTCTGATATGCACTTGGAAGATTTGCACCCGAACCTGAGATTTGATAGACTTTGGATAGATTATCCAAAATACCAAAGGGGTTTGCATACTCTTCATTCTAAAGTTGTTGAGGTACCTAGGGTCATAGAATGGGGACCATTAGAAGCTGTAGAATTGGCCAGGCCAATTAGGGAATTACTTGCACAGAGGTATGGTAATTCTACTTTTAACGACTGGGTACGTTTATTCACCATGCGTAGACCTGTATATAAAGTATGGTGTGAAGAATTGTTGTGTAGTATAGAATTAAATGATCGGGTAGCTAGTTTAACCGATCGATCTTTTATTAGATTTTTGTTAGGAGGTTCGATGCGCCACATGTCTTTACTAGACATGGCTCAGGCTTTACGTATATATACGCCTGAGGAGTTAGCATCTGCTGATTGTAGAGGGTTGATACTAAATGGTAGAAAGATAGATGAAAATTTTGATACACATGGTGTATGGAGTCAAATGACAAGCCATCACCGATTCAAAGGGGGAAATTACTCTTATTTGGATATAGATAGAGCTGAATTAAGAGTAATTCATAGGTTTTTAGCTAATTCGATTACACAAAGAGGTAAGAACAAGGAAAAGGTAAATGAACAGGATTTGTTTTACCATATGTGTATTCGAGACCCACAAAGCGCTGTAAGTATACCTTATTGTGTGGGTTATTATTTATCAGCTATGGTTAGGGGGATAAGACCGCATAGCATAATAGGAGGTGGTATTTTTATTACTTTGATTGCTGAATATCTCGGTGTGGATATAAGTCGGGGGGGATTATTAGTCGAAGAACCAGAACCCCGCGATACTATAGGTTTAAATGTATACCATGGTGCGAAAGTTTTGAAGAGTCGAAATAACGCCGCAGTACAATACAATGGTAGACATCCACAGGTTGAGAGAAACCAACAGCAAGGTAATGTAGGAGGGGGAAATGAAATGCAAGAAATGCAAAGGTTTATAGCTTCACAGGAGTATGAAAATGCTAGACAAAGAGCATTTGAAGATTGGCAAGTTCATCAAAACCAAATCATAGCTTATTGCCAACATATAGGTAGAAACTATATTCCTACTCCAAAGCCAATATTCCCTCCCTGGTCTATAGAGATTCAACCACCGTATCCTACGTATAACCAGCCGAAGCATTCTATAGCACCTATGGTTATGCATGGAACCCCTATTGGTATCAGTATCATCCCTAGTCTACTTAATTTTATTTATTTTGTAATTTGTAATGTTGATACGTTTAATACTTATGTTAATATTGTAATAGTTTTTATAATTTTCTAACTTTTATTCTTAGATTTTAATAATTTTTAAATGTGGTGTAATATACCAAACTTCAAAAATATGTATATATGTTTGCAGTTTATCTTATGTACACAACAGGGTAAAACAACGCATTTTCAAAGACTGGCATTAAGTTCAGCAAAAGCAACTAATTTTGACGACAAGATGCAAAATATATGTGAAATAACAACAAGACGGAATGAACAAATGATATGCACCATTTATCATTCAGCAAACAAATGCCAATATATTTGGAAACTTTGGTAAAATTTAATCATTTTCACACAAATCACGCTCAATAATTTAAATTGTTACTGATTTCTTGCAAATGAGGGCATTGCAAGATCTTAAGTGTGGGAAGGGGTTAAATTCTTTCGGATTTTAAAATTTTTATCTTAAACACTGGGTTACCATTAAAAATACTAGTAAAGCAGTAGTTGTATTAGAATCTAGTGCTCTTTGATAATAAAGAACAGCCCTAGTCTTATATACTGACTACCCAATTCTAGTAAAATTTTTCAAAATTTTCAATTAAATGAACTCAAAATCATGTTTATACATATTTATGAACGATAAAACTAGGTTTTAACACCGAAATTATTGTAACCTCGGAAAGGACATAAATTGAGAAACAAACCAAAATGTTAAAATTAATTTAAAATGGAATAGAGGACAATAAAAAGGAAAATAAAAGCCAAGTGTGGGAAAATTCTCCAAGTTATTCAAAACATATATCACATATTTTTGTACAAATAACTGAAAATACTTTTGCTTTGGACTAAACTAAAAAGTTTTACCTGATTTACTCTAAGAAAGATGGATCTACATGATGAATCAATTCCATCATTAAAAGGAAGTAAAATCTTCCGAAAAAGACACGCGCTTCTTGATTTAGGTCAAGAAGTTGTCGTCCAGACCAGCTGTAGGTTGACGAAAAATCTAGAAAAGTCATCACTAAAATTAGCAGGAAATCCACGGACCTCAGCATTAAACAGTGTCGCCAAGTGGTCAGATTTATCCTAACCATGAGAAGGATTTATCTCGTAAAATGGGGGGCACCATGCAAATTAGCTGGATAAGACTAATGAATCAGATCCCCAGAAAGGATAATCTCCTTAAAAGATCAAAAAGCAGCTTTTAAGCCTGATATTACTCAATCCTTAAGATTGACCTTAAAGATTGAGAATTACAAACTCATGGAATTCAATGATATCTAAACTCGAGCTTGAACGAGAAAATATTTTGATCAAAATTACAAACCGATTTGTTTTCTGAAAACCCTATTTTCAATGCGTTCATTACCATTGAACGTAAAATCCTAGGAATTCACCTGGAATTCATTAGGTCACCTGAACTAAATCGGGTGTCAACCGTAAGAATGGTGGTTGCATACTGGTCAAAGACAGGACCTTGTGCCAGACCAAAAAATCATAAGGGTGAGCTTTACTATTGCTCCTACCAAGGATAGTAATTGCGTCCGACGTGTTATAGACCATAATTAAAAGCATGTCAGGGGACATTGCCTTAACAGTTGCTTGTTCAATGCTTTCCTTTACAATCGGACGGTAGTTTACCGAAAGGTAAGATACGGGACAAGTAAACTGGACGTGTTGCTTTTCAAATACAAGGTTAGCAAGTGGGTGACACAAAACCGCAAGTTTTGAGCTAAAATTTTCAAATCTGAAACCCACCAAACCCACAAAAATATTTTGCAAACACCGGTAAAGGGTTATTCCGGAAAACTTATCTAGGGTAAAAACTAGATTTAATTTTCAAAAGATCAAATGTTTTCATAAAGATCCAATTTCCTTAATGGATCTAAATTTTTATAGTCATGTGGGACTGTAAACCATATCGTTACTACCATTGTTTATACCACCGTATAGAAATCACTGATGTACAAAGTGTGAAGAATAAAGAAGTGATTCTAGTATTTCAAGACGATATTGCTTGAGGACAAGCAACGCTTAAGTGTGGGAATATTTGATAATGCTAAAAATGAACATATATTTCATAGCATTATTCCTCAAGAAAGACAAGCTTTTAGTTGCAATTGTTCTATTTACAAGTGATATTCGTTTAAATAATAAAAGGTGAAGACAAAAGACAGATTCGATGAATTGAAGACGCAAACGACCAAAAAGCTCAAAAGTACAAAAGACAATCAAAGAGGTTCCAATTATTGATAAGAAACGTCTTTTATTACAAGAGTACAAGATTCAAAACGCAAAGTACAAGATATTAAATTGTACGCAAGGACATTCGAAAATCCGGAACTGGGACCAGAGTCAACTCTCAACGCTCGACGCAACGGACTAAAAATTACAAGTTAACTATGTATATAAATATAATATAATATATAATTAATTATATAAATTATATATATATTATATTTATATAATAAACCGTCGGTAAACAAAGAGCCAAAATGGAGTGAACTGTATTTACAAACTCCGTGACTCGCGGAGTTTGAAGGCAAAAAGGGCCGCGAATCGCGGAGCCCCAAATTCTGAAACTCCCTATAAAAGCAAACGAATTCTGATCGCAAAAACCAACATATATATCCATCCTCTCTATATCTATACGTAAATATTTATATTTATATTTTAATTTTAATTTTAATTTTAATTTTAATCCTAATAATAAGGGTATGTTAGCGAATGTTGTAAGGGTGTAAGTCGAAATTCTGTCCGTGTAACGCTACGCTATTTTTAATCATTGTAAGTTATGTTCAACCTTTTTAATTTAATGTCTCGTAGCTAAGTTATTATTATGCTTATTTAATCCGAAGTAATCATGATGTTGGGCTAATTACTAAAATTGGGTAATTGGGCTTTGTACCATAATTGGGGTTTGGACAAAAGAACGACACTTGTGGAAATTAGACTATGGGCTATTAATGGGCTTTATATTTGTTTAACTAAATGATAGTTTGTTAATGTTAATATAAAGATTTACAATTGGGCGTCCCTATAAATTACCATATACACTCGATCGGACACGATGGGCAGGGTATTTATATGTACGAATAATCGTTCATTTAACCGGACACGGGAATGGATTAATAGCCACTAGAATAATTAAAACAGGGGTGAAATTATGTACAAAGACAACTTGGTATAATTGATAACAAAATATTAAAACCTTGGGTTACACTCAGTCGACATCCTGGTGTAATTATTAAACAAAGTATTAAAATCTTGTTACAGTTTAAGTCCCCAATTAGTTGGAATATTTAACTTCGGGTATAAGGATAATTTGACGAGGACACTCGCACTTTATATTTATGACTGATGGACTGTTATGGACAAAAACCAGACGGACATATTAAATAATCCAGGACAAAGGACAATTAACCCATGGGCATAAAACTAAAATCAACACGTCAAACATCATGGTTACGGAAGTTTTAATAAGCATAATTCTTTTATTTCATATTTAATTTCCTTTATTTTATATTTAATTGCACTTCTAATTATCGCATTTTTATTGTTATTGTATTTAATTTCACTTTTAATTATCGTACTTTTTAATTATCGCAAGTTTATTTTATCGCACTTTTATTATTCGCAATTTCATTATCGTTATTTACTTTACACTTTAATATAAGTCTTGTATTTATTTTTAATATTTTACAATTGGTTTTAACTGCGACTAAAGTTTTAAAATCGACAAACCAGTCATTAAACGGTAAAAACCCCCCTTTATAATAATAATATTACTTATATATATATTTGTATTTTTATAAAAGTAAACTAATATAGCGTTAAGCTTTGTTTAAAGATTTTCCCTGTGGAACGAACCGGACTTACTAAAAACTACACTACTGTACGATTAGGTACACTGCCTATAAGTGTTGTAGCAAGGTTTAAGTATATCCATTCTCTAAATAAATAAATATCTTGTGTAAAATTGTATCATATTTAATAGTATTTTCTGCTAAAATATAATAGCTATTTTATATACACTCCGCTACCACATCATATGCTACGCATACCTTCACAGGTTCTGTGTTAACATGGTGGAATACCTATCTAGAGCAAGTGGGACAAGATGATGCGTACGCACTACCGTGGGGAGCATTCAAGCACTTGATGAACGAGAAGTACCGTCCCAGAACCGAAGTCAATAAGCTCAAGACAGAACTTAGAGGGTTACGAGTCCAAGGATTTGATATTACCACGTTCGAAAGACGATTCACAGAATTGTGCCTATTGTGTCCGGGAGCGTTCGAAGATGAGGAAGAGAAGATCGACGCGTTTGTGAAAGGATTACCGGAAAGAATCCAAGAAGATATAAGTTCACACGAGCCGGCCTCCATACAACAGGCATGTAGAATGGCTCACAAACTAGTGAACCAGATTGAAGAAAGAATTAAAGAACAGACTGCTGAAGAGGCCAATGTGAAGCAAGTCAAAAGAAAGTGGGAGGAAAACGGAGATAAGAATCACCAATACAACAACAACAGCAATTACAACAATAATCGCAACAATTATCCCAACAATCGCAACATCAATCGCAACTACAACTAACGGCCCAACAACAACAACAACAACAACAACAACAACAACAACAACAACAACTACAATAATCATCCCAACAACAATAATAACCGCAACAACAATAACAATCAGAAGCAGCTATGCCAAAGGTGTGAAAAGTATCACTCGGGGTTCTGCACCAAATTTTGCAACAAGTGTAAAAGAAATGGTCATAGCGCGGTGAAGTGTGAGGTCTACGGACCAGGGGTTAATAGAACGAAAGGAACAAATGGTGTCGGAACGAGTAATGGCGGAGCAAGTAGTGTCGGAGCAAGTTATGCCAATGTAGTTTGTTATAAATGTGGAAAACCGGGCAACATTATTAGAAATTGCCCTAACCAGGAGAACACGAATGGACAAGGCCGCGGAAGAGTTTTCAATATTAATGCAGCAGAGGCACAGGAAGACCCGGAGCTTGTTACGGGTACGTTTCTTATTGACAATAAATCTGCTTACGTTTTATTTGATTCGGGTGCGGATAGAAGCTATATGAGTAGAGATTTTTGTGCTAAATTAAGTTGTCCATTGATGCCTTTGGATAGTAAATTTTTACTCGAATTAGCAAATGGTAAATTAATTTCAGCAGATAATATATGTCGGAATCGAGAAATTAAACTGGTTAGCGAAACATTTAAGATTGATTTGATACCAGTAGAGTTAGGGAGTTTTGATGTGATAATCGGTATGGACTGGTTGAAAGAAGTGAAAGCAGAGATCGTTTGTTACAAAAATGCAATTCGCATTATACGAGAAAAAGGAAAACCCTTAATGGTGTACGGAGAAAAGGGCAACACGAAGCTACATCTTATTAGTAATTTGAAGGCACAAAAACTAATAAGAAAAGGTTGCTATGCTGTTCTAGCACACGTAGAGAAAGTACAAACTGAAGAAAAGAGCATCAATGATGTTCCCATTGCAAAAGAATTTCCCGATGTATTTCCGAAAGAATTATCGGGATTACCTCCACATCGATCCGTTGAATTTCAAATAGATCTTGTACCAGGAGCTGCACCAATAGCTCGTGCTCCTTACAGACTCGCACCCAGCGAGATGAAAGAACTGCAAAGCCAATTACAAGAACTTTTAGAGCGTGGTTTCATTCGACCAAGCACATCACCGTGGGGAGCTCCTGTTTTGTTTGTCAAGAAGAAAGATGGTACATTCAGGTTGTGTATCGACTACTGAGAGTTGAACAAACTTACCATCAAGAACCACAACCCACTACCGAGAATCGACGACTTATTTGATCAACTACAAGGCTCGTCTGTTTATTCAAAGATTGACTTACGTTCCGGGTATCATCAAATGCGGGTGAAAGAAGATGATATTCCAAAGACTGCTTTCAGAACACGTTACGGTCATTACGAGTTTATGGTCATGCCGTTTAGTTTAACTAATGCACCAGCTGTGTTCATGGACCTTATGAACCGAGTGTGTGGACCATACCTTGACAAGTTTGTCATTGTTTTCATTGATGACATACTTATTTACTCAAAGAATGACCAAGAACAAGGTGAACATTTGAGAAAGGTGTTAGAAGTATTGAGGAAGGAAGAATTGTACGCTAAGTTTTCAAAGTGTGCATTTTGGTTGAAAGAAGTTTAATTCCTCGGTCACATAGTGAACAAAGAAGGTATTAAGGTGGATCCAGCAAAGATAGAAACTGTTGAAAAGTGAGAAACCCCAAAAACTCCGAAACACATACGCCAGTTTTTAGGACTAGCTGGTTACTACAGAAGGTTCATCCAAGACTTTTCCAGAATAGCAAAACCCTTGACTGCATTAACGCATAAAGGGAAGAAATTTGAATGGAATGATGAACAATAGAAAGCGTTTCAGTTATTGAAGAAAAAGCTAACTACGGCACCTATATTGTCATTGCCTGAAGGGAATGATGATTTTTGTGATTTATTGTGACGCATCAAAGCAAGGTCTCGGTTGTGTATTAATGCAACGAACGAAGGTGATTGCTTATGCGTCTAGACAATTGAAGATTCACGAACAAAATTATACGACGCATGATTTGGAATTAGGCGCGGTTGTTTTTGCATTAAAGACTTGGAGGCACTACTTATATGGGGTCAAAAGTATTATATATACCGACCACAAAAGTCTTCAACACATATTTAATCAGAAACAACTGAATATGAGGCAGCGTAGGTGGATTGAATTGTTGATTGATTACGACTTTGAGATTCGTTACCACCCGGGGAAGGCAAATGTGGTAGCC
Source organism: Rutidosis leptorrhynchoides (assembly GCF_046630445.1). Lineage (NCBI taxonomy): Eukaryota > Viridiplantae > Streptophyta > Magnoliopsida > Asterales > Asteraceae > Rutidosis > Rutidosis leptorrhynchoides. Next base: position 244,492,833 of record NC_092341.1, read on the forward strand.
GATGCCTTGAGCAGGAAGGACGGAGAACCCAGTCGAGTAAAATCTATGAATATAATGATTCATAATAACCTTACTACTCAAATAAAGGAGGCGCAACAAGGAGTTTTAAAAGAGGGAAATTTAAAGGATGAAATACCCAAAGGATCGGAGAAGCATCTTAATATTCGGGAAGACGGAACCCGGTATAGGGCTGAAAGAATTTGGGTACCAAAATTTGGAGATATGATAGAAATGGTACTTAGAGAAGCTCATAAAACTAGATACTCAATACATCCTGGAACGAGGAAGATGTACAAGGATCTTAAGAAACATTTTTGGTGGCCAGGTATGAAAGCCGATATTGCTAAATATGTAGGAGAATGTTTGACGTGTTCTAAGGTCAAAGCTGAACATCAGAAACCATCAGGTCTACTACAACAACTTGAAATCCCGGAATGGAAATGGGAAAACATTACCATGGATTTCATTACTAAATTGCCAAGGACTGCAAGTGGTTATGATACTATTTGGGTAATAGTTGATCGTCTCACCAAATCAGCACACTTCCTGCCAATAAGAGAAGATGAGAAGATGGAGAAGTTAGCACGACTGTATTTGAAGGAAGTCGTCTCCAGACATGGAATACCAATCTCTATTATCTCTGATAGGGATGGCAGATTTATTTCAAGATTCTGGCAGACATTACAGCAAGCATTAGGAACTCGTCTAGACATGAGTACTTCCTATCATCCACAAACTGATGGGCAGAGCGAAAGGACGATACAAACGCTTGAAGACATGCTACGAGCATGTGTTATTGATTTCGGAAACAGTTGGGATCGACATCTACCGTTAGCAGAATTTTCCTACAACAACAGCTACCATTCAAGCATTGAGATGGCACCGTTTGAAGCACTTTATGGTAGAAAGTGCAGGTCTCCGATTTGTTGGAGTGAAGTGGGGGATAGACAGATTTCGGGTCCGGAGATTATACAAGAAACTACCGAGAAGATCATCCAAATTCAATAACGGTTGAAAATCGCCCAAAGTCGACAAAAGAGCTACGCTGACATTAAAAGAAAAGATATAGAATTTGAAATTGGAGAGATGGTCATGCTTAAAGTTGCACCTTGGAAAGGCGTTGTTCGATTTGGTAAACGAGGGAAATTAAATCCAAGGTATATTGGACCATTCAAGATTATTGATCGTGTCGGACCAGTAGCTTACCGACTTGAGTTACCTCAACAACTCGCGGCTGTACATAACACTTTCCACGTCTCAAATTTGAAGAAATGTTTTGCTAAAGAAGATCTCACTATTCCGTTAGATGAAATCCAAATCAACGAAAAACTCCAATTCATCGAAGAACTCGTCGAAATAATGGATCGTGAGGTTAAAAGACTTAAGCAAAACAAGATACCAATTGTTAAGGTTCGATGGAATGCTCGTAGAGGACCCGAGTTCACCTGGGAGCGTGAAGATCAGATGAAAAAGAAATAACCGCATCTATTTCCAGAAGATTCGTCAACACCTTCAACAGCTTAAAATTTCGGGACGAAATTTATTTAACGGGTAGGTACTGTAGTGACCCGAACTTTTCCATGTTTATATATATATTAAATGAAATTGTTATTTACATGATTAAGTGTTTCCAACATGTTAAGCAATCAAACTTGTTAAGACTTGATTAATTGAAATAGGTTTCATATAGACAATTGACCACCCAAGTTGACCGGTGATTCACGAACATTAAAACTTGTAAAAACTATACGATGACAAATATATGGTTATATATATAGTTAACATGATTTTATTATAAGTATGTATCTCATTAGGTATTTTAATAATGAGTTATATACATAAAAATGAGACTATTACTTTAAGAAACTCGAAAACGATATATATAACGATTATCGTTATAACAACGTCTTACTAGGTACATATGAATCATATTAAGATATTGATACACTTGGTTAATTATGTTAAATGATAAGTAAATATATTATTAAGTGTATTAACAATGAAATACATATGTAAAAATAAGACTACTAACTTAATGATTTCGAAACGAGACATATATGTAACGATTATCGTTGTAACGACATTTAACTGTATATACATCATACTAAGATATATTATATATCATAATATCATGATAATATAACAATTTAACATCTCATTTGTTATAATAAACAATGGGTTAACAACATTCAACAAGATCGTTAACCTAAAGGTTTCAAAACAACATTTACATGTAACGACTAACGATGACTTAACGACTCAGTTAAAATGTATATACATGTAGTGTTTTAATATGTATTCATACACTTTTGAAAGACTTCAAGACACTTATCAAAATACTTCTACTTAACAAAAATGCTTACAATTACATCCTCGTTCAGTTTCATCAACAATTCTACTTGTATGCACCCGTATTCGTACTCGTACAATACACAGCTTTTAGATGTATGTACTATTGGTATATACACTCCAATGATCAGCTCTTAGCAGCCCATGTGAGTCAACTAACATATGTGGGAACCATCATTTGGCAACTAACATGAAATATCTCATAAAATTACAAAAATATGAGTAATCATTCATGACTTATTTACATGAAAACAAAATTACATATTCTTTATATCTAATCCATACACCAACGACTAAAAACACCTACAAACACTTTCATTCTTCAATTTTCTTCATCTAATTGATCTCTCTCAAGTTCTATCTTCAAGTTCTAAGTGTTCTTCATAAATTCCAAAAGTTCTAGTTTCATAAAATCAAGAATACTTCCAAGATTGCAAGTTTACTTCCAAGTTTTCTAAATCCATTCCAAGTAATCATCCAAGATCAAGAAACCTTTGTTACTTACAATAGGTTATCTTTCTAATACAAGGTAATAATCATATTCAAACTTTAATTCAATTTCTATAACTATAACAATCTTATTTCGAGTGGAAATCTTACTTGAAATTGTTTTCGTGTCATGATTCTGCTTCAAGAACTTTCAAGCCATCCAAGGATCCTTTGAAGCTAGATCTATTTTTATCATTTCCAGTAGGTTTATCCAAGGAACTTGAGGTAGTAATGATGTTCATAACATCATTCGATTCATACATATAAAGCTATCATATTCGAAGGTTTAAACTTGTAATCACTAGAACATAGTTTAGTTAATTCTAAACTTGTTCGCAAATAAAAGTTAATCCTTCTAACTTGACTTTTAAAATCAACTAAACACATGTTCTATATCTATATTATATGCTAACTTAATGATTTAAAACCTGGAAACACGAAAAACACCGTAAAACCGGATTTACGCCGTCGTAGTAACACCGCGGGCTGTTTTGGGTTAGTTAATTAAAAACTATGATAAACTTTGATTTAAAAGTTGTTATTCTGAGAAAATGATTTTTATTATGAACATGAAACTATATCCAAAAATTATGGTTAAACTCAAAGTGAAAGTATGTTTTCTAAAATGGTCATCTAGACGTCGTTCTTTCGACTGAAATGACTACCTTTACAAAAACAACTTGTAACTTATTTTTCCGACTATAAACCTATACTTTTTCTGTTTAGATTCATAAAATAGAGTTCAATATGAAACCATAGCAATTTGATTCACTCAAAACGGATTTAAAATGAAGAAGTTATGGGTAAAACAAGATTGGATAATTTTTCTCATTTTAGCTACGTGAAAATTGGTAACAAATCTATTCCAACCATAACTTAATCAACTTGTATTGTATATTATGTAATCTTGAGATACCATAGACACGTATACAATGTTTCGACCTATCATGTCGACACATCTATATATATTTCGGAACAACCATAGACACTCTATATGTGAATGTTGGAGTTAGCTATACAGGGTTGAGGTTGATTCCAAAATATATATAGTTTGAGTTTTGATCAATACTGAGATACGTATACACTGGGTCGTGGATTGATTCAAGATAATATTTATCGATTTATTTCTGTACATCTAACTGTGGACAAATAGTTGTAGGTTACTAACGAGGACAGCTGACTTAATAAACTTAAAACATCAAAATATATTAAAAGTGTTGTAAATATATTTTGAACATACTTTGATATATATGTATATATTGTTATAGGTTCGTGAATCAACCAGTGGCCAAGTCTTACTTCTCGACGAAGTAAAAATCTGTGAAAGTGAGTTATAGTCCACTTTTAAAATCTAATATTTTTGGGATGAGAATACATGCAGGTTTTATAAATGATTTACAAAATAGACACAAGTACGTGAAACTACATTCTATGGTTGAATTATCGAAATCGAATATGCCCCTTTTTATTAAGTCTGGTAATCTAAGAATTAGGGAACAGACACCCTAATTGACGCGAATCCTAAAGATAGATCTATTGGGCCTCACAAACCCCATCCAAAGTACCGGATGCTTTAGTACTTCGAAATTTATATCATATCCGAAGGGTGTCCCGGAATGATGGGGATATTCTTATATATGCATCTTGTTAATGTCAGTTACCAGGTGTTCACCATATGAATGATTTTTATCTCTATGTATGGGATGTGTATTGAAATATGAAATCTTGTGGTCTATTATTATGATTTGATAATATATAGGTTAAACCTATAACTCACCAACATTTTTGTTGACGTTTTAAGCATGTTTATTCTCAGGTGATTATTAAGAGCTTCCGCTGTCACATACTTAAATAAGGACGAGATTTGGAGTCCATGCTTGTATGATATTGTGTAAAAACTGCATTCAAGAAACTTATTTTGTTGTAACATATTTGTATTGTAAACCATTATGTAATGGTCGTGTGTAAACAGGATATTTTAGATTATCATTATTTGATAATCTACGTAAAGCTTTTTAAACCTTTATTGATGAAATAAAGGTTATGGTTTGTTTTAAAATGAATGCAGTCTTTGAAAAACGTCTCATATAGAGGTCAAAACCTCGCAACGAAATCAATTAATATGGAACGTTTTTAATCAATAAGAACGGGACATTTCATTCGGTTATCCTAACGGTCCAATCCTTTATGTGTTTAAACAAACAGTTCCTTAATTAACTAAGAATCCCTCAAGCGGGGTGCGATGCTCGAGACCGCGTTATGGTGCAGTATATTGATCAACACTGACCGTGTTCCATGGCCTTACTTAGCAGAGGTACAACTTACAACAACCGTTGTGCTTTAAAATGCACATACGAAGTTTATATGCTTGGTGACTACACTAGCATGGTCTGGGACCAACATTGTACTAAGGGTCTAGTCAGATGTTTCACTACGAAAGAGTCCTCAGTCGAAATCTAAAGCTTGATAGGCTTACTACAACCGGTGTTCCTCAGTCGATTTTACGTTGTATCCGATAGGCTTCTCTTACCAAGGGGTGACACAGATAGTGTACTCTGAATCGGGATTCGCAACTTCTCAATAACAGAGCCAATAACTACGTTCTATTAGATGGAAAAGAGATTGAGTTTAAAGCATAATCGAAAAGCATTTTAACAACTTACACAAACCATAACATTATTTCGGCATTATAACTGGTTACATCATAGCATACACTAAAGATAACTACTCGCTAATCATGGCAGCAACATCACAGAACATAATGATAGAAGGCATTATATAAAGATAAAGGATAGAAGTACCATTAGATTAAATGAGTTTCGAATACAAAAGTTACAACATCAAACTCCAGACCGCTCCTAATACAATCTTCGGCGTTCTTCTCCAGGTACTAGGTTTCCCGCACGGAGTCGAAGACCTTGAAAGTATGACTAATATTGTACAAGAGATAGAAAGAAGTGAATTGAAGTGTGTGTTGGAATGAATGACAAAGACTCTTTAAATAAGCTTGAATTTTTGCCTGCAAACGGCTGGCAGGCCGTTTGGCAGGCCATTTGCAGGGGCCGTTTGCCAGGCCAGCCCATTTGCAGGGGCCGTTTAACTTGGGCATATGGCAGTCCGTTTGCAAGCCAGGAAAGCCGTTTGGCAAGCCGTTTGGCTTGCTGATTTGCTGGATCGTAACTTGATTTCTTGTCTTTCACCACTTTCACCTCTAGAATCTTCGTTTTAGCTCCTATTCTCTTGTTTCTTTTTGCACCGTCTTCGTAATTACTTGTTTTCAATTCTAACTGACGAAGTGAGTATTTTGCCAATAATGTTCGAATCTTTCTTGTTTTTGGGCCTTAATACAGGGGTAAAAACGTGACTTATTAGCCAATATCACAAGGCATCAAGTGTGGTGCACCTTACCATAGGTGCGACGCAAATCAGCACAGGTGTGGCGAACCAAGTGATGATTACGACGCACCATAAAGCTAGTTTTGACACCTCAATGTCAGTAACCATTTCCTTGTTATGGTGCGATGCACCACTTGCTGAAACTTCAGTTTCAGCCTCCAAAAACCTATTTTGACCCATTTTCAATTACATAGTCAATCCCCAAAATGCACATTTTAGTTAACACCCGTTTTAATGTTAAGTATCACTTCAAAATACGACATCACTAGATTAACCACAACCTTGGGAATTACACTACCCATTACATGTTCAAGGTGACAAATTTGACCCATATAAGTTTATACAAAATAAGGGACCGAGCATGGTGTTTGGGGATTCACTACTGAAACCTAAGCGTTAAACCAAAAGAATCTTCTAGCATACATTTAAAAATGAATAACAACGAGGGGTAAGCAACGCTTAGTGAATGTAACGATTATATACATACATATACACAAGTTAACTACCGCATACAATAAACCGAGCAAGTGATCATGTAAGAAACAAGCAATGACAATGAGCAATTATCACCTTAGCATCCATACACACTACATAAAATAATAACATCGCGACTCTTATGGTTAACCATAATTTCTAGGGGAATGGTCGACGAACGACGCTATAGTGAATCCGACGGACGGTCCCAAACACTATATCCCCGAGGCGGTCATTAACACGCGATGTTAAGTGGATCGACAATCGAAAACAACCACCATCCTCTTTTCTTGTTGGCGAAAAACAAATTGTGAATCCAATGAATGGTCTAGACATTATACCACCGTGTTGTCTCGACGAACAATGATATGTGAATCCAACGAACGGTATATTCACTTTACAACACCCACACCTAACCCATGTATATCCATGCATATAACAATTACACTCACCTTGAACACTCGATGAATGCAATTTCCCATAATCCGCAACCATCAATGAGAACTACTTGACACAATCAATTCAAATCATACAAAAAGTACAAGTTGGACTTCTAACCAACTCATAACACACCCAAGTCCAAAATTGACCCATCTTGCACTTAACAACCTAACCTATGTCGAAACAACCCATAATTACTATTGGCTAGTGGTTATGTCTAGATTCACCAATTTAAACACTAGTCTAAGTATTTATATACCTATTTCCCAAAAAAAGTCTCAAAACACAATTTTGACCCATTTCAAGTTTGACCCATTTCAAGGTCAACACACAAATTTAAGTTAGTAACTAGTTCAAATCAATAACACAATCACTATTACACAAGTGTTCTAATGATTATACCAAACTTAACTCAAATCCGTCACCCAACCCAAAACCCACAATTTACGGGTTCAAAACCCAAAAGTCAAACATAAATGGGTTTATCATTGATAACTAGTTCAAACCCTAACAAAATCTCAAATTAGAAAAAAAAATTGGGTTTGAACATTACCTCAAACACCAAAATGTAGCCTCGTAGTAGAACAATAAAGATGAGCTCCTAATTTGGGTTGCAAAAGACTTTTTCTTCCTTAATGAAGCATTTTCTCTCTAGAAACCCCTTTCTCACTCTAAAAACTTGATAAATTTTCTGGAAGAATGAGGTTCCAGATCCATCCTTGGACCATAAACCTGTGACATGCAGATTTGCACATAAAACCCCCTATTTACAAAACAGACCCAAACATAATTTCAGACACAGGTGCAGCACACATGGCTTCTGAAAATTCTGGTTCTTACACCAATCTCTTAGTTACTAGCTTGAGCCATCTCGATTTCGTTGCCACCATTGAAGTGTGCGGGAATTCAATCACATATTTAACAATAAGCTACATGGCCTAACTAATCACTCTAGACATGTCCGATCCCATCACCAACACATCAATGAACACCCGTATAGATTAAACATGTTTGTCTATGATTTTCCTTCTCGGCAATCAGAATACCCTAACAAGCGCCTTTGTAGACTATTCATCAAGGCATCCGGTGAGAACACAGTCTCCACCTGGAAATCTACAATATTTTTCAACTTTCCTCTTTCACTCTTGTACACTGATCTCCTCATAACGCTATGAATTTCACAAACTCATCTTCTCATCCCAAACACACTCCCACTGTATGTGTAAGAATTAAACTGCGGCTACTCAAGTAGAAACTTTGTTCCCTTACTACCGTTCAGTCGCAAATTACCTTGCCAGTGGAGAGTAAAACAAGTATTCGAAACCCTGGATTATCCAGAATCAACGCACTAATCTTGAGAACATTAAAACACACCCCGCACAACCATCTTCACAACTCCACTAGTCGTCCAACGCCTATTAGCTCGATAACTTCAGTCGATTACCAAACTAGCGTCGAGTTCCCGACACCCTCAAAAATCCTAGATTTACAAGGTTATCTACTCCCTCGTCACCCAAATATTTTTAATTGGTTACCTTCGAAGAAACTTCTCGTTTGTTAAACCAACCATCAACCAAACTTTAGTACCAGTCGAACGCGTTCTATATGACACCCTTCGGCAACCAATTTCCTTAGTAAGAAGAAGCTCTAACCTACCCGCGTATTCTAAGAATCTTGAAATATCTGACCAATCACTTGGTCATCTTGTTTTAAAACCCTGAAGCACCAAACTTTCTCGATAACTCCCACAGTCGATTTCCAAACCGATGTGTCCCGTTCGTTACCCAAACGCCCTAAACCCGAGATAAAAACAACCTCCCGAGCTCCCGTAACAAACCAACATCCCGAAAATCCAGCTCGTATCACCCGAAGTTTCATAAGACAAAGCACCTCACACTCACGTCATCATACCCGAAAATATCATCCTAAAACTGCAGCAACTTCGAAACACCATAAATGAAAATCCAACGGTCCGATCATCTCTAAATTTTAAATCATGTAGATTAATATGTCATCTTTCTACAATACAAAAAGTCAAGTCGATCCGACAATTGACGAATCTACTATGAATTTTCTCCTACAACTGCGCATGAATATCCGAATTTAGATCAATCATTCCTTCGCATGAGATAGTGAAGAATGAGAACTTAGATCCAACACCCTGATCTCTCAAAAAATCTCTCTATAACAAACCCATTGATCCTACCTATGACTCCCTAACCCTCCGCGAAAAGTCACTATCATAATGCAACAGTCGTCCCACTTACATCATTACCCCTACAAGAATTTTCGACAACCCCTTGGTGTGATCAACTCTCCCTTATTATATATATAACTATATTTGTTTTGTTGATTCGTCAACATGTGTTTGTTTGAGCTGAAGTGTCCTTTTATTGTTAAATATTGGGTAATTAAAACGAGCTCGCAAACATTGCTTCGTGACATGTCATTTACATAAAATTATACTCTTCATTACTTGCACATACTTTATAGCTTTGATTTGCAAAAATTTATTTGAGAAAAAGAACTTTTTATCTTTCCAATCAGAAACACTGTTTGTCATCCACATATTATCTTTCATCTTTTTCAAAATTCTTCTAGCTATTCTACACTTGAATTGACATTCAAAACTCTGCCAATCATTGTTCGAATTAACAATAAACAAGAGTAGATTGGTAGGATTTTGAAAGTATCTTATGCGTAGAGTAGTTAAATATGGATGAAAGATAATTAAGATGTGGATAGCATACAATGTTTTTTGAGTGGAAAGATAAAAAATTTATATTTTCTTCTGAGACGAATGTTTACGAATAATGTATCTATAAATTATGCGCAACTGATGAAAGAGTATGATTGTGTATGAATGATGTTCCACGAAGCTATGTTTGAAAACTCGTTTTAGATAATCAAGATTTTTGTAATAAAAGTGCATCTTAACATAAATAGTAACATGTAGACAAATCAACAAAATAAAAATAGTTATATATATATATATATATATATATATATATATATATATATATATATATATATATATATATATATATATATATATATATATATATATATATATATATATATATATATATATATATTCGATTTGGCCAACATAAGGTGCGTTTGATAAAAATGAATGATTTAGTGTTGAATAGTTCATAAGCTGAATGATTCAGAGACTCTGGATAAATTTGGTTATGAATAAAAATAAGTTGTTTAATAAACATTTTGAATGAATGATATGAAATGGTTAAAATTATCTTATTAACGTGTTAAACGAATAATAAATTTCAAAATAATATTTTGTTAAGTGTTATGGATATGATTTGAGGATGATATTACAGAAAATATATGTGCTTGATGGTTAGGAGAGTGTTCCAACTCTGAATGGTTCAGCACTAAATGTTAAACCATTCAACATCATATGTCATTCAGAAATCAGAAATGAACGCGTTGGATGCTAAATGATCTAGCATTCAGCGCTGAATCATTGATTTAAGAGATAAATAAACGAACCCTTAATGTGACGCCCCATACAAAAATCAAGGTGTATGGATCATCAACAACATGTCCATTACACGGTTACAACACTATATGCTGTTTTAAAACAAGTTTTGCATTCATGAAAAGATAACGTTTTTACCAACGTCAAATGTTTTACAAAAGATGATGTCTTTACCAACGTCAAATGTTTTACAAAGATAACGTGCTTCTACGAATAGAAAGCATGAACATAAGTACGTGACACAAAGGTCATTACAAAACCATTGTTCAAAATGTAACATAAGTTGTGAATGCAAAGTAAAAGTTCCATGATTGAGACATCTCTAAACAATGTAGTGGAAGTCTAACACAGCGAGTCTATAACACCAAGACTATAACAGCAAGTCCAACAGCGGAAGCAACAACGTCTAAGCACCTGAGAAACACATGCTTTAAAAAGTCAACACGAATGTTGGTGAGCTATAGTTTGATTGTAAACAACAATGTAATGTAATTCGTATTCAAAACAGTATCTCAAATCCGTATGATAAAGTATATGCTTATCCGTGGGCACCCGGTAACTAACTTAACGTAAAAATAATATATTACCCCCTAAAAGTACACTTGTCAAGTGCGTATGTTCTTGAAGTATTAAACACCCATTAAATGCTAGTGCGACTAGCCCGAGTGGGGATGTCAAACCCTATGGATCCATATCTAATATTCGCGTTCACCGGTTCAAAAACCAATGATTAAGCGTTACCGTGCTAAGGGGAATCTTTGTGCCGTTATATCACCCACACATATATAAAGTTTAAGTACTCGTGTCTAGTACGTAAAAACATAAAAAAAATGCATGTATTCTCAGTCCCAAAAATAGTTAAAGTAAAAAGGGAGCTATAACTCACAGTGAATGTGCGGTAATATCGATACGAAAACGTAAGCAAGTAGTAAGTCGGTCCAAACAAGTAAGTTGGTCGATCCAAAAGGTCCTAAACCTAAGTCAATGGTTACTAAGTCAGTAAATTGTCCCCAATGGTTTAAAAGTACGTAAGTGAAGTCCTAAGCATCATCATCGTCATCATCATTCGTAAAAGATAAAGTAAGTTTTCAACAAGAATAGAGATCGAAACAAAGGGCTGACTTCGGACAGCTGCTACGACCTCTATACAAACTGAAAAGACGCACGACCAGTGGCCAAGGCTCCGTTTGTGAGTCCTCTTACCGCTATCCAATTTTCAGATCCTAACTCGATGTCTTTTGACCGTGGTGACGGTTCAAGCACGAGTAGGTCAGAAATTTCAGCACATCGTTACGAAGGCGTAGTCATTTTTGGAAGGCTATAAATCATAAACCGTATATCGGATTTTGGTGAGTCTTAAATGAAAACTCATCTACTCAAACCAAACTATCTGAAAATCAACTTTCCAGAAGTCTCAGGAGTTTGATCAGACCCTGAAAAATAGAAACAAGTGCTCCGGTGGGTTTTTTGGTACTTGATGCTCATCACGGTTCTCATCCTTGATGCGTATAAGTCTCAAGTGTACAACTCTTGATGTTTTAGCATCACCTGAAACAAGTTTCAACCATCAACACACAATGTCAAGACTAAGAAGAAATGCAACTCACTTAAGAGTTTTAAAAAGATGATGAACCAAGGTTACATCATGTTCTTAGTCTTAACACAAATACAAGTTCTATTCAAGATTAAAGCTATAAACTTTTATTCAAATCAAGCAAGACCTTAAGTCACATAACTTAGATCAAACAAAGTAATGAAACCCTAAGCTAGAACACTTGGATCCCTTAATAATAAATATGAGATTTCAAAGCTAGAAAGCTTGAATCTTTTATGTCCTTGAAGATCTTTAAAGCAACAAGCTAGATCTGCAAGTTTCATGAAGATCATAAACACAAGTTTTGATCTTTTAGAAAAAACAAAGTGATCTTAAGCTATAAAGCTTAGATCCATCAAAGTAATGAAGATCCAAAGCTAGAAAGCTTGAATCTTTTATGTTCTTGAAGATCTTTGATAATGCTAAAAACGAACATATATTTCATAGCATTATCCCTCAAGAAAGACAAGCTTTTAGTTGCAATTGTTCTATTTACAAATGATATTCGTTTAAAGAAATAAAAAGGTGAAGATAAAAGACAGATTCGACAAATTGAAGACGCAAACGACCAAAAAGCTCAAAAGTACAAAGTACAATCAAAGTGGTTCCAATTATTGATGAGAAACGTCTCAAAATTACAAGAGTACAAGATACGAAACGCAAAGTACAAGATATTAAATTGTACGCAAGGACGTTCGAAAAACCGGAACCGGGACCAGAGTCAACTCTCAACGCTCGACGCAACGGACTAAAAATTACAAGTCAACTATGCACATGAATATAATATAATATATAATTAATTCTTAAAATTAATATATATATATTATATTATATATTATAAACGTCAGCAAACAAGAAAACAAACTCATGTGAGCTGATACCTACCTCCATGCGATCGCATGGCCTGTAGGCTTATTTTCCATGCGATCGCATGGCCCTGAAATCCAGGCGACACCCCTATAAATTCGCAGTTTGGTTGATCAAACATCCATATATCTTTCTCTCTATCTCAATCGTATAATATATATATATATATATATATATATATATATATATATATATATATATATATATATATATATATATATATATATATATATTATAATTTTAATTTTAATTTTAAATTCTAATAATAAGGGTATGTTAGCGAATGTTGTAAGGGTGTAAGTCGAAATTCTGTCCGTGTAACGCTACGCTATTTTTAATCACCGTAAGTTATGGTTAATGTTATTTTTAAATTAATGTCTCATAGCTAAGTTATTATTATGCTTATTTAATGCCGAAGTAATCGTGATGTTGGGCAAAATATTAAAATTGGGTAATTGGGCTTTGTACCATAATTGAGGTTTGGATAAAAGAACGACACTTGTAGAAATTAGACTATGGGCTATTAATGGGCTTTATATTAACTAAATGATACCTCGTTGATTTAATATATAGACTTATAATTTGACGTATTTATGTATAACCACATACGCTTGACTGGGCACGGTGGGCTGGATATCTATAAATACCAATAATTGTTCATTTTACCGGATACGGAACTGGATTAATAGTTAATAGACTTGTTGAAACAGGGGTGGATTACATTCAAGGGTAATTGGTGTAATTGTTAACAAAGTAGTAAAACCTTGAACTACACGCAGTCGATAACCTGGTGTATTCATTAAACAAAGTATTAAGACCTTGTTACAATTCGAATCCCCAATTAGTTGGAATATTTGACTTCGGGAATAAGAATAATTTGACGAAGACTTTCGCACTTTATGATTATAACTGATGGACTATTATGGACAAATCCGTATGGACATATCGAATAATCCAGGACAAAGGACAATTAACCCATGGGAATAAACTAAAAACAACACGTCAAACATCATGATTACGGAAGTTTAAATAAGCATAATTCCTTTATTTCATATTTAATTTCCTTTATTTCATATTTAATTGCACTTTTAATTATCGCACTTTTATTTATTGCCATTATATTTAATTGCACTTTTAATTAACATACTCTTTAATTGTCGTACTTTTTATTTATCGCATTTTTATTTAACGCAATTTTATTATCGTTATTTACTTTACGCTTTAAATTAAGTCTTTTATATATTTAATATTTTACATTAGGTTTTAACTGCGACTAAAGTTTTAAAATCGACAAACCGGTCATTAAACGGTAAAAACCCCCTTTTATAATAATAATACTACATATTTATATTTTTGTATTTTTGCAATTATATGTTAAAACTAATATAGCGTTGAACTAGTTTGAGTCTCCATGTGGAACGAACCGGACTTACTAAAAACTACACTACTGTAAGATTAGGTACACTGCCTATAAGTGTGTAGCAAGGTTTAGGTATATCCACTCTATAAATAAATAAATCACTTGTGTAAAATTGTATCGTATTTAATAGTATTTCCTTGTAAAAATTATAACTATTTTATACACCACCTCGCACACATCAAGTATTTTTGGCGCCGCTGCCGGAGAAAATCAAACACCGGAAACAAAACGCTATATATAAAAAAAAGATTTTTAGTTTACTTTTGTAAAAATACGTTTTTGTAAAAATACGTTTTAATATAAAAATATATAAATAAAAACAAAATTTATATATTTTTAAGAGTTTGTTAAACATATAAGTTTTATAAAGTTTCTTTATTTTTATTTTAGTTTGTAAAAATATAAGTTTTATTTAAATATTTTGTATAAATATAAAACAGAAACAAAAAATAATAAAAACACTCGAGGCCCGGTACTGTAGCAGCCCAACTTTTGACCCGAAACCCTAGCTCATGCGACCGCATGAGCCCGAAGGCAAAAATTCATGCGATCGCATGAACATACCTGACACGCCAGGTTTGACCTGATCCGAGCAATAATTACGGAGTATATTATTATTATTATTATTATTAAAACCCTAATTAGGGTTTAGTATTTAATTAATTAGTTAAGTTTTTAATTAATTTGTATTTTAGTTTTAATTTAGTTTTAATAATATATAAAATTAATACTTTTATAAAATAAATAATATAAAAATAATATTTTTATAAAAATTGTACTTTTTACAACTTTAAGTTTTTTTTTTTTTTTTGTATCTTTTTATTTGTTTTAGCGTAATATTTGTATTTTTTTCGCTCGTATTTAGTTTTAAGACATAGTTTTTGCCATAGTTATTTTTATTTCTAGATTTTTAGGCTTTGCCGTAAAATCCCTTAAATGCTTTTTCTTTAGACTAAGATTTAGGTGCTTTAGAATTTTGCGACGCCGTTTTTATATTTTAGTACCTTTTTAAGTTATTGCCATTTGGGATATAGTTTTTCTTTTAAGCTTTAATACCTTTAGACGCAACTTTTAATTTTTAGTTTTTAGACTTTTAAGTTTCAACGCGCTATGTTCTTTTTATTATTTTTCGACTATTTATTTTTAGACGTACTCTTTTTCTTTCTTATTTTTCGCCGCTCTAGTTTTTAGGATATAGAATTTTCTATTTCTTCTCTAAAATTTCTTCAAAATTTCAACGAAAAATTATTTTAAGCGGTTAAATTGATAGACATCCAAATTTTCTGCTTCGTAGTAATAGTTGGATTTGTTAGTGGCTGAGTTGTGAGCTTCCGATTTAAAGGGTTCTGGCTCCCTGCTACATCTATTGGCTATTCGAAACGTGGGCAAAAGCAGAAAAGTCTATTAATTTGATAACTTATATAATTTTTATCTTTTATAACTAATAGGATATTCAGTGAATGCACCGAGCAAAACGTTCACCACCTTTTGTACGTTCACCACCTGTAACTCGATCAAGACATCTAGCAAATATTGTCGCCGTTGATTTTTCTTTAGAATCGTCATCTAGTTGACCAAGTACTCCAATTCAAATTTCCGATAATCCATTTTTTGAACCCGACCTCACAATTGAGAATCCGGAGGATATTCACGGACAATTCAAAGATCCTGAACCATTAATCTTTCCTCCGGAATCACCAATCATTCAAACAGAGATTGTTAAGGAACCAACTATTAAATCAGAATCCTCTAGTGATTCAGATTCAACAAATTCAATCATGGAAAATCTGGAACCTCTAAGTATGGAAGACCGAATGCGAGCTAAACGCACTGGCCAAGGTCACGTGATTACTCAACCTGACATTAATGCGCCAGATTATGAAATCAAAGGACAAATCCTACACATGGTAACAAATCAATGCCAATTTAGTGGTGCGCCGAAGGAAGATCCAAACGAACATCTTCGTACCTTTAATAAGATCTGTACTTTATTTAAAATCTATAAGTTGAGGAAGAACAGATATATCTCATGTTATTTCCCTGTACTTTAAAGGGAGAAGCCAAAGATTGGTTAGAATCGTTACTTGAAGGGGCGATTGATACATGGGATGTTTTAGTTGAAAATTTTCTTAAACAATTCTTTCCGGCATCTAAAGCCGTGAGACTTCAAGGAGAAATTGTTACGTTCACGCAAAAGCCAAATGAAACTCTATATGAGGCGTGGACAAGATTTGGAAAGTTGTTAAGAGGATGTCCGCAACATGGTTTAGACACTTGTCAAATAGTACGAATATTCTACCAAGGATGCGACATCACTACAAGAAAAGACATCAACATAGCAGCTGGTGGTTCCATTATGAAGAAAACCGCAACTGATGCTTACAAAATTATTGATAACACTGCTTCCCACTCACATGAGCGGCACCAAGAAAAAGATATCGTTAGATCATCTAAAGCAGCTAGAGCCGATTCTAGCCATGACTTAGATTCCCTTTCCGCAAAGATAGATGCTATTGAGAGACGAATGGAAAAGATGACTAAAGATATTCACTCAATACGAATTAGTTGTGAGCAGTGTGGAGGACCACATTTGACAAAAGATTGTCTCAGTATTGAACTAACAATGGAACAAAGAGAGAATGTTTCATACATAAACCAAAGGCCTGGAAATAATTATCAGAATAATTATCAACCGCCAAGACCAATTTACAATCAAAACCAGAATTATAACCGAAATGTTCCATACAACAATCAATAAGGTCCTAGCATTCAACAAATATTCAACAATACTTACAATCAGTAAAGACCTAATTTTCAAAATAAACCACCACAAACCGATGATAAAAAGTCAAATTTAGAAGATATGATGTCAAAGCTAGTTGAATCTCAAACACAGTTTTTCACATCTCAGAAACAAACCAATGAACAAAATGCTCAAGCATTTAGAAATTAACAAGCTTCTATTCAAAATTTGGAACAAGAAGTGAGCAACCTAGCAAGGTTGATAGGTGAAAGAAAATCGGGAAGTCTACCTAGTGATACAAATGCTAACCCCCGGAATGTAACAGCTAAAGCCATTACCACAAGAAGTGGTATTACACTTAAACCACCTGAAATACCTGTAATTTCTGATGATGCTATTCCTACTCCACAAGAACCACAACCTGAGCAAAATAAGGAAACAGAACCGGTAGTTGAAAAGGTTAATGAAGATAACACAGTTAAGGCTAAACCTTATGTTAAACCATACCAACCACCACTTCCTTACACGAGTAAAATGAGAAAAGAGAGACTTGAAGCCGAGCAATCCAAAATCTTAGATATGTTTAAACAGATAAATGTCAATCTTCCTTTCATTGATGTGATTTCAGGAATGCCTAGATATGCTAAATTCTTGAAAGATCTAATCACAAATAGAAAGAAAATGGAAGAACTCTCGGCTGTTACTATGAATGCTAATTGCTCTGCAGTACTATTGAATAAGATACCAGAAAAATTATCAGATCCAGGAAGTTTCACAATTCCATGTTTTCTGGGTAGTCTTAGTTCAATAGAAGCATTGGCAGAGTTAGGTGCTAGTATAAATTTAATGCCATATTCGCTATACGCTAAACTAGACCTTGGAGAATTGAAACCAACACGAATAAGTATACAACTAGCTGATCGATCAGTAAAATATCCTAGAGGGATAATGGAGAACATTCTAGTTAAAGTTGGTACTTTAGTATTTCCAGTAGATTTTGTTATTTTGGACATGGAAGAAGATTCTCGAGTTCCTCTCATATTAGGAAGACCATTTTTAAACACGGCTAAAGCAATAATAGACGTGTTTGGAAAGAAACTGACCCTAAGTATAGAGGGCGAGAGTGTTACCTTTTTAGTTGATAGAGCAATGCAACAACTGCAATTTGCAGATGATACATGTTATTATATTCAAACTATAGATTCACATGCAGAATTGTTAGAAGAATTTCCAGAATTACAAGGAACATGAGAATGTTCTTTAGGAGAAAGAACTGAACCAATTGATGAAGCTGAAATGTTAGCTACACTTATGGCTAATGGATATGAACCAACAACAGAAGAAATACAAATGCTAAAAGAAGAAGACAGATATCGATATAAATCATCAATAGAAGAACCACCGACATTAGAGTTAAAGCCACTTCCAAACCATTTGGAATATGCTTATTTACATGGTGAATCTGAATTACCTATAATAATATCGTCTTCTCTTACTGAAAATGAAAAATCTCAACTCATTTCTGTGCTAAAAGCTCATAAACCAGCTATTGCATGGAAGATTCATGATATTAAAGGAATAAGTCCTTCGTATTGCACACATAAAATCCTTATGGAAGAAGGTCATAAAACATATGTGCAACGCCAATGAAGACTAAATCCTAATATGCAAGATGTTGTTAAGAAAGAAATTATTAAACTGCTTGATGCAGGTTTAATTTATCTAATCTCTGATAGTCCATGGGTAAGCCCAGTTCAATGCGTACCTAAGA
Source organism: Rutidosis leptorrhynchoides (assembly GCF_046630445.1). NCBI lineage: Eukaryota > Viridiplantae > Streptophyta > Magnoliopsida > Asterales > Asteraceae > Rutidosis > Rutidosis leptorrhynchoides. Next base: position 244,511,879 of record NC_092341.1, read on the forward strand.
AGGGTGGCATGACTGTCATCACAAATGAGAAAAATGAGCTTATTCCTACTAGGACTGTAACAGGATGGCGTGTTTGTATTGATTATAGAAAATTAAATGACGCCACCAGAAAAGATCACTTTCCCTTATCTTTCATTGATCAAATGTTAGAAAGATTAGCCGGAAATAGTTACTATTATTTTCTTGACAGTTTTTCCGGATATTTTCAAATTCCAATAGTACCCGAGGACCAAGAGAAAACCACATTCACGTGCCCTTATGGTACTTTTGCTTACAAACGCATGCCATTTGAACTTTGCAACGCCCCTGCAACCTTTCAAAGGTGCAAGATGGCAATTTTTCACGACATGATAGAAGAATGCATGGTAGTTTTCATGGATGAATTTTTAGTCTTCGGTGATACATTTGAATCATGTCTAGTTAATCTTGAACGAATGCTTATTAGATGCGAACAATCAAATCTAGTACTTAATTGGGAGAAATGCCATTTCATGGTTAAAGAAGGCATCGTTCTTGGTCATAAAATTTCAAAGGAAGGAATTGAAGTGGATAGAGCTAAAGTAGATGTAATTGCTAAACTTCCACATCCCACCAATGTTAGAGGAGTTAGGAGTTTTCTAGGGCATGCCGGTTTTTACCGACGTTTCATAAAAGATTTTTCTAAAATTGCCACTCCTATGAATAAACTCCTAGAAAAGGATGCTCCATTCATCTTTTCAGATGAATGCATCAAATCTTTTAATATTCTTAAAGAAAAACTCACTAATGCGCCGATCATGATAACTCCAAATTGGAGTCTACCGTTTGAACTGATGTGCGATGCAAGTGATTTTGCAATGGGAGCCGTTTTAGGTCAAAGGATTGAAAAACGATTTCAACCTATATATTATGCTAGTAAGACGTTACAAGGAGCACAAACAAACTATACAACTACTGAAAAAGAACTCCTTGCTATTGTCTTTGCTTTTGACAAATTTCGATCATATCTCGTTCTAGCTAAAATGGTGGTCGATACCGACCATTCTATTCTTAGATACCTATTTTCGAAACAAGATGCCAAACCAAGATTAATCCGTTGGATCTTACTCTTACAAGAGTTCGATATTGAAATCCGAGACAAAAAGGGAGCAGAAAATCTCGCCGCTGATCACCTTTCTCGTCTTGAAAATCCCTAATTAGAAGTTCTAAATGAATCGGCCATACAAGACAACTTTCCTGATGAATATCTATTGAAGATAGATTATAATGAAATTCCATGGTTTGCAGACTATGCAAACTACTTAGTATGTGAATTCCTTGAAAAAGGATTATCGTACCAAAAATGAAAGAAATTCTTTAGTGATATAAAACACTATTTCTGGGAAGATCCACATTTGTTTAATAGTTGTCCCAATGGAATAATACGCCGATGTGTATTCGGAGATGAAGCTAGTCAAATTTTAAACCATTGTCACACAGGACCAACAGGAGGGCATTATGGGCCTCAGCTCACAGCAAGAAAAGTTTACGATGCTGGATTCTATTGGCCTACAATTTTCAAAGACGCACACCTTCTTTGCAAATCCTGTGATGCTTGTCAAAGGGCCGGAAAAATAAGTCAACATGATGAAATACCACAAAATGTCATTCAAGTATGTGAAGTATTTGACATTTGGGGTATTGACTTTATGGGTCCATTTCCAAAATCTCATAATAATCTCTACATTCTCGTTGCCATTGATTATCTATCTAAATGGGCGGAAGCACAAGCTCACCCGACTAACAATGCACGAGTTGTAGTCAACTCTTTAAAACGTCTTTTTGCTAGGTTTGGAACACCGAAAGCTTTAATAAGTGATCGGGGTACTCATTTTTGTAATAATCAACTTGAGAAAGTTCTTAAAAGATATGGAGTAACTCATAAAATCTCAACCGCTTATCATCTACAAACAAGTGGACAAGTTGAAAATACCAATCGAGCATTAAAACGTATTCTAGAGAAAACCGTAGGATCAAATCCGAAGGAATGGTCCATGAAATTGGAGGATGCACTCTGGGCTTTTAGAACAGCCTACAAAACTCCAATTGGAACCACACCTTTTAAACTCGTTTACGGAAAAGCATGTCATCTTCCAGTAGAAATTGAACGCAAAGCATTTTGGGCTTTGAAGACATGTAATCTTGATTTACATGAAGCTGGACGTCTACGGTTAAGCCAACTAAACGAATTAGAAGAATTTGAGACATGAAGCATACAAAAATTCGTTAATCTATAAGGAAAGAACGAAGAAATGGCATGATAAAAGAATCAGAAGTTCAAAAGAATTTAAAGAAGGAGACAAAGTTCTTCTTTTCAATTCACGATTCAAGCTATTTCTTGGAAAATTGAAATCAAGATGGTCTGGACCATTTATAGTCAAAAGAGTTTTCCCATACGGAATAATAGAGTTAATAAATTCAAATGGGATTGAATTTAAAGTTAATGGTCACAGAGTTAAACATTACATACATGGTCCGATGGAAGTTGACAATGAAGTCAATCATAATTTCACCACCCAAGAAAACCTTCAAAATGAAAACATAAATATGTTATCAACAACATATGAAAAATCATAATTGGAAAATAGGGAGGATTCAAATTGGAGTGGTGAAGAAGAATTCTTATACAAACCTCCCATTCCAAGAAACGAAGAAAAATGTGAACAAGAAGTTCAAATAGAAGTGAAAGAACCAAGAAAAGAACACCCGAAAAAGGTTTACAAACCAACTCAACTTACTAAAGCAGGAGACCCGGGTGAATTTATCATTTCTTGCTTGCTTAATCATAGTGCTGTATATAATGGACTCGCAGATTTAGGAGCAAGTGCAAATATTATGCCTCTTTCCTTATACAAAAGATTAGGTATGGGTAAATTAAAACCAACCAAAATAGGTGTTCAATCATTTGACCTAACCATTCAACACCCGGTTGGAATAGCAAGTAATTTACTTGTTAACGTGGGAAGTTTGACCTTTGTTGCAAACTTCATAGTGATTAATATGGAGGAAAACCTTGATATTCCTCTAATTTTAGGTCGCCCATTTTTAGCAACCACCGAGGCATTCATTGAAGTAAGAGAAGGTAGAATGACACTTAGGGAAGGTGATAAATCGATCACCTTTGTGAACCGAAAGTTTAGATCTCCACCAACCAAAACTGTTAAACCAATAAAAATGCATAAGTGTGGGGAAGATGAAGAAACACTTAATGATGATCCGATCACAAAGAACCCCGTTGATGATACGAAATTAGATGAACCCGTTTTTAACAGTTCAACGAAGAAACTTTATAAACGGATTCACGATGCTAAGATTAAGGGAAACTTTAAGTTATGTAACCGATTAGTATCCAATTTATCGCCAAAATAAAAGGCGATGTTAGTTGAATTTGTGAAAGTTACGGAGGAAATCAACAAATGGATTGAAGCAAAAGTCAGAGATATACAAGTTATTGATGCTTCAATTGAAAATAACGTTAACACCACATCTAACTAAGTGTGGGGAGAATCAAGTCTTTAAAGGATAATATGTATTTCTGTTAGAGTTAGATATTCTGTTTTCGTGTAGTTTCCGAGAATGGAATCCGAATGGTCTTTCCCTAGCAGACCCTAAAGAACTAGTCTTCTCCCCCCATTCTGAATTTTTATTTTTTTAGGTTTTACAAGATGAAGACTTCCTGTGAACTAAACCATGGTCTAATGCTACACGCTTTAATCACTAAACGGAATAATGACACACTCCCGAGTGACCTGGTGTTAGTAATAAGAGCCAAATTGGATGGAGTAAGAAAAGAACTCAGGAACGAACATAATAAGTTACTTTTTGGTAAAGGAAAATTAAAATCCGCAGCGAAAAGAAGAGCACGACACCTTGAAAGATGTCACAAATGCGGAAAATGGTCACACGAAGGAAAATGCTCGACGAATCAGACATATTCCAATACCGAGTTCGTTACTTTATGCAGAGAAGGACCGTTCATATGTTTCGAAGAAAAATCGTTGAATGCTCGAGGTTACGCCTATGCAGCTATGGAAAACCAATTAGTCCGACTATCTTATGAGTGAGCTAAAGCAGGTCACTGAGAATTCTATCTCACGGGTAAGTATGTACAGTTTTTTTTTGTTTTTTTTATTTTTAACCTTTTGATAATAAACGCTAAATTGTTCGCTATAAAGTATTAAATTGGTATTCAATAAAATTAGGTTCTGCGACCGAAATTATTGATATCATACAAAAATTTATTACATCACTGCGAAATTTACCGTTTATTCTTAAGGTATAAGTATCTTTAATTAATCAACCCAAAATATTTCAAAAATTCGTCATGAGTTAAACTAGGTTATGGAACCGAAATTACTTTACCGAAAAGAGGGACGTATATTTTTGATAATATTTGATTGATTAAAGTGGGATAAAATAACAAAAAGATTTTTAATTTTTACTTTTACTATGTTTTTAAATTAATATTAAATCAATATTGTAAATTTTTTTAAAATCAATATATTTAAGTTTGTAAATATTTGAAAAATTAATATTTTTAATATAAGTTTGTATGTATAAAAACAAAAATATAATATAAATTTGGTGTGAACTTTTAAAATTTTAATAATATGAATTTTTAATTTTATGCATTTTAAATTTAAGTTTGGTGTGAATTTAAAAACAAAAATTTACTTTATTTCGTTAAGTTAAAAATGTGATTTTTAAAATTCGTCGTGAGTTGAAAACTAGGTCGTTGAACCGAAATTGCTTTACCCAAGGGAGGGACGAGAACTTTTAATATCATTATTTTTAATCTTATTGAATTAAAGTATGCCAAAAACATTAAAAAAAAAACAAAAAATCTTTGCTTTTAAAACAAACGCCAATATGTTTGGAAACTTTAGTAAAATTTAATCATTTTTTCTACGCTAATCACCCTCAATAATTTAAATGGTTACTGATTTCTTGCAAATGAGGGCATTGCAAGATCTTAAGTGTGGGAAGGGGTTAAATTCTTTCGGATTTTTAAAATTTTTAGACTTGTACACTTGGTTACCATTAAAAATACTAGTAATGCAGTAGTTGTATTAGAATCTAGTGCTCTCTGATAATAAAGAACAGCCCTAGTCTTATATACTGACTACCCAATTCTAGTAAAATTTTCAAAATTTTCAATTAAATGAATTCAAAATCATGTTTATACATATTTATGAACGATAAAACTAGGTGCTAACACCGAAATTATTGTTAACTCGGAAAGGACATAAATTAAGAAACAAACTAAAATATTAGAATTCATTTAAAATGGAATAGAGGACAATAAAAAGGAAAATAAAAGCCAAGTGTGGGAAAAATTTACCAAGTTATTTAAAAACATATATCACATATTTTGTACAAAGATACTTTTGTTTTGGACAAAATTAACCATTTTACCTGATTTATTGTAATACTTTTGAAAGAAAGATGGATCTACATGATGAATCAATTCCATCATTAAAAGGAAGTAAAGTCTTTCAAAAAAGACACGCGCTTCTTGATTTAGGTCATGAAGTTGTCGTCCAGACCAGCTGTAGGTTGACGAAAAATCTAGAAAAGTCATCACTAAAATCAGCAGGAAATCCATGGACCTCAACATCAAACAGGGTCGCCAAGTGGTCATACTTATCCTAACCATGAGAGGATCTGTCTCGTAAAATGGGGAAGACGCCGTGCAAATTAGCTTGATAAGACTAATGAATCAGACCCCCAGAAAAGGATAATCTCCTTAAAGATCAAAAATCAGCCTTTAAGCCTGATATTACTCAATCCTAGAGATTGACTTTAAAGATTGAGAATTACAAACTCATGGAATTCGATGATATCTAAACTCGAGCTTGAACGAGAAAATATTTTGATCAAAATTACAAACCGATTTGTTTTCTGAAAAACCCATTTTTAATGCGTTCATTACCATTGAACGTAAAATCCTAGGAATTCACCTAGAATTCATTAGGTCACCTGAACCAAATCGGGTGTCAACCGTAAGAATGGTGGTTGCATAGCATGGTCAAAGACAGGACCTTGTGCCAGACCGAAAAACCATAAGGGTAAGCTTTACTATTGCTCCTACAAAGGATAGTAATTGCATCCTACATGTTATAGACCATAATTAAAAGCATGTCAGGGGACATTGCCTTAACAGTTGCTTGTTCAACGCTTTCCTTTACAACCGGACGGTAGTTTACCGAAAGGCAATATATGGGGCAATTATACTGGGCGTGTTGCTTTCCTAATACAAGGTTAGCAAGTGGGTGACACAAAACCGCAAGTTTTGAGCTAAAGTTTTCAAATCTGAAACCCACAAAAAGATTTTGCAAACACCGGTGAAGGGTTATTCCGGAAAACTTATCTAGGGTAAAAGCTAGATTAAATTTTCAAAAGATCAAATGATTTCATAAAGATCCAATTTCCTAACGGATCAAAATTTTTATAGTCATGTGGGACTGTAAACCACATCGTTACTATCATTGTTCATACCGCCGTATTGAAATCACTGATGTACAAAGTGTGAAGAATAAAGAAGTGATTCATGTATATTTTTATTTCAAGATTATATTGCTTGAGGACAAGCAACGCTCAAGTGTGGGAATATTTGATAATGCTAAAAACGAACATATATTTCATTTACAAGTGATATTCGTTTAAAAAAATAAATGGTGAAGACAAAAGACAGATTCGACAAATTGAAGACGCAAACGACCAAAAAGCTCAAAAGTACAAAGTACAATCAAAGTGGTTCCAATTATTGATGAGAAACGTCTCAAAATTACAAGAGTACAAGATACGAAACGCAAAGTACAAGATATTAAATTGTACGCAAGGACGTTCGAAAAACCGGAACCGGGACCAGAGTTAACTCTCAACGCTCGACGCAACGAACTAAAAATTACAAGTCAACTATGCACATGAATATAATATAATATATAATTAATTCTTAAAATTAATATATATATTATATTATATATTATAAACGTCGGCAAACAAGAAAACAAACTCATGTGAGCTGATACCTACCTCCATGCGATCGCATGGCCTGTAGGCTTATTTTTCATGCGATCGCATAGCCCTGAAATCCAGGCGACACCCCTATAAATTCGCAGTTTGGTTTATCAAACATCCATATATCTTTCTCTCTATCTCACTCGTATAATATATATATATATATATATATATATATATATATATATATATATATATATATATATATATATATATATATATATATATATATATATATATATATATATATTATAATTATAATTTTAATTTTAATTTTAAATTCTAATAATAAGGGTATGTTAGCGAATGTTGTAAGGGTGTAAGTTGAAATTCTGTCCGTGTAACGCTACGCTATTTTTAATCACCGTAAGTTATGGTTTATGTTAGTTTTAAATTAATGTCTCATAGCTAAGTTATTATTATGCTTATTTAATGCCGAAGTAATCGTGATGTTGGGCTAAATATTAAAATTGGGTAATTGGGCTTTGTACCATAATTGGGGTTTGGATAAAAGAACGACACTTGTAGAAATTAGACTATGGGCTATTAATGGGCTTTATATTAACTAAATGATACCTCGTTGATTTAATATATAGACTTATAATTTGACGTATTTATGTATAACCACATACGCTTGACTGGGCACGGTGGGCGGGATATCTATAAATACCAATAATTGTTCATTTTACCGGATACGGAACTGGATTAATAGTTAATAGACTTGTTGAAACAGGGGTGGATTACATTCAAGGGTAATTGGTGTAATTGTTAAAAAAGTAGTAAAACCTTGGACTACACGCAGTCGATAACCTGGTGTATTCATTAAACAAAGTATTAAGACCTTGTTACAATTCGAATCCCCAATTAGTTGGAATATTTTACTTCGGGAATAAGAATAATTTGACGAAGACTTTCGCACTTTATGATTATGACTGATGGACTATTATGGACAAATACGTATGGACATATCGAATAATCCAGGACAAAGGACAATTAACCCATGGGAATAAACTAAAAACAACACGTCAAACATCATGATTACGGAAGTTTAAATAAGCATAATTCCTTTATTTCATATTTAATTTCCTTTATTTCATATTTAATTGCACTTTTAATTATCGCACTTTTATTTATTGCCATTATATTTAATTGCACTTTTAATTATCGTACTCTTTAATTGTCTTACTTTTTATTTATCGCATTTTTATTTATCGCAATTTCATTATCGTTATTTACTTTACGCTTTAAATTAGGTCTTTTATATATTTAATATTTTACATTAGCTTTTAACTGCGACTAAAGTTTTAAAATTGACAAACCGGTCATTAAATGTTAAAAACCCCCCCTTTTATAATAATAATACTACATATTTATATTTTTATATTTTTGCAATTATAAGTGAAAACTAATATAGCGTTGAACTAGTTTAAGTCTCCCTATGGAACGAACCGGACTTACTAAAAACTACACTACTGTACGATTAGGTACACTGCCTATAAGTATTGTAGCAAGGTTTAGGTATATCCACTCTATAAATAAATAAATCATTTGTGTAAAATTGTATCGTATTTAATAGTATTTCCTTGTAAAAATTATAACTATTTTATACACCACCTCGCACACATCAATCTTTAAAGCAAAAGGTTAGATCTTCAAGTTTCATGAAGATCATAAACACAAGTTTTGATCTTTTAACAAAAATAAAAAGATCATAAGCTAGAAAACTTAGATCCAACAAAGTAATGAAGATCCAAAGCTAGAATGCTTGAATCTTTCATGTTCTTGAAGGATTCAAATCAAAGTTTGAATCTTCAAGATTTAACAAGATCAAAAAGATAAAAAGCTTGATCCTTTAATGATGATGATGATGTCGAAATTAAGAAGAAAAAGAAAAGAAGAAGAAAATTTAAGAACTTACAATTTTAATGTGAGAAAGACTAGAGATAAAATTAGAGAGCAAGTGTGTGTAAAATGAGAATGAATTGAAGTGTGAAATGAAGGAATAAGGCTTGTATTTATAGTGGTGGAGGGGTGGTTTGGTGTCTCCAAAACCGTAGGCCAAGGGGGGACAAGGGGGAAAACTTTTTGCTTTTTGCATGGTGGTGGTCTAAAGGTGGTGCTTGTTGTTGGGATCCCATGCAACATGTGTAGTAATGGTTAACAAAAATGCTAGTATGTTAGCTCATATTAATGGGTTTTTTTCCTACATCTTAATGGGTCATAAATCGATTAAAGTTTGTCTAATTTAATGGTCCATTAACTAGAGCAGGGTGGGTCTAAGTCCAATAAGGTAGGAAGTCCAATAAGACTAACTAGTGTGCATTAGTAAATTACTAAGCGTAATTAAGCAACTAATAAGCCAAGTAATTGTCATTAGAAAATAACAATTAGTATTACGTCGTCATAATATTCCAATTATGACAAAAGTTAAACGTGTACCAAGTACGTAGCTCGCTTTAAACGACAAGTGACACTAACAGTCATAAAAGCATTCGTGGATCAAGTTAAGTAACTAAGTACTTAATAACACGCCGTAAGGTATTAATGAAAATAATTAATCATGAATAAAGATCCCAGAGCATAAAATAGCTCAGTACGCACATATACGCAGATTCGTGAAAGTATAGAGCACAAAAAATATAAGTCAAAAAAGTCGGGTCGTTACATTACCCACCCGTTAAAGAAAATTTCGTCCCGAAATTTTAAGGAGTGACCAACAATGGTACCGAATTTGAAGAAGAAGGAGCATATAAAAGTTCCGAGAGACTCGTGGGTTCAGAAGTGAGCAATTTACCTTGAAAGGTACTTGGGCGTATAAAAGTAAGAATAGGTATATCCCATTAATTAAGTCTCTTAACCTTAGAGATCAACAAATTGATTTCATTTCTTGTTAACATGAGTATGTCATCTGAATATATATCCACAAAAGAAAAGATGATGTTTTTAGCCTTACAGGCATCTTCAGTAAGCTGGATGCATGAAATGCATCATGAATGTTACCAAACTCATCTAAAACATTGAGCGCTTATATCGCAATACAAAGCTGACAGATAGAATGGAAAACATGGTGATCACAACCATGCTATTTGATGTCTGGATAGTGTTAGCCACGGATTTTACTAACCCCTTAATTTCGGAAGGAGACCATAGGCATAAAGAACCCGATGTTTAAGAAACGTTTCATTTGAATAAATGAATTGAAATTTTAGCTGAGGGTGACTAATCAGATTTACATGCAATGCAAGCCATAATTATTTATAGTGTCTTCAGGACGGTCTGAACGAACAATGAAAGATATCACCCAGTTTAACATACTGCCTGTGAACTTATACTTGGATGGAATGAATGCACAGTTCCATAATTTAACTATATGCTTTCAGTTACATGCTGAAGTTATGGTTAATATCGACTAGAATAACATATAGTTGCAACCAACGAAGGAAGAAATATATAGAGTAACCACATTAGTGTTATAGATGTTTTAAGCAGTCCATTCCAAGAGGATAACAAGATTCTTAGATTTTTAAAGTATTTTACATTACATTTCCGAAAGAAAATCACACGAAAGGTGTGATCTTTGAACGAGAGCAAACTCTTCATACAATGAGCGAGTTGATCTGAATTCATCCTTATACTTAAGGAGATATGCAGATGAGAAGATACGTGAACCCTTGGTCATAAAGAATGGTTTACTCCAAGTGAAAAGAATCTCAAAAATGATTTCTTGTACCTCAACATACTGATTCATAGAGATGATGTTTACGAGGGGGTTGCGAATAGCCGTGAAATATTGAGAGTAGAAAACCACCTAGTGCCTTTCCTGCAATAGGGTGACCACTGAGTGTACCTCAGAAAACTGATTTATCGGCCCGTGTTTTTGCCATGTCTAACCTTAAAAGGAACATTTTATGAGCGCAAAGGCTTCCTAACAAATTTTATAAAACTGCCATCCAAAGTGGTTCAAGAGTTTTTAACAAAGATCTTAATGGTAAGTTTCATCCCTAACGGAGGGCGAGAAGAAGTTCGATCCATACATGGTGTAGTCTAATACGAAAACCTTTAATAAAATAAACCAAGGAAGTTTTGAAAAACCTTTAAACGTTTGATGTGACAACATAAACAGAACGAAGTTCCTAGTAAATTTAGAAATATGTACACGTGTACCATTTTGCACAAAACTATTCGACTTAAGTTAAACAACTCAATAAAGGAGCGGTTTTTAATTAATTTGAAGGTATAACTTAGTATGTACTAGCCAAAATAAGTAAAGGTAAATTTATTAACTTAACAATATACATACATATATAAATATAAATCGCATAAGTGACAGAAAAATTTTATTACTTTCATTTGTCCATAAATCTCGTGAGGACCGCACAAATAAACAACGTGTAAAAATTTTGATAAACATAGTTTTTCGTATTTCAGAGGTTACGAGTTGAAAAAGATCGAGTGAAAAATATTTGAATCATCGGGTGACATGTTACTAGGTAATGAAAACTAATGAATTAAATGTAGTTTTGATAATTATCAGGACATAAGTCTTTGGGCCAAAAATGTTCACGTGCGAAGCCATTGCTAAAAAGTGAGGTATGAAGGATAGAGTATGAGGATGAGAAGTTAATCGCTTCTTGACTTTGCAAAATGCCAAACAGGTTATGACTAATATTAAAGTCGAAATACTAATGGCGTTAATATCACTAAATGAGAATCTCTTGGAATAAGTCAGGACTTAGAGTTATGTAAGAAAGAGCATCGTTCCAACAGGTGTGGCAAATAAGATCCCTGGGGTAACGCAATAATTTTGAATGGTTTAAGTGTTAGTGGATGCCCAAAGGCTCTGCATGACGTGGCGGTAAGTGCCTTTATCTCACACACACACACACACATGAATCTCTTGATTTCGACGGTTGTAAAGTCTTCATGATGACTTGGATACGAATAACACGAAAAAAATTTTATAACAAGCAACGAAAATTTTATAGAAATCGTTTAAGGTGACAATGTAAGAAAAGAAACGAAGTTCTTAGTAAATATGTACTATTCTAAGTAAAATATCTTTTGAATAAAAGAATTGATTTGTAAAAGTGAAAGTAAAATTTCACATGTACTAGTCAAAAATAAGTAATTAATTACTTTATTATATATAACATATACGATTTCTAAAATTTGTACGAATGGCAATGAAATAAATTTATTTTTATAAAACTTTGAGAGGATCGCACAGTAAAATAGTGTGTGTAAAATTTTAGCAAACAAAATTTTCATATATCGGAGGTTACAAGTTGGAAAAAGATTGATGAGGATCGAGTAAAAGATTTTTGAGCAACAATGTTACGAGGTAATGAAAACTATTGAATTTACATGTGGTCGATGACTATTAGTAGGGCATAAGTCCTTTGACCAAAAATGCTTAAGTGTGAAGCTGTTGCTTATAAGTGAGATACGAATGGGAGATTATGAGGATGAGAATTAACCACCCATTGATTTTGGAAAATTTCGAACTGGTATGACTAATATCGAAGTAAGAAGGATGATGGTGTGATTATCATCAAATAAGAAATCTCTCGGAATAAGTTAGGATTTAAAGTCACGTAAGAATGAGTATCAAATAAGATTCTTGGGTAGTCTTTAATATAGAATTTGAATTGCTGAAGTGACGGGATACAATTTCCTCTATGTATCGTCGTGCAAGTTTGTCCATTGTATCGGTTTCTTTCATGGTTAGAAAGTGAGCAGTTTTGGTGAGACGGTCAACAATAACCCAGATAGTGTCTTAACCGCCTACCGTTTTTGGTAGCTTCGTGATGAAATCCATTGTTATTCCTTCCCATTTCCATTATGGGATTTCGGGTTATTGAAGTAATCCAGATGGCTTTTGGTGTTCAGCTTTGACCTTGGAACAAGTCAGACACTTCCCAACATAAGTAGCAATGTCCTTTTTAAGGTTCGGCCACCAATATTGTTCCTTGAGATCGTGGTACATCTTACCAGCTCCGGGATGAATCGAATATCGTGACTTATAGGTCTCGTCTAGAATAAGGCCTCGTAAATCTTCACAACTAGGTACCCAAATTCTTTCGGTGAAATATCGGAGTCCGGTCTCTTTAACCTCGAATCGAGAGACGAGAATGTTCAAGCGTTCTTGGGCAATATTCTCCCCAGTCTCCAATTTCTTCACATGTGGCAAAATAGCAAAAAGCCCTTTTCTCATGACCTTTTGTGCCTTCATACAACTAATAAGGTTCAGCTTCGGGCTACTTCTCTCCCTGTAAACTATTAATGGCTCACCATTCTCGCGAGGTATGCGCATAATCTTTTCACTATAAATAACTTTCGTTTTCATCCTTGAAAGCCAGTCCATTCCAACTATTACATCAAGGATTTCTAACCTGATGAGTATTAGGTTAATCCTAAAGTCCATTCCAACCATTCTTACTATACTACCGTGAAAAATTCTATCAATCTTCTCAAATAACATCTGCTTGTGCGTAGGTAACTAATCCTTTCCGACTACTACTTTAAAAGTTCCAAGTTTTGTTGACATGAGGTCATCTTCAAATGACCCACCTGTTAATTTTAAGGCACCACCTTAAATTATTCCTCTATCTCTGCCAGCTTACCATTAGCTTGTCCTATAGAATACTTAACTCTCATGGTTGTTAATGGCTTATTAGTCATAACACTAAGTTTCTTAGATATAAGGTTTCTATCGCTCTAGTATTAAACAACTTTGAGACAATAAAACGTTGTGACGAAACGTACCCTAACTAATATCAGGATTCATGCGAGTCTCTATAGCTGAGATAACGATTGCTCTACCGCAAGTAAGTCCAAAGTTTTCCTATTTGAGAACTTTTTCCTTAAGTGTCCAGGGTGTCAATATCTATAAAAAAAATTTGGGTTATCAATTCTGCAATCAAGGCCCTTCTTGTACAGTATATGGGCTACGTGATTATTCTTTCCCTACCTCTAACAGACCATAATGCGTATACTCAAGTGGTTCCTACCAAAATTTTATTTGAATCACTTCATATTCCTTATGTAGTAACATTGGAACTTCTGCATGATTTACTTCAATATAATCACGCTGGCCGGGTGTCATTATAATGTACTAAATCGTACGTTCATTCCAATATGCTTCATATGGTCAATGTAACGTGATCACTTTAAGTTCTACTCAATTTCATCTAACGGTGCTTTATCTATGCTATCTCAAAACAAAATCTACATAATTAATCTCATAGCTTCTCGGTGTGGGTGCGTAGGTTTCGTAGGTCATGCATCAATGCCTAAATGTCCCGAAATTTTTTCAAAATGTTCGGGTTCAGGTAATGTCGTTAGGTTCCTTTCTAGAAATTCAAACTGGGTCTCGTGTCGAGTTGTACGTGTAGCAAGTAGTAATACGATATGTCTTGAGGCGACTCCCAAGTCTTTGGGTATGGCTGAGCTTCAGTGGAAGACACTATGACCTTGTAAAAGGAGATGCCTTCCCAACTTCTCCAATGCCTAAGAGTGTTAGGGACCCAAGTCCAGAAGTGTCGTTAGATCGTCGAGTAGTGGTGAAGGATGAAAGAGATAACTGACGGTCATGAAAGCATACGGGATACGGGTCAACTTTTGGAAACTGAAAAACCTTCTAATGTTCATACATTGTATGTGGCTAATTAGGGTGAGCTCGGGGGTAGGGTGAGGTGCGGTTACTCTGACAAGTCCTCACATCACTCCTCCTCTGAGATTCAACTTTAGTGGGCTTGTAATCCGAGGGGTACTCTTCCTAGATTGCGTGAAGTAATGTTTCGATCTCTGGAACGGTGGAACGGTAGGTGAATTACATTACTAGTTCTTAGGGTTAGACGAGTGGGAAAAGGGTTCAGAAAAACATCTGAACTAGGAAAGATAAATTTTCCAAGTCGGTACAGCAAATAGCAAACATGTAGCAAGAAACAGCATCAACAATAACCTAGGTAGTCTATTGCAGAACACAAAACTGTAGTAGATAGTAGTGTCATGCAGTAGTATCAGGTAACCAGTAGCATGCAGCAGTAATAAACAATAACATGCAGAAATATATAACAGTAGCATGTAGCAGTTTAGCAGAAACAAGTAAACGAGCAATTTGTAGATTAGTCCTATTAGTTAATCCTACTCGACTCGGTCAAGACACACTAATGCAACCTAATTCTCTACAACCAATGCTCTAATACCAAATGTGACGTCCCGTACAAAAATCAACGTGTACGGATCATCAACAACAGGTCCATTACACGGTTACAACACTATATGTTGTTTTAAAACAAGTTTTGCATTCATGAAAAGATAACTTTTTTACCAACATCAAATGTTTTACAAAAGATGACGTCTTTACCAACGTCAAATGTTTTACAAAGATAACGTGCTTCTACTAATAGAAAGCATTAACATAAGTACGTGACACAAAGGTCATTACAAAACCATTGTTCAAAATGTAACATAAGTTGTGAATGCAAAGTAAAAGTTCCATGATTGAGACATCTCTAAACAATGCAGCGGAAGTCTAACACAGCGAGTCTATAACACCAAGACTATAACAGCAAATCTAACAGCGGAAGCAACAACGTCTAAGCACCTGAGAAATACATGCTTTAAAAAGTCAACACGAATGTTGGTGAGCTATAGTTTGATAGTAAACAACAATGTAATGTATTTCATATTCAAAACAGTATTTCAAATCCGTATGATAAAGTATATGCTTATCCGTGGGCACCCGGCAACTAACTTAACGTAAAAATAATATATCACCCCCTAAAAGTACACTTGGCAAGTGCGTATGTTCTCGAAGTATTAAAAACCCGTTAAATGCTAGCGCAACTAGCCCGAGTGGGGATGTCAAACCCTATGGATCCATATTTATTATTCGCGTTCACCGGTTCAAAAACCAATGATTAAACGTTTCCGTGCTAAGGGGAATCTTTGTGCCGTTATATCACCCACACATATATAAAGTTTAAGTACTCGTGTCTAGTACGTAAAAACATAAAAAAAATGCATGTATTCTCAGTCCCAAAAATAGTTAAAGTAAAAAGGGAGCTATAACTCACAGTGAATGTGCGGTAAAATCGATACGAAAACGTAAGCAAGTAGTAAGCCGGTTCAAACAAGTAAGTTGGTCGATCCAAAAGGTCCTCAACCTAAGTCAATGGTTACTAAGTCAGTAAATTGTCCCCAAAGGTTTAAAAGTACGTAAGTAAAGTCCTAAGCATCATCATCGTCATCATCATTCGTAAAAGATAAAGTAAGTTTTCAACAAGAATAGAGATCGAAACAAAGGGCTGACTTCGGACAGCTGTTACGACCTCTATACAAACTGAAATGACGCGCGACCAGTGGCTAAAGCTCCGTTTGCGAGTCCTCTTACTGCTTTCCAATTTTAAGATCCTAACTCGATGTCGTTTGACTGTGGGGACGGTTCAAGCGCGAGTAGGTCAGAAATTTTAGCACGTCGTTACGAAGGCGTAGTGATTTTCGGAAGGCTGTAAATCCTAAACCGTATATCGGATTTAGGTGAGTCTTAAATGAAAACTCATCTACTCAAACTGAAATATCTGAAAATCAACTTTCCAGAAGTCCCAGGAGTCTTATCAGAACTCAAAAAATAGAAACAAGTGCTCCGGTGGGTTTCTTGGTGCTTGATGCTCATCACGGTTCTCATCCTTGATGCGTATAAGCCTCAAGTGTACAACTCTTGATGTTTTAGCATCACTTTGATCAAGTTTCAACCATCAACACACAATGTCAAGACTAAGAAGAAATACAACTCACTTAAGAGTTTTAAAAAGATGATGAACCAAGGTTACATCATGTTCTTAGTCTTAACACAAATACAAGTTCTATTCAAGATTAAAGCTACAAACTTTTATTCAAATCAAGCAAGACCTTAAGTCACATAACTTAGATCAAACAAAGTAATGAAACCCTAAGCTTGAAAGCTTGGATCCCTTAACAATAATTATGAGATTTCAAAGCTAGAAAGCTTGAATCTTTTATGTCCTTGAAGATCTTTAAAGCAACAAGCTAGATCTTCAAGTTTCATGAAGATCATAAAAACAAGTTTTGATCTTTTAGCAAAAATAAAGTGATCTTAAGCTATAAAGCTTAGATCCATCAAAGTAATGAAGATCCAAAGCTAGAAAGCTTGAATCTTTTATGATCTTGAAGATCTTTAAAGCAAAAGGTTAGATCTTCAAGTTTCATGAAGATCATAAACACAAGTTTTGATCTTTTAACAAAAATAATGAGATCATAAGCTAGAAAACTTAGATCCAACAAAGTAATGAAGATTCAAAGCTAGAAAGCTTGAATCGTTCATGTTCTTGAAGGATTCAAATCAAATCTTCAAGATTTAACAAGATCACAAAGCTAAAAAGCTTGATCCTTTGATGATGATGATGTCGAAATTAAAAAGAAAAAGAGAAGAAGAAGAAAAAATTTAAGAACTTACAATTTTAGTGTGAGAAAGACTAGAGAGAAAATTAGAGAGCAAGTGTGTGAAATGAGGATGAAATGAAGTGTGAAATGAAGGAATAAGCTTGTATTTATAGTGGTGGAGGGGTGGTTTGGTGTCTCCAAAACCGTAGGCCAAGGGGGGACAAAGGGGACAACTTTTTGCTTTTTGCATGGTGGTGGTCTAAAGGTGGTGCTTGTTGTTGGGATCCCATGCAACATGTGTAGTAATGGTTAACAAAAATGCTAGTATGTTGGCTCATATTAATGAGTTTTTGTCCTACATCTTAATGGGTCATAAATCGATTAAAGTTTGTCTAATTTAATGGTCCATTAACTAGAGCAAGGTGGGTCTAAGTCCAATAAGGTAGGAAGTCCAATAAGACTAACTAGTGTGCATTAGTAAATTACTAAGCGTAATTAAGCAACCAATAAGTCAAGTAATTGTCATTAGAAAATAACAATTAGTATTACGTAGTCATAATATTCCAATTATGACAAAAGTTAAACGTGTACCAAGTACGTAGCTCGCTTTAAACGACAAGTGACACTAACGGTCATAAAAGCATTCGTGGATCAAGTTAAGTAACTAAGTACCTAATTACAAGCCGTAAGGTATTAACGAAAGTAATTAATCATGATTAAAGATCCCAGAGCATAAACTAGCTCAGTACGCACATATACGCAGATTCGTGAAAGTATAGAGCACAAAAAATATAAGTCGAAAAAGATGGGTCGTTACACTTAATTACCATAATTCTTAGTCAACATTGTAAATGATATTAACATTAACAAACTTACTATATTAGATAATGTGAACAAGTACCAGGAGCATCTACAAAATGATACTCCGTATATAGATTAATGATGCATTTTAGAGTTAAAAAAAGAGCAAGTTATAGTTACAATTGATGTTTATAAAAAGCGTTTACCAAATGATTTATCAATACTAAATTTATTCATTTTTTTCTCTTGACACATTAATAATTTTATTCATTTTCAATATCTCTCCTAATCTCAACGATGTCAACTCATTTATATTAAACAAATTTATAAAATTTTTAGTTTTATAAGCGTAATAACATTAACATTTAACATTCTTATGTAAAAATGTCCGTTATAGTAAGAAAATGCAATGACGTTGACATAAATTAATTATTAGATGTTGAAGGGTGAAAAATATCAAAACAAGAAACTGCTATAGCTGTGCAACTCACGACCGTGAATGGTAAAGTGGCAATCGTGAGGAGGACTTGTTCAAGTGTCACGTGCGGGAGATAACAAGTCGTGACTAGAATTTATGCTTGAACAATAACTCGCGAACGTGAGAGTTATGCTGTATGCACAAATTTTATCAATAAATTCTCTCTAGTTTGGTCCATGGATTAAAGTAATCAACCTTTGAATACATATAACCACGTTAATTATCGTGTTCTTAATTTTCTCACTATTGTCTTCATTATATTTTGTGGGTTGAGTAATTTTCTAGAATTACTCATATTGTTGGGTCCTAAAAACCTTACAATTGGTATCAAGAGCTCAAGGTTACGAGTTTGGGAAGATGGCAGAAGACGGGAAATTTAGAATTGATCGGTTTGATGGAAAAGACTTCGACTTTTGGAAGATGCAAATAGAAGCTACTTGTATCAAAAGAAGTTTGGCCAACTGTGACAACCCGGAAATTTTTGACCAAATTTAAACTTTATCTTTAAATGATTTAATATTTTCGACACGATAAGCAAAGTCTGTAATGTTGAGTCACGAAAGTTTTGGAACTATATTCATGTAATCAATTATTCTTTGACTGTTCTCGACGATTCACGAACAATATATATATATATATATATGATTTCAAGTTATTTAGTAAACGATGGTAACATTCAATTATTGATTCGATTAATATTTAGATAAGTTAACTAAAACGTTTAAGATGAACCAGTAAAACACTAATTTGCTACAGTATTTTCAAATTGTTACAGTACCCGAAAAGCTACAGTGTTTTCGAAAATCACTATTTGCTACAGTAAAAAAACTTTGCTACAGTAATTTTGCTACAGTGAAACACTATTTCAAAATGAAAATGTATATATGTATATGTATATACTACGAGACGATGATTTATAGAAGCAAATAACCAAAACACTTAATTGATTAAAGCTTCACTTCGAGTGACATAGTTTATCAATGATTAAGTTTAATTTTTGATAAAGGTACACGTCGCGTAACGAAATTTACTAGTTTTCTAAGCGTACGAAAATGCATTCGAGAAACCGGAACCGGGACATAAGTCGAGTGACAACGTACGAGTCAACGGACCAAAAATTACAAGTAAACTATGCACGTGAATATAATATAATATATAATTAATTATATAAATTAAATATATTATATATTATATTTAAATATGTCGACAAGCAAGAAAACAAAACGATGGGTGCTGGACAGCTAGGCCATGCGATCGCATGTCCAAATGCCCTACAACCCATGCGATCGCATGGCAGGGGATTTCAGGAATTGCCTATAAAAGCTCGATCATTTCTGGCTTATAACACACACATATACTCCCTCCGTATGCATTATTATTTATATTATAATTATTATAATTATTATTATTATTATTATTAAGATTAATATTATTATTATTAATCTTATTATTATTAGTAGTATTATACATAAAATACTACGACGAGGTTATGAGCGTGTCACTTTCAAAATGGGTTTTCAAACGGGATAGAGCTAAGAAAAATATGAGTTATAGCTATGGAGGTTATGGGTAATATTCGTGGGTATTATTCGCAAGTCAAACCTAGTGTTTATCATCTCTGTTGCGTCTACGTACTTTCCTGCAATATTGAATCACAATATTGATACGTGAGCATTCATATATTATCTTTTATATATTAATAGTGTATCTATGTCTAGTGCTCGAGTATATATATTTATGCATGTTCGTATGCTAAATTTCATTGTTAAACAGTTTATGATGAATCACGAATTTAATACATATATTACTGATAAAAGGTATATGATATGCATGTTTTTGGAAAGCGGGCGAAAAATCAATAACTTTTCATTTAGAAATCGCGTAATTTCGATGAACGAATTAAAAGATATGGTCAACTGAATTATGATTAACGTTAATAGAAATTACTTTTGAATCTGCAATTAAGATTTAAACAACTTGTTTATAAGATTGATTAATTGGATTTTCAAATATTACTAATCGAGTAAATGAATTTCTATATAAGGCACGTCTCGTCTTGTTGAGCAATTGTTAAAATTGATTATTTTATCATATTCTAAAGCCTTATAAAAATTATAGTCTAATTTTACAAGAATTGGAAAACTATGTGAAATATTAAAATGTTTCGATTGCCATGATCATTCAAGTATAGTATTGAGTCAGATTGACTTTTTGAAATGACTTTTGATAACTTTTGTATGTCGATCTCGAGCATTAGGATTGTGATACACTATGATCAGACCTAGCTTGATAAGACATTTATTGACCAACATATGTTCTCTAGGTTGAGATCTACGGTTAATTGGTATTCCGAGTTTCGGTCACGTTTCGGTGAACGACTTTATGTGCTGCTAAGGTGAGTTTCATATGCTCCCTTTTTAATTGCTTTTGAAATCTATATTTTTAGGTTGAGAATACATGCACTTTATTTTAAACGCAATGGATACAAGTACATACTAAATTCTACACTAGTTTGAACCGAAAATCCCTTAGCTTTGGTAACTAGTAACTGCCAGTTATAAGAACTTGTGGGCGTGAGTAGTTGTATATGGATCCATAGGGCTTGACATCCCCGTTTGTTCCAGGTATAGAAACCCTAGCCTGAACTACAAAACAGACGTATACTATTTGAGTTTAGTACACGTTGGATTGCGTGTATTGTACATGTTGGTTGCATGTATGTTAAAACAGGGGTACTTATTATAACGTTAAAGTTTAGTTACCAGGGTGCTCAATTTCGTAGAATATTTTGATAAACATTTCTGGATGAAACAACTGAAATCTTGTGATCCACCTTTATATACAGATTATACGATACATTAAAACTATGAACTCACCAACCTTTGTGTTGACACTTGTTAGCATGTTTATTCTCAGGTTTCCTAGAAGTCTTCCGCTGTTTGCTTATATGTTAGACAAGCTTTGTGCATGGAGTCATACATGCTTTATTCAAGAAAACGTTGCATTCACAAAACCATCATCATGTATCTATTTTGACTACATTGTCAACGGAAGTATTATTGCAAACTATTATTTACGGTGATTGTCTATATGTAGAAATCATCAGATGTCGAAAACCTTGGATTTAAATATTCATTATGGTATACCTTTTCCAAAGAATGCAATGTTTATAAAACGTATCATATAGAGGTCAAATACCTCGCAATGAAATCGATGAATGATGTATCCATCCATATGGATTTAGAGCGATCATCACAGTTGGTATCAGAGCGTTGGTCCTAGCAAACCAGGTCTTGCATGAGTGTGTCTAACTGATAGTTGTTAGGATGCATTAGTAAGTCTGGACTTCGACCGTGTCTGCATGTTAAAAGTTTTGCTTATCATTTCTTGTCGAAAATTACATGCTTATCATTCCTAAGTCTAGACACATTTTCCTGCATTTATTGCATAAATAGTGTATAGACAAAAATTCATATCTTAGCGTATCTGTTACTGTAAACTTTTCCTGACATCTTTCGAAAATTTCTCTGTGATTTATGGAATTTGGTATTATATATACATATATAAATTATGTATTGAAGAATACCAAACTAAATTCTATAATCTAATTCATATCAAAAATCATCTCCCTAATTATACAAGATGGATCCCGTATCTAGTTCAAATTCCTTAAACTCCGACAGCTATTCCGATATATATTCACCTGAATTCCGAAGACAGTATAACCGGAATAGACCAACCAATCAGCCATCACCTATTTTGGATGAATTGGGGATGGGTTCGTAGCCTGCTTAGTCATTGGAGACAAGAAGAAGGTGATCCCTTCCATCCACCACATTTCCCTCTTGGCGAAGAACCTGAAGCACTCACCGGCGAACCTGTTCGAGACACCATTTTCTCTCTCATTTCCAGAGTATCTCGTCACGATAATATGCTATCTCAAATGCCAGTAGGAAGAAGTCTAAGAAGAGGTATCCATCTAAAGACCGTAGCGAAGCTATTTATTGGGGTTGCAATCAAAACAGGCACTTTCAAAGGAATTGTAATAATGCTCCGGTTAAAGGTGTGAACTTGACCACGGTAGATACGGATGATGCACTATTATGTAGTGTTGAAATTTTGGTGGAATCTTGGATCTTGGATTCGGGAGATTCTTTTCACGCTACTCCCACTAAGAGTGTGATGAAGAGTTTTCGATCATATCAAGGAAAGGTAAAATTGGAAAACAACAAAAGGCTTGAGATTGAGGGCATTTGAGATGTTTTATTAAAAACTACCCTTAGTTCTAGTTGGACCTTGAAGGATGTGATATTCATTCCTAAGTTAAAAGGGAAGCTTATCTAGGTTGGTCAATTGGATAAAGAATGTAATGCGGTTACTTTTGATAATCGCCAATGGAAGGTGGTTAAGGGTAGTTGTGTCGTGGCTCGTGAACATAAAAGGGGAACACTTTATATGGTTGAGGTATTCGATAAAGACACGGTTGTTGCTACGGTTGATATTGGAACTGATTCTACTCTATGGCACCGAATACTCAGGCATATAAGTGAGAAGACTATGAAGATGCTTGTTTCGAGTAGGAGAATTCTGGATTTGAATAAAGCGGAGCTTGGGTTCTGTGAACCATGTGTCTATGGAAGCAAATAAAGGTGACTTTCGAAAAATCATGGAATGCCCAACTTGGAGAAATTGGAGCTAATTCATACGGATGTGTTTGGTCCAAGAAATGTAGAATCACACGGAGGTTCTCACTATATGTCACCTTCATTGATGACTCCACTCGAAAGGTATGGGTTTATTTTCATAAATCTAAATACGAAATTTGATACTTTTGTGTGACGCCCCGTATAAAACCATCGTGTACGGTTCATCAACAACAAGATCATTACAAGGTCAAACACTATATGTTGTTTGAAAACCAGTTTTGCATTCATAAAAAGATAGCGTTTTACAAAAGATTACGCGCTTCCTATGAATAGAAGCGTTAACATAAGTATGTGACCCAAAGGTCGTTACAAAGCCATTGTTTGAAAATAACATAAGTTACGAATGCAAGATAAAAATTTCATGATTGAGACATCTCTAAGTAATGCAGCGGAAATCTAACACAGCAGGTCCATAACAGCAAGTCTATAACACCAAGATAGCAAGTCTAATAGCGGAAGTGATGTTTTAGCAAAGGGGTACGAAATAGTATTATATTTTTGATACGAAAAGCGATACAGATTACACAAGTTTTAATTATTTATTTACAAATGGGATATACCTAAACCTTGCTACAACACTATAGGCAGTGTACGTAATCGTAGAGTAGTGTAGTTTTTAGTAAGTCCGGTTCGTTCCACAGGGAAAATCTTTAAACAAAGCTTAACGCTATATTAGTTTACTTTTATAAAAATACAAATATATATATATATATATAAGTAATATTATTATTATAAAGGGGGTTTTTACCGTTTAATGACCGGTTTGTCGATTTTAAAACTTTAGTCGCAGTTAAAACCAAATGTAAAATAATAAATAAATACAAGACTTAATTTAAAGCGTAAAGTAAATAACGATAATGAAATTGCGAATAATAAAAGTGCGATAAAATAAACTTGCGATAATTAAAAAGTACGATAATTAAAAGTGAAATTAAATACAATAACAATAAGAATGCGATAATTAGAAGTGCAATTAAATATAAAATAAAGGAAATTAAATATGAAATAAAAGAATTATGCTTATTTAAACTTCCGTAATCATGATGTTTGACGTGTTGATTTTTAGTTTATTCCCATGGGTTAATTGTCCTTTGTCTTGGATTATTTAATATGTCCGTCTGGTTTTTGTCCATAACAGTCCATCAGTCATAAATATAAAGTGCGAGTGTCCTCGTCAAATTATCCTTATACCCGAAGTTAAATATTCCAATTAATTGGGGACTTAAACTGTAACAAGATTTTAATACTTTGTTTAATAATTACACCAGGATGTCGACTGAGTGTAACCCAAGGTTTTAATATTTTGTTATCAATTATACCAAGTGTCCTTGTACATAATTTCACCCCTGTTTTAATTATTCTAGTGGCTATTAATCCATTCCCGTGTCCGGTTAAGTGAACGATTATTCGTACATATAAATACCCCGCCCATCGTGTCCGATCGAGTGTATATGGTAATTAATAGGGACGCCCAATTGTAAATCTTTATATTAACATTAACAAACTATCATTTAATTAAACAAATATAAAGCCCATTAATAGCCCATAGTCTAATTTCCACAAGTGTCGTTCTTTTGTCCAAACCCCAATTATGGTACAAAGCCCAATTACCCAATTTTAATAATTAGCCCAACATCATGATTACTTCGTTTTAAATAAGCATAATAATAACTTAGCTACGAGACATTAAATTAAAAAGGTTGAACATAACTTACAATGATTAAAAATAGCGTAGCGTTACACGGACAGAATTTCGACTTATACCCTTACAACATTCGCTAACATACCCTTATTATTAGAATTATAATTAAAATTAAAATTAAAATATAAATTATAAATATAAATATTACGTATATAGATAGAGAGATGGATATATATAATCTATTTTTACGATCAGAATGCGTGAGCTTTATAGGCAGTTTCTAAATTTGGGGCTCCGCGACTCTCGTAATTTTTGCACTGCAAACTCCGCAACTCGCGGAGTTTGCTTTTACAGCTCACACAAGTTTGGAGCCTTTCTTGCCGACGGTTTATAATATATTATATAATATATAAATAATTATAAGAATTATTTAAATATTTTATTATATTTATGTGCATAGTTGACTTGTAATTTTTAGTCCGTTGCGTCGAGCGTTGAGAGTTGACTCTGGTCCCGGTTCCGGATTTTCGAACGTCCTTGCGTACAATTTTATATTTTGTACTTTGCGTTTTGAATCTTGTACTCTTGTAATTTCGAGACGTTTCTTATCAATAATTGGAACCTCTTTGATTGTATTTTGTACTTTTGAGCTTTTTGGTCGTTTGCGTCTTCAATTCGTCGAATCTGTCTTTTGTCTTCACCTTTTATTATTTAAACGAATATCACTTTTAAATAGAACAATTGCAACTAAAAGCTTGTCTTTCTTGAGGAATAATGCTATGAAATATATGTTCATTTTTAGCATTATCAAATATTCCCACTTGAGCGTTGCTTGTCCTCAAGCAATATCGTCTTGAAATACTAGAATCACTTCTTTATTCTTCACACTTTGTACATCAGTGATTTTTATACGGCGGTATAAACAATGGTAGTAACGATATGGTTTACAGTCCCACATGACTATAAAAATTTAGATCCATTAAGGAAATTGGATCTTTATGAAAACATTTGATCTTTTGAAAATTAAATCTAGTTTTTACCCTAGATAAGTTTTCCGGAATAACCCTTCACCGGTGTTTGCAAATTATTTTTGTGGGCTTGGTGGGTTTCAGATTTGAAAATTTTAGCTCAAAACTTGCGGTTTTGTGTCACCCACTTGCTAACCTTGTATTAGGAAAGCAACACGTCCAGTTTACTTGTCCTGTATATTACCTTTCGGTAAACTACCGTCCGGTTGTAAAGGAAAGCGTTGAACAAGCAACTGTTAAGGCAATGTCCCCTGATATGCTTTTAATTATGATCTATAACGTGTCAGACGCAATTACTATCCTTGGTAGGAGCAATAGTAAAGCTCACCCTTATAATTTTTCGGTCTGGCACAAGGTCCTGTCCTTGACCATGCTATGCAACCACCGTTCTTACGGTTGACACCCGATTTGGTTCAGGTGACCTAATGAATTCCAGGTGAATTCCTAGGATTTTACGTTCAATGGTAATGAACGTATTGAAAATGGGTTTTCAGAAAACAAATCGGTTTATAATTTGATCAAAATATTTTCTCGTTCAAGCTCGAGTTTAGATATCATTGAATTCCATGAGTTTGAATTCTCAATCTTTAAGGTCAATCTCTAGGATTAAGTAATATCAGGCTTAAAAGCTGATTTTTGATCTTTTAATGAGATTATCCTTTCTGGGGATCTGATTCATTAGTCTTATCCAGCTAATTTTCATGGTGCCCCCCATTGTACGAGATAAATCCTTCTCATGGTTAGGATAAATCTGACCACTTGGCGACCCTGTTTAATGCTGAGGTCCGTGGATTTCCTGCTGATTTTAGTGATGACTTTTCTAGGTTTTTCGTCAACCTACAGCTGGTCTGGACGACAACTTCATGACCTAAATTAAGAAGCGCGTTTCTTTTTCGGAAGACTTTACTTCCTTTTAATGATGGAATTGATTCATTATGTAGATCCATCTCTTCTTTTCTTTCATTGGGTAAAACAGTTTAGTTTAGTCCAAAGCAAAAGTATTTTCAGTTATTTGTACAAAAATATGTGACATATGTTTTGAATAACTTGGAGAATTTTTCCACACTTGGCTTTTATTTTCCTTTTTATTGTCCTCTATTCCATTTTAAATGAATTTTAACATTTTGGTTTGTTTCTCAATTTATGTCCTTTTTCGAGGTAACAATAATTTCGGTGTTAAAACCTAGTTTTATCGTTCATAAATATGTATAAACATGATTTTGAGTTCATTTAGTTGAAAATTTTGAAAAATTTTACTAGAATTGGGTAGTCAGTATATAAGACTAGGGCTGTTCTTTATTATCAGAGAGCACTAGATTCTAATACAACTACTACGTTACTAGTATTTTTAATGGTAACCAAGTGTTTAAGATAAAAATTTTAAAATCCGAAAGAATTTAACCCCTTCCCACACTTAAGATCTTGCAATGCCCTCATTTGCAAGAAATCAGTAACAATTTAAATTATTGAGGGTGATTTGTGTGAAAATGATTAAATTTTACCAAAGTTTCCAAACATATTTGTGTTTGCTTGCTGAATGATAAATGGTGCATATCATTTGTTCATTCCGTCTTGTTGTTATTTCACATATATTTTGCATCTTGTCGTCAAAATTAGTTGCTTTTACTGAACTTAATGCCAGTCTTTGAAAATGCGTTGTTTTACCCTGTTGTGTACATAAGATAAACTGCAAACATATATACATATTTTTGAAGTTTGGTATATTACCCCACATTCAAAAATTATTAAAATCTAACAATAAATGTTAGAAAATTATAAAAACTATTACAATGTTAAATAAGTATTAAACGTATCAACATTACAAATTACAAAATAAATAAAACTAAGTAGACTAGGGATGATACTGATACCAATAGGGGTTCCATGCATAACCATAGGTGCTATAGAATGCTTCGGCTGGGTTATACGTAGGATACGGTGGTTGAATCTCTATAGACCAGGGAGGGAATATGGGTTTTGGAGTAGGAATATAGTTTCTACCTATATGTTGGTAATAAGCTATGATTTGGTTTTGATGAACTTGCCAATCTTCAAATGCTCTTTGTCTCGCATTTTCGTACTCCTGTGAAGCTATAAACCTTTGCATTTCTTGCATTTCATTTCCCCCTCCTACATTACCTTGCTGTTGGTTTCTCTCAACCTGTGGATGTCTACCATGGTATTGTACTGCGGCGTTATTTCGCCTCTTCAAAATGTTCGCACCATGGTATACATTTAAACCTATTGTATCGCGGGGTTCTGGTTCTTCGACTAATAATCCCCCCCGACTTATATCCACACCGAGATATTCAGCAATCAAAGTAATAAATATACCACCTCCTATTATGCTATGCAGTCTCATCCCCCTAACCATAGCTGATAAATAATAACCCACACAATAAGGTATACTTACAGCGCTTTGTGGGTCTCGAATACACATATGGTAAAATAAATCCTGTTCATTTACCTTTTCCTTGTTCTTACCTCTTTGTGTAATCGAATTAGCTAAAAACCTATGAATCACTCTTAATTCAGCTCTATCTATATCCAAATAAGAGTAATTTCCCCCTTTGAATCGGTGATGGCTTGTTATTTGGCTCCATACACCATGTGTATCAAAATTTTCATCTATCTTTCTACCATTTAGTATCAACCCTCTACAATCGGCAGATGCTAACTCCTCAGGCGTATATATACGTAAAGCCTGAGCCATGTCTAGTAAAGACATGTGGCGCATCGAACCTCCTAACAAAAATCTAATAAAAGATTGATCGGTTAAACTAGCTACCCGATCATTTAATTCTATACTACACAACAATTCTTCACACCATACTTTATATACAGGTCTACGCATAGTGAATAAATGTACCCAGTCATTAAAAGTAGAATTACCATACCTCTGTGCAAGTAATTCCCTAATTGGCCCGGCCAATTCTACAGCTTCTAATGGTCCCCATTCTATGACCCTAGGTACCTCAACAACTTTAGAATGAAGAGTATGCAAACCCCTTTGGTATTTTGGATAATCTATCCAAAGTCTGTCAAATCTCAGGTTCGGGTGCAAATCTTCCAAGTGCATATCAGAAAATGTCATGACTGGATGAGGTATATCTTGTTTGTAGTAGTTATCCACCTCCTGTTGTTCCGCATTCTCAGCAGGAGCATTACGAGCTTGGGATGAAGATTCACCCCTTTCAGTCTGCAAAACACATCAAACACAATTTTTTGTGCATCCAAATATGCATTAGTGTCAGCAAAATCATCAATCAAAATAATTACAATGACATGATCAATTTATATCAAACTTAAGCTCATTTTCATATTTTCATCAAATCTACACTTTTTCAAATAAGCATATACGAAAATGTTCGCCAAGTTCATAAGCATTCAACTCAAATAACATGTCAAAATAATCATCACTAGCAATTAAACAAGTTTCAAATGGCATTATCTCTCAAAAATCAAGTTCATGAATTTTTAGACTTGAAAAAGTCCACTTTAATTCTCAAAATCATGTTTAGGCTCAAAGTTTGGATCATTTAACTACCTAAACATGTTACACTACTTAATTTAGTAACAATTCATGACAAAAATCGGCCATAACCTGTTTATATCAAAAAGCCCCAAATTTGCTCAAGAACACAAACCCTAGATTACTCAAAATTTGAAGTTTAAGGCTTCTAATCATGTTAAATAGCATCAATCTAGGTTATACAAGCATAATACATAAATAATTTAAGCATAATTACACTAAAAAGCATCAAAATCAAATTGGGGAAAAAATTGCTCAAGAACACTAATTTTCGGATTAAATGGTGTTTAAGTGTAGAAATTTACCGTTTTTCTTGAGTAATTCCTTGATTGCATCCTTCTCAACATGATTTTAGTAAAAGATTTGATGATTAACGGTTAAAAATTGTGATTTTGGGGGTGTTTTCTCGTGTATTTTTGGGTTTTATTTTCGCAGTATTTGTTTTTGTGGTGTGTGGACTGATCAGTTCTGCGTTTTTATTTTTTTCCTGATTTTTGGTCCCTCCGCGAGTCGCGGGGTTTTTACCCTTCAAACTCCGCGAGTCGAGGAGTTTGTATATTTTTTTTTTTAACATCTTATACTAATTAAAACAATTAAGTAATTAATTTTAAAATTTTGTTTCCCTTGTTATTTAGGACGAGGTCGTTTCGGATTGATGTCCTAGTCCGTCCTTCGACAAAATTTTAAAATTTGTCTTTTTGTAGCGATTGTTTTAAAAGCTAAGATTTTTGGGGTTTTTTTTAATGTTTTTGGCATACTTTAATTCAATAAGATTAAAAATAATGATAATAAAAGTTCTCGTCCCTCCCTCGGGTAAAGCAATTTCGGTTCAACGACCTAGTCTTCAACTTACGACGAATTTTAAAAATCATATTTTTAACTTAATGAGATAAAGTAAATTTTTATTTTTAAATTCACACAACTTAAATATAAAATTCAAAATTAATATTAAAAATTCACACCAAACTTAAAATTTGAAATGCATAAAAATAAAATTCATATTTTAAAAATTAAAAATTCACACGAAACTTAATTTAAAAATTCATATTATAAATTCACACCAAACTTAAAATTTAAAATGCATAAAAATAAAATTCATATTTTAAAAATTAAAAATTCACACCAAACTTAATTTAAAAATTCATTTTATAAATTCACACCAAACTTATATTAATTTTTCAAATATTTACAATTTTAAATATATTGTTTTTACAAAGTTTACAATATTAATTTAAAATTTATATATTAATTTTAAAAACATGGTAAAAATAAAATTAAAAATCTTTTTGGCTTTTTATCCCACTTTAATCAATCAAATATTATTAAAAATATGCGCCCCTCTTTTCGGTAAAGTAATTTCGGTTCCATGACCTAATTTAACTCATGACGAATTTTTGAAATATTTTGGGTTGATTGATTAAAGATATTTATACCTTAAGGATAAACGTTAAATTTCGCAGTGATGTAATAAATTTTTGAATGATATCAATAATTTCGGTCGCCAAACCTAATTTTATTCAATACCAATTTAATACTTTATAGCGAACAAATTAGCGTTTATTATCAAAAGGTTAAAAATAAAAATAAAAAAAATAAAAACTGTACAAACATACCTGTGAAATAGATTTCTTAGTTATATGATCTATCCCATTCATAAGATAGTCGGTTTAATTGGTTTTCCATAGCTACATAGGCGTAACCTCTAGCATTCAGTGTTTTTTCTTCTAAACATATGAACGGTCCGTCTATGCATAAAGTAACAAATTCGGTGTTTGAATAGGTTTGATTATTTGAACATTTACCTCCATGTGACCATTTTCCGCATTTGTGACATCTTTCTAGGTGTCGTGCTCTTCTTTTCGCTGCAGATTTTGATTTTCCTTTACCAAATTGTGACTTATTATCTTCGCATCTGGATTCTTTTCTAACTCCGTCCAATCTTTCTCTGATTACTGATACTATTTCACTCGGTAGTGTGTCATTATTACGTTTAGTGATCAAAGCGTGTAGCATTAGACCATGGTTTAGTTCACAGGCAGTCTTCATTTCCTAAAAAAAATAAAAATTCAGAATGGGGGGAGAAGACTAGTTCTTTAGGGTCTGCTAGGGAAAGACCATTCGGGTTCCATTTTCGAGAACTACACGAAAACAGACAATCTAACTCTAACAGAAATACATATTATCCTTTAAAGACTTGATTCTCCCCACACTTAGTTAGCTGTGGTGTCGAAATTGTGATTAACTTCGTTGTCAACTCCCATCGGACCATGTATGTAATGTTTAACTCTGTGACCATTAACTTTAAATTCAATCCCATTTGAATTTATTAATTCTATCGTTCCGTATGGAAAAACTCTTTTGACTATGAATGGTCCAGACCATCTTGATTTCAATTTTCCAGGAAATAGCTTGAATCGTGAATTGAAAAGAAGAACTCTGTCTCCTTCTTTAAATTCTTTTGAACTTCTGATTCTTTTATCATGCCATTTCTTCGTTCTTTCTTTATAGATTAACGAATTATCGTATGCTTCATGTCTTAATTCTTCTAATTCGTTTAGTTGACTTAATCGTAGACGTCCGGCTTCATGTAAATCAAGATTACATGTCTTCAAAGCCCAAAATGCTTTGTGTTAAATTTCTACTGGAAGATGACATGCTTTTCCATAAACAAGTCTAAAAGGTGTGGTTCCAATTGGAGTTTTGTAGGCTGTTCTAAAAGCTCAGAGTGCATCCTCCAATTTAATGGACCATTCCTTCGGATTTGATCCTACGGTTTTCTCTAGAATACGTTTTAAAGCTCGGTTGATATTTTCAACTTGTCCACTTGTTTGTGGATGATATGCGGTGGAGATTTTATGAGTTACTCCATATCTTTTAAGAACTTTCTCAAGTTGATTATTACAGAAATGAGTACCCCGATCACTTATTAAAGCTTTCGATGTTCCAAACCTTGCAAAAAGACGTTTTAAAAAGTTGACTACAACTCGTGCATCGTTAGTTGGGAGAGCTTGTGCTTCTGCCCATTTAGATACATAATCAATGGCTACGAGTATATATAGATTATTATGAGATTTTAGAAATGGACCCATAAAGTCAATACCCCAAATGTCAAATACTTCACATACTTGTATGACATTTTGTGGCATTTCATCACGTTGACTTATTTTTCCGGCCCTTTGACAAGCATCACAGGATTTGCAAAGAAGGTGTGCGTCTTTGTAAATTGTAGGCCAATAGAATCCAGCATCATAAACTTTTCTTGCTGTTAGTTGAGGCCCATAATGCCCTCCTGTTGGTCCTGTGTGACAATGGTTTAAAATTTTACTAGCTTCATCTCCAAATACACATCGGTGTATTATTCCATCTGGACAACTTTTAAACAAATGTGGATCTTCCCAGAAATAGTGTTTTATATCACTGAAGAATTTCTTTCGTTTTTGGTACGATAATCCTTTTTCAAGGAATCCACATACTAAATAGTTTGCATAGTCTGTAAACCATGGAATTTCATTATAATCTATCTTCAATAGATATTCATCAGGAAAGTTGTCTTGTATGGCCGATTCATTTAGAACTTCTAATTCGGGATTTTCAAGACGAGAAAGATGATCAGCGGCGAGATTTTCTGCTCCTCTTTTATCTCGGATTTCAATATCAAACTCTTGTAAGAGTAAGATCCAACGGATTAATCTTGGTTTAGCATCTTGTTTCGAAAATAGGTATCTAAGAGCAGAATGGTCGGTATAGACCACCGTTTTTGCTAGAACGAGATATGATCGAAATTTGTCAAAAGCAAAGACAATAGCAAGGAGTTCTTTTTCAGTAGTTGTATAGTTCGTTTGTGCTCCTTGTAACGTCTTACTAGCATAATATATAGGTTGAAATCGTTTTTCAATCCTTTGTCCTAAAACGGCTCCCATTGCAAAATCACTTGCATCGCACATTAGTTCAAATGGTAGATTCCAATTTGGTGTTATCATGATCGGCGCATTAGTGAGTTTCTCTTTAAGAATATTAAAAATTTGATGCATTCATCTGAAAAGATGAATGGAGCATCCTTTTCTAGGAGTTTATTCATAGGAGTGGCAATTTTAGAAAAATCCTTTATGAAACGTCGGTAAAAACCGACATGCCCTAGAAAACTCCTAACTCTTCTAACATTGGTTCGATGTGGAAGTTTAGCAATTACATCTACTTTAGCTCTATCCACTTCAATTCCTTCTTTTGGAATTTTATGACCAAGAACGATGCCTTCTTTAACCATAAAATGGCATTTCTCCCAATTAAGAACTAGATTTGATTTTTCGCATCTAATAGGCATTCGTTCCAGATTAACTAGACATGTTTCAAATGTATCACCGAAGACTAAAAAGTCATCCATGAAAACTTCCATGCATTCTTCTATCATGTCATGAAAAATCGCCATCATACACCTTTGAAAGGTTGCAGGGGCGTTGCAAAGTCCAAATGGCATGCGTTTGTAAGCAAAAGTACCATAAGGGCACGTGAATGTGGTTTTCTCTTGATCTTCGGGTGCTATTGGAATTTGAAAATATCCGGAAAATCCATCTAGAAAACAATAGTAACTATTTCCGGCTAATCTTTCCAACATTTGATCTATGAAAGGTAAGGGAAAGTGATCTTTTCTGGTGGCGTCATTTAATTTTCTATAATCAATACACACATGCCATCCTGTTACAGTCCTAGTAGGAATAAGCTCATTTTTTTCATTTGTAATGACAGTCATGCCACCCTTCTTAGGCACGCATTGAACTGGGTTTACCCATGGACTATCAGAAATTGGATAAATTAGACCTGCATCTAGTAGTTTAATAATCTCTTTCTTAACTACATCTTGAATATTAGGATTTAGTCTTCGTTGGCGTTGCACATACGTTTTATGACCTTCTTCCATAAGGATTTTATGTGTGCAATACGAAGGACTTATTCCTTTAATATCATGAATCTTCCATGCAATGGCTGGTTTATGGGCTTTCAACACAGAAATGAGTTGTGATTTCTCATTTTCAGTAAGAGAAGACGATATTATTACAGGTAATTCAGATTCACCATGTAAATAAGCGTATTCCAAATGGTTTGGAAGTGGCTTTAACTCTAATTTCGGAGGTTCTTCTATCGATGATTTGTATCGATATCTGTCTTCTTCTTTTAGCATTTGAATTTCTTCTGTTGTTGGTTCATATCCATTAGCTATAAGTGAAGCTAACATTTCAACTTCATCAATTGGTTCATTACCTTCTCCTAAAGAACATTCTCCTGTTCCTTGTAATTCTGGAAATTCTTCTAATAATTCTGCATGTGCATCTATAGTTTGAATATAATAACATGTATTATCTGCAGATTGCAGTTGTTGCATTGCTCTATCAACTGAAAAGGTAACACTCTCGTCCTCTATACTTAGGGTCAGTTTCTTACCGAACACGTCTATCATTGCTTTAGCTGTGTTTAAGAATGGTCTTCCTAATATGAGAGGAACTTGAGAATCTTCTTCCATGTCCAGAACAACAAAATCTACTGGAAATACTAAAGTACCAACTTTAACTAGCATGTTCTCCATTATCCCTCTAGGATATTTTATTGATCTATCGGCTAGTTGTATGCTTATTCTGGTTGGTTTCAATTCTCCAAGGTCTAGTTTAGCGTATAGTGAATATGGCATTAGATTTATACTAGCACCTAAGTATGCCAATGCTTCTATTGAACTAAGACTACCCAGAAAACATGGAATTGTGAAACTTCCTGGATCATATAGTTTTTCTGGTATCTTATTCAACAGCACTGCTGAACAATTAGCATTCATGGTAACAGCCGAGAGTTCTTCCATTTTCTTTCTATTTGAGATTAGATCTTTTAAGAATTTAGCATATCTAGGCATTCCTAAAATCACATCAATGAAAGGAAGATTTACATTTATCTGTTTAAACATATCCAAGAATTTGGATTGCTCGGCTTCAAGTTTCTCTTTCTTCATTTTACTCGGGTAAGGAAGTGGTGGTTGGTATGGTTTAACATAAGGTTTAGCCTTAACTGTGTTATCTTCATTAACCTTTTCAACTACCGGTTTTTTTTCCTTATCTTGATCAGGTTGTGGTTCTTGTGGAGTAGGAATAGCTTTATCAGAAGTTACAGGTATTTCAGGTGGTTTAAGTGTTGTACCACTTCTTGTGGTAATGGCTTTAGCTGTTTCATTCCGGGGGTTAGCATTTGTATCACTAGGTAGACTTCCCGGTTTTCTTTCACCTATTAACCTTGCTAGGTTACTTACTTCTTGTTCCAAGTTTTGAATAGAAGCTTGTTGATTTCTAAATGCTTGAGCATTTTGTTCATTAGTTTGTTTTTGAGATGTGAAAAACTGCGTTTGAGTTTCAACTAGCTTCGTCATCATATCTTCTAAATTCGGCTTTTTATCATCGGTTTGTTGTGGTGGTTTGTTTTGAAAATTAGGTCTTTGCTGGTTGTAAGTATTATTGGATACTTGTTGATTGCTAGGACCTTGTTGGTTGTTGTATGGAATATTTCGGTTATAGTTCTGATTTTGATTGTAAATAGGTCTTGGCGGTTGATAATTATTCTGATAATTATTTCCAGGCCTTTGGTTTATGTATGAAATATTCTCTCTTTGTTCCATTGTTAATTCAATACTGAGACAATCTTTTGTCAAATGTGGTTCTCCACACTGCTCACAACTAATTCGTATTGAGTGAATATCTTTAGTCATCTTTTCCATTCGTCTCTCGACAGCATCTATCTTTGCGGAAATGGAATCTAAGTCGTGGCTAGAATCGGCTCTAGCTGTTTTAGATGATCTAACGATATCTTTTTCTTGGTGCCACTTATGTGAGTGGAAAGCAGTGTTATCAATAATTTTGTAAGCATCAGTTTCGGTTTTCTTCATAATAGAACCACCAGCTGCTATATCTATGTCTTTCCTTGTAGTGATGTCGCATCCTTGGTAGAATATTTGTCCTATTTGACAGGTGTCTAAACCATGTTGCGGACATCCTCTTAACAACTTTCCAAATCTAGTCCACGCCTCATATAGAGTTTCATTTGGCTTCTGTGTGAACGTAACAATTTCTGCTTGAAGTCTTACGGCTTTAGATGTAGGAAAGAATTGTTTAAGAAATTTTTCAACTAAAACGTCCCATGTATCAATCGCCCCTTCAGGTAACGATTCCAACCAATCTTTGGCTTCTCCCTTTAAAGTCCAGGGAAATAACATGAGATATATCTGTTCATCCTCTACTTCTCGGATTTTAAATAGTGTGCAGATCCTATTAAAGGTACGTAGATGTTCATTTGGATCTTCCTTCGGCGCACCACTAAATTGGCATTGATTAGTCACCATGTGTAGAATTTGTCCTTTGATTTCATAATCTGGCGCATTAATGTCTGGATGAGTAATTGCGTGACCTTGGCCAGTGCGTTTAGCTCTCATTCGGTCTTCCATACTTAAAGGTTCCAGATTCTCCATAATTGAATTTGTTGAATCAGAATCACTAGAGGATTCTGATTTAATGGTTCGTTCCTCAACAATCTCTGTTTGAATGATTGGTGGTTCCGGAGGAAAGTTTAGTGGTTCAGGATCTATGAATCGTCCCTGAATATTCTCCGGATTCTCAATTGAAAGGTCGGGTTCAAAAAATGGATTATCGGAAATTTGAACTGGAGTACTTGGTCGACTGGATGACGATTCTAAAGAAAAATCAATGGCAGTAATATTTGCTAAATGTCTTGATCTAGTTACAGGTGGTGAACGTACAAAAGGTGGTGAACGTCTTGCTCGGTGCATTCACTGAATATCCTATTAGTTTTTAAAAGAAAAGAAAAATTATAATAAGTTATCCAATCAATAGACTTTTCTGATTTTGCCCACGTTTCGAATAGCCAAAAGATGCGGCAGAGGGGCAGGATTCATTTGGTCTTAATATAATTGAGGACTGTTTGGCTCCAATAACCCGGTCCACGTACAAATCCAACTATTACTACGAACCAGAAAATTTTGATGTCTATCAATTTAACCACTTAAAATAAATTTTCGTAATTTTAAGAAATTTAG
This sequence comes from Rutidosis leptorrhynchoides, assembly GCF_046630445.1. Classification (NCBI taxonomy): domain Eukaryota; kingdom Viridiplantae; phylum Streptophyta; class Magnoliopsida; order Asterales; family Asteraceae; genus Rutidosis; species Rutidosis leptorrhynchoides. The sequence goes on from NC_092341.1 coordinate 244,549,591, forward strand.
ATAAGAAGTAGAATAAAAATCTATGTCCTAAAATTAGAATAGCGAGAAATAAGAAAGAAAAAGAGTTCGTCGAAAAAGGTCGAAAAAGAAAAATGGTTGAAAAATAAAAGGTGACGGAAAAATAAAAGAAACTTATAAAACTTAAAAACACTTGACTAACCTAACCTTATTACTACAACTAACTTAAAATTATAATCGAAAATTGAGATTACTAATTGAAATGATAATTGATACATAGGTAAAAGTCGTCTAAAAATATTAAAGCTTACAGGAAAAACTAAATCCCAAATGGAAATAACTTAAAAAGAAACTAAAACTTAAAAAGGCGTCGCAAAATTCTAAAGTACCTAAATCTTAGTCTAAAGAAAAAGCACTTAAGGAATTCTACGGCAAAGCCTAAAAATTTAGAAATAAAAATAATTATGGCAAAAACTAAGTTTAAAACTAAATATGAGCGAAAAATACAAAAGTTACGCTAAAACAATTAAAAAGGGATAAAATATAAAAATAAACTAAAAGTTGTAAAAATTACAATTTTTATAAAAATATCATTTTTATATTATTAATTTTATAAAACTATTAATTTTATATTTTAATTAAACTAATTTAACTAAATAAAACAAATTAAATAAAAAGAAACTTAAAATAAAACTAATTATAATAATAATAAGTATTTAGGGTTAATAATAATGATAATTAATAATTACTCTGTAATTAAATGCAGATTAGGATTTCTGTCGGTGTCATGGTAGCTCCGCGAGTTGCGGTAGTCGAGGCTGCAAACTCCGCGAGTCGCGGGGTTCCAAAATTCAACTCTGGTACAGTTTAAAATTTGACGCGTTTTTTTTTTATTTTATATTTTCTGTTTTTATATTTTCTATTTTTATCAAAATATTTATATAATAAAAACTTATATTTAAACACTTAAATAAAAATAGAACTACTTTATAATTTTAAAAATATCTTAAAAATAGATTTATATATATTAAATTTTTTTTTTCGGTTTTTTTTATGTTTTAAATAAAAACAAAATACTTAAATAAAACTTATATAAAAATAAAGAAACTTTATAAAACTTAAATATTTAACAAAATTTTAAAAATACTTATATTTTTGTTTTTCTTTTTATATTTTCGAATATTTAAAACGTATTTTTATAAAAACGAATTTTAATAAAAGTAAACTAAAAATCTTTTTTTTTTTTAATATTAGCATTGCTTCCGGCTTTTAAGCTAGATTGTTCCCCGGCAGCGGCGCCAAAAATAACTTGATGTTTTAGCAAAGGGGTACGAAATAGTATTATATTTTTGATACGAAAAGCGATACAGATTACACAAGTTTTAATTATTTATTTACAAATGGGATATACCTAAACCTTGCTACAACACTATAGGCAGTGTACCTAATCGTAGAGTAGTGTAGTTTTTAGTAAGTCCGGTTCGTTCCACAGGGAAAATCTTTAAACAAAGCTTAACGCTATATTAGTTTACTTTTATAAAAATACAAATATATATATATATATATATATATATATATATATATATATAAGTAATATTATTATTATAAAGGGGGATTTTTACCGTTTAATGACCGGTTTGTCGATTTTAAAACTTTAGTCGCAGTTAAAACCAAATGTAAAATAATAAATAAATACAAGACTTAATTTAAAGCGTAAAGTAAATAACGATAATGAAATTGGGAATAATAAAAGTGCGATAAAATAAACTTGCGATAATTAAAAAGTATGATAATTAAAAGTGCAATTAAATACAATAACAATAAGAATGCGATAATTAGAAGTGCAATTAAATATAAAATAAAGGAAATTAAATATGAAATAAAAGAATTATGCTTATTTAAACTTCCGTAATCATGATGTTTGACGTGTTGATTTTTAGTTTATTCCCATGGGTTAATTGTCCTTTGTCCTGGATTATTTAATATGTCCGTCTGGTTTTTGTCCATAACAGTCCATCAGTCATAAATATAAAGTGCGGGTGTCCTCGTCAAATTATCCTTATACCCGAAGTTAAATATTCCAATTAATTGGGGACTTAAACTTTAACAAGATTTTAATACTTTGTTTAATAATTACACCAGGATGTCGACTGAGTGTAACCCAAGGTTTTAATATTTTGTTATCAATTATACCAAGTGTCCTTGTACATAATTTCACCCCTGTTTTAATTATTCTAGTGGCTATTAATCCATTCCCGTGTCCGGTTAAATGAACGATTATTCGTACATATAAATACCCCGCCCATCGTGTCCGATCGAGTGTATATGGTAATTAATAGGGACGCCCAATTGTAAATCTTTATATTAACATTAACAAACTATCATTTAATTAAACAAATATAAAGCCCATTAATAGCCCATAGTCTAATTTCCACAAGTGTCGTTCTTTTGTCCATACCCCAATTATGGTACAAAGCCCAATTACCCAATTTTAATAATTAGCCCAACATCATGATTACTTCGTTTTAAATAAGCATAATAATAACTTAGCTACGAGACATTAAATTAAAAAGGTTGAACATAACTTACAATGATTAAAAATAGCGTAGCGTTACACGGACAGAATTTCGACTTACACCCTTACAACATTCGCTAACATACCCTTATTATTAGAATTATAATTAAAATTAAAATTAAAATATAAATTATAAATGTAAATATTACGTATATAGATAGAGAGATGGATATATATAATCTATTTTTACGATCAGAATGCGCGAGCTTTATAGGCAGTTTCTAAATTTGGGGCTCCGCGACTCGCGTAATTTTTGCACTGCAAACTCCGCAACTCGCGGAGTTTGCTTTTACAGCTCACACAAGTTTGGAGCCTTTCTTGCCGACGGTTTATAATATATTATATAATATATAAATAATAATAAGAACTCTTGGAATTTTCGAACGTCATTGCGTACAATTTTATATTTTGTACTTTGCATTTTGAATCTTGTACTCTTGGAATTTCGAGACGTTTCTTATCAATAATTGGAACCTCTTTGATTGTATTTTGTACTTTTGAGCTTTTTGGTCGTTTGCGTCTTCAATTCGTCGAATCTGTCTTTTGTCTTCACCTTTTATTATTTAAACGAATTTCACTTTTAAATAGAACAATTGCAACTAAAAGCTTGTCTTTCTTGAGGAATAATTTTATGAAATATATGTTCATTTTTAGCATTATCAGGAAGCAACATCGTCTAAGCACCTGAGAAATACACGCTTAAAAGTCAACACGAATGTTGGTGAGCTATAGTTTGTAATCAGTAAAGTAATGTAGACCACGAGATTTCAGTGCTTCAACCAGCAGTTTAAATCAGTATGAAAAGTATATGCTTAACCGTGGGCACCCGGTAACCAGATTAATGTATGTATATCACCCCCTAAAAGTTCACTTGGAGAGTGCATTTGTCCTTGAAGTATTAAACACCCGTTGTCTATTAGCGTGACTAGCCCGAGTGGGGTTGTCAAACCCTATGGATCCATATCTAATATTCGCGTTCACGGTTCAGAAACCAATGATTAAACGTTACCGAGCTAAGGGGAATCTTTGTGCCGTTTTATAACCCACACATATATAAGTTTAAGTACTAGTGTCTAGTATGTAAAACGTAAAAAGCGCATGTATTCTCAGTCCCAAAAATAGTAAATAGTAGTAAAGGGATGCTATAACTCACAGTGAATAAGCAGTAAAAGTCGATATGAAACGTATGCAGGTAGTAAGTCGGTCCGAAAGGTCGTCAACCTAAGTCAAAGGTCACTAGGTCAGTATGTTGTCCTCATAAGTTTAAAAGTGCATAAATTAAGTTTAAGTGTCATCATCAACATCATCATCATTCATCAACGCTGAGGTAAGTTTAACAAGAAAAGAGATCGAAACAACAGGCTGACTTTGGACAGCTGTTACGACCTCTATACAAATCGAAAAGATGTGTAGTCAGTGGCCAAGGCTCCGTATGTGAGTCCTCTAACCGTTGACCAATTTTCAGAACCTAACACATCTTCATTTGACCGTAGCGATGGTTTAAGTGCGAATAGGTCAGAAATTTCAGCATAACGTTACAAAGGCGTAGTGACTTTCGGAAGGCTATAAATCCTAAACCGTATATCGGATTTAGGCGAGGCCTAAACGAAAAGTCATCTACTCAAAAAGAACTATTTGAAAATAAATTTTCCACAAGTCCAGTAGTCTGATCAGACCCTGAAAAACAGTAAACAAATGCTCCGGTGGGATTCTTGGTGCTTGATGCTCATCACGGTTCTCATCCTTGATGCTTGTAGCTTCAAGTGTACAACTCATTGATGTGTTAGCATCACTTTGACCAAGGTTCAACCATCAACACACAATATGTTAAGACCAAGTAAGAATATGATTTGTAAAATCTAGTATATAATTTATCTCTGAAAAATGCCGGTTTAAATATTACTACACACTAACGGGCAGTGTACCCGATCGTGCAATAGTTTAAAGTTGGTAATTCCAAAATCGTTCCAAGGACAGTTTAAACGTGAGAACTAAGATTGCAACTAATAAAAATAAACTAAGTTAATATATGAAAATCGAAAGTACGAGATAATTTGTTTTGTGGCTATTTAATGATTAGCCAAATCAAGGATAGATCAAAAGTAAAAGACAATATTTTTGTGTTTTAAGGTTTATAGGAAATAAATACAGACTCAACGAAAAGTAAAGATATTTGAATTCAATAGATAAAAGAATGTTCGCCTAGATCTACTATTTGCAGTGTCGGATGATTTGTTATTAAGCGCTAGTTCTATTTATCAATACATACAACTACAGAGTCAGTTTACCCAGAGTTCTCTTTTAGCAAACACGTCAAACTAGGATTTATTGGCTTAGGGTTCCCTTTCACCAAAGACCTATTTCGTTTGTGACTTAATAATTAGCTAATTATAAGATTAAGATTCAATTGGTTACGCGTTCGCTCCACACAATTCACCCCTATTTCGTTCAATCTATGTTACTCGATTTACCCCCTTGGTCCAGTAAGCACCCATTTGGTTAAGACAAATCAATTGGAAATTAGTTCACTAAATTGAAACAGAGTTCCCTTTGTCCAAACAAGATCACTAATCAAGCCTAGTAACAATAATCAAATCCCATAAGAATGGTTCTTAATCAAAACTCATAATTATCATGCATTAATCAAATTAAACATTAAAGTATCATCCAAACACATAAGAATATTCAATCTAGACAAATATTAAAGTGCTTAGCCAACAATCATGGCTAAAACCAAAATCACAAATAAATAATTAAGAGTATTCGTTATGTTGATAAGAATTTAACCTAATGAAAATTGTGTTCTTGAATGATAAACGGATCGAGACGCGTTTTTGGAATGATTGAGGTGTTACAATGATCTTGGGATTCCCCAAAAATCACCCTTTTTCATCAAAAAGCTGCTGGAATTCATCAGGATGCAAGAATAATTGATTAGGGTATTTTTTCGGGCTTTAAATAGTAAAAATCTGAAGCCGGCTGAAGGTGGAGTGGCGCTCCATTAGTTGAGCGGCGCTCCGTTTCACTGAAACCTGATCTGTAAACTTTTAAGAACTGTCAACCTCAATTTCCTGCCTACTGGAGCGGCGCTCCACATTTTTGAGCGGCGCTCCAGTCCTATTTTGCTGATTCCAGACTGAAAACTCACTAAATTCATCCAACCTCGAATCGAACCAATCTCTTTCACTCGTTTCCATAGAAAATCACTAAAACCATCAAATAACTTCAAATTTCATCTTCTTGGTCTTAGAACTCGAACTTTCATAACACTTATCAAAATAACACCAAATCGTATCCGAACGGACTAAAATGTGCTCGATATCGCTAAGGAAAACGTGTATTAAATATGCGATATCAAACAACCTCACACTAGAGTTTTGCTTGTCCTCAAGCAATTAAACTCGAAAATAATCTTCTACCATATAAAAACTTCTTCAACATGTATGTAGAACCAAACGAACAACCAACAAACCAACAACTAGCCTGGGCACGATTTTGGAGTAAATATTAACCATACCTCCCACTTGCATTCCCCCGAAATTAACTTCTCAATCCTCAAGCAATTAAATATGAACAAAAGTAGCTAAATATAGTCTTTAATAGCGTACCAAATAAAATGAGGCAAAGAATCTCGAACCATAATGTAAGTCTTCAAAGAAACCGGGAATCAAGTGGGAGCCAAACACCAAAGATATGACAATCGAACGTATGTGCCAAAAAGAACGCACAGGCTACCCCGTAATTAGTCGAGCCAATGCCTCCCACAGTACCTAACATCGTGAGATGTCGGTAAGAAAATAATGTGCTTAGGAGGATACACATTACGTCCAGATATCATCGATAATCATGAGGTAATCATCTGATCCGTTAAGTCAATCATAAAGATTGAGGTTCATCAGTCTTAAAAGCTGATATCTTACCTTTCCGGGGGTTATCCAACTGGGATCTGATCAATCACAGATTTGTGTATCATGGTGCGCTCCCCATTTGACGAGACAGATCTCCCTCATCGAGATAAGTCTGATTACCAGTTTCCATGTTTGATGTTGAGGCCTGGTAGATTTCCAGTCGATGTTAGCAATGACTTTTCAAGATTTTTCGTCACCCTATAACTGGTCTGGACTACGACTTCTGAAATAAATCAGCAAGTGTGACGATTTGGAGACTTTACTCCTAGGGTTATACAAAGTGGTCGGGTGCAACATTGTCCTTGTTAGGAGAAACAATGAGGATCGCCCTATTAAAGTTTTCGATCTAGCGCATGGCCCGATTTTGACCACACGATACAATCACCGTTCATACGGTTGACACCCGCCTTGGTGCAGGTGACCTACGATTGAATTCTTAAAGAATTCGTAGGATTTCACATTCAATGGTAATGAACGTGGTTGGAATTAATTCCAAGTTGCCTACTTCCCACATGACAAGATTTTCTGCTTGTTTTAAGAAAGGTAAGAAGTAGATACTACTCTTCCGATAAATCCCAAAAACCTTTGGGTGCCATATCTTTTGGCTATGGGTTGTGTTGCCTAAGCAAACACAAGCACGTAGCTATTGTTCCTAAAAAGGACAACACTGGTGAAGCTCAAGGCTCCTCTTCCCACAATATCACACCATATGATGATGTAATAATAAAATAGTATAGTTTCAGAAGTCTACTATACCAAGTAACCTAAAGTTTTTGATCTGGCACGTGATTCGATCATAATCACGCTATGCAATCATCGCTCTCTCACGGTTTACACCCGTTTTGGTGCAGGTGACCTACTATTGAGTTCCTCGAACTCGTAGGATTTCATGTCCAACAAAATGAACATGTGGAACAATTTTGGCTTCTTTGAAATCACGAAATGTGCCATAAAATACCAAGCCATATCAAAACCAATTTTCATAACAAAGATTTTGGTAGAATTTTCAATTGTTTTTCTACTTTTTTTTTATTTTTAAACTAACTTTTCTATTTTTTTATATTTTTTTCCCTAATTTTACAATTTTTTTTACGACCAAAACCCGTGAAACGTCAAGTCTTTTTTTAGATCAAAACTAATATGATGATTCCATTAACAACCAACCCGAGAGATTTTACATCCCCACCCCACACTTGAGATCAAGTAATGTCCCCATCACTTGAGATCAAAAATAGATTAAAATCGAAAGGGTTATGTGAGAAAGAAAATATAAAAACTTATCGAGCTTAACCACTGATCGCGGAATGCCAGTGACAGATGGCGCTGAACTGACTGCCAGCATAAGAACATTGTCCATTCCCGATCATCACACCAATATCATCAATCATGTAGTTTTGCTGAACTTAATGCCAGACTTGATAAATCATTTCACCAATAAACCTATGAAAAGAAAAACAAAAGAACTACATAAACAGGACAAGGTGGCACCACCCGATGCCTAAACGCCTTGCCCCCAAAATAAGTTTCAAAGTACATAAGCAGAATACATAATTATCCAAATACAGACCAAAGGAAAGGAAATAGTTTTAAACAAATTACAACAAAAACATGCGCAACGACAAATCATTCACTCTGCCACAAATCTCTGAAGGGTTCCCAATCCACACCATAGGTGTCCTGGCAAGCCTGATACGGGTCATACGATGGATCTGGAATCGGGGGAGTTACCGAGCAAAACAGATGCTAACCCGAAGAATGGGCACGTTAATGCTATCACCACCCGAAGTGGTTTAGCATATGATTCACCAAGGAAGCCCGATGAGTATGATTTGCGAGTGCCATTAGCTAAGGATAGTGAACCGGTTGTTGTTAGTGAACCGGAGGGGGAAAAGGAGCCAGAACAGGTGATTGAGAAGGTTGTTAGGGTACTGGAAACTGTTGCTGCTAAACCGGTAGTTAAAGAGTACCAACCACCGCTCCCATTCCCAAGGAAGTAGAGATTGGAGAAGCTTGAGGCGGAAAGTCCAAGTTCATGGACTTGATTAAAAAGTTAACATAAATATGCCTTTTATTGATGTGATTGCAAGTATGTCAAAGTATGCAAGGTTTCTGAAGGATTTGCTAACTAACAGGAAGAAGCTGGAGAACGTGTCTTCAGTCAGATTGAATGTCGCATGCTCGGCGGTGGTTGCAAACAAGCTTCCCGAGAAGGTTGAAGATCCTGAGAGTTTTACCATTCCTTGTTTACTTGGTAAATTTGGACTGTGTGATGGCGTTGGCGGATTTGGGGGCTAGCATAAATTTGATGCCTTATTCTATTTATTTACAGCTAGACCCCGGGGAGTTAAAACCTACGCGTATGGCTATTCAGCTAGCTGACCGCTCTATTAAATTCTCTCGTGGAATTATAGAGAATATGCTAGTTAAGACCGGGTCGTTGTTTTTCCCGGCTGATTTCGTGGTATTGGATATGGAAGTGGATGAAAGGATTCACTTATTTTGGGTCGGCCATTTTTGAATACTGCCGGTTTAAAATCTAGTATATAATTTATCTCTGGAAAATGTCGGTTTAAAGATTACTACACACAAACGGGCAGTGTACCCGATCGTGCAATAGTATAAAGTTGGTAATTTCAAAATCGTTCCAAGGACAGTTTAAACGTGAGAACTAAGATTGAAACTAATAAAAATAAACTAAGTTAATCTATGAAAATCGAAAGTACGAGATAATTTGTTTTGTGGCTATTTAACGATTAGTCAAATCAAGGATAGATCAAAAGTAAAAGACAATATTTTTGTGTTTTAAGGTTTATAGGAAATAAATGCAGACTCAACGAAAAGTAAAGATATTTGAATTCAATAGATAAAAGAATGTTCGCCTAGATCTACTATTGGAAGTGTCGGATGATTTGTTATTAAGCGCTAGTTCTATTTATCAATACATGCAACTACATAGTCGGTTTACCCAGAGTTCTCTTTTAGCAAACACGTCAAACTAGGATTTATTGGCTTAGGGTTCCCTTTCACCAAAGACCTCTTTCGTTTGTGACTTAGTAATTAGCTAATTATAAGATTAAGATTTAATTGGTTACGCGTTCGCTCCACACAATTCACCCCTATTTCATTCAATCTATGTTACCCGGTTTTCTCTCATTACTCTGATTAGCAAGTTGACCAATTTGTTTCTCTAAATTCTGAAGAGCTGCTTGTTGATTTTGAAACATTTGATCATTCTTCTCATTGTTTTGAGTGACAGTGGTAGCAAGCTGAGTTTGAGATATCACAAGCTTTTCGATCATAGCTTCAAGGTTGGACTTTTTCTCTTCGGCTTGGGGTTTCTGAAAATACCCGGGAGCTTGCTGTTGATATCCTCCACTAGATCCTGGCTGGAACCTTGAACCTTGATTACCTTGAGGATTATAGGGATTGTTGAAATTCCTATTAAACTGCGCACGTCCCTGAAACTGATTGTTATTCTGTTGACTAATATAAGCGATCTCTTCTTTCTGATTCATAGTCAAACTCGCATCACAATCTTTTCCTAAATGTAATCCCTCGTAAAACTCACAACCAACCTTAACACCATGCATGTCCTTATCCAACTTCTCCAAGTGTCTACCAAATTTGTCTAACTTAGCATTAATAGACCCATAATCATCATACGCACCAGTGGTTTCGGTTCTCTTAACTGACGCTGAACTGGTTGACTCATGATCTTGATGCCATTCATGAGTGTAGGCAGCTTGCTTTTCAATTATCTCTAACACCTCTTCTTCTGTCTTATCCATTAAAGTTTCACCTGCTGCTTGATCAATACTCTGACGAGTTGGTATGTCAGAACCTTTGTAGAAAATCTGGACTTTTTGTAAGTCATTCAACCCGTGTTGCAGACATGAGCGTAACAAATTAGAATAACGGTCCCAAGCATCAAATAATGTCTCACTGCTCTTTTGTCTGAATTGCGAAATATCTGCTTGAAGTCTAGCAGCTCGAGACGCAGGGAAAAACTTTGCTAAAAACTTATCTACCAAAACTTCCCAAGAGGTAATCGCTCCCTCTGGTTGCTTATCTAACCATCTCTTAGCTTTTCCCTTAAGAGTCCAGGGAAAAATCCTTGTCTTGATCGAAGTATCAGCAACCTCGTGCGGCTTGAATAAGTTACAAACATCATTGAAAATACGAAGATGCTCGTTAGCATCCTCACTATCCTTGCCATGAAATTGGCAATCAGGAGAAATCAACCTCAGAATTGGCCCTGTGATTTGAAAAGGCTGAGTGATGTTTGGTTAAGTAATCGAATTGTCTTGGCCAGCTCGGGTGGCCTTCAGCTTTTCTGCCATAGTCTGAGGACGAGGTGGTTGATCGGCCATCTCTTCAGTCTCAAAATTATCTAATGAAACGTAAGAGTCTTCTACTTCATTAATTTCAGGTGGTGTATCGGGCACCACAGTCTCAGCACTACTACCCAAATTAATTATATTATCACTTGAAAAAGCTGATGAATCCACTGTAGACTGTTTCTCTTGACTTAACGCTCTAAATAACTCTCTTTTAGGTTCGTCAAATGGTTGAAGAATAGGAGAATCTGAAGAACGCGTATGTGCATGCACTACCTGTTATCTGCGAAATCACAACTAACAACTGATTAAACGCACCAATTCAACTGAGAATAAACGAAAAGTAATAATAAACTATAATTAAAACTAAACTAAGAACAATTAGATAACAATCTTAATTTTCGACACAACTGTCCCCGGCAGCGGCGCCAAAAACTTGATGTGTAAAATCTAGTATATAATTTATCTCTGGAAAATGCCGGTTTAAAGATTACTACACACTAACGGGCAGTGTACCCGATCGTGCAATAGTATAAAGTTGGTAATTCCTAAATCGTTCCAATGACAGTTTAAACGTGAGAACTAAGATTGCAACTAATAAAAATAAACTAAGTTAATCTATGAAAATCGAAAGTACGAGATAATTTGTTTTGTGGCTATTTAACGATTAGCCAAATCAAGGATAGATCAAAAGTAAAAGACAATATTTTTGTGTTTTAAGGTTTATAGGAAATAAATGCAGACTCAACTAAAAGTAAAGATATTTGAATTCAATAGATAAAAGAATGTTCGCCTAGATCTACTATTCGTAGTGTCGGATGATTTGTTATTAAGCGCTAGTTTTATTTATCAATACATGCAACTACAGAGTCGATTTACCCAGAGTTATCTTTTAGCAAACACGTCAAACTAGGATTTATTGGCTTAGGGTTCCCTTTCACCAAAGACCTCTTTCGTTTGTGACTTAGTAATTAGCTAATTATAAGATTAAGATTCAATTGGTTACGCTTTCGCACCACACAATTCACCCCTATTTCGTTCAATCTATGTTACCCGGTTTACCCCCTTGGTCCAGTAAGCACCCAATTGGTTAAGACAAATCAATTGGAAATTAGTTCACTAAATTTAAACAGGGTTCCATTTGTCCAAACAAGATCACTAATCAAGCCTAGTAACAATAATCAAATCCCATAAGAATAGTTCTTAATCAAAACTCATAATTATCATGCATTAATCAAATTAAACATTAAAGTATGATCCAAACACATACGAATATTCAATCTAGACAAACATTAAAGTGCTTAGCCAACAATCATGGCTAAAATCAAAATCACAAATAAACAATTAAGAGTATTCATTATTTTGATAAAAATTAAACCTAATAAAAATTGTGTTCTTGAATGATAAACGGATCGTGAGGTGTTTCCGAAATGATTGAGGTGTTAGAATGATCTTGGGATTCCCCAAAAATCACCCTTTTTCGTCAAAAAACTGCCGGAAATTTCCGATCAAATTTAAACTTAATCTTTATAGAATTCTGACACGATAAGCAAAGTCTGTAATGTGAAGTCTCGAAAATTTTGAAATGATTATCATATATTCAAATTACATTTTTACTATTCCCGACGATTCACGGACAATGTGTTTGTAAATAAATAAATAAATAAATAAATATATATATATATATATATATATATATATATATATATATATATATATATATATATATATATATCTTAGTGATCATTTGTATTTTATTATTTTTAATTTATTATACATACTTATATATATATATATATATATATATATATATATATATATATATATATATATATATATATATATATATATATATATATATATATAAGTATGTATAATAAATTAAAAATAATAAAATACAAATGATCACTAAGATTAAGTATGTAAAATAATATACAAGGTAATAAAATTGATTTTTTTTAAATAAAACTATATATAAATGTATACAGATAATTATTATAATACATATATTGGATTATATATAAAAGGTATAAATATTATATATTATTATATAAAGATATAATTATTAAATGATACATAACTAATAATATGTAATATTAAAATATTAAATTTAATTACAAGTTATAATATAAGTGGTTATTATTATTACTTTCATTATAATTAATAGTAAACTTATGATTCTAGTTATTTTTATGATTATTAGTTTTACTATTATTACTATTATTAAAAATCACTAATTTTATTTATTAAATCTATTATTTTTATGAAGGAGATTATTATTTTTATTATTAATATTACCATATTATTATTATTTATCAATAATATTATTATTGTTATTAATAATAAATATGATTATTATTAATTAGTATAATTATTAATATATTTATATTAATAACTTAAAAAACTGAATATAAATCCAAAAAGGAATCGAGTTGTTTCCTATCACCATCTAACTATATTTGATTTTGGTTTTGACTCCTAAATTGATACCTGTCCGAATTCAATCTTCTATATAGATCCAAATTCACTTAAATGTATTTATCTGTCTTATTATTTTTATTATTCTCCTGATTAAAAATTATATGTACTTCTTTTCTGTAAAGTTGTTATATGTCAATTTCACAAATCAAATGGGATCAAGTTAACTGTTAAACCACGTTCATAATCATACTATATAAATTTCCTACTGCAATTCGGTAAAATAAAACAGAAAACATATTTTTTTTCTCTTTTCCTATGTTCTTGAACCCAAATTACAAACATCCAATTTCAAACGAATTAGCAAAATTTGGAAATGTAGTTGTGTTAGGAAACTTCCATTCAAACTTTATGCAAAATCTCAAATCCTAATTCCTAATAACGAATTCGAATTTGCAAGTCAAAGTTATTTTGTCAAAAGTCAACAGATTTTTTCTTGGTAAAATTCGAGTTTGTTTTAATGTTTCAAGTTCAATTGACGATTCCAATAGTTTATATATACGATTTACAAACTATTTCATGTTATAATCTTTGTCCAAAATGAGCTACAAAGTGAAATCAAATTTTTTTTCTTTTGAACCGTCGCTGGCAGCAGCTCTTTTTTTTAAATTTTTTTTCTTTTAATCACTCATTACTTGTTTGTGTATTTATTTTAAGTCCTAAAACTGACCAAATAATCACTTGCTATGAGGAGGTAATCCTTGGTCGATTAGTTCAAAGAAGAAGAAGATGAAAAGGAGGGTACAAATATAAACTGGGTAAATATTTTCATATATATTCAGAAAAACAGTCTTGTAGAACGGTTAAGGGTGGGTGTAGTGGAAGGAGAGGAGGTCGCGGGTTCGAGCCCGGTTCGGCGCGTTTTCTTTTTAGAAGAGATTTTGAGGTAGTTTTCAAATTTTAAAAATTATTATTATTACTATTATTATTATTATGATTGTTAATATTATTTTTATCATTATTATTATTGGTATTATACTTATGATTGTTAGTAATATCATTATTGTTAGTATTATTATTAAGTATGATGAATTCTAGGGTTATTATTATTATTATTAATTATTATTATTATTACTAATATTACAATCATTATCATTATTAGTATTATCACTAAATATTATTATTATTATCGATATTATTAATTTTATAAGACTACTATTAATAAAAGTATTACTATTATGATTAGGATTACAAATTTATATTATAGAAACTTTAGTCACTAGTTTAGAAATTAAATGCAAAGATTATGATTATTATTATGAATATAAAAGTTTTAATGATATTGTTAAGGTTATAATTATAGAAATCTTGAATATAAATATTATTATGGAACTGATTAGGTTAAAATTTTAATTTGATTATGATTTAAAGGAATTAATAGAATTATTATAATTATTGATATCATTGTTATTATAAAACAACATAGTATTAAAATCATTATCAAAATTATTATTATATTTATTAACATTATTATTACTTTTATCATTATTATATAGTATCATTAACATTTCTAATATTAGTAATGTCATAATTATTAGTAATACCATAATTAGTAACTCTATCATTATTATTATCACTATTAGAATTATTAATACTAATACTTTATCAGTAATATTAAGTATTATCAATATTATCATTTTTACCATTACAAATATTATCTTAGTATAATTATAATTACTAATTTCACCAAACAAATGATAACTATATAAAAGTATATTTAAATTAACTATATTAATACTTTCATTTAAAATGAATACATTTAATTATATAATAAAATATATGTAAGTTATTAATACAAAGATTTTATCACTAATAATATATATATATATATATATATATATATATATATATATATATATATATATATATATATATGTTCGATTACGATGATGTGTATTAATAAATATACAAATGATTTAGGTTCGTGAATCCGAGGCCAACCCTGCATTGTTCAATATAGTCATACGCATTTTTACTACAAAATACATTAGGTGAGTTTCATTACTCCCTTTTTAAATGCTTTTGCAATATACATTTTTGTGACTGAGAATACATGCATTATTTTTATAACTGTTTTATGAAATAGACACAAGTAATTGAAACTACATTATATGGTTGAATGATCGAAGCCGAATATGCCCCTTTTACTTGGTAACCTAAGAATTAGTAAACCAGAATACTAATTGACGCGAATCCTAAAGATAGATCCATTGGGCCCAACAAACCCCATCCGTTGTAGCGGATGCTTTAGTACTTCGATGTTGTTTTATCATGTCCGATGGATGTCCCAGAATGATAGGGGATATTCTTATATGCATCTTGTTAATGTCGGTTACCAGATGTTCACCATATGAATGATTATTTTTGTCTCTATGCATGAGACGTATATTTATGAGAAATGAAAATCTTGTGGTCTATTAAAATGATGAAAATGATTGATTATGATAAACTAATGAACTCACCAACCTTTTAGTTGACACTTGAAAGCATGTTTATTCTCAGGTACGAAAGAAATCTTCCGCTGTGCATTTGCTCATCTTAGAGATTTTATTTGGAGTCATTCATGACATATTTCAAAAGACGTTGCATTCGAGTCATTGAGTTCATCAAGATTATTATTAAGTCATTTATAGTTTAGATATATTACGAAATGGTATGCATGCCTGTCAATTTATGATGAAATGAAAATTTGTCTTTTAAAAACGAATGAAATGTTTGTAAAATGTTTCATATAAAGGTCAAGTACCTCGCGATGTAACCAAATGTAATGTATTCGTCCTTATCGATTAGGACGGGCCGCTTCATGTGATATCAGAGTGGTGGTCTTAGCGAACCAGGTCTACATTAGTGTGTCTAACTGATAAGTCGTTAGGATGCATTAGTGAGTCTGGACTTCGACCGTATCTGCATGTCAAAAGTTTTGCTTACCATTTCGTGTCGAAAATTACTTGCTTATCATCCTTTAAATTCTAGACACATCTTACTGCTTCTATTGCATAGATAGTGTATAGATAAATTCATATCTTAGTGTATCTGTTATTGTTCCCTTTGCCTGACAGCTTCTGTAGATTCCTCCGTAACTTATGGGATTTTAGTATTATATATGCATATGTAAATTATGTATTCCAGGGTACTAATCTACATCCTATAATATATTTCTTATCGAAAATCCTTCATCTGATCGTACGAGATGAATCCCTCAACCAGTTCAAGTCCCTTAGATTCCGATAGCTATCCCGATAGTTATTCAGACAGCTATTCCGATATGGATTTTCACTCGAACTCCGAAAGCAGTGTAACCCGAATGGAGCAACCAATCAGTCATCCCCAATTCATCTGATGGGTTCGTAGTCGACTTAATCAATGGAGACACGAAGAAGGCGATCCTTTTCAATAATTGAACTTATCTCTTGACGATGAACCTAAAGCACTTACCGGCGAACCTGTCCGTAATACCATTTTCTCGCTCATTTCCAGAGTATCTCGTCATGATTATATTCTATCCATAATTCTAAACCTTATTCATCCGCTCGTTCCGACCGACAATCATTCCGGAATAACGGAAGAAGTCAACGAACTTCGCGCTCGAATAATCAATCTGGAAAACGTGGTGCAAAACCTACCAGCTTCAGCAACAGCACCGGTAACACCAGTACCATCAACAACAACATCTGCAGCACAAACCTCAACATCTCATTCTATACCTCGAGTATAATCATCGTTCTACGTATCATTCTACGTCATTTATCTTCATTCGACATGGCGATTATGTAATCTCTAATGTTTTAGAGATTATATATTCTTGTTCTTATGGTAAATCAAATGAGTTTAATATCATATTAACTCATTAAACCCATGATTACATCTGAATAAAATATATAGGTATATATATTTTTTCATAAAGATTGTAATTAAAAATTCTTTCGTACAAACTGTTAATGGTGAAAATATTTTAACGGGTAGGTAATACCCGAGGAATATTTAGATTTCATATTAATAAGTACACTGTACATTCTTTCAAATCTAATTCAACAGTCATTTACTATCCTATTTACAACCACCGATATACGTATCCGTTCACTGCAGAATAACCCTTTTCATTCAATTTCATATTTGGATTTTGATCTATCAGAATCCAACAAGTGGCATAATGAAGAAAACATTGGACAAAAATAAAAATTTGTTAGAAACAAACAAATTAACCATGAGAAAATTTTGTTAAGAATTCACGCTAACAAAATCCTAGCTAACTGATTACATTTTATTTATCGCAGTTTATTTATCGCAATTTAATTATCGGAATTTTATTTATCGTAATTTAATTTATGTTATTTACTTTACGCATTTTATTTATCGTCATTTAATTTATGTATTTATTTTACGCACTTTAAATATCGGGACACGTATACAAAGGTTTGACATATCATATCGACGCATATATATATATATATATATATATATATATATATATATATATATATATATATATATATATATATATATATATATATATATATATATATATTATTTGGAATAACCATAGACACTCTATATGCAGTAATGATCGAGTTCTCTATACAGGGTTGAGGTTGATTCTACAATAATATATATACTTTGAGTTGTGATCGAGTCTGAGACATGTACACGGGTCACGATACGTATTGATTAATTCGAATATTATATATTTAACTATATATGAAATATTGAATTGCTAACTATGGACTATCAACTTAGGACTACCAACATTGGATAATTAAAATGAATTAAAATATTGATTATAACATATGAAACTAAACAATTCTTCAAGTTTGCCACTTGATTTCATCTTAAACCTCATTTGTATCTTGACGATTACAATCTGCGTTCAAACCTTTCATGCTTCTTGAAAACACCTCAATCGAGAGGATGAACTAACCGCACTTCATCTACGGAAGAAAAGATTGATGCATATAGCTATACACCTGAAAACACTCGGAACCTGAGTAAACGCTTAACACGTATCTGTGCTAGCTCGTTTGGCATTGCTATTACCGAAAATAACATTGCAATTCCTTTCCAAATTAGTCAATTTTATCATAGCTCCAGCAAATCAACTTCGACTTTTCGTTCAAAACAACCTTATTATAACTTTGATATATGTGCGTGCTCTTTTATTGTTATTGGAGAACCTTTTATATTGCACCATATTACCAGCAGATGTACCAGCAACCTCGTAGCTCCTTGGTTTAAATCTCTCCGACAAATCACTATATTTATCTATTGAAGTCTCATCATGTACTCATCTGCATCTTGTAACAAGAATTGCCATATCAATTACCGGAAATCAGCAAATCTGTATTGTGAGTCTCGCAACGTTTCCACAACAACAGTTATATGTATCCATATAACATTTATCTCTTAGAACTATGATCTTCCATTCTGAAATTCTGAAGAGCACCCACTCTGCGAATTAATACTCTGAATTTTGAAAAGTTGAATGAAGCAACAAAAACTGTAAACGACCTCAACAGCCAAAGGTTGATGATAAAGAATTGTATGTTGGCAAACCTCAAAAAAAGTTTGAAACTGAAAAACTGATTGAGCAAACTACGAAGGAGTCTCTGAACAAATCACAAGGACTAAACTTGTACATTAAGAATCCTGATGATTCTGTTTCTGATGAAATCTTTAGCGAATACCTTGCTTCTGACTCCAAACTCTTGCGAACAAATTTTCTTCACCATCCTTCGATATTAGAAATTCCAAGATATCATCGTATCTTTCATTATAAATATCCTCCATATTTCTGAAGATATTTTCATAACTATTCTTATCTGAAATCATTAATCTCTTAGTGTTATCAGTGTTACATCATATAGAAACTGTTAGTTTTTATATTCTGTAAACTTTTGAGCTTAAATTATGAATGTTTTTGAAGAAGTGTTGGGAACTGAAGCATGAGTTAGTATAATATAATGACACTTGATCAACGTGATTATATTACAGTAAGTCATGCTGAGTTTCTAATGGAATGTGATGATTCAGAGATCATAACGTCATCATGTGCCATGTTACATGACTCTTTCATTCTGATTAACTTCTGAACATATCAAGAAAGTATATTCTTGATAGTTCTATTCTCAATGATTCTGATAATTTGACAAATCAAATCGTATGATTACGTTCTTTCTTGGTTAGAACATTAAGTTCATTCGAAACTCCGTACTTACGAATTCTGGACTGTTGCTCGCATTACTAGAGGTCGAGAGGATAATAAAAAGGTAAAGAGATCCAAAATATAAATATATATATATATATATATATATATATATATATATATATATATATATATATATATAAAGCCCAATAACAACACGGAGGTTACAAACCATGGATATTAATATGAATAGCAATATAAGGACACGGTAGAATTAAGAATAGTATCACCCCAAGGAAATAGTAGAAGTAAACAGATTTTTTCTGGTGGAAAGATTTAAAAGAAGGATGACAGAAATGATAATTAGAAAAATATCAAGGATTAGAAATGGATTAAGCATTTTCACAATCTTTTGGATGTATGAACTAAGAAAGAAAGTATAGGAATGGTGAGAATAATGGAATGGAAAATGTTTAATTTATAATGGAAATATCGGACAGAGTAATTGAGGCAGATCACCGTATTTAATTATAGAGACCTTAATTTCCTTACTCGCCAAAGAATTAAATCTTTTAGATTTCGAAGATTTTCTTTAAATACCTTGAATTCCGGAATTCAACCTGAATACGTCAAAAGCTAAGACAAATTTTTACTTATTTATTTCACTCTTTTGTGACAACTTCACTCGTATGCTTCGCATAATCGAATCGTTTTATCTATATTACTAAATAATGATAAAAATCTATTTATCAACCCATATTCGTCATGAAAACATTTTTATTGTTAAGCATGACCACCTCACTCAAATTTCGGGACGAAATTTCTTTAACGGGTAGGTACTGTGACGACCCGAAAATTTTCGATCAAATTTAAACTTAATCTTTATAGAATTCCGACACGATTAGCAAAGTTTGTAATGTGGAGTCTCTAAAATTTTGAAATGATGATCATATATTCAAATTACCTTTTGACTATTCCCGACGATTCACGGACAATGTGTTTGTAAATAAATAAATAATATATATATATATATATATATATATATATATATATATATATATATATATATATATATATATATATATAAGTATGTATAATAAATTAAAAATAATAAAATACAAATGATCACTAAGATTAAGTATGTAAAATAATATACAAGGTAATAAAATTGATTTTTTTAAAAATAAAACTATATATAAATGTATACAGATAATTATTATAATACATATATTGGATTATATATAAAAGGTATAAATATTATATATTATTATATAAAGATATAATTATTAAATGATACATAACTAATAATATGTAATATTAAAATATTGAATTTAATTACAAGTTATAATATAAGTGGTTATTATTATTACTTTCATTATAATTAATAGTAAACTTATGATTCTAGTTATTTTTATGATTATTAGTTTTATTATTATTACTATTATTAAATATCACTAATTTTATTTATTAAATCTATTATGTTTATGAAGGAGATTATTATTTTTATTATTAATATTACCATATTATTATTATTTATCAATAATATTATTATTGTTATTAATAATAAATATGATTATTATTAATTAGTATAATTATTAATATATTTACATTAATAACTTAAAATACTGAATATAAATCCAAAAAGGAATCGAGTTGTTTCCTATCACCATCTAACTATATCTGATTTTGGTTTTGACTCTTAAATTGATACCTGTCCGAATTCAATCTTCTATATAGATCCAAATTCACTTAAATGTATTTATCTATCTTATTATTTTTATTATTCTCCTGATTAAAAATTATATGTACTTCATGTCTGTAAAGTTGTTATATGTCAATTTCACAAATCAAATGGGATTAAGTTAACTGTTAAACCACGTTCATAATCATACTATATAAATTTCCTACTGCAATTCGTTAAAATAAAACAGAAAACATATTTTTTTTTCTCTTTTCCTCTGTTCTTGAACCCAAACTACAAACATCCAATTTCAAACGAATTAGCAAATTTTGGAAATGTAGTTGTGTTAGGAAAATTTCTTTCAAACTTTATGGAAAATCTCAAATCCTAATTCCTAACAACGAATTCGAATTTGCAAGTCAAAGTTATTTTTTCAAAAGTCAACAGATTTGTTCTTGGTAAAATTCGAGTTTGTTTTAATGTTTCAAGTTCAATTGACGATTCCAATAGTTTATATATACGATTTACAAACTATTTCATGTTATAATCTTTGTCCAAAACGAGCTACAAAGTGAAATCAATTTTTCTTTTTTTCTTTTGAACCGTCGCTGGCAACAGTTCTTTTTTTTCTTTTTTTTTTTTCTTTTAATCGCTCATTACTTGTTTGTGTATTTATTTTAAGTCCTAAAACTGACCAAATAATCACTTGCTATGAGGAGGTAATCCTTGGTCGATTAGTTCAAAGAAGAAGAAGATGAGAAGGAGAGTACAAATATAAACTGGGTAAATATAATTGGGTTTCATATATATTCAAAACAACAGTCTTTGTAGAACGGTTAAGGGTGGGTGTAGTGGAAGGAAAGCTCACGGGTTCGAGCTCGGTTCGGCGCGTTTTCTTTTTAGAAGAGATTTTGAGGTAGTTTTCAAATTTTAAAAATTATTAGTATTACTATTATTATTATTATTATGATTGTTATTATTATTTTTATCATTATTATTATTGGTATTATACTTATTATTGTTAGTAATATCATTATTGTTAGTATTATTATTAAGTATGATGAATTCTAGGGTTATTATTATTATTATTATTATTATTATTATTATTATTATTATTATTATTATTATTATTATTATTATTATTATTATTATTATTATTATTATTATTGTTATTATTATTATTATTATTATTATTATTATTTTTATTATTATTATTAATTATTTATTATTATTATTATTACTAATATTACAATCATTATCATTATTAGTATTATCACTAAATATTATTATTATTATCGATATTATTAATTTTATAAGACTACTATTAATAAAAGTATTACTATTATGATTAGGATTACAAATTTATATTATAGAAACTTTAGTCACTAGCTTAGAAATTAAATGCAAAGATTATGATTATTATTATGAATATAAAAGTTTTAATGATATTGTTAAGGTTAGAATTATAGAAATCTTGAATATAAATATTATTATGGAACTGATTAGGTTAAAATTTTAATTTGATTATGATTTAAAGGAATTAATAGAATTATTATAATTATTGATATCATTGTTATTATAAAACAACATAGTATTAAAATCATTATCAAAATTATTATTATTTTTATTAACATTATTATAACTTTTATCATTATTATATAATATCATTAACATTTCTAATATTAGTAATGTCGTAATTATTAGTAATACTATAATTAGTAACTCTATCATTATTATTATCACTATTAGAATTATTAATACTAATACTTTATCAGTAATATTAAGTATTATCAACATTATCATTTTTACCATTACAAATATTATCTTAGTATAATTATAATTACTAATTTCACCAAACAAATGATAACTATATAAAAGTATATTTAAATTAACTATATTAATACTTTCATTTAAAATGAATACATTTAATTAAATAATAAAATATATGTAAGTTATTAATACAAAGATTTTATCACTAATAATATATATATATATATATATATATATATATATATATATATATATATATATATATGTATGTTCGATTACGATGATGTGTATTAATAAATATACAAATGATTTAGGTTCGTGAATCCGAGGCCAACCCTGCATTGTTCAATATAGTCATACGCATTTTTACTACAAAATACATTAGGTGAGTTTCATTACTCCCTTTTTAAATGCTTTTGCAATATATATTTTTGGGACTGAGAATACATGCGTTATTTTTATAACTGTTTTACGAAATAGACACAAGTAATTGAAACTACATTATATGGTTGAATGATCGAAGCCGAATATGCCCCTTTTACTTGGTAACCTAAGAATTAGTAAACCAGACTACTAATTGACGCGAATCCTAAAGATAGATCCATTGGGCCCAACAAACCCCATCCGTTGTAGCGGATGCTTTAGTACTTTGATGTTGTTTTATTATGTCCGATGGATTTCCCAGAATGATAGGGGATATTCTTATATGCATCTTGTTAATGTCGGTTACCAGGTGTTCACCATATGAATGATTATTTTTGTCTCTATGCATGGGACGTATATTTATGAGAAATGAAAATCTTGTGGTCTATTAAAATGATGAACATAATTGATTATGATAAACTAATGAACTCACCAACCTTTTGGTTGACACTTGAAAGCATGTTTATTCTCAGGTACGAAAGAAATCTTCCGCTATGCATTTGCTCATCTTAGAGATATTATTTGGAGTCATTCATGACATATTTCAAAAGACGTTGCATTCGAGTCATTGAGTTCATCAAGATTATTATTAAGTCATTTATAGTTTAGATATATTATGAAATGGTATGCATGCCTGTCAATTTATGATGAAATGAAAATTTGTCTTTTAAAAACGAATGAAATGTTTGTAAAATGTTTCATATAAAAGTCAAGTACCTCGCGATGTAACCAAATGTAATGTATTCGTCCTTATGGATTAGGACGGGTCGCTTCAAGAATCTTTGATGTTCTTGAAGATCTTGAAGCATAAAGCTTAGATCTTCAAGTTACATGAAGATCATGAACACAAGTTTTGATCTTTATAACAAAATAATGAGATCATAAGTTAGAAAACTTAGATCCAACAAAAGAAATGAAGATTCAAAGCTAGAAAGCTTGAATCTTGGTTATTCTTGAAGATCCTTGAAGCATGAAGCTAGATCTTCAAGTTACATGAAGATTACAAACACAAGTTTGAATCTTTACAACAAAATAAAGAGATTAAAAGCTACAAGATTTAGATCTAACAAAATAAGTGAAGATTCAAAGCTAGAAAGCTTGAATCTTCCATGTTCTTGAAGGATTCAAATTCAAGTTTGAATCTACAAGATATAACAAGATCTAAAAGATAAAGAGCTAGATCCTTTGATGATGATGATGTCGTAAATGAGAAGGGAAGAAGAAGAAGAAAGTTTAAAACTTACACTTTTTAGAGTGAGAAAGACTAGAGAGAGAATTAGAGAGTAGGTGTGTGTAATTTGTGAATGAGATCAAGTGTGAAGTGGGATGAATAAGCTTGGTATTCATAGAAGGTAAGGGTGTGGGGAGGTGGTGGTGACCGTGGGTATTGGGAGGGGACAAGGGGGACACCTTTTTGCTTTTTGGTTAATGGTTGTCTAAAGTTGGTGCTTATGTTAGGATCACATGCAACATTATGGATTATGGTTAACAAAAATGCTAGTATGTTCCCTCTAATAAATGGCATTTGTATTTCATTAGTATGGGTCACTAACTTATTAAAATTGGGCTAATTAAATAGCCCACTAGCTAGTGTAGGGTGGGCTAAAGTCCAACAAGGTAGAAAGTCCAAAAAGACTAACTAGTGTGCTCTAGTAAATTACTAAGCGTAATAAGCATCCAAAAACCCAAGTAATTGTTATTATAAAATAACAATTAGTGTTTCGTAGTCATAATATTCCGATTATGACCAAAGTTAAACGTGTACACAGTACGCAGTTCGTTCTAAACGTCAAGTGACACTAACGGTCATAAAGGCTTCCGAGGATCAAGTTAAGTAACCTACGTATTTAAAGGCACGTTTAAACATATAAACGAAAGTAATCCACATGTAGTAAAATCCCAGAGTATAGTATAGCACAGTACGCACAAATACGCAGTTTCGTGAAAGCACAAAGCACAAAAGCAAGTCAAAAAGTCGGGTCGTTACATTATCCACCTGTTAATGAAAATTTCGTCCCGAAATTTTAAGCTGATGTAGATGGTAGAGTTGTGAAGAGATGAGGATATTTCTGTTTCATCTGATCCTCTCATTCCCAAGTAAACTCGGGCCCTCGTTTTGCATTCCATCGGACTCGAACGATCGGAATCTTGTTGCGTTTCAAGGTCTTGACCTCACGGTCCATAATTTCGACAGGTTTTTTCACGAAATGGAGTTTGTCGTTAATCGTAAGTTCCTCGAGAGGTATGATGAGCTCTGGTTCGGCAAGACATTTCTTCAGATTTGACACATGGAAAGTGGGGTAAATTGCACTCAATGGAGTCGGAAGATCCAAACGGTAAGCAACAGATCCAACACGCTCCAAGACTTCAAAAGGTCCAACATATCGCGGATTCAACTTCCCACGCTTTCCGAAACAGATTACACCTTTCCAAGGTGCGACTTTCAACATAACGCGATCGCCGATTTGAAATTCGTGATCTCCACATTTAAGGTCGGCATAGCTCTTTTGACGATCACGGGCCGTCTTGAGCCTCGCTTGAATTTGGACAATCTTCTCGGTTGTTTCATGGACGAGTTCGGGACCGGTGAGTTGTTTTTCACCTACTTCGGCCCAACAGATAGGAGAACGACATTTACGGCCATACAATGCTTCAAAAGGTGCGGCCTTAATGCTTGCATGATAGCTGTTGTTGTTAGAGAATTCAGCTAACGGCAAATGTCTCTCCCAAGCTTTCTCGAAATCAATAACACAAGCACGTAACATGTCCTCCAGGGTTTGGATCGTGCGCTCGCTCTGTCCGTCGGTTTGCAGGTGATACGCTGTACTCATATCTACACGTGTTCCCAAGGCTTCTTGTAAAGAACGTCAAAATCTAGAAGCTAAACGGGTATCGCGAGCGGAGACAATCGATAAGGGTACACCGTGACGAGATACAATCTCCTTTATGTATAACTGCGCCAGTCTCTCCATCGTATCAGTTTCCTTCATGGCTAGGAAGTGTGCAGATTTGGTAAGACGGTCAACGATAACCCAGATGGTATCATAACCACCTACCGTCTTCGGTAGCTTTGTGATGAAGTCCATTGTTATTCCTTCCCACTTCCATTGCGGGATTTCGGGTTATTGAAGTAACCCAGACAGCTTCTGATGTTCGAATTTGATCTTGGAACAAGTTAAACACTTTCCAACATATGCTGCAACATCCCTTTTGAGGTTTGGCCACCAATATTGAACGTTGAGGTCGTGGTACATCTTACCAGCTCCTGGATGAATCGAATACCTTGACTTATGGGCTTCGTCTAGAATAAGGCTCCGTAGATCCCCATAACTAGGTACCCAAATTCTTCCGGCAAAGTATTAGAGTCCAGTCTCCTTGACCTCAAATTGAGAAACGAGAAAGTTCAAGTGCTCTTGAGAAATATTCTCCTCCTTGAGAGCCTCTTCTTGAGCTATGCGGATCTGGCTGTTGAGATTCATCTGAATGGTGATTTCAAGGCACGGACATGAAGAGTTACCATTCTCTCCTTTCGTTTTAAGGCATCGGCTACAACATTTGCCTTGCCAGGGTGGTAACGAAGTTCACAATTATAGTCGTTCAACGTCTCGATCCATTGACGTTGTCTCATATTCAGTTGCTTCTGATCAAAGATGTGTTGGAGACTTTTGTGGTCGGTAAAGATAGTGCTCTTAGTCCCATAAAGATAGTGTCTCCACAGTTTTAGTGCGAAGACAACAGCTCCAAACTCTAAATCATGAGTAGTGTAGTTTCGCTCGTGAATCTTTAGTTGTCGGGAGGCGTAAGCAATAACCTTCTTCCGTTGCATCAATATACACCCAAAGCCTTGTCAGGAGGCATCTCAATACACAATGAAGTCATCACTGCCTTCAAGAAGGGATGGAATAGGTGCGGTGGTTAACTTATGCTTCAGGGTTTGGAATGCCGACTCTTACTCGGTCTCCCAAACGAACTTCTTTCCCTTATGAGTTAATGCAGTTAAAGGACGCGCAATCAGAGAGAAACCTTCAATGAACCTTCGGTAATAACCAGCGAGACCTAGGAATTGGCGGATATGAGTCAGAGTAATGGGGGTTTCCCACTTGCTGATAGCTTCGATCTTCGCGGGATCGAATTTGATACCCTGATCGGTCACGATATGACCGAGAAAGTGAAATTCCTTTAACCAAAATTCGCACTTAGAGAATTTGCATAAAGTTGCTCTTGTCTCAAGAGTTCTAGCACGAGTCGAAGATGTTGCTCATGTTCTATTTCACTTTTGGAATAGATGAGGATATCATCTATGAAGACGTTGACGAACTTGTCCAAATATGGCTTGCATACACGATTCATGAGATCCATAAATACGGCAGGTGCGTTGGTTAAACCGAATGGCATCATAAGAAATTCATAGTGACCATAACGGTTTCTGAACGCAGTCTTCATCACATCGCTCTCCTTCACTTTCAATTGGTGATAACCTGATCGTAAATCAATCTTGAAGTAAACACTGGATCCTTGCAGCTGGTCAAAAAGATCGTCAATTCTAGGAAGGGAATACCGATTCTTGATCGTTAACTTTTTCAGCTCACGATAATCGATAAACATGTGAAAAGATCTGTCCTTCTTCTTCACGAACAAAATAGGTGCGCCCCAAGGTGATGAACTCGGTTGGATAAACCCTCGGTCTAGCAATTCCTGTAGTTGACTCTGCAACTCTTGTAGTTCGAAAGGTGCAAGTCGATAAGGTGCGCGAGCTACGGGTGCAGCTCCTGGCACTAGGTCAATCTGAAACTCCACTGATCTCGATGGCGGTAATCCAGGCAACTCTTCTGAAAAGACGTCGAGAAATTCGTTCACAATTCGTACATCATCCAAGCTCTTCTCTTGAACTTTTAGCTTCTTCACATGTGCTAGAATAGCAAAATGCCCCTTCTTCATAACCTTTTGTGCCTTTAAGCAACTAATAAGGTTCAAATTCGGACTATATCTCTCTCCGTAAATAATCAGTGGCTCTCCAGTCTCGCGTGGTATACGGAGAATCTTCTCACCACAGATAACTTTGGCTCTTACTTTGGACAACCAGTCCATACCGACTATCACATCAAAGCTTCCCAATTTGATGGGTATTAGATCAATTTCAAAATCCACTCCAGCTAGGTTGATAATACCTCCTCGGCCAATTTGGTCAACTTTCTCATGTTTTCCATTGGCTACCTCAACAAACATACTCTCCTCCAAAGGAACTAACGACCAATCTATCTTAGAACAAAAGTGTCTACATACATAACTTCTATCAGAATTAGTATCAAATAGAACAGAAGCTAATAGTTTATTGATAGTGAATGTACCTGTAACCAAGTCAGGATTCTCGCGGGCATCTCTTGCATTCATGTTGAAGGCTCTTTCACGTGCTGGCCCGCCATCCTTCTTCTTATTGGGACATTCATTCCTGAAGTGGCCCTGTTATCCGCACTCATAGCACTTCCTTGGTCCATTTGGGTTTGTCCTCACAGCTGGGGCAGTGCTTTTACAGTCTCTGCCGATGTGTCCCATCCTTTTGCACTTCTCACACACTACGTTGTATTATCCAGTATGATGCTTGTAGCATCTCTTACACTGAGGAAGGGTACCTTTGTAGTTAGGGTTGGAGCTAGGATTCGGGTTCCTCCAGTCGTTGTTCCCTTTGAAATTCTCATACCTCTTAGCTGGGTTCTGGTTAAAACCTTTTCCCTTGTTTTCGTCCCACTTATGTTTCCCATTACTAGTTCCTGATTCTGATTTCGCCTTCTCTGGCTCTTGGCGGGTAATTTGATTCATCAGGGTGTGCACCATACGCATAGCTTCTATGACATTTGCTGGTTTCGATGAAGTGACATTTCCTTGAATGTCCTTGGGGAGTCCCCACAGATACCTCTCCATCCGCTTGTACTCCGGAGTAACCATTGTGGGGCACATCAAAGCTAACTCCAAGTACCTTCGGTTTTAGCCATCAAGATCAGTTCCTACAACTTTCAGTTCCCAAAACTCCGCTTCCATTTTCTGAATTTTGGTTCTGGGGCAGTACTCGTCGATCATGGCACTCTTAAACTCTTCCCATGGTGTAGCATAAGCTTCGTCAATTCCTCGTGCCTGGGTGAGCGTATTCCACCAAGTCAAAGCACCATCCGACAAAGTGAAGGATGCGAACTTAGTCTTATTCCCCTCGGAGAAGTTACCCACACGGAACACAGATTCCAACTTCTCAAATCATCTCGTCAGCCCAACTGGCCCTCTGTTCTGCTGAAACTGTGAGGTTTGCAACTCTGGAACTCCTTGTAATTACACCCGGTTTGAACAGCTGGGTTAGCCAGTGGAGCTGGAGCAGGGTTGGCATTCGCTATAGCCGTGGCTACTCGAGTAGCTATCATCTCCTCAATTTGAGTTGCAGTGGGGATTTCTTTCGGACCTCTTCCGTTAGCCATCGATCTTCCAAACAAAAGTTTTAACTTAAGTCAAAATCCCATAATCGGTAACGTCATAGCATAAGGTAAAAGTACGGAAACAACACAATACACGATAACTAAGCATGGCAAATAGCAGCAGATAGCACAAAAGCCAACATGTAATAACTTAAAGTAAATGCCGTACAACAATTAAGCAACAGTAATTCCATTCATAATAAGAAAGTTACGTACAATGGCATGAGGTTCGTACATTACATTAATGAAAAACAGGAAACTACAAACAGAATACATAAGGAAATCTAATACAATAGTCCTAGGGTGAAGGTGGGTAAATGATGTCCATCAGGTGGGACATCTGATCCTCGAGCTCAGATACCCGAGCACGGAGGGCATGCACTTCCCTCATCAGTTCCTCGACGATGGGGGATGCTGGTGGGGCAGGTGGTGTAGATGGTGCAGGTGGTGTCGGTGGTGCAGATAGTCCAGATGATGCAGATGTAAACGGCGCAGTGCGGCCGGTCTTACGCACAAATGGATCGGCAGGATATGGTACGACCCTCTTACGGGCTGTGACCCTAACCAACTGTCCATGTGCATCCACGAACGGTCTACCTCCGTTAACCCTTGGAATAATAGTACCATCGAAGCGGTATCGCTTCTTCGGCGGGGTAGAGGGTGGCTGCATGAGCTCCTCCTCAGGGTCCTCCTCAGAATCCTCCTCGGGATCCTCCTCGCTGGAGTCATCAGATGATGGACCGTCTGAATCGTCAGAAGGTAATGCAGGATCATCGCGGGCGGGAGAAAGCATCTGGCCGTTGGTCATAAATCGATATCTTCCTGGTGGAATCGGTACAACACATCCATCAGCAGTGCGTCTAGCCCAATGTCCATGCTCGTTACAGAAAGGACCGTCTCCGTTTCCCCCAGGAATCACAGCATCACCGGAATGGTGTTGTGCTCCCGAGAGTCCAGGGCTGGGTGGAGCTGGAATCTCCTCTGGATCCTCGTCTCCGTCTGAGACGTCCATCAGGTCAAGCGCGTATCTGCTCTCTCCGGATGAAGAATCACCGAAGTCGCCGGAGGGTAGCGATGAATCAGCAACAATCGTAGGCAAGGTAGCAGACATATCTGAGTCAATCTCGAAGTCAAGGGTCATGGGTGGCATGTCCGACATCTGAACAAGGAAAAATAATTTTTTCCATGTCAGTAAGACATATAGCAACCACGTAATCAGGCACTACAGCAACCTAGATCATCTACCGCAGTACATAGCATGGCAATAACAACAGTACTAAACAAAGTAACATGCAATCGAAAGCAGACAGTAGCATACAGTAACGAGGATAAGCAATAGCATACAGCAAGTTCACATAGCAGTAAAGGTAAGCAGTAGCATGCAGCAAGATCATGCGGCAGTAAGCAGTAACAAGTAAACGAGCAAGTTGTAGATTAGTCCTATTAGTGAATCTTATTCGGTCTGGTCTAGACTCACTAATGCAACTTAATTCCCTACAACCAATGCTCTGATACCAAATGTGACGCCTCGTACAAAACCATCATGTACGGTTCATCAACAACAGGATCATTACAAGGTCAAACACTATATGCTGTTTGAAAACCAATTTTGCATTCATAAAAAGATAGCGTTTTACAAAAGATAACATGCTTCCTATGAATATAAGCGTTAACATAAGTACGTGACCCAAAGGTCGTTACAAAGCCATTGTTTGAAGATAACCTAAGTTACGAATGCAAGATAAAAGTTTCATGATTGAGACATCTCTAAGTAATGCAGCGGAAATCTAACACAGCAGGTCCAGAACAGCAAAGTCTATAACACCAAGATAGCAAGTCTAACAGCGGAAGCAACATCATCTAAGCACTTGATAAATACACGCTTAAAAGTCAACACGAATGCTGGTGAGCTATAGCTTGTAATCAGTAAAGTAATGTAGACCACGAGATTTCAGTGCTTCAACCAGCAGTTTAAATCAGTATAAAAAGTATATGCTTAACCGTGGGCACCCGGTAACTAGACTTAACATATGTATATCACCCCCTAAAAGTGCACTTGGAGAGTGCGTTTGTCCTCGAAATATTAAACACCCGTTGTCTGCTAGCGCGACTAGCCCGAGTGGGGTTGTCAAACCCTATGGATCCATATCTAAGATTCGCATTCACGGTTCAGAAACCGATGATTAAACGTTACCGAGCTAAGGGGAATCTTTGTGCCGTTTTATAACCCACACATATATAAGTTTAAGTACTCGTGCTTAGTATGTAAAACGTAAAAAGCGCATGTATTCTCAGTCCCAAAAATAGTAAAAAGTAGTAAAGGGATGCTATAACTAACAGTGAATAAGCAGTAAAAGTCGATATGAAACGTATGCAGGTAGTAAGTCAGTCCGAAAGGTCGTCAACCTAAGTCAAAGGTCACTAGGTCAGTATGTTGTCCTCATAAGTTTAAAAGTGCATAAATTAAGTTTAAGTGTCATCATCAACATCATCATCATTCATCAGCGCTAAGGTAAGTTTAACAAGAAAAGATCTCGAAACAACAGGCTGACTTTGGACAGCTGTTACGACCTCTATACAAATCGAAAAGATGTGTAGTCAGTGGCCAAGGCTCCGTATGTGAGTCCTCTAACCGCTGACCAATTTTCAGAACCTAACTCATCTTCATTTGACCGTGGCGATGGTTTAAGTGCGAATAGGTCAGAAATTTCAGCATAACGTTACAAAGGCGTAGTGACTTTCGGAAGGCTATAAATCCTAAACCGTATATCGGATTTAGGCGAGGCCTAAATGAAAAGTCATCTACTCGAAACGAAATATCTGAAAATAAATTTTCCAGAAGTCCAGGATTCATATCAGACCCTGAAAAACAGTAAACAAATGCTCCGGTAGGATTCTTAGTGCTTGATGCTCATCACGGTTATCATCCTTGATGCTTGTAGCTTCAAGTGTACAACTCATTGATGTGTTAGCATCACTTTGACCAAGGTTCAACCATCAACACACAATATGTTAAGGCCAAGTAAGAATACAACTCTCTTAAGAGTTTTAGAAGGATGATGAACCAAGGTTACATCATATTCTTAGTCTTAACACAAATACAAGTTCTATTTACAACTAAAGCTACAAACTTTCCTTCAATCAGACAAGTATGAACACAATCTTGATCATGTAAGGTAATGGAACCCTATGCTAGAAAGCTTGGATCCTTTTCACATAAGTTATGAGATTACAAAGCTAGAAAGCTTGAATCTTTGATGTTCTTGAAGATCTTGAAGCATAAAGCTTAGATCTTCAAGTTACATGAAGATCATGAACACAAGTTTTGATCTTTATAACAAAATAATGAGATCATAAGTTAGAAAACTTAGATCCAACAAAAGAAATGAAGATTCAAAGCTAGAAAGCTTGAATCTTGGTTGTTCTTGAAGATCCTTGAAGCATGAAGCTAGATCTTCAAGTTACATGAAGATTACAAACACAAGTTTGAATCCTTACAACAAAATAAAGAGATTAAAAGCTACAATATTTAGATCTAACAAAATAAATGAAGATTCAAAGCTAGAAAGCTTGAATCTTCCATGTTCTTGAAGGATTCAAATCCAAGTTTGAATCTACAAGATATAACAAGATCTAAAAGCTAAAGAGCTAGATCCTTTGATGATGTTGATGTCGTGAATGAGAAGGGAAGAAGAAGAAGAAGAAAGTTTAAAACTTACACTTTTTAGAGTGAGAAAGACTAGAGAGAGAATTAGAGAGTAAGTGTGTGTAATTTGTGAATGAGATCAAGTGTGAAATGGGATGAATAAGCTTGGTATTTATAGAAGGTGAGGGTGTGGGGAGGTGGTAGTGACCGTGGGTATTGGGAGGGGACAAGAGGGACACCTTTTTGCTTTTTGGTTAATGGTTGTCTAAAGTTGGTGCTTATGTTAGGATCCCATGCAACATTATGGATTATGGTTAACAAAAATGCTAGTATGTTCCCTCTAATAAATGGGCATTTATCTTTCATTAATATGGGTCACTAACTTATTAAAATTAGGCTAATTAAATAGTCCACTAGCTAGTGTAGGGTGGGCTAAAGTCCAACAAGGTAGAAAGTCCAACAAGACTAACTAGTGTGCTCTAGTAAATTACTAGGCGTAATAAGCATCCAAAAACCCAAGTAATTGTTATTATAAAATAAAAATTAGTGTTTCGTAGTCATAATATTCCGATTATGACCAAAGTTAAACGTGTACACAGAACGCAGTTCGTTCTAAACGTCAAGTGACACAACGTTCATAAAGGCTTCCGGGGATCAAGTTAAGTAACCTACGTACTTAAAGGCACGTTTAAACATATAAACGAAAGTAATCCACATGTAGTAAGATCTCAGAGTATAGTATAGCTCAGTATGCACAAATACGCAGTTTCGTGAAAGCACAAAGCACAAAAGCAAGTCGAAAAAGTTGGGTCGTTACATTTTGTAAAGTGGAAAGCAATGGTAAAGAATGAAAAAATTCTAAAGGTTAAATGCTTAAAGTCAGATAATGGAGGGTAATAAGGTTATCTTGAGTTTAAAGACCATTGTGCAAATCTCGGTTTTAAGATGTTAAAGATGGTACCGGAGACACCGCAACACAATGGGGTCGCCGAACGTATGAGTCGTACTTTGAATGAAAGGGCTAAGAGTGTGAGGCTACATGCGGTTAATACATCGACTTATTTAATCAATAGGGGACCCTCAACACCGTTGGGTTCCGAATTCCTGAGGAAGAATGGAAAGGTAAAAAGGTGATTTATGATCATCTTAGAATCTTTGATTGTAATGCATATGTGAAGACCAATGATGTGGATAGAGACAAGCTTGATGCTAAATAAAAGAAGTGTACTATAATCAGTTACAGTTCGAATGAAATGGTTTATTGTTGTTGTGATAACGAGGCTAGAAAAGTGATTCTTTCTCATGATGTTATCTTTAATGAAGATTCAGTTTATGACAAACCGGAAATGGGGAGTCCTAAACTGTATTATGTTACTTTTGACGATGTTTCTATTGATGATCTTGCAGGTTCTAGTAGGAGTTCGGGTAACAATGAGTTGCCAAATAATGGTGAGGCATCAGATTTTACTAATGATGGAGATGGTTCGAAAAGCGATGAAAATTCTGAACATAGTATGAGTCTAGTGATGAGAAAATTACTAATGAAACCGGTTTAACCATTCCGGTTGCTCCTACACTAAGACGCTCGGCTAGAGTGCCCAAGCCTAATCCTATATATTTTTCTTTAACAAACTACTTGATCTATACCGAGAATGGTGAACTCGAAAGTTACTTCGAGGCAAGGAAATCCAAAGAATCTATACAATGGAAGCTTGCCATGAAAGAAGAGATGATGTCACTTGAGAAGAATGAAACTTGGTCACTAGTGTAATTACCTCATGATAAAAGGGAGTTGCAAAAAAAATGGGTGTATCGAATCAGGAATGAGTAAGATGGCAAGAAAAGGTACAAGGCTCGGTTGATGGTCAAAGGCTTTCAACAAAAGGAAGGAGTTGATTACAACAAGATATTTTCACCGGTAGTTGAAATTACTACTATTCAGTTGGTACTTTCTATAGTTGCATCCGAAGACTTACATATAGAACAATTAGATGTGAAGACCGCATTCTTACACAGAGATCTTAATGAAGATATCTATATGAAGCAACCTGGGAGCTTTGAGGTAAAGGGTAAAGAGAAGTTAGTTTGTAAATTACGTAAAAGTTTGTATGGATGGAAGCAAGCACCTCGGCAATGGTACTTGACGTTTGATGAATTTATGAAGAAGACTGATTTCTTAAGATATGAAGCGGGTCATTGTTGCTACTTGAAGAAATTTAAGTCTTCTTATATTATCTTATTGTTGTATGTTGATGATATGTTACTTGCAGGTTCAAACATGTCCGAAATCAACAAGTTGAAGGGATTACTTTCCCATGAGTTCGAGAAGAAAGATCTTGGTGGTGCTAGGAAAATACTTGGAATGAGTAATGTGTTTGATCGTGTGAAAGGTACTCTATACTTGTCTTAATCCAAATATATTGAGAAAGTTGTAGAGAGTTTTAACATGAAAATTTTAAAGGGCTCGTTATATGCTTTTGGGTAGCGCGATAAAGTTATCGAAAAATCATTCACCTAAAATGGAAGAAGACAAGTCGGAGATGGAAAAGGTTCTGTATGCATCGATCGTGGGTAGTGTTATATATTTCATGGTTTGTACGAGACCGGATATTACCCATTCGGTGGAGTTGTGAGTCGTTATATGCTTAATCTGGGGAAAGGGCTTTGGGAAGCGGTCAAATGGTTGCTTTGGTATTTGAAAGGTACTTCTAATATGGGATTGTGCTTCTCTAAAAACAATGTCATACTTAGGGGTTATGCGGATGCTAATTTGGGTGGATGTGATGATTCGGAGAAAAGCACTACGGGTTAAGTTTTCACAACAGGGAAGACGGCAGTTAGTTGAATGTCTCGACTACATAGGAGTGTTGCTTTTTTAACCACGGAGGCTGAATACATGGCTATTGCGGAAGCTTCTAAAGAGCTTGTTTGTTTGAAGAAATTCGTGAGTGGGTTGGGTAAAAGACAAGATTATAGTGTCTTTTATTGTAATAATCAAAGTGCGGTTCATCTTGTGAATAATCCGGTATTTCATAGTCGTATGAAACACATTAAGTTAAGGTATCATTCAATTCGACAACATATAAATGATGGTACTTTAATATTGAAGAAAGTCCTTGGTTCGAAGAATCCCGCGGATATGCTTACTAAGGTGGTTACGACGCAGAAGTTGAGGTTTTGCATCACCTCAACCGGTCTTCTCATCAATTGATGAAAGAAGACGACCGACTAGAGAGATAGGGAGATGATGGTTCAATTCTAAAAAGAAGTGTTGAAGACCATGTATCGAAAGTCTACTCATCCGAAGCATGTGTTGAGTGAGTGTGTTTCAAATGGAGTTTGGCGGTAAATAGTGGTTTAACGTTCTTGGTTAGTTTGTTAAAGTGTTGGGTTGAAGAAGTTTGGGTTTGTTTAGATTATCCTTCAAGTAGGAGATTGTTGGATGTTGAAGGGTGAAGAATATCAAAAGAAGAAACTGTTATAGCTGTGCAACTCGCGATCGTGAAGAGTAAAGCCGCGATCGCGGGGAGGAGTTGTTCAGGTGTCGTGTGTGGGAGAATTCAAGTCGCGACTAGAGCTCATGCTCGAACAATAACTCGCGAACGTGACATTTATGCTGGGAGGAATCTTGCGATCGCGAGAATGCACCTGGGCAGCCAGAATTTTCTAAAAACATTTTTTCTTGCTCGTTAAGTTGTTTCATTGTTGATTTTTTCCCTATAAAAAGTCCTTATTTTAACTCATACATGCATGCACGAATTTTATCAATAAAATCTCTCAAGTTTGGTCCGTGGATTAAAGTAATTAACCTTTGATTACATATAACCACATTAATTATCGTGTTCTTAATTTTCTCATTATTAACTTCATTTATCTTTAGTGGATTAAGTAATTTTTTGGAATTACTCATATTTTTTTTTCCTAAAAACCTTACATTAATTTAATTTCTTTGTTGTTTAATATTATTAGTGCTGTTATTAATTATTATTATCTGGGGTATTATGTAATTTATTAGGGTTAAGGCTACTCAAGGGTCATATACGTTTTTTTTTGTCCCGATGTAGGTCAGATACCCAAAAAATACTAATGTAGGTCACATATTTTCAAAAGTGTATCGATGTAAACAAAAGGTAACCTATTACCGGCTAAACAGGTCACCTTTTGTTTACATCGATACACTTTTTGAAAGTATGTGACCTACATTAGTATTTTTTTGGTATATAGCTTACATTGGGAAAAAAAAAAAGTATACATTTTTTGAAGATCAATCTACAAAATCGATCAAGTATGATTCTCTTAACAAGTTGACTTCAGTTTAGTGAATCATAACATCAAACGAAGTTTCGCACATCATCAAAACTGATAATCAACAACAAATTCATATTGTTTGATCTCGAGTTCATCCTTCACCGAAAACCGTGCCTGATTTGTGCACAGGATCAATCTGAGAGGTTATAGCGAAATGTAAAAATACAGATGTGATCGAAATCTCTTCGTGAAACTATCTGTAAATTTACAGCTCTTAAATCAAAGAAATGAATTCGAATTTTGAAGTCAAAGTTAGAAAAAAAGTTAAACGAACAACATTATTTATCAGGTCGACAAATTAAATTGGTTTACATTAACACATTTTTTAAAGTTTATGGCCTATAATAAAAAAATTTTAGTATATGACCAACATCGGGACAAAAAAAAAGTATATGACCATTGAGTAGCCTTAACACAATTTATTATACAAATAACTAAAGTAATTAAACTAAGAAAAAGAATATAAAATAAGTAATTTAAAACAGAAACAAGTAGTCTGGCTTCACATGCTATCGTGTTACCATGTGCACGGGCTTTCTCTCCCCCTTAAAACTATATAAATGTAAATAAATATATTAATATTAATATAAATATAAAATATAATATAAATATTAAAGTGATTTCAAATTAATTTATACATAAGTAGTTGTGTCTTTATTTTATAGCAGCACTAGTGCACTACAAAGGGATAAGTTGAATAAACATGCAACTAATAAGAATTTTTGTTGGATCCGTCGTCTATTCAAGGATAAATATATATGTATAAAACTGAATAAGATAATCAATCCAGTAACTTATTTTATATCTTGATCTTGATAAAATCGAGAAACTTTCAATATGTAATATAACGTATAATTATAACTACAAAATAAATAATTAAACTTGTAAATAAAAGTTTTCAAGAAACAAGTCATGGGCCGGATTGTCAATTTCGATCCAGATGAAAGTAGATCTAATTGGATTAGATGTTGTTTGCTTTTGGTATGCATATTTTACTGTGTGTTCACATATGTTTTTACCACAGATTATTTGATTTTATGCAGATAGAAGAGATAGGAGCGAGAGGGTAAGCACGACGAGACATGGGGAGAAGTATGAGGAGCGAGAGGGTAGGCACATCGAGACATGGGGAGAAGTACAACGGTGACTTTAGGCATCAAAACATGTGGTCAAACAGAAACGATCTCACATCGTTCATGTTCTTCAACTTTCCGGAAGATTGGAAGGTGGTGGATTTGTGGAAAACCTTCAAACTATTTGGTGCAGATCGGGTGCGAGTAAGAGACTCCCCAATGGTGCACAATTTGTGTTCGTAAGATTTGCAGAGGTTAGAAATGTGAACAAGATGCTGAACGACCTTGAGAAGGTGAAGTTTAATGAAACCATAGTCAAGATATTCATGGCCACTGAGCGAAACCCTAACCAAAAGAAAAATGGGACAATATATACAAGAATTAATGAGGTCACATCCGAAAGATAACTTGGCGACTGATGGGATTCCTGATCGAAATAACCTTTGGAATGGCAGAAGGTTTAATGAAGTGGTTGGTGATGGGTATCGTGATTTGAGGGAATTACTAAAGAATAAGAAAAAGGTGGATAATATACCCACTGGTACAACTGGTCCAGGTGTAGGGTTGGCGAAAGAAAGGGTGGTTGTCATTGAAGATTCCTTTTGCAACGAAAAGGTCCTAAAAAGTGCGGTTGTTTGCGAAGCGAATAATAAAGATATCATAAAAAACATTGATCTTATCTACAAAGAAGAAGGGTTCAGTGATGTTCAAAGTCAAGTTATTAGAAGGTTCGAGTATCATGCTTATATTTAATTTAATGGATACTGATAACAAAGTTATCTCTGAAACAAATCACCTGTTAAGAAGATGGATACATAAAATCTCAAAATGGGACGCTGCAAGTTGGCCGGAAGGCAGGATGGAATGGTTAAGGATATCGGGGGTTCCAATCCATTGTTGGTAGGAAAAAACATTTTGTTTAATCGTTGAATGGTGGGGTACAGTTAATGGGATGGACAATTTTCACTTTCTGGGAATCGGAATCTTATCTATGGTAGGGCACGAACCCTGAAGTAGTTAAGGATTGGCTAAAACTTAAACATAGATCCAGTGAGTATTTTATTAACATCACAGAAGAAGAGAAGAGATGTCCATTACGGGGAAGGGAAGAGGAATTGAGTGAAGATCATCCCTATTGCTCCGGTTTCATTTCTGAGTATATTGATTCCGATGACTTATCATGTAGTGATGAGTTTTATGAATCAACAGATGATGAGGAAACGTATTATGGAAAGTGTAGCTATTGGGTTGATCTAAATACCGGATCTAATAGAAAAAGAAACTCCAGCTCTGTTCGTTGTCCGGGTTCAAATGTTTCCGGTGATAAGACCGGTAACGGTTCCGGTGATGCAAGGGATATGAACATTAACGATGAGGAAGACCAATGTAGCGACCCGGCAAAATCGTCATTGACGGCGCCGACTACTTAGGTCCCGTTGCGTGGTCATAGTCCCTATATGAGACTCGTTTGACCAAAATTATATCGCATTCATTTGAAACGTACAAGACTTGCAAAGTTTAGTTTACAAACAATTCGACAACAAGTTTAAGATTACAAAAATTGTAAAGTATAAATGAAATAACTTGCGACATAATATAAGTTGAAAATCACAGTTGCTATAAATAGCGTAAGTATGTATGCTTTAAGGTTTAATCCAAAAGTGCTATCACTAGCGTATGCATGTATGCTTGACCTCAAGCAAGTAATCAAAGTGTGCGGAAGCATGTATCAAGTAGCCGAGTATGAACCTGAGAAACATATAGAAAACTGTCAACGAAAAACGTTGGTGAAATCATAGGTGTATTTGTAAACGTTGTTTTTGAACCACAAGATTTAGTATTCCCATAGTTGATTATCAAAATCGTTTGCATTCCAAAAGTATTGTTCGCGAGCACCCAATTATCAAGACTTAACGTTTCCTTCCATAGAACCCCATCACAATAGTGTTAGAACATACACTGTTTCTCGAAAATATATTTCATCCGTAGACGGTAGCGAACCGTCCGTAATGAGGGTTTGTCAAACCCGTATGGCCACACAATATAAGTTCTCGCTTACACCCTGCAAGTGTAACTAATGATAATCGAATTGAGGATTTTTGTTCTAACTCGTTGTGGAATGTTTGTTTTCCTTGTACTTGTGTTCAAAGTATAAAAGTAAGTAGTACAAAATGTAACAAAGTATATTTCTCAGCCCACAATTTAAAAGTATAAAAAGTTGTTGAAAAGGTGGGACTATGATCTCACCTCGAGTGCACGAGTATAAATGTACTTCACAAAGTAAACGTGTGCATGAAAGTTGCTTAGCCTTGACCTAAACAAATAAGTTGTATCAATTAACCGGTTACGACACAAGGTCGGGTGAAATGTGTTCAATTAGTCCTATGGCTCGTTACGACTCGATCATGTAGCATGTGAATCACGTTGTCAAGTTTCATGCAAGAATCAAGTATAAAATAAGATTAGAACGATTGCATAAGTGTTTTGTTAAGTTTGACTAAAAGTCAAACTTGGTCAAAGTCAACGAAAAAGTCAACGGGGTCGGGTCGGGTTCCGAACTATTTTCCTGAGCTTAGAAATCATATATGAGCATGTTGGTCAAGTTTCATGTGAATCAGAGGTGCGTAGCATAGCAAACATTTTTCGAAATTTGACAAAGTAGGTCAGAACCCAAACACGGCTATTGCCGCGCCGCGGCCAGAGGTGTCGCGCCGCGACATTAGGCGTGGCCTGGTACCTGGTCAGTTTCAAAAGTTCAAGTCTTGATCCAAAATTCAATTTAGCACAAAACGCAAACCGTAAACACTTAGAATACGCATCTTATATCATTGGAAAGCTATTTTGACAATGAATACAATTAACTACCTTTCACAAGCAAAAACATCAATTACAATAACCGAAAACTCGTCAATTGATCAAGAAAGGTTTATTTTCAAAGTTTCAAGTTCGTAAAACGTATTTTATGATTCGGGAATCCAATTTACACATACGATATGCCGTTTCGAAGGTAATTAAGCATACATTGCATCTAAACACTTACTAACAACATTAACAAGCATTCAACGCAGCAAAAGTTCATTTCAAAGTCTATCAAACCCTAACCAAAATTCACAAAAATCAATAATCATGTGTTTGAAGTTTTCTTAATCAACCTACGCATCAAAACGAAGCTAGTGATACTAGTAACACAATTAAAACATGAACTTTAACAACCAAACAACATTTAATCTTCCAAAATGCAAGATTAAGCAAACCCATTTCAAATGTTCAAACTAGTTACTCAAAACAAAAAATCGAGCAAACAAAATATATATTCATGTTACACACGAGCTATAGACACTAACTAACACCATTTCAAGTCAAAAACACGAATTTAGAGAAATCTAGAGTTTTAGAAATGTTACCCAAACGAGATGAAGTTGGAATCAAATTGTAGAGGATGAAGAGAGGATTCCAAATACGTAATTTGTTTTGATGTTGGCCTCCTAGATCGAATTTAGATGATGAATGATTGAATTGGGTAAATGTGTGTGTGTTCTTGCTAGAGAGAAAGAGAGAGAGATGGAGATGATTGAATGGTGGTGATTGGGGTGGACTAGTTGACCTAGTCAACTAGTTTGCCCCGTGTCAATTTTAGTCCCTCGAGTTTAGAAGCGGGTGCGGGATTTTACCGAACGAATATTTTGAAAACGCTCGAGTAAACGAGTGATGTTATAATTAAATAATGGAAATATTATGAACGTTAGTCAACGAAAACTACGAATTTAGATAACGGAAGATATTATCTATAAAAAAAAGACGGTCGTTAAAATAATTTAACGGAAAAATGCGGGATGTGACAACCAAGAATCGAGGTGTTTCGGGTTTCTAAACCTTTTTGGGAATCACGATGAGGTAGTTGTAGAGACAATGAGTGATGTTAATTCAAAACCTAATTCCAAGATTAATTGTAAAGATGAAGTTGCAGGAAAAAATACGGCGCGTGGGGATGGTGAAGCATCTAACACCGAACAGGCCAACTCCACATGTAATTTGGATACTAGACGTGCATCTCATCCCATTACTGGAAACAAAAGCCCAACCCACAACTTATCCAATAAAGGTGGTGAGATTAACTCAAATGGGCCGGTCAATTTGCCCAATAAATGTGGTGGGCCTTCAACAAATAATAATTATAGCCCAATAGATAGGGCTTGTGAAAGAGATGGAACTAGGGCCAACAGTTTTGGGCTTAGGGAAAACAGTTGTGGGATGTGTATAGAAAAAAATGTTGGACTCAATCTGGGCGATATTAATGTCAATGAAATTAAACAGAAAACGTGTTCTGTTTCTAAACATCACTCCATGTCCAAACAAAGTGTTAATGAAACGCCCCGTTCATATCGATTATAAACAATTCATAATAGTTGATTTCATCGTGAGGTATTTGACCTCTATATGATACATTTTACAAACATTGCATTCGTTTTTAAAAGACAAACTTTCATTACATCGAAAGTTGACGGCATACATATCATTTCATAATATATCCAAACTATAAATGACTTAATAATAATCTTGTTGAACTCAACGACTCGAATGCAACGTCTTTTGAAATATGTCATGAATGACTCCAAGTAATATCTCTAAAATGATCAAATGCACAGTGGAAGATTTCTTTAATACCTGAGAATAAACATGCATTAAAGTGTCAACCAAAAGGTTGGTGAGTTCATAGGTTTATCATAACAATCATTTCAAATAATATAATAGACCACAAGATTCTCATTTTTCATA
Organism: Rutidosis leptorrhynchoides; assembly: GCF_046630445.1. Taxonomy (NCBI): domain Eukaryota; kingdom Viridiplantae; phylum Streptophyta; class Magnoliopsida; order Asterales; family Asteraceae; genus Rutidosis; species Rutidosis leptorrhynchoides. The sequence goes on from NC_092341.1 coordinate 244,593,118, forward strand.
ACTAACATTACACGCGCAAGTGTATAAAAATCCATTCGTATGATGAACACCTGGTAACCGACATTAACATAATGCATATAGAATATCCCCCGCATACTCGCAAGTATGCCATAAATATTGGCAATCGCAATTACCATTTAAATCGAAGTACTAAAACATTCCAAATTCCAGAATGGGGTTTGTTAGGCCCATAGATCTATCTTTAGGATTCGCGTCAATTAGGGGCCATTTCCCTAATTCTTAGGTTACCAGACTTGAAGGGGCGATATTCGGTATAGTAATCCAACCATACAATGTAGTTTCAAGTACTTGTGTCTATTTCATCAAACATTTATAAAAGCGGTGCATGTATTCCCAGCCCAAAAATATATATTGCAAAAGCATTTAAAAAGTGAGCAAATGAAACTCACGATACTGTATTTTGTAGTAAAATACATATGACGACATTGAACAAATGCAAGGTTGGCCTCGGATTCACGAACCTATATCATTTATATATATATTAAAATATAATATCGTAACCGAACAAAATTTATTTATTATATCTTTAATTTATATATTATGTATGTTTAATTTGTGTATATATTCATAATGGTTAAATATTTATATAGTTATATTAATATATCCATATTTATATACATAATTGTTTAATGTTATATTTAAAAATCGATAGTTTGTTATTTTTTACATAATATTAATAGGTTTGATATATATAGTTATGTGAAATTTTAATATAATTATAGTATATGTAACAAGTATATTTTATGTACAAAATATTTATCTATTAAAGGGTAGTTTTTGATATTATTAATAATCATATTACTTAATAATAATACTTATATTGATAATAATTCTAATACTTAATGATAATAATAATAGTAACAATAATGATAAGTGTAATAGTAACAATAATAATAATAATCATAATAATAATAAAAATACTTATAAGACTAATAATAATAATAATAATGGTTATAATACTCATAATTATGATAATACTAATAATAATACTTATAATACCAATAATAACATTAATAATAATAATAACAATAATAATTGTAATCATAATCATAATAATAATAATAATAATAATAATAATAATAATAATAATAATAATAATAATAATAATAATAATAATAATAATAATAATAATAATAATAATAATAAATAATAAATTTGAAAATGAAAACTACCTTAAAAGCTAGCTTGTAAAAATAAATGCCCATAACGGGACTCGAACCCGTGACCTCTCGGATACCCGACAAACACCCATACCATCCCACCATTTGAGTTTTTCTGAAATAATATGCGTTTTAATTATATATAATTCGTTCAAATAATTTGTTCTTCATCTTCATCAATACCGAAACAACCCAGGAACGAATCCAATCCATGAATCAGTTACAAAACAAGTTCTTTTAGGTTCTTCAACTAATTATAATCATTCAAATTAATTGTTTGAAAAAAAAATTTTAAAAAGGATACTGCTGTCGCAGCTATACTTAAAAAAAATTATGAATTTGATTTTTATAACGTTATATATAATAATCATAACATGAATTATGTGTTAAAACACTCCTAGAAACTTTCCAAATCATCAAATTATCTTGAATCGTAACAGAAAACTCGTATTTAATTAAAGAACAAATGTTGACTTTTTAGTTTTAAAACTTTGACTCCCAAATTAGGATTCGATATAATGAATTGAAGTTTGAAATTTTCTAGATAGTTTACATGAATGATTCCTAACATAATTGCATTTTTAGATTTTGAAAATTTATTCGATTTCAAGCTATTGTAAATCCCTGTCAAGAACTTTATGAACTCAAAATCGAATTTCAAATTTTTGATTGTTTTAGGTTAAAGTTGTAACATGAAAAAGGTTCTAACTCAATCATGGAAACTTTCTGAATCATTAATTATATCAGAAACACTGAAACGACTTTGAATTTTAGGATGAACACATTCTTTGACTTTTTATTTTTATAGTTTGACTTCGAAATTCAGAGTAAAAAGAACGAATTGAAAACTAGAAACTTACAGATAGTTTATATACGTGATTCCTAACGCTTCTTCCTTACTAGATTGTGAGGATTGCTTCGAATTCGAGGTTTTGAAAAATCAAGTTCAAGAACAGAGTCAGTGGTTTTATTTCCTTTTATCTTTTTCTCTTATCTTCTCTCAATTGCAGGCGTATATATCGAACGATTAATGGAATTGAAAAAGACTTGTAACAACAACCGACATAAACAAAATTCATACACAGTTTTGATAGTTATGTATAACAAAATTCGTACCAATCTAATTTTTATAATTTAAATAAATTTTTAATAAATACACATACTGATAATGATAGATGTAACGACCCGGCTAAATCGTCATTGACGGCACCGTTAACTTAGGTCCCGTTGCGTGGTTATAGTCCCTAAATGAGACACATTTGACCAAAATTATGTCACATTCATTTGAAACGTATAAGACTTACAAAGTTTAGTTTACCAAACGGATCGACAATAAGTTTAAGTTTACAAAAGTAGTAATGTATAAATGAAATAACTTGAAACATAATTAGTTGAAAATCACGGTTGCTATAAATAGCGTAAGTATGTAAACATGTGTTTGAATCCAAAGGTGATATCCCTAGCGTATGCATGTATGCTTGACCCCAAGCAAGTAATCAAAGTGTGCGGAAGCATGTATCAAGTAGCCAAGTATGAACCTGAGAAACATATTGAAAACTGTCAATGAAAAATGTTGGTGAAATCATAGGTGTTTGTAAACGTTGTTTTTGAACCACAAGATTTAATATAGTTGATTATCCAAAATCGTTTGTATTCCAAAAGTATGTTCGCGAGCACCCAATTATCAAGACTTAACTGTTTTGCACCCTGTTGCGTAGTGTTAGAACATACACTAAACCCAAAACTATATTTCATCCGCTAACGGTAGCGAACCGTCCGAATGAGGCTCGTCAAGCCCATGTGATCACATAATATAAGTTCTCGCTTACACTCTGCAAGTGTAACTAATGATAATCGAATTGAGGCTTTTTGTTCTAACTCGCTGTGGAATGTTTGTTTCCGTACTTGTGTTCAGAGTATAAAAGTATGTAGTATAAAACTGTATATGTTTCTCATCCCATGAATTAAAAGTATAAAAGTTGTTGAAAGATGGGACTATGATCTCACCTCAAGTGCACGAGTATAAATGTACTTCACAAAGTAAACGTGTGCATGAAAGTTGCTTAGCCTCGACCTAAACAAGTAAGTTGTATCAATTACCGGTTATGACACAAGGTCGGGCGAAATGTGTTCAATTAGTCCTATGGCTTGTTACGACTCGATTATATAGCATGTGAATCAAGTTGTCAAGTTTCATGCAAGAATCAAGTATAAAAGAGGATTAGAACGATTGCATAAGTTTTTGGTTAAGTTTGACTAAAAGTCAAACTTGGTCAAAGTCAAAGTCAACGGGGTCGGGTCAGGTCGGGTATCCGACAATTTTTCTAAGTTATATAATCATATGTGAGCATGTTGGCCAAGTTTCATGTTAATCGGAGTTGTGGTTAAGCGGGAAAGATTTTGTTAAAAGTAAAACAAAACTGATTTTTGGGCCTCGGGAGTGCGCGGTGCGTGCAAGTATGCGCGGCGCGCACTAAAGCGTGGAACCAGGTCAGGAATTGTCTAAAGGGGGTAAGCATTTGCACCCTCACATTTGCGTGGCACGCGCAAGGATGCGCGGCGCGCATTACTACATGAAAAGTGCTGTTTTCTTAATTTTGTTAAGTCTCGGACCAAACTTCAATTAAACACAACACATGAATCGTAAACATTCAAAATGCATGCCATACATCGTTGGAAAGGTATTTTGACAAGGAATACAACTAAACACATATCATCAATCAAATTAATCATCTACAACAACAAAAACCTCGTCGAATGATCGTTAAAACTTCATCATTCAAGTTTCAAGTTCGTAAAATGCATTTCATGATTACGGAGCTCAATTTACACATACAATATGCCGTTTCGTAGCTAATTATGCATACAATACAACTAAACACTTACAACTAATATTGCAAAGCATTTAATGCATCAAATGTTCATTTTAAGATATCTCAAACCCTAACCAAGAATCACAAAATCAACAGTCAAGTTAATGTAAGGTTTTCATATCATCCAACATGCCAAAACGAAGCTAATGATGCTAGTAACACATTTAATACATAAACTTTAACATAATAACAACATGTAATCAACCAAAATCAAGGATTTAACAAACCCATTTCAAGTTCATGCTAGTTTATGCAAAATAACAAGATCGAGCAAATAAATCACATATTCATGTTAGACTCGAGCCATAGACACTAATTAACACCATTTCAAGTCTATAAAACGAATTTGAGAAATTTAGAGTTTTTAGAAATCTTACCCCAAGTAGTGAAATTGGTACCAAATCGAAGAGGATGAAGAGAGGATCACGAATATGTAATTTGTTTTGTTGTAAGCCTCCTAGATCGAATTTAGATGATGAATCTTTGTTTTGGATAAAAGTGGTGTTCTTGAGCTAGAGAGAAAAGGGAGGTGGAAGGTGAAGTAAATGAGTGGAGGAGGTGATGTTATGCGAGGGGTATATGAAATAGTATTAATTTTTACAAGGAAATACTATTAAATACGATACAATTTTACACAAGTGATTTATTTATTTATAGAGTGGATATACCTAAACCTTGCTACAACACTTATAGGCAGTGTACCTAATCGTACAGTAGTGTAGTTTTTAGTAAGTCCGGTTCGTTCCACAGGGAGACTTAAACTAGTTCAATGCTATATTAGTTTTAACTTATAATTGCAAAAATACAAAAATATAAATATGTAACATTATTATAAAAGGGGGGTTTTTACCGTTTAATGACCGGTTTGTCGATTTTAAAACTTTAGTCGCAGTTAAAACCTAATGTAAAATATTAAATATATAAAAGACTTAATTTAAAGCGTAAAGTAAATAACAATAATGAAATTGCGATAAATAAAAGTGCAATAAAATAAAATTGCGATAATTAAAGAGTACGATAATTAAAAGTGCAATTAAATACAATGACAGTAAATAAAAGTGCGATAATTAAAAGTGCAATTAAATATGAAATATATAAATTATGCTTATTTAAACTTCCGTAATCATGATGTTTGACGTGTTGATTTTAGTTTTATTACCATGGGTTAATTGTCCTTTGTCCTGGATTATTCGATATGTCCATACGGATTTGTCCATAATAGTCCATCAGTCATAATCATAAAGTGCGAAAGTCTTCGTCAAATTATTCTTATTCCCGAAGTCAAATATTTCAACTAATTGGGGATTCGAATTGTAACAAGGTCTTAATACTTTGTTTAATGAATACACCAGGTTATCGACTGCGTGTAGTCCAAGGTTTTACTACTTTGTTAACAATTATACCAATTACCCTTGAATGTAATCCACCCCTGTTTCAACAAGTCTATTAACTATTAATCCAGTTCTGTGTCCGGTAAAATGAACAATTATTGGTATTTATAGATATCCCGCCCACCGTACCCTGTCAAGCGTATGTGGTTATATATAAATACGTCAAATTATAAGTCTATATATTGGTATCATTTAGTTAATATAAAACCCATTAATAGCCCATAGTCTAATTTCCACATGTGTTGTTCTTTTATCCAAACCCCAATTATGGTAAAAAGCCCAATTACCCAATTTTAATATTTAGCCCAACATCATGATTACTTCAGCATTAAATAAGCATAATAATAACTTAGCTACGAGACATTAAATTAAAAAAGTTGAACATAACTTACAATGATTAAAAATAGAGTAGCGTTACACGGACAGAATTTCGACTTACACCCTTACAACATTCTCTAACATACCCTTATTATTAGAATTAAAATTAAAATTATAATATATATATATATATATATATATATATATATATATATATATATATATATATATATATATATATATATATATATATATATATATATATATATATATTATACGAGTGAGATAGAGAGAAAGATGGTTGGATATTTGGATCACCAAACTGTAAAATTTATAGGGCCTGAGCTGAAAAAGTGTGCCATGCGATCGCATGGATTTTGTGCCTCCAGGCCATGCGATCGCATGGAGGTAGGTATCAGCTCACATGAGTTTGTTTTCTTGTTTTCCGACGTTTATAATATATAATATAATATATATATTAATTTTAAGAATTAATTATATATTATATTATATGCATGTGCATAGTTGACTTGTAATTTTTAGTCCACTGCGTCGAGCGTTGAGAGTTGACTTTGGTCTCGGTTCCGGTTTTTCGAACGTCCTTGCGTATAATTTAATATCTTGTACTTTGCGTTTCGCATCTTGTACTCTTGTAATTTTGAGACGTTTCTTATTAATAATTGGAACCACTTTGATTGTACTTTGTACTTTTGAGCTTTTTGGTCGTTTGCGTTTTCAATTCGTCGAATCTGTCTTTTGTCTTCATCTTTTATTATTTAAACAAATATCACTTGTAAATAGAACAATTGCAACTAAAAGCTTGTCTTTCTTGAGGGATAATGCTATGAAATATATGTTCGTTTTTAGCATTATCAAATATTCTCACACTTGAGCGTTGCTTGTCCTCAAGCAATATAGTCTTGAAATAAAAATACTAGAATCACTTCTTTATTCTTCACACTTTGTACATCAGTAATTTCTATACGGCGGTATTAACAATGATAGTAACGATGTGGTTTACATTCCCACATGACTATAAAATTTAGATCCCTTAAGGAAATTGGATCTTTATGAAAACATTTGATCTTTTGAAAATTAAATCTAGTTTTTACCCTAGATAAGTTTTCCGGAATAACCCTTCACCGGTGTTTGCGAAATGTTTTTGTGGGTTTGGTGGGTTTCAGATTTGAAAATTTTAGCTCAAAACTTGCGGTTTTGTGTCACCCAGTTGCTAACCTTGTATTGGGAAAGCAACACGTCCAGTATACTTGCTCCGTATATTACCTTTCGGTAAACTACCGTCCGGTCGTAAAGGAAAGCGTTGAACAAGCAACTGTTAAGGCATTGTCCCCCTGTCATGCTTTTAATTATGGTCTATAACGTGTCGGATGCAATTACTATCCTTTGTAGGAGCAATAGTAAAGCTCACCCTATAGTTTTTCGGTCCGGCACAAGGTCCTGTCTTTGACCATACTATGCAACCACCATTCTTACGGTTGATACCCGATTTGGTTCAGGTGACCTAATGAATTCCAGGTGAATTCCTAGGATTTTACGTTCAATGGTAATGAACGCATTAAAAATGGGTTTTTCAGAAAACAAATCGGTTTGTAATTTTGATCAAAATATTTTCTCGTTCAAGCTCGAGTTTAGATATCATCGAATTCCATGAGTTTGTAATTCTCAATTAAAAGTCAATCTCAAGGATTGAGTAATATCAGTCTTAAAAGCTGATTTTTGATCTTTCAAGGAGATTATCCTTTCTGGGGTCTGATTCATTAGTCTTATCAAGCTAATTTGCACGGCGTCCTCCCCATTTTACGAGACAGATCCTCTCATGGTTAGGATAAGTCTGACCACTTGGCGACCCTGTTTGATGCTGAGGTCTGTGGATTTCCTGCTGATTTTAGTGATGACTTTTCTAAATTTTTCGTCAACCTACAGCTGGTCTAGACGACAACTTCATGACCTAAATCAAGAAGCGCGTATCTTTTTCAAAAGACTTTACTTCCTTTTAATGATGGAATTGATTCATCGTGTAGATCCATCTTTCTTTCAAATATATTACAGTAAATCGGGTAAAACTGATTAGTTTAGTCTAAAGCAAAAGCATCTTCACTTATTTGTACAAAAATATGTGATATATGTTTTAAATAACTTGGTAAATTTTTCCCACACTTGGCTTTTATTTTCCTTTTTATTGTCCTCTATTCCATTTTAAATTAATTCTAACATTTTGGGTTGTTTCTCAATTTATGTCCTTTCCGAGGTAACAATAATTTCGGTGTTAACACCTAGTTTTATCGTTCATAAATATGTATAAACTTGATTTTGAATTCATTTAATTGAAAATTTTGAAAATTTTACTAGAATTGGGTAGTCAGTATATAAGACTAGGGCTGTTCTTTATTATCAGAGAGCACTAGATTCTAATACAACTACTGCATTACTAGTATTTTTAATGGTAACCAAGTGTATAAGTCAAAAATTTTAAAAATCCGAAAGAATTTAACCCCTTCCCACACTTAAGATCTTGCAATGCCCTCATTTGCAAGAAATCAGTAACAATTTAAATTATTGAGGGTGATTAGCGTAGAAAAATGATTAAATTTTACCAAAGTTTCCAAACATATTGGCGTTTGTTTGCTGAATGATAAATGGTGCACATCATTTGTTCATTTCGTTTTGTTGTTACATCACATTTATTTTGCATCTTGTCGTCAAAATTAGTAGCTTTTGCTGAACTTGATGCCAGTCTTTTAAAATGCGCTGTTTTACCCTGTTGTGTACAATTGACAATATACATACATACAAATATAAACATGCATGGTAATTTGAAATGGGACTTAAAATTCCACTTTCAAATCAAATATGAAATATTAGTACCAAATAATAAAAATATTAAACATTACAATAAAAGTATCACAATATATTATAAAAATATAAAAGTATCACAATATACCAACGGGAACTATGTCAATATGGATAGGGGTTCCAGTTCATGTTGTCGTCCGGGTTCCATGGTTGGTGATAGGTGTACTGGTATGCCTAATTAGGGTCGTAGAGAGTAAATGGTGGTCTCATCTCGGACTGGTGTGGAGGATAGTAAGCGGGTCGAGTCGGAACGTAGTGATCCTGAGGTGACAGCCGGCTCATAATCTGACGCTGATGATAGTCCCATCTATCATGCTGTCGTTTCCTGGAATGCTCGTAATCATTCCGGGCTTGCCACTGCTCCATCCGATGAAATCTCTCCGTGTTTGTCATATCTACCTCATTTACACGCTGGTAGACATCAGTCATAGCCTTCCGAATGACATCCTTAATGTCATCCGCTTCCTCCATTTCCTCGTCTGAACCTCTCTCTACCTGAGGATGACTACCTTCATAGGGTACTGCCTGATTGCGTCTACTCTTTAATACCTTAGCACCCGCATAAACCCTCAATCCTAAAGGCTCAACCTGTTCTCTACATACCAAAAGTGGACCCCCTTGGTCCCTATCTACACCTAAATACTCTCCAATGAGAGTAACAAAAATACCTCCTCCAATTATCCCCCCTTTCTGTATTCCTTCCACCATTTTAGATAAATAAAAAACAACACAGTAAGGGATATTAACAAAGCCTCTTGGGTCTCGAATACACTTTAGGTAAAATAAATCATGTAAGGTCAATTTTTCCTTGTTGTGACCTCTCTGTGTAATCGAGTTAGTCAAAAATCTATGAATTATACGAAGCTCGGCTCTGTTAATATGTAAGTAGGTATGTGTTTCTGCCCGCCCAAAAACATTATAATCTAACATACGCCTCCAGACGGCGTTCACATCAAAATTCCTATCTACCCTTTCACCACGATAAATCAAATTAATACAATCGGGTAGTAGTAATTCAGCGGGCGTATATATCTGCAAAGCCCTGGCCATGTCCAGCATGGACATCCTGTACATCCTACGGCCAAGTATAAATCTAAGAAAACTTCTATCATCTAACCTATCTACATCTGCATTTAATGCTATAGTACTCATAAGCTCAACACACCATTCCTTATATACAGGCCTACGAATGGTGAATAGACGTTCCCAATCGGTAAAAGAAGAACTGCCATACCTTTGAATCAGTAACAGTCTAACACGGTCAACTAGATGTACCGTTTCCAAAGGATTCCAATCAATTACCCTAGGCACCTCTACATCTTTCGTTACTAATTTGAATTTTTTACTTTGATATGCCGGTAATCTCTCCAGCTTCTATCGAATCTCAGATTAGGATGCAATGTATGTTCAGGAATCGTTGGGTATTCTACTGGAGGATGTATCGGAAATACTGTGAAGGCATCATCAAATTGTAGCAGATCATAATAAGGTACATGTTGATCAGGTTGATGTTGTTGTTCCTGTTGTAGTTCTTGTATGGGTTCTGGCTCGTATTGCGGTTCATATTCTGGTTCAGGTTCTTGTTGTGGTTGTCTAGATGATGATGAAGCACCAGCAGTATCGGTTTTCTGCAAAACACATTAAACACAAAATTTGTGCATCCAAATATGCATTAGTGTTAGCAAAATAACAACTTGAAACAATTACAATAACATGTTAAATCAAAATTAAACTTATACACATTTTCACAATTTTATTAATTCTACACTTTTTCAAATAAGCCTATATGAAAATGTATACAAAGTTCATAAGCATTTAACTCAAATAACATGTCAAAATAGTCATTACTAACAATTAAACAAGTCTCAAATGGCAATTATATCAAATTAATCAAGTTCATGAATTTTGTACCTAAAAAGTCCACTTTAATTCTCAAAAGTCATGTTTAGGATCGAAGTTTGGATCATTTAACTACCTAAACATGTTACATTACTTAATTTAGCAATAATTCATGACAAAAATCGGCCATAACCTGTTTATATCAAAAAGCTCCAAATTGCGCAAGAACACAAACCCTAAATTTCTAAAAATTTTGAAGTTTTTGGCTTCAAATCATGTTAAATAGCATAAATCTAGGTTATACATGCATAAAATACTAACAATTTAACACTAATTACACTAGAAATTAACAAAATCAAATTAGGTAAAATATTGGTAATTATCACAAAAACTAGAAAATTTATGAGTTTAGGGGTGTAATTTTTACTTTTTTGTTGAAGAATCCGAACCTAGGCATGATTAGAGCAAGAAATTTGACGAATTACGGTGAAAATTTGGTGAAATTTGGTGAGGATTTGAGAGAGTTCGTGTGTATATGTGTGTGTTTTGTGGAGACAAAGAACAGACCTGCTAGTTACTTGTTTCTGGCCTGTATTCCAGCTCTATGCGATCGCATGGAGTTGCAGTTCAAAACCCATGCGATCGCATGGGTCTGCTATTTTTTTATTTATTTTTTTTATAAAAACCTTACACTTTTTTAAAACAAATAATTAAATTAATTTTTAAAAATTTGTTCTTTTTTAGGAGTGAGGGCGTTTCGGATCGTCGTCCTAGTCCGTCTCAAAATTTTAAATTTTGTCATTTTTAAGCGTTGTTTTAAAAGCAAAGATTTTTGGGTTTTTTTTGTTTTTTTTTTGTTTTTGGATTACTTTAATTCAATAAGATTAAAAAGAATAATAATAAAAGTTCTCGTCCCTCCCTTGGGTAGAGCAATTTCGGTTCAACGACCTAGTTTTCAACTCACGACGAATTTTAAAAATCATATTTTTAACTTAGCGAAATAAAGTAAAATTTTTTTTAAATTCACACCAAACTTTAATTTAAAATGCATAAAATTAAAAATTCATATTAAAATTAAAAATTCACACCAAATTTATATTATATTTTTGTTTTTATACATACAAACTTATATTAAAAATATTAATTTTTCAAATACTTACAAACTTAAATATGTATTGATTTAAATAGTTTACAATAATAATTTAATATTTATATATTAATTTTAAAAACAAAGTAAAAATAAAATTAAAAATCTTTTTGGTCTTTTATCCCACTTTAATCAATCAAATATTATCAAAAATATACGCCCCTCTTTTCGGTAAAGTAATTTCGGCTATATTACCTAGTTTTACTCCTGACGAATTTCTGAAATATTTTGGGTTGATTGATTAAAGATATTTATACCTTAAGAATAAACGGTAAATTTCGCAGTGATGTAATAAATTTTTGTATGATATCAATAATTTCGGTCGCAAAACCTAATTTTATTGAATATCAATTTAATATTTTATAGCGAACAATTTAGCGTTTATTATCAAAAGGTTAAAAGCAATAAAATAAAAATAAAAACTCTACATACTTACCTGTGAGATAGAATTCTCAGTGACCTGCTTTAGCCCACCAATAAGATAGTCGGACTAATTGGTTTTCCATAGCTACATAGGCGTAACCTCGAGCATTCAATGATTTTTCTTCGAAACATATGAACAGTCCTTCTCTGCATAAAGTAACAAATTCGGTATTTGAATATGTTTGATTCGTCGAACATTTTCCTTCGTGTGACCATTTTCCGCATTTGTGACATCTTTCTAGGTGTCGTGCTCCTCTTTTCGCTGTGGATTTTGATTTTCCTTTACCAAATTGTAACTTATTATTTTCGTTCCTGGATTCTTTTCTTACTCCGTCCAATTTACCTCTGATTAATGATACCAATTCACTTGGAAGGGTGTCATTATTACGTTTAGTGATCGAAGCGTGTAGCATTAGACCCTGGTTTAGTTCACAGGAAGTCTTCATCTCGTAAAACCTAAAAAAATAAAAATTCAGAATGGGGGGAGAAGACTAGTTCTTTAGGGTCTGCTAGGGAAAGACCATTCGGATTCCATTCTCGAGAACTACACGAAAACAGAATATCTAACTTTAACAGAAATAGATATTATCCTTAAAAGATTCGAACCTCCCCACACTTAGTTAGATGTGGTGCTGAAATTGTGATTAACTTTGTTTTCAATTGGACTACCAACAACTTGTATATCTTTGACTTTTGCTTCAATCCATTTGTTGATTTCCTCCGTAACTTTCACAAATTCAACTAACATTGCCTTTTCTTTTGGTGATAAATTGGATAGTAATCAGTTACATAACTTAAAGTTTCCCTTAATCCTAGCATCGTGAACCCGTTTATAAAGTTTCTTCGTTGAACTGTTAAAAACGGGTTCATCTAATTTCGTATCATCAACGGGGTTCTTTGTGATCGGATCATCATTAAGTGTTTCTTCATCTTCCCCACACTTATGTATTTTTATTGGTCTAACAGTTTTGATTGGTGGAGATCTAAACTTTCGGTTCACAAAGGTGATCGATTTATCACCATCCCTAAGTGTCATTCTACCTTCTCTTACTTCAATGAACGCCTCGGTAGTTGCTAAAAATGGGCGACCTAAAATTAGAGGAATATCAAGGTTTTCCTCCATATTAATAACTATGAAGTTTGCAACAAATGTAAAACTTCCCACGTTAACAAGCAAATTATTTGCTATTCCAACCGGGTGTTTAATGGTTAGGTCAAATGATTGAATACCTATTTTGGTTGGTTTTAATTTACCCATACCTAATCTTTTATATAAGGAAAGAGGCATAATATTTGCACTTGCTCCTAAATCTGCGAGTCCATTATATACAGCACCATCATTAAGCAAGCAAGAAATGATAAATTCACCCGGGTTTCCTGCTTTAGTAAGTCGAGTTGGTTTGTAAACCTTTTTCGGGTGTTCTTTTCTTGGTTCTTTCACTTCTATTTGAACTTCTTGTTCTTCATTTCTTGGAATGGAAGGTTTATATAGGAATTCTTCTTCATCACTCCAATTTGAATCCTCCCTATTTACCAATTTTGATTTTTCATATGTTGTTGATAACATATTTATGTTTTCATTTTAAAGGTTTTCTTGGGTGGTGAAATTATGATTGACTTCATTGTCAACTTCCATCGGACCAGGTATGTAATGTTTAACTCTGTGACCATTAACTTTAAATTCAATCCCATTTGAATTTATTAACTCTATTGTTCCGTATGGGAAAACTCTTTTGACTATAAATGGTCCAGACCATCTTGATTTCAATTTTTCAGGAAATAGCTTGAATCGTGAATTGAAAAGAAGAACTCTATCTCCTTCTTTAAATTCTTTTGAACTTTTGATTCTTTTATCATGCCATTTCTTCGTTCTTTCTTTATAGATTAACGAATTTTCATATGCTTCATGTCTTAATTCTTCTAATTCGTTTAGTTGACTTAATCATAGACGTCCAGCTTCATGTAAATCAAGATTACATGTCTTCAAAGCCTAAAATGCTCTGTGTTCAATTTCTACTGGAAGATGACATGCTTTTCCGTAAACGAGTTTAAAAGGTGTGGTTCCAATTGGAGTTTTGTAGGCTGTTCTAAAAGCCCAGAGTGCAATCTCCAATTTCATGAACCATTCCTTCGGATTTGATCCTACGGTTTTCTCTAGAATATGTTTTAAAGCTCGGTTGGTATTTTCAACTTGTCCACTTGTTTGTGGATGATATGCAGTGGAGATTTTATGAGTTACTCCATATCTTTTGAGAACTTTCTCAAGTTGATTATTACAAAAATGAGTACCCCAATCACTTATTAAAGCTTTCGGTGTTCCAAACCTAGCAAAAAGACGTTTTAAAAAGTTGACTACAACTCGTGCATCATTAGTTGGGAGAGCTTGTGCTTCCGCCCATTTAGATACATAATCAATGGCAACGAGAATGTAGAGATTATTATGAGATTTTGGAAATGGACCCATAAAGTCAATACCCCAAATGTCAAATACTTCACATACTTGAATAACATTTTGTGGTATTTCATCACGTTGACTTATTTTTTCGGCCCTTTGACAAGCATCACAGGATTTGCAAAGAAGGTGTGCGTCTTTGAAAATTGTAGGCCAATAGAATCCAGCATCGTAAACTTTTCTTGCTGTAAGTTGAGGCCCATAATGCCTTCCTGTTGGTCCTGTGTGACAATGGTTTAAGATTTGACTAGCTTCATCTCTGAATACACATCGGCGTATTATTCCATCAGGACAACTTTTAAACAAATGTGGATCTTCCCAGAAATAGTGTTTTATATCACTAAAGAATTTCTTTCGTTTTTGGTACGATAATCCTTTTTCAAGGAATCCACATACTAAGTAGTTTGCATAATCTGCAAACCATGGAATTTCATTATAATCTATCTTCAATAGATATTCATCAGGAAAGTTTTCTTGTATGGCCGATTCATTTAGAACTTCTAATTCAGGATTTTCAAGACGAGAAAGATGATCAGCGGCAAGATTTTCTGCTCCCTTTTTATCTCGGATTTCAATATCAAACTCTTGTAAGAGTAAGATCCAACGGATTAATCGTGGTTTGGCATCTTGTTTCAAAAATAGGTATCTAAGAACAGAATGATCGGTATAGACCACCGTTTTAGCTAGAACGAGATATGAACGAAATTTGTCAAAAGCAAATACAATAGCAAGGAGTTCTTTTTCAGTAGTTATATAGTTCGTTTGTGCTCCTTGTAACGTCTTACTAGCATAATATATAGGTTGAAATCATTTTTGAATCCTTTGTCCTAAAACGGCTCCCATTGCAAAATCACTTGCATCGCACATTAGTTCAAACGGTAGATTCCAATTTGGTGGTATCATGATCGGCGCATTAGTGAGTTTTTCTTTAAGAATATTAAAAGATTTGATGCATTCATCTGAAAAGATAAATGGAGCATCCTTTTCTAGGAGTTTATTCATAGGAGTGGCAATTTTAGAAAAATCTTTTATGAAACGTCGGTAAAAACCGGCATGCCCTAGAAAACTCCTGAGTCCTCTAACATTGGTGGGATGTGGAAGTTTAGCAATTACATCTACTTTAGCTCTATCCACTTCAATTCCTTCCTTTGAAATTTTATGTCCAAGAACGATGCCTTCTTTAACCATGAAATGGCATTTCTCCCAATTAAGTACTAGATTTGATTGTTCGCATCTAATAAGCATTCGTTCAAGATTACCTAGACATGTTTCAAAAGTATCACCGAAGACTGAAAAGTCATCCATGAAAACTTCCATGCATTCTTCTATCATGTCGTGAAAAATCGCCATCATGCACCTTTGAAAGGTTGCAGGGGCGTTGCAAAGTCCAAATGGCATGCGTTTATAAGCAAAAGTACCATAAGGGCACGTGAACGTGGTTTTCTCTTGGTCCTCGTGAAATGTCCCGTTCTTATTGATTAAAAACGTTCCATATTAATTGATTTCGTTGCGAGGTTTTGACCTCTATATGAGACGTTTTTAAAAGACTGCATTCATTTTTAAAACAAACCATAACCTTTATTTCATAAATAAAGGTTTAAAAAGCTTTACGTAGATTATCAAATAATGATAATCTAAAATATCCTGTTTACACACGACCATTACATAATGGTTTACAATACAAATATGTTACATCGAAATCAGTTTCTTGAATGCAGCTTTTACACAATATCATACAAACATGGACTCCAAATCTTGTCCTTATTTTAGTATGCAACAGCGGAAGCTCTTAATATTCACCTGAGAATAAACATGCTTTAAACGTCAACAAAAATGTTGGTGAGTTATAGGTTTAACCTATATATATCAAATCGTAACAATAGACCACAAGATTTCATATTTCAATACACATCCCATACATAGAGATAAAAAAATCATTCATATGGTGAACACCTGGTAACCGACAATAACAAGATGCATATATAAGAATATCCCCATCATTCCGGGACACCCTTCGGATATGATATAAATTTCGAAGTACTAAAGCATCCGGTACTTTGGATGGGGTTTGTTAGGCCCAATAGATCTATCTTTAGGATTCGCGTCAATTAGGGTGTCTGTTCCCTAATTCTTAGATTACCAGACTTAATAAAAAGGGGCATATTCGATTTCGATAATTCAACCATAGAATGTAGTTTCACGTACTTGTGTCTATTTTGTAAATCATTTATAAAACCTGCATGTATTCTCATCCCAAAAATATTAGATTTTAAAAGTGGGACTATAACTCACTTTCACAGATTTTTACTTCGTCGGGAAGTAAGACTTGGCCACTGGTTGATTCACGAACCTATAACAATATATACATATATATCAAAGTATGTTCAAAATATATTTACAACACTTTTAATATATTTTGATGTTTTAAGTTTATTAAGTCAGCTGTCCTCGTTAGTAACCTATAACTAGTTGTCCACAGTTAGATATACAGAAATAAATCGATAAATATTATCTTGAATCAATCCACGACCCAGTGTATACGTATCTCAGTATTGATCACAACTCAAACTATACATATTTTGGAATCAACCTCAACCCTGTATAGCTAACTCCAACATTCACATATAGAGTGTCTATGGTTGTTCCGAAATATATATAGATGTGTCGACATGATAGGTCGAAACATTGTATACGTGTCTATGGTATCTCAAGATTACATAATATACAATACAAGTTGATTAAGTTATGGTTGGAATATATTTGTTACCAATTTTCACGTAGCTAAAATGAGAAAAATTATCCAATCTTGTTTTACCCATAACTTCTTCATTTTAAATCCGTTTTGAGTGAATCAAATTGCTATGGTTTCATATTGAACTCTATTTTATGAATCTAAACAGAAAAAGTATAGGTTTATAGTCGGAAAAATAAGTTACAAGTCGTTTTTGTAAAGGTAGTCATTTCAGTCGAAAGAACGACGTCTAGATGACCATTTTAGAAAACATACTTCCACTTTGTGTTTAACCATAATTTTTGGATATAGTTTCATGTTCATAATAAAAATCATTTTCTCAGAATAACAACTTTTAAATCAAAGTTTATCATAGTTTTTAATTAACTAACCCAAAACAGCCCGCGGTGTTACTACGACGGCGTAAATCCGGTTTTACGGTGTTTTTCGTGTTTCCAGGTTTTAAATCATTAAGTTAGCATATCATATAGATATAGAACATGTGTTTAGTTTATTTTAAAAGTCAAGTTAGAAGGATTAACTTTTGTTTGCGAACAAGTTTAGAATTAACTAAACTATGTTCTAGTGATTACAAGTTTAAACCTTCGAATAAGATAGCTTTATATGTATGAATCGAATGATGTTATGAACATCATTACTACCTTAAGTTCCTTGGATAAACCTACTGGAAAAGAGAAAAATGGATCTAGCTTCAATGGATCCTTGGATGGCTCGAAGTTCTTGAAGCAGAATCATGACACGAAAACAAGTTCAAGTAAGATCATCACTTAAAATAAGATTGTTATAGTTATAGAAATTGAACCAAAGTTTGAATATGATTATTACCTTGTATTAGAATGATAACCTACTGTAAGAAACAAAGATTTCTTGAGGTTGGATGATCACCTTACAAGATTGGAAGTGAGCTAGCAAACTTGAAAGTATTCTTGATTTTATGAAACTAGAACTTTTGGAATTTATGAAGAACACTTAGAACTTGAAGATAGAACTTGAGAGAGATCAATTAGATGAAGAAAATTGAAGAATGAAAGTGTTTGTAGGTGTTTTTGGTCGTTGGTGTATGGATTAGATATAAAGGATATGTTATTTTGTTTTCATGTAAATAAGTCATGAATGATTACTCATATTTTTGTAATTTTATGAGATATTTCATGCTAGTTGCCAAATGATGGTTCCCACATGTGTTAGGTGACTCACATGGGCTGCTAAGAGCTGATCATTGGAGTGTATATACCAATAGTACATACATCTAAAAGCTGTGTATTGTACGAGTACGAATACGGGTGCATACGAGTAGAATTGTTGATGAAACTGAACGAGGATGTAATTGTAAGCATTTTTGTTAAGTAGAAGTATTTTGATAAGTGTATTGAAGTCTTTCAAAAGTGTATAAATACATATTAAAACACTACATGTATATACATTTTAACTGAGTCGTTAAGTCATCGTTAGTCGTTACATGTAAGTGTTGTTTTGAAACTTTTAGGTTAACGATCTTGTTAAATGTTGTTAACCCAATGTTTATAATATCAAATGAGATTTTAAATTATTATATTATCATGATATTATCATGTATGAATATCTCTTAATATGATATATATACATTAAATGTCTTTACAACGATAATCGTTACATATATGTCTCGTTTAAAAATCATTAAGTTAGTAGTCTTGTTTTTACATATGTAGTTCATTGTTAATATACTTAATGATATGTTTACTTATCAGAGTATCATGTTAACTATATATATATCCATATATATGTCATCATATAGTTTTTACAAGTTTTAACGTTCGTGAATCACCGGTCAACTTGGGTGGTCAATTGTCTATATGAAACATATTTCAATTAATCAAGTCTTAACAAGTTTGATTGCTTAACATGTTGGAAACATTTAATCATGTAAATATCAATCTCAATTAATATATAATCATGGAAAAGTTCGGGTCACTACAGTACCTACCCGTTAAATAAATTTCGTCCCGAAATTTTAAGCTGTTGAAGGTGTTGATGAATCTTCTGGAAATAGATGCGGGTATTTCTTCTTCATCTGATCTTCACACTCCCAGGTGAACTCGGGTCCTCTACGAGCATTCCATCGAACCTTAACAATTGGTATCTTGTTTTGCTTAAGTCTTTTAACCTCACGATCCATTATTTCGACGGGTTCTTCGATGAATTGAAGTTTTTCGTTGATTTGGATTTCATCTAACGGAATAGTGAGATCTTCTTTAGCAAAACATTTCTTCAAATTCGAGACGTGGAAAGTGTTATGTACAGCCGCGAGTTGTTGAGGTAACTCAAGTCGGTAAGCTACTGGTCCGACACGATCAATAATCTTGAATGGTCCAATATACCTTGGATTTAATTTCCCTCGTTTACCAAATCGAACAACGCCTTTCCAAGGTGCAACTTTAAGCATGACCATCTCTCCAATTTCAAATTCTATATCTTTTCTTTTAATGTCAGCGTAGCTCTTTTGTCGACTTTGGGCGGTTTTCAACCGTTGTTGAATTTGGATGATCTTCTCGGTAGTTTCTTGTATAATCTCCGGACCCGTAATCTGTCTATCCCCCACTTCACTCCAACAAATCGGAGACCTGAACTTTCTACCATAAAGTGCTTCAAACGGCGCCATCTCAATGCTTGAATGGTAGCTGTTGTTGTAGGAAAATTCTGCTAACGGTAGATGTCGATCCCAACTGTTTCCGAAATCAATAACACATGCTCGTAGCATGTCTTCAAGCGTTTGTATCGTCCTTTCGCTCTGCCCATCAGTTTGTGGATGATAGGCAGTACTCATGTCTAGACGAGTTCCTAATGCTTGCTGTAATGTCTGCCAGAATCTTGAAATAAATCTGCCATCCCTATCAGAGATAATAGAGATTGGTATTCCATGTCTGGAGACGACTTCCTTCAAATACAGTCGTGCTAACTTCTCCATCTTGTCATCTTCTCTTATTGGTAGGAAGTGTGCTGATTTGGTGAGACGATCAACTATTACCCAAATAGTATCAAAACCACTTGCAGTCCTTGGCAATTTAGTGATGAAATCCATGGTAATGTTTTCCCATTTCCATTCCGGGATTTCGGGTTGTTGAAGTAGACCTGATGGTTTCTGATGCTCAGCTTTAACCTTAGAACACGTCAAACATTCTCCTACGTATTTAGCAACATCGGCTTTCATACCCGGCCACCAAAAATGTTTCTTGAGATCCTTGTACATCTTCCCCGTTCCAGGATGTATTGAGTATCTGGTTTTATGAGCTTCTCTAAGTACCATTTCTCTCATATCTCCAAATTTTGGTACCCAAATCCTTTCAGCCCTATACCGGGTTCCGTCTTCCCGAATATTAAGATGCTTCTCCGATCCTTTGGGTATTTCATCCTTTAAATTTCCCTCTTTTAAAACTCCTTGTTGCGCCTCCTTTATTTGAGTAGTAATGTTATTATGAATCATTATATTCATAGATTTTACTCGAATGGGTTCTCTGTCCTTCCTGCTCAAGGCATCGGCTACCACATTTGCCTTCCCCGGGTGGTAACGAATCTCAAAGTCGTAATCATTCAATAATTCAATCCACCTACGCTGCCTCATATTCAGTTGTTTCTGATTAAATATGTGTTGAAGACTTTTGTGGTCGGTATATATAATACTTTTGACCCCATATAAGTAGTGCCTCCAAGTCTTTAATGCAAAAACAACCGCGCCTAATTCCAAATCATGCGTCGTATAATTTTGTTCGTGAATCTTCAATTGTCTAGACGCATAAGCAATCACCTTCGTTCGTTGCATTAATACACAACCGAGACCTTGCTTTGATGCATCACAATAAATCACAAAATCATCATTCCCTTCAGGCAATGACAATATAGGTGCCGTAGTTAGCTTTTTCTTCAATAACTGAAACGCTTTCTCTTGTTCATCATTCCATTCAAATTTCTTCCCTTTATGCGTTAATGCAGTCAAGGGTTTTGCTATTCTGGAAAAGTCTTGGATGAACCTTCTGTAGTAACCAGCTAGTCCTAAAAACTGGCGTATGTGTTTCGGAGTTTTCGGGGTTTCCCACTTTTCAACAGTTTCTATCTTTGCCGGATCCACCTTAATACCTTCTTTGTTCACTATGTGACCGAGGAATTGAACTTCTTCCAACCAAAATGCACACTTTGAAAACTTAGCGTACAATTTTTCCTTCCTCAATACTTCTAACACCTTTCTCAAATGTTCACCGTGTTCTTGGTCATTCTTTGAGTAAATAAGTATGTCATCAATGAAAACAATGACAAACTTGTCAAGGTATGGTCCACACACTCGGTTCATAAGGTCCATAAACACAGCTGGTGCATTAGTTAAACCAAACGGCATGACCATAAACTCGTAATGACCGTAACGTGTTCTGAAAGCAGTCTTTGGAATATCATCTTCTTTCACCCGCATTTGATGATACCCGGAACGTAAGTCAATCTTTGAATAAACAGACGAGCCTTGTAGTTGATCAAATAAGTCGTCGATTCTCGGTAGTGGGTAGCGGTTCTTGATGGTAAGTTTGTTCAACTCTCGGTAGTCGATACACAACCTGAATGTACCATCTTTCTTCTTGACAAACAAAACAGGAGCTCCCCACGGTGATGTGCTTGGTCGAATGAAACCACGCTCTAAAAGTTCTTGTAATTGGCTTTGCAGTTCTTTCATCTCGCTGGGTGCGAGTCTGTAAGGAGCACGAGCTATTGGTGCAGCTCCTGGTACAAGATCTATTTGAAATTCAACGGATCGATGTGGGGGTAATCCCGGTAATTCTTTCGGAAATACATCGGGAAATTCTTTTGCAATGGGAACATCATTGATGCTCTTTTCTTCAGTTTGTACTTTCTCGACGTGTGCTAGAACAGCATAGCAACCTTTTCTTATTAGTTTTTGTGCCTTCAAATTACTAATAAGATATAGCTTCGTGTTGCCCTTTTCTCCGTACACCATTAAGGGTTTTCCTTTTTCTCGTATAATGCGAATTGCATTTTTGTAACAAACGATCTCCGCTTTCACTTCTTTCAACCAGTCCATACCGATTATCACATCAAAACTCCCTAACTCTACTGGTATCAAATCAATCTTAAATGTTTCGCTAACCAGTTTAATTTCTCGATTCCGACATATATTATCTGCTGAAATTAATTTACCATTTGCTAATTCGAGTAAAAATTTACTATCCAAAGGCGTCAATGGACATCTTAATTTAGCACAAAAATCTCTACTCATATAGCTTCTATCCGCACCCGAATCAAATAAAACGTAAGCAGATTTATTGTCAATAAGAAACGTACCCGTAACAAGCTCCGGGTCTTCCTGTGCCTCTACCGCATTAATATTGAAAACTCTTCCACGGCCTTGTCCATTCGTGTTCTCCTGGTTCGGGCAATTTCTAATAATGTGGCCTGGTTTTCCACATTTATAACAAACTACATTGGCATAACTTGCTCCGACACTACTTGCTCCGCCATTACTCGTTCTGACACCATTTGTTCCTTTCGTTCTATTAACCCCTGGTCCGTAGACCTCACACTTCGCCGCGCTATGACCATTTCTTTTACACTTGTTGCAAAATTTGGTGCAGAACCCCGAGTGATTCTTTTCACACCTTTGGCATAGCTGCTTCTGATTGTTGTTGTTGTTGCGGTTATTATTGTTATTGGGATGATTGTTGTAGTTGCTGTTGTTGTTGTTGTTGTTGTTGTTGGGCCGTTTGTTGTAGTTGCGATTGATGTTGCGATTGTTGGGATAATTGTTGCGATTATTGTTGTAATTGCTGTTGTTGTTGTATTGGTGATTCTTTTCACCGTTTTCCTCCCACTTTCTTTTGACTTGCTTCACATTGGCCTCTTCAGCAGTCTGTTCTTTAATTCTTTCTTCAATCTGGTTCACTAGTTTGTGAGCCATTCTACATGCCTGTTGTATGGAGGCGGGCTCGTGTGAACTTATATCTTCTTGGATTCTTTCCGGTAATCCTTTCACAAACGCGTCGATCTTCTCTTCCTCATCTTCGAATGCTCCCGGACACAATAGGCACAATTCTGTGAATCGTCTTTCGTACGTGGTAATATCAAATCCTTGGGTTCGTAACCCTCTAAGTTCTGTCTTGAGCTTATTGACCTCGGTTCTGGGACGGTACTTCTCGTTCATCAAGTGCTTGAATGCTGACCACGGTAGTGCGTACGCATCATCTTGTCCCACTTGCTCTAGATAGGTATTCCACCATGTTAACGCAGAACCTGTGAAGGTATGCGTAGCGTACTTCACTTTGTCCTCTTCAGTACACTTACTTATGGCAAACACCGATTCAACCTTCTCGGTCCACCGTTTCAATCCGATCGGTCCTTCGGTTCCATCAAATTCCAAAGGTTTGCAGGCAGTGAATTCTTTGTAGGTGCATCCTACACGATTTCCTGTACTGCTAGATCCAAGGTTATTGTTGGTATGTAGCGCAGCCTGTACTGCGGCTATGTTTGAAGCTAGAAAAGTACGGAATTCCTCTTCATTCATATTCACGGTGTGTCGAGTAGTCGGTGCCATTTCCTTCAAAATAGTTAAATGGAACAAGTTAATCATACAGAATATTAAGAGTAGTTAATAGTATTTCGTAGCATAATATGAACTCATTTATAAAAGCTTTTTCTTCATATTAGCGTTTTATAAGTTTAAATTCGGGTAGTACCTACCCGTTAAGTTCATACTTAGTAGCTAATATACAATTCAACTACTACAATTCTATATGAAAAACTGATTGTAATAATATTTTGCGTTCAAACTTTTATACAATATTTTACAAACTTACAATACCGCTTATTTTACATAAAGCATGAAATATAGCACACAATAACTTTGATACAAGATAGTTGTGAAGACAATTCTAGCTAGTACACAAGTCGTTCGGCAAAGGCAATAAAGACACGTAATTCATACGTCCAGAAACAAGTCATGCATTCTGGTTTTACTAGGACTACTTCCCATCCTTGGTCTTGTGCAACATAACCGTTATGGCCGTTGATAAGACAGCGTGTTGTAACATCATCAAAGGGACGAGGGTTACGTAATGTCCAACAGTCCCGTAATAATCTAAAAACCTCATTTCTTACCCCAATTACCGACTCCGTCACTTGTGGAAACGTTTTGTTTAATAGTTGTAGCCCGATGTTCTTGTTCTCACTTTGGTGAGAAGCGAACATTACTAATCCGTAAGCATAACATGCTTCTTTATGTTGCATGTTAGCCGCTTTTTCTAAATCACGAAGTCCAATATTCGGATATATTGAGTCAAAATAATTTCTTAACCCGTTGCGTAAAATAGCATTTGGGTTCCCCGCAATATATGCGTCAAAGTAAACACATCGTAACTTATGGGTTTCCCAATGTGATATCCCCCATCTTTCAAACGAAAGTCTCTTATAAACCAAGACATTCTTGGAACGTTCTTCGAATGTCTTACAAACTGATCTCGCCTTAAATAGTTGTGCCGAAGAATTCTGGCCGACTCTAGACAAGATTTCATCAATCATGTCTCCGGGTAGGTCTCTTAAAATATTGGGTTGTCTATCCATTTTGTGTTTTTAAACTGTAAAATAGACAAGAGTTAGTTTCATAAAAAAAATACTTATTAATACAAGCAATTTTTACATATATCATAAAGCATAAGAACACTATATTACATATATTACACCACACGAATACAACTATCTTATTCCGACTCGCTCGTTTCTTCTTCTTCGGTTTTGGTTCGTTTTGCCAAGTTTCTAGGGATATATGATGTTCCCCTAATACGAGCCGTCGTTGTCCACATTGGTTTAGAAAAACCTGGTGGTTTAGAGGTTCCCGGGTCATTGTTACAACTTAAGGACTTCGGGGGTTGACGATACATATAAAGTTCATCGGGGTTGGAATTAGATTTCTCTATTTTTATGCCCTTTCCCTTATTATTTTCTTTTGCCTTTTTAAATTCAGTTGCGGTAATTTCTATAACATCATCGGAATTCTCGTCGGAATCCGATTCATCGGAGAATTGGTAATCCTCCCAATATTTTGCTTCCTTGGCGGAAACACCATTGACCATAATTAACTTTGGTCGGTTGGTTGAGGATTTTCTTTTACTTAACCGTTTTATTATTTCCCCCACCGGTTCTATTTCTTCATCTGGTTCCGATTCTTCTTCCGGTTCCGATTCTTCTTCCGGTTCCGACTCTTCTTCCGGTTCCTCTTCGGGAACTTGTGAATCAGTCCACAAATCATTCCAATTTATATTTGACTCTTCATTATTATTAGGTGAGTCAATGGGACTTGTTCTAGAGGTAGACATCTATCACATAATATCAAACACGTTAAGAGATTAATATATCACATAATATTCATATGTTAAAAATATATAGTTTCCAACAAAAATGTTAAGCAATCATTTTTAAAGAAAACACGGTCGAAGTCCAGACTCACTAATGCATCCTAACAAACTCGATAAGACACACTAATGCAAATTTTCTGGTTCTCTAAGACCAACGCTCTGATACCAACTGAAATGTCCCGTTCTTATTGATTAAAAACGTTCCATATTAATTGATTTCGTTGCGAGGTTTTGACCTCTATATGAGACGTTTTTAAAAGACTGCATTCATTTTTAAAACAAACCATAACCTTTATTTCATAAATAAAGGTTTAAAAAGCTTTACGTAGATTATCAAATAATGATAATCTAAAATATCCTGTTTACACACGACCATTACATAATGGTTTACAATACAAATATGTTACATCGAAATCAGTTTCTTGAATGCAGCTTTTACACAATATCATACAAACATGGACTCCAAATCTTGTCCTTATTTTAGTATGCAACAGCGGAAGCTCTTAATATTCACCTGAGAATAAACATGCTTTAAACGTCAACAAAAATGTTGGTGAGTTATAGGTTTAACCTATATATATCAAATCGTAACAATAGACCACAAGATTTCATATTTCAATACACATCCCATACATAGAGATAAAAAAATCATTCATATGGTGAACACCTGGTAACCGACAATAACAAGATGCATATATAAGAATATCCCCATCATTCCGGGACACCCTTCGGATATGATATAAATTTCGAAGTACTAAAGCATCCGGTACTTTGGATGGGGTTTGTTAGGCCCAATAGATCTATCTTTAGGATTCGCGTCAATTAGGGTGTCTGTTCCCTAATTCTTAGATTACCAGACTTAATAAAAAGGGGCATATTCGATTTCGATAATTCAACCATAGAATGTAGTTTCACGTACTTGTGTCTATTTTGTAAATCATTTATAAAACCTGCATGTATTCTCATCCCAAAAATATTAGATTTTAAAAGTGGGACTATAACTCACTTTCACAGATTTTTACTTCGTCGGGAAGTAAGACTTGGCCACTGGTTGATTCACGAACCTATAACAATATATACATATATATCAAAGTATGTTCAAAATATATTTACAACACTTTTAATATATTTTGATGTTTTAAGTTTATTAAGTCAGCTGTCCTCGTTAGTAACCTATAACTAGTTGTCCACAGTTAGATATACAGAAATAAATCGATAAATATTATCTTGAATCAATCCACGACCCAGTGTATACGTATCTCAGTATTGATCACAACTCAAACTATACATATTTTGGAATCAACCTCAACCCTGTATAGCTAACTCCAACATTCACATATAGAGTGTCTATGGTTGTTCCGAAATATATATAGATGTGTCGACATGATAGGTCGAAACATTGTATACGTGTCTATGGTATCTCAAGATTACATAATATACAATACAAGTTGATTAAGTTATGGTTGGAATATATTTGTTACCAATTTTCACGTAGCTAAAATGAGAAAAATTATCCAATCTTGTTTTACCCATAACTTCTTCATTTTAAATCCGTTTTGAGTGAATAAAATTGCTATGGTTTCATATTGAACTCTATTTTATGAATCTAAACAGAAAAAGTATAGGTTTATAGTCGGAAAAATAAGTTACAAGTCGTTTTTGTAAAGGTAGTCATTTCAGTCGAAAGAACGACGTCTAGATGACCATTTTAGAAAACATACTTCCACTTTGTGTTTAACCATAATTTTTGGATATAGTTTCATGTTCATAATAAAAATCATTTTCTCAGAATAACAACTTTTAAATCAAAGTTTATCATAGTTTTTAATTAACTAACCCAAAACAGCCCGCGGTGTTACTACGACGGCGTAAATCCGGTTTTACGGTGTTTTTCGTGTTTCCAGGTTTTAAATCAGTAAGTTAGCATATCATATAGATATAGAACATGCGTTAAGTTTATTTTAAAAGTCAAGTTAGAAGGATTAACTTTTGTTTGCGAACAAGTTTAGAATTAACTAAACTATGTTCTAGTGATTACAAGTTTAAACCTTCGAATAAGATAGCTTTATATGTATGAATCGAATGATGTTATGAACATCATTACTACCTTAAGTTCCTTGGATAAACCTACTGGAAAAGAGAAAAATGGATCTAGCTTCAATGGATCCTTGGATGGCTCGAAGTTCTTGAAGCAGAATCATGACACGAAAACAAGTTCAAGTAAGATCATCACTTAAAATAAGATTGTTATAGTTATAGAAATTGAACCAAAGTTTGAATATGATTATTACCTTGTATTAGAATGATAACCTACTGTAAGAAACAAAGATTTCTTGAGGTTGGATGATCACCTTACAAGATTGGAAGTGAGCTAGCAAACTTGAAAGTATTCTTGATTTTATGAAACTAGAACTTTTGGAATTTATGAAGAACACTTAGAACTTGAAGATAGAACTTGAGAGAGATCAATTAGATGAAGAAAATTGAAGAATGAAAGTGTTTGTAGGTGTTTTTGGTCGTTGGTGTATGGATTAGATATAAAGGATATGTTATTTTGTTTTCATGTAAATAAGTCATGAATGATTACTCATATTTTTGTAATTTTATGAGATATTTCATGCTAGTTGCCAAATGATGGTTCCCACATGTGTTAGGTGACTCACATGGGCTGCTAAGAGCTGATCATTGGAGTGTATATACCAATAGTACATACATCTAAAAGCTGTGTATTGTACGAGTACGAATACGGGTGCATACGAGTAGAATTGTTGATGAAACTGAACGAGGATGTAATTGTAAGCATTTTTGTTAAGTAGAAGTATTTTGATAAGTGTATTGAAGTCTTTCAAAAGTGTATAAATACATATTAAAACACTACATGTATATACATTTTAACTGAGTCGTTAAGTCATCGTTAGTCGTTACATGTAAGTGTTGTTTTGAAACTTTTAGGTTAACGATCTTGTTAAATGTTGTTAACCCAATGTTTATAATATCAAATGAGATTTTAAATTATTATATTATCATGATATTATCATGTATGAATATCTCTTAATATGATATATATACATTAAATGTCTTTACAACGATAATCGTTACATATATGTCTCGTTTAAAAATCATTAAGTTAGTAGTCTTGTTTTTACATATGTAGTTCATTGTTAATATACTTAATGATATGTTTACTTATCAGAGTATCATGTTAACTATATATATATCCATATATATGTCATCATATAGTTTTTACAAGTTTTAACGTTCGTGAATCACCGGTCAACTTGGGTGGTCAATTGTCTATATGAAACATATTTCAATTAATCAAGTCTTAACAAGTTTGATTGCTTAACATGTTGGAAACATTTAATCATGTAAATATCAATCTCAATTAATATATATAAACATGGAAAAGTTCGGGTCACTACACCTCGGGTGCTATTGGAATTTGAAAATATCCAGAAAAACCATCAAGGAAACAATAGTAACTATTTTCGGCTAATCTTTCTAACATTTGATCAATGAAAGGTAAGGGAAAGTGATCTTTTCTGGTGGCGTCATTTAATTTTCTATAATC
The DNA here is from genome assembly GCF_046630445.1 of Rutidosis leptorrhynchoides. Lineage (NCBI taxonomy): Eukaryota > Viridiplantae > Streptophyta > Magnoliopsida > Asterales > Asteraceae > Rutidosis > Rutidosis leptorrhynchoides. The sequence goes on from NC_092341.1 coordinate 244,622,320, forward strand.
AATACAAACACGCCATCCTGTTACAGTCCTAGTAGGAATAAGCTCATTTTTCTCATTTGTGATGACAGTCATGCCACCCTTCTTAGGTACGCATTGAACTGGGCTTACCCATGGACTATCAGAGATTGGATAAATTAAACCTGCATCAAGCAGTTTAATAATTTCTTTCTTAACAACATCTTGCATGTTTGGATTTAGTCTTCGTTGGCGTTGCACATACGTTTTATGACCTTCTTCCATAAGGATTTTATGTGTGCAATACGAAGGATTTATTCCTTTAATATCATGAATTTTCCATGCAATAGCTGGTTTATGAGCTTTTAGCACAGAAATGAGTTGAGATTTTTCATTTTCCGTAAGAGAAGACGATATTATTACAGGTAATTCAGATTCACCATGTAAATAAGCATATTCCAAATGGTTTGGAAGTGGCTTTAACTCTAATGTCGGTGGTTCTTCTATCGATGATTTATATCGATATCTGTCTTCTTCTTTTAGCATTTGAATTTCTTCTGTTGTTGGTTCATATCCATTAGCCATAAGTGTAGCTAACATTTCAGTTTCATCAATTGGTTTAGTTCCTTCTCCTAAAGAACATTCTCCTGTTCCTTGTAATTCTGGAAATTCTTCTAACAATTCTGCATGTGAATCTATAGTTTGAATATAATAACATGTATCAATTGTAGATTGCGGTTGTTGCATTGCTCTATCAACTGAAAAGGTAACACTCTTGTCCTCTATACTTAGGGTCAGTTTCTTACCAAACACGTCTATTATTGCTCTAGCCGTGTTTAAGAATGGTCTTCCTAATATGAGAGGAACTCGAGAATCTTCTTCCATATCCAGAATAACAAAATCTACTGGAAATACTAAAGTACCAACTTTAACTAGCATGTTCTCCATTATCCCTCTAGGATATTTTACTGATCTATCTGCTAGTTGTATACTTATTCGTGTTGGTTTGAATTCTCCAAGGTCTAGTTTAGTGTATAGTGAATACGGCATTAAATTTATACTAGCACCTAAATCTGCCAATGCTTCTATTGAACAAAGACTACCCAGAAAATATGGAATTGTGAAACTTCCTGGATCTGAATGTTTTTCTGGTATCTTATTCAACAGCACTGCAGAACAATTAGCATTCATTGTAACAGCCGAGAGTTCTTCCATTTTCTTTCTATTCGTGATTAGATCTTTCAGAAATTTAGCATATCTAGGCATTCCTGAAATTACATCAATGAAAGGAAGATTTACATTTATTTGTTTAAACATATCTAAAAATTTGGATTGCTCGGCTTCAATTCTCTCTTTTCTCATTTTACTCGGGTAAGGAAGTGGTGGTTGGTATGGTTTAACATAAGGTTTTACCTTAACTGTGTTATCTTCATTAACCTTTTCAACTACCGGTTCTTTTTCCTTATCTTGTTCAGATTGTGGTTCTTGTGGAGTAGGAATAGCGTCATCAGAAATTATAGGTATTTCAGGTAGTTTAAGTGTAATACCACTTCTTGTGGTAATGGCTTTAGCTGTTTCATTCCGGGGGTTAGTATTTGTATCACTAGGTAGACTTCCCGGTTTTCTTTCACCTATCAACCTTGCTAGGTTGCTTACTTCTTGTTCCAAATTTTGAATAGAAGCTTGTTGATTTCTAAATGCTTGAGCATTTTGTTCATTGGTTTGTTTCTGAGATGTGAAAAACTGAGTTTGAGATTCAACTAGCTTTGACATCATATCTTCTAAATTTGGCTTTTTATCATCGGTTTGTGGTGGTTTATTTTGAAAAATAGGTCTTTGCTGATTGTAAGTATTGTTGGATATTTGTTGATTGCTAGGACCTTGTTGATTGTTGTATGGAACATTTCGGTTATAATTCTGGTTTTGATTGTAGATTGGTCTTGGCGGTTGATAATTATTCTGATAATTATTTCCAGGCCTTTGGTTTATGTATGAAACATTCTCTCTTTGTTCCATTGTTAGTTCAATACCGAGACAATCTTTTGTCAAATGTGGTCCTCCACACTGCTCACAACTAATTCGTATTGAGTGGATATCTTTAGTCATCTTTTCCATTCGTCTCTCGACAGCATCTATCTTTGCAGAAATGGAATCAAAATCATGGCTAGAATCGGCTCTAGCCGCTTTAGATGATCTAACGATATCTTTTTCTTGGTGCCACTCATGTGAGTGGGAAGCAGTGTTATCAATAATTTTATAAGCGTCAGTTGTGGTTTTCTTCATAATGGAACCACCAGCTGCTATATCGATGTCTTTCCTTGTAGTGATGTCGCATCCTTGGTAGAATATTTGTACTATTTGACAAGTGTCTAAACCATGTTGCGGACATCCTCTCAATAATTTTCCAAATCTTGTCTACGCCTCATATAGAGTTTCATTTGGCTTTTGTGTGAACGTAACAATTTCTCCTTGAAGTCTTACGGCTTTAGATGCCGGAAAGAATTGTTTAAGAAATTTTTCAACTAAAACGTCCCATGTATCAATCGCCCCTTCAGGTAACGATTCTAACCAATCTTTGGCTTCTCCCTTTAAAGTCCAGGGAAATAACATGAGATATATATGTTCATCCTCTACTTCTCTTATTTTAAATAGAGTGCAGATCCTATTAAATGTACGAAGATGTTCATTTGGATCTTCCTTCGGCGCACCACTAAATTGGCATTGATTAGTTACCATGTGTAGAATTTATCCTTTAATTTCATAATCTGGCACATTTATGTCTGGTTGAGTAATTGCGTGACCTTGGCCAGTGCGTTTAGCTCGCAATCGGTCTTCCATACTTAGAGGTTCCAGATTCTCCATGATTGAATTTGTTGAATCTGAATCACTAGAGGATTCTGATTTAATGATTGGTTCCTCGACAATCTCCGTTTGAATGATTGGTGGTTCTGGAGGAAAGATTAGTGGTTCAGAATCTCTGAATTGTCCCTGAATATCCTCTGGATTCTCAATTGTGAGGTCTGGTTCAAAAAATGGATTATCGGAAATTTGAATTGGAGTACTTGGTCGACTAGATGACGATTCTAAAGAAAAATCAACGGCGACAATATTTGCTAGATGTCTTGATCGAGTTACAGGTGGTGAACGTACAAAAGGTGGTGAACGTTTTGCTCGGTGCATTCACTGAATATCCTATTAGTTATAAAAGATAAAAATTATTTAAGTTATCAAATTAACAGACTTTTCTGCTTTTGCTCACATTTCGAATAGCCAATAGATGTAGCAGGGAGCCAGAACCCTTTAAATCGGAAGCTCACAACTCAGCCACTAACAAATCCAACTATTACTACGAAGCAGAAAATTTGGATGTCTATCAATTTAACCACTTAAAATAATTTTTCGTTGAAATTTAAAGAAATTTTAGAGAAGAAATAGATAATTCTAAGTCCTAAAAACTAGAGTGTCGCGAAATAAGAAAGAAAAAGAGCGCGTCGAAAAACGTCAAAAAATAAATAGTCGAAAAATAATAGGCGTCGAAAAAATAAAAATAAGAAGTAGTGCGTCGAAACTTAAAAAGGAACTAAAAACTAAGAATTAAAAGTTACGTCTAAAAATATTAAAGCTTAGAGAAATACTATAACCAAAACGGCAAAAACTTAAAAAGGTACTAAATTTTATAAAACGGCATCGCAAAATTCTAAAGCACCTAAATCTTAGTCTAAAGAAAAAGCACTTAAGGGATTTTACGGCAAAACCTAAAAATCTAGAAATAAAAATAACTATGGCAAAAACTATAACTTAGAACTAAATACGAGCGAAAAATACAAATATTACGCTAAAACGAATAAAAAGAAACAAAATATAAAAATAAACTTAAAGTTGTAAAAAATGCAATTTTTATAAAAATATTATTTTAATATTATTTATTTTATAAAACTATTAATTTTATAAATTATTAAAACTAAATAAACTAAATAATAAAAATTAATAATAAAAACTAAAACAAATAATTAAAAATACTAAACCTAATTAGGGTTTATTTAATAATAATAATAATAATTATTACGTAATTATTGCTGGAACCAGTCAACTGTGGCGTGTCAGACAGCTTCATGCGGTCGCATGAAGTTTTGCCTTCGGGCTCATGCGATCGCATAAGCTAGGGTTTCGGGCCAGGTTCTGGGCTGCTACAGTACCGGGCCGTTTGATTTCTTTTATTTTTTTTTCTGTTTTTCTATTTTAATTTAAATAAAAAAATAAATAACTTAAATAAAAATTTAATTTTAAAAACTAAAATAAAAATACTTTTATAAATTTTTAACAACTCTTAATAACAAATATATAGATTTTGTTTTTCTTTTTTATATTTTTGGTTTTTAATAATTAAAACGTATATTTTTACAAAAAAGGAACTTTATAAAAATCTTTTTTTTTTTATATTTAGCGTTGCGCTTTCGAAGTTTAACTTTCCCCGGCAGCGGCGCCAAAAATACTTGATGTTATGCGAGGGGTATATGAAATAGTATTAATTTTTACAAGGAAATACTATTAAATACGATACAATTTTACACAAGTGATTTATTTATTTATAGAGTAGATATACCTAAACCTTGCTACAACACTTATAGGCAGTATACCTAATCATACCGTAGTGTAGTTTTTAGTAAGTCCGGTTCGTTCCACAGGGAGACTTAAACTAGTTCAACGCTATATTAGTTTTAACTTATAATTGCAAAAATACAAAAATATAAATATGTAACATTATTATAAAAGGGGGGTTTTTACCGTTTAATGACCGGTTTGTCGATTTTAAAACTTTAGTCGCAGTTAAAACCTAATGTAAAATATTAAATATATAAAAGACTTAATTTAAAGCGTAAAGTAAATAACGATAATGAAATTGCGATAAATAAAAGTGCGATAAAATAAAATTGCGATAATTAAAGAGTATGATAATTAAAAGTGCAATTAAATACAATGACAGTAAATAAAAGTGCGATAATTAAAAGTGTAATTAAATATGAAATATATAAATTATGCTTATTTAAACTTCCGTAATCATGATGTTTGACGTGTTGATTTTAGTTTTATTACCATGGGTTAATTGTCCTTTATCCTAGATTATTCGATATGTCCATACGGATTTGTCCATAATAGTCCATCAGTCATAATCATAAAGTGCGAAAGTCTTCGTCAAATTATTCTTATTCCCGAAGTCAAATATTTCAACTAATTGGGGATTCGAATTGTAACAAGGTCTTAATACTTTGTTTAATGAATACACCAGGTTATCGACTGCGTGTAGTCCAATGTTTTACTACTTTGTTAATAATTACACCAATTACCCTTGAATGTAATCCACCCCTGTTTCAACAAGTCTATTAACTATTAATCCATTTCCGTGTCCGGTAAAATGAACAATTATTGGTATTTATAGATATCCCGCCCACCGTACCCAGTCAAGCGTATGTGGTTATATATAAATACGTCAAATTATAAGTCTATATATTAAATCAACGAGGTATCATTTAGTTAATATAAAACCCATTAATAGCCCATAGTCTAATTTCCACAAGTGTCATTCTTTTATCCAAACCCCAATTATGGTACAAAGCCCAATTACCCAATTTTAATATTTAGCCCAACATCATGATTACTTTGCCATTAAATAAGCATAATAATAACTTAGCTACGACACATTAAATTAAAAAGGTTGAACATAACTTACAATGATTAAAAATAGCGTAGCGTTACACGGACAGAATTTCGACTTACACCCTCACAACATTCGCTAACATACCCTTATTATTAGAATTAAAATTAAAGTTAAAATTAAAATTATAATATATATATATATATATATATATATATATATATATATATATATATATATATATATATATATATATATATATATATTATACGAGTGAGATAGAGAGAAAGATGGGTGGATATTTGGATCACCAAACTGCGAAATTTATAGGGCCTGAGCTGAAAAAGTGTGCCATGCGATCGTATGGCTTTTGTGCCTCCAGGCCATGCGATCGCATGGAGATAGGTATCAGCTCACATGAGTTTGTTTTCTTGTTTGCCGACGTTTATAATATATAATATAATATATATATTAATTTTAAGAATTAATTATATATTATATTATATTCATGTGCATAGTTGACTTGTAATTTTTAGTCTGTTGCGTCGAGCGTTGAGAGTTGACTTTGGTCCCGGTTCCGGTTTTTCGAACGTCCTTGCGTATAATTTAATATCTTGTACTTTGCGTTTCACATCTTGTACTCTTGTAATTTTGAGACGTTTCTTATCAATAATTGGAACCACTTTGATTGTACTTTGTACTTTTGAGCTTTTTGGTCATTTGCGTCTTCAATTCTTCGAATCTGTCTTTTGTCTTCACCTTTTATTATTTAAACGAATATCACTTGTAAATAGAACAATTGCAACTAAAAGCTTGTCTTTCTTGAGGGATAATGCTATGAAATATATGTTCGTTTTTAGCATTATCAGGAGGTGAGGTGGTTGACTAGTTGACCTAGTCACCACTTTGCTCACTTGTCAACTTAAGTCCCTCGAGTTTAAAAGCGGGTGCGTGAATTAACCAAACGAATTATTTTAAAACGCTAGAATAACGAGAGACGTTATAATTAAATAACGAAAATATTAAGAACGTTAGTTAACGAAAGATACGAACTTAGATAACGAAATATATTATCTAAAAAAAAAGACGGGCGTTAAAATAATTTAACGGAAAAATGCGGGATGTTACATTACCCACACCTTAAAAGAAATTTCGTCCCAAAATTTAGTTGGAAGTAGTAGTCGTTGATTCTTATCGAGATCTTGCGTTGTCAATTCTACGAATGAGTGAAGGTACTTCCTTGGGCATTCCAACAAACTTCGACAGTCGGGATTTCACGTCATCTCAGAGTTTGGTTTCACGATTCATAGTTTCAACCGGTTCCCCTAGGAAGTGAAGTTTATCATCGATAGTAAGTTCATCGAAGAGGATAACAAGTTCTTGTTCGGCAAGACACTTTTTCAAGTTTGATACATGGAATGTAGGATGAACGGAGACTCAAATGAGTCGAAAAATCTAAACGGTAAGCAACGGGTCCAATACGCCCCAAGATTTCAAAAGGATTTATGTATCGCGGATTTAGCTTCCTACGTTTCCGAAACGGATTACACCTCCTCAAGGTGTGACTTTTAACGTTACGCGGTTTCCCACTTGGAATTCGAGAGGTTTACGTCTAACATTTGCATGGCTCTTTTGGCGACTACGGATCGTCTTGGGCCTCTCTTGGAATTGAACTATCATAACGGTTATTTCATGAATGAGTGCGAGTCCGGTGATTCGCTTGTCGCCTACTTTGGTTCAACGATTAAGAAAATGATAATTGTGGCTATATGGGTTTTCGAAAGTTGTGGCGTTAATACCCGAATGAAAATTATTGTAGTACTAGAATTCGGCTAAAGGCAAATACTTTTCTCAAGTAAATTTGAAGTTGATAATACAAACTCGTATTATGGTCTCCAAGGTTTGAATCGTATGTTTGTTTGGTCCGTCGGTTTGTGGTTAATGTGTTGTACTCATGTATAAACGTGGTCCCGAGGCTTTTTGTAAATCTAGAAGTAAAACGAGGATCTCAATCCGAAACGAGGTATAGTTCTTTAAGATATATTTGAACAAGCTTGTTACGACCTGAAAATGTTTGTTGGAACAAGTTTCTATTTCTCAAGAATTTCGCGCCGCGGAAGATTTATCGGTTTTTGAAAACGTTCGTTAGGACTATTCACCCTCGAGGCGAATACTAGTATAATGTGTAGAGTCTCTCTCTGCATTGAGAATTTAGATAAAAGGTTTTCTTAAACGGAAGTACGAGTGTGATGCGAGAGAAGTTTCTGGCTCGATGTGAGCATAACAAGCCTATTGTAGTTCGTCGATAAAACTGTGCAAAAACGAGATAGTATACACGTATAACATATGTTTGAAGTTGAAAGAATTTGTCATTCATTCGGAAGTATAAATATGGTTCGACAATAATCGAAGATGTGTCCCTGGTATGGTTGTTATCAATATTCTCGGAGTTTTCGGATATCCAACAAGAAAAATGAAGTCATGTACATGGCACATGGTGGTGATTAGGTTGATCGAGTCCAACCACCATCACGTGTCATTAGAACTTTGGTATGACTTACCGTAATATAATCACGTTGATCGAGTGTAGTTATATTACGCTAACTCGCACCTCCATTCCCACATCACTCCATAGATTCAAGTTTGTGTAATCGTGAAATTTTAAAATGAACAAAGTGAAACGACGTCTCAAACGTGACTCGTATTAAATTGAAAGAATTTGTGCAACTCTGAAGAAGAGTTTCCCGAGGGAAGTGTATAAATGATTGTTCACGTCAATGCGGTTCAAGTCAAATGATAATGTATTTAGGTACGAAAAGAGTAACGAATCATGATAACGAGTAGTATGCAACCGTAGTGATAAGTAGTGACGACGATACTAACCTAGAGTAGTGATGGTAGTAACAAGAAGTGGTAGATAGTAAGAAACACCGGTGTGACATCGATAGTAAGTTGAGACGGTGGCGAATAACAACATGGGAGACAAAGTTCCCGGACTAGTGTAACTAATGAAGTCGTCGTCATCCATACGTGTATGAATCTTGAAATTACGCGTGTTACCAGAAAGTGGTAGAGTACAGGATCGTATGATGAAAATTTGGTACCGTTAAGGAGTTCATCTAAGAAAGATTCAAGTATAATGCACAAGTAGTCAAGTAAGTGCTATCTATAGCAAATGTATGTCAGAATGCAATTATTAACTATTCGGTTGTAGTCTAGATTCACTAATGCATCCTAACAACTCTGTCAGACACACTAATGCACATCCTAGATCCCTACAACCAACGCTCTGATACCATCTGTAACGACCCGGCTAAATCGTCATTGACGGCGCCGTTAACTTAGGTCCCGTTGCGTGGTCATAGTCCCTAAATAAGACACGTTTGACCAAAATTATGTCGCATTCATTTGAAATGTATAAGACTTACAAAGTTTAGTTTACCAAACGGATCGACAACAAGTTTAAGTTTACAAAAGTAGTAATGTATAAATGAAATAACTTGCGACATAATTAGTTGAAAATCACGGTTGCTATAAATAGCGTAAGTTGTCAAGTTAGTCCTATGGCTTGTTACGACTCGATTATATAGCATGTGAATCAAGTTGTCAAGTTTCATGCAAGAATCAAGTATAAAAGAGGATTAGAACGATTGCATAAGTTTTTGGTTAAGTTTGACTAAAAGTCAAACTTGGTCAAAGTCAAAGTCAACGGGGTCGGGTCAGGTCGGGTATCTGAAAATTTTTCTAAGTTATATAATCATATGTGAGCATGTTGGCCAAGTTTCATGTTAATCGGAGTTGTGGTTAAGCGGGAAAGATTTTGTGAAAAGTAAAACAAAACTGATTTTTGGGCCTGGGAGTGCGCGGTGCGCGAAGTATGCGCGGCGCGTACTAAAGCGTGGAACCAGGTCAAGAATTGTCTAAAGGGGGTAAGCATTTGCACCCTCACATTTGCGCAACGCGCGCAAGGATGCGCGGCGCGCATTACTACATGAAAAGTGTTGTTTGCTTAATTTTGTTACGTCTCGGACCAAACTTCAATTAAACACAACACATGAACCGAAAACATTCAAAACGCATGACATACATCGTTGTAAAGGTATCTTGACAAGGAATACAACTAAACACATATCATCAATCAAGTTAATCATCTACAACAACAAAAACCTCGTCGAATGATCGTTAAAAGTTCATCATTCAAGTTTCAAGTTCGTAAAACGCATTTCATGATTCGGGAGCTCAATTTACACATACAATATGCCGTTTCGTAGCTAATTACGCATACAATACAACTAACATTGCAAAGCATTTAATGCATCAAATGTTCCTTTTAAGATATCTCAAACCCTAACCAAGAATCACAAAATCAACAATCAAGTTAATGTAAGGTTTTCATGTCATCCAACATGCCAAAACGAAGCTAATGATGCTAGTAACACATTTAATACATGAACTTTAACATAATAACAACATTTAATCAACCAAAATCAAGGATTTAACAAACCCATTTCAAGTTCATGCTAGTTTATGTAAAATAACAAGATCGAGCAAATAAATCACATATTCATGTTAGACTCGAGCCATAGACACTAATTAACACCATTTCAAGTCTATAAAATGAATTTGAGAAATTTTGAGTTTTTAGAAATCTTACCCCAAGTAGTGAAATTGGTACCAAATCGAAGAGGATGAAGAGAGGATCACGAATATGTAATTTGTTTTGTTGTAAGCCTCCTAGATCGAATTTAGATGATGAATATTTGTTTTGGATAAAAGTGGTGTTCTTGAGCTAGAGAGAAAAGGGAGGTGGAAGGTGAAGTAAATGAGTGGAGGAGGTGAGGTGGTTGACTAGTTGACCTAGTCACCACTTTGTTCACTTGTCAACTTAAGTCCCTCGAGTTTAAAAGCGGGTGCGTGAATTAACCAAACGAATTATTTTAAAACGCTAGAGTAACGAGAGACGTTATAATTAAATAACGAAAATATTAAGAACGTTAGTTAACGAAAGATACGAACTTAGATAACGAAAGATATTATCTAAAAAAAAGACGGGCGTTAAAATAATTTAACGGAAAAATGCGGGATGTTACAATAGATTACGTAATTGATTATATATTTGTAATTAAATCTGCATTATCCTGAATTATATATCAGTATTTATTTATATAAATATATTTGTAATTTATAATATCTTCATATTTTTGTATTTATATCATAATTAATCTTATAGTAACAATGATACTCTAAATATTAAAATAATAAAAATTTATAATCATATAATAATATTACTATTAATGATAATGATAATAATAGCTATAAAATTTTATAACAATAATATTATTAATTATAATAATAATACTAATCATATTATTATTATGATAATAATATTACTAATAATAATATAACAATTATAATTAAACTTGTAATTACTTTTAACATATTAATATTACATATTAATAATTATGTAATACTTAATAATTATACGATATATATATATATATATATATATATATATATATATATATATATATATATATATATATATATATATATATATATATATATTTCTCTATTTAAGATCTTATATTCTTTTATCATAGAAATAAATTTCAATATATATTATTTATAACTTTTATTTATATATTCCAATATACATAAGATATTAATTATTATAGAAATCATATATTTCTATTTATAGATTTATTTTAATATTAATTTTCTTATCTTGTATATTATTTTACATTCTTACTTCTGCTTATTATATTAAGATTTTATTATTCCAAATTATTATGTATTTATATTTATATTTATATTTATATTTATATATACATATTTATTTACAAACAATCGTTCGTGAATCGTCGGAAATAATGAAGGGTACTTGAATATATGAACACAGTTCAAAATTTTTTTGAGACTTCTATCTTATAGACTTTTCTTATCGTGTCAGAAACATATAAAGATCAAGTTTAAATTTGGTCGGAAATTTTTGGGTCGTCACAGTACCTACCCGTTAAAGAAATTTCGTCCCGAAATTTGATCGAGGTCGTCATAGCTAACAATAAAAACGTTTTCATGATGAATATGAGTTGATAAATAGAGTTTTATCATCATTGTGTAATATGGATGAAATGATTTGATTACTCAAAGCGTACGAGTGAAGCTATCACAAAAGAGTGAAATGTAGAAATATAGATTTGCCATAACTTTTGACGTAGTCAAGATTGAATTCCAAAATTCAAGGGATTTAAAGAAAATCTTCGAAATCTAAAAGATTTGATTCTTCGTGAATTAAGATCTCTAGAATTAAATTCAGTGATCTGCCTCGATTACTCTGTCTGATATTTCCATTATAAATTAAACTTTTTCCGTTCCATTATTTTCACCATTCCTATACTCTCTTTCTTAGTTCATACATCCAAAAGATTATGAAAGTGCTTAATCTCGTTCTAATCCTTGATATTTTCCTAATTATCATTTCTGTCATCCTTCTTTTCAATCTTCCACCAGAAAAATCTGTTTACTTCTACTATTACCTTGGGGTGATACTATTCTTAATTTTACCGTATCTTTATATTGATATTCATATTAATATCCACAGTTTGTAACCTCCGTATTGTTATTGGGCTTTATATTTTCTCTTTTATTTTGGAGCTCTTTGCCTTTTTATTCTCTTCTCGACCTCTAGTAAAGCGAGTAATGGTCCAGAATTCGTAAGTATGGAGTTTCGAATGAACATCATGTTCTAAACAAGAAAGAATGTATTAGCACGATTTGATTTTTCAAATTACCAGAATATCCGGAAAAGACCGAATCATCAAAAAATATTTTCTTGATATTTTTGAGGTTAAATAGAATACAAGAGTCGTGTAACATGGCACATGATGACGGTATGATCTGTGAATCATCACGTTCCATTAGAAACTCAGCATGACTTACTGTAATATAATCACGTTGATCAAGTGTCATTATATTATACTAATTCATGCATCAATTTCTTTACATTTCTCCAGAATTCATTTAAAAATTAAACTTAAATTTTACAGAAGTTTCCAATATAATGAAACACAGGAAGCTCGAAGAGGTATATAATTTCGGACTAGAATATTTATGAAAATATCCTCAGAAATATCGAAGATATTTATGATGATATTTTGGAATTTCCAAGTACGAAGATTGATGTAGAAAATTTTTTCGCAAGATTTTAACATGACTTCGGTGCAAGATATTCTCTAAAGATTTCAACGGATCCAGAATTACCTGGATTCTTTGAATATAGGGTATGGTCCTTGTATTTGTCCTTGGTTTCCTTCGTGGTTAGCTCAATCCGTTTTTCAGTTCCAACTTTTCTGAGCTTTTCCAACATACTATTCTTTATCATCAAACTTTCGACGATTAAGGTCGTTTATGGTTGCCTACAGTTTCTGCTGCTTCATTCAGCTTTTTCAAAGTTCAATGTATTGATTCGTAGGGTGAGTGCTTTTCAGAATTTCAGAATTGAAGACCGTAATTCTAGGAGATAATTGTTATATGTATACATATAACTATTGATGTAGAAATGCTACGAGATTCGAAATACTGATTGCTGATTCTCTGTAATTGGTATGGCAATTATTATTACAGGGTATAAATGAATACACGATGGGGTTTCAATGAATATAATGATTTTTCGGAAAGTCCAAATTCATTGAAGTTGCTGGTAAGTTTACTGCTAATGTGGTGGAATATAAACGGTTCCCCGGTAACGATGACTACAGGCAAACTTATATATCGAGGTTATAATAAGGTTAATTCGAATGGAAGTCGAAGTTGATTTGCTGAAGCTGTGACAAAATTGGCTAATTTGAAGAAAAAAAAAGTTGCAATGTTATTTTTGGTAATAACAATGCCAAAGGAGCTAGCACAGACACGTGTTAAACGTTTACTCAGGTTCCGAGTGTTTTTAGGTGCATAACTATTTGTATCAATCTCTTCTTCTGTAGATGAAGTGTGGTTGGTTCATCCTATCGATTGAAGTGTTTTCAAGAGTTATGAAAGGTTTGAATCGCAGATTGTAATCGTCAAGATACAAATGAGGTTTAAGATGAAATTAAGTGGCAAACTTGAAGAATTGTTTAGTTTCATATGTTATAATCAATATTTTAATTCATTTTAATTGTTCAATGTTGGCAGTCCACAGTTAGCAGTCCATAATTAGTAATCCAATAATTCAAATATAGTTTAATATATAATATTCGAATTAATTAATACGTATTCGTGACCCATTGTATACATGTCTCAGACTCGATCACAACTCAAAGTATATATATTATTGTAGAATCAACCTCAACCCTGTATAGCTAACTCGAACATTACTGCATATAGAGTGTCTATGGTTATTCCAAATAATATATATAGATGCGTTGATATGATATGTCAAACCCTTGTGTACGTGTCCCGATATTTAAAGTGCATAAAATAAATAACAGAAATTAAATGACAATAAATAAAATTGCGAGAATTTAAATTGCTATATATAAATTACGATAATTAAATTGTGATAAACAAATGTAATAAGGAATTAACAGTTAGCTAGGAACAGTTAGCTAGGACTTTGTTAGCGTGGATTCTTAACAGAATTTCCCATAGTTAATTTGTTTGTTTCTAACAATTTTTATTTTGTCCAATGTTTTCTTCATTATGCCACTTGTTGGATTCTGATAAGTCAAAATCCAAATATGAAATTGAATGAAAATGGTTATTCTGTGGTGAACGAATACGTATATCGGTGGATGTAAGTAGGATAGTAAATGACTGTTGAATCAGATTCGAAGAATGTACAGTGTAACTTATTAATGTGAAATCTAAATATTCCTCAGGTATTACCTACCCGTTAAAATATTATCACCATTAACAGTTTGTACAAAAGAATTTTTTTTAATTACAATCCTTATGAAAACTTATATACATGTATATTTTTTTCAGATGTAATCATGGATTTATGAGTTAATATGATATTAATCTCATTTGCTTTTTGGTTTGAGTTAAAATAAATAATCTCTAAGACTTTAGAGATTACATAATTGCCGCCTAATAGTTCTCCAATGAAGTTATGAATCAATACTTCATCGTTGATTCTTATTAGTACTCCTTGGTATCTATGGTAAGTACGATGTTGATGCTCGTGGTACAGATTGTGATGTTGAGGTGTGGGATGCGGATGTTGCTGTTGGTGGTGGTGATGTTGGTACTGTTGCTGCCGGTGTTGCCGCTGGTACTAGTAATCTTTGCACCATATTCTTCAAAGTCACTACCCGAGCGCGAAGCTCGTTGACTTCTTCTATTACACCGGGATGATTGTCGGTTCGAACGAGTGGATGAATAAGATCTAGAATATGAGATAGTATATAATCGTGATGGGATACTTTGGAAATGAGAGAGAAAATGGTATTACAAACAGGTCGCCGATAAGTGCTTCAGGTTCATTGCCAAGTGGACAATATGGTGGATGGAAGGGATCACCTTCTTCTTGTCTTCAATGATTAAGTAGGCTACGAACCCATTCCCAATTCATCCAGAATTGGTGATGACTGATTGGTTGATCCATTCCAGTTAAACTGCTTTCGGAGCTCGAGTGGAAATCCATATCGGAATAGCTATCGGAATCTGAGGGACTCGAACTGGTTGAGGGATTCATCTCGTACGGTCAGATGAAGGATTTTCGATAAGAAATAGATTATAGGATGTAGATTAGTACCCTGCAATACATAATCTACATATGCATATATAATACTAAAATCCCATAAGTTACGGAGGAATCTACGGAAGCTGTCAGGCAAAGGTAACAATAACAGATACGCTAAGATATGAATTTTGTCTATACACTATTCATGCAATCAATGCAGTAAGATGTGTCTAGACTAGGAATGATAAGCAGGTAATTTCATAAGGATAATAAGTAGATGATTTTCGACACGAATGATAAGCAAAACTTTTGACATGCAGACACGGTCGAAGTCCAGACTCACTAATGCATCTAAACAACTATCAGTTAGACACACTAATGCAAGACCTGGTTCGCTAAGATCACCGCTCTGATATCAACTGAAACGCCCCATTCATATCGATTATAAACGATTCATAATAGTTGATTTCATCGTGAGGTATTTGACCTCTATATGATACATTTTACAAACATTGCATTCGTTTTTAAAAGACAAACTTTCATTTCATCGAAAGTTGACGGCATGCATATCATTTCATAATATATCCAAACTATAAATGACTTAATAATAATCTTGTTGAACTCAACGACTCGAATGCAACGTCTTTTGAAATATGTCATGAATGACTCCAAGTAATATCTCTAAAATGATCAAATGCACAGCGAAAGATTTCTTTAATACCTGAGAATAAACATGCATTAAAGTGTCAACCAAAAAGTTGGTGAGTTCATAGGTTTATCATAACAATCATTTCAAATAATATAATAGACCACAAGATTCTCATTTTTCATAACTAACATTACACTCGCAAGTGTATAAAAATCCATTCGTATGATGAACACCTGGTAACCGATATTAACATAATGCCTATAGAATATCCCCCGCATACACGCAAGTATGCCATAAATATTGGCAATCGCAATCACCATTTAAATCGAAGTACTAAAGCATTCCAAATTCCAGAATGGGGTTTGTTAGGCCCATAGATCTATCTTTAGGATTCGCGTCAATTAGGTGCCATTTCCCTAATTCTTAGTTTACCAGACTTGAAGGGGCGATATTCGGTATAGTAATCCAACCATACAATGTAGTTTCAAGTACTTGTGTCTATTTCGTCAAACATTTATAAAAGCAGTGCGTGTATTCTCAGCCCAAAAATATATATTGCAAAAGCATTTAAAAAGGGAGCAAATGAAACTCACGATACTGTATTTTGTAGTAAAATACATATGACGACATTGAACAAATGCAAGGTTGGCCTCGGATTCACGAACCTATATCATTTATATATATATTAAAATATAATATCGTAACCGAACAAAATTTATTTTTTATAACTTTAATTTATATATTATGTATGTTTAATTTGTGTATATATTCATAATGGTTAAATATTTATATAGTTATATTAATATATCCATATTTATATACATAATTGTTTAATGTCATATTTAAAAATCGATAGTTTGTTATTTTTTACATAATATTAATAGGTTTGATATATATAGTTATGTGAAATTTTAATATAATTATAGTATATGTAACAAGTATATTTTATGTACAAAATATTTATCTATTAAAAGGTAGTTTTTGATATTAATAATGATAATATTAATAATCATATTACTTAAAAATAATACTTATATTGATAATAATTCTAATACTTAATGATAATAATAATAGTAACAATAATGATAAGTGTAATAGTAACAATAATAATAATAATAATCATAATAATAATAAAAATACGTATAAGACTAATAATAATAATAATGGTTATAATACTTGTAATTATGATAATACTAATAATAATACTTATAATACCAATAATAACATTAATAATAATAATAATAATAATAACAATAATAATTGTAATCATAATAATAATAATAATAATAATAATAATAATAATAATAATAATAATAATAATAATAATAATAATAGTAATAGTAATAGTAATAGTAATAGTAATAGTAATAGTAATAATAATAATAATAATAATAATATTAATAATAATAATATTAATAATAATAATAATAATATTAATAATAATAATAAATTATAATAAATTTGAAAATGAAAACTACCTTAAAAGCTAGCTTGTTAAAATAAATGCCCATAACGGGACTCGAACCCGTGACCTCTCGGATACCCGACAAACACCCATACCATCCCACCATTTGAGTTTTTCTGAAATAATACGCGTTTTAATTATATATAAGTCGTTCAAATAATTTGTTCTTCATCTTCATCAATACCCAAACAACCCAGGAACAAATCCAATCCATGAATCAGTTACAAAACAAGTTCTTTTAGGTTCTTCAACTAATTATAATCATTCAAATTAATTGTTTGAAAAAAATAAAAAAAATAAAAAAGGATACTGCGGTCGCAGCTATACTTAAAAAAAATTATGAATTTGATTTTTATAACG
Organism: Rutidosis leptorrhynchoides; assembly: GCF_046630445.1. Classification (NCBI taxonomy): domain Eukaryota; kingdom Viridiplantae; phylum Streptophyta; class Magnoliopsida; order Asterales; family Asteraceae; genus Rutidosis; species Rutidosis leptorrhynchoides. The sequence goes on from NC_092341.1 coordinate 244,640,066, forward strand.
TTATATATAATAATCATAACATGAATTATGTGTTAAAACACTCCTATAAACTTTCCAAATCATCAAATTATCTTGAATCGTAACAGAAAACTCGTATTTAATTGAAGAACAAATGTTGACTTTTTAGTTTTAAAACTTTGACTCCCAAATTAGGATTCGATATAATGAATTAAAGTTTGAAATTTTCCAGATAGTTTACATGAATGATTCCTAACATAATTGCATTTTTAGATTTTGAAAATTTATTCGATTTCAAGCTATTGTAAATCCCTGTCAAGAACTTTATGAACTCAAAATCGAATTTCAAATTTTTGATTATTTTAGGTTAAAGTTGTAACATGAAAAAGGTTCTAACTCAATCATGGAAACTTTCTGAATCATTAATTATATCAGAAACACTGAAACGACTTCGAATTTTAGGATGAACACATTCTTTGACTTTTTCTTTTTATAGTTTGACTTCGAAATTCAGAGTAAAAAAGAACGAACTGAAAACTAGAAACTTACAGATAGTTTATATACGCGATTCCTAACGCTTCTGTATTACTGGATTGTGAGGATTGCTTCGAATTCGAGGTTTTGAAAAATCAAGTTCAAGAACAGAGTCAGTGGTTTTATTTTCTTTTATCTTTTTCTCTTATCTTCTCTCAATTACAGGCGTATATATCGAACGATTAATGGAATTGAAAAAGACTTGTAACAACAACCGACATAAACAAAATTCATACACAGTTTTGATAGTTATGTATAACAAAATTCGTACCAATCTAATTTTTATAATTTAAATAAATTTTTAATAAATACACATACTGATAATGATAGATTATGTAATTGATTATATATTTGTAAATAAATCTGCATTATCCTGAATTATATATCATTATTTATTTATATAAATATATTTGTAATTTATAATATCTTCATATTTTTGTATTTATATCATAATTAATCTTATAGTAACAATGATACTCTAAATATTAAAATAACAAAAATTTATAATCATATATTAGTAATAATAATAATATTATTATTAACGATAATGATAATAATAGCTATAAAATTTTATAACAATAATATTATTAATTATAATAATAATAATAATACTAATCATATTATTATTATTATTATGATAATAATATTAATAATAATAATAATATAACACTTATAATTAAACTTGTAATTACTTTTAACATATTAATATTACATATTAATAATTACGTAATACTTAATAATTATATATATATATATATATATATATATATATATATATATATATATATATATATATATATATATATATATATATATATATATATATATATATATTCTCTATTTAAGATCTTATAATCTTTTATCATAGAAATAAATTTCAACATAGATTATTTATAACTTTTATATATATATTCCAATATACATAAGATATTAATTATTATAGAAATCATATATATCTATTTATAGATTTATTTTAATATTATTTTTCTTATCTTGTATATTATTTTACATTCTTACTTCTGCTTATTATATTAAGATTTTATTATTCCAAATTATTATGTATTTATATTTATATTTATATATACATATTTATTTACAAACAATCGTTCGTGAATCTTCGAGAATAATGAAGGGTACTTGAATATATGAACACAGTTCAAAATTTTTTTGAGACTTCTATCTTATAGACTTTGCTTATCGTGTCAGAAACATATAAAGATCAATTTTAAATTTGGTCAGAAATTTCCGGGTCGTCACAGTTAAATCGTCTGAAGTCTCAATCTGTAATGGGTGCTACTGGAGGTCGATTAGTAATTAGAGAGCCTCGTCGAGATTAATGAGGGTGAAGAATATGGATAAGAGTGGGTATAATCTTGTAGACAATAATCGACATAAGTTTAAGGCGTGTTATAAAAAGGTAGACCTAAAAAGCAGAAATCGAAGGGTAATTCGTCGATTGGAGGTAAAACCGGGTTTTTGGCTACCCAATCTATTACAACGTGGAGCTTAAAGAATTTAGTGGACAAATCGGATTGAGGTGGCCTCACCTTAATACCATGTAAGCAATCTGTTACTATGTTTCGTCTTTTTTTGGTTAATTACAAAGATGTTGTCATTAAATGTTCGTGGTTTTAGGGTTAAGGGTAAATTCGGGTGGGTAAAAAGAATTTGTTTTAGTGAAAGGCCTGACATTGCGAGAAACCAAGTGCAAAAACCTATGTAACGGCTAGGTGGGTTCATTGTGGGGGAAATAATGAGTTTAGCTATATCCAAAAGGATGCGGTTGGTAACTCAGGTAGACTATTATTGATATGGGAAGTGGTGTGGCTCCGGACATGAAACAATAATTGTCAATGTTTACAGGCCACATAAAGACTCAATAAGAAACGAGATGTGGAATGCACTTGATAATATTATTCAAAACTTGGACTCGGCTTGGGTTGTTTGTGGTGACTTTAATGAGGTGAGGGATCACTCGGCCACACCACCCAGGGTGCGAGCAATCCAAGAAGCAAGCTATTACAGCCAGCGGCTGGAGCAGTATGGAGCCGAGGAGTAAGGCAGTGGATAAGATAGACCGGTTAAATTATGCATTTAATCAAGCTCGTGCCATTCGTTTTAATGAATTCATTGCAAGAAATAATTTGATTGAGATACCAATTAATGGTAAAAAAAATTCACTTGTATTAGTGATGATGGTACTAAGTTTAGTAAGCTTGATCGTTTCCTCGTGAATGATAATTTCATTAAACTTTGGAAAGACCTTTCAGTTGTTGAATTAGAGAGGCAGGAATCGAACCATTGTCTACTTATTCTTACAGATAAGATCATTGATTTTGGGCCCAAACCATTTAAGGTTTTGACAAATGGTTGACCAAGGATGATGTTATATAAGTAGTAACCAAGGCTTTGGAGAAAACGGTTAGTAGTTCACGTAAGGATTGTTTATTTAGGGATAGGCTCAAGAATGTTAAGAATGATTAAAAAAAGTGGAGGAAAAGTGAGTTTGGAAATCTTAATGATGAATAGAAGATTTGAAAGAAAAGGCTGCTACACTTGAAAAATTAGCTGAATCAGGGACAATTAATGATCAAGAAAGAGTGTGTTGGTTAAAGACTCATAGATATTGGATCGAAAAAGAAAAGACAAAGTTGAACATGTTGATACAAAAAGCATGTATCTGTTGGATTTGGAGGGTGACGAGAACTCAAAGTACTTCCATTCAACAATTCGACAAAAATATAATAAGTGTAACATTCGAGGATTAAACATTAATGGGTCGTGGGTTGAGGAACTGAGGGTTATCAAAGCTACTGTACTGGATCATTTTTGTAACAGATTTGAGGCAAAAAACAATCAAAGACCAAGTTTAATGGACTGGGCCGATTGTGAGAATTTAGAATTTAATAAACTGAACAGGTCAGAAGCCGTATACTTAGAAGCTAGCTTTGATGAGACCAAAATATGGGAAGCGGTAAAGGAGTTTGGTAGTTCAAAGGCCCCCGAACCGGATGGGTTTAATATGGGATTCTATAAAAATTTTGGGGTGATATCGCGGGGATGCAATCCATCTTTCATCACCCTCGTCTAAAAAAAATCAGATCCCGTAGGTTTGGACGACTATCGTCCGATTAGCCTAATCGGTAGTTATTATAAGGTCATTGTGAAACTTCTTTCTAATAGGTTAAAAAAGTGGTACCAAATCTTGTTGGGTTTGAGCAAAGTGCATTTATTAAAAGGTGAACTATATTGGATGGGGCGTTAATTGCTAATGAAAACCTTGATTATTTAAAACATAAGCGTATCAAAAGTTTAATTTTTAAGGTAGACTTCGAGAAGACATCTGATTGCTTGAGTTGGAAGTTCTTACTTGAAGTGATGGAACTTATGGGTTTTGGGGAAAAATGGAGGATTTGAATAATTACATGCTTTAGGTCGGCTTCCACTTTCTCCATTCCTTTTTATTATCGCGACGAAGGGACATAATATTTTAACTAAATTGGCCATTAAAAATAGTATGTTCTTGGGGGTGGACATAGGTGGTGACAAAATTCCTATCTCTTACCTACAATATGCGGATGATACGGTCTTTTTCGGGACATGGAGTGAGGGTAATATTCGGAATCTAATGAAACTCCTCAAATGTTTTGAACTTACCTTGAGACTTAAAGTTAATTATCATAAGAGAAATTTATTCGGGGTTGGAAAAAATGAAGTTGATCAAATGGCTAATTCATTCCGATGCAAGGTGGGGACACTTCCCTTTATTTATTTAGGTCTTCGCGTGGGTGGTAGAATGAATAAGGAAGATAGTTGAAAACCGGTTATTAACAAATTTAAGAAAATACTTTCGGATTGGAGGGCGCGTTCGATGTCGTTCGGTGTTTGACTCTTGTTAAATCGGTGCTAAACAGTCTCCCGTTGTACTACTTGCCGCCCTTCCGTGCTTCGCCATGTGTGTTAAAAAAACATGAGTGTGTAAGACGTTCTTTTTTTGGGGCTGGTTCGGGCAATAATTGAAAAAAAATTTAGGTTAAATGGGATGACACAATTTAACCTTTGGGGTGGTGGGGTGGGGGGGGGGGGGGTGTGTTTAAATTTGGGTTCGCTTAAATGTAAAAAATTAGCTTTGATTGGCAAGTGGTGGTGGAGGTTCAACACCGAAACCACTTCCTTGTGGGCCACAGTTATTGCGAGTATTTATGGCCGCTGCGGTAGTCTCTCATCTAATGTTGATGTTTGTGTTGTTTCCTATAGCTCGGTGTGAATACTAATATTCAAACAGGTCATGATATTGAAGCAACGGGGCTCCTATTCAAAAGCTACTTTGTCAAAGATCTTGGTGATGGGAAGTCAATACGGTTTTTGAATGAAGTGTGGGTGGGAAACGAAACTCTAATAATTAAATTCAAGATACTTTCTCGTCCCGAAACTAATCTATCAGCTTTGGTTAATGATAGAATATCTTGGACGTATCTAAATGTGTCGGCAATTGGTCTTGGAAGAGGGTGCCAACGGGAAGAGCTGCTGGTGAATACGTCAATCAACCCGGAAAAATCGGATACATGGCGTTGGTCGGTGAGTAGTAATGGGGTATTTTACAACTAAAAAACTTACTGAAATGATTACCGAGAAACTGTTCAATCCATGTGATAACTTTTGTGAGACGGTGCGCAACAAGTTAGTACCGAAAAAAAGTGGAAGTATTTATTTGGAGAGCAAGGAAAAAGAGTCTCAGTTTTAACGGAACTTGACAAAAGAGGTATGGATCTTAATTCGGTTCGCTGTCCTCTTTGTGATGATGATATTAAATCGGTTGACCGTTCTCTTATTCGTTGTAAGCATGCATTTGATGTGTGGTGTAAAGTTTTCAAGTGGTGGGGTGTTGATAGAATTGCTTTAGTTAATGTGGAAGACCTTGTTATAGATTCGGGCCAAGCTAGTTCACGTGTAGGTAAGTGCATATGGCAAGCATTGTTGTGGGTGTGTGGCTACTTAATATGGAAAAACTGAAACCAGAAGGTGTTCACAAACAAAAGTTAGAATGTGCCGATCGCTTTAAATGAAATCCAAGTTAAGAGCTTCGAGTGGATCGCGAAAAGGCACAAAAAGAAGACCATCGATTGGCATTATTGGCTTCATATCCCGCATGTTTTTTATCTTAATTTGTTTGTTGGCCGATGTTGAGATACCACCTTGGCAACTCACCATTGTGTCACAGCCTTTGAGTTATATTTGTAATTATTAAGTCAAGTGAGATGTATTTATGTCGTCCTTCGAGTGCTGTTTGTCAAGTGAGATGTATTTGTGTTTGTCGAGGCTCTATATGAGCTTATAGAACTGTATGTACATTTGTGGTTATAATAATATGTTGCCCTCCAAAAAAAAGATAGAAGATAAAATAATATGTTATCATGTCTATAAACTCACAAACTTAGATATATATTTCTTAGTGCCGTAGATATATTAAGTTATATTGCAGACATAAAAACAAACATGTTTCATTATTCATCTTACAGACCTTTAGGTCACATTTTCTCTACATATATAGTCCGCAAATTTTTAGACAAAAACATCTTAAAAAATAAAAAATAAAAAACTTATTATCTTGTTACTAATGTTATAAGCACTTAAAAAGAAATTTTGAGCGAATTACTCTATTTTAATATAAATAAATATAATATACAATGTGGCAACGAGCATTTCCTAGTTGCAAATGGATCGTTGCCGGATTTTCTTAGTTAACGCAAATTGCAAAACGAAAAAAAAAAAAAAATGATTCACTTTTTGTGGCGACCGAGATTTCTTGATAATGATCGTTTCTTAGTCCCGACCTAGTCATGAATGCGTGTGATTTACTTTTAGCGTTGTGTGCATTTAGTGAATCCCAGTGACAGGGGAAATCCGGTATGTCCTAGTCGTGATCCAGTCACAACCTGTAAATTCCGGTCATGATATCATCACAACCATGAAATCCCGGTCATTTGAAAACAAAATTGAAAAAAGTTGTTTTGTGTTTCGCAAAGTAATAAGGCATTTTTGTTAACTTTTTTAGACTTTAAAAATAAAATAAATAAAAAGAGTATTTGTTTAATATATTCTAGAAAAAATACAATTTTATCTTGTACACATTTAAATGACGTTTGGACCATAACATAATATTAGCATTAATTAACATTTTATCTAGGATTAAAGTCAATAGTCATAACCAAATATTCTCGAAGCTTTTGATTCTTAGGCTAGTTGTAATGGTTTAAAGTGACACTGTCACTTGATGAGGTGAACAAAAAGAAACGTCATTTTTGACTGTAACAAGGCATCACTTTTAGTGTCACTTTGGTGTTAGTTGGATAATGACATCAAAAGAAACTGGTGTCAATTATATTTTTTTATTTTTTTATTAATTTAAAAATATTATTTTTATCCTTTTTAATACTTAACTTAATTATATTTTAACACACCATCACAATACTCCTAACTAACACAAAAAAGAAACACCACCACTACTCCACCAAAAAAAGACATGGTCAACTCATCAAAAAAGTGCAAAAAGCAAGAAACGCCACAAAGAAATGCCACAACCATTACAAATGGTCTTATGGGCTTTACGAATAGTTTTGGACAACCCTAGCTCATGGGGTTCTGTTGTGTTTGTTAACTAGTAGGTGCAATCCAAACTTTTAAATATCACTCAAAAGCCCATTATAAAAGCCCATTATAAAGTTTTTGAAAAAAAAATCGTTATGCGTTTTGCAAAGTAATGGGGCATTCTTATGACCCATTATTTATGTATGTCACAATTTAATACTCCGTAATGTTTTGTGAGTAATCATTGCTATTAGTTATGTGAGATTAAAGCGTCTCGTCGATTTCAATTTTTCATATGGGTCCTGCTTAATTTTAAAAAATAGGCCTTTTGTATAAAAAATAAAACCAGGTTAAGTACGAGCATATATCAAAACAATATTTTTCGTAAGTATTACATATCGTTAGATTATAGGCCCCTTTAGATTATGGGTCATGTGCAAGCGCACGTGTTAAACGCCCCTCAAATCCGCCCCTGGAGTGAGATTGAAAGTGTAAATAGTGAGTTTTACGTGCAAGTCATTTTTAGAGTTTTACAACTAAACGTAATGTTGAAATTGAAAGTTTATGTGGCGAGGTCTCATTTGATTCTCTTTTAGTTTTCGAATATGCAGAAATACAAAACTTGTAATGGTAACTCGTCAACTCTGAACTAGTGAGTTCAAGTCATATGGACATATGGTGGTGGACTATATTAATACTAATTAAGTGTCTATGTTTGCTGGTCAAAAGAAAACGTGGATTGATTCAAAGATTACTATTGGCATGGTTGAAACATCAAATATATTGACACGTAACCCAACGATATCAGTGATCGAAGTTGTGATGTGGTCCAGCGGTTGGTGGTCTGCCTCCTTTAGGGGAGGTTTCGACCCCCGTTGGCTACATATTAAAAAAAACACAATTTCATCTCTGCGATGAAATATCCACCCATGGCACATTTCCCATATCGTTTGGGGGGAGGGGGTTTTACTTGGCCGTGCCCTTCGATCGGTTTCAAGGTTTCCTCCTGGGCAGCGATGGGGGCGGGGTTATTATCGCTGCATCGGCATAGTCGAAATGGGAGATGATCGCAATGGGTGGTTTAGTGTCCCTTGATTGAGATCCTTAATGAATTCCTCGTCCCAAAATAGGTATCTACATTTCTTTTATAGTTTGTCTGAAACTAATCGTTTACCTTCAAAAATAGATAAATAGTTTATAGTTTATACCTTTTGATCATATAATTTTTTTATTTTTAGAAAAATATGACCATTTAATTTTTTATTTATTTATTTATTTTTTAAATATGACTAAAGGGTAAAACAACATCAGACTCCCAAAAATTGTAATCTTTGTACTATGCTTAAAACTATGTGTTAAACAACAGATATTTATTTTGGGATAGAGAGTATTGATCAAGCATAGTTTTGATTTTTAGAGTTCGGTTTACACTTGATCAATGAAAGAGGGAGATTTAAGAGTCATTCGAGTTTAATTCTCAGGTCCGGTGTACCGTGAATAACTCCAATCGGAGATGATGATCTCAACAAGGATGGTTAAACATCGACTCACCATCATCAGGCTAGCCGGTATTAATAAAGCTTAAGAAGCTTCTAAGATTCCAGTAGCGCAGGTTGGACTCTTGATGACAATGATATAATCGTAAGTGATTTGTGTGCGCAAGTATGTGTAGAGTATAATGTGTGTAATGTGTTGCAACGTGTTGTAATGGGGGTTTGATGGCCAATTTATAGTCGAACATGTTTGTCCTTTAGTGCCACGTAATAGAACAAACCCTGCTAAGTCGTACTATTTGGTCAGTTAATGCTGAAAAAGTGCAAGTGGTCCTAACGCAGTCTGCCAGCTGTTTGACAGCCGTTGTGCTGACTACAATGCTTTTCGTTGACCGTACAGGTTGAGATCGTGCCTACCACCTGGGGTGTTCTTTCGTTGGTTGTGCACTGCTCGTCAGCTGTACGTCGTGGTTCTTGGTCTAGCTTTTTGATAATGCCAGTTTGGCGCTTATAAAATGTTAGCTTAGTGAGCGCGCCCACTAATAGCGCTTACGGGTTATGGGCGCGTCCTACTTATGGCGCATTATGATGATGTAAGAAAGGATGACATACTTATGCTTTTTGCTTAATAATTCATTGATTGTGCCTTGTTAGGCACGTGCAGGTCACGTTTGATGCGTGTATATGGAGAGTGAGCATATACGCATCATTAAGTATCAAGCTATTGACTTAGTGGGTCTAGCTTGCTTATCTAATAAGGATACTTGTGAGCGATCTGTAAGACCCTAATTTCAAAAGTGTATAATGATTAAAGTTGGAGGATTCGGGTTTTAAAGTGTTTATCGCGCACATTGTGTTATTTTCCTATATTTTGAAGCTCGTATGTTATCGTGGGTTATAAAGGTTGTGGGTATAAGTTCGATTGGTTAAAAGTGCAAGAAAATGTCCATAAATTGAAGTTTGGAATGTGTGAGGTGCGCAAGTTATGGTGTGAGGCGCGCACGTATGAATAAAAAGCAACCAGTCAAAATTTGCACTTGGTGTGAGGGGCGTGCTTTTATGTGCGCGGCTCACACAAATTACAGTTGGTGCGCGGGGTGCGTATTAAAGTGTGCGCGGCGCGCTACCCCCTGATTCAGCATACTTATTATTTTTGTAAATTAAAAGAAGGGTAGTTTGGTCTTTTCACTTGAGGGTCGGTTTTTTAGCTACAAAACTGACCCAATGCTTATCTTATCCTCATTTTCACCTCTTCCACTAATTTCCATCTAGAGACGGAGAGGGAAAGAGCTTAGAGAGAGAGAGAGAGAGAGAGCTCGATTTAAGGAAGAATAAGAGTGAACCGGGTCAAGTCGCAAGTGTTAATGTTGTTCATCTCATTCCTAGCTACATTTTGGTTGTAGTGGTAAGTTTAGAATTCGAATTTCATTGTTTAGGATTCTTGTTCATGTTAGGGTTTGTGACTAGTTAGTGTTATAAACCCCACTAGTTGCAAGATTTGGGGGTTTTGGGTGTTGTTAGGGTGTATGGACCTAATTAATACGGGTTTAAGGTTAAATGACGAAATTGAAAGTATTTATCATGGTTTGGGTGTTTAATCACTAAATTATAAGTGTGTTGATGATTTGGGAAGTTCATAAGAACTTGTTTACTAGTCAAAATGAGTATTGACTTTGATTATTGTCAAATTATGTTTGGATCAAGATTTGATGAATCGAGTGTTTAAATGTTTGAATCAAGTGTTAATTGGTGTTTTGGAAAGTTAATCACTAGTTGTTAGTGATTAAGGATGTTTTTGGGACTTATGTCAAAATGGGTTGATTTTGGATTGGGTCAAAATTGGTAATGACACTAATTTGGATTAAAAGGATGTTAAACGCTTTTGTTAAGTGTTAAATGATATTTTTGGATGTAATTACTCGCGAGAAGTGATTTTGGGTTAAAATGGCATTTTAACATAATTCAAACGTGGTTAAATGCAATATGGGTCAAGATTGCACGTGGTGTGGTTTTTGTATAAATAACGGTTCGAAATGATTACTACCTAAGTAGTAATTTAGTGTTAAGACCTAGGTTGGTCTAATTGGTGTCAAGTATAATTTGGGTTAAGTTATGCTTGCTTGAATGGGTCGGAATTACCACCCGTAGTGGTAATTGGTGAAGTCCACTTTAGGTGTCTAAATGGGCGATTTGTGAAGGTAGGTATAAACCCGTGGTTAAGGGTGTTGGAGTCGAATTCTCTCGTAGAGAATGTATGTTGATTGTTTGTATATCTATATGCGTATTATAGGTAAAAGGTTTGCTCGGTTATGTTTGGAGGCGATTTACAAACATGACTTGTGCGGCCATTTCGAGGTGAGTGGAATAATTATACGTGTATGTATATAATGTACTTATTTATGGGGGCGGGTACGTGTTGTCTATACCGCCCAAGGGTTAGTGATATATGTCGTTGTACACTAACGGTTGCTATGAACGGATATGTGTTATCTAAACCACCCAAGGGTTAGTGATATATGTCGTTGTAAACTAACGGTTGCTATGAACAGATATGTGTTGTCAATACCACCCAAGGGTTAGTGATATATGTCGTTGTACACTAACGGTTGTTATGAACGCCGATGGGAAATTCGAGTACCAATCCCTTGTACTATTGGTTAACCATGGATATGTGTTGTCGATACCACCCAGGGGGTTAGTAATATATGTTGTTGTACACTAACGGATGTTGTGAACATCGATGGAAAATTCGAGTACCATTCCCTTGTGCGAATGGTTAACCATGGTTACGTGTTGTAGTGTAGCATATTATATTATTCGAGTTATATATGCTATTGTTGTGCTATCTTGTGGTCTTGAAGATTTTAACATTATACTTTTTGATGGTATGATATTTAAATTGCTAGCGTGTATGAGGTAATTGTGTAAGTGATTGCAGGTAAGTAGATTATATATGTATATGTATAATTATTGCATTCACTAAGCTTTATGCTTACCCCTCTCGTTGCTTACTTTTTTACAGATATTAGTGATGATGAAGCTTGCTAGATGTTAGACTAGAGGCTTAGGAGTGCTTGGGCTCGACGGGGTAGCTATTGGATATTGGACGTGGCTTGGGGAATTAGTAGATTCTCGAGATTATGCTCTTGGTATCGGGTTGGGCTATTGTGTCTTAACTGTGGTGTTGAGTAAATGTTTCGAGGTCGTATCGTTTGGTTGTGTCGAGTCAAACTTTGTATGTGAAATACATTCTCGTAAGGATGTATGGTGTCATTTGTAAACCAAGAGACGAGATAAAACGTTAAACGTGTTATTATGATAAATTGCATACGGAAAACTATTTTGAAATGGTTTGTGTACTTGGATGTTATTGGGACCTAACTTATAAAACAATTTGTGCTTCGTTTTTGGCAAACGGATTTGGGGTCGTTACAAGTGGTATCAGAGCATAGTCTAAGGGAATTAGGTGACCTTGGAATAGGTGCCTAGTCTTAGACTTTTTGACGGTTGTGCGTTATTTGCGGAACTTGTAGGAATACGGGTCGGATTAAGATTTGTTAGTGCCTTAGAGTAGGTGACTAACTAGGACTTGTGTTTGTCCAAAGTGTGATTATATGGGGCCTTATTTCTTGTATAAATTAGTGCCTTAGATAGCTAGTTGTCACGACCCGGAAAATTTCGACTGATTTTAAACCAAACTCTCGATACGATATTGTATTTTCAACACGATAAGCAAAGTCTGATAGGTTGAGCCTCAAAAATTTTGAACTGTTTCATATATTCAATTGACTTTCGACTGATCTCGATGATTCACGAACAATTGATTGTTAATAAATACGTATATATATATATATATATATATATATATATATATATATATATATATATATATATATATATATATATATATATATATATATATATATATATATATATATATATATATATATATATCGATATTGTATATATATATATATATATATATATATATATATATATATATATATATGTATGAATTCTATACATAAGTGATATTAAAAATAATAAATATTAAAGATTCAATTTATTATATACTTGGTAATTATGATATACATAATGAATTGTAATATATTAAAATTAATTACAAGTTTGAAAAATTATTATATTAATATTATTATATAATTTGCATTATTATTAATAGATATTATTATTATCATTATCATTATAGTTATTAGAAAATAACACAGTTTAATTATTATTATCATTAAGAATATTATTAATATCATTTTATGATTAGTAATAATATTATTATTATATTTGTTTTATTATTAGTTAAAAATATTAAGGGTATTATTATTATTATTATCCTAGATTAACTATAATCTATAAATATGACAGGAATAGGAATAAATATATAAATGTAGAAGTATAAATACTGATAATATAAACAGTTATGCTAATACGTATATACAAATTTAATATACAAATATAAAACAGATATACAAATATAAAACAGATATATAAATAAAAATAGGATATATATATATATATATATATATATATATATATATATATATATATATATATATATATATATATATATATATATATATATATATATATATATATATATATATATATATATATATATATATATATAAAGTATACAGTTCAATATAATTAAATATAAATTACGATTATATTCAGTATTCATATACAAAATGAATACAGATAGATTTCTCGAGTTCAGTTCCACATCACGATCAAACTTTATTCCTGCCTATACTTCCAAATCAGATACGACCGAAATCTGTTGAAGGGTTCTTTCAAACTTTTTTATTTATTTATTTATTTTATTTGCTATACAGGGTTGTCTAATTGTGAACAATCGATAACCACTCTTGCTATTTAATTGATCCTTTACAGCTAAAAGCTTATCAATTAACCTGCCAATACCTTTATCAATCACCAACACCTTCATAGCATCGAGTACTCAAACTACTTCCTTCTGTTTTCTGGTTCAGCCTGTACCATCACCGAAACCATATCGTCACCCTATCTATTCTCTCTCATTTTCTCTTCCTCTTCATCGTGAACACCCACCAACACGTCACGAGCTTCTATATTGTTGCTGTTGATGAAGTTCTCGAATAGACTCAACATCACCGTAATCAATCCAATGAAAAGCCACCATGAAATCATCACAATTACTGCTACTGCCCATTTATTTCTATTATGTCCAACATTGTTGCCGTTAATCACTTCTGTTATTTACTTCTATCAACGAACCACCTCCTACTACTTTCTTCGAGGGTCACAACCACCAATGGATGCCATCACATAACCACTTTCACTCTTCATCAAACGCCACCTCACAACACCGTACGTAAATAATCACTAACCCTTTATCTCTCTTATCTCTCTCTCATCACCTCTTTTTCATTCAGCTGTCTGTTTCGAATATAATCGTTACAAGTGAATTTCTTTCAAGAACGAATGATAACTTGTTCATATGCTAAAAGGGAACGAACAGTTATATATATTCACAGTGAAATTATGAGTTGGAATGCATTAAAGATACTTTATAAAACAATTCTAGACAAGTTGTCATGTGGGACAAACTCCACAAATCATGGCCGACTATTATAGTTGAATGAGGGAATCAATGAAGTGTAGCTGCGTGTCCTTTCCTGTTTCCTTTTATTTCCAGTCGACAGAAAACAACATAAGTATCGGGTTGGGCCTGTGTTGGACGAAGGTAATTTGGGCCGAGACCCATTTGATGATTCTGGTGAGCTAAGTTAAATATTGATGATGAAAAAGAAGGATACAATGACACAAGGGTTAAAAGATTTAATCTGCGATTTAAATCAGGAAGTAATAGATAGAGGGATGGATTAGGGGAATTTGTGTTAACCAAGAGGTCATGAGCTCGAATCCGAGCATAGCCATCTATTTTGGATCTTTTCTTCTTTTGAGGTAGTCATACTACTACTATCACTATTATTATTATTATTATTATTATTATTATTATTATTATTATTATTATTATTATTATTATTATTATTATTATTATTATTATTATTATTATTATTATTAATTATTGATATTGTTATTATGATTATAATTGTAATTATTATTAGAATACAAAAGATGATAAAAGAAAGATACTAAATAAGATAATTAAGAAATTATAAGTTTTATAGTTTAAAAGACAAGGATGAAAATTATAAGTAAAAAATATTATATAGTTATGAAAGTTGTTATCTTACTTATTATCATTAACCTTGTTATTAGTATAATTATTATTATAGACATTAATATACAAAAAAAAAAAAAAATTTGTATTATTATTAGTAAAAGTCATTATTTTTATAGTTATTATTATTACTAATATGATTATTTTACCAAAAATATTACTAAAATAATAATAATAATAATAACGTTTATGAAAATAAAGGTTTTAAAGATATTATTAAGAGTGTAAGTATATTTTTTTTTATCAAATTAACAAAGGTTATATAAATATCACATATAATATGTTAGATATTTTATTAAAAATACTAATCAAGTATATATCAATATAACTATATAAATATTAAATATTTAAGATATAATATATAAAGTTTATTCGACTACGATTACATGTTTTAATAAATATACAAATGATATAGGTTCGTGAATCCAAGGCCAATCCTATACTTGCTCAATGTCGTCATATGTATTTTTACTACAAAATACAAAATAGTGAGTTTCATTTGCTCCCTTTTTAATTGCTTTTGCAATATATATTTTTGGGCTGAGAATACATGCGCTGCTTTTATAAATGTTTACAAAATAGACACAAGTACTTAAAAATATATTCTACGTTGAGTTGTACCACTGGCATATTTTCATGTAGCTTGGTAACTACTATTTACATGGGTATTGTAAACGCGAATCCTGTTGATAGATCTATCGGGCCTGACAACCCCAACCGGACTGGACGACCAGTATTCAACAGTTGCACAGTACTTCATTTTGGTGACTACACTTGGTACGGTGTAGTGAGATTTCATAATAAAGGGAATATGCGACGTTGATTAAATGTTAAGTATGGTTACCAAGTGCTCAACCACTTAGAATGCTTTACATACACTTGCGAGTGTATTATGTTTATGATTATGAAATCTTGTGGTCTATTAACATATTGAAATGATTGTTATGATAAATCTATGAACTCACCAACCTTTTGGTTGACACTTTAAAGCATGTTTATTCTCAGGTATGAAAGAAGTCTTCCGCTGTGCATATGCTCATTTTAGAGATATTATATGGAGTCGTACATGGCATATTTAGGTCAGTACCTCGCAATGGGACCAGATGTTAATGACTTTGTCCAGATGGATTAGGACGGGTCACTACAGTTGGTATCAGAGCGTTGGTATTAGCGAACCAGGTCTTGCATTAGTGTGTCTAGCTGATAGTTGTTTAGATGCATTAGCGGGTCTGGACTTCGACCGTGTCTGCATGTCAAAAGTTTTGCTTATCATTTCGTGTCGAAAATTACCTGCTTATCATTCTAAGTCTAGACACGTCCTACTGCCATTATTGCATAGATAGTGTACCGACAAATCCATATCTTAGCGCATCTTCTAATTCATATCTTAGCGTATCTATTACGATAAACTTTGCCTGATATCTCCCTTAAATTTCTCCGTAATTTAAGGAATCCTGGTACTATATATATCTATGCATATTATGCATTGAGAATACCATCCAACTATCAGTTACTGTCACTAAACGTTTCATACCAAAAATATTTTTCTGTGATCGCGAAAGATGGCCTCTACGAATCATCCAAGTTCCTCTGACTTCGAAGACAGTGTGACGGGAGCACACCAACCAATCAACTACCGTGATTACTGGAGAAGATGGGGGTGGATTCGCGACATACTCACCCTATGGAGAAGGGAAGAAGGTACTCCATATCATGAACCGAATCTACCACCTAACCTTGGAGTACTCGACCCGCTCACCGGCGAACCTGTTCGCAACACCGTTTATACCCTTTTTGCGAGAATTTTTCGTCTTGAGACTACCATTAACGGAACTAGAGAAGATATCCGATCTCTACCTCACACTGATAACCAACCAGGGTTAGTAGAAGAAGTTAAAGAACTTCGAGCTCGAGTGCTAACCTTGGAGAATATGGTTCAAAACTTACAAGCACCACTAACAGTACCACCAACATCAGTATCACCAACACCAGTAACATCACCAGCCTTAACACCAACAGCATTAGTACTACCAACAACAACATCCGCATCACCAGCTTCGACATCTCATTCTGTACCTCGAGTATAATCATCGTTCTACATATCGTTCTACATAGATTATCTTCGCTCGACATGGCGATTACGTAATTTCTAAAGTTTTAGAGATTATGTAATCTAGTATTAACGATAAATCAAATGAGTTTAATATCTTATTGACTCATTAAATCTATGATTACATCTGAAAAAAATATATATGTATATATATGTTTTCATAAAGGATGTAATTAATAATTATTTTGTACAAATTGTTAATGGTGAAAATATTTTAACGGGTAGGTAATACCTGAGGAATATTTAGATTTCACATTAATAAGTTACACTGTACATTCTTTCAAATCTGATTCAACAGTCATTTACTATCCTGTTTACATCTACAGATATACGTATCCATTCACCGCAGAATAATCATATTCATCCAATTTCATATTTGGATTTTGATTTATCAAAAATCAAGTGGCTTAATGAAGGAAACATTTGACAAAATAAAATTTGTTAGAAACAAACAAATTAACTATGAGAAATTTTGCTAAGAATCCACGCTAACTGTTCCTAGCTAATTGTTCCCAGCTAACTGATTACACTTTATTTATCATAAATTTACATTCTCGCAATTTTATTTATCGTCATTTAATTTCTGTTATTTACTTTAATCATTTTATTTATCGTCATTTAATTTATGTATTTATTTTACGCACTTTAAATATCGGGACACGTATACAAGGTTTTGACATATCATATCGACGCATCTATATATATTATTTGGAATCACCATAGACACTCTATATGCAGTAATGATCGAGTTCTCTATACAGGGTTGAGGTTGATTCTATAATAATATATATACTTTGAGTTGTGATCGAGTCTGAGACATATACGGGTCACGACACGTATTAATTAATTCGAATATAATATAATAAACTATATATGAATTACTGGACTGTTAACTGTGGACTATCGACTGTGGACTAATAACATTGCACAATTAAAATGAATTAAAATATCGATTATAACATATGAAACTAAACAATTCTTCAAGTTTGCCACTTGAATTCATCTTAAACCTCATTTGTATCTCGACAATTACAACTTGCGTTCAAACCTTTCATGATTCTTGAAAACATCTCAATCGAGAGGATGAACCAACCGCACCTCATCTACGGAAGGAGAGATTGATGCACAAAGTTATGCACATGAAAACACTCGGAACCTGAGTAAACGTTTAACACGTATCTGTGCTAGCTCCGTTGACATCGTTACTATCGAAAATAACATTGCAATTCTTTTTCAAATTAGCCAATTTTGTCACAGCTTCAGCAAATCAACTTCGACTTTTCGTTCAAAACAACCTTATTATAACTTTGAAATATATGCGTGCTCTTTTAATGTTACTGGGGAATCTTTCATATTCCACCATATTACCATCAGTGTTTAATCATCTAAAAACACAATTCTCCTGAAACCACCTCTGTTTGATAACCGATGACCCAGATCTGTTAACTTTGAAAATGCTAACGAAGCAGCATGTTGTAGATGGTCTTAATGGCCAAAAGTTGATGATAAAGAATGGAGTGTTGGGAACGCTCGATTGAAAATATTTGGTACTGAAAAACAGATTGAGCTAACCATAAAGGAAATCAAGGAGAAATACAAGTAACATACCCTAAATTCATGGAACCCAGATAAATCTGGATCCGATGAAATCTTTAGAGAATATCTTGCTCCAAAGTCATATTAAAATCTTGCGGAAAATTTTTCTTCATCAACCTTCGAACTTAGAAATTCCAAAATATCATCATAAATATCTTCGATATTTCTGAGGATATTTTCATAAATACTCTTGTCCGAAATTATCTACCTCTTCGTGTTTTCAGTATTCCATTATATTGGAAACTTCTGTAAAATCTAAATATAAATTATGAATGTATTGTGGAGAAGTGTTGGGAATTGAAGCATTGGTTAGTATAATATAATGATGCTTGGCCAACGTGATTATATTACAGTAAGTCATGCTGAGTTTCTAATGTAACGTGATGATGATTCACATACCTTATCCTCATCATGTACAATGTTACACGACTCTTTCATTCTACTTAACTTCTGAACATATCAAGAAAATGTATTCCCGATAGTTCTATTTTCTGTAATTTTGATAAATTTGAAAATCAAATTGTGCTATCATGTTCCACCCTGCTTAAAACATTATAATCATTCGAAACTCTATATCTACGAATTCTGGACCATTATCCGCTTGATTTGAAGTTGGGAAGAGAAAACAAGAGCATGGAGCTCCGAAAAATAAGGAAAATATAAAGCTGATCACAAACACCGAAATTACAAACCGTGTATATCAATGTTTATCGCGACATAAAGACATGGGAGAATTAAAAACACTATAACCCCAAAGGCAAGGTAGAAGAAAGTAGATTCATCTGGTGAAAGTTGGAAAAGGAGAATGAATGTTGTGATAGTAAGGATGAGGACAAGGATCAGAACTGGATTAAGCATTTTCACAATCGTTTGAAAGTATATGTATCGAGAAAGAAGGAATTGGAGTGGTGAAAATAATAAAATGAAAGAAGTTCATTTATAGAGAAGATACCAGACGAAGCAATCGAGACAGATAATCGCATTAAATTAAAGAGGATCCTAATTTTCCATAAATCCCGAAGAATCAAATCCTATAGATATCCAAGATTTTCTTTTAAATCCCTTAAATTCCGGAATTCAATCGAGACAACGTCAAAAGTTAAGACGAATCTTATTTTTCAAAAATTCAACCAAGATTACGTCAAAAGTTAAATCTCTATCTCAATCTCTTGTGACAGCTTCACTCGTACACTTCGAATAATTGAATTGTTTTATCTATATTAATAAAAAAAAATAAAAAAAATTGATAGAACTCTATTTATCAACTCATAATCGTTATGAAAACATTTTTATTGTTAGCCATGACGACCTCACTCAAATTTAGGGACGAAATTTCTTTAACGGGTAGGTACTGTCACGACCCGGAAAATTTCGACCGATTTTAAACCAAACTCTTGATACGATATTGTATTTTCAACACGATAAGAAAAGTCTGATAGGTTGAGCCTCAAAAATTTTGAACTGTTTCATATATTCAATTGACTTTCGACTGATCTCGATGATTCACGAACAATTGATTGTTAATAAATACGTATATATATATATATATATATATATATCGATATTGTATATATATATATATATATATATATATATATATATATATATATATATATATATATATATATATATATATGTATGAATTCTATACATAAGTGATATTAAAAATAATAAATATTAAAGATTCAATTTATTATATACTTGGTAATTATGATATACATAATGAATTGTAATATATTAAAATTAATTACAAGTTTGAAAAATTATTATATTAATATTATTATATAATTTGCATTATTATTAATAGATATTATTATTATCATTATCATTATAGTTATTAGAAAATAACACAGTTTAATTATTATTATCATTAAGAATATTATTAATATCATTTTATGATTAGTAATAATATTATTATTATATTTGTTTTATTATTAGTTAAAAATATTAAGGGTATTATTATTATTATTATTATCCTAGATTAACTATAATCTATAAATATGACAGGAATAGGAATAAATATATAAATGTAGAAGTATAAATACTGATAATATAAACAGTTATGCTAATACGTATATACAAATTTAATATACAAATATAAAACAGATATATAAATAAAAATAGGATATATATATATATATATATATATATATATATATATATATATATATATATATATATATATATAAAGTATACAGTTCAATATAATTATATATAAATTACGATTATATTCAGTATTCATATACAAAACGAATACAGATAGATTTCTCGAATTCAGTTCCACATCACGATCAAACTTTATTCCTGCCTATACTTCCAAATCAGATTGGACCGAAATCTGTTGAAGGGTTCTTTCAAACTTTTATTTTTTTATTTATTTATTTTATTTGCTATACAGGGTTGTCTAATTGTGAACAATCGATAACCACTCTTGCTATTTAATTGATCCTTTACAGCTAAAAGCTTATCAATTAACCTGCCAATACCTTTATCAATCACCAACACCTTCATAGCATCGAGTACTCAAACTACTTCCTTCTATTTTCTGGTTCAGCCTGTACAATCACCGAAACCATATCGTCACCCTATCTCTTCTCTCTCATTTTCTCTCCCTCTTCATCGTGAACACCCACCAACACATCACGAGCTTCTAATTTTCTCTCCCTCTTCATCGTGAACACCCACCAACACGTCACGAGCTTCTATATTGTTGCTGTTGATGAAGTTCTCGAATAGACTCAACATCACCGTAATCAATCCAATGAAAAGTCACCATGAAATCATCACAATTACTGCTACTGCCCATTTATTTCTATTATGTCCAACATTGTTGTCGTTAATCACTTCTGTTATTTACTTCTATCAACGAACCACCTCCTACTTCTTTCTTCGAGGGTCACAACCACCAACGGATACCATCACATAACCACTTTCACTCTTCATCTGTAAGATCCTGTTTTATTTTTGGGTTTGGACGCCGTCCAAACATTTGGGACGCCGTCCCACATTGAAGATCTGGACACCGTCCAACAGTTAGGGACGCCGTCCTAGTTTGAAGACCTGGACGCCGTCCAACATTTTGGGACGCCGTCCAGAATGGCTGGCAGGCATGTCTTTTTGCTTTTAGATATTTTAGATGGGTAAATTGGTAATTTCACTTGGTAGACGAATTAAAGGCCTTAGGATCAGTTTGGTGAGCTCATTACTTCATTTCTCAACCACCAAACATCATCCATTCATTCTAGAGAGAGAGGGGGTGGTTAAGTGTGAGAAAGCTTAAATCGGGGAAGAAGAAGCTCATTTCGGGTTAGAACTCGGGAGTTAAAGTTGTTCATCTCCTCCTTAGCTACGTTTTGATTGTTGTGGTAAGCCCTAAACTTGATTACCTTAGTTTAATGTGTTTAAGGGTTAGGGTTTGGGTTAGTATTGCACATAAAACCCATTTGTGAGTAATTTGGGGTTTTTGGGTATGTTTGGGTCATGAAGACCCAATTGGTGACTAACTTAGGGTTTTGAAAGGGTAAATGGTGTAAATGGGTCTTAAAGACCTAAGTAAATACTAATACACTTATAGTTAATGTTAGTGGGTGTGATTTGGGTTGTGGGTGACCCAAATGGGTGTGTTGACCTAGAAATGGGTCAAATGGGTCTTTGATGACCTAGGTTGTCTTGCATGTATGAAAACGAGTTAACTTTGTGGTTAAAAGTGTGTTAATACCTTAATTGGCTAAAGTTAGGGTTTTTGGTGAAGTTAACCCATTATTAGGGTTAAAGGTGCAAAATGGGTCGGGATTGCACTTAGGGTCAAAAGACTCTAGATTGTTAAGTGAGTTGCTTGACCGACTTGAGTTGTGAATTGATTATGTGCTAAAATGTAATAGGTACGTTACATTGACGTTGCAAGTTCGGTTATCTTACACGAAGACTTTGAGGTGAGTGGAATAATTATATGCGTATGTATATAATGTATCTATTTGTTGTAGCGTGAAAGGTGTAGTGTCGAGGTGTTAAGACACCACGTTTCACGTGAAGAGTATAGCATCGAGGTGTTAAGATGCCACTCGGGTGTAGCATCGAGGTGTTAAGATGCCACCTAGGAGTGTAGTGTCGAGGTGTTAAGACACCACTCCGTAAAATAATGAGTGTTGCATCGAGGTGTTAAGATGCCACTCGGGGTGATGTGCCGAGGTGTTAAGGTGCCACCCTAGGGGTTAGTGGTGCGAGGTGTTAAGTGCCCTAACGGATGTTATGAACACCGATGGCGTTTTCGCGAGCGTCGTTCCCTTGTACTATTGGTTAACCATGGTTATTTGTGTTGTAAGCATATTATATTATTTCGAGTTATATTTATATGCGGATGTTATGCTAGCTTGGGGGTATTGGTGAATTATAGCTTGTTATTGCGACGATAAGCTAATGTTGGTTGCTAGCATGTTTGCGGTTGTGTAAGTGTATGCAAGTAGGTATAATTATATATGTATTCGTATAATTATTGCATTCACTAAGCTTTGCTTACCCTCTCGTTGTTTACTTTTTATAGGCTCAGGCGTTGACAAGGGTAAGAGCGTTCAATTGGATTAGTGATCTCCCGCTTGTTTTGTTAGGGGATGCTTTTGGGTGTTAGCTTTTGGAGTTCGACCGAGATTGGGTAGTTTAACCCCAAACACCATGCTCTAAAGTCGTTTGGAACTTAAACTTATATTTGGTCGAAACTTTTATTTTAGAACGAAACTCGTAAAATGGGCGATGTGGACCCGTTGATGTAAAACTTGATTTGATGATGAAAATCTCTTAGATTCATTTATATTGACTTGTGGTAAAAAGGTTTTCGTTTGAAAGTGTCGGGAAGCGGGTTTTCCGCTCATGTGAGTTGGACCCGTGATCAGTGGCTGGAAGGCCATTGGGACGCCGTTCCAATTCCTTGGACGCCGTCCCGGTTGGTTAAGCTGGACGCCGTCCCGGTTGGTTAAGCTGGACGCCGTCCCAAAACTCTGGACGCCGTCCCACCCTTCTGAGCTGGACGCCGTCCGGGATTCTGGACGCCGTCCAGATGCACTGCCTTAAAATTTTTTTTTTTGGTACGCGTTTTTGGGTTATGAACTCGGGTTGTTACAAGTGGTATCAGAGCATGGTCTAAGGGATTTAGGTGACTTGAGATAGGCGCCTAGACTTAGACTTTTTGTGTGCGCGTTTATGCGGGACTTGTAGGACTTTGGGTCGGATCGGGATGGTTAGTGCATAGGTTTATGTGAACTAATCATGCGCTATTTGTTGTGTTGTGTTTAGCAATCATCAAGCGAGATGGACGTTGTACTAGCGAGTTAACGCGACGTGCTCGCGTAGTAATGACTAGCTACCATCACTACGAGTGCAAATCGTGTCAAAAAAGTAATGTACGACGATTGTTGAGCGAGATGGAGTAGTGTGGAGTTTATGTATGTATATATGTAATCTGTCCTTTCGTTTTTGTGGTTTAACCTATTTCGTTTTATAGAATGAAGACGAGAAACGGTCCCGATCATGATAACGGAAGTACAAGCGAGGACGCCGAGTTTTCGGCCAAGGTTGAGGCCATCTTTAAGAAGTTAAAAGCGGATTTTCTTGCGGACGTTCGAAAGGTCTTTCAAGAATCGGTTGATGAGCAAATAACCGATCTAATTAATGAACGAATGAAGGCCACTATCGAAGAGGCCCTTGACGCTAGGAATATCTATCCTCGCGGTGAAGGAGGCGAAGGAAGGCGGGACTTCCACTACAAGAACTTCAAGGATGCTCAACCCCCGATGTTTAATGGGGTGCGGGATCCTTTAAAAAGTACATGTTGGATCTCCGATATTGAGGGAGCTTTCCGTACCTCGGAATGTCCTCCCGAGAAGAAGGCGAGGTATGGCTCTAGCATGCTACGAGAAGAGGCTAAGTTATGGTGGGATGATAAAATCAACTTGTACGGTGAGGAACAATGTATGGGCTTGACGTGGGAAGAGTTTAAGAAGGAGTTTTTCAAGGAATACCGAACTTCTTCCAATCTCGATAGAATCCGGGACGATTTGCACCATTTGCAACAAGGCTCAATGGACTTAGTTACTCTTAAGTCTACATTCTTGGCAAAGACTCGTTTTTGCCCGGAATATGTTGGTGATGATCATAAGCTCATGAAGGATTTCTACCGTACTTTGAATGATGAGTACAAGGGGAAGATTAGTCGGGGTGTGGCTAAGACTTTTGATGAATTGTTTGAGTTGGCTCGGGGTTTTGAGCCAGAGGTTCCAAGAAAGAGTGATTTCATGTTTTCCAAAAGAAAATTTGAAGGTTTTAGTTACTCTAACGCCTCAAGCAAGAAGAGCAAGAGCAAGAGGGGGGCCGAAAGTGTCAATAGTGCAAAGAAGGGCACTACCGGCGGGTTTTCTTATACGTGCTACAATTGTGGGCAACCGGGTCATATGGCTCGTGAGTGTCCGAAACCACGTTCCGGAAACAAAATCACTTGTTTTAATTGCGGCAAAGAGGGACATAAGAAGCCGGAGTGTCCCGATTTGCGAAATGATAATGTGAAGCGGTTAGAGAAGGCGGCGGGTACGGCTAGGGGACGCAACTATTTGATGATCAATGATGAAGCCAAACAATCGCACGAAGTTGTCTCAGGTACTTACATGGTTAATTCTAATCCGGCAAGGATTCTTTTCGATAGCGGTGCAAATTTGTCGTTTGTGTCTCCTAAATTTGTGCCTAAACTTAATAGACCGTTAGCTAAGTTAAGTCGTCCGATAGAAGTCGAAATAGCGGACGGCAAGACGGTGCTAGTGGTTGATGTGTATGAAAATTGTGATGTTGTTTTTGGTGCCGAAACCTTTAAAATTGATCTTATTCCAATGACCTTGGGCGACTTTGATATTGTCGTTGGTATGGATTGGCTCGATCGTTATAGAGCCGATATTGCATGCCATGATAAGTTCATTCGTGTGAAGACCCTAAGTGGGGAAGAGTTAATTATTCATGGTGATAAGCGAAGGAGACCGGTGCCGATATGCACTTTTGCACGGGCACGTCGTTTTGTTGTTAGTGGTGGTGATGTCCAGCGAGGTGTATATAAAATAGCTTATATTTTACGCAGAAAATACTATTAAATACGATACAATTTTACACAAGATATTTATTTATTTATAGAGTGGATATACTTAAACCTTGCTACAACACTTATAGGCAGTGTACCTAATCGTACAGTAGTGTAGTTTTTAGTAAGTCCGGTTCGTTCCACAGGGAAATCTTTAAACAAAGCTCAACGCTATATTAGTTTACTTTTATAAAAATACAAATATATATATATAAGTAATATTATTATTATAAAGGGGGGTTTTTACCGTTTAATGACCGGTTTGTCGATTTTAAAACTTTAGTCGCAGTTAAAACCTAATGTAAAATATAAAATAAATACAAGACTTTAAATTAAAGCGTAAAGTAAATAACGATAATGAAATTGCGAATAATAAAAATGCGATAAAAATTAAATTGCGATAATTAAAAAGTACGATAATTAAAAGTGTGATAAAATAAAATAACAATAAATAAAAGTGCGATAATTAGAAGTGCAATTAAATATAAAATAAAGGAAATAAAATATGATATAAAAGAATTATGCTTATTTAAACTTCCGTAATCATGATGTTTGACGTGTTGATTTTAGTTTTATGCCCATGGGTTAGTTGTCCTTTGTCCTGGATTATTCAATATGTCCGTCTGGTTTTTGTCCATAACAGTCCATCAGTCATAAATATAAATTGCAAGTGTCCTTGTCAAATTATTATTATACCCGAAGATAAATATTCCAACTAATTGGGGATTCGAATTGTAACAAGGTTTTAATACTTTGTTTAATGAATACACCAGGTTATCGACTGCGTGTAAACCAAGGTTTTACTACTTTGTTAACAATTACACCAATTACCCTTGAATGTAATTTCACCCCTGTTTTAATTATTCTAGTGGCTATTAATCCATTCCCGTGTCCGGTTAAATGAACGATTATTCGTACATATAAATACCCCGCCCATCGTGTCCGATCGAGTGTATATGGTAATTTATAGGGACGCCCAATTGTAAATCTTTATATTATCATTAACAAACTTTCATTTAGTTAAACAAATATAAAGCCCATTAATAGCCCATAGCCTAGTTTCCACAAGTGTCGTTCTTTTATCCAAACCCCAATTATGGTACAAAGCCCAATTACCCAATTTTAGTAATTAGCCCAACATCATGATTACTTCGTTTTAAATAAGCATAATAATAACTTAGCTACGAGACATTAATATAAAAAGGTTGAACATAACTTACAATGATTAAAAATAGCGTAGCGTTACACGGACAGAATTTCGACTTATACTCTTACAATATTCGCTAACATACCCTTATTATTAGAATTATAATTAAAATTAAAATATAAATTATAAATATAAATATATTACTTCGTATGAAGAAAAGAAAAAAAATGATATATTTTGATCAGAATTCGGGTTGATTTTATAGCCAGAAATGAATTTTGGGACTCCGCGACTCGCGGCAAAAAGCCCTTCAAACTCCGCGAGTCGCGGAGAGGTATTTTCATTTCTGGCCCTTGGAGTTTCTGGCTGCCGACGGTTTTAATAATATATATATAATATATATATAATTAATATAATTAATTATATATTATATTATATTTATATACATAGTTAACTTGTAATTTTTAGTCCGTTGCGTCGAGCGTTAAGAGTTGACTCTGGTCCCGGTTCCGGTTTTTTGAACGTCCTTGCGTACAATTTAATATCTTGTACTTTGCGTTTTGAATCTTGTACTCTTGTGATTTCGAGACGTTTCTTATCAATAATTGGAACCTTTTTGATTGTCTTTTGTTCTTTTGAGCTTTTTGGTTGTTTGCGTCTTCAAATCGTCGAATCTGTCTTTTGTCTTCACCTTTTATTATTTAAACGAATATCACTTGTAAATAGAACAATTGCAACTAAAAGCTTGTCTTTCTTGAGGAATAATGCTATGAAATATATGTTCGTTTTTAGCATTATCAAATATTCCCACACTTGAGCGTTGCTTGTCCTCAAGCAATATCGTCTTGAAATACTAGAATCACTTCTTTATTCTTCACACTTTGTACATCAGTGATTTCTATACGGCGGTATAAACAATGGTAGTAACGATATGGTTTACAGTCCCACATGACTATAAAAATTTAGATCCATTAAGGAAATTGGATCTTTATGAAAACATTTGATCTTTTGAAAATTAAATCTAGTTTTTACCCTAGATAAGTTTTCCGGAATAACCCTTTACCGGTGTTTGCAAAATATTTTTGTGGGTTTGGTGGGTTTCAGATTTGAAAATTTTAGCTCAAAACTTGCGGTTTTGTGTCACCCACTTGCTAACCTTGTATTTGGAAAGCAACACGTCCAGTTTACTTGTTCCGTATATTACCTTTCGGCAAACTACCGTCCGGTTGTAAAGGAAAGCGTTGAACAAGTAACTGTTAAGGCAATGTCTCGTGACATGCTTTTGATTATGGTCTATAACGTGTCGGACGCAATTACTATCCTTGGTAGGAGCAATAGTAAAGCTCACCCTTATAATTTGTCGGTCTGGCACAAAGTCCTGTCTTTGACCATGCTATGCAACCACCGTTCTTACGGTTGACACCCGATTTAATTCAGGTGACCTAATGAATTCCAGGTGAATTCCTAGGATTTTACGTTCAATGGTAATGAACGCATTGAAAAATAGGGTTTTCAGAAAACAAATCGGTTTGTATTTTTGATCAAAATATTTTCTCGTTTAAGCTCGAGTTTAGATATCATTGAATTCCATGAGTTTGTAATTCTCAATCTTTAAGGTCAATCTCAAGGATTGAGTAATATCAGGCTTAAAAGCTGATTTTTAATCTTTAAGGAGATTATCCTTTCTGGGGATCTGATTCATTAGTCTTATCAAGCTAATTTGCACGGTGCCTCCCCATTGTACGAGATAAATCCTTCTCATGGTTAGGATAAATCTGACCACTTGGCGACCCTGTTTAATGCTGAGGTCCGTGGATTTCCTGCTGATTTTAGTGATGACTTTTCTAGATTTTTCGTCAACCTACAGCTGGTCTGGACGACAACTTCATGACCTAAATCAAGAAGCGCGTGTCTTTTTCGGAAGACTTTACTTCCTTTTAATGATGGAATTGATTCATCGTGTAGATCCATCTCTTCTTTTCTTTCATTGGGTAAAACAGTTTAGTTTAGTTCAAAGCAAAAGTATTTTCAGTTATTTGTTACAAATATATGTGGCATATGTTTAAAATAACTTGGTAAATTTTCCCACACTTGGCTTTTTATTTTTCTTTTTTTATCGTCCTCTATTCCATTTTAAATGAATTTTAACATTTTAGTTTGTTTCTCAATTTATGTCCTTTCCGAGGTAACAATAATTTCGGTGTTTGAAACCTAGTTTTATCGTTCATAAATATGTATAAACATGATTTGAATTCATTTAATTGAAAATTTTAAAAAAATTTTACTAGAATTGGGTAGTCAGTATATAAGACTAGGGCTGTTCTTTTTTATCAGAGAGCACTAGATTCTAATACAACTACTGCTTTACTAGTATTTTTAATGGTAACCAAGTGTATAAAGTAAAAATTTTTAAAATCCGAAAGAATTTAACCCCTTCCCACACTTAAGATCTTGCAATGCCCTCATTTGCAAGAAATCAGTAACAATTTAAATTATTGAGGGTGATTTGTGTGAAAATGATTAAATTTTTACCAAAGTTTCCAAATATATTGGCGTTTGTTTCCTGAATGATAAATGGTGCACGTCATTTGTTCATTCCGTCTTGTTGTTATTTCACATATATTTTGCATCATTGTCGTCAAAATTACTTGCTTTTGCTGAACTTAATGCCAGTCTTTGAAAATGCGTTGTTTTACCCTGTTGTGTACATAAGATAAACTGCAAACATATATACATATTTTTGAAGTTTGGTATATTACCCCACATTCAAAAATTATTAAAATCTAAGAATAAAAGTTAGATAAATATAAAAATGATTACAATATTAACAAAAATATTAAATATATCAATAATTACAAATTACAAAATAAAAATAAAAATAAAAAAAAAAAAAAAACTAAGGATGATATTGGTACCAATAGGGGTTCCACGCATAACCATAAGTGCTATAGAATGCTTCGGCAGGGTCATACGTAGGATATGGTGGCTGCATCTCTATCGACCAAGGAGGGAAGACGGGTTTCGGTGTAGGAATATAGTTTCTACCTATGTGTTGGCAATGCGCTATGATCTGGTTCTGATGAACTTGCCATTCTTCAAATGCTCTCTGTCTAGCATTTTCGTATTCCTGAGAAGCTATAAACCTATGTATTTCTTGCCCCCCTCCTACATTACCTTGTTCCTGGTTTCTCTCTACCTGTGGATGTCTACCATTGTATCGTACTGCGGCGTTGTTTCGCCGCTTCAAAACTTTCGCACCATGGTACACATTTAAACCTATAGTGTCGCGGGGTTCCGGCTCTTCTACTAATAATCCCCCCCGACTTATATCCACACCGAGATATTCACCAATCAAAGTAATAAAAATACCACCTCCTATTATGCTATGTGGACGCATCCCTCGAACCATAGCTGATAAATAATAACCCACACAATATGGTATACTTACAGCGCTGTGTGGGTCTCGAATACACATATGGTAAAACAAATCTTGTTCATTTACCTTTTCTTTGTTTTTACCCCTTTGTGTAATCGAGTTAGCTAAAAATCTATGTATTACTCTTAATTCGGCTCTATCTATATCCAAATAAGAGTAGTTTCCCCCTTTGAAACGGTGGTGGCTTGTCATTTGACTCCACACACCGTGTGTATCAAAATTCTCATCTATTTTCCTACCGTTTAGTATCAATCCTCTACAATCGGCAGACGCTAATTCCTCAGGCGTATATATACGTAAAGCCTGAGCCATGTCCAGTAAAGACATGTGGCGCATCGAACCGCCTAACAAAAATCTAACAAAAGAACGATCGGTTAAACTGGCTACCCGATCATTCAACTCTATACTACATAACAACTCTTCACACCATACTTTATATACAGGTCTGCGTATGGTGAATAAACATATCCAGTCATTAAAAGAAGAATTACCATACCTCTGTACCAGTAATTCCCTAATTGGCCCGGCCAATTCTACAGCTTCCAAGGGTCCCCATTCTATGACCCTCGGTACCTCAACAACCTTGGAATGAAGAGTATGCAAACCCCGTTGATATTTTGGATAATCTATCCAAAGTCTGTCAAATCGCAAGTTCGGGTGCAACTGTTCCAAGTGCATATCTGAAAAGGTCATGACTGGATGAGGTACATCCTGCTTGTAGTAGTTATCTACCTCCTGTTGTTCCAAGTTCTCAGCAGGAGCATGGCGGGCTTGGGATGAAGATTCACCCCTTTCAGTCTGCAAAACACATCAAACACAAATTTTGTGCATCCAAATATGCATTAGTGTCAGCAAAATCATCAATCAAAATAATTACAATGACATTATCAATTTATATCAAACTTAAGCTTATTTTCACATTTTTATCAAATCTACACTTTTTCAAATAAGCATATACGAAAATTTTCGCCAAGTTCATAAGCATTCAACTCAAATAACATGTCAAAATAATCATTACTAGCAAATAAACAAGTCTCAAATGGCATTATCTTTCAAAAATCAAGTTCATGAATTTTGGACTTGAAAAAGTCCACTTTAATTCTCAAAATCATGTTTAGGCTCAAAGTTTGGATCATTTAACTACCTAGACATGTTACACTACTCAATTGAGCAACAATTCATGACAAAAATCGGCCATAACCTGTTTATATCAAAAAGCCCCAAATTTGCTCAAGAACACAAACCCTAGATTCTAAAAATTTTGAAGTTTTTGGCTTCAAATCATGTTAACAAGCATCAATCTAGGTTATACATGCATAATATACTAACAATTTAACACTAATTACACTAAAAATTAACAAATTTCAAATTATGAAAATATGCTCAAGAACACACTAAAATTCGGATTTAAAGGTGATTTGGGGTGTAATTGTACCTGTTTTCTTGAGTAGTTCCTAGATATCATCCTTCTCAACATGATTGTAGTGAAAAATTTGGTGATTAACGGTGAAAAATTGAGTTTTTGGGATGATTTTTGTGGGTTTTTTCGGGTTTTTTCGAACTGTATTTGGGTGTTTATGTGTGTGTGAGAGTGATCAGTTCGAGCAGCTAGTTTTATTTTTTTTCTGTAATTTTGTCCCTCCGCGAGTCGCGGAGGTTTGTACTTAAAACTCCGCGAGTCGCGGAGTTATTTTTTTTTTTTTTTTTTTTTTTTTATAATCTTTAACTTATAAAACAATTAAGAAATTAATTTTAAAATTTTGTTTCCCTTGTTATTTAGGACGAGGTCGTTTCGGATTGATGTCCTAGTCCGTCCCTCGACAAAATTTTTAAAATTTGTCTTTTTGTAGCGATTGTTTTAAAAGCTAAGATTTTTGGGTTTTTTTAATGTTTTTGGCATACTTTAAATCAATAAGATTAAAAATAATGATAATAAAAGTTCTCGTCCCTCCCTCGGGTAAAGCAATTTCGGTTCAAAGACCTAGTCTTCAACTTACGACGAATTTTAAAAATCATATTTTTAACTTAATGAGATAAAGTAAATTTTTGTTTTTAAATTCACACAACTTAAATAATAAATTCAAAATTAAAAAATTAAAAATTAAAAATTCACACCAAACTTAAAATTTGAAATGCATAAAATTAAAATTCATATTTTAAAAATTAAAAATTCACACCAAACTTAATTTAAAAATTCATATTATAAATTCACACCAAACTTAATTTAATTTTTCAAATATTTACAATTTTAAATATATTGTTTTTACAAAGTTTACAATATTAATTTAAGATTTAAATATTAAGATTAAAAACATGGTAAAAATAAAATTAAAAATCTTTTTGTCTTTTTATCCCACTTTAATCAATCAAATATTATCAAAAATATGCGCCCCTCTTTTCGGTAAAGTAATTTCGGTTCCAAGACCTAATTTAACTCATGACGAATTTTTGAAATATTTTGGGTTGATTGATTAAAGATATTTATACCTTAAGAATAAACGTTAAATTTCGCAGTGATGTAATAAATTTTTGAACGATATCAATAATTTCGGTCGCCAAACCTAATTTTATTTAATACCAATTTAATACTTTTTAGCGAACAAATTAGCGTTTATTATCAAAAGGTTAAAAATAAAATAAAAACTGTACAGACATACCTGTGAAATAGATTTCTTAGTTATATGATCTATTATATTCATAAGATAGTCGGTTTAATTGGTCTTCCATGGCTGCATAGGCGTAACCTCGAGCATTCATTGTCTTTTCTTCTAAACATATGAACGGTCCGTCTCTGCATAAAGTAACAAATTCGGTATTTGAATAGGTTTGATTATTTGAACATTTACCTCCATGTGACCATTTTCCGCATTTGTGACATTTTTCTAGGTGTCGTGCTCTTCTTTTCGCTGCGGATTTTGATTTTCCTTTACCAAATTGTAACTTATTATCTTCGCATCTGGATCCTTTTCTAACTCCGTCCATTCTTTCTCTGATTACTGATACTAATTCACTCGGGAGTATGTCATTATTTCTTTTAGTGATCAAAGCGTGTAGCATTAGACCATGGTTTAGTTCACAGGCAGTCTTCATTTCGTAAAAACCTAAAAAAATAAAAATTCAGAATGGGGGGAGAAGACTAGTTCTTTAGGGTCTGCTAGGGAAAGACCATACGTGTTCCATTTTCGAGAACTACACGAAAACAGACAATCTAACTCTAACAGAAATACATATTATCTTTTAAAGACTTGATTCTCCCCACACTTAGTTAGCTGTGGTGTCGAAATTGTGATTAACTTCGTTGTCGACTTCCATCGGACCCTGTATGTAATGTTTAACTCTGTGACCATTAACTTTAAATTCAATCCCATTTGAATTTATCAATTCTATCGTTCCGTATGGGAAAACTCTTTTTACTATGAATGGTCCAGACCATCTTGATTTCAATTTTCCAGGAAATAGCTTGAATCGTGAATTGAAAAGAAGAACTCTGTCTCCTTCTTTAAATTCTTTTGAACTTCTGATTCTTTTATCATGCCATTTCTTCGTTCTTTCTTTATAGATTAACGAATTTTCGTATGCTTCATGTCTTAATTCTTCTAATTCGTTTAGTTGACTTAATCGTAGACGTCCGGCTTCATGTAAATCAAGATTACATGTCTTCAAAGCCCAAAATGCTTTGTGTTCAATTTCTACTGGAAGATGACATGCTTTTCCATAAACAAGTCTAAAAGGTGTGGTTCCAATTGGAGTTTTGTAGGCTGTTCTAAAAGCCCAGAGTGCATCCTCCAATTTAATGGACCATTCCTTCGGATTTGATCCTACGGTTTTCTCTAGAATACGTTTTAAGGCTCGGTTGGTATTTTCAACTTGTCCACTTGTTTGTGGATGATATGCGGTGGAGATTTTATGAGTTACTCCATATCTTTTAAGAACTTTCTCAAGTTGATTATTACAAAAATGAGTACCCCGATCACTTATTAAAGCTTTCGGTGTTCCAAACCTTGCAAAAAGACGTTTTAAAAAGTTTACTACAACTCGTGCATCGTTAGTTGGGAGAGCTTGTGCTTCCGCCCATTTAGATACATAATCAATGGCTACGAGTATATATAGATTATTATGAGATTTTGGAAATGGACCCATAAAGTCAATACCCCAAATGTCAAATACTTCACATACTTGGATGACATTTTGTGGCATTTCATCACGTTGACTTATTCTTCCGGCCCTTTGACATGCATCACAGGATTTGCAAAGAAGGTGTGCGTCTTTGTAAATTGTAGGCCAATAGAATCCAGCTTCATAAACTTTTCTTGCTGTTAGTTGAGGCCCATAATGCCCTCCTGTTGGTCCTGTGTGACAATGGTTTAAAATTTTACTAGCTTCATCTCCAAATACACATCGGCGTATTATTCCATCGGGACAACTTTTAAACAGATGTGGATCTTCCCAGAAATAGTGTTTTATATCACTGAAGAATTTCTTTCGTCTTTGGTACGATAATCCTTTTTCAAGGAATCCACAAACTAAGTAGTTTGCATAGTCTGCAAACCATGGGATTTCTTTATAATCTATCTTCAATAGATATTCATCAGGAAAGTTGTCTTGTATGGCCGATTCATTCAGAACTTCTAATTCGGGATTTTCAAGACGAGAAAGATGATCAGCGGCGAGATTTTCTGCTCCCTTTTTATCTCGGATTTCAATATCAAACTCTTGTAAGAGTAAGATCCAACGGATTAATCTTGGTTTAGCATCTTGTTTTGAAAATAGGTATCTAAGAGCAGAATGGTCGGTATAGACCACCGTTTTTGCTAGAACGAGATATGATCGAAATTTGTCAAAAGCAAAGACAATAGCAAGGAGTTCTTTTTCAGTAGTTGTATAGTTCGTTTGTGCTCCTTGTAATGTCTTACTAGCATAATATATAGGTTGAAATCGTTTTTCAATCCTTTGTCCTAAAACGGCTCCCATTGCAAAATCACTTGCATCGCACATTAGTTCAAATGGTAGATTCCAATTTGGTGTTATCATGATCGGTGCATTAGTGAGTTTCTCTTTAAGAATATTAAAAGATTTGATACACTCATCTGAAAAGATGAATGGTGCATCCTTTTCTAGGAGTTTATTCATAGGAGTGGCAATTTTAGAAAAATCTTTTATAAAACGTCGGTAAAAACCGGCATGCCCTAGAAAACTCCTAACTCCTCTAACATTTGTGGGATGTGGAAGTTTAGCAATTACATCTACTTTAGCTCTATCCACTTCAATTCCTTCTTTTGAAATTTTATGTCCAAGAACGATGCCTTCTTTAACCATGAAATGGCATTTCTCCCAATTAAGTACTAGATTTGATTTTTCGCATCTAATTAGCATTCGTTCTAGATTAACTAGACATGATTTAAATGTATCACCAAAGACTGAAAAGTCATCCATGAATACTTCCATGCATTCTTCTATCATGTCATGAAAAATCGCCATCATGCACCTTTGAAAGGTTGCAGGGGCGTTACAAAGTCCAAATGGCATGCGTTTGTAAGCAAAAGTACCATAAGGGCACGTGAATGTGGTTTTCTCTTGATCTTCGGGTGCTATTGGAATTTGAAAATATCCGGAAAATCCATCTAGAAAACAATAGTAACTATTTCCGGCTAATCTTTCCAACATTTGATCTATGAAAGGTAAGGGAAAGTGATCTTTTCTGGTGGCGTCATTTAATTTTCTATAATCAATACATACACGCCATCCTGTTACAGTCCTAGTAGGAATAAGCTCATTTTTCTCATTTGTGATGACAGTCATGCCACCCTTCTTAGGCACGCATTGAACTGGGCTTACCCATGGACTATCAGAAATTGGATATATCAAACCTGCATCTAGCAGTTTAATAATTTCCTTTTTAACTACATCTTGCATATTAGGATTTAGTCTTCGTTGGCGTTGCACATACGTTTTATGACCTTCTTCCATAAGGATTTTATGTGTGCAATACGAAGGACTTATTCCTTTAATATCATGAATCTTCCATGCAATGGCTGGTTTATGAGCTTTCAACACAGAAATGAGCTGTGATTTCTCATTTTCAGTAAGAGAAGACGATATTATTACAGGCAATTCAGATTCACCATGTAAATAAGCGTATTCCAAATGGTTTGGAAGTGGCTTTAACTCTAATTTCGGAGGTTCTTCTATCGATGATTTATATCGATATCTGTCTTCTTCTTTTAGCATTTGAATTTCTTCTGTTGTTGGTTCATATCCATTAGCTATAAGTGTAGCTAACATTTCAGCTTCATCAATTGGTTCATTTCCTTCTCCTAAAGAACATTCTCCTGTTCCTTGTAATTCTGGAAATTCTTCTAATAATTCTGCATGTGCATCTATAGTTTGAATATAATAACATGTATCATCTGCAGATTGTGGTTGTTGCATGGCTCTATCCACTGAAAAGGTAACACTCTCATCCTCTATACTTAGGGTCAGTTTCTTACCGAACACGTCTATCATTGCTTTAGCCGTGTTTAAGAATGGTCTTCCTAATATGAGAGGAACTTGAGAATCTTCTTCCATGTCTAAAACAACAAAATCTACTGGAAATACTAAAGTACCAACTTTAACTAGCATGTTCTCCATTATCCCTCTAGGATATTTTATTGATCTATCGGCTAGTTGTATGCTTATTCTGGTTGGTTTCAATTCTCCAAGGTCTAGTTTAGCGTATAGTGAATACGGCATTAGATTTATACTAGCACCTAAGTCTGCTAATGCTTCTATTGAACTAAGACTACCCAGAAAACATGGAATTGTGAAACTTCCTGGATCAGATAGTTTTTCTGGTATCTTATTCAATAGCACTGCTGAACAATTAGCATTCATAGTAACAGCCGAGAGTTCTTCCATTTTCTTTCTATTTGAGATTAGATCTTTCAAGAATTTAGCATATCTTGGCATTCCTGAAATTACATCAATGAAAGGAAGATTTACATTTATCTGTTTAAACATATCCAAGAATTTGGATTGCTCGGCTTCAAGTTTCTCTTTCTTCATTTTACTCGGATAAGGAAGAGGTGGTTGGTATGGTTTAACATAAGGTTTATCCTTAACTGTGTTATCTTCATTAACCTTTTCAACTACCGGTTCTTTTTCCTTATCCTGATCAGGTTGTGGTTCTTGTGGAGTAGGGATAGTTTCATCAGAAGTTACAGGTATTTCAGGTGGTTTAAGTGTTGTACCACTTCTTGTGGTAATAGCTTTAGCTGTTTCATTCCGGGGGTTAGCATTTGTATCGCTAGGTAGACTTCCCGGTTTTCTTTCACCTATTAACCTTGCTAGGTTACTTACTTCTTGTTCCAGATTTTGAATAGAAGCTTGTTGATTTCTAAATGCTTGAGCATTTTGTTCATTGGTTTGTTTTTGAGATGTGAAAAACTGCGTTTGAGTTTCAACTAGCTTCGTCATCATATCTTCTAAATTTGGCTTTTTATCATCGGTTTGTTGTGGTGGTTTGTTTTGAAAATTCGGTCTTTGCTGATTGTAAGTATTATTGGATACTTGTTGATTGCTAGGACCTTGTTGGTTGTTGTATGGAATATTTCGGTTATAATTCTGGTTTTGATTGTAAATCGGTCTTGGCGGTTGATAATTATTCTGATAATTATTTCCAGGCCTTTGGTTTATGTATGAAATATTCTCTCTTTGTTCCATTGTTAATTCAATACTGAGACAATCTTTTGTCAAATGTGGTCCTCCACACTGCTCACAACTAATTCGTATAGCATGAATATCTTTAGTCATCTTTTCCATTCGTCTTTCCACAGCATCTATCTTTGCGGAAATGGAATCTAAGTCATGGCTAGAATCGGCTCTAGCTGCTTTAGATGATCTAATGATGTCTTTTTCTTGGTGCCACTCATGTGAGTGGGAAGCAGTATTATCAATAATTTTGTAAGCATCAGTTTCGGTTTTCTTCATAATCGAACCACCAGCTGCTATATCTATGTCTTTTCTTGTAGTGATGTCGCATCCTTGGTAGAATATTTGTACTATTTGACAGGTGTCTAAACCATGTTGCGGACATCCTCTTAACAACTTTCCATATCTTGTCCACGCCTCATATAGAGTTTCATTTGGTTTCTGTGTGAACGTAACAATTTCTGCTTGAAGTCTTACGGCTTTAGATGCGGGAAAAAATTGTTTAAGAAATTTGTCAATTAAAACATCCCATGTATCGATCGCCCCTTCAGGTAACGATTCCAACCAATCTTTGGCTTCTCCCTTTAAAGTCCAGGGAAATAACATGAGATATATCTGTTCATCCTCCACTTCTCGTATTTTAAATAGTGTGCAGATCCTATTAAAGGTACGTAGATGTTCATTTGGATCTTCCTTCGGCGCACCACTAAATTGGCATTGATTAGTCACCATGTGTAAAATTTGTCCTTTGATTTCATAATCTGGCGCATTAATGTCTGGATGAGTAATTGCGTGACCTTGGCCAGTGCGTTTAGCTCTCATTCGGTCTTCCATACTTAAAGGTTCCTGATTCTCCATAATTGAATTTGTTGACTCGGTATCACTAAATGATTCTGATTTAATAGTTCGTTCCTCAACAATCTCTGTTTGAATGATTGGTGGTTCCGGAGGAAAGTTTAATGGTTCAGGATCTATGAACCGTTCCTGAATATTTTCTGGATTCTCAATTGTGAGGTTTGTTTCAAAAACTGGATTATCGGAAATTTGAACTGAAGTACTTGGTCGACTGGATGACGAATCTAAAGAAAAATCAACGGCGGTTATATTTGTTAAACGATGTCTTGATCGAGTTACAGGTGGTGAACGTACAAAAGGTGGTGAACGTCTTGCTCGGTGCATTCACAGAATATCCTATTAGTTTTAAAAAGGAAAGAAAAATTATAATAAGTTATCCAATCAATAGACTTTTCTGATTTTGCCCACGTTTCGAATAGCCAAAAGATGCAGCAGAGGGGCAGGATTCGTTTGGTCTCAATATAATTGAGGACTGTTTGGCTCCAATAACCCGGTCCACGTACAAATCCAACTATTACTACGAACCAGAAAATTTTGATGTCTATTAATTTAACCACTTAAAATAAATTTTCGTAATTTTAAGAAATTTAGATAAGAAGTAGAATAAAAATCTATGTCCTAAAAACTAGAATAGCGAGAAATAAGAAAGAAAAAGATTGCGCGTCGAAAAATGTCGAAAAAGAAAAATAAATGGTTGAAAAATAAAAGGTGACGGAAAATTAAAAGAAACTTATAAAAACTTAAAAATACTTAACTAATTTAACCTTATTACTACAACTAACTTAAAATTATAATCGCAAATTGAAATTATTAATTGGAATGATAATTGATACATAGTAAAAGGTCTAAAAATATTAAAGCTTACAAGGAAAAACTAAATCCCAAATGGAAATAACTTAAAAAGACACTAAAACTTAAAAAGGCGTCGCAAAATTCTAAAGCACCTAAATCTTAGTCTAAAGAAAAAGCACTTAAGGAATTCTACGGCAAAGCCTAAAAATCTAGGAGTAAAAATAACTATAGCAAAAACTAAGTTTAAAATTAATTATGAGCTAAAAATACAAATATTACGCTACAACGATTAAAAAGGTACAAAATATAAAAATATACAAAAAGTTGTAAAAAGTACAATTTTTTATAAAAATATTATTTTTATATTATTTATTTAATAAAAACTACTAATTTTATAATTTTAATAAAACTAATTAAATAAAATACATATATAAAGTAAAAAGTAAAAATAAAACTAAAATTAATAATAATAATAATGATTAAGTAATTAATAATAATAATAATAAATTAAAACCCGTGATTAGGGTTTTGTCCGTGTGTCAGAAACCCTCCGCGAGTCGCGGCAAATAAAGAGAAAAACCCCGCGAGTCGCGGGGATTCAGAATTCAGTTGACAGATTGTACTTTTACGCGTTTTTTCCTTTTTTATTTTTATTTATTTTTCTGTTTTCTGTTTTTAATTTAAATAAACGATTTTTAATAAAATTTATATTTTTATAAATTAAAATAAAGATAAAGAAACTTATAAAACTTAAATATTTAACAAAATCCTAAAAATACTTATATTTTTGTTTTTCTTTTTATATTTTTCAATAATTAAAACTTAATTTTACAAAAACGACTTTTAATAAAAGTAAATAAAAATCTTTTTTTTTTTTTTATTATTAGCGTTGCGCTTCCGGTTTTTAAGATGTTTTTCCCCGGCAGCGGCGCCAAAAATACTTGATGTCCAGCGAGGTGTATATAAAATAGCTTATATTTTACGCAGAAAATACTATTAAATACGATACAATTTTACACAAGATATTTATTTATTTATAGAGTGGATATACTTAAACCTTGCTACAACACTTATAGGCAGTGTACCTAATCGTACAGTAGTGTAGTTTTTAGTAAGTCCGGTTCGTTCCACAGGGAAATCTTTAAACAAAGCTCAACGCTATATTAGTTTACTTTTATAAAAATACAAATATATATATATAAGTAATATTATTATTATAAAGGGGGGTTTTTACCGTTTAATGACCGGTTTGTCGATTTTAAAACTTTAGTCGCAGTTAAAACCTAATGTAAAATATAAAATAAATACAAGACTTTAAATTAAAGCGTAAAGTAAATAACGATAATGAAATTGCGAATAATAAAAATGCGATAAAAATTAAATTGCGATAATTAAAAAGTACGATAATTAAAAGTGTGATAAAATAAAATAACAATAAATAAAAGTGCGATAATTAGAAGTGCAATTAAATATAAAATAAAGGAAATAAAATATGATATAAAAGAATTATGCTTATTTAAACTTCCGTAATCATGATGTTTGACGTGTTGATTTTAGTTTTATGCCCATGGGTTAGTTGTCCTTTGTCCTGGATTATTCAATATGTCCGTCTGGTTTTTGTCCATAACAGTCCATCAGTCATAAATATAAATTGCAAGTGTCCTTGTCAAATTATTATTATACCCGAAGATAAATATTCCAACTAATTGGGGATTCGAATTGTAACAAGGTTTTAATACTTTGTTTAATGAATACACCAGGTTATCGACTGCGTGTAAACCAAGGTTTTACTACTTTGTTAACAATTACACCAATTACCCTTGAATGTAATTTCACCCCTGTTTTAATTATTCTAGTGGCTATTAATCCATTCCCGTGTCCGGTTAAATGAACGATTATTCGTACATATAAATACCCCGCCCATCGTGTCCGATCGAGTGTATATGGTAATTTATAGGGACGCCCAATTGTAAATCTTTATATTATCATTAACAAACTTTCATTTAGTTAAACAAATATAAAGCCCATTAATAGCCCATAGCCTAGTTTCCACAAGTGTCGTTCTTTTATCCAAACCCCAATTATGGTACAAAGCCCAATTACCCAATTTTAGTAATTAGCCCAACATCATGATTACTTCGTTTTAAATAAGCATAATAATAACTTAGCTACGAGACATTAATATAAAAAGGTTGAACATAACTTACAATGATTAAAAATAGCGTAGCGTTACACGGACAGAATTTCGACTTATACTCTTACAATATTCGCTAACATACCCTTATTATTAGAATTATAATTAAAATTAAAATATAAATTATAAATATAAATATATTACTTCGTATGAAGAGAAGAAAAAAAATGATATATTTTGATCAGAATTCGGGTTGATTTTATAGCCAGAAATGAATTTTGGGACTCCGCGACTCGCGGCAAAAAGCCCTTCAAACTCCGCGAGTCGCGGAGAGGTATTTTCATTTCTGGCCCTTGGAGTTTCTGGCTGCCGACGGTTTTAATAATATATATATAATATATATATAATTAATATAATTAATTATATATTATATTATATTTATATACATAGTTAACTTGTAATTTTTAGTCCGTTGCGTCGAGCGTTAAGAGTTGACTCTGGTCCCGGTTCCGGTTTTTTGAACGTCCTTGCGTACAATTTAATATCTTGTACTTTGCGTTTTGAATCTTGTACTCTTGTGATTTCGAGACGTTTCTTATCAATAATTGGAACCTTTTTGATTGTCTTTTGTTCTTTTGAGCTTTTTGGTTGTTTGCGTCTTCAAATCGTCGAATCTGTCTTTTGTCTTCACCTTTTATTATTTAAACGAATATCACTTGTAAATAGAACAATTGCAACTAAAAGCTTGTCTTTCTTGAGGAATAATGCTATGAAATATATGTTCGTTTTTAGCATTATCAGGTGGCATGGCTTTCCTTGCTC
This sequence comes from Rutidosis leptorrhynchoides, assembly GCF_046630445.1. Taxonomy (NCBI): domain Eukaryota; kingdom Viridiplantae; phylum Streptophyta; class Magnoliopsida; order Asterales; family Asteraceae; genus Rutidosis; species Rutidosis leptorrhynchoides. Next base: position 244,682,569 of record NC_092341.1, read on the forward strand.
ATGTTGTTGATACTCGTAATGAGCCACCACCTACTCGTGAAATTCCGGTTGTTAGTGAATTCGAAGACGTTTTTCCGGACGAATTACCTGGTGTTCCGGCGGAAAGACAAGTTGAGTTTCGTATTGAGTTGGTTCCGGGAGCTACTCCCATTGCTAAAACTCCTTATCGTTTATCACCAACGAAAATGCAAGAGTTGTTAAATCAAACCCAAGAGTTGCTCAAGAAGGGTTTTATTCGACCGAGTGCTTCGCCATGGGGCGCTCCGGTGTTATTTGTGAAGAAGAAAGATGGTAGTATGCGTATGTGCATTGATTACCGGGAGTTGAATAAAGTGACGATCAAGAATCGTTATCCATTACCTAGGATTGACGATTTATTTGATCAACTTCAAGGTGCAACGTATTTCTCTAAGATCGACCTACGGTCCGGCTATCACCAAATGCGGGTCCGTGAGGAAGACATAGAGAAAACGGCTTTTCGAACGCGTTACGGGCATTATGAGTTTGTAGTTATGCCCTTTGGTCTTACGAATGCACCGGCGGCATTCATGGATCTTATGAACCGGGTGTGCCAACCTATGTTGGACAAGTCGGTAATAGTGTTCATTGACGACATACTAGTCTACTCGAAAAGTATGAATGAACATGAACGTCATTTGCGTGAAGTATTGAAGACGCTACGAAAGGAGAAGTTGTATGCAAAGTTCTCCAAATGTGAATTTTGGCTAAGGGAAGTTCAATTCCTTGGTCATATTGTGAACGAAAACGGTATTCAAGTAGATCCGGGGAAGATCGAAACGGTGAAGAGTTGGGGACGACCGACTACGCCTACGGAAATCCGAAGTTTTCTCGGATTGGCCGGTTATTATCGTCGGTTTATCCAAGGTTTTTCTAAGATCGCTTCTTCGTTGACGAAATTGACAAGGAAGAATGCGAGATTTGTTTGGGAGAACGAGCAAGAAATTGCTTTTCAATTGTTAAAAGAGAAGTTGTGTCAAGCTCCGGTGTTAGTGTTACCGGAAGGTGTTGAAGACATGGTGGTTTATTGTGATGCTTCCTTAAATGGTCTCGGGTGTGTTCTAATGCAAAGAGGTAAAGTCATCGCTTATGCCTCTCGACAATTAAAGGAACATGAAACGAGGTATCCGACTCATGATCTTGAGTTGGCGGCAGTTGTGCATGCGTTGAAAATTTGGCGCCATTATTTGTATGGTGTCAAGTGTACGATTTATTCGGATCATAAGAGTTTGAAACATCTCTTTAATCAACGAGATTTGAATTATCGCCAACGTAGGTGGATGGATGTGGTGAAAGACTACGATTGTGAAATACTCTATCATCCGGGTAAGGCGAATGTGGTCGCGGATGCGTTGAGTCGAAAGAGTCAACATCCGGCGATAAAAGTGGGGTCGTTACGTTTGATTATTTCCAACGATTTTCTTGAAAAGCTTGGAGAGATTCAAATAGAGGCTTATGTTCACAACAAGCATACGGAGCGAATCGTGGGCCAATAGGAGTTTATTACTATGGGTCCGCGTGGTTTGTTGTCTTTTCAAGGAAGGGTGTGGGTGCCTAAGATGGGTGATTACCGACGAGTGCTACTTGATGAAGCACATAAGTCAAAATACTCCATTCATCCGGGCGCGACGAAAATGTATCTTGACTTGAAGAAAGATTATTGGTGGCCGGGCATGAAGCGTGATGTTGTGAAGTATGTTGAGCAATGCGTCACGTGTTTGCAAGTAAAAGCCGAACACCAAAAGCCGTATGGTAAATTGCAACCGTTAGAAATTCCGAAATGGAAATGGGAGCACATTACCATGGATTTCATTACAAAGTTAGCTAAAATGGCGAGAACCCAATTCGATTCGATTTGGGTTATAGTTGACCGATTGACAAAAAGCGCTTTGTTTCTTCCCATTAGAGAAGCAATATCGTCGGAGACTTTGGCTAAATTGTTTATCAAGGAAGTGGTCTCGCGACATGGGGTTCCTATATCTATTATTTCGGATCGAGATACCCGTTTTACATCTCGGTTTTGGGAAAAGTTTCATGAAGATATGGGCACGCAATTGAAGTTGAGCACGGAGTATCATCCTCTAACGGACGGTCAAACCGAACGTACGAATCAAACTTTGGAAGATATGTTACGGGCATGCATCATTGACTTTGGTGGTAGTTGGGATGAGCATTTGATTTTGGTGGAATTCTCGTACAATAATAGTTATCATACTAGTATCGGGATGCCACCTTACGAAATGCTTTATGGGCGTAGGTGTCGAACTCCCGTTTGTTGGGGAGAAGTGTGTCAAAGAGAGATCGGGAGTACCGATTTGGTTTTAGAGACAAATAGCAAGATCGATTTGATTCGGGAACATTTGAAGAAGGCTCAAGATAGGCAAAAGTCGTATGCCGATAGACGTAGGCGATTGATTGAGTTCCAAGAAGGCGATATGGTGATGCTTAAGGTTTCGCCATGGAAGGGTATTATTCGATTTCGAAAACGGGGAAAGTTAGCTCCTCGGTTTATTGGGCCATTTAAAGTTTCAGCTCGTGTTGGTGAAGTTGCATATCGATTGGAATTACCCGAAGAGCTTGCGGGGATCCATAATACATTTCATGTTTCCCACCTCCGTAAGTGTCTTGCTGATGATTCCTCATGGATGCCTTTAGACGAGATCGAGCTAAACAACAAGTTAGAATATGTCGAGGAACCGATTGCTATCCTTGACGAGAAGGTGAAAATGTTGAGGAATAAAGAGGTGAGAACTTTCAAGGTTCAATGGCGGCGAAGTAAAGGTTCCGAGTTTACTTGGGAGCCCGAAGAGTTTGTCTTGGTTTATCTTCCTTCTTGTCATGCGGCGTGGATTGCGAGGTCGCAATCCGGTTCAAGTGGGGGAGAGTTGTAAGATCCTGTTTTCTTTTTGGGTTTGGACGCCGTCCAAACATTTGGGACGCCGTCCCACATTGAAGATCTGGATGCCGTCCAACAGTTAGGGACGCCGTCCCAGTTTGAAGACCTGGACGCCGTCCAACATTTTGGGACGCCGTCCAGAATGGCTAGCAGGCATGTCTTTTTGCTTTTAGATATTTTAGATAGGTAAATTAGTAATTTCACTTGGTGGACGAATTAAAGGCCTTAGGATCAGTTTGGTGAGCTCATTACTTCATTTCTCAACCACCAAACATCATCCATTCATTCTAGAGAGAGAGGGGGTGGTTAAGTGTGAGAAAGCTTAAATCGGGGAAGAAGAAGCTCATTTCGGGTTAGAACTCGGGAGTTAAAGTTGTTCATCTCCTCCTTAGCTACGTTTTGATTGTTGTGGTAAGCCCTAAACTTGATTACCTTAGTTTAATGTGTTTAAGGGTTAGGGTTTGGGTTAGTATCGCACATAAAACCCATTTGTGAGTAATTTGGGGTTTTTGGGTAAGTTTGGGTCATGAAGACCCAATTGGTGACTAACTTAGGGTTTTGAAAGGGTAAATGGTGTAAATGGGTCTTAAAGACCTAAGTAAATACTATTACACTTATAGTTAATGTTAGTGGGTGTGATTTGGGTTGTGGGTGACCCAAATGGGTGTGTTGACCTAGAAATGGGTCAAATGGGTCTTTGATGACCTAGGTTGTCTTGCATGTATGAAAACGAGTTAACTTTGTGGTTAAAAGTGTGTTAATACCTTAATTGGCTAAAGTTAGGGTTTTTGGTGATGTTAACCCATTATTAGGGTTAAAGGTGCAAAATGGGTCGGGATTGCACTTAGGGTCAAAAGACTCTAGATTGTTAAGTGAGTTGCTTGACCGACTTGAGTTGTGAATTGATTATGTGCTAAAATGTAATAGGTACGTTACATTGACGTTGCAAGTTCGGTTATCTTACACGAAGACTTTAAGATGAGTGGAATAATTATATGCGTATGTATATAATGTATCTATTTGTTGTAGCGTGAAAGGTGTAGTGTCGAGGTGTTAAGACACCACGTTTCACGTGAAGAGTGTAGCATCGAGGTGTTAAGATGCCACTCGGGTGTAGCATCGAGGTGTTAAGATGCCACCTAGGAGTGTAGTGTCGAGGTGTTAAGACACCACTCCGTAAAATAATGAGTGTTGCATCGAGGTGTTAAGATGCCACTCGGGGTGATGTGCCGAGGTGTTAAGGTGCCACCCTAGGGGTTAGTGGTGCGAGGTGTTAAGTGCTCTAACAGATGTTATGAACACCGATGGCGTTTTCGCGAGCGTCGTTCCCTTGTACTATTGGTTAACCATGGTTATTTGTGTTGTAAGCATATTATATTATTTTGAGTTATATTTATATGCGGATGTTATGCTAGCTTGGGGGTATTGGTGAATTATAGCTTGTTATTGCGACGATAAGCTAATGTTGGTTGCTAGCATGTTTGCGGTTGTGTAAGTGTATGCAAGTAGGTATAATTATATATGTATTCGTATAATTATTGCATTCACTAAGCTTTGCTTACCCTCTCGTTGTTTACTTTTTATAGGCTCGGGCGTTGACAAGGGTAAGTGCGTTCAATTGGATTAGTGATCTCCCGCTTGTTTTGTTAGGGGATGCTTTTGGGTGTTAGCTTTTGGAGTTCGACCGAGATTGGGTAGTTTAACCCCAAACACCATGCTCTAAAGTCGTTTGGAACTTAAACTTATATTTGGTCGAAACTTTTATTTTAGAACGAAACTCGTAAAATGGGCGATGTGGACCCGTTGATGTAAAACTTGATTTGATGATGAAAATCTCTTAGATTCATTTATATTGACTTGTGGTAAAAAGGTTTTCGTTTGAAAGTGTCGGGAAGCGGGTTTTCCGCTCATGTGAGTTGGACCCGTGATCAGTGGCTGGAAGGCCATTGGGACGCCGTCCCAATTCCTTGGACGCCGTCCCGGTTGGTTAAGCTGGACGCCGTCCCAAAACTCTGGACGCCGTCCCACCCTTTTGAGCTGGACGCCGTCCAGGATTCTGGACGCCGTCCAGATGCACTGCCTTAAATTTTTTTTTTTTGGTACGCGTTTTTGGGTTATGAACTCGGGTTGTTACATCATCAAACGCCACCTCACAACACCGTACGTAAATAATCACTAACCATTTATCTCTCTTATCTCTCTCTCATCACCTCTTTTTCATTCAGCTGTCTATTTCGAATATAATCGTTACAAGTGAATTTCTTTCAAGAACGAATGATAACTTGTTCATATGCTAAAAGGGAACGAACGGTTATATATATTCACAGTGAAATTATGAGTTGGAATGCATTAAAGATACTTTATAAAACAATTCTAGACAAGTTGTCATGTGGGACAAACTCCACAAATCATGGCCGACTATTATAGTTGAATGAGGGAATCAATGAAGTGTAGCTGCGTGTCCTTTCCTGTTTCCTTTTATTTCCAGTCGACAGAAAACAACATAAGTATCGGGTTGGGCCTGTGTTGGGCGAAGGTAATTTGGGCCGAGACCCATTTGATGATTCTGGTGAGCTAAGTTAAATATTGATGATGAAAAAGAAGGATACAATGACACAAGGGTTAAAAGATTTAATCTGTGATTTAAATCAGGAAGTAATAGATAGAGGGATGGATTAGGGGAATTTGTGTTAACCAAGAGGTCATGAGCTCGAATCCGAGCATAACCATCTATTTTGGATCTTTTCTTCTTTTGAGGTAGTCATACTACTACTATCACTATTATTATTATTATTATTATTATTATTATTATTATTATTATTATTATTATTATTATTATTATTATTATTATTATTATTATTATTATTATTATTATTATTATTATTAATTATTGATATTGTTATTATGATTATAATTGTAATTATTATTAGAATACAAAAGATGATAAAAGAAAGATACTAAATAAGATAATTAAGAAATTATAAGTTTTATGGGTTAAAAGACAAGGATGAAAATTATAAGTAAAAAATATTATATAGTTATGAAAGTTGTTATCTTACTTATTATCATTAACCTTGTTATTAGTATAATTATTATTATAGACATTAATATACAAAAAAAAAAAATTTGTATTATTATTAGTAAAAATCATTATTTTTATAGTTATTATTATTACTACTATGATTATTTTACCAAAAATATTACTAAAAAAATAATAATAATAATAACGTTTATGAAAATAAAGGTTTTAAAGATATTATTAAGAGTGTAAGTATATTTTTTTTATCAAATTAACAAAGGTTATATAAATATCACATATAACATGTTAGATATTTTATTAAAGATACTAATCAAGTATATATCAATATAACTATATAAATATTAAATATTTAAGATATAATATATAAAGTTTATTCGACTACGATTACATGTTTTAATAAATATACAAATGATATAGGTTCGTGAATCCAAGGCCAATCCTATACTTGCTCAATGTCGTCATATGTATTTTTACTACAAAATACAAAATAGTGAGTTTCATTTGCTCCCTTTTTAATTGCTTTTGCAATATATATTTTTGGGCTGAGAATACATGCGCTGCTTTTATAAATGTTTACAAAATAGACACAAGTACTTAAAAATATATTCTACATTGAGTTCTACCACTGGCATATTTTCATGTAGCTTGGTAACTACTATTTACATGGGTATTGTAAACGCGAATCCTGTTGATAGATCTATCGGGCCTGACAACCCCAACCGGACTGGACGACCAGTATTCAACGGTTGCACAGTACTTCGTTTTGGTGACTACACTTGGTACGGTGTAGTGAGATTTCATAATAAAGGGAATATGCGACGTTGATTAAATGTTAAGTATGGTTACCAAGTGCTCAACCACTTAGAATGCTTTACATACACTTGCGAGTGTATTATGTTTATGATTATGAAATCTTGTGGTCTATTAACATATTGAAATGATTGTTATGATAAACCTATGAACTCACCAACCTTTTGGTTGACACTTTAAAGCATGTTTATTCTCAGGTATGAAAGAAGTCTTCCGCTGTGCATATGCTCATTTTAGAGATATTATATGGAGTCGTACATGGCATATTTAGGTCAGTACCTCGCAATGGGACCAGATGTTAATGACTTTGTCCAGATGGATTAGAATGGGTCACTACACTAGTGCCTAATGTAAGTAGGCAAACTTGGACGTTGTTTTAGTGACAGTCACCTAGGTTGTCGGTTGACTCGTTGTTGCGGTGTACTTGGGTATATTTATTATTATATTGTATATATGTGTATACACAGGTATCTATTGGTGCGGTGTCCTAGAGACGAATCTATTGGAGAGATTCGCATGTTTGGCGGTTTGAGTGATCAAGTTCACGGTAAGGATTTTGGTCATTCGGGTACTAGGAGTTATCGCATGTTATTTGGTGTGAATGTTGCATCAGTCCTAGTAAAGTACTTTGTGTGACCATGTGGAAATGGTAAGGTACGCATTTGTAATAGTGATTGATCACCATTATTACGAAAGTGTATTTTGACATCAAGCATGACATGACGAGTACCGAACAGAGGAAACGTGGCATGGTTGGGGTAGATTCGGGATAAATAAGGAATCTTTTATTGGTTCCAAGGATATAGTTATCTCGGGTGATGTGCTTGTAGTCACATCGGGCTCATTGCTAGTTGGGAAGTGTTAGGTGGATTCGATTAGTTAAGTGAGTGAGCAAACTCACGAGTTCGGCGCAAACTTAGTCACCCTAAGTAGTTGGTGCACTAATGAGATTGTCATTGGTTGTAGTTACCCATCGTAACTAGGATAACTGATTAGTGTGTATGTGTGTGTGACGAGGACTTAAATCCCGTAATGGTACATAGCAAGTCAATGATTGTAGATTTGGGTTAAACTCCGTAGAGTTTGTTGTTAGAGAATCACGTAAGGATTCTAGTTATGAGTCATCTCGGAATTTGCAAATCGAGAAGTCTTCGGGTCATTAAACTCATGTGAGTGAGACCCGTATGGCGGTGATTGTGTTAGTGAGTTGTGGATTATAGGATAACATTCCTAACGGAATATCCCATGTAGTTGTGGTTATGCCAATATGTGGAAGGGTGTAAGACTTGGTGTTTCTAAGCATCTCTTTAGTGTTAGATGAAGGGTTCGTGAGGCTATATCGTTTGGCCTTGTGGAAATTTCGGGTAGCGTGTGATCGCTAGGAACTTTCGATAAGACGATAAACCGTAAGGTTTGCCGGGTAGGTATGACTGCGGGTCATTATTATAGAGAGATGGGTGACATAGGGTGTATGGAACCTAAAGATCGAGTTTCTAAAATTCGGTTGATTGTGGTGGGAGTCTGCATGACACGGCGTCAGGTGCCTTCTTATACCTGCTAGTGTAATGTTCAACTCCAGTGATGGTGTGATCACTTTATGCTTAGGGTGCCCGTGAGATACCCTTGGAAGCATCGAAGATTTTAAATAGTGATCGAAAGGTGCTAGTAATTCTACGGTTACCAAAGTCGAAGTTTAAGAGCAATGTGGTAAATACTTCTTATGAAGTGACAGATGAGCGAATCTTGTTGCTCTTAAGTGATAGACGGGTAAAGAGGACCGGTGAACCGGTAACGAACTCAATGTTTGGTTAGACCGAAGGTTATGAGGAGGTGTTGATATTGCGATCGACGCAATTATTTGTTTGGGACTGCCCACTCTTCTCCATGTGAGTGAGCCATTGTTGATAAAGGTTGTTGAGTGGAAGGTCGGGTGATCTCGACTATGATGCACGACTGATTAAGCGGAGTGGCATATGCCTAGGCTTAGAGGCGTATGTAGGACTTTGGTGGAGTTCGTTTTGCGAACAAGGAAGAACTGTAAATGGTAATTTGTAGTATAAAGGTGTGATTTCATCGCGTGTATGACATTTCAAGTGAATGAGTATGTCGGCTCTGAGAGCCTAAGGTGAATTTGCAGTGATTTGGTGTGTATGACCAACGATGAGATTGATCATGTGTGTCGTGGAATGACAATTCCGTGGGAAGTTATCATCTTAGCGGTGAGAATGTGGAGCTGAATCCTAAGTGGGGGAGTTTATACTGCCGCCCAAGGAAGCTCCGGTGGTGTTAGATTAAGTGAAGTGTAAGACTTCTTATGTAAGGTGGTCGTGTAGTACCAAGTGCGGTATGAGACCAAGTGTGAAGTTTGAGACCCCGGAGTGAGAGATTGAAGTTGTCATTGCGGGTACCCTCGTAGTAAAAGTCTGGAGCGTCATGAAACTCGGACAATATTATTGAATGGGAACAAGTTAGATATTGTGGCGGTTGATGTATTTTTCCCTATCGGGAAACGTGTTCGTGGAAATTGTCAGTGGATTATTCCACTTTATGGATGATTGTGAGGCGGGGAGTGCCGGTTTTGATTGTCTCACATAGAGACACGCGGTTGTTGTCTGTTTGCTAGAGTGTATTCCCTAGTGATGCGACCCGTTGGTTGCATTGAAATGTCGAGGCCATTCTTCATGGACGGTCGAGGCAAGAGGACTCACCAGGCGTTGGTGGATATTTTTGTGGGTTGCGTGATGAATTGCGAATTGTTGTGATGATAATTCATTGTTGACGGGATTCTAGTACATGAATAGTTTTCATGCTAGTACTAGGAAGCCGTAATTGTAAGGATGTTTTGGAGGGTATAGGGGAGAAACCCTGTGCGAGTGTTGTGGTGTTGTCTAACTCGTGGTGTATTGTTGTCGTCCTGAATTTATCCAGAGACTAATGGTCGTGTGCGGATCGATTGATGGGAAAGTTTGTGTCCTTAGTGTGATTATTTTGGTGTTATCGAAATTTCTTCGTTGAAGGAATGAGCTGTTGGTGGAGACGAGGGAAGTTGGTTCTTGATTCGGAGAACATTCGTGATTGACCGGTTGAGTGATGTGTTTATGAACCAATGAAGTAGGGAGTTTTAATGAGGCATGGATCCTTCTCGATTTGGATTAATGCAAGTCTTGGTTCACGGCGTAGTGGACCTAGTAGATCGCGTTGCGTGATATAGTTATGGGTGTAGCTTGTTGCGAGTTTTAGCCGAAAGAACTTGAAGGGATAATGGTGTTTTCGTATTTCCTAAGTGGGCATTTGGACGTTGAGTGTATGAGATACCGTTTGTTGCGGTAATGCACGCTAGTGATTATTAGGGTGTGGGGGGACATTTGAGTTAATGGAAATCGTTGTGGACATCGAGTTTGGAGGTATGTCGGAGGACCATTGAGTGTGGGTCTGGTTTGTTAAGTGACGAAGATCAGGGGGACGTGATCCAGTTTAAGTGGGGGAGAGTTGTAAGACCCTAATTTCAAAAGTGTATAATGATTAAAGTTGGAGGATTCGGGTTTTAAAGCGTTTATCGCGCACATTGTGTTATTTTCCTATATTTTGAAGCTCATATGTTATCGTGGGTTATAAAGGTTGTTGGTATAAGTTCGATTGGTTAAAAGTGCAAGAAAATGTCCATAAATTGAAGTTTGGAATGTGTGAGGCGTGCTAGTTATGGTGTGAGGCGCGCACGCATGAAGAAAAAGCAACAAGTCAAAATTTGCACTTGGTGTGAGGGGCGCGCTTTTATGTGCGCGGCTCACACAAATTACACTTGGTGCGCGGGGCGCGTATTAAAGTGTGTGCGGCGCGCTACCCCCTGATTCAACATACTTATTATTTTTGTAAATTAAAAGAAGGGTAGTTTGGTCTTTTCACTTGAGGTTCGGTTTTTGAGCTACAAAACTGACCCAATGCTTATCTTATCCTCATTTTCACCTCTTCCACCAATTTCCATCTAAAGAGAGAGAAAGAGCTTAGAGAGAGAGAGAGAGCTCGATTTAAGGAAGAAGAAGAGTGAATCGGGTCAAGTCGCAAGTGTTAATGTTGTTCATCTCATTCCTAGCTACATTTTGGTTGTAGTGGTAAGTCTAGAATCCGAATTTCATTGTTTAGGATTCTTGTTCATGTTAGGGTTTGTGACTAGTTAGTGTTATAAACCCCACTAGTTGCAAGATTTGGGGGTTTTGGGTGTTGTTAGGGTGTATAGACCTAATTAATATGGGTTTAAGGTTAGATGACGAAATTGAAAGTATTTATCATGGTTTGGGTGTTTAATCACTAAATTATAAGTGTGTTGATGATTTGGGAAGTTCATAAGAACTTGTTTACTAGTCAAAATGAGTATTGACTTTGATTATTGTCAAATTATGTTTTGGGTCAAGATTTAATGAATCGAGTGTTTAAATGTTTGAATCAAGTGTTAATTGGTGTTTTGGAAAGTTAATCACTAGCCGTTAGTGATTAAGGATGTTTTTGGGACTTATGTCAAAATGGGTTGATTTTGGATTGGGTCAAAATTGGTAATGACACTAATTTGGATTAAAAGGATGTTAAACGCTTTTGTTAAGTGTTAAATGATGTTTTTTAGATGTAATTACTCGCGAGAAGTGATTTTGGGTTAAAATAACATTTTAACATAAGTCAAATGTGGTTAAATGCAATATGGGTCAAGATTGCACGTGGTGTGGTTTTTATATAAATAACGGTTCGAAATGATTACTACTAGTAATTTAGTGTTAAGACCTAGGTTGGTCTAATTGGTGTCAAGTATAATTTGGGTTAAGTTATGCTTGCTTGAATGGATCGGAATTACCACCCGTAGTGGTAATTGGTGAAGTCCACTTTAGGTGTCTAAATGGGCGATTTGTGGAGGTAGGTATAAACCCGTGGTTAAGGGTGTTGGAGTCGAATTCTCTCGTAGAGAATGTATGTTGATTGTTTGTATATCTATATGTGTATTATAGGTAAAAGGTTTGATCGGTTACGTTTGGAGGTGATTTACATACATGACTTGTGCGGGCATTTCGAGGTGAGTGGAATAATTATACGTGTATGTATATAATGTACTTATTTGTAGGGGGCGGGTACGTGTTGTCTATGCCGCCCAAGGGTTAGTGATATATGTTGTTGTACACTAACGGTTGTTATGAATGGATATGTGTTATCTGTAGTGACCCGAACTTTTCCATGTTTATATATATTAAATGAAATTGATATTTACATGATTAAGTGTTTCCAACATGTTAAGCAATCAAACTTATTAAGAATTGATTAATTGGAATAGGTTTCATATAGACAAATGACCACCCAAGTTGACCGGTGATTCACGAACGTTAAAACTTGTAAAAACTATACGATGACATATATATGGTTATATATATAGTTAACATGATTTTATTATAAGTATGTATCTCATTAGGTATTTTAACAATGAGTTATATACATAAAAATGAGACTATTAAATTAAGAAACTCGAAAACTGAAATGTCCCGTTCTTATTGATTAAAAACGTTCCATATTAATTGATTTCGTTGCGAGGTTTTGACCTCTATATGAGATGTTTTTCAAAGACTGTATTCATTTTTAAAACAAACCATAACCTTTATTTCATAAATAAAGGTTTAAAAAGCTTTACGTAGATTATCAAATAATGATAATCTAAAATATCCTGTTTACACACGACCATTACATAATGGTTTACAATACAAATATGTTACATCGAAATCAGTTCCTTGAATGCAGTTTTTACACAATATCATACAAACATGGACTCCAAATCTTGTCCTTATTTTAGTATGCAACAACGGAAGCTCTTAGTATTCACCTGAGAATAAACATGCTTTAAACGTCAACAAAAATGTTGGTGAGTTATAGATTTAACCTATATATATCGAATCGTAACAATAGACCACAAGATTTCATATTTCAATATACATCCCATACATAGAGATAAAAATCATTCATATGGTGAACACCTGGTAACCGACATTAACAAGATGCATATATAAGAATATCCCCATCATTCCGGGACACCCTTCGGATATGATATAAATTTCGAAGTACTAAAGCATCCGGTACTTTGGATGGGGTTTGTTAGGCCCAATAGATCTATCTTTAGGATTCGCGTCAATTAGGGTGTCTGTTCCCTAATTCTTAGATTACCAGACTTAATAAAAAGGGGCATATTCGATTTCGATAATTCAACCATAGAATGTAGTTTCACGTACTTGTGTCTATTTTGTAAATCATTTATAAAACCTGCATGAATTCTCAACCCAAAAATATTAGATTTTAAAAGTGGGACTATAACTCACTTTCACAGATTTTTACTTTGTCGGGAAGTAAGACTTGGCCACTGGTTGATTCACGAACCTATAACAATATATACATATATATCAAAGTATGTTCAAAATATATTTACAACACTTTTTATATATTTTGATGTTTTAAGTTTATTAAGTCAGCTGTCCTCGTTAGTAACCTACAACTAGTTGTCCACAGTTAGATCTACAGAAATAAATCGATAAATATTATCTTGAATCATTCCACGACCCAGTGTATACGTATCTCAGTATTGATCACAACTCAAACTATATATATTTTGGAATCAACCTCAACCCTGTATAGCTAACTCCAACATTCACATATAGAGTGTCTATGGTTGTTCAGAAATATATATAGATGTGTCGAAATGATAGGTCGAAACATTGTATACGTGTCTATGGTATCTCAAGATTACATAATATACAATACAAGTTGATTAAGTTATGGTTGGAATAGATTTGTTACCAATTTTCACGTAGCTAAAATGAGAAAAATTATCCAATCTTGTCTTACCCATAACTTCTTCATTTTAAATCCGTTTTGAGTGAATCAAATTGCTATGGTTTCATATTGAACTCTATTTTATGAATCTAAACAGAAAAATTATAGGTTTATAGTCGGAAAAATAAGTTACAAGTCGTTTTTGTAAAGGTAGTCATTTCAGTCGAAAGAACGACGTCTAGATGACCATTTTAGAAAACCTACTTCCACTTTGAGTTTAACCATAATTTTTGGATATAGTTTCATGTTCATAATAAAAATCATTTTCTCAGAATAACAACTTTTAAATCAAAGTTTATCATAGTTTTTAATTAACTAACCCAAAACAGCCCGCGGTGTTACTACGACAGCGTAAATCCGGTTTTACGGTGTTTTTCGTGTTTCCAGGTTTTAAATCATTAAGTTAGCATATCATATAGATATATAACATGTGTTTAGTTGATTTTAAAAGTCAAGTTAGAAGGATTAACTTTTGTTTGCGAACAAGTTTAGAATTAACTAAACTATGTTCTAATGATTACAAGTTTAAACCTTCGAATAAGATAGCTTTATATGTATGAATCGAATGATGTTATGAACATCATTACTACCTTAAGTTCCTTGGCTAAACCTACTAGAAAATAGAAAAATGGATCTAGTTTCAACGGATCCTTGGATGGCTCGAAGTTCTTGAAGCAGAATCATGACACGAAAACAAGTTCAAGTAAGATCATCACTTGAAATAAGATTGTTATAGTTATAGAAATTGAACCAAAGTTTGAATATGATTATTACCTTGTATTAGAATGATAACCTACTATAAGAAACAAAGATTTCTTGAGGTTGGATGATCACCTTACAAGATTGGAAGTGAGCTAGCAAACTTGAAAGTATTCTTGATTTTATGTAACTAGAACTTGTAGAATATATGAAGAACACTTAGAACTTGAAGATAGAACTTGAGAGAGATCAATTAGATGAAGAAAATTGAAGAATGAAAGTGTTTTTAGGTGTTTTTGGTCGTTGGTGTATGGATTAGATATAAAGGATATGTAATTTTGTTTTCATGTAAATAAGTCATGAATGATTACTCATATTTTTGTAATTTTATGAGATATTTCATGCTAGTTGCCAAATGATGGTTCCCACATGTGTTAGGTGACTCACATGGGCTACTAAGAGCTGATAATTGGAGTGTATATACCAATAGTACATACATCTAAAAGCTGTGTATTGTACGAGTACGAATACGGGTGCATACGAGTAGAATTGTTGATGAAACTGAACGAGGATGTAATTGTAAGCATTTTTGTTAAGTATTTTGATAAGTGTATTGAAGTCTTTCAAAAGTGTATAAATACATATTAAAACACTACATGTATATACATTTTAACTGAGTCGTTAAGTCATCGTTAGTCGTTACATGTAAGTGTTGTTTTGAAACCTTTAGGTTAACGATCTTGTTAAATGTTGTTAACCCAATGTTTATAATATCAAATGAGATTTTAAATTATTATATTATCATGATATTATCATGTATGAATATCTCTTAATATGATATATATACATTAAATGTCTTTACAACGATATTCGTTACATATATGTCTCGTTTAAAAATCATTAAGTTAGTAGTCTTGTTTTTACCTATGTAGTTCATTGTTAATATACTTAATGATATGTTTAATTATCATAGTATCATGTTAACTATATATATATCCATATATATGTCATCATATAGTTTTTACAAGTTTTAACGTTCGTGAATCACCGGTCAACTTGGGTGGTCAATTGTCTATATGAAACATATTTCAATTAATCAAGTCTTAACAAGTTTGATTGCTTAACATGTTGGAAACATTTAATCATGTAAATATCAATCTCAATTAATATATATAAACATGGAAAAGTTCGGGTCACTACAGTACCTACCCGTTAAATAAATTTCGTCCCGAAATTTTAAGCTGTTGAAGGTGTTGACGAATCTTCTGGAAATAGATGCGGGTATTTCTTCTTCATCTAATCTTCACACTCCCAGGTGAACTCGGGTCCTCTACGAGCATTCCATCGAACCTTAACAATTGGTATCTTGTTTTGCTTAAGTCTTTTAACCTCACGATCCATTATTTCGACGGGTTCTTCGATGAATTGAAGTTTTTCGTTGATTTGGATTTCATCTAACGGAATAGTGAGATCTTCTTTAGCAAAACATTTCTTCAAATTCGAGACGTGGAAAGTGTTATGTACAGCCGCGAGTTGTTGAGGTAACTCAAGTCGGTAAGCTACTGGTCCGACACGATCAATAATCTTAAATGGTCCAATATACCTTGGATTTAATTTCCCTCGTTTACCAAATCGAACAACGCCTTTCCAAAGTGCAACTTTAAGCATGACCATCTCTCCAATTTCAAATTCTATATCTTTTCTTTTAATGTCAGTGTAGCTCTTTTGTCGACTTTGGGCGGTTTTCAACCGTTGTTGAATTTGGATGATCTTCTCGGTAGTTTCTTGTATAATCTCCGGACCCGTAATCTGTCTATCCCCCACTTCACTCCAACAAATTGGAGACCTGCACTTTCTACCATAAAGTTCTTCAAACGGCGCCATCTCAATGCTTGAATGGTAGCTGTTGTTGTAGGAAAATTCTGCTAATGGTAGATGTCGATCCCAACTATTTCCGAAATCAATATCACATGCTCGTAGCATGTATTCAAGCGTTTGTATCGTCCTTTCGCTCTGCCCATCAGTTTGTGGATGATAGGCAGTACTCATGTCTAGACGAGTTCCTAATCCTTACTGTAATGTCTGCCAGAATCTTGAAATAAATCTGCCATCCCTATCAGAGATAATAGAGATTGGTATTCCATGTCTGGAGACGACTTCCTTCAAATACAGTCGTGCTAACTTCTACATCTTGTCATCTTCTCTTATTGGCAGGAAATGTACTGATTTGGTGAGACGATCAACTATTACCCAAATAGTATCAAAACCACTTGCAGTCCTTGGCAATTTAGTGATGAAATCTATGGTAATGTTTTCCCATTTCCATTCCGGGATTTAGGGTTGTTGAAGTAGACCTGATGGTTTCTGATGCTCAGCTTTGACCTTAGAACACGTCAAACATTCTCCTACGTATTTAGCAACATCGGATTTCATACCCGGCCACCAAAAATGTTTCTTGAGATCCTTGTACATCTTCCCCGTTCCAGGATGTATTGAGTATCTGGTTTTATGAGCTTCTCTAAGTACCATTTCTCTCATATCTCCAAATTTTGGTACCCAAATCCTTTCAGCCCTATACTGGGTTCCGTCTTCCCGAATATTAAGATGCTTCTCCGATCCTTTGGGTATTTCATCCTTTAGATTTCTCTCTTTTAAAACTCCTTGTTGCGCCTCCTTTATTTGAGTAATAAGGTTATTATGAATCATTATATTCATAGATTTTACTCGAATGGGTTCTCTGTCCTTCCTGCTCAAGGCATCGGCTGCCACATTTGCCTTCCCCGGGTGGTAACGAATCTCAAAGTCGTAATCATTCAACAATTCAATCCACCTACGCTGCCTCATATTCAGTTGTTTCTGATTAAATATGTGTTGAAGACTTTTGTGGTCGGTATATATAATACTTTTGACCCCATATAAGTAGTGCCTCCAAGTCTTTAATGCAAAAACAACCGCGCCTAATTCCAAATCATGCGTCGTATAATTTTGTTCGTGAATCTTCAATTGTCTAGACGCATAAGCAATCACCTTCGTTCGTTGCATTAATACACAATCGAGACCTTGCTTTGATGCGTCACAATAAATCACAAAATCATCATTCCCTTCAGGCAATGACAATATAGGTGCCGTAGTTAGCTTTTTCTTCAATAACTGAAACGCTTTCTCTTGTTCATCATTCCATTCAAATTTCTTCCCTTTATGCGTTAATGCAGTCAAGAGTTTTGCTATTCTGGAAAAGTCTTGGATGAACCTTCTGTAGTAACCAGCTAGTCCTAAAAACTGGCGTATGTGTTTTGGAGTTTTCGGGGTTTCCCACTTTTCAACAGTTTCTATCTTTGCCGGATCCACCTTAATACCTTCTTTGTTCACTATGTGACCGAGGAATTGAACTTCTTCCAACCAAAATGCACACTTTGAAAACTTAGCGTACAATTCTTCCTTCCTCAATACTTCTAACACCTTTCTCAAATGTTCACCGTGTTCTTGGTCATTCTTTGAGTAAATAAGTATGTCATCAATGGAAACAATGACAAACTTGTCAAGGTATGGTCCACACACTCGGTTCATAAGGTCCATGAACACAGCTGGTGCATTAGTTAAACCAAACGGCATGACCATAAACTCGTAATGACCGTAACGTGTTCTGAAAGCAGTCTTTGGAATATCATCTTCTTTCACCCGCATTTGATGATACCCGGAACGTAAGTCAATCTTTGAATAAATAGACGTGCCTTGTAGTTGATCAAATAAGTCGTCGATTCTCGGTAGTGGGTAGCGGTTCTTGATGGTAAGTTTGTTCAACTCTCGGTAGTCGATACACAACCTGAATGTACTATCTTTCTTCTTGACAAACAAAATAGGAGCTCCCCACGGTGATGTGCTTGGTTGAATGAAACCACGCTCTAAAAGTTCTTGTAATTGGCTTTGCAGTTCTTTCATCTCGCTGGGTGCGAGTCTGTAAGGAGCACTAGCTATTGGTGCAGCTCCTGGTACAAGATCTATTTGAAATTCAACGGATCGATGTGGGGGTAATCCCGGTAATTCTTTCGTAAATACACCGGGAAATTCTTTTGCAATGGGAACATCATTGATGCTCTTTTCTTCAGTTTGTACTTTCTTGACGTGTGCTAGAACAGCATAGCAACCTTTTCTTATTAGTTTTTGTGCCTTCAAATTACTAATAAGATGTAGCTTCGTGTTGCCCTTTTCTCCGTACACCATTAAGGGTTTTCCTTTTTCTCGTATAATGCGAATTGCATTTTTGTAACAAACAATCTCCGCTTTCACTTCTTTCAACCAGTCCATACCGATTATCACATCAAAACTCCCTAACTCTACTGGTATCAAATCAATCTTAAATGTTTCGCTAACCAGTTTAATTTCTCGATTCCGACATATATTATCTGCTGAAATTAATTTACCATTTGCTAATTCGAGTAAAAATTTACTATCCAAAGGCGTCAATGGACAACTTAATTTAGCACAAAAATCTCTACTCATATAACTTCTATCCGCACCCGAATTAAATAAAACGTAAGCAGATTTATTGTCAATAAGAAACGTACCCGTAACAAGCTCCGGGTCTTCCTGTGCCTCTGCCGCATTAATATTGAAAACTCTTCCGCGGCCTTGTCCATTCGTGTTCTCCTGGTTCGGGCAATTTCTAATAATGTGGCCCGGTTTTCCACATTTATAACAAACTACATTGGCATAACTTGCTCCGACACTACTTACTCCGCCATTACTTGTTCCGACACCATTTGTTCCTTTCGTTCTATTAACCCCTGGTCCGTAGACCTCACACTTCGCCGCGCTATGACCATTTCTTTTACACTTGTTGCAAAATTTTGTGCAGAACCCCGAGTGATACTTTTCACACCTTTGGCATAGCTGCTTCTGATTGTTGTTGTTGTTACGGTTATTATTGTTGTTGGGATGATTGTTGTAGTTGCTGTTGTTGTTGTTGTTGTTGGGCCGTTTGTTGTAGTTGCGATTGATGTTGCGATTGTTGGGATAATTGTTGCGATTATTGTTGTAATTGCTGTTGTTGTTGTATTGGTGATTCTTATCACCGTTTTCCTCCCACTTTCTTTTGACTTGCTTCATATTGGCCTCTTCAGCAGTATGTTCTTTAATTCTTTCTTCAATCTGGTTCACTAGTTTGTGAGCCATTCTACATGCCTGTTTTATGGAGGCGGGCTCGTGTGAACTTATATCTTCTTAGATTCTTTCCGGTAATCCTTTCACAAACGCATCGATCTTCTCTTCCTCATCTTCGAATGCTCCCGGACACAATAGGCACAATTCTGTGAATCGTCTTTCGTACGTGGTAATATCAAATCCTTGGGTTCGTAACCCTCTAAGTTATGTCTTGAGCTTATTGACCTCGGTTCTGGGACGAAACTTCTCGTTCATCAAGTGCTTGAATGCTGACCACGGTAGTGCGTACGCATCATCTTGTCCCACTTGCTCTAGATAGGTATTCCACCATGTTAACGCAGAACCTGTGAAGATATGCTTAGCGTACTTCACTTTGTCCTCTTCAGTACACTTACTTATGGCAAGCACCGATTCGACCTTCTTGGTCCACCGTTTCAATCCGATCGGTCCTTCGGTTCCATCAAATTCCAAAGGTTTGCAGGCAGTGAATTCTTTGTAGGTGCATCCTACACGATTTCCTGTACTGCCAGATCCAAGGTTATTGTTGGTATGTAGCGCAGCCTGTACTACGGCTATGTTTGAAGCTAGAAAAGTACGGAATTCCTCTTCATTCATATTCACGGTGTGTCGAGTAGTCGGTGCCATTTCCTTCAAAATAGTCAAATGGAACAAGTTAATCATACAGAATATTAAGAGTAGTTAATAGTATTTCGTAGCATAATATGAACTCATTTATAAAAGCTTTTTCTTCATATTAGCGTTTTATAAGTTTAAATTCGGGTAGTACCTACCCGTTAAGTTCATACTTAGTAGCTAATATACAATTCAACTACTACAATTCTATATGAAAAACTGATTGTAATAATATTTCGCGTTCAAACTTTTATACAATATTTTACAAACTTACAATACCGCTTATTTTACATAAAGCATGAAATATAGCACACAATAACTTTGATACAAGATAGTTGTGAAGATAATTCTAGCTAGTACACAAGTCGTTCAGCAAAGGCAATAAAGACACGTAATTCATACATCCAGAAACAAGTCATGCATTCTGGTTTTACTAGGACTACTTCCCATCCTTGGTCTTGTGGAACATAACCGTTATGGCCATTGATAAGACAGCGTGTTGTAACGTCGTCAAAGGGACGAGGGTTACGTAATGACCAACAGTCTCGTAATAACCTAAAAACCTCATTTCTTACCCCAATTACCGACTCCGTCACTTGTGGGAACGTTTTGTTTAATAGTTGTAGCCCGATGTTCTTGTTCTCACTTTGGTGAGAAGCGAACATTACTAACCCGTAAGCATAACATGCTTCTTTATGTTGCATGTTAGCCGCTTTTTCTAAATCACGAAGTCCTATATTCGGATATACTGAGTCAAAATAATTTCTTAACCCGTTGCGTAAAATAGCATTTGGGTTCCCCGCAATATATGCGTCAAAGTAAACACATCGTAACTTATGGATTTCCCAATGTGATATCCCCCATCTTTCGAACGAAAGCCTTTTATAAACCAAGGCATTCTTGGAACGTTCTTCGAATGTCTTACAAACTGATCTCGCCTTAAATAGTTGTGCCGAGGAATTCTGACCGACTCTAGACAAGATTTCATCAATCATGTCTCCGGGTAGGTCTCTTAAAATATTGGGTTGTCTATCCATTTTGTGTTTTTATACTGTAAAATAGACAAGAGTTAGATTCATAAAAAAAATACTTATTAATACAAGCAATTTTTACATATATCATAAAGCATAAGGACACTATATTACATATATTACACCACACGAATACAACTATCTTATTTTGACTCGCTCGTTTCTTCTTGTTCGGTTTTGGTTCGTTTTGCCAAGTTTCTAGGGATATATGATGTTCCCCTAATACGAGCCGTCGTTGTCCACATTGGTTTAGAAAAACCTGGTGGTTTAGAGGTTCCCGGGTCATTGTTACAACTTAAGGACTTCGGGGGTTGACGATACATATAAAGTTCATCGGGGTTTGAATTAGATTTCTCTATTTTTATGCCCTTTTCCTTATTATTTTCTTTTGCCTTTTTAAATTCAGTTGGGGTAATTTCTATAACATCATCGGAATTCTCGTCGGAATCCGATTCATCGAAGAATTGGTAATCCTCCCAATATTTTGCTTCCTTGGCGGAAACACCATTGACCATAATTAACCTTGGTCGGTTGGTTGAGGATTCTCTTTTACTTAACCGTTTTATTATTTCCCCTACCGGTTCTATTTCTTTTTCCGGTTTTGATTCTTCTTCCGGTTCTGACTCTTCTTCCGGTTCCTCTTCGGGAACTTGTGAATCAGTCCACGAATAATTCCAATTTACATTTGACTCTTCATTATTATTAGGTGAGTCAATAGGACTTGTTCTAGAGGTAGACATCTATCACATAATATCAAACACGTTAAGAGATTAATATATCACATAATATTCATATGTTAAAAATATATAGTTTCCAACAAAAATGTTAAGCAATCATTTTTAAAGAAAACACGGTCGAAGTCCAGACTCACTAATGCATCCTAACAAACTCGATAAGACACACTAATGCAAATTTTTTGGTTCTCTAAGACCAATGCTCGGATACCAACTGAAATGTCCCGTTCTTATTGATTAAAAACGTTCCATATTAATTGATTTCGTTGCGAGGTTTTGACCTCTATATGAGACGTTTTTCAAAGACTGCATTCATTTTTAAAACAAACCATAACCTTTATTTCATAAATAAAGGTTTAAAAAGATTTACGTAGATTATCAAATAATGATAATCTAAAATATCCTGTTTACACACGACCATTACATAATGTTTTACAATACAAATATGTTACATCGAAATCAGTTTCTTGAATGCAGTTTTTACACAATATCATACAAACATGGACTCCAAATCTTGTCCTTATTTTAGTATGCAACAGCGGAAGCTCTTAGTATTCACCTGAGAATAAACATGCTTTAAACGTTAACAAAAATGTTGGTGAGTTATAGGTTTAACCTATATATATCAAATCGTAACAATAGACCATAAGATTTCATATTTCAATACACATCCCATACATAGAGATAAAAATCATTCATATGGTGAACACCTGGTAATCGACATTAACAAGATGCATATATAAGAATATCCCCATCATTCCGGGACACCCTTCGGATATGATATAAATTTCGAAGTACTAAAGCATCCGGTACTTTGGATGGGGTTTGTTAGGCCCAGTAGATATATCTTTAGGATTCGCGTCAATTAGGGTGTCTGTTCCCTAATTCTTAGATTACCAGACTTAATAAAAAGGGGCATATTCGATTTCGATAATTCAACCATAGAATGTAGTTTCACGTACTTGTGTCTATTTTGTAAATCATTTATAAAACCTGCATGTATTCTCATCCCAAAAATATTAGATTTTAAAAGTGGGACTATAACTCACTTTCACAGATTTTTACTTCGTCGGGAAGTAAGACTTGGCCACTGGTTGATTCACGAACCTATAACAATATATACATATATATCAAAGTATGTTCAAAATATATTTACAACACTTTTAATATATTTTGATGTTTTAAGTTTATTAAGTCAGCTGTCCTCGTTAGTAACCTACAACTAGTTGTCCACAGTTAGATGTACAGAAATAAATCGATAAATATTATCTTGAATCAATCCACGACCCAGTGTATACGTATCTCAGTATTGATCACAACTCAAACTATATATATTTTGGAATCAACCTCAACCCTGTATAGCTAACTCCAACATTCACATATAGAGTGTCTATGGTTGTTCCGAAATATATATAGATGTGTCGACATGATAGGTCGAAACATTGTATACGTGTCTATGGTATCTCAAGATTACATAATATACAATACAAGTTGATTAAGTTATGGTTGGAATAGATTTGTTACCAATTTTCACGTAGCTAAAATGAGAAAAATTATCCAATCTTGTCTTACCCATAACTTCTTCATTTTAAATCCGTTTTGAGTGAATCAAATTGCTATGGTTTCATATTGAACTCTATTTTATGAATCTAAACAGAAAAATTATAGGTTTATAGTCGGAAAAATAAGTTACAAGTCGTTTTTGTAAAGGTAGTCATTTCAGTCGAAAGAACGACGTCTAGATGACCATTTTAGAAAACATACTTCCACTTTGAGTTTAACCATAATTTTTGGATATAGTTTCATTTTCATAATAAAAATAATTTTCTCAGAATAACAACTTTTAAATCAAAGTTTATCAAAGTTTTTAATTAACTAACCCAAAACAGCCCGCGGTGTTACTACGACGGCGTAAATCCGGTTTTACGGTGTTTTTCGTGTTTCCAGGTTTTAAATCATTAAGTTAGCATGTCATATAGATATAGAACATGTGTTTAGTTGATTTTAAAAGTCAAATTAGAAGGATTAACTTTTGTTTGCGAACAAGTTTAGAATTAACTAAACTATGTTCTAGTGATTACAAGTTTAAACCTTCGAATAAGATAGCTTTATATGTATGAATCGAATGATGTTATGAACATCATTACTACCTTAAGTTCCTTGGATAAACCTACTAGAAAAGAGAAAAATGGATCTAGCTTCAACGGATCCTTGGATGGCTCGAAGTTCTTGAAGCAGAATCATGACACGAAAACAAGTTCAAGTAAGATCATCACTTGAAATAAGATTGTTATAGTTATAGAAATTGAACCAAAGTTTGAATATTATTATTACCTTGTATTAGAATGATAACCTACTGTAAGAAACAAAGATTTCTTGAGGTTGGATGATCACCTTACAAGATTGGAAGTGAGCTAGCAAACTTGAAAGTATTCTTGATTTTATGTAACTAGAACTTGTAGAATATATGAAGAACACTTAGAACTTGAAGATAGAACTTGAGAGAGATCAATTAGATGAAGAAAATTGAAGAATGAAAGTGTTTGTAGGTGTTTTTGGTCGTTGGTGTATGGATTAGATATAAAGGATATGTAATTTTGTTTTCATGTAAATAAGTCATGAATGTTACTCATATTTTTGTAATTTTATGAGATATTTCATGCTAGTTGCCAAATGATGGTTCCCACATGTGTTAGGTGACTCACATGGGCTGCTATGAGCTGATCATTGGAGTGTATATACCAATAGTACATACATCTAAAAGCTGTGTATTGTACGAGTACGAATACGGGTGCATACGAGTAGAATTGTTGATGAAACTGAACGAGGATGTAATTGTAAGCATTTTTGTTAAGTAGAAGTATTTTGATAATTGTATTGAAGTCTTTAAAAAGTGTATAAATACATATTAAAACACTACATGTATATACATTTTAACTGAGTCGTTAAGTCATCGTTAGTCATTACATGTAAGTGTTGTTTTGAAACCTTTAGGTTAACGATCTTGTTAAATGTTGTTAACCCAATGTTTATAATATCAAATGAGATTTTAAATTATTATATTATCATGTATGAATATCTCTTAATATGATATATATACATTAAATGTCTTTACAACGATATTCGTTACATATATGTCTCGTTTAAAAATCATTAAGTTAGTAATCTTGTTTTTACCTATGTAGTTCATTGTTAATATACTTAATGATATGTTTAATTATCATAGTATCATGTTAACTATATATATATCCATATATATGTCATCATATTGTTTTTACAAGTTTTAACGTTCGTGAATCACCGGTCAACTTGGGTGGTCAATTGTCTATATGAAACATATTTCAATTAATCAAGTCTTAACAAGTTTAATTGCTTAAGATGTTGGAAACATTAATCATGTAAATATCAATCTCAATTAATATATATAAACATGGAAAAGTTCGGGTCACTACAAAAACGATATGTATAACGATTATCGTTATAACGTCTTACTAGGTACATATGAATCATATTAAGATATTGATACACTTGGTTAATTATGTTAAATGATAAGTAAATATATCATTAAGTGTATTAACAATGAACTACATATGTAAAAATAAGACTACTAACTTAAAGATTTTGAAACGAGACATATATGTAACGATTATCGTTGTAACGACATTTAAGGTATATAGATCATATTAAGAGATATTCGTACATGTTCTATATCTATATGATATGCTAACTTAATGATTTAAAACCCTGAAACACAATAAACACCATAAAACTGGATATACGCCGTCGTAGTAAAACCGGGGGCTGTTTTGGTTGGGATAATTAAAAGCTAAGAAGAACTTTGATTTAAAAGCTATACTTCTAGAAAAATGATTTTTCTTATGAACATGAAACTATATCCAAAAATCATGGTTAAACTCAAAGTGAAAGTATGTTTTTCAAAATGGTCATCAAGATGTCGTTCTTTCGACGGAAATGACTACCTCTTTCAAAAATGACTTGTAACTTGTATTTCCGACTATAAACTTATACTGTTTCTATTTAGATTCATAAAGTTAAGTTCAATACGAAACCGTGGCCACTGGAATCACTCAAAACGGATTAGAAACGAAGAAATTGCGAGTAAAACAAGATTGATAAAAACTACTCATTTTACCTACGTGAAAGTTAGTAATAAATCTATTCCAACCATAACCTAATCAACTTATATTGTATATTATGTAATCTTGAGATACCATAGACACGTATACAATGTTTCGACCTATCATGTCAACCCATCTATATATATATATATTGCGGAACAACCATAGACACTCTATATGTGAATGTTGGAGTTAGCTATACAGGGTTGAGGTTGATTCCAAAATATATATATAGTTTAAGTTGTGATCAATACTGAGATACGTATACACTGGGTCGTGGATTGATTCAAGATAATATTTATCGATTTATTTCTGTACATCTAACTGTGGACAACTAGTTGTAGGTTACTAACGAGGACAGCTGACTTAATGAACTTAAAACATCAAAATGTATTAAAAGTGTTGTAAATATATTTTGAACATACTTTGATATATATGTACATATTTGTTATAGGTTCGTGAATCGACCAGTGGCCAAGTCTTACTTCCCGACGAAGTAAAAATCTGTGAAAGTGAGTTTCATTATTCCCTTTTTAAATGCTTTTGCAATATATATTTTTGGGACTGAGAATACATGCGCTGTTTTTTTATAACTGTTTTACGAAATAGACACAAGTAATCAAAATTACATTATATGGTTGAATGATCGAAATCGAATATGCCCCTTTTTATTAAGTCTGGTAATCTAAGAATTAGGGAACAGACACCCTAATTGATGCGAATCCTAAAGATAGATCTATTGGGCCTAACTAACCCCATCCAAAGTACCGGATGCTTTAGTACTTCGAAATTTATATCATATCCGAAGGGTGTCCCGGAACGATGGGGATATTCTAAAATATGCATCTTGTTAATATCGGTTACCAGGTGTTCACCATATGAATGATTTTTATCTCTATGTATGGGATGTATATTGAAATATGAAATCTTGTGGTCTATTGTTACGATTTGATATATATAGGTTAAACCTATAACTCACCAACATTTTTGTTGACGTTTAAAGCATGTTTATTCTCAGGTGAATACTAAGAGCTTCCGCTGTTGCATACTAAAATAAGGACAAGATTTGGAGTCCATGTTTGTATGATATTGTGTAAAAACTGCATTCAAGAAACTGATTTCGATGTAACATATTTGTATTGTAAACCATTATGTAATGGTCGTGTGTAAACAGGATATTTTAGATTATCATTATTTGATAATCTACGTAAAGCTTTTTTAACCTTTATTTATGAAATAAAGGTTATGCTTTGTTTTAAAATGAATGCAGTCTTTGAAAAACGTCTCATATAGAGGTCAAAACCTCGCAACGAAATCAATTAATATGGAACGTTTTTAATCAATAAGAACGGGACATTTCAGTTGGTATCCGAGCGTTGGTCTTAGAGAAACAGAAAATTTGCATTAGTGTGTCTTATCGAGTTTGTTAGGATGCATTAGTGAGTCTGGACTTCGACCGTGTTTTCTTTAAAAATGATTGCTTAACATTTTTGTTGGAAACTATATATTATTAACATGTATATATTATGTGATATATTAATCTTTTAACATGTTTGATATTGTGTGATAGATGTCTACCTCTAGCACAAATCCCATTGACTCACCTAATAATAACGAAGAGTCGAATATATATTGGACTGATTCACAAGTTCCCGAATCAGAACCGGAAGAAGAATCAGAACCGGAAGAGGAGGAACCGGAGGAGGAAATAGAACCGGTGGGGGAAATAATAAAACGGTTAAGTAAAAGAAAATCCTCAACCAACCGACCAAGGTTAATTATGGTCAATGGTGTTTCCGCCAAGGAAGCAAAATATTGGGAGGATTACCAATTCTCCGATGAATCGGATTCCGACGAGAATTCCGATGATGTTATAGAAATTACCCCAACTGAATTTAAAAAGCCAAAAGAAAATAATAAGGGAAAGGGCATAAAAATAGAGAAATCTAAATCCAACCCCGATGAACTTTATATGTATCGTCAACCCCCGAAGTCCTTAAGTTGTAACAATGACCCGGGAACCTCTAAACCACCAGGTTTTTCTAAACCGTTGTGGAAAACGACAACTAGTATTAGGGGAACATCATATATCCCTAGAAACTTTTCAAAAAGAACCAAAACCGAAAAAGAAGAAGAAATGAGCGAGTCGGAATAAGATAGTTGTATTCGTGTGGTGTGATATATGTAGTATAGTGTGCTTATGCTTTATGATATATGTAAAAATTGCTTGTATTAATAAGTATTTTTTTTATGAATCTAACTCTTGTCTATTTTACAGTATAAAATCACAAAATGGATAGACAACCCAATATTTTAAGAAACCTACCCGGAGACATGATTGATGAAATCTTGTCTAGAGTCGGTCAGAATTCCTCGGCACAACTATTTAAGGCGAGATCAGTTTGTAAGACATTCGAAGAACGTTCCAAGAATTCCTTGGTTTATAAAAGGCTTTCGTTCGAAAGATGGGGGATATCACATTGGGAAATCCATAAGTTACGATGTGTTTACTTTGACGCATATATTGCGGGGAACCCAAATGCTATTTTACGCAACGGGTTAAGAAATTATTTTGACTCAATATATCTGATTATAGGACTTCGTGATTTAGAAAAAGCGGCTAACATGCAACATAAAGAAGCATGTTATGCTTACGGCTTAGTAATGTTTGCTTCTCACCAAAGTGAGAACAAGAACATCGGGTTATAACTATTAAACAAAACGTTCCCACAAGTGACGGAGTCGGTAATTGGGGTAAGAAATGAGGTTTTTAGATTGTTAAGGGACTGTTGGATATTACGTAATCCTCGTCCCTTTGACGACGTTACAACACGTTGTCTTATCAACGGCCATAACGGTTATGTTCCACAAGACCAAGGATGGGAAGTAGTCCTAGTAAAACCAGAATGCATGACTTGTTTCTGGACGTATGAATTACGTGTCTTTATTGCCTTTGCTGAACGACTTGTGTACTAGCTAGAATTATCTTCACAACTATCTTGTATCAAAGTTATTGTGTGCTATATTTCATGCTTTATGTAAAATAAGCGGTATTGTAAGTTTGTAAAATATTGTATAAAAGTTTGAACGCGAAATATTATTATAATCAGTTTTTCATATAGAATTGTAGTAGTTGAATTGTATATTAGCTACTAAGTATGAACTTAACGAGTAGGTACTACCCGAATTTAAACTTATAAAACGCTAATATGAAGAAAAAGCTTTTATAAATGAGTTCATATTATGCTACGAAATACTTATAACTACTCTTAATATTCTGTATGATTAACTTGTTCCATTTGACTATTTTGAAGGAAATGGCACCGACTACTCGACACACCGTGAATATGAATGAAGAGGAATTTCGTACTTTTCTAGCTTCAAACATAGCCGCAGTATAGGCTGCTCTACATACCAACAATAACCTTGGATCTAGCAGTACAGGAAATCGTGTAGGATGCACCTACAAAGAATTCCCTGCCTGCAAACCTTTGGAATTTGATGGAACCGAAGGACCGATCGGATTGAAACGGTGGACCGAGAAGGTCGAATCGGTGTTTGCCATAAGTAAGTGTACTGAAGAGGACAAAGTGAAGTACGCTACGCATACCTTCACAGGTTCTGCGTTAACATGGTGGAATACCTATCTAGAACAAGTGGGACAAGATGATGCTTACGCACTACCGTAGTCAGCATTCAAGCACTTGATGAACGAGAAGTACCGTCCCAGAACCGAGGTCAATAAGCTCAAGACAGAACTTAGATGGTTACGAACCCAAGGATTTGATATTACCACGTACGAAAGACGATTTACAGAATTATGCCTATTGTGTCCGGGAGCGTTCGAAGATGAGGAAGAGAAGATCGACGCGTTTGTGAAAGGATTACCGGAAAGAATCCAAGAAGATATAAGTTCACACGAGCCCGCCTCCATACAACAGGCATGTAGAATGGCTCACAAACTAGTGAACCAGATTGAAGAAAGAATTAAAGAACAGACTGCTGAAGAGGCCAATGTGAAGCAAGTCAAAAGAAAGTGGGAGGAAAACGGTGATAAGAATCACCAATACAACAATAACAGCAATTACAACAATAATCGCAACAACTATCCCAACAATTGCAACATCAATCGCAACTACAACAAACGGCCCAAAAACAACAACAACAACAACAGCAGCAACTACAACAATCATCCCAACAACAAAAATAACCGCAACAACAACAACAATCAGAAGCAGCTATGCCAAAGGTGTGAAAAGTATCACTCGGGGTTCTGCACCAAATTTTGCAACAAGTGTAAAAGAAATGGTCATAGCGCAGCGAAGTGTGAGGTCTACGGACCAGGGGTTAACAAAACGAAAGGAACAAATGGTGTCGGAACGAGCAATGGCGGAGCAAGTAGTGTCGGAGCAACTTATGCCAATGTATTTTGTTATAAATGTGGAAAACCCGGTCACATTATTAGAAATTGCCCGAACCAAGAGAACACGAATGGACAAGGCCGTGGAAGATTTTTCAATATTAATGCGGCAGAGGCACAGGAAGACCCGGAGCTTGTTACGGGTACGTTTCTTATTGACAATAAATCTGCTTACGTTTTATTTGATTCGGGTGCGGATAGAAGCTATATGAGTAGAGATTTTTGTGCTAAATTAAGTTATCCACTGATGCCTTTGGATAGTAAATTTTTACTCGAATTAGCAAATGGTAAATTAATTTCAGCAGATAATATATGTCGGAATCGAGAAATTAAACTGGTTAGCGAAACATTTAAGATTGACTTGATACCAGTAGAGTTAGGGAGTTTTGATGTGATAATCGGTATGGACTGGTTGAAAGAAGTGAAAGCAGAGATCGTTTGTTACAAAAATGCAATTCGTATTATACGAGAAAAAGGAAAACCCTTAATGGTGTACGGAGAAAAGGGCAACACGAAGCTACATCTTATTAGTAATTTGAAGGCACAAAAACTAATAAGAAAAGGTTGCTATGCTGTTCTAGCACACGTCGAGAAAGTACAAACTGAAGAAAAGAGCATCAATGATGTTCCCGTCGCAAAAGAATTTTCCGATGTATTTCCGAAAGAATTACCGGGATTACCCCCACATCGATCCGTTGAATTTCAAATAGATCTTGTACCAGGAGCTGCACCAATAGCTCGTGCTCCTTACAGACTTGCACCCAGCGAGATGAAAGAATTGCAAAGCCAATTACAAGAACTTTTAGAGCGTGGTTTCATTCGACCAAGCACATCACCATGGGGAGCTCCTGTTTTGTTTGTCAAGAAGAAAGATGGTGCATTCAGGTTGTGTATCGACTACCGAGAGTTGAACAAACTTACCATCAAGAACCGCTACCCACTACCGAGAATCGACGATTTATTTGATCAACTACAAGGCTCTTCTGTTTATTCAAAGATTGACTTACGTTCCGGGTATCATCAAATGCGGGTGAAAGAAGATGATATTCCAAAGACTGCTTTCAGAACACGTTACGGTCATTACGAGTTTATGGTCATGCCGTTTGGTTTAACTAATGCACCAGCTGTGTTCATGGACCTTATGAACCGAGTGTGTGGACCATACCTTGACAAGTTTGTCATTGTTTTCATTAATGACATACTTATTTACTCAAAGAATGACCAAGAACACGGTGAACATTTGAGAATGGTGTTAGAAGTACTGAGGAAGGAAGAATTGTACGCTAAGTTTTCAAAGTGTGCATTTTGGTTGGAAGAAGTTCAATTCCTCTGTCACATAGTGAACAAAGAAGGTATTAAGGTGGATCCGGCAAAGATAGAAACTGTTGAAAAGTGGGAAACCCCAAAAACTCCGAAACACATACGCCAGTTTTTAGGACTAGCTGGTTACTACAGATGGTTCATCCAAGACTTTTCCAGAATAGCAAAACCCTTGACTGCATTAACGCATAAAGGGAAGAAATTTGAATGGAAGGATGAACAAGAGAAAGCATTCCAGTTATTGAAGAAAAAGCTAACTACGGCACCTATATTGTCATTGCCTGAAGAGAATGATGATTTTGTGATTTATTGTGACACATCAAAGCAAGGTCTCGGTTGTGTATTAATGCAACGAACGAAGGTGATTGCTTATGCATCTAGACAATTGAAGATTCACGAACAAAATTATACGACGCATGATTTGGAATTAGGCGCGGTTGTTTTTGCATTAAAGACTTGGAGGAACTACTTATATGGGGTCAAAAGTATTATATATACCGACCACAAAAGTCTTCAACACATATTTAATCAGAAACAACTGAATATGAGGCAGCTTAGGTGGATTGAATTGTTGAATGATTATGACTTTGAGATTCGTTACCACCCGGAGAAGGCAAATGTGGTAGCCGACGCCTTGAGCAGGAAGGACAGAGAACCCATTCGAGTAAAATCTATGAATATAATGATTCACAATAACGTTACTATTCAAATAAAGGAGGCACAACAAGGAGTTTTAAAAGAGGGAAATTTAAAGGATGAAATACCCAAAGGATCGGAGAAGCATCTTAATATTCGGGAAGACGGAACCCGGTATAGGGCTGAAAGGATTTGGGTACCAAAATTTGGAGATATGAGAGAAATGGTACTTAGAGAAGCTCATAAAACTAGATACTCAATACATCCTGGAACGGGGAAGATGTACAAGGATCTCAAGAAACATTTTTGGTGGCCGTGTATGAAAGCCGATGTTGCTAAATACGTAGGAGAATGTTTGACGTGTTCTAAGGTCAAAGCTGAGCATCAGAAACCATCAGGTCTACTTCAACAACCCGAAATCCCGGAATGGAAATGGGAAAACATTACCATGGATTTCATAACTAAATTGCCAAGGACTGCAAGTGGTTTTGATACTATTTGGGTAATAGTTGATCGTCTCACCAAATCAGCACACTTCCTACCAATAAGAGAAGATGACAAGATAGAGAAGTTAGCATTACTGTATTTGAAGGAAGTCGTCTCCAGACATGGAATACCAATCTCTATTATCTCTGATAGGGATGGCAGATTTATTTCAAGATTCTGGCAGATATTACAGCAAGCATTAGGAACTCGTCTAGACATGAGAACTGCCTATCATCCACAAACTGATGGGCAGAGCGAAAGGATGATACAAACGCTTGAAGACATGCTACGAGCATGTGTTATTGATTTTGGAAACAGTTGGGATCGACATCTACCGTTAGCAGAATTTTCCTACAACAACAGCTACCATTCAAGCATTGAGATGGCGCTGTTTAAGGCACTTTATGGTAGAAAGTGCAGGTCTCTGATTTGTTGGAATGAAGTGGGGGATAGACAGATTACGGGTCCGGAGATAATACAAGAAACTACCGAGAAAATCATCCAAATTCAACAAAGATTGAAAACCGCCCAGAGTCGACAAAAGAGCTACGCGGACAGTAAAAGAAAAGATATAGAGTTTGAAATTGGAGAAATGGCCATGCTTAAGGTTTCACCTTGGAAAGGCGTTGTTCGATTTGGTAAACGAGGGAAACTAAATCCAAGGTACATTGGACCATTCAAGATTATAGATCGTGTCGGACCAGTAGCTTACCAACTGGAGCCACCTCAACAACTCGCGGCTGTACATAACACTTTCCACGTCTCAAATTTGAAGAAATGTTTTGCTAAAGAAGATCTCACTATTCCGTTAGACGAAATCCAAATCCATGAAAAACTTCAATTCATTGAAGAACCCGTCGAAATAATGGATCGTGAGGTTAAGAGACTTAAACAAAACAAGATACCGATTGTTAAGATTCGATGGAATGCTCGTAGAGGACCCGAGTTCACCTGGGAGCGTGAAGATCAGATGAAGAAGAAATACCTGCATCTATTTCTAGAAGATTCGTCAACACTTTCAACAGCTTAAAATTTCGGGACGAAATTTATTTAACGGGTAGGTACTGTAGTGACTCGAACTTTTCCATGTTTATATATATTAAATGAAATTGATATTTACATGATTAAGTGTTTCCAACATGTTAAGCAATCAAACTTATTAAGACTTGATTAATCGGAATAGGTTTCATATAAACAAATGACCACCCAAGTTGACCGGTGATTCACGAACGTTAAAACTTGTAAAAACTATACGATGACATATATATGGTTATATATATATTTAACATGATTTTATTATAAGTATGTATCTCATTAGGTATTTTAACAATGAGTTATATACATAAAAATGAGACTATTAAATTAAGAAACTCGAAAACGATATATATAACGATTATCGTTATAACATCTTACTAGGTACATATGAATCATATTAAGATATTGATACACTTGGTTAATTATGTTAAATGATAAGTAAATATATCATTAAGTGTATTAACAATGAACTACATATGTAAAAATAAGACTACTAACTTAATGATTTTGAAACGAGACATATATGTAACGATTATCGTTGTAACGACATTTAAGGTATATAGATCATATTAAGAGATATTCGTACATCATAATATCATGATAATATAATAATTTAAAATCTCATTTGATATTATAAACATTGGGTTAACAACAGTTAACAAGATCGTTAACCTAAAGTTTTCAAAACAACATTTACATGTAACGACTAACGATGACTTAACGACTCAGTTAAAATGTATATACATGTAGTGTTTTAATATGTATTCATACACTTTTGAAAGACTTCAAAACACTTATCAAAATACTTCTACTTAACAAAAATGCTTACAATTACATCCTTGTTCAGTTTCATCAACAAATCTACTCGTATGCACCCGTATTCGTACTCGTACAATACACAGCTTTTAGATGTATGTACTATTGGTATATACACTCCAATGATCAGCTTTGAGCAGCCCATGTGAGTCACCTAACATATGTGGGAACCATCATTTGGCAACTAGCATGAAATATCTCATAAAATTACAAAAATATGAGTAATTATTCATGACTTATTTACATGAAAACAAAATTACATATTCTTTATATCTAATCCATACACCAACGAACAAAAACACCTACAAACACTTTAATTCTTCAATTTTCTTCATCTAATTGATCACTCTCAAGTTCTACCTTCAAGTTCTAAGTGTTCTTCATAAATTCCAAAAGTTCTAGTTTCATAAAATCAAGAATACTTCCAAAATTGCAAGTTTACTTCCAAGTTTTCTAAATCCATTCCAAGTAATCATCCAAGATCAAGAAACCTTTTTTACTTACAGTAGGTTATCTTTCTAATACAAGGTAATAATCATATTCAAACTTTAATTCAATTTCTATAACTATAACAATCTTATTTCGAGTGGAAATCTTACTTGAAATTGTTTTCGTGTCATGATTCTGCTTCAAGAACTTTCAAGCCATCCAAGGATCCTTTGAAGCTAGATCCATTTTTCTCATTTCCAGTAGGTTTATCCAAGGAACTTGAGGTAGTAATGATGTTCATAACATCATTCAATTCATACATAAAAAGCTGTCTTATTCAACGTTATAAACTTGTAATCACTATAACATAGTTTAGTTAATTCTAAACTTGTTCGCAAATAAAGTTAATCCTTCTAACTAGACTTTTAAAATCAACTAAACACATGTTATATATCTATATGATATGCTAACTTAATGATTTAAAACCCAGAAACACGATAAACACCATAAAACTGGATATAAGCCGTCGTAGTAAAACCGGGGGCTGTTTTGGTTGGGATAATTAAAAGCTAAGAAGAACTTTTATTTAAAAGCTATACTTCTGGAAAAGTGATACTATATCCAAAAATCATGGTTAAACTCAAAGTGAAAGTATGTTTTTCAAAATGGTCATCAAGATGTCGTTCTTTCGATGGAAATGACTACCTCTTTCAAAAATGACTTGTAAATTGTATTTCCAACTATAAAATTATACTTTTTCTATTTAGATTCATAAAGTTAAGTTCAATACGAAACCGTGGCCACTGGAATCACTCAAAACGGATTAGAAACGAAGAAATGGCGAGTAAAACAAGATTGATAAAAACTACTCATTTTACCTACGTGAAAGTTAGTAATAAATCTATTCCAACCATAACCTAATCAACTTCTATTGTATATTATGTAATCTTGAGATACCATAGACACGTATACAATGTTTCGACCTATCATGTCGACCCATCTATATATATATTGCGGAACAACCATAGACACTCTATATATGAATGTTGGAGTTAGCTATACAGGGTTGAGGTTGATTCCAAAATATATATATAGTTTGAGTTGTGATCAATACTGAGATACGTATATACTGGGTCGTGGATTGATTCAAGATAATATTTATCGATTTATTTCTGTACATCTAACTGTGGACAACTAGTTATAGGTTACTAACGAGAACAGCTGACTTAATGAACTTAAAACATCAAAATGTATTAAAAGTGTTGTAAATATATTTTGAACATACTTTGATATATATGTACATATTTGTTATAGGTTCGTGAATCGACCAGTGGCCAAGTCTTACTTCCCGACGAAGTAAAAATCTGTGAAAGTGAGTTTCATTATTCCCTTTTTAAATGCTTTTGCAATATATATTTTTGGGACTGAGAATACATGCGCTGTTTTTTTATAACTGTTTTACGAAATAGACACAAGTAATCAAAATTACATTATATGGTTTAATGATCGAAATCGAATATGCCCCTTTTTATTAAGTCTGGTAATCTAAGAATTAGGGAACAGACACCCTAATTGACGCGAATCCTAAAGATAGATCTATTGGGCCTAACTAACCCCATCCAAAGTACCGGATGCTTTAGTACTTCGAAATTTATATCATATCCGAAGGGTGTCCCGGAACGATGGGGATATTCTTAAATATGCATCTTGTTAATGTCGGTTACCAGGTGTTCACCATATGAATGATTTTTATCTCTATGTATGGGATGTGTATTGAAATATGAAATCTTGTGGTCTATTGTTACGATTTGATATATATAGGTTAAACCTATAACTCACCAACATTTTTGTTGACGTTTAAAGCATGTTTATTCTCAGGTGAATACTAAGAGCTTCCGCTGTTGCATACTAAAATAAGGACAAGATTTGGAGTCCATGTTTGTATGATATTGTGTAAAAACTGCATTCAAGAAACTGATTTCGATGTAACATATTTGTATTGTAAACCATTATGTAATGGTCGTGTGTAAACAGGATATTTTAGATTATCATTATTTGATAATCTACGTAAAGCTTTTTAAACCTTTATTTATGAAATAAAGGTTATGGTTTGTTTTAAAATGAATGCAGTCTTTGAAAAACGTCTCATATAGAGGTCAAAACCTCGCAACGAAATCAATTAATATGGAACGTTTTTAATCAATAAGAATGGGACATTTCATTATCTAAACCACCCAAGGGTTAGTGATATATGTCGTTGTGGACTAACGGTTGCTATGAACGGATATGTGTTGTCAATACCACCTAGGGGTTAGTGATATATGTCGTTGTACACTAAAGGTTGTTATGAACGCCGATGGGAAATTCGAGTACCATTCCCTTGTACTATTGGTTAACCATGGATATGTGTTGTCGATACCACCCAGGGGGTTAGTAATATATGTTGTTGTACACTAACGGATGTTGTGAACACCGATGGGAAATTTGAGTACCATTCCCTTGTGCGAATGGTTAACCATGGTTACGTGTTGTAGTGTAGCATATTATATTATTTGAGTTATATATGCTATTGTTGTGCTAGCTTGTGGTCTTAAAGATTTTAACATTATACTTTTTGATGGTATGATATTTAAATTGCTAGCGTGTATGAGGTAATTGTGTAAGTGATTGCAGGTAAGTAGATTATATATGTATATGTATAATTATTACATTCACTAAGGTTTATGCTTACCCCTCTCGTTGTTTACTTTTTTACAGATATTAGTGATGATGAAGCTTGCTAGATGTTAGACTAGAGGCTTAGGAGTGCTTGGGCTCGACGGGGTAGCTATTGGATATTGGACGTGGCTTGGGGAATTGGTAAATCCTCGAGATTATGCTCTTGGTATTGGGTTGGGCTATTGTGTCTTAACCGTGGTGTTGAGTAAATGTTTGGAGGTCGTATCGTTTGGTTGTGTCGAGTCAAACTTTGTATGTGAAATACATTCTCATAAGGATGTATGGTGTCATTTGTAAACCAAGAGACGAGATAAAACGTTAAACGTGTTATTATGATAAATTGCATACGGAAAACTATTTTGAAATGGTTTGTGTACTTGGATGTTATTGGGACCTAACTTATAAAAAAAAATTGTGCTTCGTTTTTGGCAAACGGATTTGGGGTCGTTACACGATCAGAGCTCTTGAATCTAGTTTGAGGCAATCTTAAACCATTCTTTACTGTATACAGAGAATACTTCTCAAATTATTTAATCACATCCAAGTTTAGTCATAATTGTTAACTCGAGCTCGTTTTGAATCAGTTAAAGTCGACACATAAGCGCCACGATCCTTCCGACTTGGATACTAAAACTGGGTTATCCACTTGATAATGCTAAAAACGAACATATATTTCATAGCATTATCCTTCAAGAAAGACAAGCTTTTAGTTGCAATTGTTCTATTTACAAGTAATATTCGTTTAAATAATAAAAGGTGAAGACAAAAGACAGATTCGATGATTTGAAGACGCAAATGACCAAAACACTAAAAAGTACAAAGTACAATCCAAGTGGTTCAAATTATTGATGAGAAACGTCTAAAGATTACAAGAGTACAAGCCGCGGAACGCAAAGTACAAGATATTAAATCGTACGAAAGGACGTTCGAAAATTCGGAACCGAGACCTGAACCAACTATCAACGCGCGACTCAACGGAGCTAAAATTACAAGTCAACGATGCACAAGAATATAATATAATATATATATAATTATATATAATTATATATATTATGTTATATATTATTTAATAATCAAGCCGCCCACGTTTTTGGCAAGCAAGTAGTCTGATCCAGCTGGCCATGCGATCGCATGGCCTGGAAGCTATAAATCCATGTGATTGCATGGAGTACTGTAGATGGCCAAGTCCTATAAATTGCAACGAATTCGGCCGAATTATGTACACCTTCATCAATCAATTACTCTGATCTCTCCCTCAATATATATATTTATATTTTATAATTATAATTTTAATATTAATAATAATAAGGTTATAGTAGCAAATGTTTTAAGTTTGTAAGTCGAAACTCTGTCCGTGTAACACTACGCGATTAATACTCATTGTAAGTTATGTTCAACCTTTTTAAATTAATGTCTCGTAGCTAAGTTATTATTATGCTTATTTAAGCCGAAGTAATCGTGATGTTGGACTAAATATTAAGACTAGGTTATTGGACTTTGGACCATAATTGGGGTTTGAACAAAAGACCGACACTTGTGAAAATTGGACTATGGGCTATTAATGGGGTTTATATTTAATTAACTAAATGATATCTTGTTAATTTAATATAGAGATTACAACTTGACATATTTATATATAACCACATACGCTTGACCGGGTACGGTGGGCGGGATATTTATAAATACTGATAATTGTTCATTTGACCGGACACGGGGATGGATTAATAGTCAATGTACTCATTAAAATAGGGGTGGATTACATTCAAGGGTAATTGGTGTAATTTTTAATGAAGTATTAAGACCTTGGATTACATGCAATCGATAACCTGGTGTAATCATTAAACAAAGTATTAAGACCTTATTACGGTTTAAATTCCCAATTAGTTGGAATATTTGACTTCGGGTATAAGGTTAATTTGGCGAAGACTTTCGTACTTTATAATTATGACCGATGGACTATTATGGACAAAACCATATGGACTTATCAAATAATCCAGGACAAAGGACAATTAACCCATGGTAATAAATTAAAATCAACACGTCAAACATCATGACTACGGAAGTTTAAATAAGCATAATTCTTTTATTTTATATCTCATCGCACTTTTATTTATCGTTATTTTATTTATCGTACTTTAAATTATCGCACTTTTATTTATTGTCATTTAATTTACGCTTTAAATTAAGTTATATTTATTTTTAATATTTTGCATTAGGACTTAAAATCGACAAACCGGTCATTAAACGGTAAAACCCCCTTTTTATAATAATACTACTTATATATATACATTTATATACAAATATAGTTGTGAAAAAAAAATATAGCGTTAAACTCAGCTGTATCCCTGTGGAACGAACCGGACTTACTAAAAACTACACTACTCTACGATTAGGTACACTGCCTATAAGTGTTGTAGCAAGATTTAGGTATATCCATTCTATAAATAAATAAATAACTTGCGTAAATTGTATCGTATTTTATAGTATTTCGTAGTAAAATATAATCTATTTCATACTACCCCTCGCACACATCAAGTATTTTTGGCGCCGCTGTCGGGGAATCCGAAAGCGAAACGCTATAAAAAAAATTAGTTTTAAGCTATTTTTGTAAAAATATATTTATATAAGTTTTAAAATATTATAAAAATATAAAAACATAAAATATATATATATATATATATATATATATATAAATATATATATATATATATATATATATATATATATATATATATATATATTTATATATATTTATATATTTTTAAGTGTTTAAAAAGTTTATATTTTTTATTACTTTTGTTAAAAGTTTTAAAAACTAATAAGTAATTTTTTTTTTAAAAATATAAGTTTTATTTAAATTTTATTTTATTCAAATCAGTAAATTAAACTCAGAAAAAAAATATAATTAAAACTGAATTCGGGCCTGGTACTGTTGCAGCCCAACAAACTGGCCTGGTATCCGTATCCATGCGATCGCATGGCCAGACAACGTAAACCTCATGCGATCGCATGAGGTGATTTGACAGCTCTGAAACCTCAGCTGGTACGATTAGGGTTTAGTTTTTAATAATTATTATTATTAATTAATTAAGATTAGGGTTTTAATTTAATATAATTAGTTTAAGTTTAGTTTTAATTAATTATAAGTTTTAATTAGTTTTATTAATTATAAAATTAATACTTTTATAAAATAATAATATAAAAATAAGCAATTTTATCATTTTTTTTCTTTTTATAAATTGTATATTTTTATCGTTTATTTCGTAGTTTGTATATTTATCGTTCGTAATTAGTACTAAACTTAATCTTTCCCGTAGTTAATTTATATTTCTAGATTTTTAGGCTTTGCCGTAAAATCCCTTAAGTGCTTTTTCTTTAGATTAATATTTAAACGCTTTAAAATTTTACGACGTCGCTTATCTCTTTATATTTAATAGATTTTAGTGCCTTTTAAGTAATTGCCGTTTTGGATATAGAATTCCTTTTAAGCTTTAATACCTTCAGACGCAATTTTTAATTTGTAGTTTTTAGACTTTTAAGTTTCGACACTTTACTTTCTTAATATTATTTTTCGACTTTTTGTTTTCAACGTCTGTTTTTTGACTTCTTATTTTTTGACGCGCTTTTTCTTTTTCATTTCTACGCTCTAGTTTTTAGGACATAGATTTTTATCTTCTTTAAATTTCGACGAAAAATTATTTTAAGCGGTTAAATTGATAGACATCCAAAATTTTATGGTTCGTAGTAATAGTTGGATTTGTTAGTGGCGAGTTGTGGATTTTCGATTTAAAGGGTCCTGGCTACCTGCTGCATCTATTGGCTATTCGAAACGTGGGCAAAATCAGAAAAGTCTATTAATTTGATAACTTATATAATTTTTATCTTTATAACCAATCGGATATTCTGTGAATGCACCAAGCAAAACGTTCACCACCTTTCATACGTTCACCTCCTTTAACTCGATCAAGACATCTAGCCAATATTGTCGCCGTTGATTTTTCTTTAGAATCATCATCTAGTCGACCAAGTACTCC
Source organism: Rutidosis leptorrhynchoides (assembly GCF_046630445.1). Taxonomy (NCBI): domain Eukaryota; kingdom Viridiplantae; phylum Streptophyta; class Magnoliopsida; order Asterales; family Asteraceae; genus Rutidosis; species Rutidosis leptorrhynchoides. The sequence continues at coordinate 244,724,475 of NC_092341.1, forward strand.
AATTCAAATTTTCGATAATCCATTTTTTGAACCCGACTTCATAATAGAGAACCCGGAAGATATTCAAGGACAATTCAGAGATCCTGAACCACTAATCATTCCTCCTGAACCACCAATCATACAACCAGAGGTTGTCGAGGAAGAAATCATTAAATCAGAATCCTCTAGTGATTCAGATTCAACAAATTCAATCATGGAAAATCAGGAACCTCTAAGTATGGAAGATCGAATGAGAGCCACACGCACTGGCCAAGGTCAAGCCATTACTCAACCAGACATTAATGCGCCAGATTATGAAATTGAAGAACAAATCCTACACATGGTAACTAATCAATGCCAATTTAGTGGTACACTAAAAGAAGATCTAAACGAACATCTTCGAACCTTTAATAGGATTTGTACTCTATTCAAAATCAGAGAAGTTGAGGATGAACAGATCTATCTCATGTTATTTCCCTGGACTTTAAAGGGAGAAGCCAAAGATTGGTTAGAATCGTTACCTGAAGGGGCGATTGACACATGGGATGTTTTAGTTAAGAAATTTATTAAAAGATTCTTTTCGGCATCTAAAGCCGTGAGACTTCAATTAGAAATTGTTACGTTCACGCAAAAGCCAAATGAAACTCTATATGAGGCGTGGACAAGATTCGAAAAGTTGTTGAGAGGATGTCCTCAACACGGTTTAGACACTTATAAAATATTGCAAATATTCTACCAAGGATGCGATGTTACTACACGAAAAGACATCGACATAGCAGCTGGTGGTTCCATTATGAAGAAAATCGCAACTGAAGCTCACAAAATTATTGATAATACGGCCTCCCACTCACATGAGTGACACCAGGAAAAAGATATTCTTCGTTCATCTAAAGCGGCTAGAACTGATTCTAGCCATGACTTTGATTCCATTTCCGCAAAGTTAGATGCTTTCGAGAGACGAATGGAAAAGATGACTAAAGATATTCACGCAATACGAATTAGTTGTGAGCAGTGTGGAGGACCACATTTGACAAAAGATTGTCTCAGTATTGAACAAACAATGGAACAAAGAGAGAATATATCATATATAAACCAAAGGCCTGGAAATAATTATCAAGGTAATTATCAACCGCAAAGACCAAACTACAATCAAAATCAGAATTATAACCGAAATATTCCATACAACAACCAGCAAGGTCCTAGCAATCAACAAGTATCTAACAATACTTACAATCAGCAAAGACCTATTTTTCTAAATAAACCACCACAAACCGATGATAAAAAGCCAAATTTAGAAGACATGATGTCGAAGCTAGTTGAATATCAAACTCAATTTTTCACATCTCAGAAACAAACTAATGAACAAAATGCTCAAGCATTTAGAAATCAACAAGCTTCAATCCAAAATCTGGAACAAGAAGTAAGTAACCTAGCAAGGTTGATAGGTGAAAGAAAATCGGGAAGTCTACCTAGTGATACAAATGCTAACCCCCGAAATGAAACAGCTAAAGCCATTACCACAAGAAGTGGTATTACACTTAAAACACCTGAAATACCTGTAATTTCTGATGACTCTATTCCTACTACACAGGCATCACAGCCTGAGCAAGATAAGGAAACAGAACCGGTAGTTGAAAAGGTTAATGAAGATAACACAGTTAAGGCTAAAACTTATGTTAAACCATACCAACCACTGCTTCCTTACCCGAGTAAAATGAGAAAAGAAATACTTGAAGCCGATCAATCCAAATTCTTGGATATGTTTAAACAAATAAATGTCAATCTTCCTTTCATTGATGTGATTTTAGGAATGCCAAGATATGCTAAATTCCTGAAAGATCTAATCACAAATAGAAGAAAATTGGAAGAACTCTCGGCTGTTACTATGAATGCTAATTGTTCTGCAGTGCTATTGAATAAACTACCAGAAAAATTATCAGATCCAGGAAGTTTCACAATTCCATGTTTTCTGGGTAGTCTTAGTTCAATAGAAGCATTGGCAGACTTAGGTGCTAGTATAAATTTAATGGCATATTCATTATATGCTAAACTAGACCTTGGAGAATTGAAACCAACAAGAATAAGTATACAACTAGCCGATCGATCAATAAAATATCCTAGAGGGATAATAGAGAACATGCTAGTTAAAGTTGGTACTTTAGTATTTCCAGTAGACTGTGTTATTCTGAACATGGAAGAAGATTCTCGAGTTCCTCTTATATTAGGAAGACCACTCTTAAACACGACTAAAGCAATAATAGACGTGTTTGGTAAGAAACTGACCCTAAGTATAGAGGATGAGAGTGTTACCTTTTCTGTTGATAGAGCCATGCAACAACCGCAATCTGCAGATGATACATGTTATTATGTTCATGAAGATATTTCGTATGCCCGAGAGACATATTAAATTAATGTGGCTAATATGTTTTGATCCAAGTCGGGTCATACCCAATAACAAGCTTATCAACACCTTATACGTATTTAATCTTAACGATTGGATCATTGATTAAATACGTGATACTTGAACTTTAAGAAAAACGGTTTTCTGAAATATTACTTGATGTGTACATATATATAAATTATGGAATAATTTATATATTATGGATTTAATTATTTATAGGTTAAATAATTAATAAATTTATGTTACATTTTATATAATTTGGTTTTATATAAAATGTATATATATATATATATATATATATATATATATATATATATATATATATATATATTTGAAGGTTTATAAAAATGGTTTTATAAAAACTAATTCTTTTATAAAACTAATTTTTTATAAACAAATTGGAAGTGGCATTGGGAGTCAAGTGCACATGCTAGAGATTCCTTTCTTTAGTTGGCCATGCTTTTGCATCAATCTATAAACATGTTCCTTGACTCAAAGTCACTAACACACATGCATATACATCAAATACACTTCAAAAAAACTGCACCAATTTTTGCTGCTGCTGTTTTTGGCCGTAGGCCTTTAAGGACTCAAAGGTGGGTTCCAAACTTGTTGTGTAAGTTAAAATCAAGTGTCTAATTAAATCCTAACTAAAGTACTAGGTGTTGGTGTCAAGCTTGGGGCATAACAACTTGAGGTTTCATCCATTTGAAGCTACATTCATCATCATTCATTCTAGTTGCTGCTGACCAGAATTTTGGGTGCAAAAGGATAGGGTTTTAAACTCGGTTTTAAGGCGATTAAGTGTCTTAAATCCAAACTCAGTTAAGGGTAGTGTTGGTGTAACAAAAGCTTGGAGTTTTTCATCTTCACCTTCATCCTTCTTGTACTAAATCAGCCCTCAACAAGCTTGAGGAGGTATAACCTCTTAACATCCTTTTATTTTGTAAGCATATTTCATAACTTGATCTTAATTGGGATTTAACTTTAATTGGTTAAAGTATAACAAGTTCTAAAATGGTAATACTTACATTCTTCCGCTTTGTTTGTTAATAAAAGGTTTTAAGTATATTGAAACTTGTTAAATCCCAACAATGGTATCTAGAGCCGAAGTTGTTGAAATATGCTTCGAGATGGTTATTAAAACCCACTATATCTTTGCATTTTATGAACATGCATGCAAGTAAAATGCAAAAACTTTGGGTTTTGGGTGGTACCTCATTTTGGCCGAATTTGGGAAGGTCCAAAAGGTGGTTTTGGGTTTGCCATTTGGTTAATATTTATTGTATGTTGAAGTTCACAATCAAGTCTTGACCTTGTGTTTGAATGGTTACATGTTTGGTTGATTATTTATTATTCATTTGGTATGTAATATTAATTCATTCAATTTGGTTTGTAATAATATTATGTTGGTTATGTAATTTATTTTATATTTGGTATGTAAAATAGATTATGTTGTATTTCATTTTCTAGACAAAATGTATTAGGATATATTTTGTAACAAGATGAAGATACAAGAAGAAAAGGAAGAACACAAGAAGATTGTATTTGGATGCAAGATTAAGTGGGAGATTTAAAATCTCCTACTTTGAGTTATAACCCCTTAACCGGTGGCATTTGTTTTCGGCTAAATAAATATCTACCAAATTGGCTTGATTGTGAACATATTTGTTTTACATGCATGGTTGTTTATTGTGTTTGTATGTTTGGTTGCTACAAGTAAATCACAAGTTAAACACAAGCAAAATGACAATTTAATTGGTTAAATTTGACATTATTAACGACATGCAAAACGATAATTTAATTGGTTAAATTAAAAATGGCTAAATGGATTATAATAATTTGTTATTAAAACACATATAAAATGGTTTATATCAATGTAATGAAATTGGCTTTATTACATAACATGAAAAATGGATTTTCAAATAAACCTTACACTAAATGCATGTTGGTGTATGGTGTAAAAGTTTTCTCAAAACTAGAATTAATGAAAACTTAAAATCCCTTATTAACAAGGCAAACAAGTTAAACGTCATCTTTTTATGTGACACTTAAAAATATTAGGTAACTCATAATGGGATAAAGGTCACCTAACTATTATGAGCAAACTAACATGATTAAGGTGAATTTCGCACACTTGTGGGATAAAGGTCACCTAACCACTTGTATGTTAAATTTACACGTTTACACAAGTAGGACGACTTGATTTGGGAATCATGAACTTAGGGTCACCGAAGCATGAGGAACAAATAGGCGTTGATGGGATAAATATGCCATGCAAAAGGATTGCATGATCCCATAACTTAGAAGTTGTAAAAGGATTGCAATTGTCATATAATGACTACCTAGCTAAATCAAATGACGGGATAAAGGTCACCTAACCGAAATTTGGTTTACCGTTGGATTCTAAAATTTAATAAATATCAATTGGATTTAAAGGGTATTGATTGTTAAATTAAATTTGATACTTAAACAACTTTGTTAAATTTTGTAGATGGCCGCCAATAACAACAACATTCCAAACGCACCAATCAACTTTAACAACCTATCGTTGAGGTCAATCCTCGAAAAGGAAAAACTCAACCATACGAACTTCATGGATTGGTTTCGCAATCTATGAATTGTCCTCAAACTAGAGGATAGGGCGTATGTGTTGGAAGACCCCATTCCCGATCAACCGGACGAGGATGATACGGAAGGCATGGCTTATTGGGAGAAATATTGCACCGATTCGGTGCAAGTTTCTTGCCTCATGCTTGGGACTATGATACCAGAACTCCAAAAGGATTTCGAGCAACATAGTGCATATGACATGATCACACAATTGAAGGAGATGTTCCTTCAACAAGCTCGTGTTGAGCGCTTCGAAACGGTTCGATCGCTTCATGCATGTCGGATGGACGACTCCCAATCCGTTTCATCTTATATCCTTAAGATGAAAAGCCTAATTGATCGAGCGAACCGTCTAAACTGCAACGTGTCTAATGAATCAGCCACAGACCTTATCCTTAATTCGTTGTCAAAGAGGTTTGACACATTTGTAATGAATTACAACATGAATGGATGGGATAAGAGCATTGGCGAATTACATGCCATGCTTAAGACGACCGAAGTGAGCATGGGTAAAAGGGCTTCACACATGTTTATGATCAATGAAGGCGGGTCCAAAAACAATAACACTTCTAAGCCAAAGACGGCTAAGAGGAAAGGACCCACCTACCAAGGCAAGAGCAAGGGAAAGGGGAAGATGGTTACCCCAACCAACAATAACAAGAAGCAAAAGGTTTCCGGTAAAGCTAACCCCAAGGAAGATCCGTGCTTTGGTTGCGGTGAAATGGGTCACTAGAAACGCAACTGCCCGGTCTACCTAAAGGAGTTGAAAGAAAAGAGGGATGCAGGGCAAACCTTAGGTAATGTATATATGGTATACGTTGAGCTTAGTATTACTTCTTCTAATACATGGGTATTAGACACAGGATGTGGAACTCATATTTGCAATTCTTTGCAGGGGTTCAAAAGAAGTAATCAAGATGCTGGAACAACAAGTCTCTTCATGGGAAATGGAGCAAGGGTGCAAGCGAAAGCTCATGGAGACTTTGTTTTAAAGCTTCCAAGTGATTTGGAGCTTATTTTGAAAAATATTTTGTATGCACCCGATTTATCACGAAACATTATTTCTGTATCCTGTTTAAAACAATATGGTTTTAATCTTAATTTCATTAATGATGATATCCATATTTATTTAGATAATGTGTTCTATTTTAAGGCTTCGCCTTTGAATGGTATTTATGAATTGGTTCATGATGACACATCATTCAATAGCTCAATGTTCCATGCAAACACCAAGAAACTCAAAAGGGATTTGAGTGATTCCTACTTATGGCATTGTCGCCTTGGTCACATAAACAAGAATCGAATGCATACACTTTAAAAGAATGGACTTTTGAAATCAAATGAACTAGACTCGTTTGATGTATGTGAATCTTGTTTACAAGGTAAAATGACTTAAGCACCTTTCAAAGGGACCTATGAAAGGGCTAAAGACTTATTGGGATTAATACATTCAGATGTATGTGGACCCTTTAAGCCCATGACTAGGAAAGGTGAAAGATACTTCGTCACTTTCATTGATGACTTTAGTCATTTCGGATATGTCTACTTGTTAAGACACATGGACGAAACTTTTGAAGCATTCAAGGAATATCAAAACAAAGTACAAAATCAACTCAATAAGACAATCAAGGTACTTCGTACCGATAGAGGAGGTGAATACCTAAGCGATGCTTTCCAAGATCATCTTAAAAGCTGTGGGATTATCTCGCAACTCACTCCTCCTGGAACACCACAACTTAATGGAGTTTCCGAAAGGAGGAACCGAACCCTAATGGATATGGTTCGATCTATGATGGCTAGAAGCTCGTTACCTCTATCATTTTGGGGTTACTGTCTATGCTCCGCGGCTCGTATTCTAAATATGGCACCAACCAAGAAAGTGGAACGAACTCCTCATGAGATGTGGTTTGGAAAACCTCCATCTCTATCATACTTAAAGGTATGGGGATGTGAAGCTTATCCTAAATGTTACATCCCTAATAAGTTGAATTCTCGATCCACGAAGTGTATTTTCATAGGATATCCCAAGGATGATATGGGATATTATTTCTATGATCCATCCGAGCAGAATGTATTTGTTGCTCAGAAGGCTGAATTCCTTGAAACTAAGTTCCTAATGGAAGGTAATAGTAAAAGGAAGATAGATCTTGAGGAGGTTCAAGATCAAGTAGATGATACACAATTGGTTGACACTAGCACTCAACATGAAAATGTTGAGAATGATCAAATGGATGATCAAAGTGTACAAGACATTCGCAGATCTGGTAGGATTAGTAATCCTACTGAGAGATATGGGTTTCTCATGGACGGTTGATATTTGGTTGATTTGGATGAACCAATGAACCAACAAACTACCAAGATGCTTTATCAAGGATTGATAAAGATAAATGGCAGGAAGCCATGAACGCTAAGATGCAATCCATGTATGACAACCAAGTTTGGGAACTTGTTGCACAACCTGCTGGGTCAAGGCTAGTTGATTGTAAATGGCTTTTCAAGATGAAAACCGACATACATGGTAACTTGGATACATACAAAGCTAGACATATAGCAAAAGGTTTCACTCAAACTCAAGGGGTTGACTATGATGAAACTTTTTCGCCTGTGGCAATGCTAAAGTCTATTAGGATATTACTTGCCATTGCTGCTCATTATGATTATGAAATATGGCAAATGGATGTCAAGACCGCTTTCCTAAATGGACATCTTGAGGAAGATGTCTATATGGTTCAGCCTAAAGGTTTTGTTGATCCGAAATATCCTAAAAAGGTATGCAAGTTAAAGAAGTCAATATACGGATTGAAACAAACAACTAGAATGTGGAATCATCATTTTAATGAGGAGGCCAAGAAATTTGGCTTCATTAAAAATGGTGATGAAGCTTGTGTATACAAGAAAGCTAGTGGGAGCACTATCATGTTCCTTGTACTATATGTGGATGATATATTGTTATTTGGAAATGATATCCCGGAAATGCAAGGTGTTAAAACTTGGCTAAGTAAATGCTTCTCCATTAAGGATCTTGGAGAAGCACAATACATTTTGGGGATTGGGATCCACAGGGATAGATCCAAGAAACTGATAGGTTTGAATCAAAGTGCATACATTAAAAAGATCTTGAAAAGATTCAAGATGGAGAACTCTAAGAAAGTTTTGGTACCTATTCAAAGAGGAACGCTTCTCAGTTCATCTCAGTGCCCTAACACGAAAGATAAACAAGAGAGAATGAAGAAAGTCCCGTACGCATATGCTATTGGGTCAATTATGTACGCAATGATATGCACTAGACCGGATGTGTCATGCGCTCTTAGACTGACAAGTAGATACCAGAATAACCCAGGGAACGGTCATTGGATTGCTGTCAAAAGTATATTGAAATACCTTAAGAGGACTAAGGATATGTTTCTAATATATGGGTCTGGTGAGGAGGAACTCGCTGTAAAAGGTTACGTGGACGCGAGTTTCCAAACTGATCGAGATGATTCTCGGTCACAGTCCGGTTATGTCTTCACGTTAAATGGAGGTGCGGTCTCTTGGAAGAGTTCAAAACAGGATGTTGTTGCATTATCCACTACAGAGTCGGAGTACATTGTTGCCTCATTGGCAGCTCAGGAAGCTGCATGAATGAAGAAATTCATCGACGACTTAGGAGTAGTCCCTTCCATTCAGGACCCTCTTGAGATCTTTTGTGACAACGAGGGTGCGATTGCTCAAATCAAGGAACCTCGTGCTCACCAAAAGACCCGTCACATTGAGCAGAGATTCAACTACATAAGGGATGAAGTTGAAAAGGGAAAGATATGTATTCGCAAAGTTCACACAGATCTTAATATAGCGGATCCTCTCACGAAGCTCTTACATGGAGCAAAACATGCAGGACATGTTTGTGCATTAGGGCTTCGATATTCTAGTGATTGGTCATGATCTGTTTTAAGTATTATAACGGAACGAAATTTGTTCAAACTCATTAATATAATTATGGTATTAATTTATTAATCTTGAGTCATGTTCCTATTTTGCATATTTTATCCATGAATAAGTAATTATTCTAAATTCCGTAGTCGATTACATTTGTGGGAACAAGTGTGAGGTTTAGACTATTATGAACTTGGATTGGTATACATTCACGGGCTGAATGTGGGGCAAGGTTGCAACCAAGGTTCATAGATATTTGTGGGATACAAATATTGGAAGACCCGCCCTCAAGATTTACTAAATGGAGCCTTTGTGGTTGATCACATGTAATCTTGAGTAAAGGCGAATATCATTATATCCTCTGACCTGAGATACATATTGGGTTCAGATATTCACTAAGTATTGTGCCTTGATTCTTTCCTTCACTATTCTGAAATATGGTAGTTCATAAGGAAGAGCTCAGGTGTGATACAAAGTATATGTCTAGGACGTATGTAGTCAAGATGGAATTTGTCCCTCTTATTCATTGAGAGTCAGATGTCTAAGGCCTGATAAAGTTAAATCTAAAAGAGAGTGATCACTCTGTATCTCTTGGATTTAACATGACATCTAGGACAAAAGGAAATAATGAAAGATTCACCTATTCACATTCGAGAGGGGAACTCGAAAGGGATGATGTTATTGAATGGCACTAAGTCATAACATATTGGGGGTGATGGACGGTCGTTAGGTGGTATCCATCACTTGCATTAATTTCTTATGTTTCTCGTGCAAGTGGGAGATTGAAGGTATTTCGTATGCCCGAGAGACATATTAAATTAATGTGGCTAATATGTTTTGATCCAAGTCGGGTCATACCAATAACAAGCTTATCAACACCTTATACGTATTTAATCTTAATGATTGGATCATTGATTAAATACGACACTTGAACTTTAAGAAAAACAGTTTTCTGAAATATTACTTGATTTGTACATATATATATAAATTATGGAATAATTTATATATTATGGATTTAATTATTTATAGGTTAAATAATTAATAAATTTATGTTACATTTTATATAATTTGGTTTTATATATATACATATATATATATATATATATATATATATATATATATATATATATATATATATATATCTATATTCGAAGGTTTATAAAAATGGTTTTATAAAAACTAATTCTTTTATAAAACTAATTTTTTATAAACAAATTGGAAGTGGCATTGGGAGTCAAGTGAACATGCTAGAGATTCCTTTATTTAGTTGGCCATGCTTTTGTATCAATCTATAAACATGTTCCTTGACTCAAAGTCACTAACACACATGCATATACATCAAATACACTTCAAAAAAACTACACCAATTTTTGCTGCTGCTGTTTTTGGCCGTAGGCCTTTGAGGACTCAAAGGTGGATTCCAAACTTGTTGTGTAATCTAAAATCAAGTGTCTAATTAAATCCTAACTAAAGTACTAGGTGTTGGTGTCAAGATTGGGGTATAACAACTTGAGGTTTCATCCATTTGAAGCTACATTCATCATCATTCCTTCTAGTTGCTGCTGACCAGAATTTTGGGTGCAAAAGGAAAGGGTTTTAAGCTCGGTTTTAAGGCGATTAAGTGTCTTAAATCCAAACTCAATTAAGGGTTGTGTTGGTGTAACAAAAGCTTGGAGTTTTTCATCTTCACCTTCATCCTTCTTGTACCAAATCAGCCCTCAACAAGCTTGAGGAGGTATAACCTCTTAACATCCTTTTATTTTGTAAGCATATTTCATAACTTGATCCTAATTGGGATTTAACTTTAATTGGTTAAAGTATAATAAGTTCTAAAATGGTAATACTTACATGCTTCCGCTTTGTTTGTTAATAAAAGGTTTTAAGTATATTGAAACTTGTTAAATCCCAACAGTTCAAACCATAAATTCACAAAAAGAATTGTTACAAGAATTTCCAGAATTACAAGGAACAGGAGAATGTTCTTTAGGAGAAGGAACTGAACTAATTGATGAAGCTGAAATGTTAGCCATACTCATGGCTAATGAATACGAACCAACAACAGAAGAACTTCAAATACTGAATGAGGAAGACAGATATCGATACAAATCATCGATAGAAGAACCACCGATATTAGAGTTAAAACCACATCCAACCCATTTTGAATACGCTTATTTACATGGTGAATCTAAATTACCTGTAATAATCTCGTCTTCTCTTACGGAAAATGAAAAATCTCAACTCATTTCTGTGCTAAAAGCTCATAAACCAGCTATTGCATGGAAGATTCATGACATTAAAGGCATAAGTCCTTCGTATTGCACACATAAAATCCTTATGGAAGAAGGTCATAAAACATATGTGCAATGCTAACGAAGACTAAATCCTAATATGCAAGATGTTGTTAAGAAAGAAATTATTAAACTGCTCGATGCAGGTTTAATTTATCCAATCACTGATAGTCCATGGGTAAGCCCAGTTCAATGCGTACCTAAGAAGGATGGCATCACTGTCATCACAAATGAAAAAGATGAGCTTATTCCTACTAGCACTGTAACAGGATGGCGTAGTTGTACTGATTATAGAAAATTAAATGATGCCACCAGAAAAGATCACTTTCCCTTACCTTTCATTGATCAAATGTTGGAAAGATTAGCTGGAAATAGTTACTATTGTTTTATTGATGGTTTCTCCGGATACTTTCAAATTCCAATCGCACCCGAGGACCAAAAGAAAACCACCTTCATGTGCCCTTATGGTACTTTTGCTTACAAACGTATGCCATTTAGACTTTGCAACGCCCCTACAATCTTTCAAAGGTGCATAATGGCAATTTTTCACGACATGATAGAGGAATGCATGAAAGTTTTCATGGATGACTTTTCAGTATTCGGTGATGCTTTTGAATCATGTCTAGTTAATCTTGAACGAATGCTTATTAGATGCGAGCAATCAAATCTAGTTCTTAATTGGGAGAAATGCAATTTCATGGTTAAAGAAGGCATCGTTCTTAGTCATAAAATTTCAAAGGAAAGAATTGAAGTAGATAGAGCTAAAGTAGATGTAATTGCTAAACTTCCACATCCCACCAATGTTAGAGGAGTTAGGAGTTTTCTAGGGCATGCCGGTTTTTACCGACGTTTCATAAAAGACTTTTCTAAAATTGCCACTCCTATGAATAAACTCCTTGAAAAGGATGCCCCATTCATCTTTTCGGATGAATGCATCAAATCTTTTAATATTCTTAAAGAAAAACTCACTAATGCGCCGATCATGATAACTCCAAATTGGAATCTACCATTTGAACTCATGTGCGATGCAAGTGATTTTGCAATGGGAGCCGTTTTAGGACATAGGATTGAAAAACGATTTCAACCTATTTATTACACTAGTAAGACATTACAAGGAGCACAAACGAATTACACAACTACTGAAAAAGAACTTCTTGCTATTGTCTTTGCTTTGGACAAATTTCGTTCATATCTCGTTCTAGCTAAAACGGTGGTCTATACCGATCATTCTGCTCTTAGATACCTATTTTCAAAACAAGATGTCAAACCACGATTAATCCGTTGGTTCTTACTCTTACAAGAGTTCGATATTGAAATCCGAGACAAAAAGGGAGCAGAAAATTTCGCAGCTGATCATCTTTCTCGCCTTGAAAATCCTGAATTAGAAGTTCTAAATGAATCGGCCATACAAGATAACTTTCCTGATGAATATCTCTTGAAAATCGATTATAGTGAAATTCCATGGTTTGCAGACTTTGCAAACTACTTAGTATGTGGATTCCTTGAAAAAGGTTTATCGTACCAAAAACGAAAGAAATTCTTTAGTGATATAAAACACTATTTTTGGGAAGATCCACATTTGTTTAAAAGTTGTCCCGATGGAATAATACGCCGATGTGTATTCGGGGACGAAGCTAGTCAAATTTTAAACCATTGTCACACAGGACCAAAGGAGAGCATTATGGGCCTCAACTCACAGCAAGAAAAGTCTACGACGCTGGATTCTATTGGCCTACAATTTTCAAAGACGCACACCTTCTCTGTAAATCTTGTGATGCTTGTCAAAGGGCAGGAAAAATAAGTCAACGTGATGAAATGCCATAAAATGTCATTCAAGTATGTGAAGTATTTGACGTTTGGGGTATTGACTTTATGGGTCTATTTCCAAAATCTCATAATAATCTCTACATTCTCGTTGCCATTGATTATGTTTCTAAATGGGCGGAAGCACAAGCTCTCCCAACTAACGATGCACGAGTTGTAGTCAACTTCTTAAAACATCTTTTTGCAAGGTTCGGAACACCGAAAACTTTATTAAGCGATCGGGGTACTCATTTTTGTAATAATCAACTTGAGAAAGTTCTCAAAAGATATGGAGTAACTCATAAAATCTCAACCGCTTATTATCCACAAACAAGTGGACAAGTTGAAAATACCAACCGAGCATTAAAACGTATTCTAAAAAAAACCATAGGATCAAATCCGAAGGAATGGACCATGAAATTGGAGGATGCACTCTGGGCTTTTAGAACAGCATACAAAACTCCAATTGGCACCACACCTTTTAAACTCGTTTACGAAAAAGCATGTCACCTTCCAGTAGAAATTGAGCACAAAGCATTTTGGGCTTTGAAGACATGTAATCTTGATTTGCATGAAGCTGGTCGTCTACGGTTAAGTTAACTAAACGAATTAGAAGAATTAAGACATGTGATGTATGCGAGGTGGTGTATAAAATAGTTATATTTTTACTACAAAATACTATTAAATACGATACAATTTTACACAAGTGATTTATTTATTTAAAGAGTGGATATACCTAAACCTTGCTACAACACTTATAGGCAGTGTACCTAATCGTACAGTAGTGTACTTTTTAGTAAGTCCGATTCGTTCCACAGGGAGACTTAGCCAAGTTTAACGCTATATTAGTTTTAACTTATAATTGTAAAAATACAAAAATATATATAAGTAGTATTATTATTATTATAAAAGGGGGTTTTTACCGTTTAATGACCGGTTTGTCGATTTTAAAACTTTAGTCGCAGTTAAAACCTAACGTGAAATATTAAAAATAAATATAACTTAATTTAAAGCATAAATTAAATAACGATAATGAAATTGCGATAAATAAAAGTGCGATAAAATAAAATTGCGATAATTAAAGAGTACGATAATTAAAAGTGCAATTAAATACAATGACAGTAAATAAAAGTGCGATAATTAAAAGTGCAATTAAATATGAAATATATAAATTATGCTTATTTAAACTTCCGTAATCATGATGTTCGACGTGTTGTTTTTAGTTTAGTACCATGGGTTAATTGTCCTTTGTCCTGGATTATTCGATATGTCCATACGGATTTGTCCATAATAGTCCATCAGTCATAATCATAAAGTGCGAGAGTCTTCATCAAATTATTCTTATTTCCGAAGTCAAATATTCCAACTAATTGGGGATTCGAATTGTAACAAGGTCTTAATACTTTGTTTAATGAATACACCAGGTTATCGACTGCGTGTAATCCAAGGTTTTACTACTTTGTTAACAATTACACCAATTACCCTTGAATGTAATCCACCCCTGTTTCAATAAGTCTATTGATTATTAATCCATCCCCGTGTCCGGTTAAATGAACAATTATTGGTATTTATAGATATCCCGCCCACCGTACCCAGTCAAGCGTATGTGGTTATATATAAATACGTCAAATTATAAGTCTATATATTAAATCAATGAGGTATCATTTAGTTAATATAAAGCCCATTAATAGCACATAGTCTAATTTCCACAAGTGTCGTTCTTTTGTCCAAACCCCAATTATGGTACAAAGCCCAATTACCCAATTTTAATATTTAGCCCAACATCATGATTACTTCGGCATTAAATAAGCATAATAATAACTTAGCTACGAGACATTAATTTAAAAAGGTTGAACATAACTTACAATGATTAATAATAGCGTAGCGTTACACGGACAGAATTTCGACTTACATCCTTACAACATTCGCTAACATACCCTTATTATTAGAATTTAAAATTAAAATTATAATATATATATATATATATATATATATATATATATATATATATTATACGAGTGAGATAGATGGAAAAGATATTTATTCGATCACCAACTGCAAAATTTATAGGCATGTGGCCACAAAAAGTGGCCCATGCGATCGCATGGATAATATGCCTACAGGCCATGCGATCGCATGGAGATAGGTACCAGCTCACATAATTTTGTTTTCAAGCTTGTCGACGTTATTTTTAAATATATATAATATATAAATAATTTATATAATTATTTAAATATTATATTATATTCTTGTGCATAGTTGACTCATAATTTTTAGTCCGTTGCGTCGAGCGTTGAGAGTTGACTCTGGTCCCGGTTCCGGATTTTCGAACGTCCTTGCGTACAATTTAATATCTTGTAATTAAAGAACAAAGAAATGGCATGATAAAAGAATCAGAAGTTCAAAAGAATTTAAGGAAGGAGACATAGTCCTTCTTTTCAATTCACGATTCAAGCTATTTCCTAAAAAATTGAAATCAAGATGATCTGGACCATTCATAGTCAAAAGAGTTTTCCCATACGGAACAATAGAGTTAATAAATTCAAATGGAATTGAATTTAAAGTTAATGGTCACAGAGTTAAACATTACATACATGGTCCGATGGAAGTTGACAATGAAGTTAATCATAATTTCACCACCAAAGAAAACCCAAAGAATGAAAACATGAATATGTTTTCAACGACATGTGAGAAACCAAAAGTGGAATATGGAGAGATTTCAAATTAGGGTGAAGAAGAAGAATTTCTATATAAACCTCCCATTCCAAGAAACGAAGAAAAATATGAACAAGAAGTTCAAGTAGAAGTGAAAGAACAAAGAAAAGATCACCCGAAAAAGGTTAACAAACCAACTCCACTTACTAAAGTGGGAGACCCAGGTGAATTTATCATTTCTTGCTTGCTTAATAATGGTGCTATGTATAATGGGCTCGCAGATTTAGGAGCAAGTACGAATGTTATGCCTCTTTCCTTATACAAAAGATTAGATGTAGGTAAATTAAGACCAACCAGCATAGGTGTTCAATCATTTGACCTAACCATTAAACACCCGGTTGGAATAGCCAACAATTTACTTGTTAAAGTGGGAAGTTTGTGAAATGTCCCGTTCTTATTGATTAAAAACGTTCCATATTAATTGATTTCGTTGCGAGGTTTTGACCTCTATATGAGACATTTTTCAAAGACTGCATTCATTTTTAAAACAAACCATAACCTTTATTTCATAAATAAAGGTTTAAAAAGCTTTACGTAGATTATCAAATAATGATAATCTAAAATTTCCTGTTTACACACGACCATTACATAATGGTTCACAATACAAATATGTTACATCGAAATCAGTTTCTTGAATGCAGTTTTTACACAATATCATACAAACATGGCTCCAAATCTTGTCCTTATTTTAGTATGCAACAGCGGAAGCTCTTAGTATTCACCTAAGAATAAACATGCTTTAAACGTCAACAAAAATGTTGGTGAGTTATAGGTTTAACCTATATATATCAAATCGTAACAATAGACCACAAGATTTCATATTTCAATACACATCCCATACATAGAGATAAAAATCATTCATATGGTGAACACCTGATAACCGACATTAACAAGATGCATATATATAAGAATATCCCCATCATTCCGGGACACCCTTCGGATATGATATAAATTTTGAAGTACTAAAGCATCCGGTACTTTGGATGGGGTTTGTTAGGCCCAATAGATCTATCTTTAGGATTCGCGTCAATTAGGGTGTCTGTTCCCTAATTCTTAGATTACCAGACTTAATAAAAAGGGGCATATTCGATTTCGATAATTCAACCATAGAATGTAGTTTCACGTACTTGTGTCTATTTTGTAAATCATTTATAAAACCTGCATGTATTCTCATCCCAAAAATATTAGATTTTAAAAGTGGGACTATAACTCACTTTCACAGATTTTTACTTCGTCGGGAAGTAAGACTCGGCCACTGGTTGATTCACGAACCTATAACAATATAATACTTTTGACCCCATATAAGTAGTGCCTCCAAGTCTTTAATGCAAAAACAACCGCGCCTAATTCCAAATCATGCGTCGTATAATTTTGTTCGTGAATCTTCAATTGTCTAGACGCATAAGCAATCACCTTCGTTCGTTGCATTAATACACAACCGAGACCTTGCTTTGATGCGTCACAATAAATCACAAAATCATCATTCCCTTCAGGCAATGACAATATAGGTGCCGTAGTTAGCTTTTTCTTCAATAACTGAAACGCTTTCTCTTGTTCATCATTCCATTCAAATTTCTTCCCTTTATGCGTTAATGCAGTCAAGGGTTTTGCTATTCTGGAAAAGTCTTGGATGAACCTTCGGTAGTAACCAGCTAGTCCTAAAAACTGGCGTATGTGTTTCGGAGTTTTCGGGGTTTCCCACTTTTCAACAGTTTCTATCTTTGCCGGATCCACCTTAATACCTTATTTGTTCACTATGTGACCGAGGAATTGAACTTCTTCCAACCAAAATGCACACTTTGAAAACTTAGCGTACAATTCTTCCTTCCTCAATACTTCTAACACCTTTCTCAAATGTTCACCGTGTTCTTGGTCATTCTTTGAGTAAATAAGTATGTCATCAATGAAAACAATGACAAACTTGTCAAGGTATGGTCCACACACTCGGTTCATAAGGTCCATGAACACAGCTGGTGCATTAGTTAAACCAAACGGCATGACCATAAACTCGTAATGACCGTAACGTGTTCTGAAAGCAGTCTTTGGAATATCATCTTCTTTCACCCGCATTTGATGATACCCGGAACGTAAGTCAATCTTTGAATAAACAGACGAGCCTTGTAGTTGATCAAATAAGTCGTCGATTCTCGGTAGTAGGTAGCGGTTCTTGAAGGTAAGTTTGTTCAACTCTCGGTAGTCGATACACAACCTGAATGTACCATCTTTCTTCTTGACAAACAAAACAGGAGCTCCCCACGGTGATGTGCTTGGTCGAATGAAACCACGCTCTAAAAGTTCTTGTAATTGGCTTTGCAGTTCTTTCATCTCGCTGGGTGCGAGTCTGTAAGGAGCACGAGCTATTGGTGCAGCTCCTGGTACAAGATCTATTTGAAATTCAACGGATCGCTGTGGGGGTAATCCCGGTAATTCTTTCGGAAATACATCGGGAAATTTCATTTGCAATGGGAACATCATTGATGCTCTTTTCTTCAGTTTGTACTTTCTCGACATGTGCTAGAACAGCATAGCAACCTTTTCTTATTAGTTTTTGTGCCTTCAAATTACTAATAATATGTAGCTTCGTGTTGCCCTTTTCTCCGTACACCATTAAGGGTTTTCCTTTTTCTCGTATAATGCGAATTGCATTTTTGTAACAAACGATCTCTGCTTTCACTTCTTTCAACCAGTCCATACCGATTATCACATCAAAACTCCCTAACTCTACTGGTATCAAATCAATCTTAAATGTTTCGCTAACCAGTTTAATTTCTCGATTCCGACATATATTATCTGCTGAAATTAATTTACCATTTGTTAATTCGAGTAAAAATTTACTATCCAAAGGCATCAATGGAAAACTTAATTTAGCACAAAATTCTCTACTCATATAGCTTCTATCCGCACCCGAATCAAATAAAACGTAAGCAGATTTATTGTCATTAAGAAACGTACCCGTAACAAGCTCCGGGTCTTCCTGTGCCTCTGCCGCATTAATATTGAAAACTCTTTCGCGGCCTTGTCCATTCGTGTTCTCATAATTCAGGCAATTTCTAATAATGTGGCCCGGTTTTCCACATTTATAACAAACTACATTGGCATAACTTGCTCTGACACTACTTGCTCCGCCATTACTCGTTCCGACACCATTTGTTCCTTTCGTTCTATTAACCCCTGGTCTGTAAACCTCACACTTCGCCGCGCTATGACCATTTCTTTTACACTTGTTGCAAAATTTGGTGCAGAACCCCGAGTGATACTTTTCACACCTTTGGCATAGCTGCTTCTGATTGTTGTTGTTGTTGCGGTTATTATTGTTGTTGGGATGATTGTTGTAGTTGCTGTTGTTGTTGTTGTTGTTGTTGTTGTTGTTGTTGTTGGGCCGTTTGTTGTAGTTGCGATTGATGTTGCGATTGTTGGGATAATTGTTGCGATTATTGTTGTAATTGCTGTTGTTGTTGTATTGGTGATTCTTATCACCGTTTTTCTCCCACTTTCTTTTGACTTGCTTCACATTGGCCTCTTCAGCAGTCTGTTCTTTAATTCTTTCTTCAATCTGGTTCACTAGTTTGTGAGCCATTCTACATGCCTGTTGTATGGAGGCGGGCTCGTGTGAACTTATATCTTCTTGGATTCTTTCCGGTAATCCTTTCACAAACGCGTCGATCTTCTCTTCCACATCTTCGAATGCTCCCGGACACAATAGGCACAATTCTGTGAATCGTCTTTCGTATGTGGTAATATCAAATCCTTAGGTTCGTAACCCTCTAAGTTCTGTCTTGATCTTATTGACCTCGGTTCTGGGACGGTACTTCTCGTTCATCAAGTGCTTGAATGCTGACCACGGTAGTGCGTACGCATCATCTTGTCCCACTTGCTCTAGATAGGTATTCCACCATGTTAACGCAGAACCTGTGAAGGTATGCGTAGCGTACTTCACTTTGTCCTCTTCAGTACACTTACTTATGGCAAACACCGATTCGACCTTCTCGGTCCACCGTTTCAATCCGATCGGTCCTTCGGTTCCATCAAATTCCAAAGGTTTGCAGGCAGTGAATTCTTTGTAAGTGCATCCTATACGATTTCCTGTACTGCCAGATCCAAGGTTATTGTTGGTATGTAGCACAGCCTGTACTGCGGCTATGTTTGAAGCTAGAAAAGTACGGAATTCCTCTTCATTCATATTCACGGTGTGTCGAGTAGTCGGTGCCATTTCCTTCAAAATAGTCAAATGGAACAAGTTAATCATACAGAATATTAAGAGTAGTTAATAGTATTTCGTAGCATAATATGAACTCATTTATAAAAGCTTTTTCTTCATATTAGCGTTTTATAAGTTTAAATTCGGGTAGTACCTACCCGTTAAGTTCATACTTAGTAGCTAATATACAATTCAACTACTACAATTCTATATGAAAAACGGATTGTAATAATATTTCGTGTTCAAACTTTTATACAATATTTTACAAACTTACAATACCGCTTATTTTACATAAAGCATGAAATATAGCACACAATAACTTTGATACAAGATAGTTGTGAAGATAATTCTAGCTAGTACACAAGTCGTTCAGCAAAGGCAATAAAGACACGTAATTCATACTTCCAGAAACAAGTCATGCATTCTGGTTTTACTAGGACTACTTCCCATCCTTGGTCTTGTGGAACATAACCGTTATGGCCGTTGATAAGACAGCGTGTTGTAACGTCATCAAAGGGACGAGGGTTACGTAATGACCAACAGTCTCGTAATAACCTAAAAACCTCATTTCTTACCCCAATTACCGACTCCGTCACTTGTGGGAACGTTTTGTTTAATAGTTGTAGCCCGATGTTCTTGTTCTCACTTTGGTGAGAAGCGAACATTACTAACCCGTAAGCATAACATGCTTCTTTATGTTGCATGTTAGCCGCTTTTTCTAAATCACGAAGTCCTATATTCGGATATACTGAGTCAAAATAATTTCTTAACCCGTTGCGTAAAATAGCATTTGGGTTCCCCGCAATATATGCGTCAAAGTAAACACATCGTAACTTATGGATTTCCCAATGTGATATCCCCCATCTTTCGAACGAAAGCCTTTTATAAACCAAGGCATTCTTGGAACGTTCTTCGAATGTCTTACAAACTGATCTCGCCTTAAATAGTTGTGCCGAGGAATTCTGACCGACTCTAGACAAGATTTCATCAATCATGTCTCCGGGTAGGTCTCTTAAAATATTGGGTTGTCTATCCATTTTGTGTTTTTATACTGTAAAATAGACAAGAGTTAGATTCATAAAAAAAATACTTATTAATACAAGCAATTTTTACATATATCATAAAGCATAAGCACACTATATTACATATATTACACCACACGAATACAACTATCTTATTCCGAATCGCTCGTTTCTTCTTGTTCGGTTTTGGTTCGTTTTGCCAAGTTTCTAGGGATATATGATGTTCCCCTAATACGAGCCGTCGTTGTCCACATTGGTTTAGAAAAACCTGGTGGTTTAGAGGTTCCCGGGTCATTGTTACAACTTAAGGACTTCGGGGGTTGACGATACATATAAAGTTCATCGGGGTTGGAATTAGATTTCTCTATTTTTATGCCCTTTCCCTTGAATGCAGTTTTTACACAATATCATACAAGCATGGACTCCAAATCTCGTCCTTATTTAAGTATGCGACAGCGGAAGCTCTTAATAATCACCTGAGAATAAACATGCTTAAAATGTCAACAAAAATGTTGGTGAGTTATAGGTTTAACCTATATATATCAAATCATAATAATAGACCACAAGATTTCATATTTCAATACACATCCCATACATAGAGATAAAAATCATTCATATGGTGAACACCTGGTAATTGACATTAACAAGATGCATATATAAGAATATCCCCATCATTCCGGGACACCCTTCAGATATGATATAAATTTCGAAGTACTAAAGCATCCGGTACTTTGGATGGGGTTTGTTAGGCCCAATAGATCTATCTTTAGGATTCGCGTCAATTAGGGTGTCTGTTCCCTAATTCTTAGATTACCAGACTTAATAAAAAGGGGCATATTCGATTTCGATAATTCAACCATAGAATGTAGTTTCACGTACTTGTGTCTATTTTGTAAATCATTTATAAAACCTGCATGTATTCTCATCCCAAAAATATTAGATTTTAAAAGTGGGACTATAACTCACTTTCACAGATTTTTACTTCGTCGGGAAGTAAGACTTGGCCACTGGTTGATTCACGAACCTATAACAATATATACATATATATCAAAGTATGTTCAAAATATATTTACAACACTTTAAATATATTTTGATGTTTTAAGTTTATTAAGTCAGCTGTCCTCGTTAGTAACCTACAACTAGTTGTCCACAGTTAGATGTACAGAAATAAATCGATAAATATTATCTTGAATCAATCCACGACCCAGTGTATACGTATCTCAGTATTGATCACAACTCAAACTATATATATTTTGGAATCAACCTCAACTCTGTATAGCTAACTCCAACATTCACATATAGAGTGTCTATGGTTGTTCCGAAATATATATAGATGTGTCGACATGATAGGTCGAAACATTGTATACGTGTCTATGGTATCTCAAGATTACATAATATACAATACAAGTTGATTAAGTTATGGTTGGAATAGATTTGTTACCAATTTTCACGTAGCTAAAATGAGAAAAATTATCCAATCTTGTTTTACCCATAACTTCTTCATTTTAAATCCGTTTTGAGTGAATCAAATTGCTATGGTTTCATATTGAACTCTATTTTATGAATCTAAACATAAAAATTATAGGTTTATAGTCGGAAAAATAAGTTACAAGTCGTTTTTGTAAAGGTAGTCATTTCAGTCGAAAGAACGACGTCTAGATGACCATTTTAGAAAACATACTTCCACTTTGAGTTTAACCATAATTTTTGGATATAGTTTCATGTTCATAATAAAAATCATTTTCTCAGAATAACAACTTTTAAATCAAATTTTATCATAGTTTTTAATTAACTAACCCAAAACAGCCCGCGGTGTTACTACGACGGCGTAAATCCGGTTTTACGGTGTTTTTCGTGTTTCCAGGTTTTAAATCATTAAGTTAGCATATCATATAGATATAGAACATGTGTGTAGTTAATTTTAAAAGTCAAGTTAGAAGGATTAACTTTTGTTTGCGAACAAGTTTAGAATTAACTAAACTATGTTCTAGTGATTACGAGTTTAAACCTTCGAATAAGATAGTTTTATATATATGAATCGAATGATGTTATGAATATCATTACTACCTCAAGTTTAGTAGGTAAATCTACTGGAAGTGACAAGAAATGATCTAGCTTCAAAGGATCTTGGATGGTTTGAAAGTTCTTGAAGTAGGATCATGACACAAAAACAAGTTCAAGTAAGATTTTTACTCGAATTAAGATAGTTTATAGTTATAGAAATTGAATCAAAGTTTGAATATGAATATTACCTTGAATAATAAAGATAACCTACTGTATATAACAAAGGTTTCTTGATCTTAGATGATTACTTGGAATGGATTAGAAAGCTTGGAAGTAAATTAGTAAACTTGAAGGGATTTTTGAAGTGTTCTTGAAGTGTTCTTCCTATGATGATTATAGCTTGATTCTTGAAGTGATTTTTGATGAAGATGATGATTAACTACTGGAAAAATACGTTCATAATAGTGTGTGTGTGTTGAGAGAGAATTAGAAAGAGAATTGGAAGTGAAATGGAGTGAATGATGAGTGGTAATTGGTGAGTGGTGAGTGGGGTTAAAAGGAGTTCTAGTTAGTTGACTAGCTCATGGTAGAAGTTAAAATTGATTAGTAATACATGACATAATCAAGAGTGGAATCCCATGCTAGTTCCTATTGGTATATACTCATAGTAAGTACGTTTTGAAGCTGTGTATAATACGGGTAAGAATACGACTAGAATTCTTGATGAAAGAAAAGAATGGAAAAGTAACTGTAACCATTTTCGTTAAGTATGAGTGTTTTGATATATGTCTTGAAGTCTTCCAAAAGTATTTTAATACATCTAAATACACTACATGTATATACATTTTAACTGAGTCGTTAAGTCATCGTTAGTCGTTACATGTAAGTGTTGTTTTGAAACCTTTAAGTTAACGATCTCAATTAATGTTGTTAACCCATTGTTTATTATATCTAATGAGATGTTAAATTATTATATTATCATGATATTATGATATATTAATATATCTTAATATGATATATATACATTTAAATGTCGTTACAACGATAATCGTTACATATATGTCTCGTTTCGAAATCCTTAAGTTAGTAGTCTTGTTTATATGTATATAACTCATTGTTAATATACTTATGGAGATACTTACTTATCATAATCTCATGTTAACCATATGTATATCCATATATATATCGTCATGTCGTTTTTATAAGTTTTAACGTTCGTGAATCGCCGGTCAACTTGGGTGGTCAATTGTCTATATGAAACATATTTCAATTAATCAAGTCTTAACAAGTTTGATTGCTTAACATGTTGGAAACATTTAATCATGTAAATATCAATCTCAATTAATATATATAACATGGAAAAGTTCGGGTCACTACAGTTTGACCTTTGTTGAAGATTTCATAGTTATTAATATGGAGGAAGACCTTGATACTCCTCTAATTTTAGGTCGCTCATTTTTAGCAAACACCGATGCGTTCTTTGATGTAAGAGAAGGTAGAATGACACTTAGGGATGGTGACAAATCGGTCACCTTTGTGAACCGAAAGTTTAAATCTCCACCAACCAAAACTGTTGAACCAATAAAAATGCCTAAGTGTGGGGAAGATGAAGTAACACCTAATGATGACCTGATAACAAAGAACCCCGTTGTTGATACGAAATTAGATGAACCCGTTTTTAACAGTTCAACGAAGAAACTTTATAAACGGATTCAAGATGCTAGGATTAAAGGGAACTTTAAGTTATGTAACTGATTAGTATCCAATTTGTCGCCTAAAGAAAAGGCGATGTTAGTTAAATTTGTGAATGTTATAGAGGAAATCAACAAATGGCTTGAAGCAAAAGTCAGGGATATGCAAGTTGAAACGACCCGACCCAATCCATAGGGACGAATACAATAACATATGATTACATCGCGAGGCATTTGACCTCTATATGATACGTTTTATAAACATTGCATTCTTTTGAAAAGATATACCATAAATGAATATTTAAAATTCAATGTTTTCGACATCTGATGATTTCTACATATAGACAATCACCGTAAATAACAGTTTACAAGAATACTTCCGTTGACAATGCAGTCAAAATAAATACACGGTGATGATTTTGTGAATGCAGTGCTTCCTCGAATAAAACATATATGACTCCATGCACATGGTTTCTCTAACATATATTCAAACAGCGGAAGACTTCTAGGAACCTGAGAATAAACATGCTTTAAACGTCAACATAAAGTTGGTGAGATATAGGTTTAATGCTAGCAGCGTTATAAATATAGACCACAATATTTCATATACATAAACGTTTTAATAAAAATATTCTAAGTTGTTGAGCACTTGATGAAATGTCCCGTTCTTATTGATTAAAAACGTTCCATATTAATTGATTTCGTTGCGAGGTTTTGACCTCTATATGAGACGTTTTTCAAAGACTGCATTCATTTTAAAACAAACCATAACCTTTATTTCATCAATAAAGGTTTAAAAAGCTTTACGTAGATTATCAAATAATGATAATCTAAAATATCCTGTTTACACACGACCATTACATAATGGTTTACAATACAAATATGTTACAACAAAATAAGTTTCTTGAATGCAGTTTTTACACAATATCATACAAACATGGACTCCAAATCTCGTCCTTATTTAAGTATGCGACAGTGGAAGCTCTTAATAATCACCTGAGAATAAACATGCTTAAAACGTCAACAAAAATGTTGGTGAGTTATAGGTTTAACCTATATATATCAAATCATAATAATAGACCACAAGATTTCATATTTCAATACACATCCCATACATAGAGATAAAAGTCATTCATATGGTGAACACCTGGTAACCGACATTAACAAGATGCATATATAAGAATATCCCCATCATTCCGGGACACCCTTCGGATATGATATAAATTTCGAAGTACTAAAGCATCCGGTACTTTGGATGGGGTTTGTTAAGCCCAATAGATCTATCTTTAGGATTCGCGTCAATTAGGGTGTCTGTTCCCTAATTCTTAGATTACCAGACTTAATAAAAAGGGGCATATTCGATTTCGATAATTCAACCATAGAATGTAGTTTCACGTACTTGTGTCTATTTTGTAAATCATTTATAAAACCTGCATGTATTCTCATCCCAAAAATATTAGATTTTAAAAGTGGGACTATAACTCACTTTCACAGATTTTTACTTCGTCGGGAAGTAAGACTTGGCCACTGGTTGATTCACGAACCTATAACAATATATACATATATATATCAAAGTATGTTCAAAATATATTAACAACACTTTTAATATATTTTGATGTTTTAAGTTTATTAAGTCAGCTGTCCTCGTTAGTAACCTACAACTAGTTGTCCACAGTTAGATGTACAGAAATAAATTGATAAATATTATCTTGAATCAATCCACGACCCAGTGTATACGTATCTCAGTATTGATCACAACTCAAACTATATATATTTTGGAATCAACCTCAACCCTGTATAGCTAACTCCAACATTCACATATAGAGTGTCTATGGTTGTTCCGAAATATATATAGATGTGTCGACATGATAGGTCGAAACATTGTATACGTGTCTATGGTATCTCAAGATTACATAATATACAATACAAGTTGATTAAGTTATGGTTGGAATAGATTTGTTACCAATTTTCACGTAGCTAAAATGAGAAAAATTATCCAATCTTGTTTTACCCATAACTTCTTCATTTTAAATCCGTTTTGAGTGAATCAAATTGCTATGGTTTCATATTGAACTCTATTTTATGAATCTAAACAGAAAAAGTATAGGTTTATAGTCGGAAAAATAAGTTACAAGTCGTTTTTGTAAAGGTAGTCATTTCAGTCGAAAGAACGACGTCTAGATGACCATTTTAGAAAACATACTTCCACTTTTAGTTTAACCATAATTTTTGGATATAGTTTCATGTTCATAATAAAAATCATTTTCTCAGAATAACAACTTTTAAATCAAAGTTTATCATAGTTTTTAATTAACTAACCCAAAACAGCCCGCGGTGTTACTACGACGGCGTAAATCCGGTTTTACGGTGTTTTTCGTGTTTCCAGGTTTTAAATCATTAAGTTAGCATATCATATAGATATAGAACATGTGTTTAGTTTATTTTAAAAGTCAAGTTAGAAGGATTAACTTTTGTTTGCGAACAAGTTTAGAATTAACTAAACTATGTTCTAGTGATTACAAGTTTAAACCTTCGAATAAGATAGCTTTATATATATGAATCGAATGATGTTATGAACATCATTACTACCTTAAGTTCCTTGGATAAACCTACTGGAAAAGAGAAAAATGGATCTAGCTTCAACGGATCCTTGGATGGCTCGAAGTTCTTGAAGCAGAATCATGACACGAAAACAAGTTCAAGTAAGATCATCACTTGAAATAAGATTGTTATAGTTATAGAAATTGAACCAAAGTTTGAATATGATTATTACCTTGTATTAGAATGATAACCTACTGTAATAAACAAAGATTTCTTGAGGTTGGATGATCACCTTACAAGATTGGAAGTGAGCTAGCAAACTTGAAAGTATTCTTGATTTTATGAAACTAGAACTTTTGGAATTTATGAAGAACACTTAGAACTTGAAGATAGAACTTGAGAGAGATCAATTAGATGAAGAAAATTGAAGAATGAAAGTGTTTGTAGGTGTTTTTGGTCGTTGGTGTATGGATTAGATATAAAGGATATGTAATTTTGTTTTCATGTAAATAAGTCATGAATGATTACTCATATTTTTGTAATTTTATGAGATATTTCATGCTAGTTGCCAAATGATGGTTCCCACATGTATTAGGTGACTCACATGGGCTGCTAAGAGCTGATCATTGGAGTGTATATACCAATAGTACATACATCTAAAAGCTGTGTATTGTACGAGTACGAATACGGATGCATACGAGTAGAATTGTTGATGAAACTGAACGAGGATGTAATTGTAAGCATTTTTGTTAAGTAGAAGTATTTTGATAAGTGTCTTGAAGTCTTTCAAAAGTGTATGAATACATATTAAAACACTACATGTATATACATTTTAACTGAGTCGTTAAGTCATCGTTAGTCGTTACATGTAAATGTTGTTTTGAAACCTTTAGGTTAACGATCTTGTTAAATGTTGTTAACCCAATGTTTATAATATCAAAAGAGATTTTAAATTATTATATTATCATGATATTATGATGTATGAATATCTCTTAATATGATATATATACATTAAATGTCGTTACAACGATAATCGTTACATATATGTCTCGTTTCAAAATCATTAAGTTAGTAGTCTTGTTTTTACATATGTAGTTCATTGTTAATATACTTAATGATATGTTTACTTATAATAATATCATGTTAACTATATATATAACCATATATATGTCATCATATAGTTTTTACAAGTTTTAACGTTCGTGAATCACCGGTCAACTTGGGTGGTCAATTGTCTATATGAAACCTATTTCAATTAATCAAGTCTTAACAAGTTTGATTGCTTAACATGTTGGAAACATTTAATCATGTAAATATCAATCTTAATTAATATATATAAACATGGAAAAGTTCAGGTCACTACAGTACCTACCCGTTAAATAAATTTAGTCCCGAAATTTTAAGCAGTTGGAGGTGTTGACGTATCTTCTGGAAATAAATGCGGGTATTTCTTCTTCATCTGATCTTCACGCTCCCAGGTGAACTCGGGTCCTCTACGAGCATTCCATCAAACCTTAACAATTGATATCTTGTTTTGCTTAAGTCTTTTAACCTCACGATCCATTATTTCGACGGGTTCTTCGATGAATTGGAGTTTTTTCGTTGATTTGGATTTCATCTAACGGAATAGTGAGATCTTCTTTAGCAAAACATTTCTTCAAATTCGAGACGTGGAAAGTGTTATGTACAACCGCGAGTTGTTGAGGTAACTCAAGTCGGTAAGCTACTGGTCCGACACGATCAATAATCTTGAATGGTCCAATATACCTTGGATTTAATTTCCCTCGTTTACCAAATCGAACAACGCCTTTCCAAGGTGCAACTTTAAGCATGACCATCTCTCCAATTTCAAATTCTATATCTTTTCTTTTAATGTCAGCGTAGCTCTTTTGTCGACTTTGGGCGGTTTTCAACCGTTGTTGAATTTGGATGATCTTCTCGGTAGTTTCTTGTATAATCTCCGGACCCGTAATCTGTCTATCCCCCACTTCACTCTAACAAATCGGAGACCTACACTTTCTACCATAAAGTGCTTCAAACGGCACCATCTCAATGCTTGAATGGTAGCTGTTGTTGTAGGAAAATTCTGCTAACGGTAGATGTCGATCCCAACTGTTTCCGAAATCAATAACACATGCTCGTAGCATGTCTTCAAGCGTTTGTATCGTCCTTTCGCTCTGCCCATCAGTTTGTGGATGATAGGCAGTACTCATGTCTAGACGAGTTCCTAATGCTTGCTGTAATGTCTGCCAGAATCTTGAAATAAATCTGCCATCCCTATCAGAGATAATAGAGATTGGTATTCCATGTCTGGAGACGACTTCCTTCAAATACAGTCGTGCTAACTTCTCCATCTT
Organism: Rutidosis leptorrhynchoides; assembly: GCF_046630445.1. Classification (NCBI taxonomy): domain Eukaryota; kingdom Viridiplantae; phylum Streptophyta; class Magnoliopsida; order Asterales; family Asteraceae; genus Rutidosis; species Rutidosis leptorrhynchoides. The sequence goes on from NC_092341.1 coordinate 244,754,002, forward strand.
GTCATCTTCTCTTATTGGCAGGAAGTGTGCTGACTTGGTGAGACGATCAACTATTACCCAAATAGTATCAAAACCACTTGCAGTCCTTGGCAATTTAGTGATGAAATCTATGGTAATGTTTTCCCATTTCCATTCCGGGATTTTGGGTTGTTGAAGTAGACCTGATGGTTTCTGATGCTCAGCTTTGACCTTAGAACACGTCAAACATTCTCCTACGTATTTAGCAACATCGGCTTTCATACCCGGCCACCAAAAATGTTTCTTGAGATCCTTGTACATCTTCCCCGTTCCAGGATGTATTGAGTATCTGGTTTTATGAGCTTCTCTAAGTACCATTTCTCTCATATCTCCAAATTTTGGTACCCAAATCCTTTCAGCCCTATACCGGGTTCCGTCTTCCCGAATATTAAGATGCTTCTCCGATCCTTTGGGTATTTCATCCTTTAAATTTCCCTCTTTTAAAACTCCTTGTTGCGCCTCCTTTATTTGAGTAGTAAGGTTATTATGAATCATTATATTCATAGATTTTACTCGAATGGGTTCTCTGTCCTTCCTGCTCAAGGCATCGGCTACCACATTTGCCTTCCCCGGGTGGTAACGAATCTCAAAGTCGTAATCATTCAATAATTCAATCCACCTACGCTGCCTCATATTCAGTTGTTTCTGATTAAATATGTGTTGAAGACTTTTGTGGTCGGTATATATAATACTTTTGACCCCATATAAGTAGTGCCTCCAAGTCTTTAATGCAAACACAACCGCGCCTAATTCCAAATCATGCGTCGTATAATTTTGTTCGTGAATCTTCAATTGTCTAGACGCATAAGCAATCACCTTCGTTCGTTGCATTAATACACAACCGAGACCTTGCTTTGATGCGTCACAATAAATCACAAAATCATCATTCCCTTCAGGCAATGACAATATAGGTGCCGTAGTTAGCTTTTTCTTCAATAACTGAAACGCTTTCTCTTGTTCATCATTCCATTCAAATTTCTTCCCTTTATGCGTTAATGCAGTCAAGGGTTTTGCTATTCTGGAAAAGTCTTGGATGAACCTTCTGTAGTAACCAGATAGTCCTAAAAACTGGCGTATGTGTTTCGGAGTTTTCGGGGTTTCCCACTTTTCAACAGTTTCTATCTTTGCCAGATCCACCTTAATACCTTCTTTGTTCACTATGTGACCGAGGAATTGAACTTCTTCCAACCAAAATGCACACTTTGAAAACTTAGCGTACAATTCTTCCTTCCTCAATACTTCTAACACCTTTCTCAAATGTTCACCGTGTTCTTGGTCATTCTTTGAGTAAATAAGTATGTCATCAATGAAAACAATGACAAACTTGTCAAGGTATGGTCCACACACTCGGTTCATAAGGTCCATGAACACAGCTGGTGCATTAGTTAAACCAAACGGCATGACCATAAACTCGTAATGACCGTAACGTGTTCTGAAAGCAGTCTTTGGAATATCATCTTCTTTCACCCGCATTTGATGATACCCGGAACGTAAGTCAATCTTTGAATAAACAGACGAGCCTTGTAGTTGATCAAATAAGTCGTCGATTCTCGGTAGTGGGTAGCGGTTCTTGATGGTAAGTTTGTTCAACTCTCGGTAGTCGATACACAACCTGAATGTACCATCTTTCTTCTTGACAAACAAAACAGGAGCTCCCCACGGTGATGTGCTTGGTCGAATGAAACCACGCTCTAAAAGTTCTTGTAATTGGCTTTGCAGTTCTTTCATCTCGCTGGGTGCGAGTCTGTAAGGAGCACGAGCTATTGGTGCAGCTCCTGGTACAAGATCTATTTGAAATTCAACAGATCGATGTGGGGGTAATCCCGGTAATTCTTTCGGAAATACATCGGGAAATTCTTTTGCAATGGGAACATCATTGATGCTCTTTTCTTCAGTTTGTACTTTCTCGACGTGTGCTAGAACAGCATAGCAACCTTTTCTTATTAGTTTTTGTGCCTTCAAATTACTAATAAGATGTAGCTTCGTGTTGCCCTTTTCTCCGTACACCATTAAGGGTTTTCCTTTTTCTCGTATAATGCGAATTGCATTTTTGTAACAAACGATCTCTGCTTTCACTTCTTTCAACCAGTCCATACCGATTATCACATCAAAACTCCCTAACTCTACTGGTATCAAATCAATCTTAAATGTTTCGCTAACCAGTTTAATTTCTCGATTCCGACATATATTATCTGCTGAAATTAATTTACCATTTGCTAATTCGAGTAAAAATTTACTATCCAAAGGCGTCAATGGACAACTTAATTTAGCACAAAAATCTCTACTCATATAGCTTCTATCCGCACCCGAATCAAATAAAACGTAAGCAGATTTATTGTCAATAAGAAACGTACCCGTAACAAGCTCCGGGTCTTCTTGTGCCTCTGCCGCATTAATATTGAAAACTCTTCCGCGGCCTTGTCCATTCGTGTTCTCCTGGTTCGGGCAATTTCTAATAATGTGGCCCGGTGTTCCACATTTATAACAAACTACATTGGAATAACTTGCTCCGACACTACTTGCTCCGCCATTACTCGTTCCGACATCATTTGTTCCTTTCGTTCTATTAACCCCTGGTCCGTAGACCTCACACTTCGCCGCGCTATGACCATTTCTTTTACACTTGTTGCAAAATTTGGTGCAGAACCCCGAGTGATACTTTTCACACCTTTGGCATAGCTGCTTCTGATTGTTGTTGTTGTTGCGGTTATTATTGTTGTTGAGATGATTGTTGTAGTTGCTGTTGCTGTTGTTGTTGTTGTTGTTGTTGTTGGGCCATTTGTTGTAGTTGCGATTGATGTTGCGATTGTTGGGATAATTGTTGCGATTGCTGTTGTTGTTGTATTGGTGATTCTTATCACCGTTTTCCTCCCACTTTCTTTTGACTTGCTTCACATTGGCCTCTTCAGCAGTCTGTTCTTTAATTCTTTCTTCAATCTGGTTCACTAGTTTGTGAGCCATTCTACATGCCTGTTGTATGGAGGCGGGCTCGTGTGAAATTATATCTTCTTGGATTCTTTCCGGTAATCCTTTCACAAACGCGTCGATCTTCTCTTCCTCATCTTCGAATGCTCCCGGACACAATAGGCACAATTCTGTGAATCGTCTTTCGTACGTGGTAATATCAAATCCTTGGGTTCGTAACCCTCTAAGTTCTGTCTTGAGCTTATTGACCTCGGTTCTGGGACGGTACTTCTCGTTCATCAAGTGCTTGAATGCTGACCACGGTAGTGCGTACGCATCGTCTTGTCCCACTTGCTCTAGATAGGTATTCCACCATGTTAACGCAGAACCTGTGAAGGTATGCGTAGCGTACTTCACTTTGTCCTCTTCAGTACACTTACTTATGGCAAACACCGATTCGACCTTCTCGGTCCACCGTTTCAATCCGATCGGTCCTTCGGTTCCATCAAATTCCAAAGGTTTGCAGGCAGTGAATTCTTTGTAGGTGCATCCTACACGATTTCCTGTACTGCTAGATCCAAGGTTATTGTTGGTATGTAGCGCAGCCTGTACTGCAGCTATGTTTGAAGGTAGAAAAGTACGGAATTCCTCTTCATTCATATTCACGGTGTGTCGAGTAGTCGGTGCCATTTCCTTCAAAATAGTCAAATGGAACAAGTTAATCATACAGAATATTAAGAGTAGTTAATAGTATTTCGTAGCATAATATGAACTCATTTATAAAAGCTTTTTCTTCATATTAGCGTTTTATAAGTTTAAATTCGGGTAGTACCTACCCGTTAAGTTCATACTTAGTAGCTAATATACAATTCAACTACTACAATTCTATATGAAAAACTGATTATAATAATATTTCGCGTTCAAACTTTTATACAATATTTTACAAACTTACAATACCGCTTATTTTACATAAAGCATGAAATATAGCACACAATAACTTTGATACAAGATAGTTGTGAAGATAATTCTAGCTAGTACACAAGTCGTTCAGCAAAGGCAATAAAGACACGTAATTCATACGTCCAGAAACAAGTCATGCATTCTGGTTTTACTAGGATTACTTCCCATCCTTGGTCTTGTGGAACATAACCGTTATGGCCATTGATAAGATAGCGTGTTGTAACGTCGTCAAAGGGACGAGGGTTACGTAATGTCCAACAGTCCCGTAATAATCTAAAAACCTCATTTCTTACCCCAATTACCGACTCCGTCACTTGTGGAAATGTTTTGTTTAATAGTTGTAGCCCGATGTTCTTGTTCTCACTTTGGTGAGAAGCGAACATTACTAATCCGTAAGCATAACATGCTTCTTTATGTTGCATGTTAGCCGCTTTTTCTAAATCACGAAGTCCAATATTCGGATATATTGAGTCAAAATAATTTCTTAACCCGTTGCGTAAAATAGCATTTGGGTTCCCCGCAATATATGCGTCAAAGTAAACACATCGTAACTTATGGATTTCCCAATGTGATATCCCCCATCTTTCGAACGAAAGCCTTTTATAAACCAAGGCATTCTTAGAACGTTCTTCGAATGTCTTACAAACTGATCTCGCCTTAAATAGTTGTGCCGAAGAATTCTGACCGACTCTAGACAAGATTTCATCAATCATGTCTCCGGGTAGGTCTCTTAAAATATTGGGTTGTCTATCCATTTTGTGTTTTTATACTGTAAAATAAACAAGAGTTAGATTCATAAAAAAAATACTTATTAATACAAGCAATTTTTACATATATCATAAAGCATAAGCACACTATATTACTTATATTACACCACACGAATACAACTATCTTATTCCGACTCGCTTGTTTCTTCTTCTTCTTCTTCAGTTTTGGTTCGTTTTGCCAAGTTTCTAGGGATATATGATGTTCCCCTAATACGAGCCGTCGTTATCCACATTGGTTTAGAAAAACCTGGTGGTTTAGAGGTTCCCGGGTCATTGTTACAACTTAAGGACTTCGGGGGTTGACGATACATATAAAGTTCATCGGGGTTGGAATTAGATTTCTCTATTTTTATGCCCTTTCCCTTATTATTTTCTTTTGCCTTTTTAAATTCAGTTGGGGTAATTTCTATAACATCACCGAAATTCTCGTCGGAATCCGATTCATCAGAGAATTGGTAATTCTCCCAATATTTTGCTTCCTTGGTGGAAACACCATTGACCATAATTAACCTTGGTCGGTTGGTTGAGGATTTTCTTTTACTTAACCGTTTTATTATTTCCCCCACCGGTTCTATTTCTTCATCCGGTTCCGATTCTTCTTCCGGTTCCGATTCTTCTTCCGGTTCCGACTCTTCTTCCGGTTCCTCTTCGGGAACTTGTGAATCAGTCCACGAATCATTCCAATTTACATTTGACTCTTCATTATTATTAGGTGAGTCAACGGGACATGTTCTAGACGTAGACATCTATCACATAATATCAAACGCGTTAAGAGATTAATATATCACATAATATTCACATGTTAAAAATATATAGTTTCCAACAAAATTTGTTAAGCAATCATTTTTCAACTAAACACGGTCGAAGTCCAGACTCACTAATGCATCCTAAAAAACTTGATAAGACACACTAATGCAAAATTCTGGTTCTCTAAGACCAACGCTCGGATACCAACTGAAATGTCCCGTTCTTATTGATTAAAAACGTTCCATATTAATTGATTTCGTTGCGAGGTTTTGACCTCTATATGAGACGTTTTTCAAAGACTGCATTCATTTTAAAACAAACCATAACCTTTATTTCATCAATAAAGGTTTAAAAAGCTTTACGTAGATTATCAAATAATGATAATCTAAAATATCCTGTTTACACACAACCATTACATAATGGTTTACAATACAAATATGTTACAACAAAATAAGTTTCTTGAATGCAGTTTTTACACAATATCATACAAACATGGACTCCAAATCTCGTCCTTATTTAAGTATGCGACAGCGGAAGCTCTTAATAATCACCTGAGAATAAACATGCTTAAAACGTCAACAAAAATGTTGGTGAGTTATAGGTTTAACCTATATATATCAAATCATAATAATAGACTACAAGATTTCATATTTCAATACACATCCCATACATAGAGATAAAAGTCATTCATATGGTGAACACCTGGTAACCAACATTAACAAGATGCATATATAAGAATATCCCCATCATTCCGGGACACCCTTCGGATATGATATAAATTTCGAAGTACTAAAGCATCCGGTACTTTGGATGGGGTTTGTTAAGCCCAATAGATCTATCTTTAGGATTCGCGTCAATTAGGGTGTCTGTTCCCTAATTCTTAGATTACCAGACTTAATAAAAAGGGGCATATTCGATTTCGATAATTCAACCATAGAATGTAGTTTCACGTACTTGTGTCTATTTTGTAAATCATTTATAAAACCTGCATGTATTCTCATCCCAAAAATATTAGATTTTAAAAGTGGGACTATAACTCACTTTCACAGATTTTTACTTCGTCGGGAAGTAAGACTTGGCCACTGGTTGATTCACGAACCTATAACAATATATACATATATATATCAAAGTATGTTCAAAATATATTAACAACACTTTTAATATATTTTGATGTTTTAAGTTTATTAAGTCAGCTGTCCTCGTTAGTAACCTACAACTAGTTGTCCACAGTTAGATGTACAGAAATAAATTGATAAATATTATCTTGAATCAATCCACGACCCAGTGTATACGTATCTCAGTATTGATCACAACTCAAACTATATATATTTTGGAATCAACCTCAACCCTGTATAGCTAACTCCAACATTCACATATAGAGTGTCTATGGTTGTTCCGAAATATATATAGATGTGTCGACATGATAGGTCGAAACATTGTATACGTGTCTATGGTATCTCAAGATTACATAATATACAATACAAGTTGATTAAGTTATGGTTGGAATAGATTTGTTACCAATTTTCACGTAGCTAAAATGAGAAAAATTATCCAATCTTGTTTTACCCATAACTTCTTCATTTTAAATCCGTTTTGAGTGAATAAAATTGCTATGGTTTCATATTGAACTCTATTTTATGAATCTAAACAGAAAAAGTATAGGTTTATAGTCAGAAAAATAAGTTACAAGTCGTTTTTGTAAAGGTAGTCATTTCAGTCGAAAGAACGACTTCTAGATGACCATTTTAGAAAACATACTTCCACTTTGAGTTTAACCATAATTTTTGGATATAGTTTCATGTTCATAATAAAAATCATTTTCTCAGAATAACAACTTTTAAATCAAAGTTTATCATAGTTTTTAATTAACTAACCCAAAACAGCCCGCGGTGTTACTACGACGGCGTAAATCCGATTTTACGGTGTTTTTCGTGTTTCCAGGTTTTAAATCATTAAGTTAGCATATCATATAGATATAGAACATGTGTTTAGTTGATTTTAAAAGTCAAGTTAAAAGGATTAACTTTTGTTTGCGAACAAGTTTAGAATTAACTAAACTATGTTCTAGTGATTACAAGTTTAAACCTTCGAATAAGATAGCTTTATATATATGAATCGAATGATGTTATGAACATCATTACTACCTTAAGTTCCTTGGATAAACCTATTGGAAAATAGAAAAATGGATCTAGCTTCAACGGATCCTTGGATGGCTCGAAGTTCTTGAAGCAGAATCATGACACGAAAACAAGTTCAAGTAAGATCATCACTTGAAATAAGATTGTTATAGTTATAGAAATTGAACCAAAGTTTGAATATGATTATTACCTTGTATTAGAATGATAACCTACTGTAAGAAACAAAGATTTCTTGAGGTTGGATGATCACCTTACAAGATTGGAAGTGAGCTAGCAAACTTGAAAGTATTCTTGATTTTATGTAACTAGAACTTTTGGAATTTATGAAGAACACTTAGAACTTGAAGATAGAACTTGAGAGAGATCAATTATATGAAGAAAATTGAAGAATGAAAGTGTTTGTAGGTGTTTTTGGTCGTTGGTGTATGGATTAGATATAAAGGATATGTAATTTTGTTTTCATGTAAATAAGTCATGAATGATTACTCATATTTTTGTAATTTTATGAGATATTTCATGCTAGTTGCCAAATGATGGTTCCCACATGTGTTAGGTGACTCACATGGGCTGCTAAGAGCTGATCATTGGAGTGTATATACCAATAGTACATACATCTAAAAGCTGTGTATTGTACGAGTACGAATACGGGTGCATACGAGTAGAATTGTTGATGAAACTGAACGAGGATGTAATTGTAAGCATTTTTGTTAAGTAGAAGTATTTTGATAAGTGTCTTGAAGTCTTTCAAAAGTGTATGAATACATATTAAAACACTACATGTATATACATTTTAACTGAGTCGTTAAGTCATCGTTAGTCGTTACATGTAAATGTTGTTTTGAAACCTTTAGGTTAACGATCTTGTTAAATCTTGTTAACCCAATGTTTATAATATCAAAAGAGATTTTAAATTATTATATTATCATGATATTATGATGTACGAATATCTCTTAATATGATATATATACATTAAATGTCGTTACAACGATAATCGTTACATATATGTCTCGTTTCAAAATCATTAAGTTAGTAGTCTTGTTTTTACATATGTAGTTCATTGTTAATATACTTAATGATATGTTTACTTATAATAATATCATGTTAACTATATATATAACCATATATATGTCATCATATAGTTTTTACAAGTTTTAACGTTCGTGAATCACCGGTCAACTTGGGTGGTCAATTGTCTATATGAAACCTATTTCAATTAATCAAGTCTTAACAAGTTTGATTGCTTAACATGTTGGAAACATTTAATCATGTAAATATCAATCTCAATTAATATATATAAACATGGAAAAGTTCGGGTCACTACACTTGATAACCATACTTAACATTTAATCAACGTCGCATATTCCCTTTATTATGAAATCTTACTACACCGTACCAAGTGTAGTCACCAAAACGAAGTACTGTGCAACCGTTGAATACTGGTCGTCCAGTCCGGTTGGGGTTGTTAGGCCCGATAGATCTATCAACAGGATTCGCGTTTACAATACCTCATGTAAATAGTAGTTACCAAGTTACAGGGAAGTATGCCAGTGGTACAACTCAACGTAGAATATATATTTTTAATCACTTGTGTCCATAATGTAAATCATAAAATGCATGTATTCTCATCCCGAAATATTTAAAGTTTAAAAGTGGGACTATATACTCACTTTTGCCTTGAAGGTATTTAACTCGACTTGGTCTCCGATATATATCACGAACCTAACCATATATATATAATATATCAACATATTTTCTTTTCAAGTAATCGTTACATATATATATATATATATATATATATATATATATATATATATATATACTTATAATACTTTTAATATTTTCTTAGTCTGTAGTTAGCAGTCCGATGTTAGTGGTCCACAATTAGTTGCTCAATAAAATAAATAAAGACCCCATCATATTCGTATTGATAAGAATTAATCTCGACCCATGGTACCATGTTGTCAAATGACATGTTGCGTACATAATGTACCGTGTTGTCAAATGACGTGTTGCGTACAATCATGAGGTCTTATGATTAATCTTCTCGTGTTGTTTACGGGTGGTCCTGAAATATATAAAGTCAAATCATAAGTAATTATATATAAAATATCATATTAATTAGAAAAGATATGATTAATTTACTTTATCTCCAAATATTTTCGTAGCTAAACTAGCTTCGGATACCCAATCTTGTTTTAGTCGTAGTTTCTTCATTACAACTCCGTTTTTGTTGGTTCAACTTGCCACTTCCTTGGATCGAGTCAAATTTAAGAATATGAACTGAAAATACCTTAGTTTGTATTCGAAATCATAGGTTATAGGTCAAACTTTGGTAAAACTTATGAAAGTGATCATTTTCCATCATAAAAACAACATTTAATGATCATTTTTCTAAAAATACTTACACTTTGAGTTAAACCATGAAATTTTTATGTGTTAACATATTCACAAAAAATATCATTTTTCCAGAACATGAACTTCCAATTCAAAGTTCAAGATGGTTTTTAATTATCCAACCCAAAACAGCCCCCGGTTGCACTCCGACGACGTAGATTCAGTTTTTAAGGTGTTCTTTGTAAAACCAAGTTATATCTTGTTAAGTTAGCATATCATTATGATATATTACAGGTCTTGAAGTGTTTTAAAAGTTAAGTTAGAAGGATCTATTTAGTTTGCAAACAAGTTTGAAATCATTCAAACTATGTTCTTGTTGTTAAAATTTTACAACATAAAATAAGATAGCTATATAATTATGAATCGAACAAGATTATCGAACAAGGTTACTACCTCAAGTTACTTGGACAAATTTACTGTAAGAGATAAGAAAAAATCTTGGAATCAAAGAGTGGTGGAGTTAGATCAAAAGGTTGGAAGTATACTTCTTCAAATGAGTGGTTATTTTGATATGTTCTTGAAAGAGTTTTCTTATGGTGTTTAAGGCTTGTAATTGAAGCTAAATGATGGGAAAAATGCTTGGAGATGATCAAGTATGAAGTTAGGAGTATTTTGAGAGAGAAATGAGGGTGTAGGTATGAGAAAATGGAGTGAAGAAATGGTGTTCATTCATAAAAATGTTTTTAGTTTATAAAGAAAGAAAAGGATTCCTAATTTTATTTTCTTACTAATAATTCATGCTACTTGACAAATCCTAGTTACCTCATATCTAGGGCAGTAATAATTTTGATTAGGATGTTGATTTGATGTGTATATACTAATAGTAAATACATATAGAAGCTGGGTATGATACGGGTACATATACCCTAGATATACGTATAGAAATCTTGAGGAAACGGAATGAGAATTCAAATATAGCTATCTTTTGTGAATATACTTATATTGTTTTATGTATTTAAGTCCTTAAAAAGTGATTAAATAAATTATATATACGATACATGTATAAGCATTATAGGTTATAAGTATATATATCAAAGAATGTTACGTATAGTTATCGTTTTAAAAACTTAAGTTAGTAGTTTCAAAATATACTTATAACTCATTGTCATTAGTACACAATGAGATGTTAAACCATCCTTAGATCATGTTAAATATATATAAATACATATATATACACAAACGTATAATTATCGTATGTTATATAGTTCGTGATATCATCGGTCAAATTGGACGGTCAAACGTTGTGTAAAACTCTTTTCAAAAACACAAGTCTCAACAATTTGGATTGCTTATCATGTTGGTAAGGTTTAATTTATGTAAATATTAATCTCATAAGTATAAAACAATTGGAAAAATCCGGGTCGTTACACAAGTTGTTGATGTTCCAATTGAAATGAACGATGAAGTTAATCACATTTTCGTCACCACAGCTAACTAAGTGTGGGGAGATTCAAATATTCTAAGAAATAATATAATGCTATCTAGAGTTAGATTTTCTATTTTCGTGTAGTTCTCGAAAATGGAATCCGAATGGTCTTTCCCTAGCAGACCCTAAAGAACTAGTCTTCTCCCTCCATTCTGAATTTTTATGTTTTTAGGTTTAACGAGATGAAGAATTCCTTTGATTTAAACCATGGTATACTACTACACGCTATGATTACTAAACGTAATAATAACACCTTCCCGAGTGAGCTGGTATCATTCATAAGAGGCAAAATAGACGAAGTGAGAAAAGAACTCAGGAACAATCATAATAAGATACATTTTAGTAAAGGAAAATCAAAATCTGCAACAAAAAGAAGAGCACGACACCTTGAAAGATGTCATAAATGCGGAAAATGGTCACACGAAGGGAAATATTCGAACAATCAAACACATTCCAATTCTGAATTCGTTACTCTATGCAGAGAAGGACCGTTCATATGTTTAGAAGAAAAGTTATTGAAAAATCGAGGTTACGCTTATGTAGCAATGGAAAATCAAATCGAACGACTCTCCTATGAGTCGACTAAAGCAGGTCTCTAAGAATTCTATCTCATAGGTAAGTATGTACAGTTTTTATTTTATTTATATTTATTATTTTAACCTTTTGATAATAAACGTTGAATCGTTCGCTATAAAGTATTAAATTGATATTCAATAAAATTAGGTATAATAAACCGAAATTATTGATATCAGATAAAAATTTAATTCATCACTGCGAAATTTACCGTTTATTCATAAGGTATAAATATCTTTAATCAATCAATTTAAAATATTTCAGAAATTCGTCAGGAGTATAATTAGGTAATATAGCCAAAATTACTTTACCCAAAAGAGGGACGTATATTTTTGTTAATATTTGATTGATTAAAGTGGGATAAAAGACCAAAAAGATTTTAATTTTATTTTTACCTTGTTTTTAAAACTAATAAATATTAATTTAATATTATTGTAAACTTATAAAAGTAATATATAATTATATTATTTTAAATATAAGTTTGTAAAACTAATGTATATAAATATTAATAATATTTATATGAACTTTTATTAATATGCAGTTTTAAAATTTAAGTTTTGTGTGAATTTAAAAACAAAAATTTACTTTATTTCATTAAGTTAAAAATTTGATATCTAAAATTCATCGTGAGTTGAAGACTAGGTCGTTGAACCGAAATTGCTTTACCCGAGGGCGGGGCGACAAATTTTGTTATCATTATTTTTAATCTTATTGATTTAAAGTATGCTAAAAACATAAAAACAAAAAAAAACAAAAATCTTTACTTTTAAAACGATCGCTTTGAAATAGAAAATTTTAAAATTTTGTCGAGGGACGAACTAGGTGAACGTACCGAAACGACCTCATTCTAAATACCAAGGAAAACATAATTTTAAATTTAATCAATTTTTGTTTCATAAGTTAAAGGTTTTATATATAAAAAAAAAAAGATCAGACCCCATGCGATCGCATGGGGTTTGCACTACATATCCATGCGATCGCATGGGATAGAAAATCTGGTCAGGATCAAAAGCAGTCAAGCTGCTCTCTGTCCTCACAAAAATAACACACACACACATATGCGAATACACTCCCAAAAACACCCCAAAAATCACCAATTTTCAAGCAAAATTCACGAAATTTATTACTACAATCCGCAATAATCATGCCTTTCTTTGGATTTGGGAGTAAAAAAGGTAAAAATTTCACCCCTAAATTCTTAAATTTCCAAATTTTAGTGATAATTTCAATTAATTGCAATAATCCTATTTTGATGATTTCTAGCTTAATTAGAGTAAAATTGTTCATATATTATGCATGTATAACCTAGATTGATGCTATTTGTCATGATTTGAAGCCTTAAACTTCAAAAATTTTAGAATTCTAGGGTTTGTGTTCTTGAGTAATTTGGGGCTTTTTGATATAAACAGGTTATGGCAAATTTTTGCTATTAATTATTGCTAAATTAAGTAGTGTAATATGTTTAGGTTGCTAAATGATCAAAACTTTGATCCTAAACATGATTTTTGAACATCAAAGTGGACTTTTTAAGTCTAAAATTCATGAACTTGATTATTTTGATATAAATGCCATTTGAAATTTGTTTAATTGCTAGTAATGGTTATTTTAACATGTTATTTGAATTGAATCCTTATGAACTTTGTATACATTTTCATATATGCTTATTTAAAAAATTGTAGAATTGATAAAAATATGAAAATGAGTATAAGTTTAATATGGATTAAACATGTTGTTGTAATTGTTTTAAGTTGTTATTCTGCTAATACTAATGCATATTTGGATGCACAAATTTTGTGTTTAATTTGTTTTGCAGAGAAATACCGATACTGACGGAGCATCATCATCTAGACAACCTGAACAAGAACCACAGTCAGAGATACCACCTGAGCCACAACAAGAGCAACAACATCATAATAAACACCTACCATATTATGAACCGGAAACACAATTTTTTACTGCCTACATGCAATTTCTGCCTCATCAATTAATAATGAACTCAAGAGTTCATGAACAGGAATTACATCCCAATCTAAGATTTGAGCGAAACTGGATAGATTACCCGACGTATCAAAGTAACAAATTCAAGCTTTACACCAAAAATGTGGAGGTACCAAGGGTGATAGATTGGAGACCTTTGGAAGAAGTCAACCTAGCTAACTCAATTAGGCTGTTACTAATCCAAAGGTATGGGAACTCTTCTTTTCTCGATTGGGAACGTCTGTTTACCACTCGTAGGCCTGTATATAAGGAGTGGTGTGTTGAATTAATGAGTACTATAGCATTAAATAAGGATGTAGATAGGATAGACGATAGGACTTTTCTTAGATTTTTACTTGGAGGTAGGATGTACAGGATGTCCATGATAGACATGGCTAGAGCTTTACAGATTTACACCCCCGCTGAATTATTATCACCTGATTGTACAGCTTTAATTTATGAAGGTGAGAGGGTAGATAAAATTTTTAATGCTAATGCCATATGGAGGCAAATGTCAAAATATAATGTGTTTACGCGGGGTGGTAGACACTCCTATTTAGATATTGACAAGGCAGAGCTTCGCGTAATTCATAGATTTTTAGCGAACTCGATTACACAAAGAGGTAGAAACAAGGAGAAAATAACCCTAAACGATTTATTCTACCTTAAGTGCATTCGAGACACTAGAGGCTTTGTTAATATCCCCTACTGTGTTGGTTATTATTTGTCCAAAATGGTGGAAGATATACAGGAGGGGGGAATAATAGGAGGAGGCATTTTTGTTACTCTCATTGGAGAGTATTTAGGTGTAGATAAGGAACAAGGGGGTCCAATGATCTTGGTCCAAGAACAAGCCGAGAGTATAGGATTACAAGTTTATCAAGGTGTAAAGGTACTAACTCGGAGTCACAATAGGCCAATACCATATCGGGGCACCCATCCACAAGTAGAGAGGGGTTCGGATGAGGAAATGGAGGAAGCAGATGACATTAGGGATGTCATTAGGGATAGTTATACTGATGTTTATCAGCATATAGATGAGGTGGAAATGAATAACCAGGCTAAGCATCATCAGTATGAGCAGTGGAGAGCCGCAGATGAGTATGAGCAATCCAGGCGACGCCAGCATGATAGCTGACAAGTTCATCAGCACCAGATCATGAGCCAGCTATCATATCAGGTACCACATAACTATATCCCGACTCGACTTGCTTACTATCCACCACATCAGCCTGATATGCGACCACCCTTTAACCTGTACGACCCTAACCAAGCCTATCAGAACACCTATCACCAGCCATGGAACCCGAGCGATGACATGAACTGGAATCCATATCCAGATTGATACAGTTACATTGGTGATTTCTTATCTTTTTATCATTTTTATCTATTTATGTTTAAACATTTAATTTGATATTTTTATGTAATTTTTAACATTTTTATTATTTTGTTACTAATATTTCTTATTTATAATTTCCAAGTGGGATATTAAGTCCCATTTCAAATTACCATGCATGTTTATATTTGTATTATATGTATATTGTGAATTATACACAATAGGGTAAAACAGCGCACTTTCAAAGACTGGCATTAAGTTCGGCAAAAGCTATTAATTTTAACGACAAGACGAAAAATAAATGTGACATAACAACTGCAGGAATGAACAAATGATGTGCACCATTTATCATTCAAAAAAAGAACAATATATTTGGAAACTTTGGTAAATCTTAATCATTTTTCTACGCTAATCACCTTCAATAATTTAAATTGTTATTGATTTCTTGCAAATAAGGGCATTGCAAGTTCTTAAGTGTGGGAAGGGATTAAATTCGTTCGGGTTTTAAACATTTGACTTATACACTTGGTTTAATAGCCGCTGTTAAAATACTAGTAAAGCAGTAGTTGTATTAGAATCTAGTACTCTCTGATAATAAAGAACAGCCCTAGTCTTATATACTGACTACCCACTTCTTGTAAATTTTTTTAAAAAAATTGCAATTAAATGAACTCAAAATCATGTTTATACATATTTATGAACGATAAAACTAGGTATTAACACCGAAATTATTGTTACCTCGAAAAGGACATAAATTGAGAAACAACCTAAAATGCTTGAATTCATTTAAAATGGAATAGAAGAGAATAAAAAGGCAAAGAAAGAAATATAAAAGACAAGTGTGGGGAAAAATTTACCAAGTTATTTAAATCACATACCACATATTTTTGTACAAATAATGGAAGGTACTTTTGTTTTGGACGATACTAATCAGTTTTACCCAGTTTCTTATAATATATTTGAAAGAAAAGTGCCACTTGATTTAAAAAGAAGTAAAGTCTTCCGAAAAAAAGACACGCGCTTCTTGATTTAGATCAGGAAGTTGTCGTCCAGACCAGTTGTAGAGTCTACGAAAAACCTTGAAAAGTTTTCTCGAAAATCAGTTGGAAATCCACGGACCTCAGCATCAAACAGGGTTGCCAAGCGGTCAGACTTATCCTAACCATGAGAGGATCTGTCTCGTACAATGGGGGCATCGTGTAAATTAGCTTATAAGACTAATGAATCAGATCCCCAGAAAGGATAATCTCCTTAAAAGATTAAAAATCAGCATTTAAGCTTGATATTACTCAATCCTTGAGATTGACCTTAAAGATTGAGAATTACAAACTCATGGAATTCAATGATATCTAAACTCAAGCTTGAACGAGAAAACATTTTGATCAAAATTACAAACCGATTTGTTTTCTAAAAACCTATTTTCAATGCGTTCATTACCATTGAACGTAAAATTCTAGGAATTCACCTGGAATTCATTAGGTCACCTGAACAAAATCGGGTGTCAACCGTAAGAACGGTGGTTGCATAGCATGATCGAAGACAGGACCTTGTGCCAGACTGAAAAAATTATAGGGTGATCTTTGCTATTGCTCCTACAAAAGATAGTAATTGCATCCGTCACGTTGTGGACCATGAACATCTGCATGTTATTAGACATTGCCTTAACAGTTGCTTGTTCAACGCTTTCCTTTACAATCGGACGGTAGTTTACCGAAAGGTAATATACGGGACAAGTATACTAGACGTGTTGCTTTCCTAATACAAGGTTAGCAAGTGGGTGACACAAAACCATAAGTTTTGAGCTAAAATTTTCAAATTTGAAACCCACAAAAATATTTTGCAAACACCGGTGAAGGGTTATTCTGGAAAACTTATCTAGGGTAAAAACTAGATTGAATTTTCAAAAGATCAAATGTTTTCATAAAGATCCAATTTTCTAAAGGATCTAAATTTTCATAGTCATGTGGGACTGTAAACCACAATGTTAGTATCATTGTTCATACCGTCGTATCAAAATCACTGATATACAAAGTGTGAAGAATAAAGAAGTGATTCTAGTAAAGTTATACTCAAGTTCTATATTGCTTGAGGACAAGTAACGCTCAAGTGTAGGAATATTTGATAATCCTAAAAACGAACCTATATTTCATAGCATTATCCTTCAAGAAAGACAAACTTTTAGTTGCAATTGTTCTATTTACAAGTAATATTCGTTTAAATAATAAAAGGTGAAGACAAAAGACAGATTCGATGATTTAAAGACATAAATGACCAAAATGCTAAAAAGTACAAAGTACAATCCAAGTGGTTCAAATTATTGATGAGAAACATCTAAAGATTACAAGAGTACAAGCCGCAAAACGCAAAGTACAAGATATTAAATCGTACGAAAGGACGTTCGAAAATCCGGAACTAAAACCTGAACCAACTATCAACGCGAGACTCAACGGAGCTAAAATTACAAGTCAACGATGCACAAGAATATAATATAATATATATAATTATATATTATATTATATATTATTTAATAATCAAGCCGCCCACATTTTTGGCAAGCAAGTAGTCTGATCCAGCTGGCCATGCGATCGCATGGCCTGGAAGCTATAAATCTATGCGATCGCATGGAGTACTGGAGATGGTCAAGTCCTATAAATTGCAATGAATTCGGCCGAATTATGTACACCTTCATCAATCAATTACTCTGATCTCTCCCTCAATATATATATTTATATTTTATAATTATAATTATAATTTTAATATTAATAATAATAAGGTTATAATAGCAAATGTTTTAAGTTTGTAAGTCAAAACTCTGTCCGTGTAACACTACGCGATTAATACTCATTGTAAGTTATGTTCAACCTTTTTAAATTAATGTTTCGTAGCTAAGTTATTATTATGCTTATTTAAGCCGAAGTAATCGTGATGTTGGACTAAATATTAAGACTGGGTTATTGGGCTTTGACCATAATTGGGGTTTGAACAAAAGACCGACACTTGTGGAAATTGGACTATGGGCTATTAATGGGCTTTATATTTAATTAACTAAATGATATCTTGTTAATTTAGTATAGAGATTACAACTTGACATATTTATATATAACCACATACGCTTGACTGGGTACAGTGGGTGGGATATTTATAAATACTGATAATTGTTCATTTGACCGGACACGGGGATGGATTAATAGTAAATGGACTCATTAAAATAGAGGTGGATTACATTCAAGGGTAATTGGTGTAATTGTTAATGAAGTATTAAGACCTTGGATTACATGCAGTCGATAACCTGGTGTAATCATTAAACAAAGTATTAATACCTTATTACGGTTTAAATCCCCAATTAGTTGGAATATTTGACTTCGGGTATAAGGTTAATTTGGCGAAGACTTTCGTACTTTATAATTATGACCGATGGACTATTATGGATAAAACCATATGGACTTATCAAATAATCCAGGACAAATAACAATTAACCCATGGTAATAAATTAAAATCAACACGTCAAACATCATGATTACGGAAGTTTAAATAAGCATAATTCTTTTATTTTATATCTCATCGCACTTTTATTTATCGTCATTTTATTTATCGTACTTTAAATTATCACACTTTTAATTATAGCACTTTTATTTATTGTCATTTAATTTACACTTTAAATTAAGTTATATTTATTTTTAATATTTTGCATTAGGACTTAAAATCGACAAACCGGTCATTAAACGGTAAAACCCCCTTTTTATAATAATACTACTTATATATATATATATATTTATATACACATTTATATACAAATATAGTTGTGAAAAAAATATAGCGTTAAACTCAGCTGTATCCCTGTGGAACGAACCGGACTTACTAAAAACTACACTACTCTACGATTAGGTACATTACCTATAAGTATTGTAGCAAGGTTTAGGTATATCTATTCTATAAATAAATAAATAACTTGTGTAAATTGTATCGTATTTAATAGTATTTCGTAGAAAAATATAATCTATTTCGTACTACCCCTCGCACACATCACCACTCAGGTTTGATATTGCACTTGTCGCAGTATGTTGACTGCTCGGGGCAACCATCCACTTCTTTCTAGTGCCATGGCCTTTTTCTTCTGGTGCATTGGCATCATATTTGTACTTGCGTATAATCGATGTTCAGCAATTTCACGAGGAACACAGTCATGTCTGCATCGCGCCAAGCGAACACATCTGAGTTCGATATAATAATATGTCGCAAATTTACTTTTATGTTTTCGAATAGACCTGCTCCTATCTTTATCTTCTGATCTGGGTAAGTGGGATTCGCCACAACAAATTTGTCCCGTTTATTTTATGTCGCGGTTAATAACTAGTCACTGATTTTTACCGACACGCATAAAGTATCTTCGGGTTTCGATTCAATTGTAGCTATCTCCCAGGTTGTTGGGAATTTTACCAGTCCATGAATCGTTGACGGGATCGCGCCAAATTTTTGAAGCGAATTTCTTCCACGCAACACATTGTACATTGAGCACGAGCACACGATGCAAAACTCAACATCTGCAGCGTGCCATGGACTCGTCTTTTTCATCCATTAATTTCAATTTCAAATTTAACGTTCTAATAGGCCACACAGATTCTCCCAAGAATCTGGATAATGCCATCATAGGTGGTTTGATGGTTCGCCTAATTGGTTCTAGCAACTGTCTGAAGCAATGTTCATACATTATGTCGACGTTGCTGCTAGTGTCCATGTGTAGGCGCTTTATACAGTATCCTGATTTATAAAAGTAACCTTGCACCATGATAGGTGTGAATGAAGTTTTGGCCATCTAGGTGGTTAAGAAATATATCACAAATGTTTCTCATTCTTTGATCTGATTGATTTTGCGCTTTATATGTTCATGTTGACAATTGTTTGTTATGCTTCACTGGTTTTTCTTTGGTTATTCATAGTAGTTCTGTAACAACATGCAAGAGAGGACAAGTGAATACAATGATCACCAAGATAAAAGATCAGCTAAACCTTTTAACTTTTGGTCCCATGAATGAGGCCATTTAATCAAACATAGTTTTGATCCTTGGGGGTTTGGTCTACACTTGGTGAAGGAAAGAGGGGGATTTAAGGGGCATTCGCGTTTAACTCTCCGGTCTGGTGTACCGTGAATAAACCCAATGTGAGATGATGATCTCAACATAGGTGGTTAAAAGTCAATTCACCATCATAGGGCTAGTCGGTATTGATGGCTCACGGGAGGTGTTAGGGTTTATATTCAAAGAACGTTACATGTAACCGTTAAATAAAGGTTAAGAAGCTGTTAAGATTCCGATAGTGCGGGTTAGACTCTTGATGACAATGATATAATTGTAAGTGATTTATGAGTGCAAGTGTGTAGAGTATAATGTGTGCAAAGTCTTGTAATGAGGGTTTGATGCTCTATTTATTGTCGAACATCTTTGTCCTTTAGTGTCACGTAATAGAACAAAGGAACACATCCCTGCTAAGTCGTATTATTTGGTAGGTTAAGCTGAAAAAGTGCAAGTGGTCCTAGTGTAGTCTGCCAGCTATCTGTAATAGCCATCGTGTAGGCTGCAATGCTCTCTGTTAACCGTAAGTGTTGAGATCGTGCCCATCACCTGTGGTGTTCTTTCGTTGATTTGTACACTGCTCGTCAACTGTACGTTGTGGTCTTTGGTCTAGCTTTTTTACAATGCCAGTTTGGCGTAATAATTCTAGCTCAGTGAGCACACCCACTAATAGCGCTAACAGGTTATGGGTGCGTTGTGACGACCCGGAAATTTCCGACCAAATTTAAACTTAATCTCTATATGGTTTCGACATGATAAGAAAAGTCTATTAAATTAAATTCCAAAATCTTTGAACTATTTTATGAAATCATTTGACCTTCGACTGCTCTCGATGATTCACGAACAATTAATTGTAAATAGATATGTGTGTATGTATAGATAAATAATAATTCAAAATATAATTTGAAGTGTTGTATGTTGTTGTTATTAAAAATTAATAAAATAAAAATAGGATATTATAATAATTATTATTTAAAATATATCTCTATATATAAATAAAGTAAATTAAAAATAAATATTAAATGATGGTAATACTCGTTTCATGTTCCGATTGATATTAAGCAAGTTAAATTCGAACTTATGTAATTTTAAAATAAAAGGTGATCCGAAAATGAGTTATATAAGTTATAGGCTTATTAAAAGTATATTTAGGATCTAATTATTTAATTTTAACATTTTTAATATTTTACCCATAAATGAGAGGGACAGTTGATGTAATTTTTATCTAACAATTTAAGGATCGAATTCTATACCATAATGACCTAAATAAATAAATATAGTTAATTTAAAAATATGGGATTTTTCTGAAGACTTTTATCCGCCACTGGTTAACAATGGAGTATGATATATTAGTCCGTGAATTAGTGTCGGTAATAAGAATACAAATGTATGGCTGCTACTGTTTAAAGGTTGAAATTCTTGTATGCACTAAATCAACCCGTTATCTATTGGATCATATACAAACAACGCATCACACATGTCTTAATTGATTATAATCACTTTATATTATTATATATTTATATTAGCATACAGATACTTATATAGATATAGAGATGTTAAATGAGCAAATTGGATTATCATTTCCACATAGCCATAAATCGGCATTCATCACCTGCCATCTCCTGCCACAACCACACCCACACCCACACCATCTCTAGCCACCATCACCATCGCAACCGTCACCCTATGGCCACCTTAAACCACCACTTGAACACTAAAAAGCCACCACCCTTACAACCACCACACCCGTCACCAATTTTCACTATTTCTAATTCTGTTTCCACCACCGTACACCATTCATGATCACCATGGAAACACCACTAACCACCAAACAAAACCACCACACTTTCATTTAACTGTCGCTGTGTTTGTCTTGTTGAAAACTCTCACCACCATCATGATTATACAATAACCATCGACCACCATCAAACACCATCAAGTTGCTAATTATTGTTGCTACTCGATATTTTTTTAAACCAAAGATGGAACCACCCTTTGTGCTGCCATATTGTTGTTTCTGTTAACACGAATAAATGATGGACGATGATAAAGAAATGATTATATAATCATGGTGACGAAAAGGGTGTGAATACTAATAAAGGTGATGTATAATAGATGCGTTATATTTTTTTTCCTTTCTTGTATCTATTTCCGGTGGAACTCAGGAAATAAGCAAACAACCCACAAAGTTTCATTTGAAATTATTAAAATTACTAATTGGGCTTAGCTAGTGTTACTTGGGCTGAAGAATTGATTGGTAATTGGGTTCTTAAAACGTAGTTGGGCCATATGAGTTAGACTTATAGATTATGCTATTAATATGCACTCCTAAACCCAAAGCAAGTTGCTTCTGCTGTTACAACGATGAAGCTTATGATGGTACGGTAACGTGATAATAATGATGTTTGTCATAATGTTACGTAACGATATATGGCGATGATTATATTAAGATTATAATTGATACACTACGGTGATGATGATTAGGAAAATGATAAGGATCCGGGGTGTGACTATGATAATGATAAGCATATAATGATGTTGGATTAGGATTAGATCAAGAATGATGATGAACCCGTAGATAATGATGATGATGATGGATAAAGATAACGATATAGGGATGATATGGAGTATGATGATGGTTACACTATGGGAGATCGATGATGATTGAGGATGATTAACTGCTATCCTCTTTTGAATCTATTTGTTCGAGTCACAAACCAAAAACAGTCTGATCATTGTTACTGCAGTCGGACCTATTTGAACCACCATCACACAATTTTTTTTTTCTTTTCCTTTGTATCTTCCTGATAGAGCACAGCCACCACAATTTTTTGTTTCGTTCCTGCTACTGCTGTTATTTTTTTTTCTCATCGAGAACCATCACAAAAAGCTACTGTGTTGCTGCTATATGTTATATTTGAAAACAGGCTACGACCATTATTTTTCATATAAGACGGCTGTAAAGCTTGTGTTGAGAATTAAAAACGCGAAAGTGATGAATATTATAATTAAAGCCGACACATATATATGGAGGTTAATGAATTATATTTATAAAGTTATGGTAGGGTTTGGTGAGCTGGAATATTTACATATTTAAATTGCAGAAGTCTAAAAATCTGCCTTTTAATTTGGACCGTAACTTTAGAAGATATAGATAATTGGGTCGAGTTCTATTTTGGGTGTAATTCGGCCAAGGATTCATTTAATTGTTAGGCTATTCGTTGTTGGGCCGAAGTAGTTGGTTGTTGGACTTTCAGTTTGGGCTGAGTTATAGAGATACGGGTTATATAGATATTAGCTGGATGTTAAGATAGAAAAACACTGACAGAAGAATGGTTGGAGTGTTTGTGGGTGAGCGAGAGGTCGCGGGTTCGAGTCTCGTCTGAAGCATTTCTTTTTAGACAAAGCGTTTAAGGGTATACACTTTTAAATTTTATTTCCATTATTATTATTATTATTCATTATTATGATTAAAATTATTATTAGTATTATGAATATTATTGCTATTATTTGTATTATAATTATTATTATTATTATTATACCTATAAGTATTATAGAAATTATTATCATTAGTAGTAAAATTATTATTATTATTATTAGTACTATTATTATTATCATTATTATTATCATTAATATTATTATTATTACAGTATTTTTATTTCTACAAACAAAATGGCTATTATTATTATCAAAATTATTGTTTTTATTATCACTATTAAGATTATTATTATTATTAATGTACTAAATAAATATTATATATATATAAGAAAAATATATTTACTACATATAACATAACTATATTGATACTTTTATAATAAATATTAATAAATGTAATTAATTAGGTTATTAATGAAGCACATAATTAAAATAACGATTAAATCACTAATGATATATAAATTTGTTCGATTACCATTATATTTATTAATATATATATAAATGATATAGGTTCGTGAATTCGAGGTCAACCCTATACTTATTCAATGTCATCATATGTCTTTTTACTACAAAATACATTAGGTGAGTTCATTTGCTCCCTTTTACTCATTACATTTTTGGGCTGAGAATACATGTACTATTTTAATAACTGTTTTACAATATTTATATGCGTGAGTTCATTTGATCCCTTTTACTCTTTACATTTTTGGGACTGAGAATACATGCGCTGTTTTTACAACTGCTTTATTAAATGCTTTTGAAATATATTTTTGAACTGCGAATACAAGAAATACTTTTATAAATGTTTGACGAGATAGACACAAGCAAAACATTCCTCGAATGAATTATTATGCAGACAGAAGTTCTGCGGATTATTATTGAATTATGTGGACTTGATAATTGCCACTAATTGTTGTGAATATTTTTCCCCTGATTATTATTGCTTGGTAACCTAAGAATTAGAATCGGGTATGGCCCTAATTCACGCGAATCCTAAAGGTAGCTACCGGGTTTAACACCCCCACCCAGAATGTTCACTAGACGGAAGGGCTAGTGGGCGTGGTGTTTAGTACTTCGAAGTTTATATGATTATTGTACAGACGAGATGTTCTGTTTTGGGGATATTATTATGCGCATTATATGTTAAGGTCGGTTACCAAGCCAAGCTATGAAAGTAAAGTGAATGTTATGTATCGAGAGAATGATTTTAAACACAGGTTATGTCTATGTTATTTTTTTGCACGGAATATGTGTACGGTTACTATGATTTATGAAAAATGGATTTCGTACACGAGAAATGTGTACTGTATTTAAAAGATATCGCATGTACATTACAGGTGGGTATAGGATTCGGGCCCATTTGTACCATGCAACATTTAAATATTGTGGTCTATCAAAATAATGAATTTTATTGTTTTATGATAAACTTATGAACTCACCAACCTTTTGGTTGACACTTTAACGCATGTTTATTCACAGGTATGAAAGAAATGTTCCGCCGTGCATTTGCTCATATTACATGGAGTCGTTCATGGCATATAGAGGTCAGAACCTCGCAATGGGACCAACTGTTGAAGACTTCGTCCAGATGGATTAGGACGGGTCATTTTAGGTGGTATCAGAGCGGTGGTCTTAGCGAATCAGGTTTTGCATTAGTGTGTCTAACTGATAGTTGTTTAGATGCATTAGTGGGTCTGGACTTCGACCGTGTCTGCATGTCAAAAGTTTTGCTTATCATCTAGTGTCAAAAAATTAATTGCTTATCATTCTTAAAGTCTAGACACATCTTACTGCCTCTATTGCATAGACATTGTATAGATAAATCCATATCTTAGCGTATTTGTTACTGTAGACTTTATCTGACACGTTTCCTTAATTTCCTCCATAATCTACGGGATCTTCTGTACTATATTAGATATTCTATATAATTAGAATATTATCCAATAACTGAAAATCATTTCATATCAAAAAAAAAAAAAATTCCTTCATCTGATCGTACTAGATGAATTCAGCAACCAGTTCGAGTCCTTTAGATTCCGATAGCTATTTTGATAGTTATTCCGACAGCTATTCCGATATGGATTTCCACTCAAACTCTGAAAGCAGTGTAACCAGAATGGATCAACCAATTAGTCATCATCAATTCATCTGATGGGTTTGTGATCGACCTAATCAATAGAGACACGAAGAAGGAGATTCTTTCCACCAATCGAATTCATCTCTTGGTGAAGAACCTGAAGCACTTACCGGTGAACCTATTCGAAACACCATTTTCAACCTCATTTCCAGGGTAGCTCGACATGATTACATTCTATCCACAATTCTAAACCTTATTCATCCGCTCGTTCCGACCGACAATCATCCTGGAATAATAGAAGAAGTCAACGAACTTCGCGCTCGAGTAATCAATCTGGAGAATATGGTTCAAAATTTACCAGCTTCAACAACACCACCGGCGCCAACAGTACCATCAATAACAGCATCAGTACCATCAACAATCCACACCTCAACATCTCATTCTGTACCTTGAGTATAATCATCGTTCTACGTATCGTTCTACATCATTTATATTCGTTCGACATGGCGATTATGTAATCTCTAATGTTTTAAAGATTATGTACTCTAGTTCTAACCGTAAAACAAATGAGATTAATATCGTATTAACTCATTAAATCTAAATTACATCTGAAGAAAATATATATATGTAAGTATATTTTCATAAAGATTATAATTAAAGATTCTTTTATACAAACTGTTAATGGTGAAAATATTTTAACGGGTAGGTAATACCCGAGGAATATTTAGATTTCACCTTAATAAGTTATACTGTACATTCGTCGAAGCTGATTCAACAGTCATTTACTGTCCTACTTACAACCACCGATATACGTATTCGTTCACCGCAGAATAACCATTTTCATTCAATTTCATAATTGGATTTTGAACTATCAGAATCCAACTAGTGGCATAATGAAGAAAACATTGGACAAAATAAAATTTGTTAGAAACAAACAAATTAATTATGAGAAATTTTGTTAAGAATCCACGCTAACTATTTCTAGCTAACTGTTCCTAGCTAACTGTTAATTCCATATTACATTTTATTTATCGCAACTTATTTATCGCAATTTTATTATCGCAATTTTAATTCTCGCAATTTTATTTATCGTCATTTAAATAATGTTATTTACGCATTTTAAATATCGGGACACGTATACAAGGTTTTGATATATCATATCGACGCATCTATATATATTATTTGGAATAACCATAGACACTACAGGGTTGAGGTTGATTCTACAATAATATATATAGTTTGAGTTGTGATCGAGTCTGAGACATGTACATGGGTCACGAGACGTATTAATTAATTCGAATATTATATATTAAGCTATATATAAATTATTGGACTGTTAATGTGGACTATCAACTGTGGACTAATAACATTGGACAATTAAAATGAATTAAAATATTGATTATAACATATGAAACTAAACATTTCTTCAAGTTTGCCACTTGGTCTCATCTTAAACCTCATTTGTATCTTGACGATTACAATCTGCGTTCAAACCTTTCATGATTCTTGAAAACACCTCAATCGATAGGATGAACCAACCGCACTTCATTTACGGAAGAAAAGATTGATGCACATAATTATACACCTGAAAACACTCGGAACCTGAGTAAATGTTTAACACGTAGCTGTGCTAATTCCTTAGTGTTATTATTACCCAAAATAACATTTCCATTCTTTTTCAAATTAGCAAATTTTGTCACAGCTTCAGCAAATCAATTTCAATTTTTCATTCGAATAAACTTTATTATAACCTTGTTATATAAGTTATCTTTTGTCATCGTTACCGGAGAACCTTTTATATTCCGCCACATTAGCAGTAAACTTACCAACAACTTCATTGATCTTTGACTTTTCGAAAAATCAATATATTCATTGAAACCCCATAATTTACTTATCCGCATCTTCTAACAAGAATTGCCATACCAAATTACCGAGAATCAGCCATCAGTATTTTGAATTTCGCAGTGTTCTACATCAACCGTTATATGTATACATATAACATTTATCTCTTAGAATTATGCTTTTCCATTCTGAAATTCTGAAAAGCACTCAATCTACGAATCAATACTCCAAATTTTGAAAATTGCTGATGAAGCAGCAGAAACTATAGACAACCGAAATAGTCAAAAGTTTGAAGATAAAGATTAGTGTGTTGGCAAAGCTCAGAAAAAGTTTGAAATTGGAAAACGAATTGAGCAAACCATGAAGAAGGCTGAAGATAAATCACGAAGACTAAACCTTCCCTCAAAGAATTCAAATGATTCTGTACCTGCTAAAGTCACTAACGAATTCCTTGCTTCTGACTCTAAACTCTTGCAGATAAATTTTCTTCACCATCCTTCGATATTAGAAATTCCAAGATATCCTAGTATCTTTCATTATAAATATCCTCCATATTTCTGAAGATATTTTTATAACTATTCTTATCTGAAATCATTAATCTCTCCGTGCTATCAGTGTTACATCATATAGAAACTGTTAGTTTCTATATTTGTAAACTTTCGAGCTTAAAATATGAATGTTATTGAAGTAATGTTGGGAATTGATGCATGAGTTAGTATAATATAATGACACTTGATCAACATGATTATATTACAACAAGTCATGCTGAGTTTCTAATGGAACGTGATGATTCACAGATCATAACGTCATCACGTGCCATGTTACATAACTCTTTCATTCTGCTAAACTTCTTAACATATCAAGAAAGTATATTCTTGATAGTTCTATTCTCAGTGATTCAGGTAATTAGACAAATCAAATTGTGCGATTTCGTTCTTTCTTGTTTAGAATATTAAGTTCATCCGAAACTCCATACTTACAAATTTTGGACCATTACTCGCTTTACTAGAGGCCTGGAGGAGAATAAAAAGGCAAAGAGCTCCAAAATATAAGAGAAAATCTAAAGCCCAACAACAACTCAGAAATTACAAATCGTGGATATTAATACGAACAGCAATATAACGACATGGTATAATTAAGAATAGTATCACCCCAAGGTAATAGTAGAAGTAAACAGATCTTTCTGGTGGAAGATTGAAAGAAGGATGACAGAAATGATAATTAGGAAAAATATCAAGGATTAGAAATGAAATAAGTATTTTTCACAATCTTTTGGATGTATGAACAAAGAAAGAAAGTATAGGAATGGTGAAAATAATGGAACGGAAAAAGTTTAATTTATAATGGAAATATCAGACAGAGTAATCGAGGCAGATCATCGTATTTAATTATAGAGATCTTAACTTTCTTACTCGCCGAAGAATCAAATCTTTTAGATTTCGAAGATTTCCTCTAAATCTCTTAAATTCCAAAAATCAACCGTGACTATGTCACCGGTTAAGACGAACTTTTATTTACTCATTTCTTTCTTTTGCGATAACTTCACTTATACTCTTCTTATAATCGAATTGTTTTATCCATATTACCCAATGATGACAAAAATCTATTTATCAACTCATATTCGTCATGAAAACATTTTTATTGTTAGCCATGACCACCTCACTCAAATTTCGGGACGAAATTTCTTTAACGGGTAGGTACTGTGACGACCCGGAAATTTCCGACCAAATTTAAACTTAATCACTATATGGTTTCGACATGATAAGCAAAGTCTATTAAATTCAATTCCAAAATCTTTGAACTATTTTATGAAATAATTTGACCTTCGACTGCTCTCGACGATTCATGAACAATTAATTGTAAATAGATATGTGTGTATGTATATATAAATAATAATTCAAAATATAATTTGAAGTGTTGTATGTTGTTGTTATTAAAAATTAATAAAATAAAAATAGGATATTATAATAATTATTATTTAAAATATATCTCTATATATAAATAAAGTAAATTAAAAATAAATATTAAATGATGGTAATACTCGTTTCATGTTCTGATTGATATTAAGCAAGTTAAATTCGAACTTATGTAATTTTAAAGTAAAAGATGATCCGAAAATAAGTTATATAAGTTATAGGTTTATTAAAAGTATATTTAGGATCTAATTATTTAATTTTAACATTTTTAATATTTTACCTATAAATGAGAGGGACAGTTAATGTAATTTTTATCTAACAATTTAAGGATCGAATTCTATACCATAATGACCTAAATAAATAAATATAGTTAATTTAAAAATATGAGATTTTTCTGAAGACTTTTATCCGCCACTGGTTAACAACGGAGTATGATATATTAGTCTGTGAATTAGTGTCGGTAATAAGAATACAAATGTATGGTTGCTACTGTTTAAAGGTTGAAATTCTTGTATGCACTAAATCAACCCGTTATCTATTGGATCATATACAAACAACACATCACACATGTCTTAATTGATTATAATCACTTTATATTATTATATATTTATATTAGCATACAGATACTTATATAGATATAGAGATGTTAAATGAGCAAATTGGATTATCATTTCCACATAGCCATAAATCGGCAATCTTCACCTGCCATCTCCTGCCACAACTACACCCACACCCACACCATCTCTAGCCACCATCACCATCGTAACCGTCACCCTATGGCCACCTTAAACCACCACTTGAACACTAAAAAGCCACCACCCTTACAACCACCACACCCGTCATCAATTTTCACTATTTCTAATTCTGTTTCCACCACCGTACACCATTCGTGATCACCATGGAAACACCACTAACCACCAAACAAAACCACCACACTTTCATTTCACTGTCGCTGGCTTTGTCTTGTTGAAAACTCTCACCACCATCATGATTATACAATAACCATCGACCACCATCAAACACCATCAAGTTGCTAATTATTGTTGCTACTCGATATTTTTTTTAAACCAAAGATGAAACCACCCTTTGTGCTGCCATATTGCTATTTCTGTTAACATAAATAAATGATGGACAATGATAAAGAAATGATTATATAATCATGGTGACAAAAAGGGTGTTAATACTAATAAAGGTGATGTATAATAGATGCGTTATATTATTTTTTTCCTTTCTTGTATCTATTTCCGGTCGAACTCAGGAAATAAGCAAACAACCCACAAAGTTTCATTTGAAATTATTAAAATTACTAATTGGGCTTAGTTAGTGTTACTTGGGCTGAAGAATTGATTGGTAATTGGGTTCTTAAAACGTAGTTGGGCCATATGAGTTAGACTTATAGATTATGTTGTTAATATGCACTCCTAAACCGAAAGCAAGTTGCTTCTGCTGTTACAATGATGAAGCTTATGATGGTACGGTAACGTGATAATAATGATGTTTATCATAATGTTACGTAAAGATATATGCCGATGATTATATTAAGATTATAATTGATACACTACGGTGATGATGATTAGGAAAATGATAAGGATCCGGGGTATGACTATGATAATGATAAGCATATAATGATGTTGGATAAGGATTAGATCAAGAATGATGATGAACCCGTAGAGAATGATGATGATGATGGATAAAGATAACGATATAGGGATGATATGGAGTATGATGATGGTTACACGATGGGAGGTCGATGATGATTGAGGATGATTAACTGCTATCCTCTTTTGAATCTATTTGTTCGAGTCACAAACCAAAAACAGTCCGATCATTGTTACTGCAGTCGGCCCCATTTGAACCACCATCACACAATTTTTTTTTCTTTTCCTGTGTATCTTCCTGATAGAGCACAGCCACCACCATTTTTTTTTTCGTTCCTGCTACTGCTGTTATTTTTTTTTCTCATCGAGAACCATCACAAAAAGCTATTGTGTTGCTGCTATATGTTATATTTGAAAATAGGCTACGACCATTGTTTTTCATATAAGACGGCTGTAAAGCTTGTGTTGAGAATTAAAAACGCGAAAGTGATGAATATTATAATTAAAGCCGACACATATATATGGAGGTTAATGAATTATATTTATAAAGTTATGGTAGGGTTTGGTGAGCTGGAATCTTTACATATTTAAATTGCAGAAGTCTAAAAATCTGCCTTTTAATTTGGACCGTAACTTTAGAAGATATAGATAATTGGGCCGAGTTCTATTTTGGGTGTAATTCGGCCAAGGATTCATTTAATTGTTAGGCTATTTGTTGTTGGGCCGAAGTAGTTGGTTGTTGGACTTTCAGTTTGGGCTGAGTTATAGAGATACGGGTTATATAGATGTTAGCTGGATGTTAAGATAGAAAAACACTGACAGAAGAATGGTTGGAGTGTTTGTGGTTGAGCGAGAGGTCGCGGGTTCGATTCTAGTCTGAAGCATTTCTTTTTAGACAAAGCGTTTAAGGGTATACACTTTTAAATTTTATTTCCATTATTATTATTATTATTATTCATTATTATGATTAAAATTATTATTAGTATTATGAATATTATTGCTATTATTTGTATTATAATTATTATTATTATTATACCTATAAGTATTATAGAAATTATTATCATTAGTAGTAAAATTATTATTATTATTAGTACTATTATTATTATCATTATTATTATCATTAATATTATTATTATTACAGTATTTTTATTTCCACAAACAAAATGGCTATTATTATTATCAAAATTATTGTTTTTATTATCACTATTAAGATTATTATTATTAATGTACTAAATAAATATTATATATATATATATATATATATAAGAAAAATATATTTACTACATATAACATAACTATATTAATACTTTTATAATAAATATTAATAAATGTAATTAATTAGGTTATTAATGAAGCACGTAATTAAAATAACGATTAAATCACTAATGATATATAAATTTATTCGATTACCATTATATTTATTAATACATATATATAAATGATATAGGTTCGTGAATCCGAGGTCAACCCTATACTTATTCAATGTCGTCATATGTATTTTTACTACAAAATACATTATGTGAGTTCATTTACCCCCTTTTACTCATTACATTTTTGGGCTGAGAATACATGCACTATTTTAATAAATGTTTTACAATATTTATATGCGTGAGTTCATTTGATCCCTTTTACTCTTTACATTTTTGGGACTGAGAATACATGCGCTGTTTTTACAACTGCTTTATTAAATACTTTTGAAATATATTTTTGAACTGCGAATACAAGAAATACTTTTATAAATGTTTGACGAGATAGACACAAGCAAAACATTCCTCGAATGAATTATTATGCAGACAGAAGTTATGCAGATCATTATTGAATTATGGGGACTTGATAATTACCACTAATTGTTGTGAATATTTTTCCCCTGATTATTATTGCTTGGTAACCTAAGAATTAGAATCGGGTATGGCCCTAATTCACGTGAATCCTAAAGGTAGCTACCGGGTTTAACACCCCCACCCAGAATGTTCACTAGACGGAAGGGCTAGTGGGCGTGGTGTTTAGTACTTCGAAGTTTATATGATTATTGTACAGACGAGATGTTCTGTTTTGGGGATATTATTATGCGCATTATATGTTAAGGTCGGTTACCAAGCCAAGCTATGAAAGTAAAGTGAATGTTATGTATCGAGAGAATAATTTTATACACAGGTTATGTGTATGTTATTTTTTTGCATGGAATATGTGTACGGTTACTATGATTTATGAAAAATGGATTTCGTACACGAGAAATGTGTACTGTATTTAAAAGATATCGCATGTACATTACAGGTGGGTATAGGATTCGGGCCCATTTGTACCATGCAGCATTTAAATATTGTGGTCTATCAAAATGATAAATTTTATTGTTTTATGATAAACTTATGAACTCACCAACCTTTTGGTTGACACTTTAAAGCATGTTTATTCTCAGGTATGAAAGAAATATTCCGGTGTGCATTTGCTCATATTACATGGAGTCGTTCATGGCATATAGAGGTCAGAACCTCGCAATGGGACCAACTGTTGAAGACTTCGTCCAGATGGATTAGGACGGGTCATTTCATGCGTCCTACTTATAATGCACTATGATGTTGTAAGCAAGAGTGACATACTTATGCGTATTGCTTAATAATCCATTGATTATGCCTTGTTAGGCACGTGCAGATCACGTGTGATGCATGTATATGGAGTGTGCGCATATGTGTATCATTATTGGGTCAAGCTTGCTTATCTAATACAGATACTTTTGAGCGATCTAAGCTCTTGAATCAAGTTCGAGTCAATGCTTTACTATATGTAGGATTAATGTGTAAGGTACAACATATAACTATATGACCAACTTCATTTGAGCCTTTGGAGTCCCACACATATACACCGAGATGTCAAATAATATATATATATATATATATATATATATATATATATATATATATATATATATATATATATATATATATATATATATATATATATATATATATATGATGTATATATATTACTCAAGTAACAAAATAGTAAATCGAAATTAATTCATTTACTATTCATATGAATAGTAAATGAAATGAAATTAATTAATTTACTATTCACATGAAAGTGACATGATAGAAATTATTAATTATAAGTTACATAACATACCCCTAAAGTATTTGAGAAATACTACTTTTAAAACCAAATCAAACGAAATATGATATTACAGACAAAGAAATCGAAAACAATATATTCTTTTGATTTGCTTTTTGCTACCAAACAAACGGAGTATATCATATATTCATATATATATGATCGTTGGGTTATGAGATCAGTAAGAGAGAAAGGAAGAAAAAAATAACATTGTTTCATACAGAGTATTATTTTGGGTTCATAATATTAATCAAAGGTTGATTAATTATTACTTAGGTTTGGACTAGCATCCATTGACGGTCGTTTGAAGTGTAGTGTGGACTATCCAAAGAGACGGGCATACTTTTGATTGTAGGTTTCTCTCCGTTCATCAGTTTCTTCAAGAAAGGTATATCGTTAACTCACTTTTTGAATTACATATTTTGACAATTATTAGTGGTGTAACTGGATCTTTGGGATCGTTAATCATGTGCATGTTTTATTAAATTTAAATATATGAATATTTAATTTTGTAAATGGTTTATAAAATAATAATTTACTATTATTTTAACTATCCGCTGCGTTAATATGATTTAAAAGTACACACGATTTTCCAACAGTGGTATCCAAGCCGCTTTTACACCATCTTAATTGTCGCGTGATTTTCTTTAGATTTAGCTTTGTGGTGAATTGGTAAAAGTCGAAACCTTTTTGGTTTTTAAAGTAAACGCGGTTGATTTAGACTTAACCTCATGACGCACAAATATGATTGAAAGAATATCACTATTTTAAATTGTAGATTTAATTGTTATGGCTTGAATATTTATTATAATTGTTGATTGTTATATTCCATGGTTATACACATGCATTATAACCATGGACAAGCCATATATTGGTTTTAATAATGTAGTTATTAAAATTATGATTGGATACATAGCCCGTAATGCCCCGACCTATGTGTTTGATTATATGTGATTGTTGATTACGGCAATATTAAGTCATATTGATTATTTATTTTTTATAAGAAAGACCATTTTGAAGCCAAAGTTGTATTATATTTATTTTTCATTTTCACTGTATTGTATTTAATTTTATTCTAAATTGTAAAAGTATTAGATTAGTTTTATTTTTCAATTTTAAATAAATGTAATAAGATGAAGATTAAAGATAAAGATGCAACATGGAGTTTGACTTAGAAGATGGCGAACAGGTCAAGTTGACAACGATGGCGTTTGTCAAGTTTTCACTTGATTCTTGAATTAAGTGGGATCTACGATATTACCCTTAGTTTAACCTCTTGATCTCATGTCGGCTCATAAGATCAAGCATAGGATTTTTGGGCTAGGCTATGTGTGTGTGATGCATGGTTATGTTTTGTTTTTGCATTTATATTTAATTGTTGATTATAATATATGCTAAATGTTTTTGATGAAAACATTAAATAAAACCGGTAACGAGTTTCAAATATTAAAATTGATGATTTAAAAAAAAAAGTTAAACTCTAACGAGTTTGAAATTAAATAATTTTTAGACTTAAATTACATATGTTTTTGATGAAAACATTAAATAAAACTCTAAACGAGTTTCAAAGATTAAAATTGATGATTTTAAAATAAGTTAAACTCTAACGAGTTTAATGTTAAATGATTTTGAAAGTCAAATAATATATATGAACGACATTTTTAAAACTGTTTTAAAAACGATACACGTTTGTGTATTTGTTATTTTTATATCCTATAAATTAAATAAAAAATTAGATCACAAACATAATCGACATATACAATTGGTTGAAATGTTTTTTAACTAATAGTGTAGCGAATCTTGTGTGCATGCATTATTCGTTGACACAAACTTTTTTCAAAATACCCGTCAAATTTAAGTCATGCCATCCAATGAGCTTGCAAACACTCCTCTTTATTTTTCTGATCTAGTGAGACTAGGCTGAATTATAGCCACGAGGTGGATTTTTCGATCTAGTGAGACTAGCATAAATTTCCACTGTTTCCAAATTGGACGACTTAATCGTATTCACAGTGAGACCTGAGTTCGAGGCAATGATGGGACAAACATGCCATTAGATAATAGTGGTTTGTTGGACTGCAAATATCTCTAGGTCCCATAAAGATCTAAGAGTTGTACTTGTAATGCAATTGGTACCCGCTACCTACCAATAGACTCCATAACTGCTAGCTGATCAACAGATGTGGCTATGAAACCTCTATGTGGATCTTAGGCTTTCGTAAATTAATTGTTTTTTAAAAATATTATAAAAACTTGGGTAGTTAATTTATTAAAGCTCAATATCAAAAATACTAAATTGAATCTTATATCTGTTGTAGATGTTAAATAATCAAAACGTAAACCAAAACACACTTCCTTCTTTGTTGGAGAAGGATAAACTCAATGTTCAAAC
This sequence comes from Rutidosis leptorrhynchoides, assembly GCF_046630445.1. Classification (NCBI taxonomy): domain Eukaryota; kingdom Viridiplantae; phylum Streptophyta; class Magnoliopsida; order Asterales; family Asteraceae; genus Rutidosis; species Rutidosis leptorrhynchoides. The sequence continues at coordinate 244,790,676 of NC_092341.1, forward strand.
TTCCTAGACTGACACTGCAACCTGAGAATTGTTCTCAAGCATAATTGGATGTTAAATAAAGTTTAGAACCCATATCCTTTCTTCCTGTTGTGGCAGTTACTGCTGCTCAGCAAAATGATTATCGAATGTTGTTCGATGATCAGGAAGAAATAGGATTGAAGGGTGAAAAAGAATAAACCGAATACTTTGTGGAAGGAAAATGACAAATCATTTGCTAGGAAAAATATTGCACCTTCCAAGAAGAAAAGCTCAACAAAAGACGCTAAATGTTTCCATTGTGGAAAGGTTGGCAATTGGAGAAGGAAGTTGTCCTATTTACCAATCTGAGCTGAGAAAAGGCAACACTGGTGATAGTGCTCTAAATAAACATATATTTAGTATCAATATCCTTCCAATATGTAAAGCTTTTAGTTGCAATTGTTCTATTTTTATATAATATTCGTTTAAATAAATAAGTGCAAAGACAAAAGAAGAAAATGACGATTTGAAAACGCAAATAACCAAAAAGCTCAAATGTACAAGTTACAATCCAAGTGGTTCCATTTATTGATGAAAAACGTCTAAAATTGACAAGAGTACAAGCCGCGGAACGCAAAGTACAAGATATCTCCGTGTACGAAAGGCCGTTCAAAAATCCAGAACCGGGACATGAAACAACTATCAACGCGTGATGCAACGGAGCTAAATTTACAAGTCCACTATGCACATAAATATAATATAATATATAAATAATTCTTAAAAATATATATATATATATATATATATATATATATATTATATTATATATTAAAAACCATCGGCAAACTAGAAAACAAAATCATGTGAGCTGGATTAGAGGGCCACGCGATCGCATGGCCAGAAGGCACAAAATCCATGCGATCGTATGGGCATCAGAATCTGGCCAAGTGCTATAAAAGGCGATGAATTATGCACGAAATATACCAACTTTATCAATCTCTCTTTCTCTCAATGTAATATATATTTATAATTATAATTTTTATTATAATTAAGATTAATAATAAATTATGGTTTAGTTGGGTTAATGTAAGAAATGTTTTACGGGTTTTAAAGTCGGAACTCTGTCCGTGTAACGCTACGCGATTAAATACCACTGTAAGCTATGTTCTTCCTTTTTAAATTAATGTCTTGTAATTAAGTTATTATTATGCTTATTTGAGCCAAAGTAATCGTGATGTTTGACTAAATATTAAGACGGGGTTATTAGATTTTGTACCATAATTAAGGTTTGGACAAATGACCGACACTTGTGGACATTTGACTATTGACTATTAATAGATAGGGGGTATTGTCTAATCGAATGATAACTCATTAGAATTTGTTGAACCTATCTTCAAATTAGTTAATCTAATAATTATTAAAATGATTATGTATGTTCTATTTAGTGACGTTTATACGACATCTTTTACGATCATTTAATTAATTATTCGGGTTGGGTAATTGATTATTCACTCTGATCAAGTGGGTAAATTAATATTCATATCTCATTAAAACAGAGGTGGATTACATACAATGATAATTGGTGTAATTGTTAACAAAGTATTAAAACCTTGTTACAGTTCGAATCCCTAATTAGTTGGAATATTTGACTTCGGGAATAAGGTAAATATGACGAGCATTTTATAATTATGACCGATGGACTATTATGGACAAAAACCAGATAGGTATCAAATAAACCAGGACAAAGGACAATTAACCCGGGTAACAATTAATTAAAATCAAAACGTCAAACATCATGATTACGGAAGTTTAAATAAGCATAATTCCTTTATTGTATTTCTCATCGTACTTTTAATTATCGTACTTTTAAATTATCGCAATTTTATTTACCGTCATATTTCGCATTTTAATTATCGTCATTTATCTTTACGCTTTATTTAAAATCGACAAACCGGTCATTAAAGGGTAAACCCCCCTTTTTAATAATATTGCTAATATATATATATATATATATATATATATATATATATATATATATATATATATATATATATATATATATATATATATATATATATATATATATATATATATATATATATATATAGTTTTAAAAATATAGCGTTAAACTTGGCTAGTTCCCTGTGGACGAACCGGACTTACTAAAAACTACACTACTTTACGATTAGGTACACTGTCTATAGTGTTGTAACAAGGTTTAGGTATATCCACTCTATAAATAAATAAATAACTTGTGTAAAATTGTATCGTATTTAATAGTATTTCGCAATAAAAATATAACTATTTCGTATACACCTCGCATAACATCAAGTTTTTGGCGCCGCTGCCGGGGACACTTAACGCCGAAGCGAAACGCTATTTTCTAAAAAAAAAATTTATTAAGTTTTAATTTATTGTCATAAAAATACGTTTTAAATATTAAAAATAAAAATTTAAAACATAAAAAATAGAGTAAAACGAAAATATATATTTTATAAAGTATAAAAGTATTTTTTTTTTTTTAGATCTTAAAAATATAAGTGTATTTTAATTATTATTTTAAATTTTGTAAAATTATAAAGTAAAAAGTAAAAGAAAAAAAAAACTGAACCTGTAATTTTTCGACCTGCATTTGATCTGAACCTGCACTCCATGCGATCGCATGAGAGTGAAGGCATAAACCCATGCGACCGCATGGCTTATTCTGACACGCCTGGTCTGATCATAGTACATCATTAATTACGGAGTATTATTAATTATTACTATTATTTAACCTAATTAGGGTTTAATTAATTAATTAGTTTTTAATATTAGTTTTAGTTTTATTATTTAATTTGTAATATTAAGTTCAAATTAGTTTTATTAATATATAAAATTAATACTTTTTAAAAAAAATAATATAAAAATAATATTTTTATAAAAATTCTATTTTTATAACTTTAAGTTTTATTTCTATATTTCGTATTTTTATAGTTTAATTCGTAATTTGTAATTTATCGTTCGTATTTAGTTTTAAGACTAGTATTTGGCCGTAGTTACTTTATTTCTAGATTTTTAGGCTTTGCCGTAGAATCCCTTAAGTGCTTTTTCTTTAGACTAAGATTTAGGTGCTTTAGAATTTTGCGACGCCATTTTAAGATTTTAGTGCTTTTTAAGTTATTGCCGTTTTGGATTTAGAATTCCTTTAAGCTTTAATACCTTTAGAAGTAAGTTTTAATTTTTAGTTTTTTTTTTTAGACTTTTAAGATTCGACGCTGCATTTTCTTATTTTTCGACGCTTATTTTTCGACCTTTTATTTTTCGACGTTTTTCGACGCACTCTTTTTCTTTCTTATTTCTCGACGCTCTAGTTTTTAGGACATAGATTTTTATTTTAAAATTTTGACGAAAAATTATTTTAAACAGCTAATTTATAGACATCCAAATTTTCTGGTTCGTAGTAATAGTTGGATTTGTTAGTGGCGAGTTGTGGGCTTCCGATTTAAAGGGTCCTGGCTACCTGCTGCATCTATTGGCTATTCGAAACGTGGGCAAAATCAGAAAAGTCTATTAATTTGATAACTTATATAATTTTTATATTTATAACTAATAGGATATTCAGTGAATGCACCGAGCAAAACGTTCACCACCTTTCATATGTTCACCATCTGTAACTCGATCAAGACATCTAGCCAATATTATCGCCGTTGATTTTTCTTTAGAATCATCATCTAGTCAAACAAGTACTCCAACTCAAAATCCCGATAATCCATTTTTTGAACCGACTTCAAAATTGAAAACCCGGAGGATATTCAAGGACAATTCCAAGATCCAGAGCCACTAATCATTCCTCCTGAACCACAAACCATTAAATCAGAATCCTCTAGTGATTCGTATTCAACAATTTCAATTATGGAAGTAACGGAACCTCTAAGTATGAAAGATCGAATGAGAGCCACACGTACGGGCCAAGGTCACGCCATTATTAAGCCAGATATTAATGCACCAGATTATGAAATCAAAGGACAAATCCTACACATGGTAACTAATCAATGCCAATATAGTGGTACGCCAAAGGAAGATCCAAACGAACATCGTCGAACCTTTAATAGGATCTGTACTCTATTCAAAATCAGAGAAGTTGAGGATGAACAGATCTATCTCATGTTGTTTCCCTGGACTTTAAAGGGAGAAGCAAAAGATTGGTTAGAATCATTACCTGAAGGGGCAATTGACACATGGGATGTCTTAGTTGAAAAATTTCTTAAAAGATTCTTTCCGGCATCTAAAGCCGTGAGACTTCAAGGAGAAATTGTTACATTCACGCAAAAGCCAAATGAAACTATATATGAGGCGTGGACAAGATTCGGAAAGTTGTTGAGAGGATGTCCTCAGCACGGTTTAGACACTTATCAAATAGTACAAATATTCTACCAAGGTATCGACATTGCTACACGAAAAGACATCGACATAGAAGCTGGTGGTTCCATTATGAAGAAAACCGTAACTGAAGCTTACAAAATTATTGATAACACAGCATCCCACTCACATGAGTGGCACCCGAAAAAAGATATTTTTCGTTCATCTAAAGTGACTAGAGCTGATTCTAGCCATGACTTTGATTCCGTTTCCGCAAAAATAGATGCTTTCGAAAGACGAATGGAAAAGATGAATAAAGATATTCACGCAATACGAATCAGTTGTGAGCAATGCGGTGGACCACACTTAACGAAAGATTGTCACATTGAGCAAACGATGGAACAACGAGAGAATGTTTTCTACATGAACCAAAGGCCGGGAAATAATTATCAACCGCCAAGGCCAAACTTTAATCGAAATCAAAACATTCTTTACAATCCAAATGGACCCAACAATAACTCGACAACCAACAAGGTCCGAATAATCAACCAACTCAAAACAATACTTTCAATCAACAAAAACCTAGCTTGTATAAACCACCACAACAAACCGAAGAGAAAAAGCCAAATCTGGAAGAAATGATGGCAAAACTAATGGAATCTCAAACACAATTTATTACATCTCAAACCCAAACAAATGAGAGGTTTGATCAATCATTAAGAACTCAACAAGCTTCCATTTTAAATCTAGAAAAACACGTAGGTACTCTTGCTAGCATGATGAGTGAGAGAGAACAAGGAAAGCTACCGAATAATACTAAAGTAAATCCTCGGAATGAGAATGTTAATATGGTGTCAACAAATTCTGAAAAACCAGCATCAGAAGATGGGAAGGTTTTAGATGTGAGTAACAATGAAGAAGTTACAACACCACCACCACCCGAGTATGTAAAGCCAGTGGTGGCACCATACAGACCACCCATCCCGTTTCCAAGAAAAGGAGTTGAGTATGAGTAAGTAATAGGTAATAAAGTTTGTGATACCTCTGTAAAGAAGAAGAAGAATAAGAAAGTACAAGAAACAAAAACCGTAAAGATAAACCCGGTGAAGACAGTTCCACCAAAACCTCCACCCAGGTTGGGTGATCCGGGTGAATTTATTATTCCTTGTCTACTTAGTGATTGTGTCATGTATGATGCACTAGCAGATTTAGGTGCAAGTGTGAGTGTAATGCCTCTTTCATTATATAAGAGATTAAAAGTAGGTGAGTTAAGTCCAACAGAGATGAGTGTTCGACTCTTTGATCAAACCATTAGGCACCCAGTTGGAATTGCTGACAACCTACCCGTTCAAGTAGGTAATTTAACCTTTCTAGTCGAATTTATTGCCATTGACATAGAAGAGGACTCAAACGTTCCTCTAATTTTAGGACGACCATTCTTAGCGTCCACCGAGGCGTTCATTAATGTAAGAGAGGGTAGAATGACACTTAGTGATGGTGACAGATCGATCACCTTTGTGAGTCGAAAGTCTAAATCTCCACCAACCAAAACCGTTAAACCAACAAAAACGATTGGTAAGAACCATGTTATTTTACCAACTCCAACGGTAGTGCTTAGCAATAATAAAATGCCTAAGTGTGGGGAAAATAAAGTAACACCTAATGATGACCTGATAACAAAGAACCCCGTTGTTGATACAAAATTAAATGACCCCATTATTAATAGTTCAATGAAGAAACTTATTAAACGGATTCGCGATGCTAGAACCAAGGGGAACTTTAAGTTATGTAACCGGTTAGTATCCAATCTATCGCCTAAAGAAAAGGCAAAACTATTTGAATTTGTGGATATTACACAGGAATCCGACCAATGGCTTAAAGTAAAAGTCACAGATATGTAAGTTGATTATGGTCCAAGAGAAATTGACAATAAAGTTAATCACAATTTCGACACCACAGCTACCTAAGTGTGGGGAGATTCAGGTGTTCTAAAAAGAAAATGCTGTCTAGAGTTAGTTGTTCTATTCTCATGTAGTTCCGAGAATGGAATCTGATTGGTCTTTTTCACTAGCAGACAATAAAGAACTAATTTTCTCCCCCCATTCTGAATTTTTTGTTTTGTAGGTTTTGTATGAAATTAATACGCTTTTTAAAATTAATTTTTTTGTATGAATTTAAAAACAAAAATTTACTTTATTTCATTAAGTTTAAAAAAAATGATTTCTAAAATTCATCGTAAGTTGAAGACTAGGTCATGGAACCGAAATTGCTTTACCCGCGGGCGGGGCAAAAAATTTTGTTATCATTATTTTTAATATTATTGATCTAAAGTTTACCAAAAAATTTAAAAAACCCAAAAATCTTTGCTTTTAAAATAATCGCTTTAAAAACGAAAAATTTTAAATTTTGTCGAGGGACGGACTAGGTAAACATACCGAAACTACCTAAAGTAAAAGGAAACAAAATTTTAAAAAATTATTCATTTAAATTGTTTTAATAAATAAAGGTTTTATAATATATATATATATATATATATATATATATATATATATATATATATATATATATATATATATATATATATATATATATGTGTGTGTGTGTGTGTGTGTGTGTGTGTGTGTGTGTGTGTGTGTGTGTGTGTTTGTAGTTTATCTTATGTACAAAACAGGGTAAAACAGCACATTTTCAAAGACTGGCATTAAGTTCAGCAAAAGCTACTAATTTTGACCACAAGACGCAAAATATCAAATGTGATATAAAATAATATGTTTGCAAACTCGGTATTTTTAATCACTTTTCTACACTAATCACCCTCATGAATTTATAATTATAGTTTGATTTCATACAAATGAGGGCATTGCATGATCTCAAGTGTGGGAAAGGGTTATAAATTCTCTTGGGTTTACACTTAGTTTAATTGCCAAATTTTGTGAAAATTTGAAAAATTTTCAACTAAATGAATTCAAAATCATATTTATACATATTTATGAAAGATAAAACTAGGTGTTAATGCCGAAATTATTGTTACCTTGGAGAGAACATAAATGGAGAAACAACCCAAAACGTTAGAATTCATTTAAAATGGAATAGAGGAGATAAAAAGGCAAATAAAAGAATAAATAAAAGCTAAGTGTGGGAAGAATTTACTAATTTCTTTAAAACACATACCACATATTTTTGTACAAAATTATTGCAGGTACTTTTGCTTTGGACTAAACTAATCAGTTTTACCCGATTTATTGTAATACCTTTGAAAGAATAGATGGATCTACACAATGAATCAATTCCATCATTAAAAGGAAGTAAAGTCTTCCGAAAAAGACAAGCGCTTCTTGATTTAGGTCAGAAAGTTGTCGTCCAGTCCAGCTGTAGGTTGACGAAAAATCTAGAAAAGTCATCTCTAAAATCAGCAGGAAATCCACGGACCTCGGCATCAAACAGGGTCGCCAAGTGGTCAGACTTATCCTAACCATGAGAGGATCTGTCTCGTAAAATGGGGAGGGCGCCGTGCAAATTAGCTTGATAAGACTAATGAATCAGACCCCCAGAAAGGATAATCTCCTTAAAGATTAAAAAATCAGCCTTTAAGACTGATATTACTCAATCCTTGAGATTGACCTTAAAGATTGAGAATTCAAACTCATGGAATTCGATGATATCTAAACTCGAGCTTGAACGAGAAAATATTTTGATCAAATTACAAACCGATTTGTTTTCTGAAAACCCATTTTTAATGCGTTCACTACCATTGAACGTAAAATCCTAGGAATTCACCTGGAATTCATTAGGTCACCTGAACCAAATCGGGTGTCAACCGTAAGAACGGTGGTTGCATAGCATGGTCGAAGACAGGACCTTGTGCCAGACCAAAAAACTATAGGGTGATCTTATTATTGCTCCTACAAAGGATAGTAATTGCATCCGACACGATATAGACCATAATCAAAAGCATGTCACAGAACATTGCCTCAACAGTTGCTTGTTCAACGCTTTCCTTTACAACCGGACGGTAGTTTACCAAAAGGTAATATACGGAGCAAGTATGCTGGACGTGTTGCTTTCCCAATACAAGATTAGCAAGTGAGTGACACAAAACCGCAAGTTTTAAGCTAAAATTTTCAAATGTGAAACCCACAAAACCCACAAAAATAATTTCGCAAACACCGGTGAAGGGTTATTCCGGAAAACTTATCTAGGGTAAAAGCTAGATTGAATTTTCAAAAGATCAAATGTTTTCATAAAGATCCAATTTCCTAAAGGATCTAAATTTTCATAGTCATGTGGAACCGTAAACCACAACGTTACTATCATTGTTCATACCGCCAAATCGAAATCACTGATGTACAAAGTGTAAAGAATAAAGAAGTGGTTCGTGTGATTTAATTTCAAGTTCTGTATTGCTTGAGGACAAGCAACGTTCAAGTGTGGGGATATTTGATAGTGCTCTAAATGAACATATATTTAGTATCAATATCTTTCCAATATGTAAAGCTTTTAGTTGCAATTGTTCTATTTTTATGTAATATTCGTTTAAATAAATAAGTGCAAAGACAAAAGAAGAAAATGACGATTTGAAGACGCAAATAACCAAAAAGCTCAAATGTACAAGTTACAATCCAAGTGGTTCCATTTATTGATGAGAAACGTCTAAAATTGACAAGAGTACAAGCCGCGGAACGCAAATTACAAGATATCTCCGTGTACGAAAGGACGTTCGAAAATCCGAAACCGGGACATGAACCAACTATCAACGCGCGATGCAACGGAGCTAAAATTACAAGTCAACTATGCACATAAATATAATATAATATATAAATAATTCTTAAAATTATATATATATTATATTGTATATTAAAAACCGTCAGCAAACTAGAAAACAAAAGCATGTGAGCTGGATCAGAGGGCCATGCGATCGCATGGCCAGAAGGCACAAAATCCATGCGATCACATGGGCATCAGAATCTGGCCAAGTGCTATAAAAGGCGACGAATTATGCACGAAATATACCAACTTTTTCAATCTCTCTTTCTCTCTATGTAATATATATTTATAATTTTAATTTTAATTATAATTAAGATTAATAATAAATTATGGTTTAGTTGGGTTAATGTAAGAAATGTTTTACGGGTTTTAAAGTCGGAACTCTGTCCGTGTAACGCTACGCGATTAAATACCACTGTAAGCTATGTTCTTCCTTTTTAAATTAATGTCTTGTAACTAAGTTATTATTATGCTTATTTGAGCCAAATTAATCGTGATGTTTGACTAAATATTAAGACGGGGTTATTAGATTTTGTACCATAATTAAGGTTTGGACAAAAGACCGACACTTGTGGACATTGGACTATTGACTATTAATAGATGGGGGTATTGTCTAATCGAATGACGACTCATTAGAATCTGTCGAACCTATCTTCAAATTAGTTAATCTAATAATTATTAAAATGATTATGTATGTTCTATTTAGTGACATTTATACGACATCTTTTACGATCATTTAATTAATTATTCGGGTTGGGTAACTGATTATTCATTCTAATCAAGTGGGTAAATTAATATTCATATCTCATTAAAACAGGGGTGGATTACATACAATGATAATTGGTGTAATTGTTAACAAAGTATTAAAACCTTGTTACAGTTCCAATCCCTAATTATTTAGAATATTTGACTTCGGGAATAAGGTAAATTTGACGAGCATTTTATAATTATGACCGATGGACTATTATGGACAAAAACCAGATAGGTATCAAATAAACCAGGACAAAGGACAATTAACCCGGGTAACAATTAATTAAAATCAAAACGTCAAACATCATGATTACGGAAGTTTAAATAAGCATAATTCTTTTATTGTATTTCTCATCGTACTTTTAATTATCGTACTTTTAAATTATCGCAATTTTATTTACCGTCATATTTCGCATTTTAATTATCGTCATTTATCTTTACGCTTTATTTAAAATCGACAAACCAGTCATTAAACGTTAAACCCCCCTTTTTTAATAATATTACTACTATATATATATATATATATATATATATATATATATATATATATATATATATATATATATATATATATATATATATATACAAATATAGTTTTAAAAATATAGCGTTAAACTTGGCTAGTTCCCTGTGGACGAACCGGACTTACTAAAAACTACACTACTTTACGATTAGGTATACTGTCTATAGTGTTGTAGCAAGGTTTAGGTATATCCACTCTATAAATAAATAAATAACTTGTGTAAAATTGTATCGTATTTAATAGTATTTCGCAATAAAAATATAACTATTTCGTATACACCTCGCATAACATCAGCTGGTGAGACTAGCAAATCAGGTATATTCCATATATAGTTATATATTTCTTCTAGTGATTCCTAGATCTTTGTTAACTGGTTGAGGCCTTCACACCTGTAACAATATGAAGGGAATGAGAAAAAGTAATAGACTGAAGAAAGACACACTGGATGTGACAACCCAATTCCAAAGATTATATATATATGTATATATATTACAACCTGGAAATATTAACAAAGTATTAAAAGTATAGTACTTTACATGAACATATTTGTTTCAATAGGATTATCGATGAAATTAGAAGATAATATCAAATGATTGATTTATCAGATACATTGTATGATTACGAGTCTCTGTTGAGAGGTCTACTTTGATTTAGGAAACCTTTCCTTTTTAACGGTATTCGGAATAATTGGTAAAGTGATTTACATGTAAGAACAAATGTGTCAATTGACGAAGGTTAGACAAAATTTAGTGGAGAACTGGATTTCATAATATTAGACTGACCTATTTTCAAAAGTAAGAAAACGATTTCAAAAACTGAATTATTGTAATCTGTTATTTATAAAGGTAAATTGATTATATAGAATTAGCAGAATTTAAGCTTTATATTATATATATATATATATATATATATATATATATATATATATATATATATATATATATATATATATATATATATATATATATATATAGTGTTTCAAAAACATAAACGTTATACGACATAGTAAATTCTATTATTTAAACGATTATATATAATAATCTTTGAAATATAATTATTTCTGAAAAGCCAAATATTATATCATTAGTTAAATATTTCAAATATATATATTATGTATAAATTTATAATTCTAAATAAAAACATATATATCTAAATATTTTAACTTAGTAATAAAATGTTCTAATTTAAAATAATATATTTTGATAAACAACGAGCCACTGATTTATAGAAGCAAATAACCACAACCCTCAAATCTATAAGTTATATTTCTTATAGTATGATTCATCGATGTTTATGTCTAATTATTTATAAAGGTACACATCGCGCATCGTTTAGTGTTAGTTTTCTAAGCGTACGAATATGCGTTCGAAAAACCGAAATCAGGACATGAGTCGAGTGACAACGTCCAAGTCAATGGAACTAATTTTACACATTAACTATACCCGTAAATATAATATAATATATAATTAATTATATAAATTAAATATATTATATATATAATAATATTATAAAGTGTCGGCAAGGAAATTAATCGATCATGAGCTGTAAGTGGCACCCATGCGATCGCATGGCTATACTACATGAACCCCATGCGATCGCATGGGGTGGTTAGGTGGCTCATATCCCTTTAAGTGTCGAATTCCGGCTCGCTTCAAATTCATATCACTCGAAATCTCTGCTCTCACTTATATATTTATAATTATTATTATTATTATTATTATTATTATTATTATTATTATTATTATTATTATTATTATTAAGATTAGTATTATTATTAATCTTATTGTTATTATTATTAGAAGTACTAGTAGTATTAGTATTATTATACATAAAATACTACGACGGAGTTATGAGCGAATTATTTTCAAAACTGGTTTTCGAGTAGGATAGGGCTAAGGAAATTATGGGTTATAGCTATGGAGGTGATGGGTAATGTTCGAGGGTATGCTCGCGAGGTCGATCTAGTGTTTATCGTCTCCATTGCGTCTACGTACTTTCCTGCAATATTGAATCTCAATATTGATACGTGAGCACTCATAACTTAATTTTTATATATAAATAGTGTATCCCTGACTAGTTATGTTGAATCCTGAATTAGTTACATATGTGGTTGAGATAAAGTATAAGATATGCATGTTGTTGGAAAGCTGGCGAAAAATTAAGAACTTTTCATTTAGAACTCGAATGGTTTCGATGAACAGATTAGAAGTTATAGTCAACTAAATTTTTGTATTATTATTAAAAATGATTATTATCATCGTCGTTATTATCGTCGTTATAATTGTTATCTAATTATTATTATTATTATTATTATTATTATTATTATTATTATTATTATTATTATTATTATTATTATTATTATTATTATCGTTATTAATAAAGGGTATTATCATTAAAAATTGTTATTTTTACTACTATCGTTATCATCGTTAAGATTATAATTAGTATTATTATTATTATTATTATTATCATTAAAATAGTTATGAGTATTATCATAATACTTATTATTATTAGTATTATTATACTTAAAACTAATATTAGTAACATCTAATTAGTATGATTACTATTATTATCATTTTTTACGAACGAGATGTAAAAGACGACTAAGAGCTATTAACAAATTGATTAGGAAATAAAGAGTATAAGTATCATGATGAAATTAAAATATTGAAAGGTATTGATTTAGATAAAAATATCGTTTTCATTATTTTTATCATTATTATTATTAAAAGTATTATAAAGATAGATCTAAGAATTAGGGAACCGAGCCCCTAATTGACGCGAATCCTAAAGATAGATCTATTGGGCTCAACAAACCCCATCCATTGTAGCGGATGTTTTAGTACTTCGAGTTTTATATCATGTCAGATGGATGTCCCAGAATGATGGGGATATTCTTATATGCATCTTGTTAATGTCGGTTACCAGGTGTTCAATCCATATGAATGATTTTTTGTCTCTATGCATGGGACGTATATTTATGAGAAATGGAAATGAAAATCTTGTGGTCTATTAAAATGATGAAAATGATCGATTATGATAAACAAATGAACTCTCCAACGTTTTGGTTGACACTTTTAAGCATGTTTATTCTCATGTATGAAAGAAATCTTCCGCTGTGCATTTGCTCATTTTAGAGATATTACTTGGAGTCATTCATGACATATTTCAAAGGACGTTGCATTCGAGTCGTTGAGTTCATCAAGATTATTAATAAGTTAATCATAGTTGGATATATTATGAAATGGTATGCATGCCGTCAACTTTCGATGAAATGAAAGTTTGTCTTTTAAAAACGAATGCAATGTTTATAAAATGTATCCTATAGAGGTCAAGTACCTCGCAATGTAATCATATGTTATTGTATTCGTTCTTATAGATTAGGACGGGTCTTTACATGTGGTATCAGAGTGGTGGTCTTTGCTAACCAGATCTACATTAGTGTGTCTAACTGATAGTCGTTAGGATGCATTAGTGAGTCTGGACTTCGATCGTGTCTGCATGTCAAAAGCTTTGCTTATTATTTTGTGTCAAAAATTACCTACTTATCATCCTTAGGAAATTACCTGCTTATCATTCTTAGTCTAGACACGTCTTGCTGCATTGATTGCATGAGTAGTGTATAGACAAAATTCATATCTTAGCATATCTGCTAAATCATATCTTATCGTATCTATTGCTGTAAACTTGCCTGACATATTCCGTAAATTCCTCCGTAATCTACGAAATCTTTTGCTCTATATATATAGGTATTCTATATAATTAGAATATCATCTGATATCCGAAAATCATTTCATATCGAAATTTTTTTTTCAATCGTACGAAATGGAATTCGTCATTAGTTCAAGTCCCTCGGATTCCGAAATGAAATCCCATTCAAGCTCCGAAAGCAGTGTGACCGGAATGGACCAACCAACCAGCCATCATCTATTCTGAATGAATTGGGGATGGGTTCATAGCCTCCTCAATCATTGGAGACAAGAAGAAGGCGATCCCTTCCATCCACCACATTGCCCTCTTGGCGACGAACCTGAAGTACTTACCGGCGAACCTATTCGTAATACCATTTCTCTCTCATTTCCAGAGTATCTCGTCACGATTATATACTATCTATAATTTTAGATCTTATTCATCCACTCGTCTGAACCGACAACCACCCCGGCATAATAGAAGAAGTTAATGAACTTCGCGCTCGGGTAGTGGCTTTGGAGAATATGGTGCAAAGGTCACAAACACCAGCAGCAGCACCAGTACCACCATCATCAATGCCAACAGTACCATTACCACCCCCAACCATAATCGCGTCGTAAACCTCAATTTTACAATCTGTACCTCGAACATCAACGTTATACGCACCATAGATAACAAGGAGTACCAACAACAATGACCGATGAAGTATTGATTCATAACTTCATTGGAGAAACATTCCGCGGCGATTATGTAATCTCTAAAGTCTTAGAGATTATTTAATTATGACCGTAAATCAGATGAGTGAACGGAGACGGTAGAGTAGAAACTTTGATCGAAAATGGTGTACGATTTACAAGCCAGACTTGTTTTACCAACAGCATCAACAGTACCGTAGCGTCACCATCACAGTCAGTGCCGTCAATATCATCAAAATCAGTAGCACCTATAACATTACAAGCTCCGACAGTTCAAGAATCACCGTGGACATCATTACAAATCAACAACAAGTATATCATATCAACGAGTTATGAAGTATTAACTCATTTCCACTAAAGGATTTATATGTATACCTTATATATATAAATTTTTAAACCATAATAAATCTTTCCTTGCTAAGCTATTATGTGTGAATCCTAACTACTCAGTTAATTCATATTACTAATATGCTATGATGTACATCCTTTGTCAGCAACTTAACCATCATTAACTACAATCTCTGTTTTAATTCAATGAATTCCAGCTCATAATAAATCAAGTATATTATTCAAATATATGTTTGATTTTACACTTTCATCATCGATGTACTCAAAAATTTTCAGATAACATCATTCGTACCTTGCGAAGTTCACAAGAATTCCACGAACAACAACATCATTCACTGAGTAAATATCAATGAAAATGAATAATGAAGTATTGATTCATAATTTCATTTACGTTGAAGTGATAATCTATGAAGATTACGAAATTTCTAAAGTTTTAGGGATTATTCTTTTCTAGTTCTAGCTGAAAAAATCAAATGAGCTTAATATGATATTAACTCATTAAATCTGTAATACATTTGAAGAAAATATACACATATTTTCATAAAGATTGTAATAAAATTCTTTTGTACAAAATATTAATTGTGAAAATTTTTTTAACGGGTAGGTAATACCCGAGAGATATATATAAATTCACAATTAATATGTTACATTCTTCGAATCTGATTAAGCAAATCATCAACTACACTCCCTACTTTCACAACAATATACATTCTTGTATAGAAATCAAGACAACCATACTCATTCAAATCTAATTACATATTATAATTTTTAAAATCTCAGAATTCAATTCAAGATATAACCGGTATCATCACTCTTAGATTCCTACATCTTTCAAAGCTATACTTTGACTTCAAAACTATGTTAGAACATCATATGTATATTAACGATTACAATCTGTGTTCAAACCCTCCGAAATTCCTGAAGACATTTCGAATAAGGAACAATCGAGATGATGATCCAACCACATGTTACCCACAGTTATGTACCTAAAGAATTCTTGAAACCAAAGTTATAGTTTAACACGTATCCGTGTCAGACCCTTTGGCATTTATTAGCTAAAATAACTTTGAAATCCCTTTACAAAGTAGTCAATTTTGTCACAGCTCCAGCAAATCACCTTCAATTATTCATTCGAATAAGCCATATTATAACGATTATCCCTTCAACATTGTTACCGGGGAACCTTTCATATCTCGCCACATTAGCAGTAAACTTATCAACAACTTCATTGATCCTTAAGCCTCTTCGAATAATCACGATACTTATTCATTGAAACTTTATCAAGTACTTATCTGCATCATGTAACAATAATTGCCATACCAACTACCGGGAATTAGAAATCAGTATTTTGAATCTCGCAATATTTTCTATGCCAACAGTTATATATATTAGATAACATCTATCTCCTAGACATACATACTTTGAATGTGAAGTTTCTGAAAAACACCCCAATCTACAATTTAGTTTTCTGAATTGTTGGAAAAACTGAATGAAGCAGCAGAAACTGTAAGACAACTGTAACAGTCAAAAGTTTGATGATAAAGAATAGTGTGTTATTAAAGCTCAGAAAAAGAGAAGGTTTGGAACTGGAAAATGGATTGAGCCAAGTATGAAGGAAGCGGTGGACAAGTCACAAAGACTAAATCTTCCTGCAAAGAATCCAAATGATTCAGTATCTACTGAAGTCATTAATGAATACCTTGCTCCTGACTCTAAACCCCTACGGACAACATTCTTCATCATCCTCTGATATTAGAAATTCTAAGATATCATCGTATCTTTCATTATAAATATCCTCCATATTTTTGAAGATATTTCCATAATTATTCTTATCTAAAATCATTTACCTCTCCGCGCTATTTGTATTACATCATAAAAGAAACTATTTTGGTTTCTAAATTCTGAAATTTTTGAGTTTAAAAATATGAATGTTTTGAAGTGGTGTTGGGAGCTGAAGCATGAATTAGTATAATATAATGACACTTGATCAACGTGATTATATTACAGTAATTCATGCTGAGTTTCTAAATGGAACGTGATGATTCACAGATCATAACGTCATCATGTGCTATATTACACGACTCTTGTATTCTCTTTAACCTCTAAAATATCAAGAACATATTTCTTGATGATTCGGCCTTTTTTGAGGTATTCTAGTAATTTGACAAGTCAAGATCGTGCCATTACACTTTCCTTTTTAGAACATTAACAATGTATATTCTGAAATTCATATTTGCGAATTCTGGACCATTACAAGTGGTGCTTAATCGCAAGAAGAAGAAACGAAAGGACAAAACTCTGAAATAGAAATTGGGGTATAAATCGCAGCAAATAAAAGAGAGCATTAACTGGGGATGATAATGATTATAGAAGACAGAAAAAGGGACATCGAAATATAAGGGAAGATATAAAACCTAACAACAACCCAGAAATTACAAACCGTGTATATCAATGCATATAGCAATATAAAGACACGGGAGAACTAAAAACACTATAAAACCAAGAGTATAGTAGAAGTAAATAGATTCTTCCGGCGATAGATGAAAAAGAAGAATGACAGATATGAAAGTTAGGAGTATATCAAGAAGCAGAACTGGATGTAGCATATTAACGAATGTTTTAAAGTATGAATTGAGGGAGAAAGAATAGAAGGTATGAGCTGTGGTAAATAAGGAAATGAAGAGAGTTGATTTATAGTGAAATATTCGACAGAGCAATCGAAATAGATTATTGCATCTAACCAAAGAAGATCCTAATTTCCTTAATTACCGAAGAATCAAATCTTATTACGAAGATTTTCTCCAAATCCCATGAACTCTGGAAATCAATCATATCTACGTCAAAAGATATGACGAATCTACATTTACTCATTTCACTCTTTTGCGATAGCTTCACTCGTACCCTTCTCATAATCAAATTGTTTTATCTATATTACTCAATGATGATAAAACTATAATTTTCAATTTGTATGCGTCATGAAAACATACTTATTGTCAGCCATGACCATCCCAATCAAATTTCGGGATGAAATTTCTTTAACGGGTAGGTACTGTGATAACCCAGAAATTTTCGATTAAATTTAAACTTAATCACTATATGATTTTGACACGATAAGCAAAGTTTGTTAAATTGAACCTCAAGGATTTTAAAAGATATTCATACATTCATTTAACCTTGACCAAATTCTAACGATTCACGAACCGTTATATAAATAGATTTGATTATATATATATATATATATATATATATATATATATATATATATATATATATATATATTACAATCAGGGAATATTAACAAAGTATTAAACGTATAGTACTTTACATGAACGTATTTGTTTCAATAGGATTATCAATGGAATTTGAAGATAATATCAAATGATTGATTTATCAGATACATTATATGATTACGAGTCTCTGTTGAGAGGTCCACTTTGATTTAGGAAACCTTTCCTTTTTAATGGTATTCGGAATAATTGGTAAAGTGATTTACATGTAAGAACAAATGTGTCAATTGACGAAGGTTAGACAAAATTTAGTGGAGAACTGGATTTCATAATATTCGACTGACCTATTTTCAAAAGTAAGAAAACGATTTCAAAAACTGAATTATTGTAATCTGTTATTTATAAAGGTTAATTGATTATATAGAATTAGCAGAATTTAAGCTTTATATTATGAAGATATATATATAGTGTTTCAAAAATGTAAACGTTATACGACATAGTAAATTCTATTATTTAAACGATTATATATAATAATCTTTGAAATATAATTATTTCTGAAAAGCCAAATATTATATCATTAGATAACTATTTCAAATATATATTATGTATAAATTTATAATTCTAAATAAAAACATATATATCTAAATATTTTAACTTAGTCATAAAACGTTCTGATTTAAAATAATATATTTTGATAAACAACGAGCCGCTGATTTATAGAAGCAAATGACCACAACCCTCAAATCTATAAGTTATATTTCTTATAATATGATTCATCGATGTTTAAGTCTAATTATTTTTAAAGGTACACGTCGCGCATCGTTTAGTGTTAGTTTTTAAGCGTACGAATATGCGTTCGAAAAACCGAAATCAGGACATGAGTCGAGTGACAACGTCCAAGTCAATGGAACTAATTTTACACGTTAACTATACCCGTAAATATAATATAATATAATATATAATTAATTATATAAATTAAATATATTATATATATAATAATATTATAAAGTGTCGGCAAGGAAATTAATCGATCATGAGCTGTAAGTGGCACCCATGCGATCCCATGGCTATACCACATGAACCCCATGCGATCGCATGGGGTGGTTAGGTGGCTCATATCCCTTTAAGTATCGAATTCTGGCTCGTTTCAAATTCATATCACTCGAAATCTCTGCTCTCACTTATATATTTATAATTATTATTATTATTATTATTATTATTATTATTATTATTATTATTATTATTATTATTATTATTTTATTATTATTATTATTATTATTATTATTATTATTATTATTATTATTATTATTATTATTATTAAGATTAGTATTATTATTAATCTTATTGTTATTATTATTAGAAGTACTAGTAGTATTAGTATTATTATACATAAAATACTACGACGGAGTCATGAGCGAATTATTTTCAAAACTTGTTTTCGAGTAGGATAGGGCTAAGGAAATTATGGGTTATAGCTATGGAGGTGATGGGTAATGATTGAGGGTATGCTCGTGAGGTCGATCTAGTGTTTATCGTCTCCGTTGCGTCTACGTACTTTCCTGCAATATTGAATCTCAATATTGATACGTGAGCACTCATAACTTAATTTTTATATATAAATAGTGTATCCCTGACTAGTGCTTGAGTATATAGGATTATGCATGCTTGTATTTTTGGTATCGTCGTTAGATAAGTTATGTTGAATACTGAATTAGTTACATATGTGGTTGAGATAAAGTATAAGATATGCATGTCATTGGAAAGCTAGCGAAATATTAAGTACTTTTCATTTAGAACTCGAATGGTTTCGATGAACAGATTAGAAGTTATAGTCAACTGAATTTTTGTATTATTATTAAAAAATGATTATTATCATCGTCGTTATTATCGTCGTTATAATTGTTATCTAATTATTATTATTATTATTATTATTATTATTATTATTATTATTATTATTATTATTATTATTATTATCATTATCGTTATTAATAAAGGGTATTATCATTAAAAATTGTTATTTTTATTATTATCGTTATCATCATTAAGATTATAATTAGTATTATTATTATTATCATTAAAATAGTTATTAGTATTATCATAATACTTATTAACATCTAATTAGTATGATTACTATTATTATCATTTTTTACGAACGCGATGTAAAAGACGACTAAGAGCTATTAACAAATTGATTAGGAAATAATGAGTATAAGTATCATGATAAAATTAAAATATTGAAAGGTATTGATTTAGATAAAAATATCGTTTTCATTATTTTTATCATTATTATTATTAAAAGTATTATAAATATTAAAACTATGATTTTTACAAAAATGATTATTTATAGGAATATCATTGTGAATATAAAATATCATTATCATTTTAATAAAAATTATCATTTTTTTAATATCATTTTATAGTAAATATAAATATTATTATTAGTAGTAGAATAATAATTATTATTATTACAAAATAATACAACTTTTACTTACTATTATTATTATCGATATTATTTTATCAAATAAATATGTGATATAAACATATTTTGTTACGTGTAACATAATTACACTAATAATACCTATCATATTATTTTTATGATATTAAATAAACTCTATAAATTTTATTACTTAAGATATATAAAAGTATATTTTATTATATAAATTTTAATATAAAATTTTATTTATTAATAAATGAATTATAATATTTACTCTAATAAATCTGTTAAAAATATTTAAAAATTTAAAATGACTATATTTAAACTATATAATATGTAGCGACCCCGACAAATCGTCAAGTGACGGCGTCGGCTACGTGGGTCCCATTACCTGATTATAAGTCTTTAAGATAACGTTTGACCAAAATATGTCGCCTTCATTTCAAAATAAAGATTGTTTCAAAGTTTACAAGAATTGTTCAACCAAAAGTTAAGTTACAACGTTATAAGTACGATTGAAATCTAGGCGACACGGTTTAAAGTAAAGTCAAAAGACGCTCCATGAAATGCATGTATACTCGACAACGGATGCAAGTATCAAATAGTAAACGGAAGCATGTTTCACATATCGTGCAAGACCTGAGAAAAACATAGAAATCTGTCAACGAAAACGTTGGTGAAATCATAGGTTTAAGTAAGTAAGTGAGTAAAAGTAAAGTAAGTCGAACCACAAGATTTGCAAAGTTGGAATAATAGTAGTACATTCTAAAAGTTAATATTCACGAGCACCCAATTATCAAAGCTTAACGTTCCGTCCGTTGAATACCCCATCAATTAGTGCTAGAACAACACTGTTCCCGAAAATATATTTCATTCGTAAACGGTAGCGAACCGTTTGAATGAGGGTTTGTCAAACCCATATGGCCATATAACATAAGTTCTCGCTTACACCATCTGATGTAACTAATGATAATCGGATTGAGGATTTTCGTTCTAAACTCGTATGTAGAATGTTTGTTTTCCCGTTCTTGTGTTCACTTAGTTCAAAAGAATCGTTTATGTTTTCTCATCCCAAAAGTAAGTTCAAAAGAGTAAAAAGTGGGACTATGATCTCACCTTGTATGCACGAACCAAAAAGTACTTCGACAAGTAACGTGTGCAAAGAACAATGCTAGTCTTGACCTAAACAAATAGGTTGTATCAATAACGATAGTCACGAAGGGTAAAGATGTTCAATTAGTCCTATGGCTCGTTACGACTCGATTATATTAGCATGTGGATCAACTAGTCAAGTTTCATACAAGAAACAAGTATAAAAGCATGTTAGAAAGATTGCATAATTAATTGGTTAAGTTTGACAAAAAGTCAAACTTGGTCGGGTCAAAGTCAACGAAAAAGTCAACATGTTCGGGTCGGGTCCCGGACAAATTTTCTATGCTAATTATTCATATACAAGTATATTAAAACAAGTTTCATGTGAATCGGAGGTCGGTAACTAGTCAAACATTTCGCGTGAATTGGGACCAAGAGGTCAGAATCTGTCCAGGCCAATCCGCGCGCCGCGCGGGGATGGGGCGCGCCGCGCCACCATCTGGGCAGAGAATTCTGGTCAGTTTTTCAAAGTATGCACGAACCAAAACCTTTTCCAACCCAACTCTTGACCCGCAAACACTTATAATGCCTATCATATATCGTTGGAAAGGTATTTTGACGAGGAATACAACTAAGCACTTATGGTCCAACAATAACATCATTTACAATAGCCGAAATCTCATCAAGCGAACAATAAAAGTCCATTTCCTAAGTTTCAAGTTCATCAATTGTATTTTGAGTTTCGGGAAACCAATTCACACATATGATATGCCGTTTTGAAGGTAATGAAGCATACATTACTACTAAACACTAACAATTAACATTCCATGACATTCAAGCATCCAAAAATTCATGTCAAGAACTATCAAACCCTAGTCAAACATCTCAAAATCAATAATCATGTTTTTGAAGTTTTCTTAATCAACCTACACATCAATTTGAAGCTAATGATACTAGTAACACTTTTAAAACATGCACTTTAACAATCTAACAACATTTGATCATCCAAAATCAAGGATTTAGCAAGTAATTTTCATATTGAACTAGTTACACCAAAAACAACGAATCGAGCATACAAATTACATACACGACATCACAATGAGCCATAGACACTAATTAACACACTTTTAAGTCAAGAACATAAATTTAAAGAAATCTAGTGTTTTAGAAATGTTACCCAAATGAGATGAAGTTGGTACCAAAATGAAGAGGATGAAGAGAGGATCACGAATATGTAATTTATTTTGTTGTAAGCCTCCTAGATCGAATTTAGATGATGATTGAATGAATTTGGAAATTGGGTGTGTTCTTGCTAGAGAGAAAGAGAGAAAGATGGGGGTGATTGAATGGTGGTGATTGGGGTGGACTAGTTGACCTAGTCAACTAGTTTGCCCCGTGTCAATTTTAGTCCCTCGAGTTTAGAAGCGGGTGCGGGATTTAACCGATCGAATATTTTTAAAACGCAAGTTAACGAGAGGTGTTATAATTAAATGACGGAATTATTATGAACGTTAGTCAACGGAAACTACGAATTTAAATAACGAAAGGTATTATTTTAAAAAAAAAAAGACGGGCGTTAAAATAATTTAACGGAAAAATGCGGGATGTTACATTATCCACACCTCAAAAGAAATTTCGTCCCGAAATTTAGTTGGAAGTAATAATCGATATCTCTTACTCGGGACCTAGTGTAGTAACTCTACGAATGATTGAAGGTACTTTCTTAGACATTCCACGAATCCGGATAGTCGGGGTGTTACGTTGTATTAGGGCTTGGTTTTACGATCCACAAGTTCAGCCGGTTTTTCCTATGAGGAGGAGTTTGTCATCAATAGTTGGTGCATCTAGAAGGATTGCACGTTCCTGTTCCGCAGGACACGTTTCTAAGTTTGTTACACGAAATGTAAGGTAAACGGAAACTTAATTGAGTCGGAAGTTCTAAACGGTAGGAAGCGGTTCCAATACGCCCCAAGGTTTCAAAAGGTTCAATATTGCGGCTATAGCCTTTCTCGATTTCCCAAAATGGATTACACCTTTCCAAGGTGCGGTTTCTCAATATTACGCGGTTACACACTGGGATTTGTGAGGTTTTCATCTAAGTTTGGTATAACTCTTCTGGCGACTACGGATCGTCTCGAGCCCTCCTCGGATTTGAATGATTTCAATTGTTGTTTCTTGATGGAGTTCAGATTTCGGTGGTTGATGCTTTGGTTAAATGAACAGGGGTATGACATTAGCGGTCATATAGGGTTTCGGAAAGTGCGCGTGAACACACGAGTGGTAACTACTGTTGTAAGAGTGATCTACTAAAGGTGACAATACGAGTTTGTGACATGTCTTTCCAAGACGTAAATCGTTCATTTGCTCGGTTCGTCGGTTTGTGGGTGGTACGCGGTACTCATGTCTAAACGGGTCTCCAAGGTTTCTTATAAAACTAGAAGTGAAACGAGTATTTCGATACGGAATAATTGACAAAGATACGCTGTGTTGGGATAGAATCTCTTAAGATACGTTTGAACAAGTTAGTTAGGGTTCGAAAAATGTTCGTTAGGACTATTCACCCTCGTGGCGAATACTTAGGTAATATGAGGAATTTCTTTAAACGGAAATGCGAGCGATAAAGATAGGAGTGAAATGAGGACTTAGAATAGGATGAGCTTGCATCTCGAGGTTGCCATAACGTGCCTCTAGTTGTCAAAAGTTGAAGTCTAAAAGAGAAACGAGGTAGTACACGTAGTTGTATAGTTCGGGGTTGAATAATAGTTGACCGATTATCAGAAACACAAGGGCGTTAAGTCAAAGAAGAGTGAAGTATCGTTGGATTGCGTGTTATCTTAAATTCCAGTAATATCAGACGGTGACGGTGAAATAACAGAGGTATGTAGTGTGGTACGTGATGACGAGAAGTTTGATCGGATCCACAATTTAGTATTCGAATTCTTCGTGTAAAATAACGAATTTTAGTTATGTTGATTTTTTTTTTTTTTTTTTTTTTGAGTCGAGAGAGTATGCCTTTCGGCGTTCAAATAGAAATATTTCCATGTTCGAGTTCCATCTGTTGCTATACGATTTTAACTAGAAATGTTGGTGTGAAGAATCACGCTCAAGGTTCGAACACGGAGAGGTTTAGAGTTTTCCTTAGTGAGTTAACGAGTTTAAAAGTCGTGTGACACCATGTGATACCATTCTGTAACACCCCAGCTTAACATGACCACAATATTGTCCGCTTTGCCCGCAGGCGCACGGCTTTTTCTTGGCGATAACACACGAGAAAAGTCAGAAATTAATCTTCGGTAACAACCGGTGAGATCTAATATTTTTACGAACATAAGTCTGAGTTGGGAGAGTTTCCTGATTACATGTGGCTTGATTTCGAGATTGATTGTAATGCCTTGACCATTAACATCATGGTCTAGAAAATTGGACTTCGTTCAACAGAAATTCTCACTCGGAGAATTTGGTATAAAGTTACTCTTTTCTCAAAAGTTCGAGCTTAAGATGGTGATGTTGTTCGTTTTCCTTCTTTACTTGAATAAGTTAAGATGTCATCTATAAATACAGATTAGTCTATATGAATTTGCATACGCGGTTCAAGAGGTTTATGGATACGGGCGAGCCCTAAATAAATCAAACGGTACTAAGAGAGATTTACAACTAACGTGGCGAGTTCGGAAAGTGGCTTAGGAGACATCGTCTCACTTAACCCCCAATTGGTGATAACCGGAACGGAGGTCGATTTGGAACATACGGAATTCGTGCAAATAATCATGAGGTCATGGATGCGAGGGAGGGGGTATCGGTTTCCAACCGAAAATTTCTTAGTTCACAATAATCTATACATAAATGTAGGGCAACAATTTCTCCTTAATGAATAGGTTTTGAGTTCCTTAGTTCTATTGGTGTCGAGTTCAATTTCTTAACGTATATCCTCCGATAATATTTATAGGCACACAATATTTTTCCGTTGGTCGCTTAAATCGCCTAAATAGTATCTAGGGGAAAAGATGGAAGGTAATGAGTACAAGTCAAAGTATTGGTTGTAAAACATCTAGCGGTAATCGAATCGAACAAGTATGAAGTATACGGTTTGTTGTGAAGGAACGTACCCGTGACTAGTCCATCGTCGTCTCGGGCATCCTAGGTGTCGATGTTGAAAGTTCAATGGCGTGCGTTGGGGTTGATTTTCTTATTTGGGCACACATTCCTAAAATGACCCGGTTGGCCACATTCGAAGCAAGCACCCGTTCTGTGTGCGTTGGGCATCTTTCGAGCGACGGGTCCTTGGCGCCGGTGGCGAAACCTGCCACATCCTTCAAAGTGATGCTTGTGGCATTCGTTACAAAAAGGTAGTTTTCCGGTATAGCCTTTCTTGTCGTTGGAGGCGAAAGGCTTCTTGGAGAGGTTGTTGTGGTTGTGGTTGCTTGATTGAGAGGCTTCCCATGTTCTTTTATTGCCGCTCGATTGGTTCTCGACCATTGGTGCCGGCGTTTCCGTTTCATTTGCCGTGTCTAAAGTATGGCGGGCCATTGTTAAAGCCTCTTGTAGGTTAGTGGGTTGAGATGTCATTACCTTGTGTTGAATGCTCTTAGGGAGGCCATCCATGTAAAGTTCGACTCTTAGGGATTCGGGAGTCATGAGATTTGGACACATCGAGACTAATTCGGTAAACCGTTGATTATAAGCTTCGAGGTCATTTCCGACCGTTTTTAAATTCCTTAGACCCTGTTCGAGCCTTCGAGTCTCGTTGCGCGGGAAGTATTCGGTGATCATTCTTTCTCTTAATTCGGTCCAAGAGAGTGTGTGGGCTTTATCGCTTCCCACTAATTGTACATACGTGTTCCACCATGAGAGAGCAATACCGGTGAAAGTGAGGGTGGAAAACTTGACCTTATCTTGGTCTCGACAACCGCTTGTGTTAAAAACGGTCTCCATTTGTTCAAACCATCGGGTGAGAGTAACCGGTCCTCCGGTTCCATCGAAAGTGGAAGGATTGTACTTCATGAAAGCTTTATAGGAGCATCCCTCGTTTGAGTTTCCGGCTCCATTGTTGTTGTTGTTGTTGTTAGAAAGGTGATCGGCCACGGCCGTACCCACGGCGGTGGTTATCATTCGTTGAAGAGCTTGTTCTAGAGTTTCGAGAGGAGTATTGTGTTGACCTTGGTGAGCCATTGTTCCTTCATGAGACAAGAATATCGTTGGTTAGTATTTTCGACAATACTAACCGTGGCATGGAATAAGGATAGAGAGAAAATTTTCCTTGACTCGCCTTAAATTCTCTATGTCATAATGTCGGAACGTCCATGTGAATCACCGTAATATAATCCCGGAAATTATATTACCCTGATTCTCATGTGCATTTAACATTACTTCATAAAGTCAAGGTGGCGCATCAACAAAATTTATCAACTTAAGATTAAGATCGAATACGAGCTAGATATGATAGAAGAGTTCGAGTATAAATGCACAATTAGTCAAGTAATCCCTACTTCAGTCTATATGCCGGTTGTAGTCTAGATTCACCTATGTACCCTATGACTCGGGGTGGACACAAATGAACTCTAAATCCCTACAACCAAGGCTCTGATACCACTTGTAGCGACCCCGACAAATCGTCAAGTGACGGCGTCGGCTACGTGGGTCCCATTACCTGATTATAAGTCTTTAAGATAACGTTTGACCAAAATATGTCGCCTTCATTTCAAAATAAAGATTGTTTCAAAGTTTACAAGAATTGTTCAACCAAAAGTTAAGTTACAACGTTATAAGTACGATTGAAATCTAGGCGACACGGTTTAAAGTAAAGTCAAAAGACGCTCCATGAAATGCATGTATACTCGACATCGGATGCAAGTATCAAATAGTAAGCGGAAGCATGTTTCACATATCGTGCAAGACCTGAGAAAAACATAGAAATCTGTCAACGAAAACGTTGGTGAAATCATAGGTTTAAGTAAGTAAGTGAGTAAAAGTAAAGTAAGTCGAACCACAAGATTTGCAAAGTTGGAATAATAGTAGTACATTCTAAAAGTTAATATTCACGAGCACCCAATTATCAAAGCTTAACGTTCCGTCCGTTGAATACCCCATCAATTAGTGCTAGAACAACACTGTTCCCGAAAATATATTTCATTCGTAAACGGTAGCGAACCGTTTGAATGAGGGTTTGTCAAACCCATATGGCCATATAACATAAGTTCTCGCTTACACCATCTGATGTAACTAATGATAATCGGATTGAGGATTTTCGTTCTAAACTCGTATGTAGAATGTTTGTTTTCCCGTTCTTGTGTTCACTTAGTTCAAAAGAATCGTTTATGTTTTCTCATCCCAAAAGTAAGTTCAAAAGAGTAAAAAGTGGGACTATGATCTCACCTTGTATGCACGAACCAAAAAGTACTTCGACAAGTAACGTGTGCAAAGAACAATGCTAGTCTTGACCTAAACAAATAGGTTGTATCAATAACGATAGTCACGAAGGGTAAAGATGTTCAATTAGTCCTATGGCTCGTTACGACTCGATTATATTAGCATGTGGATCAACTAGTCAAGTTTCATACAAGAAACAAGTATAAAAGCATGTTAGAAAGATTGCATAATTAATTGGTTAAGTTTGACAAAAAGTCAAACTTGGTCGGGTCAAAGTCAACGAAAAAGTCAACATGTTCGGGTCGGGTCCCGGACAAATTTTCAATGCTAATTATTCATATACAAGTATATTAAAACAAGTTTCATGTGAATCGGAGGTCGGTAACTAGTCAAACATTTCGCGTGAATTGGGACCAAGAGGTCAGAATCTGTCCAGGCCAATCCGCGCGCCGCGCGGGGATGGGGCGCGCCGCGCCACCATCTGGGCAGAGAATTCTGGTCAGTTTTTCAAAGTATGCACGAACCAAAACCTTTTCCAACCCAACTCTTGACCCGCAAACACTTATAATGCCTATCATATATCGTTGGAAAGGTATTTTGACGAGGAATACAACTAAGCACTTATGGTCCAACAATAACATCATTTACAATAGCCGAAATCTCATCAAGCGAACAATAAAAGTCCATTTCCTAAGTTTCAAGTTCATCAATTGTATTTTGAGTTTCGGGAAACCAATTCACACATATGATATGCCGTTTTGAAGGTAATGAAGCATACATTACTACTAAACACTAACAATTAACATTCCATGACATTCAAGCATCCAAAAATTCATGTCAAGAACTATCAAACCCTAGTCAAACATCTCAAAATCAATAATCATGTTTTTGAAGTTTTCTTAATCAACCTACACATCAATTTGAAGCTAATGATACTAGTAACACTTTTAAAACATGCACTTTAACAATCTAACAACATTTGATCATCCAAAATCAAGGATTTAGCAAGTAATTTTCATATTGAACTAGTTACACCAAAAACAACGAATCGAGCATACAAATTACATACACGACATCACAATGAGCCATAGACACTAATTAACACACTTTTAAGTCAAGAACATAAATTTAAAGAAATCTAGTGTTTTAGAAATGTTACCCAAATGAGATGAAGTTGGTACCAAAATGAAGAGGATGAAGAGAGGATCACGAATATGTAATTTATTTTGTTGTAAGCCTCCTAGATCGAATTTAGATGATGATTGAATGAATTTGGAAATTGGGTGTGTTCTTGCTAGAGAGAAAGAGAGAAAGATGGGGGTGATTGAATGGTGGTGATTGGGGTGGACTAGTTGACCTAGTCAACTAGTTTGCCCCGTGTCAATTTTAGTCCCTCGAGTTTAGAAGCGGGTGCGGGATTTAACCGATCGAATATTTTTAAAACGCAAGTTAACGAGAGGTGTTATAATTAAATGACGGAATTATTATGAACGTTAGTCAACGGAAACTACGAATTTAAATAACGAAAGGTATTATTTTAAAAAAAAAAAGACGGGCGTTAAAATAATTTAACGAAAAAATGCGGGATGTTACATAATAATCATGTATAAATTTTGGAAATCATTTTGAGTCAAATTGACTTTTGTTGACTTTTGCATAGTAGTCTCGAGCATTAGGATTGTGATACACTATGGTTTAACCTAAATTGTTAGACAAATATTGATCAACATATAAATATATATAATTAATATAGGTTCTTGAATCTGAGGCCAACCTTGCACTTGTTCAATGACGTCATATGTATTTTTACTACGAGATACAGTATTGTGAGTTTCATTACTCCCTTTTTAAATGCTTTTGCAAAATATATTTTTGGGACTGAGAATACATGCGCTGTTTTTATAACTGTTTTACGAAATAGACACAATTAATTGAAACTACATTATATGGTTGAATGGATCGAAGCCGAATATGCTCCTTTTTGCCTGGTAATCTAAGAATTAGGGAACCGAGCCCCTAATTGACGCGAATCCCAAAGATAGATCTATTGGGCCCAAAAAACCCCATCCGTTGTAGCGGATGATTTAGTACTTCGAGTTTTATGTCATGTCCGATGGATGTCCCGGAATGATGGGGATATTCTTATATGCATCTTGTTAATGTCGGTTACCAGGTGTTCAATCCATATGAATGATTTTTTTGTCTCTATGCATGGGACGTATATTTATGAGAAATGGAAATGAAAATCTTGTAGTCTATTAAAATGATGAAAATGATTGATTATGATAAACAAATGAACTCATTAACCTTTTGGTTGACACTTTTAAGCATGTTTATTCTCAGGTATGAAAAAAATCTTCCGCTGTGCATTTGCTCATTTTAGAGATATTACTTGGAGTCATTCATGACATATTTCAAAGGACGTTGCATTCGAGTCGTTGAGTTCATCAAGATTATTATTAAGTCAATTATAGTTGGATATATTATGAAATGGTATGCATGCCGTCAACTTTCGATGAAATGAAAGTTTTTCTTTTAAAAACGAACGCAATGTTTAAAAAATGTATCATATAGAGGTCAAGTACCTCGCAATGTAATCATATGTTATTCTATTCGTTCTTATGGATTAGGACGGGTCTTTACACTGGATTTGTAAGTAGGCAAGGGGGATCAAGCTTTTGTTAAAGCTATTGGTACCTCTGAACTTACTTCTCTAAGTGGTCTTATTGTTTTGTTGGAACAATAGCATTATGCTCTCAATACTGCGAGCGACATAGTTTGAAAGATGCTAGTTTTGAACTTGCATTTACACCCTTAGGTATTTCAGTTTCTAAGGATAATATATTTATCTTAATACCTATCCACGTGATGGTATTTTTGAAATTGATATGCATAGTGTAATTTCAAATGAGAATTCTATGTATACCTACATCGCCAAAGTCTTCAAGCAAGACTTGAATAAGACCTATCTATGACATTATCATATTGGTCATATAAACAAACAATGCATTTCAAAACTCCAATCTAATGGACTTTTGGAATCAATTGACTCTGAGTCATTTGATGTATGCGAGTCATGTTTATGTGAAAAGATGACAAATGCTTCTTTCTCCGATTTAGGTAAAAGAGCTAAAGATCTTTTAGGACTAATACATACTGTTGTATGTAGCCCTTTAAGTACAATGTATAGATTTAATTAATTTTACTTCATTACATTTACTGATGAGTACAGTAGCTATGATTATGTTCACTTGCTGAAACATAAACATAAAGCTATTTTAACATTCAAAAGTATTCCAAAATGAAGTAGACAATCAGTTTGGAAAGACCATTAAAGCACTTCGCTCCGATGGAGTAAGTAAGTTTATGAATCAAGAGTTTTTGGACCACCTAAAAAATTGTGGAATTGTCTCATAGTTCACTCTACCTTACACACCACAACACGATGGTGTGTCTGAGTAAGAGGAATCGAACTTTACTTGATATAGTTTGATTTACGATGAGTCTGATTTCTCTACTACCGTCTTTTAGGGATATGCATGAGAGTCTGCTGCAGGCATACTCAATGTGATTCCAACTATGAAGGTAGAAAAGACACCATATGAGTTATGGCATGGGAAGAATCCCAAGTTGTCTTATCTGAAACTCTGGGGTTGTAAAGCGTACGTGAAGCATGACACTTCAAACAAATTAGAACCCAGAACTATCTAATGTTACTTTGTATGATACATAAAGGAAACAATGGGTTACTACTTTTACTACCAAGCTGAAGACAATGTGTTTTCTGCTCGGTCAGCTGAATTCCTGGAAAGAGATCTTCTCTTACAAGAAGTCAGTGGGAGTAAAGTAGATCTTGAAGAAATTCAAGTACTTTAAAGTAACATACCTTTAGTAAGCACTAGCAATCCACACGTTAAAACTGAGCGCCCTGTTGGCGAGCCAGAACGTGTTACATCTTGTAACATCCCAACCCGTAATACAAACGATCACGAGGAAATATCAATTAAATTTTTTTTTTTGCTGGAACAGCATATGGCGCGGCGCGCCATATGGCCGCGCGGCACGCCAAACTGGCCTGTCCAAAAAGTCATGAAATGCGAAAATGTTTGACCACTTCCCGATGTATTTAGACAAAACGCTTTTAACCATACATTAATATATGTAGAACTAACACGTTCCATTAATAAAATTAGTTTTACGAAGAGCGGGCCCACATCGGCCGTTTTACGACTTTCGTACGAAAATACAAGTTTTCAACCACATGATTTGTAATACAAAATAAAGGCCGAGCAAGGCGATTGGGGATACGCTACCCAATCCTAATCAATCCAAAAGCAAGCCTTCTAAAGCAACTACGCAAGTCCACTAGTCCCCGCTTACCCGAGCCTCCGCATCCATGCAATCAACAAAAAAGTCAACAACGAGAGGGTAAGCTAACGCTTAGTGAGTGATAACATACTACATACCGGAGCATCCAAGCATAAAGGCAAGCTAGTCTAACCATACCATAAGATCACTAAGCAACGAGCTAAAGATACATCAACAAAATATAAGTTCACCAACAACGATGTGAACAATGCCAATAAGCTACACCCGGAGGGTTAGCTACATTACGACAATACAACATTATATGTATACAATATATATATATATATATATATATATATATATATATATATATATATATATATATATATATATATCGAATAACATAATTTGCTTACGCTTACAACACAATAACCATGGTTAACCAATCGCACAAGGGAATGGCGCTCGCGAAAATGCCATCGGTGTTCATAACATCCGTTAGGGTACTTAACACCTCGTATCACTAACCCCTAGCGTGGCACCTTAACACCTCGGCACTTCACCCCGAGTGGCATCTTAACACCTCGATGCTTCACTCATTATTTTACGGAGTGGTGTCTTAACACCTCGACACTACACCCTTAGGTGGCATCTTAACACCTCGATGCTTCACCCCGAGTGGCATCTTAACACCTCGATGCTTCACTCATCACGTGAAACGTGGTGTCTTAGCACCTGGACACTACACATTTCACGCTACAACAAATAGATACATTATATACCTACACATATAATTATTCCACTCACTATATTAACCCTTCGTCATTGGGGTTATATAAGTCCACATCACACGCCCATGTGATAACGTACACACAAAGTGTGCACCTCGCCAACGTGGTCAACCAAAACGCACAACCGTGCCAATTGGACCTATACACAAGTCCAACAATTCCACCTATACGAGAAGCGAGCTCCACAAGCGAGAACCCCTTCTCCCGACCCGCACCCATCCTACACATACATATGCATATAGGATATTAACACTTACCTTGTCAACTTGATGAAACGCTTCTAAAGAATCCGCAACTCGTCAATGGAAAGCACCTATTCCATAATCATAAATACCACAACACAATTAGGATGGATTTATAAACCATCCCAATTCGACACTTAGTGCAATTTCGACCCAAATGCACTTTCAAGCACAAACCGCGCCCAAACTAACCAACATTCACTAACGCAAGTGAAAATGGTCCTAGTATGCCAATTAAACCCAAACACAAGTGTTAAACACTTATCGTTCTCAAAAACGCCCATAAACCCTAATTTTGACCCATAAAGTCAAAATCTCACCAATTACAAGTTTTGGCACCAAAACATATATAACTCGGTTTTATACTTCAACTTAATCCATTTTAAGTTTATAAACCTCATCGAATCGACATTCGGGTCATAATCATCAACAAACCCTAATTTTGACTCTAGTCAAAATTAGTCAACCACAAGAACTCTAAAGGTCTCCAAATCATCAATAATCACTAATACTATTGATTATACACCATTTACAAGTCTTAATCATGGTTAAATCATTAACCAACCTAAAACCCGCCTTTAACACTTACAAACCCGAATCTTGGTGTTAATTTCCAATTAACAACTAAATGGGTTCCATCTATGAATCATACAATCAAAAGCCCCAAAATTGAATGATGAACACGAAAACAAAATTCAGAGTTAGAGCTTACCACTAGTATCACCGTGTAGCTAAGAACGAGTAGAACAAACTTGTCTACTATGCCAAAGATCAAAACCCGCTTCTCCCTTTCCAAAAATCCCTTAGAATCAAATGAGTGTTTGAGTTCTTGAGAGAAATATGAAAAGAAAAGGAAAAAGAAATTAATAAATGAAATGGGTGGATGAGGTTAAGTCCACAAATCTGGCTCAAACACGAAAAGACCAAAATACCCTTTTAAAACCCTTAAAATAACAAGGGAGTCTGCCAACGACACATGGCGCGGCGCGCGACCAGGTGGCGCGGCGCGCGACTTTCCAGAATCAGAATCCAGGTCTTACAACTCTCCCCCACTTAAAATCGATCACGTCCTCGTGATCTTCACCACTTAACCATTCCGGACCTACTCAACGGTCCTCAATCATAAGTCCCAATCCGAACTTTCCTAGACAATTCTTCTTAATGAATCACCTTTAACAACTAAAATCGTCACCCGCGATATCAAAACCACCATCCGAGCACTAAAACCTGCTCAATTCTCCATATCGGGAAAAACTCAACCAATCTCGTACCGAGATATCAATTCCTTAGCGTACCCTTACCAAGGACAACGCTAAAAGCGACCAAGACTCAACCTAAAGTCAACAATCCGAACGTTGAAGATCGAACTGCATGAATCCTTACGGATTACACTTACTACTAGACATCCTTTGTAGTGCGCAATATAACTAATACGCCACTATCTTTACATCATAAGCAACGACTAAAAACAAAAATGCCCAAAACGACTATGGCAACGCTAATCCTAAGGTGTACAAAATCGACTATTGTCACACCTGTAACAACATGTGAGCGAAACACGGCTATCGCATCACTAATCACACAACATGGTCCTCACTATCCCACCATCGTTGTATAAAACAGCCGATAGATCACACCACATAGTCCTTAGGACCCCACCATCGGTGTATAAAACAACCGATAGATCCCTCAACACCGGTTGAAGTCAGCGGACCCCGTCAACGGTCATGCTTCACCGATATAACACTACACCCATGATGAAGTCAGCTGACCCCGAAGGTCATGCTTCACCAATCAACGATCTCATAATGGAGTCAGCGGACCCCGAAGGTCATGCTCCACCAATCAACGATCCCATGATGAAGTCAGCGGACCCTGAAGGTCATGCTTCATCAATCACCAATACCATGATGAAGTCAGCGGACCCCGAAGGTCATGCTTCATCAATCAATGCCCTTTTGGCCTCGAACGATGAGTAGCGTAACATTGCACTCTGCTATGCCATAGTGAATCCTAACGGATACCACTAACCATCCACACAATCGAGCAAGAACCACCTATATCGAACATAGGCACAAAATAATAATTTTCTATAAGAGAATCCACCACGCACATCCCTTAACCGAGGGATTCCACCTTGCTCGCCATACCCGTCCATTATCTCTCAACGAGATTTACCACATTACCACCTTGGTGATAATTCAAATCCAAAATCATAGGTACAATTTAACCGAAATTGTACTCTACCACAAATCGACCAAATCTAGGTCCCGACACAAATTTCGGATCTACCAAAAGCATTGTCCGAAATCTCACACTAAAACCTCCGTGTGCGGGAGTGTAACTCCCTCACTTGGAACTACGTTCCATAACCGCATCTCGTACACCCGCACAATGCTACCAAAGGTAGACTTTACCAATAATTGGGTTCACACGGCCCATCACCATGTCTTGCTTCAACTTTGAGCATACCAAGGATCCTAACCTAATCCTTAAACACTTCGAATGAAAAGTGTACCACAAATTACACGAACTAAACACTCGCAATCATCCAATTGCTTTAGTTTGTTGAATTCCACCTAGTCACTCATGTACCTAAGGGTTTCTCCTCGGTACCCTAAGTACAATGTAACCGCAACACAATCGGAGTCGAACACCACGCTAGTAGGTATAAAAGCGGCACCTAAAGTCGCGTCACGTAGACTCCTTTACCAACATACATCGAGATAAACACTCAATTTCTCGGGTTTCATCCCACCCGTCGAACCTCATGGTTCATCAACTTCAACACAAAAGCGAACACGCGCTTAACAACCGAACACCAAAACTCATTTCCATGGCTTGGTAGAAACATTTCCCAAATACTAAGGAATGCTTGGTTGCACCAAGTCTTACGCCCTTCGCTCAAAAATCAAACGTCACCATAGGGTACTTCCATTAGGAACGTCACCCATATCAATAACATGCACAACACCATTGAGACTTTAAGGGTCTCACTCAAACGAGCTTAACGACCCGATACCAACCAAAATGCTTAAGCACCCAAGGATTCGCACCATAGGATCAAGGCACAACACACCACTTATACACTCTACTGAGAGCAAACCGGAACCATAAACGTAAACCGCCCGCTTGCTACGAATTATCTCCAACGGAGAATAAAGTTTAGCTAAGACTTACGCACATACCGCATGTTATTACAAACGAACAACATATAATTTCGTACTAAAGGTACCTGATGTAGCACTGTTGGGCTTCCGTGCACCACTACCCATCATGTATTCGCGCTCTAACCTCCTAACCCGATCGTCATGCGATTCGGAACACTCTGACTTCCGGTGTCCCTCCATCCGGCAAATGAAACACCTGATTGAGCCTAAAGGCACCACCGTACAATCTTGTGCCAAATGATCCCGTTCCCCACACTTAAAGCACGTGAGCTTGTAACCCTTCTTACTCTTCTTCTTCACATTCCCGACGCCTTCAGGCGTACTTCGTGCCCTCTTACCATGAGCAGCATGTAATCCTAACCTTGCAAGTACATCTTCATCATCACTACCTCGAGGTTTGGGAAACCTCTTTTCAAACTCTTCCTTTACAACAATAGTCACTTGGTCTCGAACCATTTCCGTCATTTGTCCTTCGACCAACTCCTTGGTTACTTCCCTAACTTTGCCGGTGAAAACCGAGACATATTGTTCAAACACGGCCTCAATCTTTAACGTTAACTCATCATTCTCTTCGTGAATAGGCTCACTCGTTCCGCATCCATCTTCCGTTTTCATTCTAAAGAATGCAAACGATTAGATCACGAACGTATAAACCACACGCACAACACCGTCCCATCTTGCTAAACACTCATCGTACATCACTTGATAGACATGATTTGCACCCGTAATAAGGTTTGCAAGTCCTTATTACGCCTACACGTCGTATCAACTTGTTAGTACAACGACCGCCTCGCTTGATGTCATAAACAAACACAAACAAATTCCACGCGACAACAACACACGCGAGAATTATTATCAAAACACAATAATATATTAATAATATCCGTATTACTAATATAAACGTTAGTCCACTTACAAACAAGGCACTAACTATAACCCATTCCGACCCGTAATCCTACAAGTCCCGCAACAAATAAGCACACACAAAAGTCTAAGTCTAGGCACCTATCTCAAGTCACCTAAATCCCTTAGACCATGCTCTGATACCACTTGTAACATCCCAACCCGTAATACAAACGATCACACGGAAGTATCAATTAATTTTTTTTTTTGCTGGAACAGCATATGGCGCGGCACGCCAAACTGGCCTGTCCAAAAAGTCATGAAATGCAAAAATGTTTGACCACTTCCCTACGTTTTTAGACAAAACACTTTTAACCATACATTAATATATGTAGAACTAACACGTTCCATTAATAAAATTAGTTTTACAAAGACCGGGCCCACATCGGCCGTTTTACGACTTTCGTACGAAAATGCAAGTTTTCAACCACATGATTTGTAATACAAAATAAAGGCCGAGCATGGCGATTGGGGATACGCTACCCAATCCTAATCAATCCAAAAGCAAGCCTTCTAATGTAACGACCCTGGTTTTTCCACTTTTAATTAATAATGTTTATTATTAATACGTGCGATTTAACGAATGTATGTTATTACATTTACTTGTTACCATGATTGCCCGTACTTGACTTTAAATGCCCGAAACGTCTTTGTGACACACGAAACTTTCACGAATAATATTTTTAGAATATTATTTACATTCATGATTGATTTTATTAATCATTTTAATTAACTAAGGTTATTAGTTAATTACTTGGGCTTTTATTGAATTAAATTGTTAATTACTTGAACTTGGGCTTTCATTAGTGTTATTGGACTTAAGAGCCCACCCTACCCATATTAATGGACTTATTTAGCCCATTACTTCTTGTAAGTGTTATTTGGAACTTAACTAGTTAGTTTAAATACTTGGAATCTTGTTACATGTTACTTCTCATAAAAACACCTCTAATATCCAACTTTGTAAGACTTTACATGAAATGAATTAGTGGATTTTTGCCCCCCTCTTTCCCTCCCCTAAACCGTCAATCTTGGAGCATACAAGGGAGAGATTCATTTTTTTTTTTTTGACTACTTGAAACACTTGCATTTTCTCTCATTCCAAAAACACTCTCATACTTGCAACTCTTTTACTCTCTTATTCTCTCTAATCTTGTAAGCAACTTCAACATTTTTTCTCTCTTCTTTCCTTTTGAAAACCGTAGCATAGCACCCTCTTCATCATCATTCTTTGTTTGATTTGTTACTTGTCTTGATGATTGTTTACTTACTAGTTATTTACTTACATGTTATCAAGGATCAAACTCACTAGTTTGTTCTTCTTTTATCTTGTTTTTACAAGAACACTCAAGAACATAAACTTACTAGCTTATGTTCTACCTTTATTGTTTTAAAAGATTTAAGGTTCATGTATTGTAAATCATACTTGTAATTCATGTTTGTAAACTTAAAGTTTACATTCTTAAAGATCAAACTTTGGTTTGAATCTTTAGAGTATGAACAACCCATGAACTAGTTACTTGTTTACTTAGTTTATCTCTTTATATTATGCACTTTAATTTCATGTTTGTTGGTTTCATGGTCAAGTATTACAAGTTAATCTTGATCTCATACTTCTTGAAACTTAAAGTTAACTTTAAAAGTTCAAGAACATAGAAGTATAACTTTTTAGTTATAACTTCATACACTTGTGTTAGATTTAACTTAATAACTTTAGATCAAGACTTTTGAGTCTTGGATCTTCAAGATCTAACTAAGAACTATGTTCTACAACTTAAGATCTTGATTAGTTAGTTTACTTTCAAGTTTGTAACTTATTATTAGTTTTAAAGTTCATGTATGTGTTAAATCTAAGACTTTGATGTAACTTTGGTTCATCAAAACACTTGCAACACTTAAGTGAGTTGTGCTTCATGTCTTAGACTTACACTTGGGTTATGATGGTCAAACCTTGGTAAAAATGATGCAAACACATCAACGAGTTGTACACTTGAAGCTATATGCATCAAGGATGAGAACCATGATAAGCATCGAGCACCAAGAACCACCGGAACCTACTGACCCTACTGTTCTACTGTTTCTGTGTCTGACCCGTATGACCTGGGCTACTGTAATTATGATTTTCAGATAGCTCTGTTCGATTAGATAATTTTTCATATAGGACTCGTCTTAATCCGAGTTACGGTTTAGGATTTATGGCCCTCCGATCGTCACTATGTCCATTTAACGTTGTGCTGAAAATTCTGACCTACTCGCACTTAGACCGTCGCCACGGTCAAACGAAGACGAGTTTGCTTCTGTAATTTTTACCACAACTAAAGGACTCATATACGGATCCATGGCCACTGGTCTCACCTTATTTCAGTAGGTATAGAGGCCGTGGTGACTGACCAAAGACAGCCCTTGTTTTAAACTCTTTCCTTGAACAAAACTTACTTTATACCTTTCGTTTGATGATGAACGGTGATGACCTTTAAGACATATTTTACATACTTATGAACCTATTGGAATGATTTAATGACTTAGTGATATTTGACTTAGGTTGAGGACCCGTTTGGACAACCTACATACTTGCTTATTTCCCGAGTCATACTTTACCGCTACTTGATCATTGTGAGTTATAGCATTCCCTTTTTACTTTAACATATTTTGGGAACTGAGAATACATGAGGATTTTATGTTTTGCATACTAGTAACGAGTACTTAAACTTATATATGTGTGGGTTATATAATGGCAGAAACATTCCCTTTAGCTCGGTAACGTTTAATCATTGGTTTTTGAACCGTGAACGCGAATCTTAGATATGGATCCATAGGGTTTGACATCCCCACTCGGGCTAGTCGCGCTAGCATTTAATGAGTGTTAAATACTTCGAGAAACATACGCACTCGCCAAGTGCACTTTCAGGGGGTATATTATTAAACGTTAAGTTAGTTACCGAGTGCCCACGGTTAAACATATACTTTGTCATACTAATTTGGATTACTGTTTGAAACGCTTTTGTAGCACTGAAATCTGGTGGCCTACCTTATATTACTGTTATACTTAAACTATAGCTCACCAACATTCGTGTTGATGTTTTTAAGCATGTATTTCTCAGGTGCTTAAGGCTTGCTTGCTTCCGCTGTACTAGTCATGCTATGTAGACACCCGCTGCGCTTATTAGAGATGTCACCGCATGAAACGTTATTTTGCATTCAAACATGAAACTTCTGAAATGATATATTTGTAACGACCTATGGGTCACGTACTATTACATATGCTTGCTATTCATAGAAGCATACTTTTGGATTGTTAAACATTTGACGTTGGTTACGACGTCACCTTTTATTATGAATGCAAACTTGTTTTGAAAACGCATATAGTGTTTGACCTTGTAATAATCCTGTTGTTGATAGTCCGTACATGTTGATTTAGTACGGGGCATCACATTTGGTATCAGAGCATTGGTTGTAGAAAATTAGGTTGCATTAGTGAGTCTAAGACCGACCCGAGTAGGATTCACTAATAGGACTAATCTACAACTTGCTAGTTTACTTGTTTCCGCTGAACTTACTGCATGCTGTTGCTTACTTTATACTGCTATATGCCATATGCTACTACATGTTTCACTACTGCATGATATTATTCGCCTTCGATTGCATGCTACTGCGTTATATTACTGCATGCCACTATCTGCCTTTAGCATGTTACCTCGGTATGATATTGTTACTATTGCCATGCTACGTACTGCTGTAAACGATCTAGGCTGCTGTAGTTGTTATGCCTGATTACGCCCTTACTACCTGTCTACTATCCGCTATACCGACTTGGAGAACTTATCCTTCCCGATTCAGATGTTTTCCTGAACTACTTTCCCACTCGTCTGACCCTAAGAACTAGTAGTGTAATCCACCTGTTACTACTGTTCCACCGTTATAGAAATCGAAACATTACTTCACGCAATCTAGAAGATTGTTCAGTTGACACATACACTGTACGCTTTCATGACCATCACTTAACTCTTTCATTCTTCACAACTGCTCAACGATCTAACGACACTTCTGCACTTAGGCCCCTACCACTCCTAGACATTGGAGAAGTCGGGAAGGCATTCCCTTTAATGAGGTCCTAGTGTCTTCTACTAATACTCAGCCATACCCAAAGACTTGCGAGTCGCCTCGAGACATATCGTATCACTACTTGCTACACGTACAACCAGACGCGAGACCCGGAATGAATATCTAGAAGGAACCTAACAAAGTTACCTGAATCCGAACCTTTGAAGAAACTTCGGGACACTTAGGCATTAATACATGACCTACGGAACCTACGCACCCACATCGAGAAACTGTGAGATTAGTTATGTCGATTCCGTTTTGAGATGGCATAGATAAAGCACCGTTAGATGAAATTGTGTATAATTGGAAGTGATCGCGTTACATTGACCATATGAAATGATATTGGAATGAACGTACGATTTAGTACAATATAATGACGCCAGGCCAGCGTGATTATATTGAAGTAAATCATGCAGAAGTTCCAATGTTACTACATGAGGAATATGGGGTGACCCAGGGAAAATTTTGGCAGGGATCATTTTAGCATATGCATTATAGTCTGTTAAAGGCAGGGAAGGAATAACCACGTAGCCCAGGTACTATACAAGAAGGGCTTTGATTGCAGAACCGATAACCCGAAAATTTGTTATAAATATCGACACCCTGGACATTTAAGAAGAAAGTTCTCATATAGGAAAAACTTTAAACTTACCTGCGGTAAAGAAATCATTATGGAAACTTGCATGGATCCTGATTCTTGGTAGGGTACATTTCGGCATAATGTTTTATTGTTTCGGAGTTGTTTAATACTAGAATGATAGAAACCTTACATCTAAGAACCTTAGCATTATCA
Organism: Rutidosis leptorrhynchoides; assembly: GCF_046630445.1. NCBI lineage: Eukaryota > Viridiplantae > Streptophyta > Magnoliopsida > Asterales > Asteraceae > Rutidosis > Rutidosis leptorrhynchoides. The sequence continues at coordinate 244,833,169 of NC_092341.1, forward strand.
TGAGTAATGAACCATCAACAACCATGGGAATTAAGTATTCTATAGGACACAAGCAAATGGTAAACTAAGGAAGATAGAGGAATAATTTAAGGTAGTACTTTAAGATTAACAAGTGGGTCATTTGGAGATGACCTCATATTAACCAAACTTGGGAGTTTTAATGTAGTAGTTGAAAAGGATTAGCTACCTACGTACAGGCATATGTTATTTGAGAAGATTGATAGAATTTTTCACAGTAGTATAGTAAGATTTGATTTGGGATGAACTTTAAGATTAACCTAATACTCATCGAGCTAGGGAGCTTTGATGAAATAGTTGGAACGAACTGACTTTCAAGGATGAAAGCGGAATTTATTTATAATGGGAAAATTTTATTTGTATACCTCGCAAGAATGGTGAAACTATTATGGGGAGAGATGTAGCCCGAAAACTGAACCTTATTAGTTACATGACAACAACCCGAAATCCCACAATAGAAGTGGGAAGAAATTCATCATTAACTACCAGAGACGATATGCGGTTAGGACATCATCTGGGTTAATATTGACCATCTCGCCAAAACTGCTCACTTTCTAGCCATGAAAGAAACCGATACAATGGACAAACTTGCACAACGATACTTAAAGGAAATTGTATCCCGTCACTTCAGCAATTCAAACTCTATAATGAGGATTACCCAAGAACCTCATTTGATACTCATTCTTACGCAACTCTAAATCCTAACTTATTATGAGGAATTTCTTATTCGATGATAACCACACTACCATCCTTTTTACTTCGATATTAGTCATAACAGTTCGAAATTTTCCAAAATTCAATGGGTGGTTCATTCTCATCCTCATACTCTCCCATTCGTATCTCACTTATAAGCAACAACTTCACACTTAAGCATTTTTGGTCAAAGGACTTATGCCCTACTAATAGTCGTCAATCACATATAAATTCAATGGTTTTTATTACCTCAAATATCACTCGAAATTTTCAAAGGTCTTTTACTCGATTCTCATCAATCTTTTCCAACTTGTAACCTCCGAAATATGAAAATTTTGTTTGCCAAAATCTTACATACATTATTTTACTGTGCTATCCTCTTAAAGCTTTATAAAAATAAATATATTTTGTTCGCCATTCGCGCAAATTTTGAAATCATATACGTTATATAAAATAAAGTAAATGATAAAGTAAATGATTACTTATCTTTGACAAATACATGTAAAATTTTACTTTCACTCTTACAAATCAAATCTTTTGTTCAAAATATATTTTACTTTGAATGGTACGGGTTGTACATAACTCTAGTTTACTAAAACTTCGTTTCTTTCCATACATTGTCACCTTAAACAATTTCTATAAAATTTTTCGTTGCTTGTTATATAAAATTCTCCGTTGCTCATTCGTACCCAAGTCATCGTAAAGACTTTACAACCGTCGAAATCGAGAGATTCATGTGTGTATGTGTTGGAGACACTTCTGCCACATCATTCAGAGCCTTTGGGCATCCACTGACACTTAAACCATTTAAAAATCATTGCGTTACCCCAAGAACCTTATTTGCCACGCCTGTTGGAACAATGCTCTTTCTTACATAACTCTAAGTCCTGACTTATTTCAAGGGATCCTCATTTAGTGGTATTAATACCATCATTATTCCGACTTTAATACTAGTCATAACCTGTTTGGCACTTTGCAAATTCAAGAAGCAATTAACTTCTCATCCTCGTGCTTTATCCTTCGTACCCCACTTTTAGCAACAGCTTCACACGTAAATATTTTTGGCCCAAAGACTTGTGTCCTGATAATTACCAAAACTGCATTTATGTCATTAGTTTTCATTACCTAGTAACTGGTCACCCAAGGATTCCAAGCTTTTCCACTCAATCCTTTCCAACTCGTAACCTTTGAAATACGAAAAACTATGTTTATTAAAGTTTTTACACGTTGTTTATTTGTACGGTCCTTACAAGATTTACAGATAATGAAAGTACTAAAAACCTTTCTGTCACTTATACGATTTATAAAATCATATATGTATAAATTTATACTTACTTATTTTGATACTAAGTTATATCTTCAAATTATTTAAAAACCGCTCCTTTACCGAGTTATTCAACTTAAGTCAAATAGTTTTGTGCAAAATGGTACACGTTGTACCTACTCCCAAATTTACTAGGAACTTCGTTCCGTTTACGTTGTCACAACAAACATTTAAAGGTTTTGTTTATCAAAACTCCCTTGGTTGATTTTATTAAAGGTTTTCATATCAGACTACACCATGTGTGGACCACACTTTTTCTCGCCCTCTGTTAAGAGATGAAACTTACTATTAAGATCTTTTGTGAAAAACTCTTGAGCCACTTTGGATGGTAGTTTTATAAAATTTGTTAGAAAATCCTTGCACCCATAAAATGTTCTTTTAAAGCTAGACATGACAAAAACGTGGGCCGATAAATCAGTTTTCTGAGGTACACTCATTGGTTACCTCATTGTAGGAAAAGTACTAGGAGGCTTTCTATTCTCAATACTTCACGGTAAATAACTACACCCTCGTAAACCTCATCTCTATGAATCAGTATGTTGAGACACAAGAATCATTTTTGGAGATACTTTTCACTCGGAGTAAACCATTCGTTAGGACCAAGGGTTCACGTATCTTCTCATCCGCACATCCCCTTTTAGTACACGGATAAATTCAGAACGAACCACTCGAAGAGTTCACTCTCGTTCATAGATCACACCTTTCGTGCGACTTTCTTTCAGAAATGTAACATAAGATACTTTGAGAATCTATGAATCTTGATATCCCTTGGAAGGGGACTGCTTAAAACATTTACGACACTGATGTGGATACTCTATATATTACTTCCCTCTTTGGTTGCAACTGTATGTTGCTCTAGTTAACATTAACCCTAACTTCAACATATGACTGAAGGGATGAAGTTACATTACGTAATCGTGCTTTAATTTCATCCAAGGATAGGTTCACCCGTAGTATGGTAAACTAAGTGATATCCCTCATTGTTCGTTCAGACCGTCCTGAAGACACTATGAATAATTATGGCTTGCAAGTCCGATTGGTCACTTTCAGCTAAAATTTTGATTTACTTACTCAAATGAAACGTTCTTAAATATCGGGTTCCTATGCCTATGGCCTCCTTCCGAAATCAAGGGGTTGGTAAAATCCGTGGCTAACGCTATCCAGACATCAAATCACATGGTTGTAATCACTATGTTTTCCATTGTACTGTCAGCTTATATTACGACATACCCGCTCAATGTTTTAGATGAGCTTAGAATCATACATGATGCATTTCACGCATCCAACTTACCGAAGATGTCTGTAAGGCTAAACACACCATCTTTCCTTTTGTGGATATACATTCAGATGACATACTCAGGTTAATCGGAAACAGAATCAATTTGTTGGTCTCTTAGGACAAGAGACTTAATTAACGGCAGATACCCATTCTTACTTTCATACACCGAAATACCTTTCAGGGTAAATAACTTACTTCTGAGCCCTCGGGTCTCACGGAACTTTGATACACCCCTTCTTATTCCAATACGGTACCATTGTTTGGTCACTCCTTAAAATTTCGGGATGAAATTTTCTTTAACAGGTGGGTAATGTAACGACCCTGGTTTTTCCACTTTTAATTAATAATGTTTATTATTAATACGTACGATTTAACGAATGTATGTTATTACATTTACTTGTTACCATGATTGCCAGTACTTGACTTTAAATGCCCGAAACGTCTTTGTGACACACGAAACTTTCACGAATAATATTTTTAGAATATTATTTACATTCATGATTGATTTTATTAATTATTTTAATTAACTAAGGTTATTAGTTAATTACTTGGGCTTTCATTGGATTAAATTGTTAATTACTTGAACTTGGGCTTTCATTAGTGTTATTGGACTTAAGAGCCCACCCTACCCATATTAATGGACTTATTTAGCCCATTACTTCTTGTAAGTATTATTTGGAACTTAACTAATTAGTTTAAATACTTGGAATCTTGTTACATGTTACTTCCCATAAAAACACCTCTAATATCCAACTTTGTAAGACTTTACATGAAATGAACTAGTGGATTTTTGCCCTCCTCTTTCCCTCCCCTAAACCGTCAATCTTGGAGCATACAAGGGAGAGATTTATTTTTTTTTTTGACTACTTGAAACACTTGCATTTTCTCTCATTCCAAAAACACTCTCATACTTGCAACTCTTTTACTCTCTTATTCTCTCTAATCTTGTAAGCAACTTGAACATTTTTTCTCTCTTATTTCCTTTTGAAAACCGTAGCATAGCACCCTCTTCATTATCATTCTTTGTTTGATTTGTTACTTGTCTTGATGATTGTTTACTTACTAGTTATTTACTTACATGTTATCAAGGATCAAACTCACTAGTTTGTTCTTCTTTTATCTTGTTTTTACAAGAACACTCAAGAACATAAACTTACTAGCTTATGTTCTACCTTTATTGTTTTAAAAGATTTAAGGTTCATGTATTGTAAATCATACTTGTAATTCATGTTTGTAAACTTAAAGTTTACATTCTTAAAGATCAAACTTTGGTTTGAATCTTTAGAGTATGAACAACCCATGAACTAGTTACTTGTTTACTTAGTTTATCTCTTTATATTATGCACTTTAATTTCATGTTTGTTGGTTTAATGGTCAAGTATTACAAGTTAATCTTGATCTCATACTTCTTGAAAGTTAAAGTTAACTTTAAAAGTTCAAGAACATAGAAGTATAACTTTTTAGTTATAACTTCATACACTTGTGTTAGATTTAACTTAATAACTTTAGATCAAGACTTTTGTGTCTTGGATCTTCAAGATCTAACTAAGAACTATGTTCTACATCTTAAGATCTTGATTAGTTAGTTTACTTTCAAGTTTGTAACTTATTATTAGTTTTAAAGTTCATGTATGTGTTAAATCTAAGACTTTGATGTAACTTTGGTTCATCAAAACACTTGCAACACTTAAGTGAGTTGTTCTTCATGTCTTAGACTTACACTTGGGTTATGATGGTCAAACCTTGGTAAAAATGATGCAAACACATCAACGAGTTGTACACTTGAAGCTATATGCATCAAGGATGAGAACCATGATAAGCATCGAGCACCAAGAACCACCGGAACCTACTGACCCAACTGTTCTACTGTTTCTGTGTCTGACCCGTACGACCTGGGCTACTGTAATTATGATTTTCAGATAGCTCTGTTCGATTAGATAATTTTTCATATAGGACTCGTCTTAATCCGAGTTACGGTTTAGGATTTATGGCCCTCCGATCGTCACTATGTCCATTTAACGTTGTGCTGAAAATTCTGACCTACTCGCACTTAGACCGTCGCCACGGTCAAACGAAGACGAGTTTGCTTCTGTAATTTTTACCACAACTAAAGGACTCATATACGGAGCCATGGCCACTGGTCTAACCTTATTTCAATAGGTATAGAGGCCGTGGTGACTGACAGAAGTCAGCCCTTGTTTTAAACTCTTTCCTTGAACAAAACTTACTTTATACCTTTCGTTTGATGATGAACGGTGATGACCTTTAAGGCATATTTTACATACTTATGAACCTATTGGAATGATTTACTGACTTAGTGATATTTGACTTAGGTTGAGGACCCGTTTGGACAACCTACATACTTGCTTATTTCCCGAGTCATACTTTACCGCTACTTGATCATTGTGAGTTATAGCATTCCTTTTTTACTTTAACATATTTTGAGAACTGAGAATACATGCGGATTTTATGTTTTACATACTAGGAACGAGTACTTAAACTTATATATGTGTGGGTTATATAATGGCAGAAACATTCCCTTTAGCTCGGTAACGTTTAATCATTGGTTTTTGAACCGTGAACGCGAATCTTAGATATGGATCCATAGGGTTTGACATCCCCACTCGGGCTAGTCGCGCTAGCATTTAACGAGTGTTTAATACTTCGAGAAACATACACACTCGCCAAGTGCACTTTCAGGGGTATATTATTAAACGTTAAGTTAGTTACCGAGTGCCCACGGTTAAACATATACTTTGTCATACTAATTTGGATTACTGTTTGAAACGCTCGTTGTAGCACTGAAATCTCGTGGCCTACCTTATATTACTGTTATACTTAAACTATAGCTCACCAACATTCGTGTTGACGTTTTTAAGCATGTATTTCTCAGGTGCTTAAGGTTTGCTTGCTTCCGCTGTACTAGTCATGCTATGTAGACACCCGCTGCGCTTATTAGAGATGTCACCGCATGAAACGTTATTTTGCATTCAAACATGAAACTTCTGAAACGATATATTTGTAACGACCTATGGGTCACGTACTATTACATATGCTTGCTATTCGTAGAAGCATACTTTTGGGTTGTTAAAATTTGACGTTGGTTACGACGTCACATTTTATTATGAATGCAAACTTGTTTTGAAAATGCATATAGTGTTTGACCTTGTAATGATCCTGTTGTTGATAGTCAGTACATGTTGATTTAGTACGGGGCATCACATCTAAAGCAACTACGCAAGTCCACTAGTCCCCGCTTACCCGAGCCTCCGCATCCATGCAATCTATAAAAAAGTCAACAACGAGAGGGTAAGCTAACGCTTAGTGAGTGATAACATACTACATACATATATATGCATAAAATGGACACGCCACACAAAACCAAATACCACATACCGGAGCATCCAAGCATAAAGGCAAGCTAGTCTAAGCATACCGTAAGATCACTAAGCAACGAGCTAAAGATACATCAACAAAATATAAGTTCACCAACAACGATGTGAACAATGCCAATAAGCTACACCCGGAGGGTTAGCTACATCACGATAATACAACATTATATGTATACAATATACAATATATATATATATATATATATATATATATATATATCGAATAACATAATTTGCTTACGCTTACAACACAATAACCATGGTTAACCAATCGCACAAGGGAATGGCGCTCGCAAAAACGCCATCGGTGTTCATAACATCCGTTAGGGTACTTAACACCTCGTATCACTAACCCCTAGGGTGGCACCTTAACACCTCGGCACTTCACCCCGAGTGGCATCTTAACACCTCGATGCTTCACTCATTATTTTACGGAGTGGTGTCTTAACACCTCGACACTACACCCCTAGGTGGCATCTTAACACCTCGATGCTTCACCCCGAGTGGCATCTTAACACCTCGATGCTTCACTCATCACGTGAAACGTGGTGTCTTAGCACCTCAACAATACACATTTCACGCTACAACAAATAGATACATTATATACCTACACATATAATTATTCCACTCACTATATTAACCCTTCGTCATTGGGGTTATATAAGTCCACATCACACGCACATGTGATAATGTACACACAAAGTGTGCACCTCGCCAACGTGGTCAACCAAAATGCACAACCGTGCCAATTGGACTTATACACAAGTCCAACAATTCCACCTATACGAGAAGCGGGCTCCACAAGCGAGAACCCCTTCTCCCGACCCGCACCCATCCTACACATACAAATGCATATAGGATATTAACACTCACCTTGTCGCCTTGATGAAACGCTTCCAAATAATTCGCAACTCGTCAATGGAAAGCACCTATTCCATAATCATAAATACCACAACACAATTAGGATGGATTTACAAACCAACCCAATTCGACACGTAGTGCAATTTCGACCCAAATGCACTTTCAAGCACAAACCGCGCCCAAACTAACCAACATTCACTAACGCAGGTGAAAATGGTCCTAATATGCCAATTAAACCCAAACACAAGTGTTAAACACTTATCGTTCTCAAAAACGTCCATAAACCCTAATTTTGACCCATAAAGTCAAAATCTCACCAATTACAAGTTTTGACACCAAAACATATATAACTCGGTTTTATACTTCAACTTAATCCATTTTAAGTTTATAAACCTCATCGAATCGACATTCGGGTCATAATCATCAACAAACCCTAATTTTGACTCTAGTCAAAATTAGTCAACCACAAGAACCCTAAAGGTCTCCAAATCATCAATAATCACTAATACTAGTGATTATACACCATTTACAAGTCTTAATCATGGTTAAATCATTAACCAACCCAAAACCCGCCTTTAACACTTACAAACCCGAATCTTGGTGTTAATTTCCAATTAACAACTAAATGGGTTCCATCTATGAATCATACAATCAAAAGCCCCAAAATTGAATGATGAACACGAAAACGAAATTCGGAGTTAGAGCTTACCACTAGTATCACCGTGTAGCTAAGAACGAGGAGAACAAACTTGTCTATTACACCAAAGATCAAAACCCGCTTCTCCCTTTCCAAAAATCCCTTAGAATCAAATGGGTGTTTGAGTTCTTGAGAGAAATATGAAAAGAAAAGGAAAAAGAAATTAATAAATGAAATGGGTGGATGAGGTTAAATCCACAAATCTGGCTCAAATGCGAAAAGACTAAAATGCCCTTTTAAAACCCTTAAAATAACAAGGGAGTCTGCCAGCGACACATGGCGCGGCGCGCGACCAGGTGGCGCGTCGCGCGACTTGCCAGAATCAGAATCCAGGTCTTACACACCTGCACTTTATAGATCTAGTAGAACTCATCGGCTTATGAGGTTTAATTATCTGATTAATTCAGATAAACCTCAACTAAGGGATTATGATGAACCCTCTAGCTGCGTGAGGCCGTATCAGATCCTGAATCTGAAAATGACTAGATTCTATGAATACAGATATGCAGTCCATGAAGGATAATCAAGTATGAGACTTGATTGATCTTCTACCCAATTGTAAGATAATGAGATAAAAATGGCTCTTCAAAGGAAGATTGATATGGACGCTAATGTAAACACTTTTAAAGCTCGATTGGTGACAAAAGGTTATAATGAAAGTTTTTCGCCAGTCGCGAGCCTTAAAACAATTAGGATACTTATTGCCATGGTTACTTTTCATGATAATAAAATATGGCTAATGGATGTCAAAACCGCTTTCCTAAAAGGCGACCTAAGCGAGGACGTATATATGGTTCAGCCGGAAGGGTTTATGAATCCTAAGCATCCTAATAAAGTATGCAAGCTTCTAAAATCCATTTATGGATTAAAGCAAGCATCCAGGAGCTAGAATCTTAAGTTTAATGAGAAAATCAAAGTGTTTAATTTTTCTCAAAACCAAGATAAGCCCTGAGTTTACATTAGAGCTAGTGGGAGCAAAGTAGTCTTCTTGATCTTATATGTTGATGACATATTACTTATTAGAAATAACATTCCAACTTGCAAGATGTCAAGTCTTGGCTTGGAAAATGTATTTCCATAAAGGATCTTGATGAAGCTACTTATATTATTAGAATGAGGATCTATACAATAGATCCAATTGGCTTATTGGTTTGAATCAAAGTACATACATTATCTTGCAGAGATTTAGCATGCAAAACTCCAAGCATGGAGCTTTGCAAATGCAAAAAGGCATAATCGTGAGAAAGTCTCAAAAGTCCTATCATAGCAGATGAGATGAGACAAATGAAATGTATCACATATGCTTCGGCTATATGATCCATTATGTATGCCATGATATGTACTATACTCGATGTTTCGTTAGTTTTGAGTTTGACGAGTCATTGTCAACATAATTCAGGTGAAGTACATTGGATTATTGTTAAGAATATTCTTTAGTATTTACAGAGTACTAATGATATGTTCTTGGTTTACGGTTGTTTGAAAGAAGAGTTAAGTATTAAGTTTTATACTGATTCTAGTTTCCAAACTGATCAAGATGATTCTCGATCCAGTCACGTTGTTTCTTTGTCATGATGGGCAAGACAGTTGATTGGAAGAGCTCTAGGCAGAGCACTATTGAACAATCTATAATAAAAGCAGAATACATTGTTGACTGAGAAGCTGCTCAGAAAGCTGTCTGGATAAGGAAGTTTTTTGTTATACTCAGAGTAGTACACAACATTTAATCTTCTATAATATGTACTGTGATAGTTCGAGTGTTAATATACTTTCGAAAGAATCACATATACATAAAAGTATCTGGCACATTCTTCAAAAGTTTGACTACATTCATTAAGTCATTAAGAGGAATGATATTAGTATTCTTAAAGGTTCATACAAATGATAATGTGGCTGACCCGTTCATGAAGTCCATGATGCACAACAAGCATGATGATCATTCTAGTAATACTGGTCTTCGTTATGCCACTGATCTTTTTCATTTGTAATTTAGTATTTGGATATTTTTCAAACATTAAGCAGTTTTATATTAATGAATTAATATATAGTTGGTATGATCGTTTTCATTTATATCACTGTGTTCTATATTAGCATGTTTAATCCATGAATAATTGTTGATTATTCAAAATCTCCATAATCGGTCATGTTATGGGAATAACATGAATTAAGATTAATGTGAAATTTTGGTTAGTAGTGAGATGTCACTACATGGATCGTAGTTAGTAGTGAATCTTTTAGTGAGTATGTCTTTGTGTTCTTAGACTTGAGATGCACGCCCGTCTTGATGAGTGTAGCATTGTACTTTGATATGGTTAAACGATGTCCTGAATAAGGCTGTTATAAAGGCCATTATTGGGTATAATGTAAAGCTCATTATGCAATATAGGATTTGTTTCTCTAAAATGTTTGGAGTTAGATACTTTTTGAGCTCCTCTATGAATGAATAAGATATTTGTGTGGCCGCACCCAGATGTAATTAAGATGATACTTAATTAATTTGGTGATCTAATTCAGTTCTAAGATCGAGAAACAAAATTGTTAAACAAATGAGAATGACCGATGATCCATATCTCAAGTTTAACTAAAGTATCTGAAACAAAAGGACGAATGACATTTAAATCTTACCATAAACAGTTTCGAGAAACTACCCTCACATGAATTTGGGGACAATGACGTGTTGCTAGACGCTTACCATTGTTTGTATAGTTACTTAGTGTTGTGCCATGCACAAGTGGGAGTTTGTAGGATTAATGTGCAAGGTACAACATATAACTATATGACCAACTTCATTTGAGCCTTCGGAGTCACACACATATACACCGAGATGTCAAATAAAATATATATATATATGATGTATATATATTACTCAAGTAACAAAATAGTAAATCGAAATTAATTCATTTACTATTTAAATGAATAGTAAATGAAACGAAATTAATTAATTTACTATTCACATGAAAGCGACTTGATAGAAATTATTAATTATAAGTTACATAACATACCCCTAAAGTATTTGAGAAATACAACTTTTTAAAACCAAATCAAACAAAATATGATATTACAAACAAAGAAATCGAAAACAATATATTCTTTTGATTTGCTTTTTGCTACCAAACAAACGGAGTATATCATATATTCATATATATATGATCGTTGGGTTATGAGATCAGTAAGAAAGAAAGGAAGAAAAAAAATAACATTGTTTCATACAGAGTATTATTTTGGGTTCATAATATTAATCAAAGGTTGATTAATTATTACTTGGGTTTGGACTAGCATCCATTGACGGTCGTTTGAAGTGTAGTGTGGACTATTCAAAGAGACGGTTGTAGTGACCCGAACTTTTCCATGTTTATATATATTAATTGAGATTGATATTTACATGATTAAATGTTTCCAACATGTTAAGCAATCAAACTTGTTAAGACTTGATTAATTGAAATATGTTTCATATAGACAATTGACCACCCAAGTTGACCGGTGATTCACGAACGTTAAAACTTGTAAAAACTATATGATGACATATATATGGATATATATATAGTTAACATGATACTATGATAAGTAAACATGTCATTAAGTATATTAACAATGAACTACATATGTAAAAATAAGACTACTAACTTAATGATTTTTAAACGAGACATATATGTAACGATTATCGTTGTAAAGACATTTAATGTATATATATCATATTAAGAGATATTCATACATGATAATATCATGATAAGATAATAATTTAAAATCTCATTTGATATTATAAACATTGGGTTAACAACATTTAACAAGATCGTTAACCTAAAGGTTTCAAAACAACACTTACATGTAACGACTAACGATGACTTAACGACTCAGTTAAAATGTATATACATGTAGTGTTTTAATATGTATTTATACACTTTTGAAAGACTTCAATACACTTATCAAAATACTTCTACTTAACAAAAATGCTTACAATTACATCCTCGTTCAGTTTCATCAACAATTCTACTCGTATGCACCCGTATTCGTACTCGTACAATACACAGCTTTTAGATGTATGTACTATTGGTATATACACTCCAATGATCAGCTCTTAGCAGCCCATGTGAGTCACCTAACACATGTGGGAACCATCATTTGGCAACTAGCATGAAATATCTCATAAAATTACAAAAATATGAGTAATCATTCATGACTTATTTACATGAAAACAAAATTACATATCCTTTATATCTAATCCATACACCAACGACCAAAAACACCTACAAACACTTTCATTCTTCAATTTTATTCATCTAATTGATCTCTCTCAAGTTCTATCTTCAAGTTCTAAGTGTTCTTCATATATTCTACAAGTTCTAGTTACATAAAATCAAGAATACTTTCAAGTTTGCTAGCTCACTTCCAATCTTGTAAGGTGATCATCCAACCTCAAGAAATCTTTGTTTCTTACAGTAGGTTATCATTATAATACAAGGTAATAATCATATTCAAACTTTGGTTCAATTTCTATAACTATAACAATCTTATTTCAAGTGATGATCTTACTTGAACTTGTTTTCGTGTCATGATTCTGCTTCAAGAACTTCGAGCCATCCAAGGATCCGTTGAAGCTAGATCCATTTTTCACTTTTCTAGTAGGTTTATCCAAGGAACTTAAGGTAGTAATGATGTTCATAACATCATTCAATTCATACATATAAAGCTATCTTATTCGAAGGTTTAAACTTGTAATCACTAGAACATAGTTTAGTTAATTCTAAACTTGTTCGCAAGCAAAAGTTAATCCTTCTAACTTGACTTTTAAAATCAACTAAACACATGTTCTATATCTATATGATATGCTAACTTAATGATTTAAAACCTGGAGACACGAAAAACACCGTAAAACCGGATTTACGCCGTCGTAGTAACACCGCGGGCTGTTTTGGGTTAGTTAATTAAAAACTATGATAAACTTTGATTTAAAATTTGTTATTCTGAGAAAATGATTTTTATTATGAACATGAAACTATATCCAAAAATTATGGTTAAACTCAAAGTGGAAGTATGTTTTCTAAAATGGTCATCTAGACGTCGTTCTTTCGACTGAAATGACTACCTTTGCAAAAACGACTTGTAACTTATTTTTCCGACTATAAACATATACTTTTTCTGTTTAGATTCATAAAATAGAGTTCAATATAAAACCATAGCAATTTGATTCACTCAAAACGGATTTAAAATGAAGAAGTTATGGGTAAAACAAGATTGGATAATTTTTCTCATTTTAGCTACGTGAAAATTTGTAACAAATCTATTCCAACCATAACTTAATCAACTTGTATTGTATATTATGTAATCTTGAGATACCATAGACACGTATACAATGTTTCGACCTATCATGTCGACACATCTATATATATTTCGGAACAACCATAGACACTCTATATGTGAATGTTGGAGTTAGCTATACAGGGTTGAGGTTGATTCCAAAATATATATAGTTTGAGTTGTGATCAATACTGAGATACGTATACACTGGGTCGTGGATTGATTCAAGATAATATTTATCGATTTATTTCTGTACATCTAACTGTGGACAACTAGTTGTAGGTTACTAACGAGGACAGCTGACTTAATAAACTTAAAACATCAAAATATATTAAAAGTGTTGTAAATATATTTTGAACATACTTTGATATATATGTATATATTGTTATAGGTTCGTGAATCAACCAGTGGCCAAGTCTTACTTCCCGACGAAGTAAAAATCTGTGAAAGTGAGTTATAGTCCCACTTTTAAAATCTAATATTATTTGGGATGAGAATACATGCAGGTTTTATAAATGATTTACAAAATAGACATAAGTACGTGAAACTACATTCTATGGTTGAATTATCGAAATCGAATATGCCCTTTTTATTAAGTCTGGTAATCTAAGAATTAGGGAACAGACACCCTAATTGACGCGAATCCTAAAGATAGATCTATTGGGCCTAACAAACCCCATCCAAAGTACCGGATGCTTTAGTACTTCGAAATTTATATCATATCCGAAGGGTGTCCCGGAATGATGGGGATATTCTTATATATGCATCTTGTTAATGTCGGTTACCAGGTGTTCACCATATGAATGATTTTTATCTCTATGTATGGGATGTGTATTGAAATATGAAATCTTGTGGTCTATTGTTACGATTTGTTATATATAGGTTAAACCTATAACTCACCAACATTTTTATTGACGTTTTAAGCATGTTTATTCTCAGGTGATTATTAAGAGCTTCCGCTGTCGCATACTTAAATAAGGACAAGATTTGGAGTCCATGCTTGTATGATATTGTGTAAAAACTGCATTCAAGAAACTTATTTTGTTGTAACATATTTGTATTGTAAATCATTATGTAATGGTCGTGTGTAAACAGGATATTTTAGATTATCATTATTTGATAATCTACGTAAAGCTTTTTAAACCTTTATTGATGAAATAAAGGTTATGGTTTGTTTTAAAATGAATGCAGTCTTTGATAAACGTCTCATATAGAGGTCAAAACCTCGCAACGAAATCAATTAATATGGAACGTTTTTAATCAATAAGAACGGGACATTTCAGTTGGTATCCGAGCGTTGGTCTTAGAGAACCAGAATTTTGCATTAGTGTGTCTTATCGAGTTTGTTAGGATGCATTAGTGAGTCTGGACTTCGACCGTGTTTACTTGAAAAATGATTGCTTAACAAATTTTATTGGAAACTATATATTTTTAACATGTGAATATTATGTGATATATTAATCTCTTAATGCGTTTGATATTATGTGATAGATGTCTACCTCTAGAACAAGTCTCATTGACTCACCTAATAATAATGAAGAGTCAAATGTAAATTGGAATGATTCGTGGACTGATTCACAAGTTCCCGAAGAGGAACCGGAAGAAGAGTCGGAACCGGAAGAAGAATCGGAACCGGAAGAAGAATCGGAACCGGATGAAGAAATAGAACCGGTGGGGGAAATAATAAAACGGTTAAGTAAAAGAAAATCCTCAACCAAGCGCCCAAGGTTAATTATGGTCAATGGTGTTTCCGCCAAGGAAGCAAAATATTGGGAGGATTACCAATTCTCCGATGAATCGGATTCCGACGAGAATTCCGATGATGTTATAGAAATTACCCCAACTGAATTTAAAAAGGCAAAAGAAAATAATAAGGGAAAGGGTATAAAAATAGAGAAGTCTAATTCCAACCCCGATGAACTTTATATGTATCGTCAACCCCCGAAGTCCTTAAGTTGTAACAATGACCCGGGAACCTCTAAACCACCAGGTTTTTCTAAACCAATGTGGAAAATTACGGCTCGTATTAGGGGAACATCATATATCCCTAGAAACTTGGCAAAACGAACCAAAACCGAAGAAGAAGAAACAAGCGAGTCGGAATAAGATAGTTGTATTCGTGTGGTGTAATATATGTAATATAGTGTGCTTATGCTTTATGATATATGTAAAAATTGCTTGTATTAATAAGTATTTTTTTTTTATGAATCTAACTCTTGTCTATTTTACAGTATAAAAACACAAAATGGATAGACAACCCAATATTTTAAGAGACCTACCCGGAGACATGATTGATGAAATCTTGTCTAGAGTCGGTCAGAATTCTTCGGCACAACTATTTAAGGCGAGATCAGTTTGTAAGACATTCGAAGAACGTACCAAGAATGCCTTGGTTTATAAAAGGCTTTCGTTCGAAAGATGGGGGATATCACATTGGGAAATCCATAAGTTACGATGTGTTTACTTTGACGCATATATTGCGGGGAACCCAAATGCTATTTTACGCAATGGGTTAAGAAATTATTTTGACTCAATATATCCGAATATTGGACTTCGTGATTTAGAAAAAGCGGCTAACATGCAACATAAAGAAGCATGTTATGCTTACGGATTAGTAATGTTCGCTTCTCACCAAAGTGAGAACAAGAACATCGGCCTACAACTATTAAACAAAACGTTCCCACAAGTGACGGAGTCGGTAATTGGGGTAAGAAATGAGGTTTTTAGATTGTTACAGGACTGTTGGACATTACGTAACCCTCGTCCCTTTGACGACGTTACAACACGCTGTCTTATCAACGGCCATAACGGTTATGTTCCACAAGACCAAGGATGGGAAGTAGTCCTAGTAAAACCAGAATGCATGACTTGTTTCTGGACGTATGAATTACGTGTCTTTATTGCCTTTGCTGAACGACTTGTGTACTAGCTAGAATTATCTTCACAACTATCTTGTATCAAAGTTATTGTGTGCTATATTTCATGCTTTATGTAAAATAAGCGGTATTGTAAGTTTGTAAAATATTGTATAAAAGTTTGAACGCGAAATATTATTATAATCAGTTTTTCATATAGAATTGTAGTAGTTGAATTGTATATTAGCTACTAAGTATGAACTTAACGGGTAGGTACTACCCAAATTTAAACTTATAAAACGCTAATATGAAGAAAAAGCTTTTATAAATGAGTTCATATTATGCTACGAAATACTATTAACTACTCTTAATATTCTGTATGATTAACTTGTTCCAGTTGACTATTTTGAAGGAAATGGCACCGACTACTCGACACACCGTGAATATGAATGAAGAGGAATTCCGTAATTTTCTAGCTTCAAACATAGCCGCAGTACAGGCTGCGCTACATACCAACAATAACCTTGGATCTAGCAGTACAGGAAATCGTGTAGGATGCACCTACAAAGAATTCACTGCCTGCAAACCTTTGGAATTTGATGGAACCGAAGGACCGATCGGATTGAAACGGTGGACCGAGAAGGTTGAATCGGTGTTTGCCATAAGTAAGTGTACTGAAGAGGACAAAGTGAAGTACGCTACGCATACCTTCACAGGTTCTGCGTTAACATGGTGGAATACTTATCTAGAGCAAGTGGGACAAGACGATGCGTACGCACTACCGTGATCAGCATTCAAGCACTTGATGAACGAGAAGTACCGTCCCAGAACCGAGGTCAATAAGCTCAAGACAGAACTTAGAGGGTTACGAACCCAAGGATTTGATATTACCACGTATGAAAGACGATTCACAGAATTGCGCCTATTGTGTCCGGGAGCGTTCGAAGATGAGGAAGAGAAGATCGACGCGTTTGTGAAAGGATTACCGGAAAGAATCCAAGAAGATATAAGTTCACACGAGCCCGCCTCCATACAACAGGCATGGTGAATGGCTCACAAACTAGTGAACCAGATTGAAGAAAGAATTAAAGAACAGACTGCTGAAGAGGCCAATGTGAAGCAAGTCAAAAGAAAGTGGGAGGAAAACGGTGATAAGAATCACCAATATAACAACAACAGCAATTACAACAATAATCGCAACAATTATCCCAACAATCGCAACATCAATCGCAACTACAACAAACGGCCCAAAAACAACAACAACAACAACAACAACAACAACAACAACAACAACAGCAACTACAACAATTATCCCAACAACAATAATAACCGTAACAACAACAACAATCAGAAGCAGCTATGCCAAAGGTGTGAAAAGTATCACTCGGGGTTCTGCACCAAATTTTGCAATAAGTGTAAAAGAAATGGTCATAGCGCGGCGAAGTGTGAGGTCTACGGACCAGGGGTTAATAGAACGAAAGGAACAAATGGTGTCGGAACGAGTAATGGTGGAGCAAGTAGTGTCGGAGCAAGTTATGCCAATGTAGTTTGTTATAAATGTGGAAAACCGGGCCACATTATTAGAAATTGCCCGAACCAGGAGAACACGAATGGACAAGGCCGCGGAAGAGTTTTCAATATTAATGCGGCAGAGGCACAGGAAGACCCGGAGCTTGTTACGGGTACGTTTCTTATTGACAATAAATCTGCTTACGTTTTATTTGATTCGGGTGCGGATAGAAGCTATATGAGTAGAGATTTTTGTGCTAAATTAAGTTGTCCATTGACGCCTTTGGATAGTAAATTTTTACTCGAATTAGCAAATGGTAAATTAATTTCAGCAGATAATATATGTCGGAATCGAGAAATTAAACTGGTTAGCGAAACATTTAAGATTGATTTGATACCAGTAGAGTTAGGGAGTTTTGATGTGATAATCGGTATGGACTGGTTGAAAGAAGTGAAAGCAGAGATCGTTTGTTACAAAAATGCAATTCGCATTATACGAGAAAAAGGAAAACCCTTAATGGTGTACGGAGAAAAGGGCAACACGAAGCTACATCTTATTAGTAATTTGAAGGCACAAAAACTAATAAGAAAAGGTTGCTATGCTGTTCTAGCACACGTCGAGAAAGTACAAACTGACGAAAAGAGCATCAATGATGTTCCCATTGCAAAAGAATTTCCCGATGTATTTCCGAAAGAATTACCGGGATTACCCCCACAGCGATCCGTTGAATTTCAAATAGATCTTGTACCAGGAGCTGCACCAATAGCTCGTGCTCCATACAGACTCGCACCCAGCGAGATGAAAGAACTGCAAAGCCAATTACAAGAACTTTTAGAGCGTAGTTTCATTCGATCAAGCACATCACCGTGGGGAGCTCCTGTTTTGTTTGTCAAGAAGAAAGATGGTACATTCAGGTTGTGTATCGACTACCGAGAGTTCAACAAACTTACCATCAAGAACCGCTACCCACTACCGAGAATCGACGACTTATTTGATCAACTACAAGGCTCGTCTGTTTATTCAAAGATTGACTTACGTTCCGGGTATCATCAAATGCGGGTGAAAGAAGATGATATTCCAAAGACTGCTTTCAGAACACGTTACGGTCATTACGAGTTTATGGTCATGCCGTTTGGTTTAACTAATGCACCAGCTGTGTTCATGGACCTTATGAACCGAGTGTGTGGACCATACCTTGACAAGTTTGTCATTATTTTCATTGATGACATACTTATTTACTCAAAGAATGACCAAGAACACGGTGAACATTTGAGAAAGGTGTTAGAAGTATTGAGGAAGGAAGAATTGTACGCTAAGTTTTCAAAGTGTGCATTTTAGTTGGAAGAAGTTCAATTCCTCGGTCACATAGTGAACAAAGAAGGTATTAAGGTGGATCCGGCAAAGATAGAAACTGTTGAAAAGTGGGAAACCCCGAAAACTCCGAAACACATACGCCAGTTTTTAGGACTAGCTGGTTACTACAGAAGGTTCATCCAAGACTTTTCCAGAATAGCAAAACCCTTGACTGCATTAACGCATAAAGGGAAGAAATTTGAATGGAAGGATGAACAAGAGAAAGCGTTTCAGTTATTGAAGAAAAAGCTAACTACGGCACCTATATTGTCATTGCCTGAAGGGAATGATGATTTTGTGATTTATTGTGACGCATCAAAGCAAGGTCTCGGTTGTGTATTAATGCAACGAACGAAGGTGATTGCTTATGCGTCTAGACAATTGAAGATTCACGAGCAAAATTATACGACGCATGATTTGGAATTAGGCGCGGTTGTTTTTGCATTAAAGACTTGGAGGCACTACTTATATGGGGTCAAAAGTATTATATATACCGACCACAAAAGTCTTCAACACATATTTAATCAGAAACAACTGAATATGAGGCAGCGTAGGTGGATTGAATTGTTGAATGATTATGACTTTGAGATTCGTTACCACCCGGAGAAGGCAAATGTGGTAGCCGATGCCTTGAGCAGGAAGGACAGAGAACCCATTCGAGTAAAATCTATGAATATAATGATTCATAATAACCTTACTACTCAAATAAAGGAGGCGCAACAAGGAGTTTTAAAAGAGGGAAATTTAAAGGATGAAATACCCAAGGGATCGGAGAAGCATCTTAATATTCGGGAAGACGGAACCCGGTATAGGGCTGAAAGGATTTGGATACTAAAATTTGGAGATATGAGAGAAATGGTACTTAGAGAAGCTCATAAAATCAGATACTCAATACATCCTGGAACGGGGAAGATGTACAAGGATCTCAAGAAACATTTTTGGTGGCCGGGTATGAAAGCCGATGTTGCTAAATATGTAGGAGAATGTTTGACGTGTTCTAAGGTCAAAGCTGAGCATCAGAAACCATCAGGTCTACTTCAACAACCCGAAATCCCGGAATGGAAATGGGAAAACATTACCATGGATTTCATCACTAAATTGCCAAGGACTGCAAGTGGTTTTGATACTATTTGGGTAATAGTTGATCGTCTCACCAAATCAGCACACTTCCTGCCAATAAGAGAAGATGACAAGATGGAGAAGTTAGCACGACTGTATTTGAAGGAAGTCATCTCCAGACATGGAATACCAATCTCTATTATCTCTGATAGGGATGGTAGATTTATTTCAAGATTCTGGCAGACATTACAGCAAGCATTAGGAACTCGTCTAGACATGAGTACTGCCTATCATCCACAAACTGATGGGCAGAGCGAAAGGACGATACAAATGCTTGAAGACATGCTACGAGCATGTGTTATTGATTTCGGAAACAGTTGGGATCGACATCTACCGTTAGCAGAATTTTCCTACAATAACAGCTACCATTCAAGCATTGAGATGGTGCCGTTTGAAGCACTTTATGGTAGAAAGTGCAGGTCTCCGATTTGTTGGAGTGAAGTGGGGGATAGACAGATTACGGGTCCGGAGATTATACAAGAAACTACCGAGAAGATCATCCAAATTCAACAACGGTTGAAAACCGCCCAAAGTCGACAAAAGAGCTACGCTGACATTAAAAGAAAAGATATAGAATTTGAAATTGGAGAGATGGTCATGCTTAAAGTTGCACCTTGGAAAGGCGTTGTTCGATTTGGTAAACGAGGGAAATTAAATCCAAGGTATATTGGACCATTCAAGATTATTGATCGTGTCGGACCAGTAGCTTACCGACTTGAGTTACCTCAACAACTCGCGGCTGTACATAACACTTTCCACGTCTCGAATTTGAAGAAATGTTTTGCTAAATAAGATCTCACTATTCCGTTAGATGAAATCCAAATCAACGAAAAACTTCAATTCATCGAAGAACCCGTCGAAATAATGGATCGTGAGGTTAAAAGACTTAAGCAAAACAAGATACCAATTGTTAAGGTTCAATGGAATGCTCGTAGAGGACCCGAGTTCACCTGGGAGCATGAAGATCAGATGAAGAAGAAATACCCGCATCTATTTCTAGAAGATTCGTCAACACCTTCAACTGTTTAAAATTTCGGGACGAAATTTATTTAACGGGTAGGTACTGTAGTGACCCGAACTTTTCCATGTTTATATATATTAATTGAGATTGATATTTACATGATTAAATGTTTCCAACATGTTAAGCAATCAAACTTGTTAAGACTTGATTAATTGAAATATGTTTCATATAGACAATTGACCACCCAAGTTGACCGGTGATTCACGAACGTTAAAACTTGTAAAAAACTATATGATGACATATATATGGATATATATATATATTTAACATGATACTATGATAAGTAAACATGTCATTAAGTATATTAACAATGAACTACATATGTAAAAACAAGACTACTAACTTAATGATTTTTAAACGAGACATATATGTAACGATTATCGTTGTAAAGACATTTAATGTATATATATCATATTAAGAGATATTCATACATGATAATATCATGATAATATAATAATTTAAAATCTCATTTGATATTATAAACATTGGGTTAACAACATTTAACAAGATCGTTAACCTAAAGGTTTCAAAACAACACTTACATGTAACGACTAACGATGACTTAACGACTCAGTTAAAATGTATATACATGTAGTGTTTTAATATGTATTTATACACTTTTGAAAGACTTCAATACACTTATCAAAATACTTCTACTTAACAAAAATGCTTACAATTACATCCTCGTTCAGTTTCATCAACAATTCTACTCGTATGTACCCGTATTCGTACTCGTACAATACACAGCTTTTAGATGTATGTACTATTGGTATATACACTCCAATGATCAGCTCTTAGCAGCCCATGTGAGTCACCTAACACATGTGAGAACCATCATTTGGCAACTAGCATGAAATATCTCATAAAATTATAAAAATATGAGTAATCATTCATGACTTATTTACATGAAAACAAAATTACATATCCTTTATATCTAATCCATACACCAACGACCAAAAACACCTACAAACACTTTCATTCTTCAATTTTATTCATCTAATTGATCTCTATCAAGTTCTATCTTCAAGTTCTAAGTGTTCTTCATATATTCTACAAGTTCTAGTTACATAAAATCAAGAATACTTTCAAGTTTGCTAGCTCACTTCCAATCTTGTAAGGTGATCATCCAACCTCAAGAAATCTTTGTTTCTTACAGTAGGTTATCATTCTAATATAAGGTAATAATCATATTCAAACTTTGGTTCAATTTCTATAACTATAACAATCTTATTTCAAGTGATGATCTTACTTGAACTTGTTTTCGTGTCATGATTCTTCTTCAAGAACTTCGAGCCATCCAAGGATCCGTTGAAGCTAGATCCATTTTTCACTTTTCCAGTAGGTTTATCCAAGGAACTTAAGGTAGTAATGATGTTCATAACATCATTCAATTCATACATATAAAGCTATCTTATTCGAAGGTTTAAACTTGTAATCACTAGAACATAGTTTAGTTAATTCTAAACTTGTTCGCAAGCAAAAGTTAATCCTTCTAACTTGACTTTTAAAATCAACTAAACACATGTTCTATATCTATATGATATGCTAACTTAATGATTTAAAACCTGGAGACACGAAAAACACCGTAAAACCGGATTTACGCCGTCGTAGTAACACCGCGGGCTGTTTTGGGTTAGTTAATTAAAAACTATGATAAACTTTGATTTAAAAGTTGTTATTCTGAGAAAATGATTTTTATTATGAACATGAAACTATATCCAAAAATTATGGTTAAACTCAAAGTGGAAGTATGTTTTCTAAAATGGTCATCTAGACGTCGTTCTTTCGACTGAAATGACTACCTTTACAAAAACGACTTGTAACTTATTTTTCCGACTATAAATCTATACTTTTTCTGTTTAGATTCATAAAATAGAGTTCAATATGAAACCATTGCAATTTGATTCACTCAAAACGGATTTAAAATGAAGAAGTTATGGGTAAAACAAGATTGGATAATTTTTCTCATTTTAGCTACGTGAAAATTTGTAACAAATCTATTCCAACCATAACTTAATCAACTTGTATTGTATATTATGTAATCTTGAGATACCATAGACACGTATACAATGTTTCGACCTATCATGTCGACACATCTATATATATTTCGGAACAACCATAGACACTCTATATGTGAATGTTGGAGTTAGCTATACAGGGTTGAGGTTGATTCCAAAATATATATAGTTTGAGTTGTGATCAATACTGAGATACGTATACACTGGGTCGTGGATTGATTCAAGATAATATTTATCGATTTATTTCTGTACATCTAACTGTGGACAACTAGTTGTAGGTTACTAACGAGGACAGCTGACTTAATAAACTTAAAACATCAAAATATATTAAAAGTGTTGTAAATATATTTTGAACATACTTTGATATATATGTATATATTGTTATAGGTTCGTGAATCAACCAGTGGCCAAGTCTTACTTCCCGACGAAGTAAAAATCTGTGAAAGTGAGTTATAGTCCCACTTTTAAAATCTAATATTATTTGGGATGAGAATACATGCAGGTTTTATAAATGATTTACAAAATAGACACAAGTACGTGAAACTACATTCTATGGTTGAATTATCGAAATCGAATATGCCCTTTTTATTAAGTCTGGTAATCTAAGAATTAGGGAATAGACACCCTAATTGACGCGAATCCTAAAGATAGATCTATTGGGCCTAACAAACCCCATCCAAAGTACCGGATGCTTTAGTACTTCGAAATTTATATCATATCCGAAGGGTGTCCCGGAATGATGGGGATATTCTTATATATGCATCTTGTTAATGTCGGTTACCAGGTGTTCACCATATGAATGATTTTTATCTCTATGTATGGGATGTGTATTGAAATATGAAATCTTGTGGTCTATTGTTACGATTTGTTATATATAGGTTAAACCTATAACTCACCAACATTTTTGTTGACGTTTTAAGCATGTTTATTCTCAGGTGATTATTAAGAGCTTCCGCTGTCGCATACTTAAATAAGGACAAGATTTGGAGTCCATGCTTGTATGATATTGTGTAAAAACTGCATTCAAGAAACTTATTTTGTTGTAACATATTTGTATTGTAAACCATTATATAATGGTCGTGTGTAAACAGGATATTTTAGATTATCATTATTTGATAATCTACGTAAAGCTTTTTAAACCTTTATTGATGAAATAAAGGTTATGGTTTGTTTTAAAATGAATGCAGTCTTTGATAAACGTCTCATATAGAGGTCAAAACCTCGCAACGAAATCAATTAATATGGAACGTTTTTAATCAATAAGAACGGGACATTTCAACGGTCATACTTTTGATCGTAGGTTTCTCTCCGTTCATCAGTTTCTTCAAGAAAGGTATATCGTTACGTTAACTCACTTTGTGAATTACATATTTTGACAATTATTAGTGGTGTAACTGGATCTTTGGGATCGTTAATCATGTGCATGTTTTCTTAAATTTAAATATATGAATATTTAATTTTGTAAATGGTTTATAAAATAATAATTGACCATTATTTTAACTATCCGATGCGTTAATATGATTTAAAAGTACACACGATTTTCCAACACTATATACAGAGAATACTTCTCAAGTTATTTAATTACATCCAAGTTTAGTCATAATTGTTAACTCGAGCTCGTTCTGGAACAGTTAAACCCACTATCCAAAGATAGGGCTTCAACCAAGCCAAGGCTTTATCTATCAAATCAATTTATATACTACTAGTTGTAATAAAAATAAAATAAGTACAGTACTTCCCATATATTTTTAACTTGTATATCTTGCTTTATCTCAAACAGCAGAATTATTGAAGAGTGAAGACATGAAGAACATGAGATGTCTCCAAATTATTGAAAAATAAGTCCTTAAACCCATTGATCTTAATCAACACCCCCATTGCTTTTGTGGGCCTTGTGCCCCAAAAAAGCAAACTTCATGCGCTGAAATTTATAAAGACTCGCATTCTAAAAGTAATAATTTGAGCTTTGTTTAAAAAGCAAAAAATACCAACACTTTCAAGTTGCAACTCACATGGGATTAGAGTGATGATGAACATATCCTTTTTTCTGACTATCACCACATGCAACCTTTTATCATTTGATTCTGCTGTTTAAATCTTACTAATAAATACTCCCTATATCTATTTATAAACTGATTAAGAAAATAATCGAAGCAATCAAAATTTCAATTAAACCGCCTACATCCGAGTAAAACATTCTAACTCCATTTAACTCTAAATAAATAAACTTCTAAGTTTACCTATTATTATTTAGTATTAGAGTTTGGGATTGAATATGGAAAAATAAACGTATATATACATAATAAAACAAGCATTGAATTACAAAATATTGAGTTAATATAGAACCAATCGATCAAACAAATAAAAGCTAACATTATACATCACATAACGATTGGTGACCAAAAACATGCACAATATACTATACGTTCTTTTTCTACATAAACAAACAATATTTATCACACACGATGATGATGTTGTAGTTGCAAGAGCCTAGAATAAGCTCCTTCGGGTCGACTAATAAGCTCACCATGACTACCCTGTTCCACAATTCGACCATCTTGAACCACACCGATGCTATCAACTCCTCGGATTGTTGATAACTGATGAGCCACTAGGACCGTTGTTCGACCCCTCATTAGTCTTTCTAGCGCCTCTTGAAGCACACACTCCGATTCAGCGTCTAGTGCACTTGTTGCTTCGTCTAGTAATAGTATTGTTGGGTTTTTAAGAACCGCTCGGGCTATCGCGATTCTTTGTTTTTGTCCACCCGATAGTTGCACTCCTCGTTCGCCAACAGGAGTTTTATACCCTTCCGGT
The DNA here is from genome assembly GCF_046630445.1 of Rutidosis leptorrhynchoides. Lineage (NCBI taxonomy): Eukaryota > Viridiplantae > Streptophyta > Magnoliopsida > Asterales > Asteraceae > Rutidosis > Rutidosis leptorrhynchoides. Next base: position 244,859,421 of record NC_092341.1, read on the forward strand.
AAACCACTAACGAACGTATGCACGTTTGCTGCGGTTGCTGCGGCGACAACTTCGGCTTCTGTGGCCCCATCTTTACCGTACGCGATGTTTTCCATTATAGTTGTAGCGAATAGCGCGGGCTCTTGTTGTACTAGCCCGATTTTCAAACGGAGAGACTTCAGATTCAACCGTCGAATATCTTTTCCGTCGATCATAACTTTTCCTACAATCGGGTCGTAGAATCTTTCAATCAATGCGATAACGGAACTTTTACCTGACCCACTAGCTCCAACTAACGCTTGACTTTGGCCCGCCCTTATTCTAAGACTAAAATCCTTGAACACGATTACATCGGGCCTTGAAGGGTATGAAAAGTCAACATGACGTAACTCAATCTCGCCCCGGATGGTTTCAACCACATCAGCGTCGGGATCATCAGGGTCGATTCGTGTCGATCTATCAAGAATTGCGAATACCGACCCGATGGCTTCACCGCCTCTAATGATCTCGGGAGCAAGACTAACGGTTTCAGCTACCGAGTTTGCAGTTATGACCAATACGATAAATACTTTGATAACTTTTGAGAAGGTCGAAAGGCCTTTGGTAACGAGATGTGCACCGTACCATAGGATTAGTGCTTCGGATGCAAAGAGAGCGAGTTGGGAAATACCAAAAAGCATGCCCGAAAACTGACTACGACGGAGGCTTTGTTTCTGTGGGACCCGCAATTCAGCAGAGAATAGTGAAAGGATCTTTTCTTGTGCGTTGAAGGCTGCAACTGTTCGAATGTTGCTTACTCCTTCACCCGCGATCATGCTAGTTTTTGCGTGCGCTTTCGCTGTGTCTCCAGCAAAACCTTTGAGCGAAAGTTGCTGCAAATTTGAAAAAGAAAAAGGATTCATTGTCAATAACTTAATATTATATTACTGCTGACTGCAGCTTTAAAATCTTGTTCATCATACACTAAAATGCATCATATTTCTACCAAGATAACAGTTTTAGCATTTTAAAACAAATTCAAGAGTTTAGTGTGTACATTAGATTTCAGGATAATCAATTTAACATTATCTTATGAAAATGATTATCTAATTATTATATTCTAAGGCGGTTTTTGGGAATGTTATGGTATAATGTGATCATGAATAATCAAAAATTCATTTGTAACAAAATTCATTATGTTCTAAAGAAATTAAATACTCACCGGTCACAATATAATTGTCACGTACAAAAAACACACTTAAGAATATTAGATTATATAACTTTTATTTACTTTACTGTTTTATCCTATATTATATTTTATCATAAGTTTTTACCTATCTTTGTTGTCTTAGGTATAAAACAACTTTACCTAAATCTTTAACTCATTATTATCTATTTATAAAATATAAATGTGAACGATTATTTAGAGACATCTCAAAAATGAATAATGAACAATTAGGTAAGTTTGGAATGACAAAAACATCCCATATTGTTGTTTCAACAAGAGTATGAATTATGGAAGACTGAAAATAAAAATAAAAATGAAAATACCTTGAGATGGAGTAAAGTCAAAAGTGGTCATAGGTTAAAAGTTAAGTCTGGGAACTGGGACCAAGAAGTGTTAGAGAAGTAAATGGGTATGTGCCAAAAGAAACACAGATATCAATCAAGTAAAAAAACCCAATGTGGTAAATCAAATCTCTAAAAACACATTACACAAGTCCCTCCCTTCCTACTATTGAAAACCAATGTAAATGTATAAGTACAACAGTAATAAGCAATCACATCATATCAAATAATAAACTATTTCTGACAAAACACAAGTTTCTATTTTATAAAAGGTATAAATAAATATTGCATTTTTTTTAGGTAGCTAGTATTATTATTGAATAAATATAATATATAGTGAGTGCATCGGTCACGGGCTTGAAGAATCTCTGCCACTCCCATATTTTACAGTAGTAATTTTAGGTATCAAGTGAGTAAACTATAATTAATTTTTACTTCAAAACAATCATTTTTTATCTATTTTTTTTTTTAGTAAATGGGTTACAATATTAATCATTTTTTATCTAATAAATCCCCTAAAATAAGATTCAGAGTAATTCTTAATAAGTATATCAGCCCAGCTCAGCTCTAAGAACAGTAAGTAACTGGGGGTATATTTGTAATTTACTCTGGTGGAATACAGCATGTTTGATGAAATACAAAGTGAAATTGATAATATACTGATCACTCTTCAAAAACGATTGCCGTGACAAATTATCAATATAAATTTTGGTACTTGGGCAATGTTACTATGTAGATAATATTGAGCTAACACTAGCAACTATGAGTATTGTCATCATTAGTGAAGTAATTAAGAGGAATTATAGTTTTAGTTTTGAAAGAAAGTGATTAATGATTAATGATGTTTGCCAAGAACCAATAAGTGGCTTGGCATGTATCTCTACATATATATCCTACATTTTCATCGCCCGAATGTGTGCATTCATTAATCGTAGTAGTTTATGACTGCAAAATAGACGTTACTCGTGAATTTAAATTGTTTAAATAATGAAGTACAACTTTATTTTCAAGTTGTAGCCAGATTAAAACCTTTAACCATTACAAACATATATAGTCTAGTGGTTGGACTCAAGAGATCGCATGTCCAAACCTAACTAGAAACATATCATATGTTGGAGTGGCCAGAGAAAATTGTCGAAAACAATCACGGGTTAACCCAGTTAGGCCACGTACACGGATAACATGGATATATAGGGAAAAACCTTTTCTGTTTGCCCGTTTACTAAGTGAGAACTATGAGGCTTTAATGCAAGGTAACTTGTATATGACGTTTTATATATGGAAGAAAATATGAAGTTGGTGGTGGTGAAAACAAGCGGGGTCATTTCAGTGACTCGAGAAATAGTACGACAAAACAAGTGAATATGAAATTTGTAATGACATTGTTGTTTATGGGCTAAAAGGGAATCTCTTGCAACATTTTTATATTTCTTGACTTATTGGTCAAATTTGGAATTCTATAATGCAAAAGTGGATGGAGTCCTGTTATTTTATATGATTGAGTCAGATGGTCCGGTGTGAGTTTCGGAAAAGTATGAACCCGAATTGAGGAAACAAGCACATGCACAGCACTAAATTTGATTACCACTTTGAATATATGTTGTTGTCGCTTTATATCAAGATAATACTGCCCAAAATCAAGATTCCGTTTTATAAAAACTGATGATCCTTTTATGTAAACAATTAGACTGTTGTCAATTCTATGTGCCATTGTCTCCCATTGTTCTCAAATGTAATATTTAATTTAATAAAGAATTAAAATTAAATGGATAATGTATTTTATGTTCATGCTATTCAAAGAGGGGAAGTATTTTTAGCTGTTGTTTATTTTTTAAGATATTTTTATCTAAAGATTTGCGAATCACGTTTGTAAAAAATATGTGATCTAAAGGTTTGTATACTGAATATTGAAGACGGTTTGTTTTTATGTCTGCAAAATAACTTAATTATGTCTGGAGTACTTAGAATCACATTTCTAAGTCCGCAAGTTTGCACACGGAATAAGACACTATTTTAACTTATGTCTTCACAAAAACAAAAAGTCTGCAGTAAAAACGTCTGCCTGCGGACATAAGACATAATAATATCTGCAATTTTACTGAAATATATTCGGTTTAACCGGATTATTCGTGACCGTTTCTGACCTTTTTCAAGTCACCCTAATATATGTTATTAAGGATATTTAAACTTTTGTGAGAATATCAGTACCCTTATCTTAATCATGGTTACTATTGGTTTAACTATAAATTGATTACTTTGTTTTACCAACTAAGCAGTAACAGAACTGGTATTGGTGAGAGTGTTTACCTGAGCAAAATGGGCTAAAACAAGAAGAGGGAAAGTTGCAAGAATGAAAAGTGAGACCCTCCATTCCGCAATGAATGCAACTACAAATGACGTCAGAAGTGATGTCATGTTCTGTAATATAACAGAAATCCTTTCGGCTATAGCCGATTTCACATCAGCCGCATCTGTCGCCAAACGCGCTGCAACTAGACTTGAGTTATGCTCCTCTTCGTCGAACCATCCAACTTCATTCCTCATAATCGCTACAAATATTATAAAACTTCTTAATTAAAGATCAATTATCACATATGAAAGATTGTAGTACAGTATTTAACTTTTAATTTTTTTTTAAGGCAAACTCAACACACAATTTGTATTACAGTATAGTTTACCTGAAAGCATCATTCTCCTGACTCTAGTAGTTAGGTTCTCCCCCATTATACTAAAGAAGTAATGTTGGATCAAGTAGGCACCAACCGCGTACAAACCGGCTCCAACGTAGATAAAAACGTACTCTTTGGTCTTTCGTTCCATTCGAGCAGGGTTATCGAAGTAAAAGACTTCAATCATGTTGCTCATTACAATCGCGAAAGTGGGCCCGATAAATCCAGATAAAACGGATCCAACGGCACCCATTATCGAATAAGGCCATTCGGGAGCGTTCATTTTAAGAAGACGAAAGAAATAGCCACTCGGAGCGGGATTTTTTCTATCGGTTTCAGCGTTCGAAATCATTTCAATACGACCATCTGCACCAGTGCTGTACTGATAACTTAAATTTCTTAAGCTTCCGGATCTTAAGCTAAGAGATTTTGTGGACAATGAATTGCTTAATCGTGATGAACGTGTGCGGTGAGTTGACGGGTTCGAGAAATCTCTATTTCCCGCCATTTCTTGGAATCGGATTAACGAAGCGTAGGGTCCACCTTTTGAAATAAGCTCTTCGTGTGTTCCAGTTTCCACAATTTGTCCTTGTTGAATTACATTTATCGAATCAACGTTTCTTATGGTAGATAACCGATGAGCAACAACAACTGTTGTTCTCCCTATCATTAAACGATCTAAAGCTTCTTGAACAATGCTTTCGGAACCCGAATCAAGGGCACTAGTTGCTTCATCAAGGAGAAGGATTTTGGGATTATTTAACATTGCCCTAGCGATTGCGATCCTTTGTTTTTGACCCCCCGATAGTTGTACTCCTCGCTCACCTACTTGGGTGTTGTAGCCATTAGGAAGCAAAGTAATGAAGCTATGAGCGTTTGCAGCAGACGTTGCGGCTTCGACTTCGTCTATAGTGGCATCGGGCTTTCCGTAAAGTATGTTTTCGAGAATTGTGGTGGCAAAAAGTGCGGGTTCTTGGTTAACGAGACCAATTTGATCACGTAACCATCGTAGCTGCAACGTCTTAATATCCACATTGTCTATCAATATTTGCCCTGCATAACTCAGATAATTAGCTAAACCAAACAAATTTAAGGCAGGGGTGGACCTATATGGTCCTGACCGGTAGCACGTGCTACCACTGACATATGCGATCTAGTATGCGATCTAGTGAGAATTTTTTTTGGGAGTTTTAACTACTGACTTTTGAGTGACAGTTTTTAAATAAGTCATCTAGTAGAAAATTTTTTAATCTTTTAACGAATGACACCAGTAACTATCATTTCTAAATCTGCATCTGATATAAGGTGGGTGTTTTGCACTGCCTATATTAAAGCACTTATCCGTTTACCCATATAGGTAAACGGGATAACTGGATAGACCACGTAATCTAAGTAAAAAGTTAATCTCCATCCCCGGGCAGCACAAACAGGGGACACTTAACCAAAGGGCTTATAGTGTCGGTATCTAGGTAACTCGTCAACCTCTACTGAATTCGAGTCACGTCATGGAAAATTTAATCGGTGTGTGTGTTTTTTGTTAAAAAAAAGGGACAATTTATCTGTTTACCCATATAGGTACCCAAATACGCAACGCCCAAAAGCCCGAAAACCCAACTAAATTACTTAAAAAGATAACTTGATATGTCATATCAATGTACCTTGATTAGGGTCGTAAAACCTTTCGATCAATGATACAACAGTACTTTTACCAGACCCACTACCACCAACAACAGCAACCGTCTTTCCGGCAGGAAAGAAAATTGAGAAGTCTCTAAAGATGAGGACATCAGGCCTTGAAGGGTAACTAAAAGATATATTCTTGAACTCGATATTGCCATTAACCTCCGTTAAACACTTCCCGTCTGTAGAATCTTGACCTATTGTCGGTTTCTGCTTAATAATTTCCAATAACTTGTATCCCGCAGCTTTCCCTTTACTGAATGCTCCAAGATTCGAAAAAGACTGACCCAAACTCCTGTAACAAACGCTTTGTTTCAATTCAAATTTCCAAAACCAGCTAGTGTGATAAAAAAAAAATGGGCGGTGATATTTCTACCACACTTTTTGATAAATCCACCATGAATATGCATTAAGGAGTTTTACGGTACAATTATATAATGCATGTGTGTGGTGGAATAATCATTTTAACATATTTATAGTAAAAATCTTACATGCCACCAACAATAGCAGAGAAAATTGCTGTAAACGCTTTTCCACCATCCGTTTGACCGTTTCTTATAAATACACCGGCGTACCAGAACACAAGGGCCCACGACATGCATGCGATTCCGTACGTACAACCCAATCCCAAACCCTTTGCCATCCCGGCCTTGTAGCCGAGCTTAAGGGTGTGCTGTATTGCATCAGAATATGAATCCAACGCCTTTGTCTCACCGACATACGAGTAAACTGTTCTTACTTGTGCAATTGCCTAATAATAATACATCATAATAACCTTTTTAAACCATTGTTCATAGCTTATAATAAGTACCAACAATATAAGTCTAAGCATGTAGATTAATACCACACTAAGGAAACAGGGTGAAAAAAGTTAAAAGGGGGTAATAGTAAAGCAACATATATATACAAGGCACAGTGTAACTTTTTTATCACAGTACCGCATGTTATATACTATATGATCACAGAACCTTTGAAATTACTTTAAAGTCATTGTAGCAAATAAAGTATAGTGACTAATTATTTTATTAAAAAAATATATTAAAATAGCCTTTATGTGGAATACTTTTATGCAAGTTATCAAGTTAACGACACCTCTAAGATAACGTTTAAAAAAATCTTTTATTAAAATAAGTAAAGTTGTTACATTACCAAAGGTCCATTGGCCTAGTAGTATTTTTGTGTCCCTCTGACCGTGAGGTCATGGGGTTGAACATAATGTATATATTTGTGTAAACAATCGTGTTGCGTGTGTGTATTTGCCTTTAAAAAAAAATTCAACTTGTTACAGATAATAATAAATTGAGGCTACAAACAAGAATTAAGATGACCTGTTCGGCGATTATGCCAGCATTGGCATACGATTCGCGACTCTTTGAAGTGAGACCTGTTAGAGTATATGCATACAAGCCACCTGCAAACGCGATCCCAGGAATCACTGCAACGCTTAGAAGAGCTAGCTTCCATGCGGACACGAAACCAACCACTAATCCAGCTAAAAACGTCGAAAGATAATGTATAAAGTTTCCCACCTAATGAACAAAAGTATCAGTAATGACGGTGTTTATGAAACATGTACATTCATTAATTGACATTAACAATTAACAAACAAATCAAATGAGATCAATGTTGGTAATGACGGTGCAGGTTAAAGTAAGTATGCTAACATGCACCAGAACAATCATATCATAAATTCCTAAAATGCTTTGCTCCAAAGAAAGACAGTCTTCTTGTATACGTAAACAAAATTGATGTCAGGCACAGGTTTATCTAAGCATGCTAATTTGCTCAAAATAAAGTGAAACCCGGTTAATTTTTTGAACCCCACATGGACCATAGACCAATCAGAAATAATGAGATTTTTCTCCATTTCATTTTTTTTTTAAATATATCATCTATCTTCATGCCACTGTTTTCACATACAATAACTGAACTAACGGAGAGTAGTTCGTTTACAACCAGAAGGAATGTTAGCTCAAATTAATTAGGTACTAACTAAAAAATTAATACAATAATAATAATAATAAATTACCTTCTCGCTAATAGCGTCTTGAACAAGAAGGGTATCGGTTGAAACGCTAAAAACAATATCGCCGGTTCTGGCATCGGTATCGTAAAATCCGACATCCTGTTTCAAAACTGCTTCCAAATATCTTTTCCTCAACGCACTCACTTGCCTTTCTCCCGTATACATCCAACATCCAATCTCTATTCATTCTCAATAATTATTTATAATTAATTAACTTATTTTATATTTTATTTCCATTACTCCGTATAACACTAGTAACAAACTTTTTTTATGAATTGATTGATACGGAGTATAAAATAAGAAGATGTGACAGAAACATAATAAAAATATACGGAGTATATTTTGTTTTAGTAGTAAAATTTGCTACTTCCAAAATAAGTTTGACCAGTTCGTGACGAAAGGGACCATGGATAACAAGTAACCCACGTGCACCTCATCCTTAATGAACTGGCTCTAATAATAAAATAAACATTTTTAAATTAAATATAAATAAATAATATAATAATATAAGCTAGTCGAGTTTAGCTTCTCACCTGCATACGACGATACGCACACGACCAATCCAAGGTACACAAAATACAAAGCATACTGCATGCATAAATTTAAATTTAAATCTGAAAGTTTTCTAGTAACTTAAATAAGGCATACGAAATTGAGATTTGAAGATGAAAATTAAAATGTAGTAGTAATAAATAAATAATTAAATAAAAAAAATACTAATAAGGAAATTATATATGACCTTAGATACTTCATGAGTCATGGTGTTTAAATCAGTTTGGTTTTTACCAAAGCCATTGACCATTTGACCAAACAAAAGAAAGAAAAAGGGCATGGAAGAACCGTGAATGATGGCACCAATGGTACCAAGAATCATTAAAACGTAATCCAATTTGTCTGCAAATGAAAATAGTTTGTAAAAAGGTAGAGTTTGTTCTTTTTTCTTCTCTGCCGGCGCCGGCATTGTTTTTGTTATTTCCGGCGATTCGGACATGTTTTTGTGTTTGCGTTTTTTGTTTGAAGTATAGAAACAGAAAATAGGTGAATTAATTAGTCATGTTGTGTGGGTGTGTTTGAGTGAGAATTCAGTGAGAGGGTCAGAGAGAGTGGATTTGTAGTCAAATGTTAGGGGAGTGAGGTTGGGTTATATAAAACTCAAGGGTGAGTTTAACCCTGGTTTATAAAAGGTGGTAATATCAAGGACAATGTTGGAATTTCGTTGTAATTTTATCATCCTTATTTTTGTGTCTAACGACTAAACTATAACACCATTTTCAACTCAATGTGATAGGGGTCCCGTCAGGTCCACTGACGCCCTCTGACGCTTCTAACGCGGCGTTAGTTCTCACGCCCCCGGAGCGTCATTCGAGAATCTCACGGGAAAAAAAAACATCAGGCTCTGTGGATGTTTCTTATAGGTCGAATTTTATAGCCGTTAGACAACGAATATTTTTCAATTTGTTGGTTTTTTTTTAATTACTTATATTTTTTTCTATATAAACCCATCAAACTCCATTATTTTTAACACATAAAACTCTCTATTTTCTCTCATTTTAACACTTTCATTCAAATTATTTATATAATTAAATGACATCGTATTTACTTAATTCCGAATCCGATTCGGAAGAAGAGCGTATTGTTGCACTAATTCAAGAATTAGAAGGTGAAGATGCCGAAGTCGAATCATCCGAGCGTGTTCCAGGATCCCGAATTTATATTCCTAGAGATCGAGAGAAAGCCGCAGAAAACTCATGGAATGATTATTTTAGTGAGGCTCATGTGTTTCCGCAACATAAATTTAAAAGGTGTTTTCGTATGCATATTCAGTTATTTCTCCGAATTTCTCGAGCTATTTCTGATTACGATAGTCATGAAATTCCCTATTTTACCTATTTTATGGAATGTTTTAATGCTATAGTCCGACTTTTACAATATTGCAAAAAATGACTTCGACTCTACGCCAGTTGGCGTATGGAACCGTCGCCGATATGTTTGATGGATATTTAGAAATGAGTGAGCAAACCTCAATAATTTGTTTAGACAACTTTGTAAATGTATTATTCATTTAAACAAAGAACGTTACATGAGATCTCACAATGCATACGATGTTGAACGATTATATAGTAAACATGAAGAGAAACATGGTTTTAAGGGTATGCTCGGGAGTATTGATTGTATGCATCGGAGTGGAAGAATTGTCCAGTTGCTTTGAAGGGACAATACGCTCAGGGGTGATCACAAGAAACCCACCATTATGCTAGAAGCAGTTGTTGCGTATGACTTGTGGATTTGGCATGCATTTTTTTGAGATGGCGGGTTCCAACAATGATATAACTGTTTTGAATCAATCACCGGTTTTTTATAAACTAAAAAACGGAACAACTCCACCCGCACCATTTGAGGTAAATGGTAATCATTACACAAAAGGCTATTACCTCGCTGATGGTACATATCCTGACTGAGCTACCCTAGTCAAAGGTTATGCGGCGCCGACAGATGACCCAAGGATTAAGTTTACGCAGTTTCAAGCTAGTGCCCGAAAGGATGTTGAGAGGGCATTTGGGGTTCTTCAAGGTCGATTTCATTAATTAAGGTTAGCGGCACGCACTATGTCGGTAAACAAGGTGAGAAGAGTTATGGATTGTTGTATCATATTACATAATATGATTTCAGAAGATCAAGGATTTGCGTTAAGTGTTTGGGAGGAAGATTTCATTACCAAACCGATGGAGAATCGTCCAGAGCATATACCGAATATAGGACGGGAACAAGACGTTATTTTAAATGAAAGATTAGAGATATGATTGTGCACGACCAATTAACCAATGATCTTGTTGAGTATATTTGGAACCTTCCGCCCACATTTCGCACTACGAACTAGTTTATTTTATAATTTAATTTATGTATTAGTTAGATTTTAAGTATTGTTGAATTATATTAACTTATGTAATGGTGCATTTTTATGAAATACTAATTTGTGATGTTTTTTATATTTTAAATGCATTTTATTTTATATAATATACTTTGTATGGAGGTTTAATATAAAATAAAAAAGAAAAAATAAAACTGATAGGACCCACATTTGGATGACATAGAAAAAGGGCGTCAAGGTTATTTTGTGTCAGAAACTGACATCTGCCACGTCACAGACAGATTGTACTTTTTGACCAAAAAGTGTACAATCCGCCTGTGACGTCACATGCAGGGTTATTCATAGTCTACCACGCGTTTATGCGGGTAGTAATTTCACTTGATAACTTAAACATTATTTAGTAGCAGTGTAAATGTGTGCATAGTTACGAGAAACGTTTAGAACAATACATAGTTTCGCTATGTTTATTGAACATTTTTTAATAGTTTATATTTACAATACGCATATAAATAATTAGTACAAATTAATGTAAGAAAAATTCATAATAATTATATTTCAAAAGAGTTTTAATCAAAGTAAAAAACAAATAAGATAAGATGACAATTGAAAATATTATGAAATTTGACCATTTAGTACATACAATGATACAAATCTTTATATATATATATATATATATATATATATATATATATATATATATATATATATATATATATATATATATATATATATATATATATATATATATATATATATATATATATATATATACTAGGTTTTGAGCCTGTGCGTTGCACGGCTACTCAAAAACCGTTTCAAATGAGTCAGTTATTTTACGACGTTTTATGTTCATTTTCAGATTATGTTTGTGGTAGCGTTTAATGTTGGACATATATTGAACCAATAGTTTAAAGTATAGTTAAATTGGGTCAATACTCTATTTTCAATAGGTCATATCAGTTAGTATTTGAAATGGTAACTGGTTAAAATTGACCTATTTTTTGCCATTCTTATATATATTCCTTGAGTTATTGTCTAATATGATATCAAACAGTACTTTTTTGTGGTTTTAGACACCATATAACCCCACTTATAATAAAAGAGTGTAGACATATTTTCAAATACCACATTTTAGAAGTACATGACCATAATATGCACACTATATGCCCTTAGAAATTCAAAGAAAAAAACATATTTTTCATTTTGGTTAATATCACTATGAATTACCTTATTTATTGTAGTCTTACTATCTCGAAGGACGACTTAAAATCACCTCTATACAAGATACAACGTAAAAACAATTAGATAATAAGGATAAGTGTTCAACATATACATATACCACCTATTTTGTTAAATAATAATTAGCTAAGAAAGATGAGTGTTCAACATATACATATACCACTTATTTTGTTAAATAATAATTAGATAAGAGGATGAGTGTTTATCAATAATTAGATAAATGAGGATGCACTCCATTTGTTAAAAAAGATGAAGTTGATTTTGGCTTTTAATTTTCAAATATTTTTGATTTTTTCAAGCTTTATAAAAGGATGGGATTAAAACTTAAACCCGTTTCAATTCATATACATGGTATTTATTAATTAGTTTCATTTAAGTAACAATATTAAATTAATAAATGTTATTTTGCTCCTTTTTTTTTTTTGAATAATTATGAAAGAGGCATGTGAATTTTTCGCTTGTCACAATTAGCTACAATTAAGGTGCTAATGACATGTCATGTTTTCTAAACTCTTATAACTGCGAGAACTATTTAATTCAATAGTTTTTATGCGTTTAAATGCAACAAATTACATGCAGATGTTAATTAATGCACATATCATTTAACAAACATATGTTCATGATGTGTGCGAGGTGTACTAGGAAATAGTATTATTTTTACAACGAAATACTATTAAATACGATACAATTTTACACAAGATATTTATTTATTTATAGAATAGATATACCTAAACCTTGCTACAACACTTATAGGCAGTGTACCTAATCGTACAGTAGTGTAGTTTTTAGTAAGTCCAGTTCGTTCCACAGGGATACACTTAAACAAGCTTAACGCTATATTTTTAACTTATAATTGTAAAAATACAAAAATATATATAAGTAGTATTATTATTATTATAAAAGGGGGTTTTTACCGTTTAATGACCTGTTTGTCGATTTTAAAACTTTTAGTCGCAGTTAAAACCTAATGTAAAATATAAATATAACTTAATTTAAAGCGTAAAGTAAATAACGATAATGAAATTGAAGATAAATAAAAGTGCGATAAAATAAAATTGCGATAATTAAAGAGTACGATAATTAAAAGTGCAATTAAATATAATGATAATAAATAAAAGTGCGATATTTAAAAGTGCAATTAAATATAAAATAAAGGAAATTAAATATGAAATAAAGGAATTATGCTTATTTAAACTTCCATAATCATGATGTTTGACGTGTTGTTTTTAGTTTATTCCCATGGGTTAATTGTCCTTTGTCCTGGATTATTTGATATGTCCATACGGATTTGTCCATAATAGTCCATCAGTCATAAATATAAAGTGCGAAAGTCTTCGTCAAATTATTCTTATTCTCGAAGTCAAATATTCCAACTAATTGGGGATTCGAATTGTAACAAGGTCTTAATACTTTGTTTGATGAATACACCAGGTTATCGACTGCGTATAAACCAAGGTTTTACTACTTTGTTAACAATTACACCAATTACCCTTGAATGTAATCCACCCCTGTTTCAACAAGTCTATTAACTATTAATCCAATTCTGTGTCCGGTAAAATGAACAATTATTGGTATTTATAAATATCTCGCCCACCGTGCCCAGTCAAGCGTATGTGGTTATATATAAATACGTCAAATTATAAGTCTATATATTAAATTAATGAGGTATCATTTAGTTAATATAAAGCCCATTAATAGCCCATAGTCTAATTTCCACAAGTGTCGTTCTTTTGTCCAAACCCCAATTATGGTACAAAGCCCAATTACCCAATCTTAATAATTTAGCCCAACATCATGATTACTTCGGTATTAAATAAGCATAATAATAACTTAGCTACGAGACATTAATTTAAAAATAACATTAACCATAACTTACAGTGATTAAAAATAGCGTAACGTTACACGGACAGAAATTCGACTTACACCCTTACAACATTCGCTAACATACCCTTATTATTAGAATTAAAATTAAAATTAAAATTAAAATTATAATATATATATATATATATATATATATATATATATATATATATATATATATATATATATATATATATATATATATATATATATATATATATATATATATATATATATATATATATATATATATATATATATATATATATATATATATATATATATATATCTTTACGTATGATGAAAAGAAAAAGAAGTGTAAAATATCGATCGAATGCGTTGCATTTTATAGGCCCCATTTCAGTTTTGGTGTGCTCCGCGATCTCGAAGGGTTTCTCCTTCACATCTCCGCGATCGCGGAGTAGTGGATTACAGCTCATCCAAGTTTGGCTCCTAGCTTGCCGACGGATTTTTTAATAAATATATATAATATATATATATAATTTTAAGAATTATTTATATATTATATTATATTTATATGCATAGTTGACTTGTAATTTTCGCTCCGTTGCGTCGTGCATTGAAAGTTGACTTAGGTCCCGGTTCCGGATTTTCGAACGTCCTTGCGTACAATTTAATATCTTGTACTTTTCGTTTTGTAACTTGTACTTTTGTCATTTCTAGATGCTTCTCATCAATAAATTGAACCTCTTGGATCGAACTTTGTACTTTTGAGCTTTTTGGTCGTTTGCGTCTTAAATCGTCGAATCTACCTTTTGTCTTCACCTTTTAATATTTAAACGAATATCACTTGTAAATAGAACAATTGCAACTAAAAGCTTGTCTTTCTTGAGGAATAATGCTATGAATTATGTGTTCGCTTTTAGCATTATCAAATATTCCCACACTTGAGCGTTGCTTGTCCTCAAGCAATATAGTCTTGAAATAAAAATGCTAGAATCACTTCTTTATTCTTCACACTTTGTACATCAGTGATTTCTATAAGGCGATATGAACAATGATAGTAACGTTGTGGTTTACAGTCCCACATGACTATGAAAATTTAGATCCTTAAGTAAATTGGATCTTTATGAAAACATTTGATCTTTTTGAAAATTCAATTTAGCTTTTACCCTAGATAAGTTTTCCGGAATAACCCTTCACCGGTGTTTGCAAATTGTTTTTGTGGGTTTGGTGGGTTTCAGATTTTAAAATTTTAGCTCAAAATTTGCGATTTTGTGTCACCCACTTGCTAACCTTGTATTGGGAAAGCAACACGTCCAGTATACTTGCTCTGTATATTACCTTTCGGTAAACTACCGTCCGGTTGTAAAGGAAAGCGTTGAACAAGCAACTGTTAAGGCAATGTCCCATGACATGCTTTTAATTATGGTCTATAACGTGTCGGATGCAATTACTATCCTTTGTAGGAGCAATAGTAAAGCTCACCCTTATGGTTTTTCGGTCTGGCACAAGGTCCTGTCTTTGACCATGCTATGCAACCACCATTCTTACGGTTGACACCCGATTTGGCTCAGGTGACCTAATGAATTCCAGGTGAATTCCTAGGATTTTACGTTCAATGGTAATGAACGCAATGAAAATGGGTTTTTAGAAAACAAATCGGTTTGTAATTTGATCAAAATATTTTCTCGTTCAAGCTCGAGTTTAGATATCATCGAATTCCATGAGTTTGTAATTCTCAATCTTTAAGGTCGATCTCAAGGATTGAGTAATATCAGTCTTAAAAGCTGATTTTTGATCTTTAAGGAGATTATCCTTTCTGGGGATCTGATTCATTAGTCTTATCAAGCTAATTTGCAAGGTGCCCCCCATTGTACTAGACAGATCCTCTCATGGTTAGGATAAGTCTAACCATTTGGCGACCCTGTTTGATGCTGAGGTCCATGGATTTCCTGCTGATTTTAGAGATGACTTTTCTAGATTTTTCGTCAACCTACAGCTGGTCTGGATGACAACTTCATGACCTAAATCAAGAAGCGCGTGTCTTTTTCGGAAGACTTTACTTCCTTTTAATGATGGAATTGATTCATCGTGTAGATCCATCTTTCATTCAAATATATTACAATTTACCGGGTAAAACATTTAATTTTGTCCAAAACAAAAGTATCTTCAATTATTTGTACAAAAATATGTAATATATGTTTTAAATAACTTGGTAAATTTTCTCACACTTGGCATTTATTTTCTTTTATTTTCCTTTTTATTGTCCTCTATTCTATTTTAAATGAATTCTAACATTTTGGGTTGTTTCTCAATTTATGTCCTTTCCGAGGTAACAATAATTTCGGTGTTAACACCTAGTTTATCGTTCATAAATATGTATAAACATGATTTTGAATTCATTTATTTGAAAATTTTGAAAAATTTTACTAGAATTGGGTAGTCGGTATATAAGACTAGGGTTGTTCTTTATTATCAGAGAGCACTAGATTCTAATACAACTACTGCGTTACTAGTATTTTTAATGGTAACCAAGTGTAAAAAAAAAAAATTAAAAATCCGAAAGAATTTAACCCCTTCCCACACTTAAGATCTTGCAATGCCCTCATTTGCAAGAAATCAGTAACAATTTAAATTATTGAGGGTGATTAGCGTAGAAAAATGATTAAATTTTGTCAAAGTTTCCAAACATATTGGCGTTTGTTTGTTGAATGATAAATGGTGCAC
Organism: Rutidosis leptorrhynchoides; assembly: GCF_046630445.1. Classification (NCBI taxonomy): domain Eukaryota; kingdom Viridiplantae; phylum Streptophyta; class Magnoliopsida; order Asterales; family Asteraceae; genus Rutidosis; species Rutidosis leptorrhynchoides. Next base: position 244,875,982 of record NC_092341.1, read on the forward strand.
ATCATTTGTTCATTCCGTTTGTTGTTTCGTCACATTTATTTTGCATCTTGTCGTCAAAATTAGTAGCTTTTGCTTGAACTTAATGCCAGTCTTTGAAAATGCATTGTTTTACCCTATTGTGTACATAAGATAAACTGCAAACATATATACATATTTTTGAAGTTTGGTATATTACCCCACAGTCAAAAATTATTAAAATATAATAATAAAAGTTAGAAAATTATAAAAACTAATACAATACCAACATAAGTATTAAATATAGCAACATTACAAATAAATAAGATAAATAAGACTAAGTAAACTAGGGTTGATTCTGAAACCAGTAGGGGTTTCATGGTTCATTGTATCTATCTTGATATGCTTGAAATGGGTCATAGGTAGGAAAAGGTGGTCTCGTGTCCTCGTTCCACGGAGGAAAATGGACTGGCTCAGTAGGAATGTAGGTCCTACCTTGGGAGGCTAAATAGGCTTTGATATATTCTTGATGATATTGCCAAGCCTGATACTCTTGTTGCATAGCCCGTTGGTATTCAGTTTGGGACATTATTCTTTGTATATCGGTCATTTGGTTTCCTCCTCCCACATTACCTTGTTATTGACCTCTTTCTACTTGTGGATGATTCCCTTGATATGGAAGTGCAACATTATTTATTTTCAACAAAACCTTTGCACCAGCATATACCCGCATATCAATCCGATCACGAGGAATGGGTACTTGTACTAACTCCCTTCCCCGAGTAATATCCACACCGAGGTACTCGGCAATTAAAGTCACAAAAATACCACCTCCTATAATACTATTGTTTCGCATTCCCTTTATCATATCCGACAAATAATAGCCCACACAATAAGGAATATTTACAAAGCTCTGTGGGTCTCTAATACACATCAGATAAAATAAATCATCTTCAGTCACTTTATCTTTATTTCTACCCCTTTGTGTAATAGAGTTGGAAATGAATCTATGGATTACCTTAAGCTCAGCTCTATGTATATCAGTATAAGAATAATGACCTCCACGAAAACGATTATGGCTAGTCATTATACTCCACAACTCATTCTTATCAAAATCATAATCAATCCTTCTACCATTACTTATCAACTGTCTACAATCATTAGTTAATAATTCTTCAGCCGTATAAATACACAAAGCTTCAGCCATATCTAATAAAGACATACGGCGCATCACACCTCCTAATAGAAATCTAATAAAACTTCTATCCGTTAAACTAGTTACTTCATCATTTAGTTCAATAGTACTTACTAACTCAACGCACCATTCCTTATACACATGTCTACGTATAGTGAATAGATTAATCCAATCATTGAAAGTAGAATTACCATACCTTTGTGTAAGTAATTCTCTTATTGGCTTGGCCAATCCCACTGTTTCTAATGGTGTCCAATCTATCACCCTAGACACTTCAACATCTTTGGGATAAAGGATGCTCAAGTTCCTCTGATATTTTGGATAGTCTATCCAAAATCTGTCAAATCGTAAGTTAGGGTGTAGATTTGCTTCAACTGATCGCGACAATGAAATTAAAGGATGCGGTTGATTCTGTTTGTATTGTTCACTGAGATCTTGATCCTTGTCACTTTCATTATAAGTATTCAAATTTTGTGGCGCGGATGAAGATTCACCTCGTTCATTCTGCTAAACACATTAAACAAAAAGGAATTGTGAATCTAAAAATGCATTGGTATTAGCAAAATAACAATTAAAAATAACTAACATGACATGTTTAATCCATATTAAACTCATGCTCATTTTCATATTTTTAACAATTCTACACTTTTTCATATAAGCATATATGAAAATGTTTACCAAGTTTATAAGCATTCTACTCAAATAACATGTCAAAATAATCATTACTAGCAATTAAACAAGTTTCAAATGGCTTTTATATCAAGTTAATCAAGTTCATGAATTTTAGAATTAAAAAGTCCACTTTAATTCTCAAAAATCATGTTTAGGATCAAAGTATTGATCATTTAGCTACCTAAACATGTTACACTACTTAATTTAGCAATAATTCATGACAAAAATCGGCCATAACCTGTTATATCAAAAAGCCCCAAATTGCTCAAGAACACAAACCCTAGATTCCTAAATTTTTTGAAGTTTTTGGCTTCAAATCATGTTAAATAGCATCAATCTAGGTTATACATGCATAATATATCAACAATTTAACACTAATTACACTAAAAATTAACAAAAATCAAATTAAAAAAATAGCTCAAGAATACAAAAAAAAAATTAAAAATTCCAATTTAAGAGTGTTAGGGGTGTAGAAATTACCATTCTTCTTGAAAGGGATCTAGGTAGGAATCTCCACATCAATTTTTAGCAACAAATTTGATGAAAAACGGTGCAAAATGGCGATTTTGGGGTGCTTTTTTCGTGAATTTTTCGCAGAAATATGTGGTGTTTGTGTGTATGAAACTGGTCTATCGACCAGTTTATGCTTTCTGGGATTTTTAATCTCCGCGATCTCGAAGGGGGACACCCTCCTGGCTCCGCGATCTCGAAACATCTTTTTTTTTTAATAAAACCTTTAACTTTTAAAATAGAAATTACATAATTTAAAATTTTTGTTTTTCTTGTTATTTAGGACGAGGTCGTTTCGGATCGTTGTCCTAGTCCGTCCCTCGACAAAATTTTGAAATTTGTCATTTTTAAGCGCTGTTTTAAAAGCAAAGATTTTTGGGTTTTTTAATTTTTTTGGCATACTTTAAATTAATAAGATTAAAAATGATGATAACAAAATTTCTCGTTCCGCCCTCGGGTAAAGCAATTTCGGCTAAATGACCTAGTCTTCAACTCACGACGAATTTTAGAAATCATATTTTTAACTTAATGAAATAAAATAAATTTTTGTTTTTAACTTCACACAAACTTAAATTTAAAATGTATAAAATTAAAAATTCATATTAATATTATTAATATTTATATATTTTAGTTTTACAAACTCATATTAAAAATATTAGTTTTTAAAATATTCACAAACTTAAACATATTGATTAAAAAATATTTACAACATTAATTTAATATTTTAAAAACAAGGTAAAAATAAAATTAAAAATCTTTTTGGTCTTTTATCCCATTTTAATCAATCAAATATTATCAAAAATATACGCCCCTCTTTTTGATAAAGTAATTTCAGCTATATTACCTAGTTTTACTCCTGACGAATTTCTGAAATATTTTGGGTTGATTGATTAAAGATATTTATACCTTAAGAATAAACGGTAAATTTCGCAGTGATGTAATAAATTTTTGTATGATATCAATAATTTCGGTCGAAAAACCTAATTTTATTGAATACCAATTTAATACTTTATAGCGAACAATTTAGCGTTTATTATCAAAAGGTTAAAAACAATAAAAAATAAAAATTGAAAACTGTACAAACTTACCTGTGAAATAGAATTCTTAGTGACCTGCTTTAGCCCACTCATAAGATAGTCGGACTAATTGGTTTTCCATAGCTACATAGGCGTAACCTCGAGCATTTAATGTTTTTTCTTCTAAACATATGAACGGTCCGTCTCTGCATAAAGTAACAAATTCGGTATTGGAATATGTCTGATTCGTCGAGCATTTTCCTTCGTGTGACCATTTTCCGCATTTGTGACATCTTTCAAGGTGTCGTGCTCTTCTTTTCGCTGCGGATTTTAATTTTCCTTTACCAAATTGTAACTTATTATTTTCGTTTCTGGATTCTTTTCTTACTCCGTCCAATTTACCTCTGATTAATGATAATATTTCACTTGGAAGGGTGTCATTATTACGTTTAGTGATCAAAGCGTGTAGCATTAGACCATGGTTTAGTTCACAGGAAGTCTTCATCTCGTAAAACCTAAAAAAAAATAAAAATTCAGAATGGGGGGAGAAGACTAGTTCTTTAGGGTCTGCTAGGGAAAGACCATTCGGGTTCCATTCTCGGAAACTACACGAAAACATAAAATCTAACTCTAACAGAAATACATATTACCCTAAAAAGATTCAATTCTCCCCACACTTAGTTGAAATTGTGATTAACATTATTTTCAATTGGATCATCAACAACTTGTATATCTCTGACTTTTACTTCAATCCATTTGTTGATTTCCTCCGTAACTTTCACAAATTCAACTAACATCGCCTTTTCTTTTGGCGATAAATTGGATATTAATCGGTTACATAACTTAAAGTTTCCCTTAATCTTAGCATCGTGAATCCGTTTATTAAGTTTTTTCGTTGAACTGTTAAAAACGGGTTCATCTAATTTCTTATCATCAACGGGGTTCTTTGTGATCGGATCATCATTAAGTGTTTCTTCATCTTCCCCATACTTATGCATTTTTATTGGTCTAACAGTTTTGGTTAGTGGAGATCTAAACTTTCGGTTCACAAAGGTGATCGATTTATCATCATCCCAAAGTGTCATTCTACCTTCTCTTACATCAATGAATGCCTCGGTGGTTGCTAAAAATGGGCGACCTAAAATTAGAGGAATATCAAGGTTTTTCTCCATATTAATCACTATGAAGTTTGCAACAAAGGTTAAACTTCTCATGTTAACAAGTAAATTATTTGCTGTTTCAACCGGGTGTTTAATGGTTAGGTCAAATGATTGAACACCTATTTTGGTTGGTTTTAATTTATCCATACCTAATCTTTTGTATAAGGAAAGAGGCATAATATTTGCACTTGCTTCTAAATCTGCGAGTCCATTATATACAGCACCATCATTAAGTAAGCAAGAAATGATAAATTCATCCGGGTCTCCTGCTTTAGTAAGTCGAGTTGGTTTGTAAACCTTTTTCGGGTGTTCTTTTCTTGGTTCTTTCACTTCTATTTGAACTTCTTGTTCACATTTTTCTTCATTTCTTGGAATGAGAGGTTTGTATAAGAATTCTTCTTCATCACTCCAATTTGAATCCTCCCTATTTTCCAATTTTGATTTTTCATATGTTGTTGATAACATATTTATGTTTTCATTTTGAAGGTTTTCTTGGGTGGTGAAATTATGATTGACTTCATTGTCAACTTCCATCGGACCATATATGTAATGTTTAACTCTGTGACCATTAACTTTAAATTCAATCCCATTTGAATTTATTAACTCTACTGTTCTGTATGGGAAAACTCTTTTGACTATAAATGGTCCAGACCATCTTGATTTCAATTTTCCAGGAAATAGCTTGAATCGTGAATTGAAAAGAAGAACTCTGTCTCCTTCTTTAAATTCTTTTGAACTTCTGATTCTTTTATCATGCTATTTCTTCGATCTTTCCTTATAGATTAACGAATTTTCGTATGCTTCATGTCTTAATTATTCTAATTCGTTTAGTTGACTTAATCGTAGACGTCCAGCTTCATGTAAATCAAGATTACATGTCTTCAAAGCCCAAAATGCTTTGTGTTCAATTTCTACTGGAAGATGACATGCTTTTCCGTAAACAAAGTTTAAAAGGTGTGGTTCCAATTGGAGTTTTGTAGGCTGTTCTAAAAGCCCAGAGTGCATCCTCCAATTTAATGGACCATTCCTTCGGATTTGATCCTACGGTTTTCTCTAGAATACGTTTTAAAGCTCGGTTGGTATTTTCAACTTGTCCACTTGTTTGTGGATGATATGCAGTGGAGATTTTATGAGTTACTCCATATCTTTTGAGAACTTTCTCAAGTTGATTATTACAGAAATGAGTACCCCGATCACTTATTAAAGCTTTCGGTGTTCCAAACCTTGCAAAAAGACGTTTTAAAAAATTGACTACAACTCGTGCATCGTTAGTTGGGAGAGCTTGTGCTTCCGCCCCATTTAGATACATAATCAGTGGCAACGAGAATGTAGAGATTATTATGAGATTTTGGAAATTGACCCACAAATTCAATACCCCAAATGTCAAATACTTCACATACTTGAATGACATTTTGTGACATTTCATCACGTTGACTTATTTTTCCGGCCCTTTGACAAGCATCACAGGATTTGCAAAGAAGGTGTGCGTTGAAAATTGTAGGCCAATAGAATCCAGCATCGTAAACTTTTCTTGCTGTTAGTTGAGGCCCATAATGCCCTCATGTTGGTCCTGTGTGACAATGGTTTAAGATTTGACTAGCTTCATCTCCGAATACACATCGGCGTATTATTCCATCGGGACAACTTTTAAACAAATGTGGATCTTCCCAGAAATAGTGTTTTATATCACTAAAGAATTTTTTTCGTTTTTGGTACGACAATCCTTTTTCAAGGAATCCACATACTAAGTAGTTTGCATAGTCTGCAAACCATGGAATTTTATTATAATCTATCTTCAATAGATATTCATCAGGAAAGTTGTCTTGTATGGCCGATTCATTTAGAACTTCTAATTCGGGATTTTCAAGACGAGAAAGATGATCAGCGGCGAGATTTTCTGCTCCCTTTTTATATCGGATTTCAATATTGAACTCTTGTAAGAGTAAGATCCAACAAATTAATCTTGGTTTAGCATCTTGTTTCGAAAATAGGTATCTAAGAGCAGAATGGTCGGTATAGACCATTGTTTTTGCTAGAACGAGATATGAACAAAATTTGTCAAAAGCAAAGACAATAGCAAGAAGTTCTTTTTCAGTAGCTGTGTAGTTCGTTTGTGCTCCTTGTAACGTCTTACTAGCATAATATATAGGTTGAAATCGTTTTTCAATCCTTTGTCCTAAAACAGCTCCCATTGCAAAATCACTTGCATCGCACATTAGTTCGAATGGTAGATTCCAATTTGGAGTTATCATGATCGACGCATTAGTGAGTTTCTATTTAAGAATATTAAAAGATTTGATGCATTCATTCGAAAAGATGAATGGAGCATCCTTTTCTAGGAGTTTATTCATAGGAGTGGCAATTTTAGAAAAATCTTTTATGAACCGTCGGTAAAAATCGGCATGCCCTAGAAAACTCCTAACTCCTCTAACATTGGTGGGATGTGGAAGTTTAGCAATTACATCTACTTTAGCTCTATCCACTTCAATTAATTTCTTTGAAATTTTATGACCAAGAACGATGCCTTCTTTAACCATGAAATGACATTTCTCCCAATTAAGTACTAGATTTGATTGTTCGCATCTAATAAGCATTCGTTCAATATTAACTAGACATGATTCAAATGTATCACCGAAGACTGAAAAGTCATCCATGAAAATTTCCATGCATTCTTCTATCATGTCGTGAAAAATCACCATCATGCACCTTTGAAAGGTTGCAGGGGCGTTGCAAATTCCAAATGGCATGCGTTTGTAAGCAAAAGTACCATAAGGGCACGTGAATGTGGTTTTCTCTTGGTCCTCGGGTGCTATTGGAATTTAAAAATATCCGGAAAAACCATCAAGAAAACAATAGTAACTATTTCCGGCTAATCTTTCTAACATTTGATCAGTAAAAGGTAAGGAAAAGTGATCTTTTCTGGTGGCGTTATTTAATTTTCTATAATCAATACAAACACGCCATCCTATTACAGTCCTAGTAGGAATAAGCTCATTTTTCTCATTTGTGATGACAATCATGCCACCCTTCTTAGGTACGCATTGAACTGGGCTTACCAATGGACTATCAAAAATTGGATAAATTAAACCTGCATCTAGCAGTTTAGTAATTTCTTTCTTAACAACATCTTGCATATTAGGATTTAGTCTTCGTTGGCGTTTCACATACGTTTTATGACCTTCTTCCATAAGGATTTTATGTGCGCAATACGAAGGGCTTATTCCTTTAATATCATGAATTTTCCATACAATAGCTGGTTTATGAGCTTTTAGCACAGAAATGAGTTGAGATTTTTCATTTTCAGTAAGAGAAGATGATATTATTACAGGTAATCCAGATTCACCATGTAAATAAGCATATTCCAAATGGTTTGGAAGTGGCTTTAACTCTAATGTCGGTGGTTCTTCTATCGATGATTTATATCGATATCTGTCTTCTTCTTTTAGCATTTGAATTTCTTCTGTTGTTGGTTCATATCCATTAGCCATAAGTGTAGCTAACATTTCAGTTTCATCAATTGGTTCAGTTCCTTCTCCTAAAGAACATTCTCATGTTCCTTATAATTCTGGAAATTCTTCTAACAATTCTGCATGTGATTCTATAGTTTGAATATAATAACATGTATCATCTGCAGATTGCGGTTGTTGCATGGCTCTATCAACTGAAAAGGTAACACTCTCGTCCTCTATACTTAGGGTCAGTTTCTTACCAAACACGTCTATTATTGCTTTGGACGTGTTTAAGAATGGTCTTCCTAATATGAGAGGAACTCGAGAATCTTCTTCCATGTCTAGAATAACAAAATCTACTGAAAATACTAAAGTACCAACTTTAACTAGCATGTTCTCCATTATCCCTCTAGGATATTTTACTGATCGAGCGGCTAGTTGTATGCTTATTCGTGTTGGTTTCAATTCTCCAAGCTCTAGTTTAGCGTATAATGAATATGGCATTAAATTTATACTAGCACCTAAGTCTGCCAATGCTTCTATTGAACTAAGACTACCCAGAAAATATGGAATTGTGAAACTTCCTGGATCTGATAATTTTTCTGGTATCTTATTCAACAGCACTGCAGAACAATTAGCATTCATAGTAACAGCCGAGAGTTCTTCCATTTTCTTTCTATTAGTGATTAGATCTTTCAAGAATTTAGCATATCTAGGCATTCCTGAAATCACATCAGTGAAAGGAAGATTAACATTTATCTGTTTAAACATATCCAAGAATTTGGATTGCTCGGCTTCAAGTCTCTCTTTTCTCATTTTACTCGGGTAAGGAAGTGGTGGTTGGTATGGTTTAACATAAGGTTTAGCTTTAACTGTGTTATCTTCATTAACCTTTTCAACTACCGGTTCTGTTTCCTTTTCTTGCTCAGGTTGTGGTTCTTGTGGAGTAGGAATAACATCATCAGGAATTACAGGTATTTCAGGTGGTTTAAGTGTAATACCACTTCTTGTGGTAATGGCTTTAGCTGTTTCATTCCGGGGGTTAGCATTTGTATCACTAGGTAGACTTCCCGGTTTTCTTTCACCTATTAACCTTGCTAGGTTGCTTACTTCTTGTTCCAGATTTTGAATAGAAGCTTGTTGATTTCTAAATGCTTGAGCATTTTGTTCATTGGTTTGTTTCTGAGATGTGAAAAACTGTGTTTGAGAATCAACTAGCTTTGACATCATGTCTTCTAAATTTGGCTTTTTATCATCGGTTTGTGGTGGTTTATTTTGAAAATTAGGTCTTTGCTGATTATAAGTATTAATGGATACTTGTTGATTGCTTGGACCTTGTTGGTTGTTGTATGGAACATTTTGGTTATAATTCAGATTTTGATTGTAGATCGGTCTTGGCGGTTGATTATTATTCTGATAATTATTTCCACGCCTTTGGTTTATGTATGAAACATTCTCTCTTTGTTCCATTGTTAGTTCAATACTGAGACAATCTTTTGTCAAATGTGGTCCTCCACATTGCTCACAACTAATTCGTATTGAGTGAATATCTTTAGTCATCTTTTCCATTCGTCTCTCAACAGCATCTATCTTTGCGAAAATGGAATCTAAGTCATGGCTAGAATCGGCTCTAGCTGCTTTAGATGATCTAACGATATCTTTTTCTTGGTGCCACTCATGTGAGTGGGAAGCAATGTTATCAATAATTTTGTAAGCATCAGTTGCTGTTTTCTTCATAATGGAACCACCAGCTGCTATATCGATGTCTTTCCTTGTAGTGATGTCGCATCCTTGGTAGAATATTTGTACTATTTGACAAGTGTCTAAACCATGTTGCGGACATCCTCTTAATAACTTTCCAAATCTTATCCACGCTTCATATAGAGTTTCGTTTGGCTTTTGTGTGAACGTAACAATTTCTCCTTGAAGTCTCACGGCTTTAGTGCCGGAAAGAATTGTTTAAGAAAATTTTCAACTAAAACATCTCATGTATCAATCGCCCCTTCAGGTAACGATTCTAACCAATCTTTGGCTTCTCCCTTTAAAGTCCAGGAAAATAACATGAGATATATCTGTTCATCCTCCACTTCTCTTATTTTAAATAGTGTGCATATCCTATTAAAGGTACGAAGATGTTCATTTGGATCTTCCTTCGGCGCACCACTAAATTGGCATTGATTAGTTACCATGTGTAGGATTTGTCCTTTGATTTCATAATCTGGCGCATTAATGTCAGGTTGAGTAATTGCGTGACCTTGGCCAGTGCGTTTAGCTCTCATTCGGTCTTCCGTACTTAGAAGTTCCAGATTTTCCATGATTGAATTTGTTGAATCTGAATCACTAGAGGATTCTGATTTAATGGTTCGTTCCTCAACAATCTCTGTTTGAATGATTGGTGGTTCTGGAGGAAAGATTAATGGTTCAGGATCTTGAAATCGTCCCTGAATATTCTCCGGATTCTCAATTGTGAGGTCGGGTTCAAAAAATGGATTATCGGAAATTTGAATTGGAGTACTTGGTCGACTAGATGACGATTCTAAAGAAAAATCAACGGCGACAATATTTGCTAGATGTCTTGATCGAGTTACAGGTGGTGAACGTACAAAAGGTGGTGATCGTTTTGCTCGGTGCATTCACTGAATATCCTATTAGTTATAAAAATAAGAAAAATTTTATAAGTTATCAAATTAATAGACTTTTCTGATTTTGCCCACGTTTCGAATAGCCAAAAGATGCAGCAGAGGGGCAGGATTCGTTTGGTCTCAATATAATTGAGTACTGTTTGGCTCCAATAACCCGGTCCACGTACAAATCCAACTATTACTACGAACCAGAAAATTTTGATGTCTATCAATTTAACCACTTAAAATAATTTTTCGTTTAAATTTAAGGAAATTTTAGAGAAGAAATAGAAAATTCTATGTCCTAAAACTAGAGCGTCGAGAAATAAGAAAGAAAAAGAGTGCGTCGAAAAACGTAGAAAAATAATAGGCGTCGAAAAATAAAAATAAGAAAGTAGCGCGTTGAAACTTAAAAAGTCTAAAAACTAAGAATTAAAAGTTGCGTCTAAAAATATTAAAGCTTAAAAGGAATACTATATCCAAAATGGCAAAAACTTAAAAACGTACTAAATTTTATAAAACGGCTTCGCAAAATTTTAAAGCACCTAAATCTTAGTCTAAAGAAAAAGCACTTAAGGGATTTTACGGCAAAGCCTAAGAATCTAGAAATAAAAATAACTATGGCAAAAACTATGACTTAAAACTAAATACGAGCGAAAAATACAAATATTACGCTAAAACAAATAAAAAGATATAAAATATAAAAATAAACTTAAAGTTGTAAAAAGTACAATTTTTTTATAAAAATATTATTTTTATATTATTTATTTTATAAAAGCATTAATTTTATATATTATTAAAACTAATTAAACTAAAAATACAAATTAATAATAAAAACTAAAACTAATTAATTTAAAATTAAACCCTAATTAGGGTTTTAATAATAATAATAAATAATACTCCGTAATTAATGCAGAATTAGGGTTTGACCAGGCGTGTCAGGGTGTGCTATGCGATCTCGAAGCTGTCTGCCTTTTCTTCTCCGAGATCGCGAAGATGAATATTACCGGATTAAGTATTGGGCTAAAAACAGTTCGGCCCACTTCGATATTTAAATAAAAACAGTGTTGGGCTTCGACGGGTTTCGGCCCAATTCTCAGTTTTAATTAATTTTTTTTCTTCTATTTTTGATATTTATATAAAATATTTATATAAATTAAATAAAAACTTAATTTTAAAAAAACTAAAATAGAAATAAAATTACTTTATAATTTTATATATTATATATTTTGAACAAACTTTTTTTTAAAATAAATATATATTTTTTTATAGCGTTTCGCTTTGGTCTTCCCCGGCAGCAGCGCCAAAAATACTTGATGTGTGCGAGGTGTACTAGGAAATAGTATTATTTTTACAACGAAATATTATTAAATACGATACAATTTTACACAAGATATTTATTTATTTATAGAATGGATATACCTAGACCTTGCTACAACACTTATAGGCAGTGTACCTAATCGTACAGTAGTGTAGTCTTTAGTAAGTCCGGTTCGTTCCACAGAGATACACTTAAACAAGCTTAACGCTATATTTTTAACTTATAATTGTAAAAATACAAAAATATATATAAGTAGTATTATTATTATAAAAGGGGGTTTTTACCGTTTAATGACCGGTTTGTCAATTTTAAAACTTTTAGTCGCAGTTAAAACCTAATGTAAAATATAAATATAACTTAATTTAAAGCGTAAAGTAAATAACGATAATGAAATTGAAGATAAATAAAAGTGCGATAAAATAAAATTGCGATAATTAAAGAGTACGATAATTAAAAGTGCAATTAAATATAATGACAATAAATAAAAGTGCGATATTTAAAAGTGCAATTAAATATAAAATAAAGGAAATTAAATATGAAATAAAGGAATTATGCTTATTTAAACTTCTGTAATCATGATGTTTGACGTGTTATTTTTAGTTTATTCTCATGGGTTAATTGTCCTTTGTCCTGGATTATTTGATATGTCCATACGGATTTGTCCATAATAGTCCATCAGTCATAAATATAAAGTATGAAAGTCTTCGTCAAATTATTCTTATTCCCGAAGTCAAATATTCCAACTAATTGGGGATTCGAATTGTAACAAGGTCTTAATACTTTATTTAATGAATACACCAGGTTATCGACTGCGTGTAAACCAAGGTTTTACTACTTTGTTAACAATTACACCAATTATCCTTTAATGTAATCCACCCCTGTTTCAACAAGTCTATTAACTATTAATCCAATTCCGTGTCCAGTAAAATGAACAATTATTGGTATTTATAGATATCCCGCCCACCGTGCCCAGTCAAGCGTATGTGGTTATATATAAATATGTCAAATTATAAGTCTATATATTAAATTAACGAGGTATCATTTAGTTAATATAAAGCTCATTAATAGTGCATACTCTAATTTTCACAAGTGTCGTTCTTTTGTCCAAACCCCAATTATGGTACAAAGCCCAATTACCCAATCTTAATAATTTAGCCCAACATCATGATTACTTCGGTATTAAATAAGCATAATAATAACTTAGCTACGAGACATTAATTTAAAAATAACATTAACCATAACTTACAGTGATTAAAAATAGCGTAGCGTTACACGGACAGAAATTCGACTTACACCCTTACAACATTCGCTAACATACCCTTATTATTAGAATTAAAATTAAAATTAAAATTATAATATATATATATATATATATATATATATATATATATATATATATATATATATATATATATATATATATATATATATATATATCTTTACGTATGATGAAAAGAAAAAGAAGTGTAAAATATCGATCGAATGCGTTGCCTTTTATAGGCCCCATTTCAGTTTTGGTGTGCTCCGCGATCTCGAAGGGTTTCTCCTTCACATCTCCGCGATCGCGGAGTAGTGGATTACAGCTCATCCAAGTTTGGCTCCTAGCTTGTCGACGGATTTTTTAATAAATAAATATAATATATATATAATTTTAAGAATTATTTATATATTATATTATATTTATATGCATAGTTGACTTGTAATTTTCACTCCGTTGCGTCGTGCATTGAAAGTTGACTTAGGTCCCGGTTTCGGATTTTTGAACGTCCTTGCATACAATTTAATATCTTGTACTTTTCGTTTTGTAACTTGTACTTTTGTCATTTCTAGACGCTTCTCATCAATAAATTGAACCTCTTGGATCGTACTTTGTACTTTTGAGCTTTTTGGTCGTTTGCGTCTTTAAATCGTCGAATCTGCCTTTTGTCTTCACCTTTTAATATTTAAACGAATATCACTTGTAAATAGAACAATTGCAACTAAAAGCTTGTCTTTCTTGAGGAATAATGCTATGAATTATGTGTTCTTTTTTAGCATTATCAGTTCATTTGCTCAAATTACATGTTGAATTGTTAATTATATGAAACTGTTCACATGTTCGAAAACAAATATGCACATATGAACGAGAAACTATATATTTAATTATATAGTTTTCAACTATTTTATGTTCATTCATACTCTTCATCAAGGTTTATGTGTGATTCAATCTGGTTACATGTGAAAATCTTTATAAATCAAAGGTTCTCGCAGTTCTCGCCTTTTTTATGGTTCTCATTTGAACTTTTGGCTATATATATATATATATATATATATATATATATATATATATATATATATATATATATATATATATATATATATATATATATATATATATATATATATATATATATATATATATATATATAGGGAAAAGTGAATATGGTGTTGTTGTGCATATAAGCTTATATGACAAACACCTCAAATTTTCATGATTTTGATGTCGTTTTTGTATAATAAGTTTTGAAATACGTTATTTAATCTACAACAAACAAAAGATTACATTTTGTTGTTAGTTCGTTTCACAAATTTCATCAAATATAGATGACATGTTATTCCACATGAACAATTGCATATTAATAGTGTTTGAGAACTACTCATGCAAAACATGAATTAATTCGAATTTTGTTGCTTCAAATCAATATATAATCATATAAAATGTTGTAAAGTAGTTAAAATGTAGTTTAGTTTACAAGAAAAAGATCAAAATCATGAGAATTTGTGGTGTTTGTCATATAAGCTTATATGTATAACAACACCATATTCACTTTCCCTATATATATATATATATATATATATATATATATATATATATATATATATATATATACATATATATATATATACATATATATATATATATATACATATACATATACATATATATATACATATATATATATACATATATATATATGTTGGTCCCTTGATAACAACAGGATTATTGTAGAGGGGGGGTGAATACAATTTCTTTTAAATAACTTAACAGTTAAACACGATTAGTATTCAAGCATGCAAATAAATAGAGTCACAGGTAATTTTCAACAGTTATTCTTTATTGATTGAATCACAAAGAATCACAACTATTCTTGGCGGAATGATAGTTGGTTGATACAGATTACCTAAATTATAGCTAAGAGGTAAACTAAAAGCTATTACACGTTTTTGACTCTAGAAAAACTAAACTCACACCACTAGTTGTTACAATAGTGGATACAACAATTTATAGTAGTCCTATTAACAGTGTAATGGTTCTATTGTCCACTGGTACATAGGATGTCTGTACTTGTGGGGACAACTGCATCAGAGAGTATGCTCTCCTCTTTCCTCTTTGGTAGCTATTTGCAGGAACACCCTAATTCGGTTTGGCACCACTATTTTTTAAACAAATAGAATGTTGTGTTCCCTAGGTGTTGAAAAAGTATAACCCATGTCTGCACATGTGTTAAACTTCTGCATTCCCACGTGGTCTTGTAAGGTCACTTGTCAGCCACCGACGCGTGTCCTTTTCTGTTCAACTTTGTCTTTGACTTCTGTTGAATAGTACCATTGATGTAGACCACTCGGGAAACTACTATGCTTATAATGGAGCATAGCTGTCTTGTGTAGTAAGCTGCATTCCAGCTGTGCTGGTTCTTCATTGCTGAGACATTTGATATTCTTGAATTGCTGAGTACACATCCTGTGCTGATTGAAGAACACTGTCTACCTTGTGCTGGTAGACTGAGCAGCAAACTTAAACACTCGACACAACAATATCTGCTGTCTATACATAAACAAACTTGTGCTGTCTGCACATAACATTTTAGTGCAAATAAATTACAGTTTTGTCATAATTAAATCCTTAATTATTTTGGGGACTCAACAATCTCCCCCTATTTGATGATGACAAAACCTATGACATATAGAGAAAACACTAAAGCCAGCACCGAGGGACCTAATGAAAACTAGGCAGTAAATTTGTCCCTTTTTAAGTTTGTTTTTGGGATCTTTTGTTGAGTTATCCATATCTTATAATTTGATATGATTTTGAAGATAAACTCATTTCACTTTCATTACAATAGAGTATATACAGTAATTACAGGAACATCATAATGAAAAATGAAATAAACAAAAGATATAATTTAAGCACTAGAGGACTATCTATCTTTATCTAATTCTTCTTCAGATAGCTCCTCTTGTTTGATTCTCCAGGCTTCATGAAATAGGATAGGTATATCAGCAGGATCAAATACAGGAATATGAGGTGGTAGAATGATACGATCTCTTCTTTGTGGGCCTTCACCAGTGGATTTCTTTCCTTTAGGTTTTTGAGAAAGTACTTCTTCTACGTTTACCACTGGTGCATTCCCAAATTTTGTAGCTTTGTTGAAGAGATCTTGGAGTTCTGGCTTCAATGACTTTTTTATACCACTTTCATCTTTACCAACAAAATACTCCAATATCTCCATCCATTCACTGAATCCTAAAGATCGCAACTCAT
Source organism: Rutidosis leptorrhynchoides (assembly GCF_046630445.1). NCBI lineage: Eukaryota > Viridiplantae > Streptophyta > Magnoliopsida > Asterales > Asteraceae > Rutidosis > Rutidosis leptorrhynchoides. The sequence continues at coordinate 244,892,403 of NC_092341.1, forward strand.
CATAATTTATCCTTTCTTGAACTTTATTCTCCCTGCTGATATTGAAAGCTCTTTTTGAGCCTCTGTGCACCTTGATAATCTTGCTGGGATTTGATCTTTTGTTCATCACATCACCATACTTGCTCCTATAATAATGATCAATAGTTCTATGGTTCGGCCAGTTTCCATAGGAGCAATAGCAGGTGCTTTCTCAGCAGCTTCTAGTTCATCAAGGGCCTTATCCTGTTCCTTGACAATGACTTTAGCTAATTTGAGGGACTCAGCCTCTAGCTTTCTATCAGCAGCCAATTTGTCTTCTATCTCCTGAAGCCTTACCCTCTTAGCGAGTTCAGCATCAGCAGCCTCCCTTCTTTGAATTTCATCTTGTAAGCCCAACAAATAATCATCGGCAGTAATTTTCAGGGACTTTGCTGTTTCAATCATCTTTCTACCCGCTTCAGTTCTAAGGGCAGCTCGATACTCCCTTAGATCCATACTCAGCTGGCGAGCCTCTTGAAATTGAGCTTTCTCCTCATCAGTAGAGAGCTTTTGACCACTGTTGTTTAAGTATACACCAATTTCAATGCCATAAGTCAAGGCAGTGATGTAGAGTGGCTGATCAAGAGGATGATGCAGCAATCTAACTTGGCGTATCCTTTCATTAATAGCAGCTTGTCTTTGCTCAAGCAATTCTGGAACAGTGATCTCCAGCATGTAAGCATCTCTTTCATCTGGATTCATTTTAAATAATTCTGGCTCACCACGGGCAACTGAATCATCTTTCCAAGTTCTGTGTTTACTGATGTGTGCGAGGTGGTGTATAAAATAGTTATATTTTTGCTACAAAATACTATTAAATACGATACAATTTTACACAAGATATTTATTTATTTATAGAATGGATATACCTAAACCTTGCTACAACACTTATAGGCAGTGTACATAATCGTACAGTAGTGTAGTTTTTAGTAAGTCTGGTTCATCCACAGGGAACTCTAGCCAAGTTTAACGCTATATTTTTAAAACTATATTTGTATATATATATATATATATATATATATATATATATATATATATATATATATATATATATATATATATAAGTAGTATTATTATTATAAAAGGGGGGGTTTTTACCGTTTAATGACCGGTTTGTCGATTTTAAAACTTTAGTCGCAGTTAATACCTAATGTAAAATATTAAAAATAAATATAACTTAATTTAAAGCGTAAAGTAAATAACAATAATGAAATTACAATAAATAAAAGTGCGATAAAATAAAATTGCGATAATTAAAGAGTACGATAATTAAAAATGTAATTAAATACAATGACAGTAAATAAAAGTGCGATAATTAAAAGTACAATTAAATATGAAATAAAGGAATTATGCTTATTTAAACTTCCGTAATCATGATGTTTGACGTGTTGATTTTAGTTTATTCCCATGCGTTAATTGTCCTTTGTCCTGGATTATTTGAATTGTCCATACGGATTTGTCCATAATAGTCCATCAGTCATAATCATAAAGTGCGAGTGTCCTCGTCAAATTATCCTTATATCCGAAGTCAAATATTCCAACTAATTGGGGATTCGAATTGTAACAAGGTCTTAATACTTTGTTTAATGAATACACCAGGTTATCGACTGCGTGTAAACCAAGGTTTTAATACTTTGTTAACAATTACACCAATTACCCTTGAATGTAATCCACCCCTGTTTCAACAAGTCTATTAACTATTAATCCAGTTCCGTGTCCGGTTAAATGAACAATTATTAGTATTTATAGATATCCCACCCACCGTGCCAGTCAAGCGTATGTGGTTATATATAAATACGTCAAATTATAAGTCTATATATTAAATTAACGAGGTATCATTTAGTTAATATGTCATAACCCGTCCTTAACCATAAGAACGTGTTAGATAACGTATGATTTCATTGCGAGGTATTGACCTCTATATGCGACATTTTTAAAAAGGAAAACTGCATATATTATACATTACAAACCAAACCATTATTTTTGTTACAAGCTTTAGACAATAAAAAGATGATTATCGTTTAACGATAATCTTCGACTTACAAACTTTACAAATGATAATAACAACACGATTTCTAGCATATTTTACAACACACGTCCTCGGATATGCAGTTTTATTTTTGACACAAATATGAGTACGCATGATCCTGCTTAGATTCAACATAATGCAGCGGAAGCTTTAATTATCACCTGAGAATAAACATGTTTAAAAACGTCAACATAAAGTTGGTGAGATATAGGTTTAGTGCGCAGCAATATATATATATAGACCACAAGATTTCGTATATAAACATTTCAATAAAAATATTCTAAGTGGTTGAGCACTTGGTAACCATACTTAACATTTTCACGTCGCATATTCCCTTTAATATGAAATCTTACTACACCGTACCAAGTGTAGTCACAAAACGAAGTACTGTGCAACTGTTGAATACTGGTCGTCCAGTCCGGTTGGGGTTGTCAGGCCCGATAGATCTATCAACAGGATTCGCGTTTACAATACCGCTGTAAATATTAGTTACCAAGCTACAGGGAAGTATGCCAGTGGTACAACTCAACGTAGAATATATTTTTCAGTTACTTGTGTCCATAATGTAAAACATAAAATACATGTATTCTCATCCCGAAATATTTAGAGTTTAAAAGTGGGACTATATACTCACTCTTGTCTTGATGATATAAATAATTTGACTCGGTCTTCCGGTTGATATCACGAACCTATCCATATATAATATATCAATATGTTTTCATTTTTAAACAAACGTTATAAATATATATACTTGTTATACTTTTAATACTTTGAATAATTCCTTAGTCCGTAGTTAGCAGTTCGTTGTTAGTAATTCAATTTTAATGGTTCATTTTTAGATGTTTAATATACCCGCAATGAAATAAATAAAACCCCCAACGAAATAAATAAAACCCCATCGTATATGTATTGGTCGAGATTAATCTTGACCCATGGTACCGGTGTTGTCAAATGACGTGTTGCGTACATAAAGTACCGGTGTTGTCAAATGACGTGTTGCGTACAATCATGGGATCTTATGATTAATCTTCTCGTGTTGTTTACGGGTGATCCTGAACCATATAAAATTGAATTATAAGTACATATATATAAAATATCATGTTATCTTAGAAATATGTGATTTATATCATTTTTTTCCAATTGATCCCGTAGTTGAAATGATCTAGGATAACCAATTTTGTTTCGGTCATAGTTTCTTCGTTACAAATCCGTTTTCGTTGATTCAAATTGCCATCTTCTTGGATCGAGTTCTTCTTTAAGACTATGAACTGTAAATACCTTGGTTTGTATTCAAAATCATACGGCATAAGTGAAACATTAGTGAAACATATGAAGTTAAACATTTTTGTTACAACAAAATCATTAAATGACCATTTTTCTAAAAATACTTATACTTTGAAAAACCAAGTTTTACCTTGTTAAATTAGCATATACATAAGTTATATTACAGGTCTTGAAGTATTTTAAAAGTTAAGTTAGAAGGATCTATTTAGTTTGCAAACAAGTTTGAAAACATTCAAACTATGTTCTTGTTGTTAAACTTTTGTACCACAAAATAAGATAGCTATATATATATGAATTGAATAAGATTATGAACATAGATTCTACCTCAAGTTCCTTGGATAAGTTTGCTGTAAAAGAGGAGTAAGAAGCTAGAATCAAAAGGGTGATAGAAGTGGATGAAAGATTGGAAGTAAGTTGGTGTTCTTGGAAGGTTTTCTTGAAGTGTTTTTGTAAGAGTTTTCTTATGGTGTTTTAGTATGGTTTTTATGGCTAGATCTTCTTGGTTATTTGCTGGATTGTTATGGAGTTTAGAGAGTAAGAAAGAGTGTGTGTTTTTGATAAGAAAATGGTAGTAAAAATGGATCAAAATGATGATACATATATACTCCTAAAAATGTGATCTTTAAGGATAACATGACAAAATTTTAGTTTGTATTTTTGTAATTAGTCTTGCAATGATTCAAAAGTAATTACCTTATACATAAGGCATGAATAAGGGCTGGTTAGGTGGTGATTTGATGTGTATATACCAATAGTAAATACGTATAGAAGCTTGGTATGATACGAGTACAAATACTCTAGGTATACGTATAGAAATTTTGTGAAAAATGGAATGAGGATTTAAATATAGCTATCTTTTGTGAATACACTTATATGATTTTATGTATTTAAGTTCTTAAAAGTGATTAAATACATTACTTATACGATATATGTATAAACATTATAAGTCTTAAGTATTTATGTCAAATAACGTTACGTATAGTTATCGTTTTGAAAACTTAAGTTAGTAGTTTCAAAATATACTTGTAACTTATTGTTATTAATATAAAATGAGGTATTAAAACATTCATTAATCATGTTAAATATGTATATATACATATATATATACACAAACGTATAATTATCATATATTGTATAGTTCGTGATATCATCGGTCAAACTAGACGGTCAAACGTTGTGTAGAACTCTTTTCGGAAATATAAATCTCATCAATTTGGATTGCTTATCATGTTGGTAAGGTTTAATCTATGTAAATATTAATCTTATAAGTATAGAATGATCGAAAAAGTGCGGGTCGTTACATTACCTCCCCGTTAAATAAATTTCGTCCCGAAATTTTAAAATTGTACCTATTTTGCGTCATCGAGAAACAAGTGTGGATACTTTTGTTTCATCTGATCCTCTCGTTCCCAAGTAAACTCAGGACCTCTTCGAGCATTCCAACGAACCTTAACGATTGGTATGTTGCTCTGCTTGAGCTGTTTAACTTCACGATCCATGATTTCGATTGGTTCTTCGATGAATTGTAGTTTCTCGTCGACATGAATTTCTTCAAGAGGAATGGTGAGGTCTTCCTTTGCAAGACACTTCTTAAGGTTTGAGACGTGAAAGGTATTATGTACTCCGGCGAGTTGTTGTGGTAACTCGAGTCGATAAGCTACCGGTCCAATGCGTTCGATGATCTTAAACGGGCCTACGTATCTTGGGTTCAGTTTACCCCTTTTGCCGAAACGTATTACACCTTTCCAAGGTGACACCTTTAGCATAACCATGTCCCCGACCTGAAACTCTAATGGTTTCCTTCGAACATCGGCGTAGCTCTTTTGGCGACTACGGGCTGTTTTCAATCTCTCCTTGATTTGCACTATCTTCTCAGTCGTTTCATGTATGATCTCGGGACCAGTTAAATGTCGATCTCCTACTTCATTCCAATAGATAGGAGATCTACACTTCCTTCCGTACAATGCTTCGAATGGCGCAGCTCCAATGCTCGCATGATAACTATTATTATACGAGAATTCTGCTAACGGTAGATATTTATCCCATCCGTTTCCAAAATCGATCACACATGCCCTGAGCATGTCTTCGAGAGTCTGAATCGTTCTTTCACTCTGTCCATCGGTTTGTGGATGATATGCGGTACTCATATCCAACCGAGTTCCTAGTGCCTCCTGTAGTGATTGCCAGAATTTTGAGGTAAATCTACTATCACGATCGGATATAATGGAAATAGGTATTCCATGCCTTGAAACAACTTCCTTTATATACAATCGTAATAGTTTCTCCATTCTATCCGTTTCCTTTATAGGCAAGAAATGTGCAGACTTGGTGAGACGATCAACAATCACCCAAATGGTGTCGTAACCCCAGGCAGTCTTTGGTAACTTCGTGATGAAATCCATGGTAATACCGTCCCATTTCCATTCTGGAATTTCTGGTTGTTGAAGTAACCCTGACGGCTTCTGGTGTTCTGCTTTAACCTTGGAACAAGTTAAACACTCCCCAACATATGTTGCAACGTCTGTTTTTAAATTAGGCCACCAATAATGCGTCTTAAGATCTTGGTACATCTTTCCAACTCCAGGATGTATCGAATATCTTGTCTTATGTGCCTCGTTCAATATCAACTTCCTTAATCCACCCAACTTCGGTACCCAAATACGATTTGCAAAATATCGAATTCCATCTTCCCGCATAACGAGTTGCTTCTCATACTTCTTCATTATTTCATTTCCTATATTTTCTTTAGTAAGTGCTTCTCGTTGAACTCCTTTGATTTGTGAGTTGAGATTCATGCGAATTTTTATGTTCATCGCTCGTACTCGAATTGGTTCTCGTTCCTTTCTGCTTAGAGCGTCGGCCACCACGTTCGCTTTCCCGGGATGATAACGAATTTCACAATCATAGTCATTTATTAACTCAACCCACCTACGTTGCCTTATGTTCAGCTGTTTTTGATCGAAAATATGTTGAAGGCTTTTATGATCAGTAAACACAGTGAATTTAACCCCATACAAGTAATGTCTCCACATCTTCAATGCAAACACGACTGCTCCCAGTTCTAGATCATGCGTCGTATAATTCCGCTCGTGAATCTTCAATTGTCGGGATGCAAATGCAATAACTTTCTTCCGTTGCATAAGAACACAACCAAAACCTTGTCGCGAAGCGTCACAATATATTTCAAAATCATCGTTCCCTTCAGGTAACGATAAAATAGGCGCCGTAGTTAACTTCTTCTTCAATAATTGAAATGCGTTCTCCTGCTCTGAGGTCCATTCGTATTTCTTCCCTTTTTGCGTTAATGCTGTCAACGGCTTAGCTATTCGAGAAAAATCTTGAATAAACCTTCTATAATAACCGGCTAAACCCAAAAATTGGCGTATCTGCATTGGTGTCTTAGGAGTCTCCCATTTTTCAATGGCTTCAATTTTTGTTGGATCAACCTGAATTCCTTTGCTACTAACAACGTGGCCAAGAAATTGTACTTCTTTCAACCAGAAAGCACACTTAGAAAATTTAGCATAAAGTTGTTCTTTTCTCAACAACTCCAGTATCAACCTTAAATGCTCTTGCTCACTCTTGGAATAGATAAGAATATCATCAATGAAAACGATAACAAACTTATCCAAATACGGACTACAAACTCGATTCATGAGGTCCATGAATACAGCTGGCGCATTTGTCAACCCAAACGGCATGACCAAAAATTCGTAATGACCATAACGTGTTCGAAAAGCAGTTTTCGGAATGTCCTCTTCTTTGACACGTAGTTGATGATAGCCCGATCTTAGGTCGATTTTCGAATAAACACATGATCCTTGCAATTGATCAAATAAGTCATCAATTCTCGGTAGTGGATACCGATTCTTGATAGTTAACTTATTTAATTCACGATAGTCTATACACATCCTAAAAGATCCATCTTTCTTCTTAACAAACAAAATTGGAGCTCCCCACGGTGAAGTACTCGGTCGTATGAATCCACGGTCCAGTAATTCTTTTAACTGACTTTGAAGTTCTTTTAACTCGGACGGTGCAAGTCTATATGGAGCACGAGCCACTGGTGCAGCTCCTGGTACTAAATCTATTTGAAATTCTACCGATCTAAATGGAGGTAATCCCGGCAATTCTTCCGGAAAAACTTCAGGAAAATCTCTTGCCACAGGCACGTCGTTGATGCACTTTTCTTTCTTTTCGACTTTATTAACATGTGCTAAAATAGCGTAACATCCCTTTTCTAAACACTTCTTGGCTTTCAAACAGCTAATGAGTTTTAGCTTTGAATTATCCTTCTCTCCATAAATCATCACTGGCATTTTATCCTTACCAGGAATACGAATTGCCTTCTTGGCACAAACAACTTCCGCTCCTATTTTGGACATCCAGTCCATGCCGACTATTACATCAAAACCTCCTAATTCTACGGGTATTAAGTCGATTTTAAACGTTTCTCCAGCTAGATTTATTTCACAATCACGACAAATTTTATCGGCTTTAATTAGCTTACCATTAGCTAACTCAATCAAGTACTTAGCATCTAGAGGTAATGATGAACAATTCAATTTAGTGTAAAAATTTATACACACGTAACTTCTATCGGCGCCAGTATCAAATAAAATAGATGCTGATAAGTTATTAATGGTAAACGTACCCGTAACAAGTTCCGGGTCTTCTCGTGCCTCTCTAGCATTAATAACAAACGCTCTTCCACGTGCAGGTCCGCCATTCTGATTCGGGCACTGACTCTTATAGTGACCTTGTTTTCCACAACCAAAACAAGTAATGTTAGCCAAAGCAGTTCTATTTGCGTTGGTGGCAGGAGTCTTGTTACCATTTGCATTTGTAACGAGAGCCTTACAATCTTCCGCAAGATGACCTTGTCGATTACACTTGGTGCATAACACACTACAGTAACCAAAGTGATGTTTGTGGCAACGGTTGCATAAAGGATTTTGTCCTTTATAACCAAAACCTGAACCACTACTCGCACCTTTTGTGGTTTCTTGTTTCTTATAAGGTTGTTGTTGGTTACCTCGATCATAACTTCCATTCCACTTTTTCTTGTTTCCCAATACCTTCACCTCAGTATTGAATGCTTTCTTGTCCAAAATGACCTGATCCATTAGCTCGTTCGCCATGGTTATAGCTTCATGAATTGTCTTAGGTTTCGATGCTGTAACATTTGCCTTGACCTTTTTGGGCAAACCAGCTTTGTACATTTCAATCTTCCGTTCTTCGGTTGGAACCAATTCAGGACATAGCAAAACTAATTCCATGAATCGCTGGTTGTAGTTGGTGATTTCAGTACCAACCACCTTCAAACTTCGTAACTCATCTTCTAACTTAATAACCTCATTCCTTGGACAATACTCGGTGATTATCATTGCTTTGAATTCTTCCCATGGAGTATCATAAGCTACATCTCCTCCTACCGCCTTCACATAATTCTTCCACCATGTGAGTGCACTATCTTGTAAAGTGCACGATGCAAACTTGGTCATGTCTTTTTCATCACAACCACTGATTTTGAACACCGTCTCCATCTTTTCTATCCATCGGGTTAAACCGATAGGTCCTTCCGTTCCACTGAATGATGATGGCTTGCAAGCTTGGAACGTCTTGTAGGAGCATCCTACACGAGGATTTGGATTAACTGCAGCAGCTCTTGCAGCCTCAACCCATAACATTCTGTCGTTCACTCGCTGGTTGATGAGTTCCTCGAGTTCTTGTTCCGTCATTCGATTCAATCGCGCCATTTCCTAATGAAAGAAAATAATTATTCACATGGATTATTATAGATGTAGTGTGTATTTATAGTACATTATAGCTTATTAATAATATGAACTAGGTATTATTATAAAAGCCTTTTCTTCTTATTAGCGTTTTATAATTATATCTTGGGTAGTACCTACCCGTTAATGTTCATACTTAATAGCTTAGTACAGAATCAATTACTACAATCTAAATAATACTTAACCATGGAAAATTATTGCATTTCATACTTCAATATTTTACATATGCTTATCTTACATCGAACATTAAGCAAACCACACTATTAATATTATACAAAACATTATTCGGTTCCATGGTTTGACACAGCAGCGCATCGTTTGATCTATTTTCTAGGACGTTTAGACACAAAGATTTGCTTAACGCTTATCCTAACTGTCTGCCTATATTTTGGCTGTGGGACTGAAGAACTGGATGCCGGGACAGAACGAATAGGAATAGCGGGGATAGGGGTGGTAGTGTTGAGTGGGATTGGTGCCACATCATTCTCATTAAACTCGGGATTTGGATTTTCTAATTCATTAGCCTTTCGTTTCTTTCCTAGTTCGAACTCGTCTTTTGTAATTTCCTGTATTTCTTCCTCGGGTTCACTTTCCTCCTCGGGTTCACTTTCCTCCTCGGGTTCACTTTCCTCCTCGGGTTCACTTTCCGGGTTCTCTATAGTTGGTTCATCCGGAATTTGTGAGTCTTCCCCAAGGATATCATTTTCGTCATCGGACAGGTTAATGACTGGAACGCCATCTGAAGATTCTGATTCGGAGTCGTTGATTGTGATAACAATTTTTGAGCTCGACATCTATCACACAACAACTAACCCATTAGTACTTATATAATATTTACATATAAATTTTAACCAACAGTGATAAGCAATGGTTTTTTTTTTTTTTTTTTAAATCAGACCCGGTCAAAGTCCAGACTTACTAATGTATCCTAACGGCTTCTCGGTTAGACACACTAATGCAGACCTGGTTCGCTAAGACCAACGCTCTGATACCACATGTCATAACCCGTCCTTAACCATAAGAACGTGTTAGATAACGTATGATTTCATTGCGAGGTATTGACCTCTATATGCGACATTTTTAAAAAGGAAAACTGCATATATTATACATTACAAACCAAACCATTATTTTTGTTACAAGCTTTAGACAATAAAAAGATGATTATCGTTTAACGATAATCTTCGACTTACAAACTTTACAAATGATAATAACAACACGATTTCTAGCATATTTTACAACACACGTCCTCGGATATGCAGTTTTATTTTTGACACAAATATGAGTACGCATGATCCTGCTTAGATTCAACATAATGCAGCGGAAGCTTTAATTATCACCTGAGAATAAACATGTTTAAAAACGTCAACATAAAGTTGGTGAGATATAGGTTTAGTGCGCAGCAATATATATATATAGACCACAAGATTTCGTATATAAACATTTCAATAAAAATATTCTAAGTGGTTGAGCACTTGGTAACCATACTTAACATTTTCACGTCGCATATTCCCTTTAATATGAAATCTTACTACACCGTACCAAGTGTAGTCACAAAACGAAGTACTGTGCAATCGTTGAATACTGGTCGTCCAGTCCGGTTGGGGTTGTCAGGCCCGATAGATCTATCAACAGGATTCGCGTTTACAATACCGCTGTAAATATTAGTTACCAAGCTACAGGGAAGTATGCCAGTGGTACAACTCAACGTAGAATATATTTTTCAGTTACTTGTGTCCATAATGTAAAACATAAAATACATGTATTCTCATCCCGAAATATTTAGAGTTTAAAAGTGGGACTATATACTCACTCTTGTCTTGATGATATAAATAATTTGACTCGGTCTTCCGGTTGATATCACGAACCTATCCATATATAATATATCAATATGTTTTCATTTTTAAACAAACGTTATAAATATATATACTTGTTATACTTTTAATACTTTGAATAATTCCTTAGTCCGTAGTTAGCAGTTCGTTGTTAGTAATTCAATTTTAATGGTTCATTTTTAGATGTTTAATATACCCGCAATGAAATAAATAAAACCCCCAACGAAATAAATAAAACCCCATCGTATATGTATTGGTCGAGATTAATCTTGACCCATGGTACCGGTGTTGTCAAATGACGTGTTGCGTACATAAAGTACCGGTGTTGTCAAATGACGTGTTGCGTACAATCATGGGATCTTATGATTAATCTTCTCGTGTTGTTTACGGGTGATCCTGAACCATATAAAATTGAATTATAAGTACATATATATAAAATATCATGTTATCTTAGAAATATGTGATTTATATCATTTTTTTCCAATTGATCCCGTAGTTGAAATGATCTAGGATAACCAATTTTGTTTCGGTCATAGTTTCTTCGTTACAAATCCGTTTTCGTTGATTCAAATTGCCATCTTCTTGGATCGAGTTCTTCTTTAAGACTATGAACTGTAAATACCTTGGTTTGTATTCAAAATCATACGGCATAAGTGAAACATTAGTGAAACATATGAAGTTAAACATTTTTGTTACAACAAAATCATTAAATGACCATTTTTCTAAAAATACTTATACTTTGAAAAACCAAGTTTTACCTTGTTAAATTAGCATATACATAAGTTATATTACAGGTCTTGAAGTATTTTAAAAGTTAAGTTAGAAGGATCTATTTAGTTTGCAAACAAGTTTGAAAACATTCAAACTATGTTCTTGTTGTTAAACTTTTGTACCACAAAATAAGATAGCTATATATATATGAATTGAATAAGATTATGAACATAGATTCTACCTCAAGTTCCTTGGATAAGTTTGCTGTAAAAGAGGAGTAAGAAGCTAGAATCAAAAGGGTGATAGAAGTGGATGAAAGATTGGAAGTAAGTTGGTGTTCTTGGAAGGTTTTCTTGAAGTGTTTTTGTAAGAGTTTTCTTATGGTGTTTTAGTATGGTTTTTATGGCTAGATCTTCTTGGTTATTTGCTGGATTGTTATGGAGTTTAGAGAGTAAGAAAGAGTGTGTGTTTTTGATAAGAAAATGGTAGTAAAAATGGATCAAAATGATGATACATATATACTCCTAAAAATGTGATCTTTAAGGATAACATGACAAAATTTTAGTTTGTATTTTTGTAATTAGTCTTGCAATGATTCAAAAGTAATTACCTTATACATAAGGCATGAATAAGGGCTGGTTAGGTGGTGATTTGATGTGTATATACCAATAGTAAATACGTATAGAAGCTTGGTATGATACGAGTACAAATACTCTAGGTATACGTATAGAAATTTTGTGAAAAATGGAATGAGGATTTAAATATAGCTATCTTTTGTGAATACACTTATATGATTTTATGTATTTAAGTTCTTAAAAGTGATTAAATACATTACTTATACGATATATGTATAAACATTATAAGTCTTAAGTATTTATGTCAAATAACGTTACGTATAGTTATCGTTTTGAAAACTTAAGTTAGTAGTTTCAAAATATACTTGTAACTTATTGTTATTAATATAAAATGAGGTATTAAAACATTCATTAATCATGTTAAATATGTATATATACATATATATATACACAAACGTATAATTATCATATATTGTATAGTTCGTGATATCATCGGTCAAACTAGACGGTCAAACGTTGTGTAGAACTCTTTTCGGAAATATAAATCTCATCAATTTGGATTGCTTATCATGTTGGTAAGGTTTAATCTATGTAAATATTAATCTTATAAGTATAGAATGATCGAAAAAGTGCGGGTCGTTACATAATATAAAGCCCATTAATAGCCCATAGTCTAATTTTCACAAGTGTCGTTCTTTTGTCCAAACCCCAATTATGGTACAAAGCCAAGTTACCCAATTTTAATATTTAGCCCAACATCATGATTACTTCGTCTTAAATAAGCATAATAATAACTTAGCTACGAGACATTAATTTAACAATAAAATTAAACATAACTTACAGTGGATATTAATAACGTAGTGGTACACGGACAGAGTTTCAACTTGCAAAACCTTAAGACATTCGACTAACCTAACCTTATTATTATCACTAACTTAAAATCAAAATTACAAATTGAGATTAATATTTGGAGTGATATTTGATACATTGGATAAAAGAAAAGAAAAAGATATATATATTTTTTATCAACCAAAACTGCGAATTTATAGCAATGTGGTCTGCTACCTACTGCCATGCGATCGCATGGAAAATGCACCTCCAGGCCATGCGATCGCATGGCCATCTGGGACAGCTCAGATTGCTTTGTTTTCTTGCTTGTCGACGTTATTTTTAAATATATATAATATATAAATAATTTATATAATTATTTAAATATTATATTATATTCTTGTGCATAGTTGACTCATAATTTTTAGTCCGTTGCGTCGAGCGTTGAGAGTTGACTCTGGTCTCGGTTCCGGATTTTCGAACGTCCTTGCGTACAATTTAATATCTTGTATTTTGCGTTTTGCGGCTTGTACTCTTGTAATTTTGAGACGTTTCTCACCAATAATTTGAACCACTTTGATTGTACTTTGTACTTTTGAGCTTTTTGGTCGTTTGCGTCTTCAATTCGTCGAATCTTTCTTTTGTCTTCACCTTTTATTATTTAAACGAATATTACTTGTAAATAGAACAATTTCAACTAAAAGCTTGTCTTTCTTGAGGGATAATGCTATGAAATATATGTTCGTTTTTAGCATTATCAAATATTCCCACACTTGAGCGTTGCTTGTCCTCAAGCAATATAGTCTTGAAATAAAAATACTAGAATCACTTCTTTATTCTTCACACTTTGTACATCAATGATTTCTATACGGCGGTATGAACAATGGTAGTAACGATGTGGTTTACAGTCCCACATGACTATAAAAATTTAGATCCTTAAGGAAATTGGATCTTTATGAAAACATTTGATCTTTTTGAAAATTCAATCTAGCTTTTACCCTAGATAAGTTTTCCAGAATAACCCTTCACCGGTGTTTGCAAATTGTTTTTGTGGGTTTGCTGGGTTTCAGATTTGAAAATTTTAGCTCAAAACTTATGGTTATGTGTCACCCACTTGCTAACCTTGTATTAGGAAAGCAACACGTCCAGTATACTTGCTCCGTATATTACCTTTCGGTAAACTACCGTCCAGTTGTAAAGGAAAGCGTTGAACAAGCAACTGTTAAGGCAATGTCCCCTGACATGCTTTTAATTATGGTCTATAACGTGTCGGATGCAATTACTATCCTTGGTAGGAGCAATAGTAAAGCTCACCCTATAGTTTTTTGGTCTGGCACAAGGTCATGTCTTCAACCATGCTATGTAACCACCGTTCTTACGATTGACACCCGATTTGGTTCTGGTGACCTAATGAATTCCAGGTGAATTCCTAGGATTTTACGTTCAATGGTAATGAACGCATTGAAATTGGGTTTTCAAAAAACAAATCGGTTTATAATTTGATCAAAATATTTTCTCGTTCAAGCTCGAGTTTAGATATCATCGAATTCCATGAGTTTGTAATTCTCAATCTTTAAGGTCAATCTCTAGGATTGAGTAATATCAGGGTCTGATTCATTAGTCTTATCAAGCTAATTTGCACGGCGCCCTCCCCATTTTACTAGACAGATCCTCTCATGGTTAGGATAAGTCTGACCACTTGGCGACCCTATTTGATGCTGAGGTCCGTGTATTTCCAGCTAATTTTTGAGAAAACTTTTCAAGGTTTTTCGCAAATTCTACAACTGGTCTGGACGACAACTTCCTGACCTAAATCAAGAAGCACGTTTCTTTTTTCGGAAGACTTTACTTCCTTTTAATGATGGAATTGATTCATTGTGTAGATCCATCTTTCTTTCAAATATATTACAGTAAATTTGGTAAAACTGATTAGTTTAGTCTAAAGCAAAAATATCTTCAATTATTTGTTACAAAAATATGTGATATATGTTTTAAATAACTGGGCAAATTTTTCCCACACTTGGCTTTTATTTTCCTTTCTTTGCCTTTTTATTGCCCTCTATTCCATTTTAAATGAATTCTAACATTTTGGGTTGTTTCTCAATTTATGTCCTTTCCGAGGTAACAATAATTTCAGTGTTAATACCTAGTTTTATCGCTCATAAATATGTATAAACATGATTTTGAGTTCATTTAATTGAAAATTTTGAAAAAAATTACTAGAATTGGGTAGTCAGTATATAAGACTAGGGCTGTTCTTTATTATCAGAGAGCACTAAATTCTAATACAACTACTGCGTTGCTAGTATTTTTAATGGTAACCAAGTGTTTAAATTTAAAATTTTAAAAATCCGAAAGAATTTAACCCCTTCCCATACTTAAGATCTTGCAATGCCCTCATTTGCAAGAAATCAGTAACAATTTAAATTATTGAGGGTGATTAGCGTAGAAACATGATTAAATTTTACCAAAGTTTTCAAACATATTGGCGTTTGTTTGTTGAATGATAAATGGTGCACATCATTTGTTCATTCCGTCTTGTTGTTACATCACATTTGTTTATCGTTTTGTCATCAAAATCAGTAGCTTTTGCTGAACTTAATGCCAGTCTTTGAAAATGCGCTGTTTTACCCTGTTGTGTACAATTGACAATATACATACATACAAATATAAACATGCATGATAATTTGAAATGAGACTTAAAATCCCACTTTCAAATCAAATATGAAACATTAGTACCAAATAATAAAAATATTAAACAATACATTAATGTATCACAATATCATATGGTTAAACATAAATAAATAAAAATAATAAATAATAAAAATCATAGAAATCACCAACTGGAACTATATCAATCTGGATAGGGGTTCCAGTTCATGTCGTCGTTCGGGTTCCATGGTTGGTGATAGGTGTACTGGTAGGCCTGGTTAGGGTCGTAGAGACTATATGGTGGTCTCATCTCGGGCTGGTGTAGAGGATAGTAAGCATGTCGGGTTGGTACGTAGTGATCCTGAGGTGACAGCCGGCTCATAATCTGACGCTGATGATAGTCCCATCTATCATGCTGTCGTTGCCTGGAATGCTCGTAATCATTTCGGGCTTGCCACTGCTCCATCCGACTAAATCTCTCCCCGTTTGTCATATCTACCTCATCTACACGCTGGTAGACGTCAGTCATAGCCTCCCTAATGACATCCCTAATGTCATCCGCTTCCTCCATTTCCTCATCTGATCCTCTCTCTACCTATGGGTGACGACCTTCATAGGGTACTACCTGGTTTCGTCTGCTTTTTAATACCTTAGCACCCTGATAGACCTTCAATCTTAAAGGCTCAACATGTTCCCTACATTCCAAAAGTGGACCCCCTTGGTCCCTATCTACACCCAAATACTCTCCAATGAGAGTAACAAAAATACCTCCTCCTATTATCCCCCCTTCCTGTATTCCTTCCACCATTTTAGACAAATAAAAACCAACACAGTAAGGGATATTAACAAAGCCTCTTGGGTCTCGAATACACTTTAGGTAAAATAAATCATGTAAGGTAATTTTATCCTTGTTGTGACCTCTCTGTGTAATCGAGTTAGTCAAAAATCTATGAATTATACGAAGCTCGGCTTTGTTAATATGTAAGTAGGAGTGTTTTCCTCCGAGCGTAAAAACATAATAATCTGACATACACCTCCAGACGGCGTTCACGTCAAAATTCCTATCTACCCTTTCACCATGATAAATCAAATTCATACAATCGGGTAGTAGTAATTCACTAGGAGTATATATCTGCAAAGCCCTTGCCATGTCCAGCATGGACATCCTGTACATCGTACGGCCAAGTATAAATCTAAGAAAACTTCTATCATCTAATCTATCTACATCTACATTTAATGCTATAGTACTCATGATCTCAACACACCATTCCTTATATACAGGCCTACGAATGGTGAATAGACGTTCCCAATCGGTAAAAGAAGAACCGTCATACCTTTGGATCAGATGCTCCCTAACTGAGTTAGCTAGTTGGACCCTTTACAAAGGATCCCAATCGATTACCCTTGGCACTTCTACATTTTTCGGTATCAGTTTGAATTTGTTACTTTGATATGTCGGGTAATCTCTTCAGCTTCTATCGAATCTCAGATTAGGATGCAACGTGTGTTCAGGAATCGTTGGGTATTCTACAGGCGGATGCATCGAAAATACTATGAAGGCATCAACAAATTGTAGCGGATCATAATAAGGTACGTGTTGATCAGGTTGATGTTGTTGTTTCTGTTGTGGTTCTTGTTCGGGTTCTGGTTGTGGTTATCTAGATGATGATGATGCACCTCCAGTTTCAGTATATTTCGGCAAAACACATTAAATACCAAATTTGTGCATTCAAATATGCATCAGTGTTAGCAAAATAACAACTTAAAACAATCACAATGACATGTTTAATCAAAATTAAACTTATGCTCATTTTCACAATTTTATCAATTCTACACTTTTTCAAATAAGCATTTATGAAAATGTATACAAAGTTCATAAGCATTTAACTCAAATAACATGTCAAAATAGTCATTACTATCAATTAAACAAGTCTCAAATGGCATTGATATCAAATTAATCAAGTTCATGAATTTTAGACTTAAAAAGTCCACTTTAATTCTCAAAAATCATGTTTAGGATCAAAGTTTGGATCATTTAGCTACCTAAACATGTTACACTACTTAATTTAACAACAATTCATGACAAAAATTGGCCATAACCTGTTTATATCAAAAAGCCCCAAATTGCTCAAGAACACAAACCCCAGATTCCTAAAAATTTTGAAGTTTTTGGCTTCAAATCATGTTAAATAGCATCAATCTAGGTTATACATGCATAATATACTAACAATTTAACTCTAATTACACTAGAAATTAACAAAATCAAATTAGGTAAAATATAGCTCAAGAACACTAAAAATCAAATTTAAAGAGGTTTAGGGGTGAAATTGTTACCCTTCTTGATAAACTTCTTATCAAATTCATGTTTAGAGCGGATTGTAGTGAGAAATTTGGTTGAATTTGGGTAAAAAATGGTGATTTTTTGTGATAATATGTGTATGTGTTCGTGTATATGTGTGTTGGAGAAGTGAGACAGAGAGCAGCTCGCTGCCCTTTTTGTTTATGGCCTGATTTCCAGCCTCATGCGATCGCATGGATCTGAAGGCCAAATTCCATGCGATCGCATGGGGTTCGGGTACAGTGCTTTTTTTTATATAAAAACCTTTACTAATAAAACATTTAATTAATTAAAAATTAAAATTTTGTTTCTTTTTTTAGGATGAGGGCGTTTCGGATCGTTGTCCTAGTCCGTCCCTCGACAAAATTTTAAAATTTGTCAATTCAAAGCTCAGTTTTAAAAGCAAAGATTTTTGGGTTTTTTAAATGTTTTTGGCATACTTTAATTCAATAAGATTAAAAATAATGATAATAAAAGTTCTCGTCCCTCCCTTGGGTAGAGCAATTTCGGTTCAACGACCTAGTTTTCAACTCACGGCGAATTTTAAAAATTATATTTTTATCTTAGTGAAATAAAGTAAATTATTGTTTTTAAATTCACACCAAACTTAAATTTAAAATGCATAAAATTAAAAATTCATATTATTACAATTTTAAAAATTCACACCAAATTTATATTATAATTTTGTTTTTATTCATACAAACTTATATTAAAAACATAAATTTTTCAAATATTTACAAACTTAAATATATTGATTTAAAAAGTTTACAATAATAATTTAATATTAATATATTAATTTTAAAAATAAAGTAAAAATAAAAATTAAAAATCTTTTTGGTCTTTTATCCCACTTTAATCAATCAAATATTGTCAAAAATATATGCCCCTCTTTTCGGTAAAGTAATTTCGGCTATATTACCTAGTTTTACTCCTGACGAATTTCTGAAATATTTTGGGTTGATTGATTAAAGATATTTATACCTTAAGAATAAACGGTAAATTTCGCAGTGATGTAATAAATTTTTGTATGATGTCAATAATTTCGGTCGCAAAACCTAATTTTATTGAGTATCAATATAATACTTTATAGCGAACAATTTAGCGTTTATTATCAAAAGGTTAAAAGCAATAAAATAAAAATAAAACTGTACATACTTACCTGTGAGATAGAATTCTCAGTGACCTGCTTTAGCCCACTCATAAGATAGTCGGACTAATTGGTTTTCCATAGCTACATAGGCATAACCTCGAGCATTCAACGATTTTTTTTCGAAATATATGAACGGTCTTTCTCGGCATAAAGTAATGAACTCGATATTGGAATATGTCTGATTCGTAGAGCATTAACCTTCGTGTGACCATTTTCCGCATTTGTGACATCTTTCAAGGTGTCGTGCTCTTCTTTTCACTGCGGATTTTGATTTTCCTTTACCAAAATGTAACTTATTATGATCGTTTCTGAGTTCTTTTCTTACTCCGTCCAATTTGGCTCTTATTACTGATACCAGGTCACTCGGGAGTGTGTCATTATTACGTTTAGTAATCAAAGCGTGTAGCATTAGACCATGGTTCAGATCAAAGGAATTCTTCATCTCGTAAAACCTAAAAAAATAAAAATTCAGAATGGGGGGAGAAGACTAGTTCTTTAGGGTCTGCTAGGGAAAGACCATTCGGATGCCATTCTCGGAAACTACAAGAAAACAGAAAATCTAACTCTAACAGAAATACATATAACCCTAAAAAGATTCGAACCTCCCCACACTTAGTTAGATGTGTTGTTAAAATTGTGATTAACGTTATTTTCAATTGTATCATCAACAACTTGTATATCTTTGACTTTTGCTTCAATCCATTTGTTGATTTCCTCCGTAACTTTCACAAATTCAACTAACATTGCCTTTTCTTTTGGCGATAAATTGGATACTAATCGGTTACATAACTCAAAGTTTCCCTTAATCCTAGCATCGTGAATCCGTTTATAAAGTTTCTTCGTTGAACTGTTAAAAACGGGTTCATCTAATTTCGTATCATCAACGGGGTTATTTGTGATCGGATCATCATTAAGTGTTTCTTCATCTTCCCCACACTTATGCATTTTTATTGGTTTAACAGTTTTGGTTGGTGGAGATCTAAACTTTCGGTTCACAAAGGTGATCGATTTATCACCATCCCTAAGTGTCATTCTACCTTCTCTTACATCAATGAACGCCTCGGTGGTTGCTAAAAATGGGCGACCTAAAATTAGAGGAATATCAAGGTTTTCCTCCATATTAATCACTATGAAGTTTGCAACAAAGGTCAAACTTCCCACGTTAACAAGTAAATTATTTGCTATTCCAACCGGGTGTTTAATGGTTAGGTCAAATGATTGAACACCTATTTTGGTTGGTTTTAATTTACCTATACCTAATCTTTTGTATAAGGAAAGAGGCATAATATTTGCACTTACTCCTAAATCTGCGAGTCCATTATATACAGCACCATCATTAAGCAAGCAAGAAATGATAAATTCACCCGTGTCTCCTGCTTTAGTAAGTCGAGTTGGTTTGTAAACCTTTTTCGGGTGTTCTTTTCTTGGTTCTTTCACTTCTATTTGAACTTCTTTTTCTTCATTTCTTGGAATGGGAGGTTTGTATAAGAATTCTTCTTCATCACTCCAATTTGAATCCTCCCTATTTTCCAATTTTAATTTTTCATATGTTGTTGACAACATATTTATGTTTTCATTTTGAAGGTTTTCTTGGGTGGTGAAATTATGATTGACTTCATTGTCAACTTCCATTGGACCATGTATGTAATGTTTAACTCTGTGACCATTAACTTTAAATTCAATCCCATTTGAATTTATTAACTCTATTGTTCCGTATGGGAAAACTCTTTTGACTATGAATGGTCCATACCATCTTGATTTCAATTTTCCAGGAAATAGCTTGAATCGTGAATTGAAAAGAAGAACTCTGTCTCCTTCTTTGAATTCTTTTGAATTTCTGATTCTTTTATCATGCCATTTCTTCGTTCTTTCTTTATAGATTAACGAATTTTCGTATGCTTCATGTATTAATTCTTCTAATTCGTTTAGTTGACTTAATCGTAGACGTCTGGCTTCATGTAAATCAAGATTACATGTCTTCAAGGCCCAAAATGCTTTGTGTTCAATTTCTACTGGAAGATGACATGTTTTTCCGTAAACGAGTCTAAAAGGTGTGGTTCCAATTGGAGTTTTGTAGGCTGTTCTAAAAGCCCAGAGTGCATCCTCCAATTTCATGGACCATTCCTTCGGATTTGATCCTATGGTTTTCTCTAGAATACGTTTTAAAGCTCGGTTGGTATTTTCAACTTGTCCACTTCTCTTTGGATGATAAGCAGTAGAGATTTTATGAGTTACTCCATATCTTTTGAGAACTTTCTCAAGTTGATTATTACAAAAATGAGTACCCCGATCACTTATTAAAGCTTTCGGTGTTCCAAACCTAGCAAAAAGACGTTTTAAAAAGTTGACTACAACTCGTGCATCGTTAGTTGGGAGAGCTTGTGCTTCCGCCCATTTAGATACATAATCAATGGTTACGAGAATGTATAGATTATTATGAGATTTTGAAAATGGACCCATAAAGTCAATACCCCAAATGTCAAATACTTCAGATACTTGAATGACATTTTGTGGCATTTTATCACGTTGACTTATTTTTCCGGCCCTTTGACATACATCACATGATTTACAAAGGAGGTGTGCGTCTTTGAAAATTGTAGGCCAATAGAATCCAGCATCGTAAACTTTTCTTCCTGTGAGTTGAGGCCCATAATGCCCTCCTATTGGTCCCGTGTGACAATGGTTTAAAATTTGACTAGCTTCATCTCCGAATACACATCGGCGTATTATTCCATCGGGACAACTTTTAAACAAATGTGGATCTTCCCAGAAATAGTGTTTTATATCACTAAAGAATTTCTTTTGTTTTTGGTACGATAATCCTTTTTCAAGGAATCCACATACTAAGTAGTTTGCATAGTCTGCAAACCATGGAATTTCATTATAATCTATCTTCAATAGATATTCATCAGGGAAGTTATCTTGTATGGCCGATTCATTCAGAACTTCTAATTCGGGATTTTCAAGACGAGAAAGATGATCAGCTGCGAGATTTTCTGCTCCCTTTTTATCTCAGATTTCAATATCGAACTCTTGTAAGAGTAAGATCCAACGGATTAATCTTGGTTTGGCATCTTGTTTCGAAAATAGGTATCTAAGAGCAGAATGATTGGTATAGACCACCGTTTTAGCTAGAACGAGATATGAACGAAATTTGTCAAAAGCAAAGACAATGGCAAGGAGTTCTTTTTCAGTAGTTGTGTAATTCCTTTGTGCTCCTTGTAACGTCTTACTAGCATAATATATAGGTTGAAATCGTTTTTCAATCCTTTGTCCTAAAACGGCTCCCATTGCAAAATCACTTGCATCGCACATTAGTTCAAACGGTAGATTCCAATTTGGAGTTATCATGATCGGCGCATTAGTAAGTTTGTCTTTAAGAATATTAAAAGATTTGATGCATTCATCTGAAAAGATGAATGGAGCATCCTTTTCTAGGAGTTTATTCATAGAAGTGGCAATTTTAGAAAAATCTTTTATGAAACATCGGTAAAAACCGGCATGCCCTAGAAAAGTCCTAACTCTTCTAACATTGGTGGGATGTGAAAGTTTAGCAATTACATCTACTTTAGCTCTATCCACTTCAATTTCTTCTTTTGAAATTTTATGACCAAGAACGATGCCTTATTTAACCATGAAATGGCATTTCTCCCAATTAAGTACTAGATTTGATTGTTCGCATCTAATAAGCATTCGTTCAAGATTAACTATACATGTTTCAAAAGTATCACCGAAGACTGAAAAGTCATCCATGAAAACTTCCATGCATTCTTCTATCATGTCGTGAAAAATCGCCATCATGCACCTTTGAAAGGTTGCAGGGGCGTTGCAAAGTTCAAATGGCATGCGTTTGTAAGCAAAAGGACCATAAGGACACGTGAACGTGGTTTTCTCTTGGTCCTCGGGTGCTATTGAAATTTGAAAATATCCGAAAAAACCATCAAGAAAACAATAGTAACTATTTCTGGTTAATCTTTTCAACATTTGATCAATGAAAGGTAAGGGAAAGTGATCTTTTCTGGTGGTGTCATTTAATTTTCTATAATCAATACAAACACGCCATCCTGTTACAGTCCTAGTAGGAATAAGCTCATTTTTCTCATTTGTAATGACAGTCATGCCACCCTTCTTAGGTACACATTGAACTGGGCTTACCCATTGACTATCAGAAATTGGATAAATTAAACCTGCATCAAGTAGTTTAATAATTTCTTTCTTAACAATATCTTGCATATTCAGATTTAGTCTTCGTTGGCGTTGCACATACGTTTTATGACCTTCTTCCATAAGAATTTTATGTGTGCAATACGAAGGACTTATTCCTTTAATATCGTGAATCTTCCATGCAATAGCTGGTTTATGAGCTTTTAGCACAGAAATGAGTTGTGATTTTTCATTTTTAGTAAGAGAAGACGATATTATTACAGGTAATTCAGATTCACCATGTAAATAAGCATATTCCAAATGGTTTGGAAGTTGCTTTAACTCTAATGTCGGTGGTTCTTCTATCGATGATTTATATCGATATCTGTCTTCTTCTTTTAGCATTTGAATTTCTTCTGTTGTTGGTTCATATCCATTAGCCATAAGTGTAGCTAACATTTCAGTTTCATCAATTGGTTCAGTTCCTTCTCCTAAAGAACATTCTCCTGTTCCTTGTAATTCTGGAAATTCTTCTAACAATTCTGCATGTGAATCTATAGTTTGAATATAATAACATGTATCATCTGCAGATTGCAGTTGTTGCATTGCTCTATCAACAGAAAAGGTAACACTCTCGTCCTCTATACTTAGGGTCAATTTCTTACCGAACACGTCTATTATTGCTTTAGCCGTGTTTAATAATGGTCTTCTTAATATGAGAGGAACTCGAGAATCTTCTTCCATATCCAGAATAACAAAATCTACTGGAAATACTAAAGTACCAATTTTAACTAGCATGTTCTCCATTATCTCTCTAGGATATTTTACTGATCGATCGGCTAGTTGTATACTTATTCGTGTTGGTTTCAATTCTCCAAGGTCTAGTTTAGCGTATAGTGAATACGGCATTAAATTTATACTAGCACCTAAATCTACCAATGCTTCTATTGAACTAAGACTACCCAGAAAACATGAAATTGTGAAACTTCCTGGATCTGATAATTTTTCTGGTATCTTATTCAACAGTACTGCAGAACAATTAGCATTCATTGTAACAGCCGAGAGTTCTTCCATTTTCTTTCTATTCGTGATTAGATCTTTCAGAAATTTAGCATATCTAGGCATTCCTGAAATCACATCAATGAAAGGAAGATTGACATTTATTTGTTTAAACATATCCAAGAATTTGGATTGCTCGGCTTCAAGTCTCTCTTTTCTCATTTTACTTGGGTAAGGAAGTGGTGGTTGGTATGGTTTAACATAAGGTTTAGCCTTAACTATGTTATCTTCATTAACTTTTTCAACTACCGGTTCTGTTTCCTTATCTTGTTCAGATTGTGGTTCTTGTGGAGTAGGAATAGCTTCATCAGAAATTACAGGTATTTCAGGTGGTTTAAGTGTAATACCACTTCTTGTGGTAATGGCTTTAGCTGTTTCATTCCGGGGGTTAGTATTTGTATCACTAGGTAGACTTTCTGGTTTTCTTTCACCTATCAACCTTGCTAGGTTGCTTACTTCTTGTTCCAAATTTTGAATAAAAGCTTGTTGATTTCTAAATACTTGAGCATTTTGTTCATTGGTTTGTTTCTGAGATGTGAAAAAATTGAGTTTGAGATTCAACTAGCTTCGACATCATATCTTCTAAATTTGGCTTTTTATCATCCGTTTGTGGTGGTTTGTTTTGAAAAATAGGTCTTTGCTGATTGTAAGTATTATTAGATACTTGTTGATTGCTGGTACTTGTTGGTTGTTGTATGGAACATTTCAGTTATAATTCTGGTTTTGATTGTAGATTGGTCTTGGCGGTTGATAATTATTCTGATAATTATTTCCAGGCCTTTGGTTTATGTATGAAACATTCTCTCTTTGTTCCATTGTTAGTTCAATACTGAGACAATCTTTTGGTAAATGTGGTCCTCCACACTGCTCACAACTAATTCTTATTGAGTGAATATCTTTAGTCATCTTTTCCATTCGTCTCTCGACACATCTATCTTTGCGGAAATGGAATCGAAGTCATGGCTAGAATCGGCTCTAGCTGCTTTAGATGATCTAACGATATCTTTTTCTTGGTGCCACTCATGTGAGTGGGAAGCAGTGTTATCAATAATTGTGTAAGCGTCAGTTGCTGTTTTCTTCATAATGGAACCACCAGCTGCTATATCGATGTCTTTCTTTGTAGTGATGTCGCATCCTTGGTAGAATATTTGTACTATTTGGCAAATGTCTAAACCATGTTGCGAACATCCTCTTAATAACTTTCTAAATCTTGTCCATGCTTCATATAGAGTTTCATTTTGGCTTTTGTGTGAACGTAACAATTTCTCCTTGAAGTCTTACGGCTTTAGATGCCGGAAAGAATTGTTTAAGAAAATTTTCAACTAAAACGTCCCATGTATCAATCGCCCCTTCAGATAACGATTCTAACCAATCTTTGGCTTCTCCCTTTAAAGTCCAGGGAAATAACATGAGATATATCTGTTCATCCTTAACTTCTCGAATTTTAAATAGAGTACAGATCCTATTAAAGGTACGTAGATGTTCATTTAGATCTTCCTTCGGCGCACCACTAAATTGGCATTGATTTGTT
Source organism: Rutidosis leptorrhynchoides (assembly GCF_046630445.1). NCBI lineage: Eukaryota > Viridiplantae > Streptophyta > Magnoliopsida > Asterales > Asteraceae > Rutidosis > Rutidosis leptorrhynchoides. The sequence goes on from NC_092341.1 coordinate 244,918,348, forward strand.
ACCATGTGTAGAATTTGTCCTTTAATTTCATAATCTGGCGCATTAATGTCTGGTTGAGTAATTGTGTGACCTTGGCCAGTGCATTTAGCTCTCATTCGGTCTTCCATACTTAGAGGTTCCAGATTCTCCATGATTGAATTTGTTGAATCTGAATTACTAGAGTATTCTGATTTAATGGGTTGTTCTTCGACAATCTCCGTTTAAATGATTGGTGGTTCCGGAGGAAAGATTAATGGTTCAGGATCTCTGAATTGTCCCTGACTATCCTCCAGATTCTCAATTGTGAGGTCGGGTTCAAAAAATGGATTATCGGAAATTTAAATTGGAGTACTTGGTCGACTAGATGACGATTCTAAAGAAAAATCAACGGCGACAATATTGGCTAGATGTCTTGATCGAGTTACAGGTGGTGAACGTACAAAAGGTGGTGAACGTTTTGCTCAGTGCATTCACTGAATATCCTATTAGTTATAAAAATAAAAATTATATAAGTTATTAAATTAATAGACTTTTCTGATTTTGCCCACGTTTCGAATAGCCAATAGATGCAGCAGGGAGCCAGAACCCTTTAAATCGAAAGCTCACAACTCAGCCACTAACAAATCCAACTATTACTAAGAAGCAGAAAATTTGGATGTCTATCAATTCAACCACTTAAAATAATTTTTCGTTGAAATTTAAAGAAATTTTAGAGAAGAAATAGAAAAATCTATGTCCTAAAAACTAGAGCGTCGAGAAATAAGAAAGAAAAAGAGCGCGTCGAAAAACGTCAAAAAATAAAAGGTCGAAAAATAATAGGCATCGAAAAATAAAAATAAGAAAGTAGCTCGTCGAAACTTAAAAAGGAACTAAAAACTAAGAATTAAAAGTTGTGTCTAAAAATATTAAAGCTTACAAGAAATTCTATATCCAAAACGGCAATTACTTAAAAAGGTACTAAAATATTAAAATGGCGTCGCAAAATTCTAAAGCACCTAAATCTTAGTCTAAAGAAAAAGCACTTAAGGGATTTTACGGCAAAGCCTAAAAATCTAGAAATAAAAATAACTATGGCAAAAACTATGACTTAAAACTAAATACGAACGAAAAATACAAATATTACGCTAAAACAAATAAAAAGATACAAAATATAAAAATAAACTTAAAGTTGTAAAAAGTACAATTTTTATAAAAATATTATTTTATATTATTTATTTTATAAAACTATTACTTTTATATATTTATAAAACTAATTAAACTTAATAATTCAAAATAAATAATAAAACTAAACTAAATAATATTAAATACCCTAACCCTAATTAGGGTTTTAATTAAATAATAATAATAATAATAATTACTCCGTAATTATTGCAGTTGGCAGTCAAATGTGGCGTGTCAGACAGGGCCATGCGATCGCATGGTCCTCACGTTAAAAATCCATGCGGTCGCATGGAGTAGGGTTTCGGGAAAAACTTTGGGCTGCTACAGTAACGGGTCGAGTATTTTTTTTTCTTTCTTTTTTCTGTTTTGCTGTTTTTAAAATAAATAAATATTTATATAAAATAATAAAATACTTATATTTAAAAACTAAAATAGAAATAAAAATACTTTTTTAACTTTATATATTTTAAACAAACTCTTAAAAATAAATATATAGATATTTTTCTTTTATATTTTTGTATATTTTTTAAAAACGTATATTTTTAATAAAAACTTAATAAAACTCTAATAAAATCTTTTTTTTATATATAGCGTTGCGCTTCCGGCGTTTAAGCAAGAAGTCCCCGGCAGCGGCGCCAAAAAAATACTTGATGTGTGCGAGGTGGTGTATAAAATAGTTATATTTTTGCTAGAAAATACTATTAAATACGATACAATTTTACACAATATATTTATTTATTTATAGAATGGATATACATAAACCTTGCCACAACACTTATAGGCAGTGTACCTAATCGTACAGTAGTGTAGTTTTTAGTAAGTCCGGTTCGTCCACATGGAACTCTAGCCAAGTTTAACGCTATATTTTTAAAACTATATTTGTATATATATATATATATATATATATATATATATATATATATATATATATATATATATATATATATATATATATATATATATATATATATATATATATATATATATAAGTAGTATTATTATTATAAAAGGGGGTTTTTACCGTTTAATGACCAGTTTGTCGATTTTAAAACTTTAGTCGCAGTTAAACCTAATGTAAAATATTAAAAATAAATATAACTTAATTTAAAGCGTAAAGTAAATAACGATAATGAAATTGCAATAAATAAAAGTGCGATAAAATAAAATAGCGATAATTAAAGAGTACGATAATTAAAAGTGCAATTAAATACAATGACAGTAAATAAAAGTGCGATAATTAAAAGTGCAATTAAATATGAAATAAAGGAATTATGCTTATTTAAACTTCTGTAATCATGATGTTTGACGTGTTGATTTTAGTTTATTCTCATGGGTTAATTGTCCTTTGTCCTGGATTATTTGATATGTCCATACGGATTTGTCCATAATAGTCCATCAGTCATAATCATAAAGTGCGAGTGTCCTCGTCAAATTATCCTTATATCCGAAGTCAAATATTCCAACTAATTGGGGATTCGAATTGTAACAAGGTCTTAATACTTTGTTTAATGAATACACCAGGTTATCGACTGCGTGTAAACCAAGGTTTTAATACTTTGTAAACAATTACACCAATTACCCTTGAATGTAATCCAACCCTGTTTCAACAAGTCTATTAACTATTAATCCAGTTCCATGTCCGGTTAAATGAACAATTATTGGTATTTATAGATATCCCGCCCACCGTGCCCAGTCAAGCATATGTGGTTATATATAAATACGTCAAATTATAAGTCTATATATTAAATTAACGAGGTATCGTTTAGTTAATATAAAGCCCATTAATAGCCCATAGTCTAATTTCCACAAGTGTCGTTCTTTTGTCCAAACCCCAATTATGGTACAAAGCCCAATTACCTAATTTTAATATTTAGCCCAACATCATGATTACTTCATCTTAAATAAGCATAATAATAACTTAGCTACGAGACATTAATTTAACAATAAAATTAAACATAACTTACAGTGGATATTAATAACGTAGTGGTACACGGACAGAGTTTCAACTTGCAAAACCTTAAGACATTCGACTAACCTAACCTTATTATTATCACTAACTTAAAATTAAAATTACAAATTGAGATTAATATTTGGAGTGATATTTGATACATAGGATAAAAGAAAAGAAAAAGATATATATATTTTTTATCAACCAAAACTGTGAATTTATAGCAATGTGGCCTGCTACCTAATGCCATGCGATCGCATGGAAAATGCACCTCCAGGCCATGCGATCGCATGGCCATCTGGGACAGCTCAGATTGCTTTGTTTTCTTGCTTGTCGACATTATTTTTAAATATATATAATATATAAATAATTTATATAATTATTTAAATATTATATTATATTCTTGTGCATAGTTGACTCATAATTTTTAGTCCGTTGCGTCGAGCGTTGAGAGTTGACTCTGGTCCCGGTTCCGGATTTTCGAACGTCCTTGCGTACAATTTAATATCTTGTATTTTGCGTTTTGCGGCTTGTACTCTTGTAATTTTGAGACGTTTCTCACCAATAATTTGAACCACTTTGATTGTACTTTGTACTTTTGAGCTTTTTGGTCGTTTGCGTCTTCAATTCGTCGAATCTGTCTTTTGTCTTCACCTTTTATTATTTAAACGAATATTACTTGTAAATAGAACAATTTCAACTAAAAGCTTGTCTTTCTTGAGGGATAATGCTATGAAATATATGTTCGTTTTTAACATTATCATTTACCATGACGTTTTGGGGAAGATGGAGGATACATGATTGATTCACATATGCCAGATGAACTCACTGGAAACTGATTAACACGATTATCCTGTGTTCTGTTAAAATAAGTGAGAGTCCGGGGAGAGATAGGTGATTGAACAAATAAGTGATCTCCACTACCCCAGACTGTAAAGTCAGTAGGATTAACCGTATCATCATCTTGATTATCATCCAGCACATCCACCTTTGCTGGGTCTTCAACACTTGTTTCACCCAGCAGCACACTACTGGCTGGGTCTTCATTACAGCACTCCTTGCTGTGTCTTCAGTACCAGCTGACTGATTAGTATCAGTTGGCACAACTACCTCAGTATCTTCCTCAGCTACCTCAAATAGGGGTCCTTTCCTTAGGGGCTGGTTGTCCATAGGAGCAGATTTCACCATTTGTTTGTCAATTGGCATGGGTTAAGCTGATGGTTCTTGTGTTGATACTGGTTCTTGTGGTGGCAGATAGGGAACAATGGCAAGATGCTCCCCCTGAATATCAACATTTGCTGGCTGTTGTTGTGTAGCTGGCTGAGTAGATGATACTGGTCGAGGAGATGAGCTGGTTTCTAACATTGCATCCAGCCATTTCATAAATACATCAGCTCTAACTCCTCCTGACCCAGTAGAAGCTAAGTAATCTTTCATCTCTTCAGGAGTCATCTTCTTTATTCTATCTGCTCGCTCAGCATACAGCTTGGCTTTCTTTTTATCATATTTGATCATGAACTTAACATTTCTTTTCAGTGTAGCCTTTTTATATTCTTCAATGCTGATCAGATCATCATCAATTTCACGCTTATCAGGAGTGAGGGTTCGCCTACGCTCCATTTTAAGTCTTTTTATAGCAGCATAGGCCCCAAACTTAGCGTTGAAAGCAGCATCTAATTCCTGCTGTCTCTCCATTTTTCTTTTCAATTTACGTTCAATGGTTTGAGAGACAGCAAAAGATTCAGCAACAGCCAATTCAGAAACGTCACTGGGATTACTGCCAGAATCAATATCATCCACTGATGTGGCAGACACACTGGGTTGAGATTCACCAGCTGTCTGTACACCAGCTTCAGTATGAGCGTTGCTGGGCATAGTGTCAGTACCATCACCACCATCATCACCATCTCTCCTTTGCTGTTTAGGAGCCTTTTCATGCTCATGCTCCCCCTCAGATTGTTTTTTCTTTTTAGACTTTTTCTTAGACTTCTTCTCCCCCTTTTTGTCATCAGCAGGGGCAGAAGGGTGAGCAGGGGAGACCTGTGCATCAAGGTCACTATCCGACTGAGGAATAGAGAAAGCAAAATTGTTCCAGTCAACATCAGCAGGAGAAAGATGAGCACCAGGATCTATGCCATATTGTCTTAGGCAGAGGTTTGAAGTACGAACTTCATTTCTAGCAACACCCATGGCCATGTTTTGGACATCAGCCCTAACACTAGCTTGAAGATCAGCCATGCGTTGCATTACCTCCACCATTTGAACATAAGCTGAGGCAGGAATCATAGTGCGAATCCAATCTCTCTTCTAATACCCTGTTTTCTTCATCAAGGAAAAGAATTCTACGATTAGCAGCATCCAAATCAGCTTGAAGACGGGTAATGTCCTCAGTATACTCATTGTAAGAGATGATTCGCTTCTTTAAATCCTCCTCCTCTTCATGTTGTTTGACAATGGCTTCCACAGCTAGATCTGCAAAGGCATACACTTGTTTGAGCTTGTTCTCAATAGAAGAAGTGGTAGCCTCCCCAGCCGTGCGTACTGCTTCAGACACTCTGTCAACAATAGCAGATCGAATAGTGTTCTGTAGATCCGGTGTGACTTCAGCCAATGTCTTATAGACAGCCAAAGTGGAGATGGCAGCCACCTCATCAGCATTAAACGTAGTATAGCTGGTTGAGGGGCGATCACTAGCAGCTAACACAGGAGTACCTCCGTGGGGTGGTGGAGGTGGAAGGTCAGAATCTGACTTGTCACCATGATCACCACCATTTTTACCTTCACCCGAAGGTTTAGAACTACTGGTATCCTTGTCAGCATCATTGTCAGCATCATCAGTGAGATCCACTGGTTTATCTTTGGAGCCATTCACATTATCATGAATGACTGGCTCTTCCTTACCAGTACCTTTATCAGCATCACCATCAGATGAAGAAGATGATGAGGAAGAAGCTAATGAATCAGAAGGTACTGGCGAATTAGGAAGTTGTTGCATGATGAACTTACCAGTAGTGGGATCTCTGATGAACTTGAGAGGCCTCCATGTACCAGGCCATGGAGAAGCAGCTAGAGTCATACCAAAATAGTGATAGTATGGCTACTCGTTGATCTGTTCTAAAGTAGCCAGCCTCTCATATACCTTTTCTCTTGCTGGTCGATCAAGCTGAGACAACATTTCAGTCAGCTCCTCCCTAGGTAGTTTACTGGCTGACACCAGAGTACTTTGGGGATCAATAGTCAGCTGATCCACCAGCAAGGCAACTATGGGAGTGATGGATGCTCCCCTATAGATGAAGTTAGGTACAACTTCATCAGGATCTGGTACCTGGCACACATAGGGCTGCTGCTCAGCAGAAGCAGTAGCCTGAGATGAATCAGTAGTGGCAGTAGCAGAGGTACCATCATCCATAATAGGTTCCACAGAGCCAGTAGCAGCAGTAGGTGACTGTGCAATAGGTGAAGAAGCAGCATCTGCAGCACCTTTAAAGAAAATATCCGGTGTTGAATCAGAAATCTGTAGATTACCAGTGGAATCCACAGTAATAAATTGTCTCGATTGAAGATCAGAAACATCCGGAATAACACTAGTAGCAGCAGTATCCACCTTTGGCTCTTTGGAAACACAGCCAACATCCTGAAGAAACGAAGGCCATGAATCATCATCAGCATGCAAGCCACCACTAGTAACCACTTCAGTAGTAACAGCAGTTGTAGTAACAGTGGTAGTGGCAGCATCATCAATATCAAGAACCTCCTTAACAATGTTATCAATAACCTTTTCAAGTACCGGAGGAAGTTCCATTTTCATCTCATCAACCACTTCAGAATCAGTGGTTGAGGCAGCAATACCAGAGACAGTAGGAGGAGTAGCAGATATATCAGCAGTAGCAACCTCCTCATTAATAGTAAGATCAATGAAACCAGCAACCACATTGTCTCTAGTAGAGCCAGCAGCAGTAGAGGCAACAGTACTAATGTCAGCACCACCAGTAGGCAAATCAGTAGCACTAACACTAGTAGCAGAAGCAGAGAGCTCATCAGTAGAAACACTAACATCCTTTTCTTGCTCCTCCTCTGCCTGTTCATCTACCCTCCTAAGAACTGAAACAAAAGAACATTTTATGTTAACAACTGTAGAACCAAATAAATTTGACTCAACAATTGCATCTGTTGTTGGTCTCTGAGGACAGACTGGTGGTTTAGTCAGCCCTTTAATTGAGACAGAGTTAGGTGTCTGTAAGTGCAGCTGTGATTCTGCTGACTCATTGGCAACACATGTTGACCCAGATAGTGTAAGAGTTGTGGCTGGAAATGATGTAGGAGTGAGACTCTTATCATGATCCAAGTAACATATTGGCTGTGCAAAACCCTGAGCTAATTCAACACGATGAGGACCCAGCTCAAGTTTACTTTGGGGGTCAGTTATGTGCTCTACTGGTTGTACTGTCAGCAGAGGATATAGCATTAAGTTCAATTTAGAAAAATGTGAAAGTGTCTGGCTAGAAGAGTATGGGTTGCTACTCTTCTTAACACTAGTTTTAAAACCAGTCAGCTTGAGAGCCAAGGTTATACCTTTAACTCCACTTTCATTTTTCAAGTCAGCACTTAAAATGTTTTCAATTAAGTTAGAATTTTCTGCTGTATGGTCTAGAAACGCACCAGGTTCTATAGCCACATCCTTTGCAGGAGCAGCAGTTGAGACTGGTGCAATCTCCCCTGTGGTTTTCTTGGAGCCAGCCTTTGCACGTTTGGATTTGCCTATTACCAAGAAATAGATAAGCAACGGATTCTAATACTAGAGTTGGGTAGTCAGTATATAAGACTAGGGCTGTTCTTTATTATTAGAGAGCACTAGATTCTAATACAACTACTGCGTTACCAGTATGTGAGACGGTGGCTGTTCTAGTTGAGGTAGCTGGCTACTTCCTACGAGTAGCTGGCTTACGCTGAGGACCCTTTCCCTCAGCTGGTGTAGAACCAGAGGCAGTTAATGGGTTTGCTCCACCCCGAGCAGCAAGATACTCGAGCATGCTTGGTGTCAAACCAGTATATAGAGTAGCAGGTGCATCTTTTGGCATACCCCCTTGTTTTAGAGGCAGGTTATATGATTGATCAGCAATCTGCTAGTAAGCTTCACCCAGCTCATTTTCAAAAACCATGCTTAAGAACCTTGGAAAGGGGATTAAATGTGTTCGTTTAGGTGCTTGCACCATCTCCCTTAGCCTCAAGTAAATTTCCCCGGCATAATCAATGTTCCTGTTGAACAACAAACCATGACCAATTTTAAGCTCAAAATCTGAGCACTGGTCAAAACTTTCAGATTTCTGGCTGATGCACTGGGTCAGCAGCCCAAAGAAGTAGTACCAAAGAGGTGGCATATGCTTCCTCAAAGGTGTATGAGCAATTGGTTGAGTAAACCCAATGATTTCTAGCACCTCCCTTCTGAATACATCACTGGTTGGTGAATCGACAAACGGTCCATCTGGTAATTGAAGGGCACGACGAATGGCTTCAGCGGTGATGGAGCAAGTTAGGGTTTCGGTTATCATGCCACGAATACATGGAACATTCTGGGGAGTGGTGGCAGTGGTAGTGGTATACCAGAATCTTGCCAAGCAGGCAGCATAAAGGCGTGAAGGTACACCGATGATAGCCCTAGCCAGAGGGGATTGCCGGATGTAGTTAATGAGCGTTTCATAACCCATATTGACCTTTGATTTGGGAATGGAGAGTGAATGAGCAGCATTGCCTCTTGATAGGCGAATAGTCGTGTGATCAAGTGCATTATTAGCCCTAACCAGAGCTGGATGAAGATTGAACAGTGGTCCTTGAACAACCTGTTCCTCCGGTGCCAGTTGTTACTTCTGTTGTTCCTCTGGCTGGTGTTCAACATGTGGTGATTGAGGTTGGTCTGCCATTGATGAAACGTAAGGATGAAAATATGAACTTGTTAAAGTTGGAAGATCTGAAGATTTTGAGAGAAAAGAGTATTTGAATTTGAATAATGAATAACCGGAGGTTATTATGGAAGATAAAACACTCTTTTAACCATTGTGTTTGGATGAAAAAGTGCAGGAGAGAGAAAATGGCAACTGTCATTAGCAGGCGCGTGGGCAGATGTGACAGACTGGCACACTTTCGAGGGGACACAGACTGTTGACATGATGTATATACGGCTTGAACACTCATACCTCCCATTCAGCATTAAATGCAGCAGGTTTTAATTCAAAAATTGATTTTAAAAGCCACAAAATAAGTTTTGTATTAAATACAAAATACTTTGTTACATTTAATATGTCATGAATTTAATTAAAATCATTGGGTGTAAATGAGTTTCAGATTTAAGGAATCATTTAATTTTGTGAGCTATTTATTATTTCATTTAAAAAACATTTTGAGTAACCAAAGAATAAAAGACCTTGTTGTACTGAGTGTTTTACATGTAGGCAGTAAGTTAACAAATGTGACTTACTGGTTTGCCCTACATGTTGTAGAGCCAGCACACCAACAAAAATTGTCTTTTATTTAAATTTCAAGCATACCCAGCTCAGAGATGAGATAGTTAAAACGTTTCTCATCTAAGGGCTTTGTGAATAGATCTGCTAACTGCTGGTCTGTTGAAATAAAATGTAGCTCCACATCTCCTTTTTGAACATGATCCCTTATGAAATGATATCGAACGTCAATGTACTTTGTTCTTGAATGCATCACAGGATTATTGGTGATAGCAATTGCACTTGTGTTGTCACAGTAGATTGGAGTCTTTGTAACATGAACACCATAGTCTTTCAGCTGGCTTTGCATCCATAGTACTTGAGCAGCACAACTACCAGCAGAAACGTATTCTGCCTCAGTAGTAGATGTGGACACAGTATTTTGCTTTTTACTCGTCCAGCTGACTAGCCTACCACCCAGTAACTGGCAACCACCAGTAGTACTTTTCCTGTCTATTTTACACCCTGCAAAGTCAGCATCTGAATACCCAATTAGCTCAAAATCCTGGTCTTTAGGATACCAAAGACCACGTTTAGCAGTAACTTTCAGATACCTAAATATCCGTTTTACTGCTAGCAAGTGTGACTCTTTAGGATCAGCTTGATATCTGGCATAGAGACATGTGGCAAACATAATATCTGGTCTGCTGGCTGTAAGATAAAGTAGGGATCCAATCATACCTCTATATTCAGTGATATTGACTGGTTCACCATTGGGATCAGCATCTATTTTAATAGATGCTGCCATTGGGGTCCCTATATCTTTTAAACAGGTCAGATCAAATTTCTTTAACATATCTTTGATATATTTATCCTGACTTATAAAAATTCCATCATCAAGTTGTTTAATTTGCAATCCCAAAAAGTATTGCAGATCTCTTTGTAGGCTCATTTCATATGTCTTTGACATAAGTTTTGAAAAATCTTGACAATGTTTCTCATTTTTAGATCCATAAATAATATCATCCACATATATCTGTACCAGCAAGAGATCACCATCTGTCTCTTTTGAGAATAGAGTGGTATCAATTGTTCTAACTTTAAAACCTATACCAGTAAGATACACGTGAAGTGTCTCATACCATGCTCTTGGAGCCTGTTTGAGGCCATAAAGAGCTTTGTATAGCTTGTAGACATGGTCTGGATATTTACTGCTAACAAAACCAGGAGGCTGTTTGACATAAACTTCTTCTTGCAGCTTTTCATTTAGAAATGCAGATTTAACATCCATCTGGAATACCCTAAATTTCATCTTAGCAGCATATGCCAAGAACAATCTGATAGCTTCCATCCTAGCCACTGGAGCATATATCTCTCCATAATCCAATCCTTCTTCCTGTTTGAACCCTTGAGCTACCAACCTAGCTTTGTTTCTGATCACAATCCTATCTTCATCCATCTTGTTCTTGAAAACCCACTTGGTACCAATGATCTTCTTAGTTTCATCATCAGGTTTAGGTACCAATGTCCAAACCTTATTTCTATGAAATCGGGAGATCTCTTCTTACATAGCTCCTGCCTAGCTTGGATCTTTATTTGCTTCATCAGGACATGTAGGTTCAATGGTAAACACAAAATTTACATACATACAAAAATTGCTGGTTGCATGCCTTTTTATTTTAACACCACTAGCCAGATTACCAATAACTTGCCCAATTGAATACTCTTTTGTCCATCTAGTTGATGTGTTCTAGAGGGTGTGTATGAAACGACTATCAGTTTTATATTTATTTACTACAGGAAATCACCTAAATTAAACTAAAATACAAAAGGCAAGTATACCTATCGTGTAATAATATAGCTAAGCTAAAGTCCGGGAGGTCGATCCGTGGACACTATTATTGGGTGTCTTACTAGGTCAAATTAGTTAATTAAGTAGTTAAACTAGATTTAGTAATATATAGTAATTATAGGTAACTTTGGGGGGGGGGGGGGGGATTTACCGTTTAATGATCAGTTTGTCGATTTTATATTTTTAAGCGTAAAGATAAATGACAATAATTAAAGTGCGTAAAATAAATAAATGACGATAAATAAAATAACAATAAATAAAATTGCGATAGAATATGAAATAAAAGGATTATGCTTATTTAAACTTCCGTAATCATGATGTTTGACGTTTTGATTTTAATTTATTACCATGGGTTAATTGTCCTTTGTCCTGGTTTATTTGATACGTCTATCTGGTTTTTGTCCATAATAGTCCATCAGTCATAAATATAAAGTGCGAGTGCCCTCGTCAAATTACCCTTATACCCGAAGTCAAATATTCCAACTGATTAAGGATTTAAACTGTGACACAGTTATCACTTCTGTCAACAATTACACCAGTTATCACTGTATGTAATCCACCCCTATTTTAATTAGTTTATGAGTATTAATTCATCCAATTGATCAGAATGAATAATCAATTACCCAACCTAATTGATTAATTAAATGATTATAACAGATTCCATATGAACGTCACTAAATAGGACAACCATAATCATTATTAATTATTAGGTTAATTAATTTGAAGATAGGTTAGACAGACTCCAATGAGTTGTCACTCAATTAGACAATACCCCCCATCTATTAATAGTCAATAGTCCAATTTCCACAAGTGTTTGTCCAAACCCCAATTATGGTACAAAATCCAATAACCCCATCTTAATATTTAGTCCAACATCACGATTACTTCGGCTCAAATAAGCATAATAATTACTTAGTTACGAGACATTAATTTAAAAAGGAAGAACATAGCTTACAGTGGTGAATAATCGCGTAGCGTTACACGAACAGAGTTCCGACTTTAAAACCCGTAAAATATTTCTTACAATAACTCAATTATTATTAAACTTAAATTAAAATTATAATTATAAATATATATAAATTACATATATAGAGAAAGAAGATTGGAAAAAGGTGTGTCTTTCTTCATTCTCCGTAGTCTCATTTTATAGGCAAATGTTGATTTGAAATTTTCACTTATGACCCTTTAACTATGCTCAATTAACAACTTTTTATTATTTATTATTATTCTTATTATGAATTATTTAAATATTATATTATATTCTTGTGCATAGTTGACTTGTACTTTCAGCTCCGTTACGTCGAGCGTTGAAAGTTGGTTCATGTCTTGGTTCCGAATTTTCGAACGCCTTTTCGTATAATTTAATATCTTGTACTTTGCATTTTGCGGCTTGTACGTTTGTAATTTTGAGACGTTTCTCATCAATAAATTGAACCATTTGGATTGTACTTTGTACTTTTTAGCTTTTTGGTCGTTTGCGTCTTCAAATCGTCGAATCTGCCTTTTGTCTTCACCTTTTATTATTTAAACGAATATCACTTGTAAATAGAACAATTGCAACTAAAATTTTGTCTTTCTTGAGGGATAATGCTATGAAATATGTGTTCATTTTTAGCATTATCAATATTCCCACACTTGAGCGTTGCTTGTCCTCAAGCAATATAGTCTTGAAATAAAAACAAACTTGAATCACTTCTTTATTCTTCACACTTTGTACATCAGTGATTTCAATACGGCGGTTTTGAACAATGATAGTAACGATGTGGTTTACAGTCTCACATGACTATAAAAATTTAGATCCGTTAGGAAATTGGATCTTTATGAAAACATTTGATCTTTTGAAAATTCAATCTAGTTTTTATCCTAGATAAGTTTTCCGGAATAACCCTTCACCGGTGTTGCAAAATGTTGTTGTGGGTTTTGTGGGTTTCGGATTTTAAAATTTTAGCTCAAAACTTTACGGTTTTGTGTCACCCACTTGCTAACCTTGTATTAGGAAAGCAACACGTCTAGTTTACTTGTCCCGTATATTACCTTTCAGTAAACTACCGTCTGGTTGTAAATGAAAGCGATGAACAAGAAACTGTTAAGGTAATGTCTAATGACATGCATTTGTTCATGGTCTAAAACATGTCGGATGCTATTACTATCCTTTGTAGGAGAAATAGTAAAGATCATCCTATAATTTTTCTGGTCTGGCACAAGGTCCTGTCTTCGACCATGCTATGCAACCACCGTTCTTACGGTTGACACCCGATTTGGTTAAGGTGACCTAATGAATTCCAGGTGAATTCCTAGGATTTTACGTTCAATGGTAATGAACGCATTGAAAATGGGTTTTTAGAAAACAAATCAATTTTAATTTTTGATCAAAATATTTTCTCGTTCAAGCTCGAGTTTAGATATCATCGAATTCCATGAGTTTGAATTCTCAATCTTTAAGGTCAATCTCAAGGATTGAGTAATATCAGGCTTAAAAGCTGATTTTTAATCTTTAAGGAGATTATCCTTTCTGGGGGTCTGATTCATTAGTCTTATCAAGCTAATTTGCACGGCGCCCTCCCCATTTTACGAGACAGATCCTCTCATGGTTAGGATAAGTCTAACCATATGGTGACCCTGTTTGATGCTGAGGTCCGTGGATTTTCTGCTGATTTTAGAGATGACTTTTCTAGATTTTTCGTCAACCTACAGCTGGTCTGGAAGACAACTTCTTGACCTAAATCAAGAAGCGTGTGTCTTTTTCGGAAGACTTTACTTCCTTTTAATGATGGAATTGATTCATCATGTAGATCCATCTTTTCATTCAAAGGTATTACAATAAATCGGGTAAAACTGATTAGTTTAGTTCAAAGCAAAAGTACCTGCAATAATCTGTACCAAATATGTGATATGTGTTTTAAAGAAATTGGTAAATTCTTCCCACACTTAGCTTTTATTTATTCTTTTCTTTGCCTTTTTATTCTCTTATATTCCATTTTAAATGAATTCAAGCGTTTTGGGTTGTTTCTCAATTTATGTCCTTTCCAAGGTAACAATAATTTCGATAGTATCACCTAGTTTTATCGTTCATAAATATGTATAAACATAATTTTGAATTCATTTAGTTGAAAATTTTTCAAATTTTTACAAAATTTGGCAATTAAACCAAGTGTAAACCAGAGAGAATTTATAACCCTTCCCCACACTTGAGATCTTGCAATGCCCTCATTTGCAATAAATTAGTAAAAATTTAAATTCATGAGGGTGATTAGTGTAGAAAAATGATTAAAATTACCGAGTTTGCAAACATATTGTTGTTATTTCACATTTGATATTTTGCGTCTTGTCGTCAAAATTAGTAGCTTTTGCTGAACTTAATGACAGTCTTTGAAAATGCATTGTTTTACCCTGTTTGGTACATAAGATAAACTACAAACATATATAATATAATAATAATAATATATATATATATATATATATATATATATATATATATATATATATATATATATATATATATATATATATATATATATATATATATATATATTTTATATAAAAACCTTTATTTATTAAAACAATTTAAATGAATAATTTTTTAAAATTTTGTTTCCTTTTACTTTAGGTAGTTTCGGTATGTTTACCTAGTCCGTCCCTCGACAAAATTTAAAATTTGTCGTTTTTAAAAGCGATTGTTTTAAAAGCAAAGATTTTGGTTTTTTTTTTTTTTGGTATACTTTAGATCAATAATATTAAAAATAATGATAACAAAATTTTTTGCCCCGCCCTCGGGTAAAGCAATTTCGGTTCCATGACCTAGTCTTCAACTTACGATGAATTTTAGAAATCAATTTTTTTTAAACTTAATGAAATAAAGTAATTTTTTATTTTTAAATTAACACAAAACTTAAATTTAAAAAGCATATTAATTTCATATAAAACCTACAAAACAAAAAAAAAAAAATCAGAATGGGAGGAGAAAACTAGTTCTTTAGTGTCTGCTAGTAGAAAAGACCAATCGGATTCCATTCTCGGAACTACACGAGAACAGAACAACTAACTTTAGACAGCATTTTCTTTTTAGAACATTTTGAATCTCCCCACACTTAGGTAGCTATGGTGTCAAAATTGTGATTAACTTCATCGTCAATTTTTCTTGGACCATAATCAACTTGCATATCTGTGACTTTTGCTTTAAGCCATTGGTCGGATTCTTGTGTAATATCCACAAATTCAACTAATTTCGCCTTTTCTTTAGGCGACAGATTGGATACTAACCGGTTACATAACTTAAAGTACCCCTTGGTTCTAGCATCGCGAATTCGTTTAATAAGTTTCTTCATTGAACTATTAATAACGGGATCATTTAATTTCGTATCAACAATGGGGTTCTTTATTATCAGGTCATCATTAGATGTTACTTCATTTTCCCCACACTTAGGCGTTTTATTATTGTTGAGCACTACCATTGGAGTTGGTAAAACAACATGGTTCTTACCAATCGTTTTTGCTGGTTCAACGGTTTTGGTTGATGGAGATTTAGACTTTCGAATCATAAAGGTGATCGATTTCTCATCATTACTAAGTGTCATTCTACCCTTTCTTACATCAAATAACGCCCCGTGGACGCTAAGAATGGTCAACCTAAAATTAGAGGAATGTTTGGGTCCTCTTCTATGTCAATGACAATGAATTCGACTAGAAAGGTTAAATTACCTACTTGAACGGGTAGGTTGTCAGCAATTCCAACTGGGTGCTTAATAGTTTGATCAAGGAGTCGAACACTCATATCCGTTGGACTTAACTCACCTACTCCTAATCTCTTATATAATGAAAGAGGCATAACACTCACACTTGCACCTAAATCTGCTAGTGCATCATACATGACATAGTCACTTAGTAGACAAGGAACAATAAATTCACCCAGATCACCTACCCTAGGTGGAGGTTTTGGTGGAACTGTCTTCACCGGGTTTACTTCTACGGTTTTTGTTTCTTGCACTTTCTTATTCTTCTTCTTCTTCTTTTTCCAAAGGTATCACAAACTTTATTACCTATCACTTGCTCATACTCCACTCCTTTTCTTGGAAACGGGATGGGTGTTTTGTATGGTGCCACCACTGGCTTTACATACTCGGGTGGTGGTGGTGTTGTAACTTCTTCATTGTTACTCACATCTAAAACTTTCCCATCTTCTGGAGTTGGTTTTTCAGAATTTGTTGATACCATGTTAACATTTTAATTCCGAGGATTTACTTCATTATTACTCGGTAGCTTTCCTTGTTCCCTTTCACTCATCAATCTAACAAGAGTACTGATGTGTGCGAGGGGTACTAGGAAATAGTATTATTTTTACAACGAAATACTATTAAATACGATACAATTTTACACAAGATATTTATTTATTTATAGAATGGATATATCTAAACCTTGCTACAACACTTATAGGTAGTGTACCTAATCGTACAGTAGTGTAGTTTTTAGTAAGTCCGGTTCGTCCACAGGAAACTCTTAAACAAGCTTAACGCTATAATTTTAAAAACTATATTTGTAAAAATACAAGAATATATATAAGTAGTATTATTATTATAAAAGGGGATTTTTACCGTTTAATGACCGGTTTGTCGATTTTAAAACTTTACTTGCAATTAAAACCTAATGTAAAATACTAAAAATAAATACAACTTAATTTAAAGCGTAAAGTAAATAACGATAATGAAATTGCGATAAATAAAAATGCGATAAATAAAAAGTATGACAATTAAAGAGTACGATAATTAAAAGTGCAATTAAATACAATGACAATAAATAAAATTGCGATAATTAAAAGTGCAATTAAATATAAAATAAAGGAAATTAAATATGAAATAAAGGAATTATGCTTATTTAAACTTCCGTAATCATGATGTTTGACGTGTTGTTTTTAGTTTATTCCCATGGGTTAATTGTCCTTTGTCCTGGATTATTCGATATGTCCATACGGATTTGTCCATAATAGTCCATCAGTCATAAATATAAAGTGCGAAAGTCTTCGTCAAATTATTCTTATTCCCGAAGTCAAATATTCCAACTAATTGGGGATTCGAATTGTAACAAGGTTTTAATACTTTGTTTAATGAATACACCAGGTTATCGACTGCGTGTAAACCAAGGTTTTACTACTTTGTTAAAAATTACACCAATTACCCTTGAATGTAATCCACCCCTGTTTCTACAAGTCTATTAACTATTAATCAAGTTCCGTGTCAGGTAAAATGAACAATTATTGGTATTTATAGATATCCCGCCCACCGTACCCAGTTAAGCGTATGTGGTTATATATAAATACGTCAAATTATAAGTCTATATATTAAATTAACGAGGTATCATTTAATTAATATAAAGCCCATTAATAGTCCATAGTCTAATTTCCACAAGTGTCGTTCTT
Organism: Rutidosis leptorrhynchoides; assembly: GCF_046630445.1. Classification (NCBI taxonomy): domain Eukaryota; kingdom Viridiplantae; phylum Streptophyta; class Magnoliopsida; order Asterales; family Asteraceae; genus Rutidosis; species Rutidosis leptorrhynchoides. Next base: position 244,936,131 of record NC_092341.1, read on the forward strand.
TTATCCAAACTCCAATTATGGTACAAAGCCCAATTACCTAATTTTAATATTTAGCCCAACATCATGATTACTTCGGCATTAAATAAGCATAATAATAAATTAGCTACGAGACATTAATTTAAAAATAACATTAACCATAACTTACAGTGATTAAAAATAGCATAGCATTACACGGACAGAATTTCGACTTACACCCTTACAACATTCTCTAACATACCTTATGTGTGCAGCGGAGGGGTATGAAATACTATTATTTTTACTACGAAATACGACTAAATATAATACAAGTTTTAATTAATTTATTTACAGATGGGATATACCTAAACTCTGCTACAACACTATAGGCAGTGTACCTAATCGTAGAGTAGTATAGTTTTTAGTAAGTCCGGTTCGTTCCACAGGGAGACGACTTATTTTACACTATATTTTAAACAACTATATTTGTACAAAATATATATTTTTATATATAATAATAATAATATAAAAGGGGGGTTTACCGTTTAATGACCGGTTTGTCGATTTTAAAACTTTAGTCGCAGTTAAAACCTAATGTAAAATATTAAAAATAAATACAACTTAATTTAAAGCGTAAAGTAAATAACGATAATGAAATTGCGATAAATAAAATTGCGATAATTAAAAAGTACGATAATTAAAAGTGCAATTAAATATGAAAATAAAGGAATTATGCTTATTTAAACTTCCGTAATCATGATGTTTGACGTGTTGATTTTAGTTTTATGCCCATGGGTTAATCGTCCTTTGTCCTGGATTATTTAATATGTCCATCTGGTTTTTGTCCATAACAGTCCATCAGTCATAAATATAAAGTGCGAGTGTCCTCGTCAAATTATCCTTATACCCGAAGTTAAATATTCTAACTAATTGGGGACTTAAACTGTAACAAGGTTTTATTACTTTGTTTAATAATTACACTAGGATATCGACTGCGTGTAACCAAAGGTTTTAATACTTTGTTATCAATTATGCCAAGTGTCCTTGTACATAATTTCACCCCTGTTTTAATAATTCTAGTGGCTATTAATCCATTCCCGTGTCCGGTTAAATGAACGATTATTCGTGCATATAAATACCCCGCCCGTCGTGTCCGATCGAGTGTATATGGTTATTTATAGGTACGTCCAATTGTAAATCTTTATATTAAAATTAACAAACTATCATTTATTTAAACAAATATAAAGCCCATTAATAGCCCATAGTCTAATTTCCACAAGTGTCGTTCTTTTGTCCAAACCCCAATTATGGTACAAAGCCCAATTACCCAATTTTAATATTTTTAGCCCAACATCATGATTACTTCGTCTTAAATAAGCATAATAATAACTTAAGTACGAGACATTAATTTAAAAAGGAGAACATAGCTTACATTGATTATTTATAGCGTAGTTTTACACGGACAGAGCTCCGACTTTAAAACCCGTAAAATAACCTTTGCATAACCCAAAACTAATCTAATATAAAACTACCCTATACTATAATATATATATATATATATATATATATATATATATATATATATATATATATATATATATGTTTATTATTATTATTATTATGTTTTTTATTCGTCGAATAAGCTGGCTATTTATAGAACCTGACCAAATTTTTCGGGCCATGCGATCGCATGGGATATGTGCCTTCTGGCCATGCGATCGCATGGCCGCCTGGGACAGCTCACATTTTTTTGTTTTCTTATTTGCCGACGTTTTTATTTAATAATATAATATATAAATAATTTATATAATTATTTAAATATTATATTATATTCTTATGCATAGTAGACTCATAATTTTTGGTCCGTTTCGTCGGGCGTTGATAGTTGGCTCAGGTCCCGGTTCCGGATTTTCGAACGTCCTTTTGTATAGTTTAATATCTTCTACTTTGCGTTCCGCAACTTGTACTTTTGTCATTTTTAGACGTTTTTCATCAATAAATTGAACCACTTGGAATGTATCTTGTACATTTGAGCTTTTTGGTCATTTGCGTCTTCAAATCGTCGTTTTCGCCTTTTGTCTTCGCACTTATTTAATATAAACGATTACAACTTAAAATAGGACAATTATAACTAAATAATTTACATATTGGGAGGATATTGCTACTAAATATATGTTCATTTGGAGCACTATCAATACCCTTATTATTAGAATTTAAAATTAAAATTAAAATTATAATATAAATATAAATATATATACGTTGATGAATGAGAAGAGAAAAAGATATATATATTCTAAAAACTGAGCCAAAACACGCGAATTTATAGGACCATACCTGATACTGCTCACCATGCGATCGCATGGCTTTTTGCCTTCCAGGCCATGCGATCGCATGGCTCCTTTTTCCAGCCCACATGTTGTTGTTTGCATTCTGCCGACGGTTTATATAATAATATATAAATAATTTATATAATTATTTAAATATTATATTTTATTCTTGTGCATAGTAGACTTGTAATTTTTAGTCCGTTACGTCGAGCGTTGAGAGTTGACTTTGGTCCCTGTTCCAGATTTTCGAACGTCCTTGCGTACAATTTAATATCTTGTATTTTGCGTTTCGCTTCTTGTACTCTTGCAATTTTGAGACGTTTCTCATCAATAATTGGAACCACTTTGATTGTATTTTGTACTTTTGAGCTTTTTGGTCGTTTGCGTCTTCAATTCGTCGAATCTGTCTTTTGTCTTCACCTTTTATTATTTAAATGAATATCACTTGTAAATAGAACAATTGCAACTAAAAGCTTGTCTTCCTTGAGGAATAATGCTATGAATTATATGTTCGTTTTTAGCATTATCAAATATTCCCACACTTGAACATTGCTTGTCCTCAAGCAATATAGTCTTGAAATAAAAACATACTTGAATCACTTCTTTATTCTTCACACTTTGTACATCAGTGATTTTAATACGGCGGTTATGAACAATGATGGTAACGATGTGGTTTACAGTCCCACATGACTATAAAATTTAGATCCTTAAGGAAATTGGATCTTTATGAAAACATTTGATCTTTTGAAAATTTAATCTAGCTTTTACCCTAGATAAGTTTTCCGGAATAACCTTTCACCGGTCTTTGCGAAATGTTTTTGTGGGTTTGGTGGGTTTCAGATTTTAAAATTTAGCTCAAAAATTGCGGTTTTGTGTCACCTACTTGCTAACCTTGTATTTGGAAAGCAACACGTCCAGTATACTTGCTCCGTATATTACCTTTTGGTAAACTACTGTCAGGTTGTAAAGGAAAGCGTTGAACAAGCAACTGTTAAGGCAATGTCCCCTGACATGCTTTTAATTATGGTCTATAATGTGTCAGATGCAATTACTATCCTTGGTAGGAGCAATAGTAAAGCTCACCCTATAATTTTTTGGTTTGGCACAAGATCCTATCTTTGACCATACTATGCAACCACCATTCTTACGGTTGACACCCGATTTGGTTCAGGTGACCTAATGAATTCCAGGTGAATTCCTAGGATTTTACGTTCAATGGTAATGAACGCATTGAAAATGGGTTTTCAGAAAATAAATCGGTTTGTAATTTTGATCAAAATATTTTCTCGTTCAAGCTCGTGTTTAGATATCATTGAATTCCATGAGTTTGTAATTCTCAATCTTTAAGGTCAATCTCAAGGATTGAGTAATATCAGTCTTAAAAGCTGATTTTTGATTTTTAAGGAGATTATCCTTTCTGGGGATCTGGTTCATTAGTCTTATCCAGCTAATTTGCACGGTGTCCTCCCCATTTTACAAGACAGATCCTCTCATGGTTAGGATAAGTCTGACCACTTGGCGACCCTGTTTGATGCTGAGGTCCGTGGATTTCCTGCTGATTTTAGAGATGACTTTTCTAGATTTTTCGTCAACCTACAGCTGGTCTGGACGACAACTTCCTGACCTAAATCAAGAAGCGCGTTTCTTTTTCGGAAGACTTTACTTCCTTTTAATGATGGAATTGATTCATCGTGTAGATCCATCTTTCTTTCAAATATATTACAATTTTCCGGGTAAAATGGTTAATTTTGTCCAAAACAAAATTATCTTTGTACAAAATATGTGATATATGTTTTAAAGAACTTGGTAAATTTTCCCACACTTGGCTTTTATTTTCCTTTTTATTGTCCTCTATTCCATTTTAAATAAATTCTAACATTTTGGGTTGTTTCTCAATTTATGTCCTTTCCGAGGTAACAATAATTTCGGTATTAATACCTAGTTTTATCGTTCATAAATATGTATAAACATGATTTTGAATTCATTTAATTGAAAATTTTGAAAATTTTACTAGAATTGGGTAGTCAGTATATAAGACTAGGGCTGTTCTTTATTATCAGATAGCACTAGATTCTAATACAACTACTGCTTTACTAGCATTTTTAATGGTAACCAAGTGTATAAGTTAAAATTTTAAAAATCCGAAAGAATTTAATCCCATGGAAAACCAACTAACACCTCATGCGATCGCATGGACTCGGGTACCAGGCCTGGATATGGCTGCTACAGTGATCGGGCCTGTTGTTTTTTTTTTTTTTTTTTTCTGTTTTGCTGTTTTTATATTTATAAAAAGTATTTATATAAATTAAATAAAACTTATATTTTTACAAACTAAAAATAGAAATAGAGAAAATTTATAAAACTTATATATTTAACAAACTATTAAAAATATATAATTTTTGTTTTTCTTTTTATATTTTTGAATATTTAAAACGTATTTTTACAAAAGCGTATTTTTATAAAAGTAAACTAAAAATAAATAAATTTTTTTTATATATATATTTAGCGTTGCGCTTTCGGCGTTTAAGCAAGAATGCTCCCCGGTAGCGGCGCCAAAAATACTTGATGTGTGCGAGGGGTACTAGGAAATAGTATTATTTTTACAACGAAATACTATTAAATACGATACAATTTTACACAAGATATTTATTTATTTATAGAATGGATATACCTAAACCTTGCTACAACACTTATAGGAAGTGTACCTAATCTACAGTAGTGTAGTTTTTAGTAAGTCCGGTTCGTCCACAGGGAACTCTTAAACAAGCTTAACGCTATAATTTTAAAAACTATATTTGTAAAAATACAAAAATATATATAAGTAGTATTATTATTATAAAAGGGGGTTTTTACCGTTTAATGACCGGTTTGTCGATTTTAAAACTTTAGTTGCAATTAAAACCTAATGTAAAATACTAAAAATAAATACAACTTAATTTAAAGCGTAAAGTAAATAACGATAATGAAATTGTGAAAAATAAAAATGCGATAAATAAAAAGTATGACAATTAAAGAGTACGATAATTAAAAGTGCAATTAAATACAATGACAATAAATAAAAGTGCGATAATTAAAAGTGCAATTAAATATAAAATAAAGGAAATTAAATATGAAATAAAGGAATTATGCTTATTTAAACTTCCGTAATCATGATGTTTGACGTGTTGATTTTAGTTTATTCCCATGGGTTAATTGTCCTTTGTCCTGGATTATTCGATATGTCCATACGGATTTGTCCATAATAGTCCATCAGTCATAAATATAAAGTGCGAAAGTCTTCGTCAAATTATTCTTATTCCCGAAGTCAAATATTCCAACTAATTGGGGATTCGAATTGTAACAAGGTTTTAATACTTTGTTTAATGAATACACCAGGTTATCGACTGCGTGTAAACCAAGGTTTTACTACTTTGTTAACAATTACACCAATTACCCTTGAATATAATCCACCCCTGTTTCAACAAGTCTATTAACTATTAATCCAATTCCTTGTCCGGTAAAATGAACAATTATTGGTATTTATAGATATCCCGCCCACCGTACCCAGTTAAGCGTATGTGGTTATATATAAATACGTCAAATTATAAGTCTACATATTAAATTAACGAGGTATCATTTAATTAATATAAAGCCCATTAATAGCCCATAGTCTAATTTCCACAAGTGTCGTTCTTTTATCCAAACCCCAATTATGGTACAAAGCCCAATTACCCAATTTTAATATTTAGCCCAACATCATGATTACTTCGGCATTAAATAAGCATAATAATAACTTAGCTACGAGACATTAATTTAAAAATAACATTAACCATAACTTACAGTGATTAAAAATAGCGTAGCATTACACGGACAGAATTTCGACTTACACCCTTACAACATTCTCTAACATACCTTATGTGTGCAGCGGAGGGGTATGAAATACTATTATTTTTACTACGAAATACGACTAAATATAATACAAGTTTTAATTAATTTATTTACAGATGGGATATACCTAAACTCTGCTACAACACTATAGGCAGTGTACCTAATCGTAGAGTAGTATAGTTTTTAGTAAGTCCGGTTCGTTCCACAGGGAGACGACTTATTTTACACTATATTTTAAACAACTATATTTGTACAAAATATATATTTTTATATATAATAATAATAATATAAAAGGGGGGTTTACCGTTTAATGATTAAAAATAGCGTAGCGTTACACGGAAGAATTTCGACTTATACCCTTACAACATTCGCTAACATACCCTTATTATTAGAATTTAAAATTAAAATTAAAATTATAATATAAATATAAATATATATACGTTGATGAATGAGAAGAGAAAAAGATATATATATTCTAAAAACTGAGCCAAAACACTCGAATTTATAGGACCAGACCTGATACTGCTCACCATGCGATCGCATGGCTTTTTGCCTTCCAGGCCATGCGATCGCATGGCTCCTTTTTCCAGCCCACATGTTGTTGTTTGCATTATGCCGACGTTTTATATAATAATATATAATATATAAATAATATATATAATTATTTAAATATTATATTTTATTCTTGTGCATAGTAGACTTGTAATTTTTAGTCCGTTACGTCGAGCGTTGAGAGTTGACTTTGGTCCCGGTTCCGGATTTTCGAACGTCCTTGCGTACAATTTAATATCTTGTATTTTGCGTTTCACTTCTTGTACTCTTGTAATTTTGAGACGTTTCTCATCAGTAATTGGAACCACTTTGATTGTATTTTGTACTTTTGAGCTTTTTGGTCATTTGCGTCTTCAATTCATCGAATCTGTCTTTTGTCTTCACCTTTTATTATTTAAACGAATATCACTTGTAAATAGAACAATTGCAACTAAAAGCTTGTCTTCCTTGAGGAATAATGCTATGAATTATATGTTCGTTTTTAGCATTATCAAGTACCTACTTGTTTTTCTAGATTCAAAATGGAAGCTTGTTGAGTTCTAAATGGCTGATCAAACCTCTCATTCGTTTGGGTTTAAGTTTCAATAAATTGTGTTTGAGATTCAACTAGCTTAAATACCACTTCTTCTAGATTTGACTTTTTCTCTTCGGTTTATTGTGGTGGTTTATACAAGCCAGGTCTTTGTTGATTGAAAGTGTTATTCAGACCTTGTTAGTTGTATGAGTTATTATTGGGTCCATTTGGATTGTAAAGAATGTTTTGATTTCGATTAAAGTTTGGCCTTGGCGGTTGATAATTATTTTGATAATTATTTCCCGGCCTTTGGTTTATGTAGGAAATATTCTCTCGTTGTTCCATCATTTGCTCAACATTACAATCTTTCGTTAAGTGTGGTCCACCGCATTGCTTACAACTGATTCGTATTGCGTGAATATCTTTAGTTATCTTTTCCATTCGTCTCTCGAAAACATCTATTTTTGCGGAAACAGAATCAAAGTTATGGCTAGAATTGGCTCTAGCCGCTTTAGATGAATGAAAAATATCTTTTTCCTGATGCCACTCATGAGAGTGGGATGCTGTGTTATCAATGATCTTGTGAGCTTCGGTTGCGGTTTTCTTCATAATGGAACCACCAGCTGCTGTGTCGATGTCTTTTCTTGTAGTGATGTCGCATCCTTGGTAGAATATTTGTACTATTTGACAGGTGTCTAAACCGTGTTGCGAACATCCTCTTAATAACTTTCCAAATCTTGTCCACGCTTCATATAGAGTTTCGTTTGGCTTTTGTGTGAACGTAACAATTTCTCCTTGAAGTCTTACGGCTTTAGATGCTGGAAAGAATTGTTTAAGAAATTTTTCAACTAAAACGTCCCATGAGTCAATCGCCCCTTCAGGTAACGATTCTAACCAATCTTTGGCTTCTCCCTTTAAAGTCCAGGGAAATAACATGAGATATATCTGTTCATCCTCTACTTCTCTTATTTTAAATAGTGTACAGATTCTATTAAATGTACGAAGATGTTCATTTGGATCTTCCTTCGGTGCACCACTAAATTGGCATTGATTAGTTACCATGTGTAGGATTTGTCCTTTGATTTCATAATCTGGCGCATTAATGTCTGGTTTAGTAATTGCGTGACCTTGGCCAGTGCGTTTAGCTTCGGTCTTCCATACTTAGAGGTTCCAGATTTTCCATGATTGAATTTGTTGAATCTGAATCACTAGAGGATTCTGATATAATGGTTTGTTCCTCGAAAATCTCCGTTTGAATGATTGGTGGTTCCGGAGGAAAGATTAATGGTTCAGGATCTCTTAATTGTCCCTAAATATCCTCTGGATTCTCAATTGTGAGGTCGGGTTCAAAAAATGGATTATCGGAAATTTGAATTGGAGTACTTGGTCGACTGGATGACGATTCTAAAGAAAAATCAACGGCGACAATATTGGCTAGATGTCTTGATCTAGTTACAGGTGGTGAACGTACAAAAGGTGGTGAACGTTTTGCTCGGTGCATTCACTAAATATCCTATTAGTTATAAAAGATAAAAATTATTAAAGTTATCAAATTAATAAACTTTTCTGCTTTTTCCCACGTTTCGAATAGCCAATAGATGCAGCAGGTAGCCAGGACCCTTTAAATCCGAAGCCCACAACTCGCCACTAACAAATCCAACTATTACTACGAACCAGAAAATTTGGATGTCTATCAATTTAATTGCTTAAAATAATTTTTCGTTTGAAATTTTAGAGAAGAAATAGAAAATTCTATGTCCTAAAAACTAGAGCGTCGAGAAATAAGAAAGAAAAAGATTGCGTCGGAAAACGTCGAAAAAATAAAAGGTCGAAAAATAAAAATAAAAAAGTAGCGCGTCGAAACTTAAAAGGGATTTTAAACGAAAAACGGCAATTACTTAAAATGATACTAAAATTTATAAACGGCGTCGCAAAATTCTAAAGCGCCTAAATCTTAATCTAAAGAAAAAGCACTTAAGGGATTTTACGGCAAAGCCTAAAAACTAAAAGTATAAAAATAACTATGGCAAAACTAAACTTAATACTAAAAGTTGTAACTAGAGTCTAAAAATATAAAGGTAATAAAACTTAAAATAAATATATTTTTTTTTTATTTTATAGACAAAATCTTAAAAATATATATATATATATTTTTTTTAATTTTTTTTAAAAAATTTTTATTTTTATATTTTTTTTTAACGATTTTAATATTTCTTTTTTAAGGATTTTAAATTTTTTTTTTTTTAAAAAATTTTCTTTTTTTCCACGAAATTAATAAATTTTTTTATTATTTTTTTTTAAAAAACTTTATTTTTAACTCATTTACTATTCAAGAATAGTAAATAAAACGAAATTAATTAATTTACTATTCACATGATAGAAATTATTAATTATAAGTTACATAATATACCCCTGAAGTATTTAATAAATACGAATTTTTAAAATTTTACGATTCAAATTTGATTCAAAATTATTATTATATTATTATATTTTATTTCAATATTATTATATTATTATATTTTATTTCAATATTATTATATTTATTAAATTATTATATTTAAATTAATATATCTTTAATCAATCAAAAACTAAAAAAAAAACTTAAATACCCCGTGAAGACACAAAAAGTGTCCCCGGCAGCGGCGCCAAAAACTTGATGTGTTCTAGAGGGTGTGTATGAAACGACTATCAGTTTTATATTTATTTACTACAGGAAATCACCTAAATTAAACTAAAACACAAAAGGCAAGTATACCTATCGTGTAATAATATATCTAAGGTAAAGTCCGGGAGGTCGATCCGTGGACACTATTATTGGGTGTCTTACTAGGTCAAATTAGTTAATTAAGTAGTTAAACTAGATTTAGTAATATATAGTAATTATAGGTAACTTTGGAGGGGGGGGGGGGATTTACCGTTTAATGACCGGTTTGTCGATTTTATATTTTTAAGCGTAAAGATAAATAACAATAATTAAAGTGCGTAAAATAAATAAATGACGATAAATAAAATAACAATAAATAAAATTGCGATAGAATATGAAATAAAAGGATTATGCTTATTTAAACTTCCGTAATCATGATGTTTGACGTTTTGATTTTAATTTATTACCATGGGTTAATTGTCCTTTGTCCTGGTTTATTTGATACGTCTATCTGATTTTTGTCCATAATAGTCCATCAGTCATAAATATAAAGTGCGAGTGTCCTCGTCAAATTACCCTTATACCCGAAGTCAAATATTCCAACTGATTAAGGATTTAAACTGTGACGCAGTTATCACTTCTGTCAACAATTACACCAGTTATCACTGTATGAAATCCACCCCTATTTTAATTAGTTTATGAATATTAATTCATCCACTTGATCAGAATGAATAATCAATTACCCAACCCAATTGATTAATTAAATGATTATAACAGATTCCATATGAACGTCACTAAATAGGACAACCATAATCATTATTAATTATTAGGTTAATTAATTTGAAGATAGGTTCGACAGACTCCAATGAGTTGTCACTCAATTAGACAATACCCCCCATCTATTAATAGTCAATAGTCCAATTTCCACAAGTGTCGGTCTTTTGTCCAAACCCCAATTATGGTACAAAATCCAATAACCCCATCTTAATATTTAGTCCAACATCACGATTACTTCGGCTCAAATAAGCATAATAATAACTTAGTTACGAGACATTAATTTAAAAAGGAAGAACATAGCTTACAGTGGTGAATAATCACGTAGCGTTACACGGACAGAGTTCCGAATTTAAAACCCGTAAAACATTTCTTACAATAACTCAATTATTATTAAACTTAAATTAAAATTATAATTATAAATATATATAAATTACATATATAGAGAAAGAAGATTGGAAAAGGGTGTGTCTTTCTTCATTCTCTGTAGTCTCGTTTTATAGGCTAATGTTGATTTGAAATTTTCACTTATGACCCCTTAACTATGCTCAATTAACAACTTTTTATTATTTATTATTATTCTTATTATGAATTATATAAATATTATATTATATTCTTGTGCATAGTTGACTTGTACTTTCAGCTCCGTTGCGTCGAGCGTTGAAAGTTGGTTCATGTCTCGGTTCCGGATTTTCGAACGCCTTTTCGTATAATTTAATATCTTGTACTTTGCATTTTGCGGCTTGTACGTTTGTAATTTTGAGACGTTTCTCATCAATAAATTGAACCACTTGGATTGTACTTTGTACTTTTTAGCTTTTTGGTCGTTTGCGTCTTCAAATGGTCGAATCTGCCTTTTGTCTTCACCTTTTATTATTTAAACGAATATCACATGTAAATAGAACAATTGCAACTAAAATCTTGTCTTTCTTGAGGGATAATGCTATGAAATATGTGTTCGTTTTTAGCATTATCACTAGTGTTATAAACAGGTGAGCTTGTCATGGAACACATAGCATATTGATCATCAGCTGGTTCAAAGGTATGAGCAGCAGTTGGAGACAGCTGTTCATTATTAATGTAACCAGTACCAGCTTGTAATCCTTCAGAACCAGTAGACATATCCTCAAGTTGTAGGACTTCAGTAGAGCCAGTAGGTCCACTTTGTTTAGACACAGATGGAACAGAGTGTTCCATCTCATCATCAGAGAACCCGGCAATATGGATTGGTGAGGGATTTGCAGCTGGTTCTTCTTCATCATCAAGAGCTTGCTGAGTAGGCTCTTCAAATAATAAATCTTCATCTTCTTGACTTGGAGATGAGGCTGAGGCAGTTTCATCAAATGTAACACTAATTGATTCTTCAAAACAATCCCTTCTTTTATTGAAAACCCTATATGCCTTTGACAAGTTGGAATATCCCAAGAATATACCTTCATCAGCCTTAGCATCAAACTTGCCTAGCTGATCCCTATTGTTTAGAATGAAACAGGGAGTGCCAAATACATGAAGAAATGAAATTGAGGGTCTTCTTCCTTTGAGAACTTCATAAGCAGTTTTCTGATGTCTTTTCACTATTAAAGATCTATTCTGGGTAAAACATGCAGTGTTCACAGCTTCTGCCCAATATGAATTTTTTAGCCCAGACTCAACTAACATAGATCTTGCTGCTTCAATGAGAGTTCTGTTTCTTCTTTCTGCAACACCATTTTGTTGAGGTGTTCTCACAGCAGAAAAGTTCTGTGAAATACCTTTGTCAGCACAAAATTCTTCTAATGTAGCATTTCTGAATTCTGTACCATGATCACTTCTTAGCTGTTTCACCAGTTGCCCATTTAAAAACTCAATTCTTTTGATAAAATTGATAATTTCACCAGCAGCTTCACTCTTTTGCTTCAAAAAGAATACCCAGGTGTATCTGGAATATTCATCAACAATAACCAGTGTATACTTCTTCCCACTACAGCTGGCCACATTAATAGGACCAAAAAGATCCATATGAAGTAAATAAAATGGTTTCTCAACAGATGAGATTTGCTTTGATTTGAATGAGGCATGATGATGTTTTCCCTTTTCACAGCCAGGACACAATCTGTCCTTTACATAAGACATGGTGGGTAGCCCAGACACTAAACTTCTACTGGATAATTTGTCAATATCTTTGAAGTTGAGATGTGAGAGTCTCTTGTACCATAACCACTTCAAGTTGTCTGCTACCTTTGAATAGAAACAAGTATCAGTTGTTGTGACTGCTGTGTTCATGTCAATTTGATACATGTTTTCATGACGTTTTGCAGTCAGCAGCGGCTTCCCTGTCTTATAAAGAATAGTGTCAATTTTTCTTCTGAATTGGACTATCTTATTCTTACTTGTCAGTTGGCTTATGCTGAGTAAATTATGTTTGAGCCCAACGACATATGCAACATTTGAGAACGTGACATTCCCATTAGTCAAAGTACCAAAACCCTTTGTGTAACCCAACGAATTATCTTCATACGAAACAACTGGACCATCCTTTTCTTGATAGTTCATCAGCAGGGACTTACATCCGGTCATATGTCTCGAATAACCACTATCGAGATACCAGATTAACTTGTTTTGAATGCCCTGCACAGTAGCTAAGAGATTAGTTCTTTTGGGGAACCCATCCAAGGATGGGTTCTGGAAGGGCCATCTTTGATGATCTCTTCCTGTCTGCTGGTTTTCTTGAAGAAGCAGCAGCAGGTGGGGTTAGGGTAAAAGGACACCGGTTGGATAAGTGAAACTTGCTGCCACATTCGTAGCATTTTCTCACATTTGGTATCGGTGACTAGTCATACACTGAGTAAATGGGTGCAGTAAGATCGGGTCGATTTTTGGTTACTGCCTCAATTAGCTGGTCAAGCTTGACTGTCATAATCTCAGTGATAGACAGCTCATCATTCGAGTCCACTTTTACTTTTCCCTTAAGGGCAGCTTTCTTCTTGGAACCAGTACCATAGTCATGACGTATTGCTTTGCCTTTATCACTTGACGAGCCAGTGTGGGAAGTTACTGGCTTGTCTACTGAAGCTGATGAGCTAGAAGAAGTTTTTCCTGCTGCCTTGGACTTGCTAGTATTACGTTTGACTGGATTGTCTACAGCTACTGGTTGACCAGTAAGTTTTTCATCAGCTGGCTCAGCACAATTGGAACTCGAACACGAAGGGGAATCAGTTGGTTTAATTTTTCTTAGATTATTTTCAGTGATTTCCCTTTTAATACGTCTTTCTTTTAGAGTCATGTAGTAGATGCTTGAGGGGTCAGTAGTCTCATCAATTGAGGTACTGGATTCTCTTGCTCTAACTTCATCCTCCAAAATCTCTTTCATGACAGGTGGTAGGGACACAGCAAGTCTAACAAACTTATTTGTCAAGACCTTTTTACCCTTAACTATCTTGGTAAAAGTATTTGGCAAGACAGCTTCAGGATCAGTTTCAAGAATTGGGTCCATGAAAGTAACTTCTGCAATAGCGGCAGCAGCAGCATAGTCACCAGCAAAGAAAGCTTCAACTTGGGCAGGCACTTGATCGTTAACACACTTTGCTGTGCGTTGAGCAGATGTACACCACGAAGCAATAACCTTTTTAAGATTATCTAGCTGGTCCTTGACTTCTACTGCCTCAGCGTGAAGAGACCTTAAAGCAAAGTTTTGTTTTTCAAGTTTGGAAATATCATCTTTCCAAATTTTAATTTCATCATTTTTGCATTTAAGTTTCTTATTTAAGGATTTGTTGTCAGTTTTCAAAATTTCTTCACGTTTGCTGCCTCTACATAAGTCAACTCTTAGGTAGTCAAACATTTCGGCTTTTTCATCATCAGTATAAGTTCGAAAATTATCAACCTTATACATCAATTCAGTTTTCCATTGAGGTGAATCTCTTTTCTGATCAGCTTCCCTCATATCAGCCAAAAACTTACTACCACTATCATCCTCATCAGACTCCTTGACCTCCTTGGCCATTAAACACAGCTTTTTATCTGGAGCATAACCAGCACCATCATCATCAGTATCACTATCAGAGGAAGACGACGAGCTGATTTCATCCCAATCATGATGCTTAGCAACTAGAACCTTTTCTGGCTTTTTACCCTTCTTATCAGTCTTAGCACTTTCCTTCATCTGAGCTTTCATAGCTTTGTACTTGTTCTTGTACTTTTCAGCTTTTGAGAAAGAGTTAGCATGTGAAGTTGAAGGTTTCCTGGACATGCATTCAGCAGCAAAATGTCCAACCTTCCCACAATTATAACACTCAGATTTAGGACCCTTGACTGACTTGCTGCTATACCTAGCACTCGGTTTCTTACTCCCTTTGTATGACTTGCTGGTTCTATTACGATTGAACCTTTTGAACTGCCTAGCCAGCAAAGCCATACCTTCAGCAAACCCTTCTGCATCACTTTCATCATCACTGCTTTCTTCAGACCCAGTACCACTATCCACATCACTCTCAGCTGTCTCTTCTTCTGCCAACAACTTTTGAACCAGTAAAGCCTTTTGAGCTTTCTTTTTAGCAGCAGCAATAAGAGCAGTATCATCTGTTTTAGAAGATTTTGAAGTGGTGGGGGCAGACCTAAAGTTTTCTTTCAAGTTAAGTTCAAATTTAGCCTCTATCTTCTCATGGTTCCAAAGTGAACTGTAGAGAGAAGACATGTTAAAGTTCTTTAGGGTCTGAGTGGTTCTTAAAGGGTCAGTAACAGATTTTCATTTAGTAGGCAGTGAATCTATGAATTTGTTTACTTGTTCAAATTCAGTATAGGTGACATTCAAAGTGATCAGGTCTGCAATCAAGGAGTTAAACCTAATGAAGGTTTGCTTAAGGGTTTCATTCTTGTAGGCAAAGAACATTTCATATTCTCTTTTTAAAGCAATCATTCTGTTCTGCCTAACTTCTCCCATACCCTCATAGGTAACATCTAGATAGTCCAACATAAGCTTGACATTTTCTTTTCCCTTAATCAGTTTGAACAGTGGGTTAGGCAAAGTTATAGCTAACAAGGTTCTGATTTTAGGGTCAAGTCCAACACGACGTTTATCCTCAGCATTCCATCTAGAAGGGGGTGAGAATAACCTCTCTGCCAGGAACAGCAGGAGTGTCAGCTGTAGCTGGAGCACTGCCAATAGTCTCAGTGGGAACAAATGGACCATCTGTGGTAATACCAGGCATGAGTAGGTCAATAGACTCAAGGTGAAGCATGAATCTTGCCTTCCAAGTTTCATACTCATCTTCATCAAATTTGGGTGGTCTATTGGATGAGCCATTTTCAAGGTAAGCTGTATTTGAATATGCAGTCATGAGAGAATTCAGATCCAAGATATTAATTATCAAGACTGAAGCTCTGATACCAGTCGTTGGTCCCTTGATAACAACAGGAGTATTGTAGAGGGGGGTGAATACAATTTCTTTTAAATAACTTAACAGTTAAACACGATTAGTATGCAAGCATGCAAATAAATAGAGTCACAGGTAATTTTCAACAGTTATTCTTTATTGATTGAATCACAAAGAATCACAACTATCCATGGCGGAATGATAGTTGGTTGATACAGATTACCTAAATTATAGCTAAGAGGTAAACTAAAAGCTATTACACGTTTTTGACTCTAGAAAAAAATAAACCCACACCACTAGTTGTTACAATAGTGGATACAACAATTTATAGTAGTCCTATTAACCGTGTAATGGTTCTATTGTCCACTGGTACATAGGATGTCTGTACTTGTGGGGACAACTGCATCAGAGAGCATGCTCTCCTCTTTCCTCTTTGGTAGCTATTTGCAGGAACACCACAATTCGTTTTGACACCACTATTTGTTTAAACAAATAGAATGTTGTGTTCCCTAGGTGTTGACAAAGTATAACCCATGTATGCACATGCGTTAAACTTCTGTATTCCCACGTGATCTTGTAAGGTCACTTGTCAGCCGCCGACGCGTGTCCTTTTCTGTTCAACTTTGTCTTTGACTTCTGTTGAATAGTACCATTGATGTAGACCACTCGGGAAACTACTATGCTTATAATGGAGCATAGCTGTCTTGTGTAGTAAGCTGCATTCCAGCTGTGCTGGTTCTTCATTGCTGAGACACTTGATATTCTTGAATTGTTGAGTACACATCCTGTGCTGATTGAAGAACACTGTCTACCTTGTGCTGGTAGACTGAGCAGTAAACTTAAACACTCGACACAGCAATATCTGCTGTCTATACATGAACAAACTTGTGCTGTCTGCACATAACATTTTAGTGCAAATAAATTACAGTTTTGTCATAATTAAATCCTTAATTATTTTGGGGACTCAACAATATATATATATATATATATATATATATATATATATATATATATATATATATATATATATATATATATATATATATATAGGATTAGGAAAGTAATTAATACTCTAAGTAGTTATCGTTACACTTAGTCAAACGGCCAAGCTATACGAGACAAATAGCATATATATATATATATATATATATATATATATATATATATATATATATATATATATATATAGGATTAGGAAAGTAATTAATACTCTAAGTAGTTATCGTTACACTTAGTCAAACGGCCAAGCTATACGAGACAAATAGCATATGAATAATGTCCAAGTATGTTTTTAATAGCATGATTTTCTTTTAAAAGGCAAAGAATATAGTTTATATATTAAAAACTAGCGAGTAGATGTACAATACATGAACACAACTTAAGAGAAGTGACTAACAAAAGAACAAAACAACCTACACGCCATCAAACCAACACCAACAACATACACGACAAATTAATCCAAAACAACAACACTTGACACTACGATGACAACACCAACAAAACAACACATCGAGCTACGAAACAAAACGAAGCCTACAAAACTACATTGAGCCTTCATAGCAAAACAAAACCTATGAGCCACAAAATCTAACTACATTTATAAAGTGATAAATAAAATGGAGCTTAAAGTAATTAAATAGTTATAAAGTTGTTAGATACTTATTAGAACAACAAATAAATGGTTTATAAAGATATAAGGGTTAATTATATAATTTTACCCTTTAGTAAACTCCTATCTCGTCTTCTAAAACTTAACTTATCAATAACCATTAAAAATTTGTGTAACAATAGTGTTAATAGTTGCAGCTTATCACAAAAATAGATTTGAATTGTTGGGAGTGCGAAACCAATTAAACAAGAAACATATGTGTAGCTGACAAAATTTCGCGGCCGGAGTACATAATCTCGCGACCTGGAAACGTAAGTCAGAGAATCAACTTGTTATATTGTTGGGCTCGCGAACGCAAGACGCGAGCTCGCATTTTCGAGATTGTCGACGCAGAAAGTTAGATTCGATTTAGGATTCTTAGTTTTCTTTTAATTCTTTGTTGTTTGCTTTATAAATTAAACCCTCATGTAACTTGTAACAAAAAACACAAATTTTTTAGTAAGAATTATCTTTGGTTAGCTGTGGATAAACCAATAGTAATATCGGATACAATTACGTCATATCCTTGTGTTTATGTTCTTGCTTTTATTTTCTTGTTCACTCAGATCATCTGTATATTGTTCGTGGCTTGATAACTAGCAAGTTATCAAGTCTTGTTAAGTTTCACAAAAATTCATAACAAGTGGTATTAGAGCGTAGACTACATGTTTGCGGGAACAATGGCAGATAAAAGTGAGGTGAAGATTGATCGTTTTCATGGGTCTGATTTTAGTTTATGGAAGATGCAAATTGAAGATGTCCACTATTAAAAGAAGCTTTAACAACCGTGATTGGGGGTTAAGTCGGAAGAGACGGAGCAAGGTGAATGGAACTTGTTAGACAGGCAAGCCCTAGGCGTTGTTCGAATTTCTCTGGCCAAGAATGTTGCTTATAATATTATGGGTGAAACCACAACTATGGAATTGATTGCGACGTTGTCTAACATGTATAAAAGCCTTATGTTTTGATAGGGCTTTTTCGATACGACAGTTAGTGAATGGTAGGATGATGGAGAGTTCCTCGGCAACAGATAATGTTAATAAGTTTAACTTGATTTTAACCCGGTTATAATCGGTTGAGATTAAATTTGAGGATGAGCTGGAGGCATTGTTTTTGCTATTTTCATTACTTGAGAGTTGGTCTGGCACTGTGACAATGGTTAGTGGTTCATCTGTCACTATTAAGCTTACATTTGAAGGAATTCGATATTTTTTTCCCCGGTAACAGAATTAGGAGAAAAGATTCAGGTGAGAATTCGGGTTCGGTTTTGAGTATCGATCGGGGGAAAGCTTGATCAAGAAGTCCATCAAAGAGTAAGAACGTGGTGTGTTGGAATTATAATATTTAAATTATATATTTATTGCCCTCACAACTTCACAAGACCACAACACAACATTTACCACAACGCCTTATCCATCCCAAGACCACAACACAACATTTACCACAACGCCTTATCCATCCCACAATAATGTCGCCTCAGCAAAAATCAATCCCACAACACCACAACAATCTAACTTTGCATAACGAATGGTCATATGGTTGCGTGGGTTGCGGGTGTGGTGCAAATGTGACATTTTATTATTATTTTTTTATTCAGTAAATATAACATCAAAATTAAAAAATACATAATTTAAATTCTTAAAAAATAAAAAAATATATATAATAAAGTGCATAAATACATAAATTACTTATTGACTTTGCGAAAATTTGGTGACAAGTTCCAAATGTACTCGGTCAAATCTTCGTGCAATCGGTTGTGTTTGTTTCTATATTTTTATTTATTTCATCCTTGCATCCCGATCCCATCGATTTCCTTTGTTCCCGTCGACGTCGGTTCCTTGGGTCAGCAAAATTTCTTCTTCAATTGCACCAATCCCAAAACTGTTATCTTCCTGAATCATGTTGTGTAATATAACACAATAGTATCTTACTTTATGAAGTCGTTAGATCTCATCGGAGTTTTTAACAATTCAAAACTACCCTAAAATACTCCATATGTACACTCAATATCATTCTTTGCACTTTCTTGGAACCACTTTAATCTTTAAATGTCTCTCATTAGTTAGAGCGTGAGGCGCTTTAAGCAACATGGACCAATCTGGATATATACTGTCACCTAGGTAATACCCTCTCTTGTAGTGATGCCCTGTTACATAAACAATGAAAGTGAAGCAATGCCATATTTTATTTATTATACAATGAAGAATAATTCAAAACGTTACATTATTGTCGTTGTTCGAACCCGCCTTACCAAATAATGCATGACATATCCACAAATCTTGAGTATCGACTGCTTCAAGCATTACTTTCGAACATTTTTGATCACCCTAGTATAGTGTTGTAAAAAAGGCCGAAACGGGCGCCGCAACGGATTTGCTTTAGTATCGTTGCAACGGGCCTTGAAACGGCAAAAAAGACGGTTAACGCTTAAAAAACGATCAACAACGCTAAAAAACAGTAAAAACGATCAAAAACGGAAAAAGACAGAAAAAAACGGTCAAAGACGGAAAAAATAGGTCAACTTTATATTTATATATATATATATATATATATATATATATATATATATATATATATATATATATATATATATATATATATATATATATACAAGTCAACGTTAGTCAACATCCGTTTCGACCCCGTTTTTTCCGTTGCAACGTTTTGAGGTCGCTAACGTTTCGGCCCCGTCTCACGTCTTTTTCAACCTTGCCCTAGTATATTCTCCTTCCACGCCACGGGACGATTCCCCAACTCCCAATGCATACAATCAATACTATTGAGCATACACGGTAAACCATGCTTTTGTTCATGGAAATTATAAATACGAGCAATGTCTAAACATTTAGTTTTCCCAAATAATGTCTAGCATATAAATCAAATACACACTTGCGAAGGATATCTAGACATTTGGCTGACGATTTTTCACTCATCTGCAAGTATTTGTCAAACATATCCAGAGACGTTCCATATGCCAATTGATGCATGACGGATGTGTACGGTCAAACTTTGCCGACAAAGTGCATCCGATAATTATTTGTAAAAACATAAAATATCGGGAATAGAATTGCTAGAAAACTGGTTACACCGTCGACGGTTCAGAGAAATAGTTGATAACGCATACGAAACGTCGTTTAAAAATGCTTGGTGGATACTTTGGACGGGAGCCTCCGAAAAATAATCATCGTAAAATTGTTGTGTGGCGAGTTCATGTTCTATTAGAATATATGTACGGGTTCGGGGGACTCGTAGTGTTGACTCTTGAAGTACCCGCCTCTTGAATCACTATGTTGAAAAACTGTACAATATTCTCATCGTCAAAATTAGACTTGAGAAGGAAACTATCAATTTGTAAGTTTTATCTATTGTGATCGGTTAATTGTATATAATTTGAGAGATAATTGTAGTAAATATGAGAGAAAAGTGTATCTTGTGTGTTATAATTGTTTGTGTACGTATTAAGTTATTTATAGATAAATAATAATTTTATATTAAATTAAAATCCATTTAAATTCAAAGGTTATAATTCAAATGGACCAATTAAATTCATCCACGTGCATACCAGAGGGTTTTAAACTCACGCATGTACCACGCCCATATCCAACTCTTCTGGCCATGCTTTTTCGTCTTTACTTTATATATAGTTCTATTTTTTGTAAGACTGGTTATAACCCAGCGTGAAATGAGAGGCGTGAGATGAGGTGGACGGTGTTGACGGCACCTGACGCCGTTATCCCGGCGTCAAATTTTGACGGAAAACAAGGTCAGTCGATAAATTGACAAATAAATTGACGAAAGAGGGAGAAGAGTGAGGGAGAGGAAAGGACCAATGAGCATGAGAGAGAGAAAGTATTTTTGTTATTTATTTATTTTTTCACCCAATTTTCAATCAGATTTTACCACATAATCCTTCAAATATTTGACACAAAAACTTGACATTTTGGGTTAACGGATGTCAAGTACAGTCACAGTCAAAAACCCATTTTTTCACCAAAAAGTGCACAATATGACTCTGACATCACAGTCAGGGTTGGAAACAGTCTAACATGAATGTGGCGCGTGGCTTTTTGCCAACTCAGCCTCCACACCCGTGGCTCCTCTGGGTAACGAACAGCCTAAAAGTTCTCGCAAAGATCGCTGAGTTCAACGATGATAATGTATATTACATTCGATCTGTGTATACACGGATTTTAGCAAGTATATTTGTAAATTTGTTTGGAACCATGAAGTAAAACAAGTCAAAAGTAGCAGTTGGGCTTCTAGATTTTGGGTTGGACAGAGCAAAAGCCCGTGTAATATTTATACAATTCCATTTCAACTACTTGACAAAATGTAATTATTATTATACTAATCCTCAATTTAAGGCAAATGCTAATGTTAAAATGATACCTTTGACACTAATTTTATACAACTCCCTTTGTTATGTCTTCATCTAAGTTTTTTTTTTTTTCCAACTTTGAGTTTATTTATTAAAGAAATAAAAAAGTGTTATAATTCAGTAGGCTTATAACTACCTTTAGTGGTTTGATTCTTGATGTTATAATTCAGTAGGCTTATAACTACCTTTAGTGGTTTGATTCTTGATGTTATAATTCAGTAGGCTTATAACTACCTTTAGTGATTTGATTCTTGATTTAGAATACTAATAATGAAGTGTAAGAACAAAGATGATAATGGAGAGAAAGAAAGAAACACTTTGTAAGTGTGAGAAATGGTGCAAGTTTAATGCTTGCATTCATGAGTATTTATAGCCTAAAATCTCAATATAAAAATACATACTTTGTGTACCAAAATTGACTATATGTATACACCAAAATTGACTATCCATATCTATATTATTATTATTATTATAACACTCCCCCTTGGATAGCAATTTTATTTTGTTGAAGATCAACTATAAATTACTGCCTCGTTAAAAACCTTGCTAAAGAAAACCCAGTGGGAAAAAACTTTAGCTAAGGGAAAAAGAGTGCAGCATGGAGTTGACTCCCCCTCAAGTAGACATCGCTTCAGCTGTTACATCTTTTGAACATGTCTCATGCCAATGTTATGAACGTGTGTTCTGAAAATAGCAGTTGGAAGTGCTTTCGTGAAAAGATCAGCAGAGTTTTTGCTAGATTGCACATATCTCATTTCAATCTGGTTGTCCTTAATGAGATTTTGAGTGTATGAGAAGAATCTAGGTGGTATGTGTTTTGTTCGGTCACTTTTGATATACCCTTCTTTCATCTGTGCTATGCAAGCTGCATTATCTTCATAGATAGTTGTTGGACTTTTATCGCGTTCTAGTCCACAAGAATCAGTAATGAGTTGTGTCATTGATCTCAACCAAAAACATTCTCGAGTAGCTTCATGTAATGCAATCACTTCGGCATGATTTGACGATGTAGCAACAAGTGTTTGTTTTTGAGAACGCCATGATATTGCAGTACCTCCATTTAGGAATACATATCCAGTTTGAGATTTAGCTTTATGTGGATCAGATAAATAACCTGCATCTGCATAACCAACCAAATCTTGTTTTGATTCGTTAGAATAAAATAATCCTAAATCAGTAGTTCCTCGAAGGTATCGAAATATGTGTTTGATCCCATTCCAGTGTCTTTTGGTAGGAGCAGAGCTGAACCTTGCCAACAAATTAACTGCAAAAGAAATGTCAGGTCTTGTACAATTTGTAAGATACATAAGAGCTCCAATTGCACTAAGATATGGTACTTCTGGTCCAAGAATGTCTTCTTGATCTTCACATGGACGAAATGGATCAGCTTCAACATTGAGTGATCTAACAACCATAGGAGTACTTAATGGTTTTGCCTTGTCCATATTGAAACGTTTCAAAATCTTTTCAGTATATGTTGTTTGATGTACAAGTAAACCATTAGGCATATGCTCAATTTGTAAACCAAGGCAATACTTGGTTTTTCCGAAATCTTTCATTTCAAATTCTTTCTTTAGAAGTTGAATGGCTTCATGGATCTCTTTATTTGTACCTATGATGTTAAGATCATCAACATAAACAGCTATGATCACATATCCGGATGTTGTTTTCTTAATGAAAACACAAGGGCAAGTAAGATTATTTGTATACCCTTTGCTTATCAAGTAATCACTTAATCGGTTATACCACATACGTCCCGATTGTTTTAACCCATATAAAGATCTTTGTAATTTAATCGAATACATTTCTTTGGGTTTTGCATTTGATGCTTCTGGTACCTTAAATCCTTCAGGTATCTTCATATATATATCACTATCAAGTGATCCATATAGATAAGCAGTCACAACATCCATGAGATGCATTTCTAAATTTTTAGAAACTGCCAGACTGATTAAGTACCTAAAAGTAATTGCATCCATAACAGGAGAATAAGTTTCTTCATAATCAATTCCCGGTCTTTGAGAAAAACCTTGAGCTACAAGTCTAGCTTTATACCTTGTAACTTCATTTTTCTCATTTCTTTTTCGGACAAAAATCCATCTGTATCCTACAGGTTTCACATCTTTAGGAGTGAGAATGATGGATCCGAAAACTTTTCTTTTATTGAGTGATTCTAATTCAGCTCGTATTGCTTCTTTCCATTGAGCCCAATCATGTCTATTTTGACATTCAACCATAGATGTTGGTTCTGGATCATCATCATTATTCATGATGTCATATGCAACATTAAATGAAAATTTCTCATCAAGATTTTTCATTTCATTTCGGTTCCATAATATTTTTGAATATGCATAATTGATTGCAATTTCTGTATTGACATCATCAATCTCCTCTGCAGTAGGAGTACTGATTTGTGGTTCTTCTTGAACACTTTCTTTTACTTCATTATCAGCTGATTTTCTTTTTCGAGGATTTTTATCCTTTGAACCGATTGGTCTTCCACGTTTCTGACGTGGCAAAGATTCATGAGTGACGTTATTGCCAGCTTTTGGAATTTCAATTCGAGCTGGAGTATTTACTGCTGGTATATATGATTTTGTCACCGTTTTTGTATCTGTAAATGCATCAGGCAATTGATTTGCAAGTTCTTGTATATGCATTATCTTTTGAACTTCTGTCTCGCATTCTTTTGTGCGAGGATCAAGATACTTTAATTGAGGTTCACACCATGAAACATCATTTTCTTTATTTTTCATTTCTCCCCCTAATCTAGGGAACAATGTTTCATTAAAATGACAATCAGCAAAACGTGCTGTAAAAACGTCACCTGTCATAGGTTCAATATACCTTAATATTGAAGATGTTTCATATCCAACATATATTCCCAACCTCCTTTGAGGACCCATTTTTGTACGTTGTGGTGTCGCAATTGGAACATACACTGCACAACCAAATGTTCTAAGATGGGAAATATTTGGCTCTTGACCAAAAGCAAGTTGTAGGGGGGAATATTTATGACTTGCACTTGGTCTGATGCGAATCAATGCAGCAGCATGTAAAATTGCATGACCCCATATAGATACAGGGAGTTTTGTTCTCATTATCAATGGTCTAGCGATTAACTGTAAACGTTTAATCAATGACTCGGCTAAACCATTTTGTGTATGCACATGAGCAACAGAATGTTCAACAACAATTCCTATAGACATGCAATAGT
Organism: Rutidosis leptorrhynchoides; assembly: GCF_046630445.1. Taxonomy (NCBI): domain Eukaryota; kingdom Viridiplantae; phylum Streptophyta; class Magnoliopsida; order Asterales; family Asteraceae; genus Rutidosis; species Rutidosis leptorrhynchoides. Next base: position 244,961,358 of record NC_092341.1, read on the forward strand.
CATTAAATGCTTGAGATGTAAATTCACCAGCATTATCAAGTCTCACCCTTTTAATGGTGTAATCAGGAAAATGAGCTCTCAATTTAATAATTTGGGCAAGAAATTTTGCAAATGCCACATTACGGCTTGATAACAGACAAACATGAGACCATCTGCTAGATGCGTCTATTAGAACCATGAAATATCTAAATGGTCCACATGGTGGATGAATTGGTCCACATATATCACCTTGAATTCTTTCAAGAAACATTGGTGATTCTTTCTCAACCTTAAGTGGTGAGGGTCTAGTTATCAATTTTCCAAGAGAGCAAGATGTACATGGAACCATTGTATCATGATGGATTTTTCTATCCTTTAGTGGATGTCCATGAGTACATTCAATAATCCTTTTCATCATTGTTGATCCTGGATGGCCTAATCTGTTATGCCATAAACTGAATACACCAGGATCAATATATTTTTCGTTAACTACCATATGTATTTCTGGTACATTTATATGTGTATAATGTAATCCAGAACTAAGTCTTGGCAGTTTTTCAACCACATGACTCTTGTCAGTGATACTTAAATATTTCTCATTTTCTGTTGTCACTGACTGATAATCATACCCGTTAAGGTATATGTCGGAGAAACTCAATAAATTTCTGCTTGACTTGGGAGAAAATAAGGCATCATTTATTAAAAATTTTGTACCATTTGGTAGTATGAAATTTGCCTTTCCTATCCCTTTTATCAAGTTAGCAGGTCCTGATATTGTATGTATAGTTCCTTCCGTTGGTTTTAGATCAATAAAATATTTCTCGGATTTAAGTATAGTGTGTGTAGTTCCACTGTCTGCTATACAGAGATCTCCACCACTTGATTGATGTTGTATTCCAGCAAAATTCATATTGAACTTCATATATAAGAAATAAATAGTGAGTACATTAATATTACACAATATTTTAAACGCAAATAGATAGTACTGAAACATTTAGCAAACATAATGACAAAGACAGACGATATTAAATCGTTTATTTTTCAAAAGACACACAACTTAAACATTCAAGAAATCTTCATATAAATCAGATGGTTTCTCAGTGACTGTTGGATCAATATTATCCACAAAATTTACTTCCTTTTCTTTACCTTTCAGCGAATCCTGATACATCTTAACAAGATGTTTAGATGTTCGGCAAGTATTAGCCCAGTGGCCCATTCTACCACATCTGTAGCAAGATTCTTCAGAATTTTTAGAAGAATTTTCTTCAACATCTTGTTTAATGGGCTTGTTTTGTGGTTGATATTTATATTTTCGTGAATTACTATTTCTTTGACCACCACGGCCACGACCACGTCCACGCCCATTACCATTACCATAAGGATGGTTTCTACCATAGTTATGGCTTTTGGCATGATGATGGTGATGGTTATTATAACCACGACCTTGCCCGCGTCCTTGTCCCTGTTTATAATTATTTGCAGTATTTGCTTCAGGGATTGCAAGTGTACCAGTAGGACGGGATTGCTGATTTTTCATTAATAGCTCATCATTTTGCTCTGCAACTAAGAGATATGAATTAAGTTCAGGATATGTTTTGAACTTTAGCATTCTCAAATTTCTTTGCACTGTGATGTTTGCAGCATTCATTGTGGAGAAAGTTTTCTCCATCATGTCTGCATCACTAATTTCATGTCCACAGAATTTAAGTTGTGAACATGTATTATACAGAGCTGAGCTGTATTCATTTACTTTCTTAAAGTCTTGGAACCTTAATGTTCTCCATTGTTCCATTGCAGCTGGAAGTAAAATTTCTCTTTGATTATTGAATCTGCTTTTGAGACCTTCCCATAAAACATGGGGATCTTCTACAGTCACATAATTATTTTGTAAGCATTCATCAATATGTTGATGAATAAAGCAACATGCCGTAGCTTGTTCTTTTTCAGAACAAGTGTTGTTTTCATTTATGGTTTCAAGAATGCCCATTGATTTAAGATGCATTTTTACTTTTATAACCCATGGCATGTAGTTGTTTCCAGTTGATTCTAAAGGAGTAAATTTAAGCTTTTCCAGATTCGACATTTTCTATTATCAAAAATTAAAACAAACATCATGATAAATTAGAGTCAATTTATATTCATAAGTATATAAACATTAAACATAAATTTAATATAACATAAATGATAAGTAGGTGACAGTGTCGACCATGTGTAAGCAATCATAAATAAATGTTATATAACAAAAATATAAATATTAGTAAACATAAATGAAAATTTGGCGACAGTGTCGACCATATATTTTTTCAGGTGGTATAACCGACCTATATCATTCTGGTGGTATAACCGACCATATATCATTTTGGTGGTATAACCGACCATATATCATTTTGGTGGTATAACCGACCATATATCATTTTGGTGGCAGAGCCAACCATATTTAGTATTAAGATTATCGTGCTGATAACGTGTTATAATTCAGTAGGCTTATAACTACCTTTAGTGGTTTGATTCTTGATGTTATAATTCAGTAGGCTTATAACTACCTTTAGTGGTTTGATTCTTGATGTTATAATTCAGTAGGCTTATAACTACCTTTAGTGATTTGATTCTTGATTTAGAATACTAATAATGAAGTGTAAGAACAAAGATGATAATGGAGAGAAAGAAAGAAACACTTTGTAAGTGTGAGAAATGGTGCAAGTTTAATGCTTGCATTCATGAGTATTTATAGCCTAAAATCTCAATATAAAAATACATACTTTGTGTACCAAAATTGACTATATGTATACACCAAAATTGACTATCCATATCTATATTATTATTATTATTATAACAAAAAGGGATTTTTTATGAATTGAAGGAAGTGGTTATGGTTGTGTTGTTAGTACTTTGGGGGACAAACTATTCGTTTTAGGAAATAACTTATAACATTAGAATATATCTGTGGTACCAGTTACAAGGGGTTGGTATGATAGGGCATGTGATGTGCTTTTTTAGAGCCTATAACTTTTGGACCACTTTCATGTTCAATGTAGACACTGTATTTTGTATTTGAAAAGAAAATAATAATTCACATTGCAACTTTTGTAATGATTTTGAGAAGTCTGTCTTGTATAAATAACTATAACTATAATTGTTAATATGATTCGAGTTATCGATAATAAGTTTTGTAGTAAAAGATAAATAACGCTCTAGTGATTTTTAATGAATGATTAAACGGCCAAGACTTGTATGTAGACGCCTCGACAACTTGGAATGAATGGTTGTATAGAAAAGATACGTAATTCACCACCGAAGTTTGGCTTGAGTAGTATGAGAGTGTGATCCAACTTGGTGTACCGTTAACCCAAGTTCGATTCTCACTCCAAGTAGGGAGTTTTCAATCTTTTATGGTACTGCCAACATCAATGCGATTTGGAAAGATCTCTGAAGGTCTCTGGGGTTTTTTTCTCAACCTTCGATGATACTGTCAACATCGTCACGAATTGAGTTTCCTCCTAACGCGTGTATAGGTACTTAATTCAAATCAAACAATTATATTCATATAAGTTTTGCTTGGTACAACTACGTGATAGATTGAGATTGATATAATATGAATGATTAGGGTTCAAAATTTGATATTGTTGATGATTAGTGAATATTGGAAGATGTTCAAAAGGTAAAAACGAAGTACAAATATCTTGATGCAAGTAATAATTACATGCACCAAGGTTTGTAAATAAAAGAGGGCAAAGATACAACACATAATGCAAGTCTTCCTGTACAACTAAACCAATGATGGTACAAGCAAAAGCACATATACATAAAGTTAAACCAAATGGACCACAAAATACCTGTTCAAGCTATATCTTTTTCTTGCTATTTTCATTTTCAATAGTCATTCTCACATATATATATATATATATATATATATATATATATATATATATATATATATATATATATATATATATATATATATAGGCGGAGACAGGGGATGTTTAGGGATGTTTTGCATCCCCCAACTCTTCAAATAAGCGAAATATATTGTGTTAAAAATTGTATATTAGTTGAAAATATCCCCCAACAAATAAACATAAGCATCCCTTAATTCATCCCCTATCCGTGAATCATCAAATTTTACCCCAAAACCTACATATGTTGCCCCAAAGTCATCAAATTTTTCCGCCACTGTTCGTAAGCATCCCCTATTCTGTATTTCAGGCTTCCCTCTTGATCATATATATATATATATATATATATATATATATATATATATATATATATATATATATATATATATATATATATATATATATATATATATATATTAGGAGAGGATCCAGTGAGAACTTTTTAGTGTGAGAACTCTAGGAACTCTAAAAACACTCAAAATACACTAAAATTCGAGCAAAAAGGGACACGGACAAGCAAAAAAAGAGGAATTCGAGCAAAAATACAAAACACGGACGAACAAAAATTTCATAGTCGAGCAAAAAAAAATTCTAAATAAAATGTAGAACACATTTTTGTTCGAATATCAAAATTTTTGTTCGACTACCTATGTGTTCTACATTTTTGCGTTCGAATTTCAAAAATGTAGAACACATTTTTGTTCGAATATCACAATTTTTGTTCGAATATCAAATTTTTGTTCGTCCTTGTTTTTTTGTTCGACTTTCTCCATTTTTGCTCGACTATCATGTTTTTTGCTCTTCCGTGTCCTATTTTTTACTCGAATATGGAGTTTTTTGCTCGAATTTTCCATTTTTACTCGAATTTCAGTGTATTTTTGAGTTCTCAGGGTTCTCACACAAAAAAAGTTCTCATTTGATCCCTGTACTATATATATATATATATATATATATATATATATATATATATATATATATATATATATATATATATATATATATACTGTAATTGGAATGAAATCCTAGAAACAAATACATACTATCTTAATACAATTCCATTACAACAACGAATCAAATACGGAGTACAAAACAATAACAACGTGATACATACATACATACATACATACATACATACATACATACATACTCATATTTAACATGGTTTTCTTAAAATAGATTCATGGTATATATGTCATATGTTTCTCTAAATACAAGAGTCGAAACGATAGTAATGCCGCACTCATATGTCTAAAAATATTGTCATATACTTATGGTAGTTACTTATAACATAAATGTTTGTTCCTCACTTAACTGAAATTGTCAGGTCCATATATTACATGAACAAAATCTTAATCTTACAAAACAAATATATGAACTTTTGTGTGTATTTCTTACATAATGGACGAGGAAATGTGAAAACTAGTATTTAATGACAATAAACTATTACTTAATTGCATAAGTAGATTAAGAAGGTAAGCTTGTGAAATGTCTCGTTCATATCGATTATAAACGTTCCATATTAATTGATTTCGTTGCGAGGTTTTGACCTCTATATGAGACGTTTTTCAAAGACTGCATTCGATTTTTAAAACAAACCATAACCTTTAAAATATTACGATGATTATCAAATAATGATAATCTAAAATATAGCGTTTTCACACGACCATTACATAATGGTTTACAATAATATTACACAACAATATATATGTCATCGAATGCAGTTTTTAAACAATATTATACAAGCATGCTGACTCCAACTCTTGTCCATAAATTAGCATGCAACAGTGGAAGCTCTTAATAATCACCTGAGAATAAACATGCTTTAAACGTCAACAAAAATGTTGGTGAGTTATAGGTTTAACCTATATATCAAATTGTAATAATAGACCACAAGATTTCATCTTTCAATAACATGCAATCTGCATAAAAATCATTCATATGGTTGAACACCTGGTAACCGACATTAACAAATGCATCTAGAATATCCCCATATATAAATATCGAAGTACTAAAGCAGTTCAAATTCTCTGACTGGGGCGTGTCAAAGCCCATAGATCTATCTTTAGGATTCGCGTCAATTGGTGGCAATTATAATAAACACCAATTCTTAGGCTACCAAGTTCAATAAGGGCGATATCCGGTATAACGATTCAACATAGAATGTAGTTTCAATACTTGTGTCTATTTTGTAAATCATTTTCAAAACTGCACGTATTCTCATCCCAAAAATATTGGATAGTAAAAATGGGACTATAACTCACTTTCACAGATTTTCACTTCGTCGGAAAATAAGACTTGGCCACGGGTCGATTCACGAACCTATAACAAATATGTACATATATATCAAAGTATGATCAAAATACATTCACAACGTTTTTATTACGTTTTAACGATTTAAGTTTATTAAGTCAACAGTCCTCGTTAGTAACCTACAACTAGTTGTCCACAGTTAAATGTACAGAAATAAATCAATATATATATTATCTCGAATCAATCCACGACCCAGTGTCTACAAGTCTCAGACTCGATCACAACTCAAAGTATATATATTATTAATCAACCTCAACCCTATATAGCTAACTCAAACATTACTGCATATAGAGTGTCTATGGTTGTTCCAAATAATATATATAGATGGGTCGATATGATATGTCAAAACATTGTATACGTGTCTATGGTATCCAAAGATTACATAATATATGTTAGAATACATGTATAATACTATATAAGTTGGTTAAGTTATGATTTGTATAGATTTGTTACAAATTTCACGTAGCTACAACAAGCAAAATTATCCAATCTTGTTTTACCCATAACTTCTTCGTTTTAAATCCGTTTTGAGTGATTCAAGTTGCTATGGTTTCATATTGAACTTAAGTTTATGAATATAAACAGAAAAAGTATAAGTTTATAGTCGGAAATACAGGTTACAAGTCATTTTTGTAAAGGTAGTCATTTCAGTCGAAAGAACGACGTCTAGATGACCATTTTGGAAAACATACTTCCACTTTGAGTTTAACCATGATTTTTGGATATAGTTTCATGTTCATAATAAAAATTATTTTCCCAGAATAATAGCTTTTAAATCAAAGTTTATCATAGTTTTTAATTATCCAAACCAAAACAGCCCCCGGTTTTACTACGACGACGTATATCCGATTTTACGGTGTTCTTTGTGTTTCCAGGTTTTAAATCATTAAGTTAGCATATCATATAGATATATAACATGTATTTAGTTGATTTTAAAAGTTAATTTAGAAGGATTAACTTTGTTTGCGAACAAGTTTAGAATATACTAAACTATGTTCTAGTGATTACAAGTTTAAATCTTTGAATAAGATAGTTATATATATATATATATATATATATATATATATATATATGAATCGAATGATGTTATGAACATCATTACTACCTCAAGTTTAGTAGGTAAACCTACTGGAAGTGACAGAAATGATCTAGCTTCAAAGGATCTTGGATGGCTTGAAAGTTCTTGAAGTATGATCATGACACAAAAACAAGTTCAAGTAAGATTATTACTCGAATTAAGATAGTTTATAGTTATAGAAATCGAATCAAAGTTTGAATATGAATATTACCTTGAATAAGAAAGATAACCTACTGTAAATAACTAAGGTTTCTTGATCTTAGATGATTACTTGGAATTGATTAGAAAGCTTGAAAGTAAACTAGTAAACTTGAAAGGATTTTTGAAGTGTTCTTCCTATGATGATTATAGCTTGATTCTTGAAGTAATTTTTGATGAAGATGATGATTAGTTTACTGAAAAAATTCGTTCATAAGTGTGTGTAGGTGTTGAGAGAGAATTAGAAAGAGAATTGGAAGTGAAATGGATTGATTGGTGAGTGGTGAATGATGAGTGGTGAGTGGGGTTAAAAGGAGTTCTAGTTAGTTGACTAGTTCATGGTAGAAGTTAAATTTGATTAGTCATGCATGACATAATCAAGATTGGAATCCCATGCTAGTTCCTATTGGTATATACTCATAGTAAGTACATCTAGAAGCTGTGTATAATACGGATACAAATACTGAATGACTACGAGTAGAATTGTTGATGAAAATGAATGGAAATGTAATTGTAAGCATTTTTGCTAAGTAGAATTACTTTGATATGTGTCTTGGAATCTTTCAAAAGTGTACTAATACATCTTAATACACTACATGTATATTCATTTTAACTGAGTCGTTAAGTCATCGTTAGTCGTTACATGTAAGTGTTGTTTTTGAAAGCTTTAAGTTAATGATCTCATTTAATGTTGTTGAAAGCTTTAAATCAAATTTTAACACATTTTTAATAAAGCGATGTTAACCCAAACAAAAAAAATTCCGAGCTGACCTGGCAGCTCGATCCCAGCCAGGGGCTCTGCCCTTTAGACCCCGCCAGGGGTTGCCACCCCTTGGACCCCGCCAGGGGTTGCCACCCCTTGGACCCTGCTATCAGGGGCGCTGCCCCCGAACCCCGGTCATAATCAAGATAAGTTCTTTAACGACCCGGCTTTTTTGACTTCCTTTTGTGCCTTGTGTTTTTGCGAAACTGCGTATTTGTGCGTACTGTGTTACTTTATACTCTGGAAACTTGATTTACGTGGTTTACTTCCATTTATATGTTAAAACGTGCCTTAGAGTACGTAGGATACATAACTTGATCATTGAAAGCCTTTATAACCGTTAGTGTTATTTGACGTTTCGAATAAACCGCGAACTTGCGCGCACGTTTAACTTTTGTCATAATCGGAATATTATGACTGCGAAATATTAATTATTATTTTATAATAATAATTACCTGGGTTTTTGGATGCTTAATTACGCGTAGTAATTTAATTATGCACAATAGTTAGTCTTGTTGGACTTTCTACCTTGTTGAGCTCAAGCCCACCCTACTCTAGCTAGTGACCCAATTAATTAGCCCTTGTCCATGTCATCAATCCTTGTCAAATTCCTTGCTTATAAATACTAGCCCTTGTCCATGTCATCAATCCTTGTCAAATTCCTTGCTTATAAATACTAGCCCTTGTCCATGTCATCAATCCTTGTCAAATTCCTTGCTTATAAATACTAGCCATTTACCTCTCATTCAAATCACTTGCTCATTTGGTTTTCACACACACTTGTTCTTTCTTTCTTCCCTTTCTAGTATTGCTTGTTGACGACCTTTCGGACCGACTTACTACTTGCGTACTTTCATTACCGACTTTACCGCTTTTATCACTGTGAGTTATAGCATTCCCTTTTTACTTTAACTTATTTTGGGAACTGAGAATACATGCGGTTTTTATGTTTTACATACTAGGCACGAGTACTTAAACTTATATATGTGTGGGTTATATAACGGCAGAAACATTCCCTTTAGCTCGGTAACGTTTAATCATTGGTTTTTGAACCATGAACGCGAATCTTAGATATGGATCCATAGGGTTTGACATCCCCACTAGGGCTAGTCGCGCTAGCATTTAACGAGTGTTTAATACTTCGTAGACATACACACTTGCCAAGTGTACTTTCAGGGGGTATAAACGTTAAGTTAGTTACCGAGTGCCCACGGTTATACATATACTTTATCATACTGATTTGAAACGCTTGTTTGAACCACTGAAATCTCGTGGCCTACATTACATTACTGAATACAAACAAACTATAGCTCACCAACATTCGTGTTGACTTTTTAAGCATGTATTTCTCAGGTGTTTAGACGTTGTTGCTTCTGCTGTTAGCCTTGCTGTTCTAGTCTCGGTGTATAGACTTGCTGTTACAGCCTTGCTGTGTTAGACTTCCGCTGCATTACTTAGAGATGTCTCAAGCATGAAACTTTTACTTTGCATTCCCAACTTATGTTATTTTCAAAACAATAGCTTTGTAATGACCTTAGTATCATGTACTCATGTTAATGTTTCCTATTCATCTTTTGTAAAACGTTATCTGTTCATGAATGCAAAACTGGTTTTCAAACAGCATATAGTGTTTGACCTTGTAATGATCCTGTTGTTGATGTACCGTACACGATGATTTTGTACGGGGCGTCACAGTTGGTATCAGAGCATTGGTTGTAGGGAATTAGGTTGCATTAGTGAGTCTAGGACCGACCCAAGTAGGATTCACTAATAGGACTAATCTACAACTTGCTAGTTTACTTGTTTCTGCGGAACCTGCTGCATGCTACTATGTTATATTACTACATGTTACTGCTTACTACTACTGCATGCCACTGCTAACTTTTACTACCATATGAACTTGCTGCATGCTACCGTTTCCTTTTACTGCTATGTAAACTCGCTGCATGCTTTTGCTTATTCTAGCTACTGCATGCTACTATCTGCTTTTGATTGCATGTTACTTCTGTTTAGTACTGTTAATATTGCCATGCTATATATTGCTGTAAACGAGCTAGGTTGCTGTAGTGCATGATTATGTGCTTGCTTCATGCCTGCTATTCACTGCACCGACTTGGAAAAACTTACCTTTCCTAGTTCAGATGTTCTTCTGAACCCATTTCCCACACGTCTAACCCTAAGGATTAGTATTGTAATCCACCTGTTACTACTGTTCCACCGTTCCAGGGATCGAAACGATTCTTCACGCAATCTAGGAGGAGTACCCCTCGGATTACACGCCCACTAAAGTCGATCCTCGGAGGAGGAGATATTGGAGGATTTGTCGGAGTAACCGCACCCCGAGCTCACTCTAAATAGCCACGTACGACGTGTGAACATTCGAAGGTTGTTCAGTTCCTGCAAGATGGCTCGTATCTCGTACGCTTTCATGACCGTCACTTAACTCTTTCGTTCTTCACCACTGCTCGACAATCTGACGACATTTCTGGATTTAGTACCCTAACACTCTTAGGCATTGGGGAAGTCGGGAGGACATCTCCTTTCACAGGGTCAGAGTGCCTTCTACTGATGCTCAACCATACCCAAAGACTTAGGAGTCGCCTCAAGACATATCGTACTACTACTTGCTACACATACAACTCGACGCGAGACCCAGATTGAATTTCTAGAAAGGAACCTAACGATGTTACCTGAACCTGAACATTTTGAAGAAATTTCAGGACATTTAGGCATTGGTGCATGACCTACGGAACTTACGCACCCACACCGAGAAACCGTGAGATAAATTATGTAGATTTTGTTTTGAGATAGCATAGATAAAGCACCGTTGGATGAAATTGAGTAGAACTGAAAGTGATCACGTTACATTGACCATATGGAGTGATATTGGAATGAACGTACGATTTAGTACAATATAATGACGCCAGGCCAGCGTAATTATATTGAAGTGAATTATGCAGAAGTCCCAATGTTACTACATAAGGAATATGAAGCGATTCAAAGGAAATTTTGGTAGGAACCACTTGAGTATACGCATTATGGTCTGATAAAGGCAGGAATAACCACTTAGTCTAGATACTGTACGAAAAGGGCCTGGACTGCAGAATTGATAACCCGAAAATTTGTTATAGATATAGACACCCTGGATACTTAAGGAAAAAGTTCTCAAATAGGAAAAAAAAAAAAACTTTGGACTCACATACGATAGAGCAATCATTATCTCGGCTATGGAGACTCGCATGGATCCTGATTTTAGTTAGGGTACGTTTCTTCACAACGATTTATCGTCTCGGAATTGTTTAATACTAGAGTGATAGAAACCTTATATCTAAGAATCCTAGTGTGATGACTAATAAGCCATTAACAATCATGAGAGTTAAGTATTCTATAGGATAATCTAATGGTAAGTTGGCAGAGATAGAGGAGTAATTTAAGATAGTACCTTAAAAATTAACAGGTGGGTCATTTGGAGATGACCTCATGCCAACAAAACTTGGAAGTTTTATAGTAGTAGTTGGAAAGGATTAGTTACCTGTGCACAAGCAGATGTTATTTGAGAAGTTTGATAAAAATTTTCACGGCAGTATAATAAGATTTGGTTGGAATGGACCTTAAAATTAACCTAATACTCATCAAGTTAGAAAGCTTTGAGGAAATAGTTGGAACGGACTGACTTTCAAGGACGAAAGCGAAAGTTATTTATAGTAAGAAGATTATTCTTATACCTCGCGAGAATGGTGAGCCAAAAGCCATCCGGATTACTTCAACAACCCGAGATCCCACAATGAAAATGGGAAGGGATGACGATGGATTTCATTCTGAAACTACCGAAAACAGTCGGCAGTTATGACACTATCGGGGTTATCGTTGATTGCCTCACCAAATCTGCTCACTTTCTAGCCATGAAAGAAACCGATACAATGGACAACGATACATAAAGGAAATTGTATCCCGTCACTTCAGCAATTCAAATACTATACTACCCACGAATCGTATTTGATACTCATTCTTATGCGACACTGAATCCTAACTTATTCCGAGGGAATTCTTAATCAATGATAATCACACCATCACCCTTCTTACTTCGATATTAGTCATACCAGTTCGGAATTTCCAAAATCAATGGGTAGTTAATCCCCGTCCTCATACTCTCCCTTTCGTTTCTCACTTATAAGCAACAACTTTATACTTAAGCATTTTTGGTCGAAGGACTTATGCCCTACTAATAGTCATTAACCACATTAAAATTCAACAGTTTTCATTACCTCGTAACATTTTTGCTCAAATATCACCCGAGATTTTCAAAAGTCTTTTACTCGATTCTCATCAATCTTTTTTCAACTTGTAACCTCCGAAATATGAAAATTTTGTTTGCCAAAATTTTACTTACACTATTTTACTGTGCGATCCTCTCAAAACTTAATAAAAATAAATTTATTTTATTTTCCATTCGTGCAAGTTTTTGAAATCGTATACGTTATATAAAATAAAGTAAATAATTACTTCTTTTTGACAAATACATATGAAATTTTACTTTCACTTTTACAAATCAAATCTTTTATTCAAAGGATATTTTACCTTGAATGGTACGTGTTGTACATAACCCTAGTTTGCTAAGAACTTAATTTCTTTTCTTACATCGTCACCTTAAATGAATTCTATAAAATTTTCGTTGCTTGTCAATATAAAATTTTTCGTTGCTTATTCGTATCCAAGTCATCATGAAGATAGACAACTGTCGAAACTAAGAGATTCATGTGTGTGTATGTGATGAAGGCACTTACTACCACGTCATGCAGAGCCTTCGGGCATCCACAAACACTTAAACCATTCAAAATTACTGCGTTACCCCAGGAATCTTATTCTTCACATCTGTCGGAGCGATGCTCTATCTTACATAACTCAAAGTCCTGACCTATTCCAAGGAAATTCTCATCTAGCGATATTAACATCATTAGTATTCCGACTTTAATATTAGCCATAACCTGTGTGGCATTCTGCAAAGTCAAGAAGCGATTAACTTCTCATCCTCATGCTCTATCCTTCATACCTCACTTTTTAGCAACGGCTTCGGACGTAAACATTTTTGGGCCAAAGACTTAAGTTCGGATAATCATCAAAACTACATTTAATTCATTAGTTTTCATTACCTAGTAACATGTCAACCGATGATTCAAAGATTTTTCACTCGACCTTTTTAAACTCGTAACCTCTGAAATACGAAAAACTATGTTTATCAAAATTTTTACACGTTGATTTACACGTTGCTTATTTGTGCGGTCCTCACGAGATTTATGGACAAATGAAAGTACTAAAAACTTTTCTATCACTTACGCGATTTATAAAATCATATATGTATAAATTTACCCTTACTTATTTTGGGTTAGTGCATACTAAGTTATACCTTCAAGATGATTAAAAATCGCTCCTTTATTGAGTTGTTTTAAGTCAAATAATTTTGTGCAAATGGTACTCGTTATACATACTTCTAAATTTACCAAGAACTTAGTTCCATTTATGTTGTCGCATCAAATGTTTAAAGGTTTTCAAAACTTCCTCGGTTGATTTTATTAAAGGTTTCCGTATTAGACTACACCATGTAGGGATCACACTTCTTCTCTCCCTCCGTTAGGGATGAAGCTTACTATTAAAATCCTTGTTAAAAACGCTTGAGCCACTTTGGGTGGCAGATTTATAAAAAAAAATTTGTTAGGAAGTCTTTGTACTCGAAAAATGTTCCTTTTAAGGTTAAACATGGCAAAATCGCGGGCCGATAAATCAGTTTTCTGAGGTACACTCAATGGTCACCCCATTGTAGGAAGGGCACTAGGTAGGTTTCTATTCTCAATATTTCACGGCTAATCGCAACATCCTCGTAAAAATCATCTCTATGAATTAGTAGGTTGAGGTACAAAGAATCGTTTTGAGATTCTTTTCACTTAGAGTAAACCGTTCTTTACGACCAAGGGTCCACGTATCTTCTTGTCCGCGCATCTCCTTAAGTATAAGGATAAATTCAGAACAAACCGCTCGAAGAGTTCACCCTGGTTCAAAGATCACACCTTTCGTGCGATTCTCTTTCGAAAATGTAAAGTAACATACTTTAGGAATCTATGAATCTTGTTATCCTCTTGGAAGGGACTGCTTAAAACATCTGTAATACGGATATGGTTAATCTACACATTCCTTTCTTCGTTGGTTGCAACTATATGTTGTTCTAGTTAATGTTAACCCTAACTTCAACATGTAACTGAAAGGATAAAGTTACATTATGGAACTGTTCTTTCATTCCATCTAAGGATAAGTTCACCTGCAGTATGGTAAACTGGGTGATATCCTTCATTGTTCGTTCAGACCGTCCTGAAGGCACTATAGATAATTATGGCTTGTATTGCATATAAGTCCGATTATTCACTTTCAGCAAAAGTTTCAATTCATATAGTCAAATGAAACGTTCTTAAATATCGAGTTCTTTATGCCTATGGTCTCTTTCCGAAATCAAGGGGTTAGCAAAATCCGTGGCTAACACTATCCAGACATCAAATCGCATGGTTATGATCACCATGTTTTCCATCCTACCTGTCAGCTTTGTATTGCGACATAAGCGCTCAATGTTTTAGATGAGTTTAGTAACATTCATGATGTATTTCATGCATCCAGCTTACTAAAGATGCCTGTAAGGCTAAAAACATCATCTTTTCTTTTGTGGATATATTCAGACAACATACTCATGTTAACCAGAAACGAAATCAATTTGTTGATCTCCTAAGAGACTTAATTAATAGCATATACCTATTCTTACTTTTATATGCCAGAGTACCTTTCAAGGTAAATAGCTCACTTTTTAGCCCATGAATCTTTCGGAACTTTGATACGCTACTTCTTATTTAAATACGGTACCTTTTTTTTTTGTCACTCCTCAAATTTCGGGACGAAATTTCCATTAACGGGTGGGTAATTTAACGACCCGGCTTTTTCGACTTGCTTTTGTGCCTTGTGTTTTTGCGAAACTGCGTATTTGTGCGTACTGTGTTACTTTATACTCTGGAAACTTGATTTATGTGGTTTACTTCCATTTATATGTTAAAACGTGCCTTAGAGTACGTAGGATACATAACTTGATCATTGGAAGCCTTTATAACCGTTAGTGTTATATGACGTTTCAAATAAACCGCGAACTTGCGCGCACGTTTAACTTTTGTCATAATCGGAATATTATGACTGCGAAATATTAATTATTATTTTATAATAATAATTACCTGGGTTTTTGGATGCTTAATTACGCGTAGTAATTTAATTATGCACAATAGTTAGTCTTGTTGGACTTTCTACCTTGTTGGGCTCAAGCCCACCCTACTCTAGCTAGTGACCCAATTAATTAGCCCTTGTCCATGTCATCAATCCTTGTCAAATTCCTTGCTTATAAATACTAGCCCTTGTCCATGTCATCAATCCTTGTCAAATTCCTTGCTTATAAATACTAGCCCTTGTCCATGTCATCAATCCTTGTCAAATTCCTTGCTTATAAATACTAGCCCTTGTCCATGTCATCAATCCTTGTCAAATTCCTTGCTTATAAATACTAGCCATTTACCTCTCATTCAAATCACTTGCTCATTTGGTTTTCACACACACTTGTTCTTTCTTTCTTCCCTTTCTAGTATTGCTTGTTGACGACCTTTCGGACCGACTTACTACTTGCGTACTTTCATTACCGACTTTACCGCTTTTATCACTGTGAGTTATAGCATTCCCTTTTTACTTTAACTTATTTTGGGAACTGAGAATACATGCGGTTTTTATGTTTTACATACTAGGCACGAGTACTTAAACTTATATATGTGTGGGTTATATAACGGCAGAAACATTCCCTTTAGCTCGGTAACGTTTAATCATTGGTTTTTGAACCATGAACGCGAATCTTAGATATGGATCCATAGGGTTTGACATCCCCACTCGGGCTAGTCGCGCTAGCATTTAACGAGTGTTTAATACTTTGTAGACATACACACTTGCCAAGTGTACTTTCAGGGGGTATAAACGTTAAGTTAGTTACCGAGTGCCCACGGTTATACATATACTTTATCATACTAATTTGAATTACTGATTTGAACGCTTGTTTGAAGTACTGAAATCTCGTGGCCTACATTACATTACTGAATACAAACAAACTATAGCTCACCAACATTCGTGTTGACTTTTTAAGCATGTATTTCTCAGGTGTTTAGACATTGTTGCTTCTGCTGTTAGCCTTGCTGTTCTAGTCTCGGTGTATAGACTTGCTGTTACAGCCTTGCTGTGTTAGACTTCCGCTGCATTACTTAGAGATGTCTCAAGCATGAAACTTTTACTTTGCATTCCCAACTTATGTTATTTTCAAAACAATAGCTTTGTAATGACCTTAGTATCATGTACTCATGTTAATGTTTCCTATTCATCTTTTGTAAAACGTTATATGTTCATGAATGCAAAACTGGTTTTCAAACAGCATATAGTGTTTGACCTTGTAATGATCCTGTTGTTGATGTACCGTACACGATGATTTTGTACGGGGCGTCACAAGTTCAAACAAGTGTGCACTCCACACTTTTCCAAAACTTGTTCGATATTTATCAAGGTTATTTTGGTTAACAAATTATTCCCATTACACTTAAATCATATTGGTGACACAACTCACCAACAATGAATATATCATAATATGATACATATGTATTTAGTAAGGCGTTGCTATAACGATAATCGTTATATATATCGTTTCGAGTTTCATAATTCAATAGTCTCATTTTATGTATATAACTCATTGTTAATATACCTAGTGAGATACTTACTTTTCATAATATCATGTTAGCTTTATACATATCCATATATATATATATATATATATATATATATATATATATATATATATATATATATATATATATATATATATATATATATATCATCATATAGTTTTTACAAGTTTTAACGTTCGTGAATCGCCGGTCAACTTGGGTGGTTAATTGTCTACATGAAACCTATTTCAATTAATCAAGTCTTAACAAGTTTGATTGCTTAACATGTTGGAAATATTTAATCATGTAAATATCAACTTCATTTAATATATATAAACATGGAAAAGTTCGGGTCACTACAGTACCTACCCGTTAAATAAATTTCGTCCCAAAATTTTTAAGCAGTTGGAGGTGTTGACGCATCTTCTGGAAATAGGTGCGGGTATTTCAGCTTCATTTGATCTTCACGCTCCCAGGTGAACTCGGGTCCTCTACGAGCATTTCATTGAACCTTAACGTTTGGTATTTTGTTTTGCTTAAGTCCTTTAACCTCACGATCCATTATCTCGACTAGTTCTTCAATGAATTGAAGTTTTTCATTGATTTGGATTTCGTCTAAAGAAATAGTGAGATCTTCTTTTGCTAAGCATTTCTTCAGATTCGATACGTGAAAAGTATCATGTACACTGGCGAGTTGTTGAGGTAATTCAAGTCGGTAGGCTACTGGTCCGACACGATCTATAATCTTGAATGGTCCAATGTACCTTGGATTTAGTTTCCCCCGTTTACCAAATCAAACAACGCCTTTCCAAGGTGAAACCTTAAGCATGACCATGTCATCAATTTCAAATTCTATAAATTTTCTTTTACTATCTGCGTAGCTCTTTTATCGACTTTGGGCGGTTTTCAATCGTTGTTGAATTTGAATGATTTTCTCGGTAGTTTCTTGGATTTTCTCCGGACCCGTAATTTGTCTATCTCCGACTTCACTCCAACAAATCGGAGACCTGCACTTTCTACCATAAAGTGCTTCAAACGGAGCCATCTCAATACTCGAATGGTAACTGTTGTTGTAGGAAAATTCTGCTAACGGTAGATGTCGATCCCAACTGTTTCCGAAATCAATAACACATGCTCGTAGCATGTCTTCAAATGTCTGTATCGTCCTTTCACTTTGCCCATCAGTTTGTGGATGATAGGCAGTACTCATGTCTAGACGAGCTCCCAATGCTTGCTGTAATGTCTGCCAAAATCTTGAAACAAATCTGCCATCCCTATCAAAGATAATAGAGACTGGTATTTCATGTATGGAGACAACTTCCTTCAAGTATAAATGTGCCAATTTTTCCATTTTATCATCTTCTCTCATTGGCAGAAAGTGTGCTGACTTGGTGAGACGATCGACTATTACCCAAATAGTATCATAACCACTTGCAGTCCTTGGTAATTTAGTAATGAAATCCATGGTAACGTTTTCCCATTTCCATTTCGGGATTTTGGGTTGTTGAAGTAGATCTGATGGATTCTGATGTTCAGCTTTGACCTTAGAACACGTCAAACATTCTCCTATGTATCTAGCAATATCGACTTTCATACCCAGCCACCAAAAGTGTTTCTTGAGATCTTTGTACATCTTTCCCGCTCTGGGATGTATTGAGTATCTGGTTTTATGTGCTTCCCTAAGTACCATTTCTCTTACATCTCCAAACTTTGGTACCCAAATTCTTTCATCCCTATACCGGGTTCCGTCTTCCCGAATATTAAGTTGTTTCTCCGATCCTTTGGGTATTTCATTCTTCAAATTTCCTTCTTTTAAAACTCCCCGTTGTGCCCCCTTTATTTGAGTAGTAAGGTTAGTACGAATAATTATATATAGGTTCTCTGCCCTTTCTACTCAAAGCGTCGGCTACCACATTCACCTTCCCTGGGTGGTAACGAATCTCGAAATCATAATCATTCAATAACTCAATCCACCTACGCTGCCTAATGTTCAGTTGTTTCTGATTAAATATGTGTTGGAGAATTTTGTGGTCGGTATATATAATACTTTTGACCTCATATAAGTAGTGCCTCCAAGTCTTTAATGCAAAAACAACAGCGCTCAATTCAAATTCGTGTGTCGTATAATTCTGCTCGTGAATCTTCAATTGTCAAGACACATAAGCAATTACCTTCGTTCGTTACATTAATACACAACTGGGGCCTTGCTTTGAGGCATCACAATATATCACAAAATCATCGTTACCTTCAGGCAATGACAATATAGGTGTCGTAGTTAACTTTTTCTTCAACAATTGAAATGCTTTCTCCTGCTCATCCTTCCATTCAAATTTCTTCCCTTTATGCGTTAATGCAGTCAAGGGTTTGCTATTTTGGAAAAATCTTGGATGAACCTTCTGTAGTAACCAGCCAGTCCTAAAAATTGGCGTATATGCTTCGGAGTTTTCGGGGTTTTCCACTTTTCAAAGGTTTCAATTTTTGCCGGATCTACTTGAATACCTTCTTTGTTCACTATGTGACCGAGGAATTGAACTTCTTCCAACCAAAATGCACACTTTGAAAATTTTGCGTACAGTTGTTCATTCCTCAATAATTCTAGCACTTTTCTCAAATGTTCTTCGTGCTCTTGATCATTCTTTGAGTAAATGAGTATGTCATCGATGAAAACAATGACAAATTTGTCAAGATATGGTCCACACACTCGGTTCATGAGGTCCATGAACACAGCTGGTGCGTTAGTCAATCCAAATGGCATAACCATAAACTCGTAATGACCGTAACGCGTTCTGAAAGCAGTCTTTGGAATATCATCCTCCTTCACCCGCATTTGATGATACCCGGAACGTAAATCGATCTTCGAATAAACTGACGAGCCTTGTAGTTGATCAAATAAATCGTCGATTCTCGGTAGTGGATAACGGTTCTTGATGGTAAGTTTGTTCAACTCTCGGTAGTCGATACACAATCTGAATGTACCATCCTTCTTTTTGACAAACAAAACAGGAGCTCCCCACAGTGATGTGCTTGGTCGTATAAAACCACGCTCTAAAAGTTCTTGTAATTGGCTTTGGAGTTCCTTCATTTCACTGGGTGCGAGTCTGTATGGAGCACGAGCTATTGGTGCAGCTCCTGGTACGAGATCTATTTGAAATTTAACAAATCGGTGTGGAGGTAGTCCCGGTAATTCTTTCAGAAATACATCGGGAAATTCTTTTGCGACGGGAATATCACTGATGTTCTTTTCTTGAGGTTTGACTTCTTCGATGTGTGCTAGAATGACATAGCAACCTTTTCTTATTAGTTTTTGCGCCTTCAAACTACTAATAAGATTTAACTTCACGTTGTTCTTTTCTCCGTACACCATTAAAGGTTTTCCTTTTTCGCGCATAATGCAAATCGCATTTTTGTAACAAACGACCTCTGCTCTTACCTTTTTCAACCAGTCCATGCCAATTATTACGTCAAAACTCCCTAACTCGACTGGTATTAAGTCAATCTTAAACGTTTCGTCAACCAGTTTAATTTCTCTATCCCTACATACTTTATCTGCTGTAATTAGTTTACCGTTTGCTAATTTGAGTAAAAATTTATTATCCAAAGGCATTAATGGACAATTTAATTTGGCACAAAAATCTCTACTCATATAGCTTCTATCCGCACGCGAATCAAATAAAACATAAGCAGATTTATCGTCAATAAGAAACGTACCCGTAACAAGCTCCGGGTCTTCCTGCGCTTCTGCCGAATTAATGTTGAAGACTCATCCACGGCCTTGCCCATTATTATTCCCTTGATTAGGGCATGCTTTGCTGAAATGGCCCGGCTTTTCGCATCCGTAACAAATAATGGAATTATTTGTTCTGTTATTTTTATATGCCTTTGTTCCATAGACATCACACTTCGTTACACTATGTCCGGTTCTATTACACTTGGTACACACTACTACACAGAACTTATCTGGATGATACCCTCCACACCTTAGACATTTATTGTTCTGATTGTTATTGCCATTGTTGTTATTGATTTGGTTGTTGTTGCGATTGTTATTGTTGTTAGGACGGTTATTGTGGTTGTTGTTGTTGTTGTTAGGATAGTTGTTGTTGCGTTTGTTTTTGCGAAAAATGGGGCTATTGCAGCTGCGATTGCTGTGTTGGTTGTTGAAGCGATAGTTACTGTTGTTTTGTTGGTGACTCTTGTCAATGTTTTCTTCCCACTTTCTCTTGACTTGTTTCGTGTTGGCTTCTTCGGCCGCCTGCTCTTTAATTCTTCCCTCAATCTGATTTATGAGTTTATGAACCATTCGACTTGCTTTTTGTATGGAGGCGGGCTCGTGTACTCACATCTTCTTGAATCCTTTCTGGTAACCCTTTTACAAATGCGTCGATTTTCTCTTCTTCATCTTCGAACGCTCCCGGACACAATAGGCACAACTTTGTGAATCGTCGTTCGTACGTGGTAACATCAAATCCTTGTGTTTGTAACCCTCTAAGCTCTACCTTGAGCTTACTGACCTCGTTTCTGGGATGGTACTACTCGTTCATCAAATGCTTGAATGCTGACCACGGTAGTGCGTAAGCAACATCTTGTCCCACCTGCTCGAGGTAGGTGTTCCACCATGTTAGCGCAGTACCTGTGAGGGTATGCGTAGCGTACTTTACTTTGTCTTCTTCAGTACATTTACCTATGGCAAACACCGATTCAACCTTTTCAATCCACCGTTTTAATCCGATTGGACCCTCGGTTCCATCGAATTCCAAATGTTTGCAGGCAGTGAATTCTTTGTAGGAGCATCCTACACGATTTCTTGTGGAATTAGTTCCACTGCTAGAACCAGAGTTATTGTTGTTATTTTGCATTGCAGCCTGCACTGCGGCTATGTTCGCAGGAAGGAAAACATGGAAGTCTTCCTCGCTCATGTTCAAGTTCGGACGAGTAGTCGGTGCCATTTCCTTCAAAAATAGCCAAAAGAATTAAGTTAATCATATAGAATATTAAGAGTAGTCAATAGTATTTCGTAGCATAATATGAACTTATTTATAAAAGCTTTTTCTTCATATTAGCGATTTATAATTTTCCATTCGGGTAGTACCTACCCATTAAGTTCATACTTAGTAGCTAATATACAATTCAACTACTACAATTCTATATGAAAAACTGATTACAATAATATTTCGAATTCAAACTTATATACAATATTTTACAAATTTACAATACCACTATTTTACATATAGCATAAAATATAGCACACAATATCTTTGATACAAGGCAATTGTGAAGACAATTCTAGTTAATACGCAAGTCGTTCAGCAAAAGCAATAAAGACACGTAATTCATAAGTCCAGAAACAAGTCATGCATTCTGGTTTTATTAATACAATCTCCCATCCTTGATCTTGTGGAACGTAACCATTGTGGCCGTTGACAAGATAGCATGTAGTAATGTTTTCAAAAGGACGGGGGTTACGTAATGCCCAACAGCCCCGTAATAATCTAAAAACCTTGTTTCTCACCCCAACTACTGAATCCGTCACTTGTGGGAAGGTTTTATTTAAAAGTTGTAATCTGATGTTCTTTTTCTCACTTTGACGAGAAGCGAACATCACTAACTCGTAAGCATAACATGCTTCTTTATGTTGCATGTTAGAAACTCTTTCTAAAGCACGAAGTCCTATGTTAGGATATGTTGAGTCAAAATAGGTTCTTAACCCGTAGCGTAAAATTGCACTTGGGTTTCCCGCATTTAATGCCTTAAAGAAAACACGGCGTAACTTAAAGTGTTCCCAATGTGATATACCCCATCTTTCAAAAGAAAGCCTTTTATAAACTAAGGCATGCTTGGAACATCTTTCAAATGTTCGACAAACTAATTTTGCCGTAAATAATTGTGCCGATGAATTCTGACCGACTCTAGACAAGATTTCATCAATCATTTTCCCGGGTAGGTCTTCTAAAATATTCGGTTGTCTATCCTTAACGTTCATTGTGTGTTTTATACTGTAAAATAGACAAGGATTAGATTTGTAAAAAATAGTTAACAAACAATACAAGCAATTTTTACATATATCATCAAAGTACAAGCACACTACAATACATATATTACACAACATGATTACTCCTCTTCATTCCGACTCACTTGTTTCTTCCTCTTCAGACTTGGTTCGTTTTGCTAATTTCCTACGGATATATGTTGTTCCTCTAATACGAGCCGTTGTTTTCACAAATGGTTTAGAAAAACCTGGTATAGCTAACTCAAACATTACTGCATATAGAGTGTCTATGGTTGTTCCAAATAATATATATAGATGGGTCGATATGATATGTCAAAACATTGTATACGTGTCTATGGTATCCCAAGATTACATAATATATGTTATAATACATGTATAATACTATATAAGTTGGTTAAGTTGTGATTTGTATAGATTTGTTACAAATTTCACGTAGCTACAACAAGCAAAATTATCCAATCTTGTTTTACCCATAACTTCTTCGTTTTAAATCCGTTTTGAGTGATTCAAGTTGCTATGGTTTCATATTGAACTTAAGTTTATGAATCTAAACAGAAAAAGTATAAGTTTTGATGTGCAAAACGTGGTATATGAATTGTTATATGAAATAGTATGGAAAAATACCGATTAAAGATTGTTACACACTAACGGGCAGTGTACCCGATCGTGTAGTAGTATAAATAATGGTTTAGTTCCGTGTATCGTTCCAAGGACATTTGTATTAGTCAAACTAGAATTAGAAACTATATTATGATTAACTAAGTAAATGAAACTTAAAGGTACAAGATATTATGTTTTGCCCTTTTACGATGGGCGAATCAAGTGATGAATAAGATTAAAAGACAATATTTTTGGTATTTTAAGTTTATGAAAGTAAAAGATAGTTTTGATATCAAATTAAGGAAATATGCTCATCTAGACTTTTTACCCTTAATGTTGAATGTTATTTAGGATTAAGATCGGATTGATTGGTTATGCACGAGAACTAATTAATTGGTTCACCAAGAGTAGTCTTGCGCAAACACTCAAACGGGATTACACGACGCAAGTGATGTTCTTGTCATCTAAGACCTCCTATTTGTAATCAACCAATTCTACTAGTTTGAAGACTTGAAGAATGATCAAGTCAATGGTGTGTTGTACATGATCCACTCCTATATCAACTAAAGGTTTAACTTAGTTCATTCCCTTGGTCCGGTTAAATGCTCAATTCACCCAACCCAAGTAATCAATTAAGTGTTATAATAAGATCCCTATAAACGTCACTAGATAAGGCAAATCACTAACACATGTTAATTAATGGAACTAGGTAGTTGAAAGTGTGTATAACAGATATTCTCCTAGACAATTACACATACTAATTAAGCTATTCCAAAGTATCTACAAGAGTCGTTCTTATATTCTTATGTAAATTAACCATTTGAACTCAACTTATCCTTTTTGGTAAAAGACGGATAAACACATGTCACTAGGTGTAAATTAATACATTAACTTAACAAGATGATGTTTCTTAATCAAATGAACATATCAACTAGTTGAATCGAAAGGATTAAACTTAACAAGAATGGTTCTTGTATTCAAACATCAAACTATCGTGCATAATAACAATCAATCAATAGTAAACATTCAATATTTCGGTTATTTATCTAGATGAACATAAAATGGACTAGCCAACAATCATGCTTGAAAACTTAAACAAAACAGTAACAAAGATAGAATTCATTGTAAATGCAAGATTGACCTTTTAGGAGTAATCTTGGATGAAGCTCTTGAATGATCCTTGATTCTTCAATGATTTGAGTGCTTAGATGCACTTTGATAAGCCCAAGAATTACTATGATTCGTATGTTTTTGTCTCTGAATAGAAAGGAAACTGGTGTCCAAGAAATGAAGCTGGAAATGGAATTAAATAAGCTGAACAGTTGTTGAAAAGTACTGTGCGCGGCGTGCACAGTAAGGGTGCGCTGAGCGCACTCTTCACCTACTCCACTTTTTCTTTACAGCTCGACATCGCACGTTCAAATCTGCTTTTCTGGTAAAAGTGCGCGTTGGGGTGCGCTGAGCGCACTACTGTGCGCAGCGCGCACATAGCTTGGCACACTTTGGTTTTGGCCAAGAAATCTTCTGATCAAATTTATACATTATGCGCTGAGCGTACCCTTTGTGGTGCGCTGAGCGCACCCTTCTGTCTTTGGATTTCTGGTCTTGGTTTCGATCTCTGAGCTGTATCATACATAATCTTCCATATTTCTTCAAGTTTACAATGATTCTAGACTATGTTACAATAATATGAGATACAAACGGATTTACTATGTTTACATACAAAATAAACAACAATAGGACGTGATATTACGACTAAAGATATGACTAATTTGAGTAATATAAAAATCCCCCATACTTAACTCTTGGTTGCCCTCAAGCAAGTCCTGTTCTAATCATTCGTATACAAAACACAAACATAAATGAATCACACGCATTATTTGAAGTACATATTACACGAATCACATGAATCACGCAAAACACACACAAACTCATGCTATATGAAACCCATAAAACACAAATGGAATACACACTCTGTGATGACCCGGGAATTTCCTACCAAATTTTAAACTTAATCTTTATTGATTTCGACACGATAAGCAGCGTCTGTAATAGTGAAGTCTCAAAAACTTTGAACTGTGTTCAGGTATACATCTGACCATTGACCATCCTCGACGATTCACGAACTATTATGTGTAAATGAATATGTAAATAAATAAATTTAGATATATATATATATATATATATATATATATATATATATATATATATATATATATATGTATATATATATATATATATATATATATATATATATAAGTGTATATATTAATTTGATTTAACCATTGGAATTAAATAAGAAAATAAAATATAAAATAGTTATAATTTAAAAATGAACTTATATATAAATACATATAATTAGTTACCAAACTAATATTTAAAACAAATTGTATATATAGTAGTATATATATGAATCTATATATGAATTCTATTTATTAAATTGAAATATACATATGCTCAATAAGTGTTGTCAAATAACATATATGATAACATTACATAATAAATAAAACGTAATATATTAAAGGTAATTGCTAGTTAATTATAATTATTATATGATTATTATTACATTCATATTTTTTTATTAATATCAATATTATAAAAATTAAAATATTGAAATTGTTACATTTGATTTGTTAATATCATTATATTTATAACTAGTTGTAAAGTTAGGATTTTAGTTATATGATTAATGTTAGTAATACTATTAAATATTATTATTATCACTTTCATTATGATTAAAAATAAATATTAATATTAATATCATTATTATTAATATAATTATATATATTAAATAGATATAAAATTTAATACATTTAAGGTGTTATAATTGTTATCATTCTTGATATCATTATTATTATAATTAATAGAAAAAAAAATTAAGATATTATTAGTACTAAAAGTTATCATTTATCTTTAAAATATTGATTATCATTATTATATTTATTATTAATATAATAATAATAATTATTAATATTAATATTATTATTAATATATAATTAGTACGGAGTGTTATAGAAATAGATTGATAAAAGAATAATCTGTTTTCCATCCCTATCACTTGTTATTTATTTTTTTTTGTTTTTACTTTTCTGTTCTATATTCCATATTAGTCGACTTCAATTAACCAATTTGAGCATATATAATCAATATATAATTAAATTTCGATACATATCATTGTCTAACTTTTTTGATGATTTTGTTTCTATCCATAAAATTGCTATACATCAATATCATTAGTACCAATCAATTTTCTTTTCAAAAAGATGTTCTATGTTTTTTTTTATTTCTGATTGATTCATTCTGTGAACTGTTTCCCTTTATATAACAATCGATAAATTCATTGTATTGACAAGAATTATTGAAACCTTCTCCAACTACCACCTTAATTCTCCAACAACCGTCTGCCAACAAACATTAAACCACTATTGAAGCTAACTACGGTTGAGCTATAACGTTTTTGTGTTGATGTCCCACCATCATCAAAGCCTTCCAACATAATACATCACCTCACGACTTACTCATCAAACACCCTCCACCTCTTTCACCGAGAACCGGCCACTACAATCACCCATTCTCACATTTTCTGTTTGAATTCATCTCAACACTCCAATCGTTACAGCTACTTCTGCAGGTTCCCTCTCTGTTTCTATTTAGACAGTAAACTATCATCACCATGCCATCCTTTCACCACCTCCATCACCTCACAACACTAAACCACCACCGGGGAACACCATGATTATCTCAATCATCAATAACCACTGTTTATATATTTCTTTTTCATTTGAACAACCATTGCTACAAAACCACCACTTCTCACTATCCACCATCCGTTATTTTCTCATCGCCAACCTCACTATCTCACTCTTTATATTTTCTTTTAAAACACCTTCACCAATCTTGAAACACAACTAATGCACTGCTATACTTTTGTTTCTTTTAGTTCTCGCTACTATAATAACTCCTGCTACAGCTCTTCTACTCCCTTACTGATAAGAGATAACAATGATAAGAAAACAATGAAACTATGAGTGGAGCGAATTAAATTGAGATAGTGATTGATGACAACTATTAAAGGTTAAGGTTGATTACAGCTGTTTTACTGTTCGCAACTTGTATTCCTATTTTAATTACATTTAACATCATAAGAAGCCCCACTTCAATCATCCTAACCTCCACTGAATTACTTTTGGATCGATGTAATTGTTGGGCTGTGTAATCAATTTGTTGTTGGGCCAAATGTTTTTTTTTTATTTATTTGAACTGAACTTCTCCATCTTCTGATGGGCCGAAGTCCATCTCACAAGTCTGTTGGACCATATACTGGTGAAGGTGTTTGAGTGAAGTTATTAGGAACGTGAGTCATGATGATTATGGAGATGATGTGATGATACACGATGATGATGGTGATACAAGATAAGGATTGAGATGATGATGATTTACAGAAAATATAAAGATGATGTTGGCATAATGATAATGATAATGCGAGCACGTTAATGATGAAAAGATGATGATACATAGATGAATTACGATGATGATGATTGATGCTATTTGAACGATGAAGATGATACGATGAAGCAAATGATAGGGTGGTGATAATACTTGATATAATCACAATGATGATGAAACCGTAGATAATAATGGTGATGATAGTAATTTGATGATGATGATCACTATGAAGAAGAAGCAAAAACGGTTAAATAGGATATATGTTTTAGGATGTGGATTAAAACAGAAGTGGGGAGCAGAGCAGATGGTAGGGTGTGTATTGGTTAAACGAGAGGCCTCAGGTTCGAACCCGAATCAAGGAAGTTTATTTTTAGTTTTTCTCATTTGAGGTAGTTTATTTATTACTTAGTATTATAATTATTATTATTATTAGAAAAATCATTTTTTTATTATTATTAGTATACACTAATATTAAAATTATCATTTTTTATTAAAAGTATTATTTTTATTAAAGTTATCATTTTATCATTAATATTAAAAGTATTTTTTTTCTTTCTATTATTATTATTATTATTATTATTATTATTATTATTATTATTATTTTAATCATTTCTAATATTATTTTAGTATTAATATAATTTTAACAAACAAAAGATGTATATACATATATATACAA
Source organism: Rutidosis leptorrhynchoides (assembly GCF_046630445.1). Classification (NCBI taxonomy): domain Eukaryota; kingdom Viridiplantae; phylum Streptophyta; class Magnoliopsida; order Asterales; family Asteraceae; genus Rutidosis; species Rutidosis leptorrhynchoides. The sequence goes on from NC_092341.1 coordinate 244,990,085, forward strand.
AAACGTATTAAATACATATAATATAACAAAATTAATATTTTTATTTATTTTAAATATATAAAATAAATATATGAAACATATAGGTTATTAATATAAAAATTATATAACAAATAAATTCTTATATATATAAATCTGTTCGATTACAATTATGTATGTTAATATATACATAAATGATATAGGTTCATGAATCCGAGGTCAACCTTATACTTGTTAAATGATGTCATATGTATTTTTACTACAAAATACAGTATGGTGAGTTCATTTGCTCCCTTTTACTCTTTACATTTTTGGGACTGAGAATACATGCGCTGTTTTTACAACTGCTTTATTAATTTCTTTTGAAATATATTTTGAACCGCGAATACATGAAATGTTTTTATAAATGTTTGACGAGATAGACACAAGAAAACCGTTCCTCGAATGAATTATTATACAGATAGAAGTTCTGCGGATTATTATTGAATTATGTGGACATGATAATTGCCACCATTGAATTATGTGGACATGATAATTGCCACCATTGAATTATGTGGACATGATAATTGCCACCATTGAATTATGTGGACATGATAATTGCCACCAGTTGATGTGAATGTTATATATCGAGAGAATGATTTTATACACAGGTTATGTGTATGTTATTTTTGTGCACAAGATATGTGTACAGTTACTTTGATTTATGAAAATGGTTTCGTACATGAGAAAGATGTACTATATTTAAAAGATATAGCATGTACATTACAGGTGGGTATAGGATTCGGGCCCATTTGTACCATGCAGCATTTAAATTTTGTGGTCTATCAAAATGATGAATTTTATTGTTTTAAGATAAACCTATGAACTCACCAACCTTTTGGTTGACACATGAAAGCATGTTTATTCTCAGGTATGAAAGAAATCTTTCGCTGTGCATTTGCTCATTTTAAGGACATTACTTGGAGTCGATCATCGCTCTGGGATCAAATGTTGATGACTTCGTCCAGATGGATTAGGACGGGTCACTACAGTTGGTATCAGAGCGGTGGTCTTAGAGAACCAGGTCTTGCATTAGTGTGTCTAAATGATAGTCGTTAGGATGCTTTAGAGAGTCTGGACTTCGACCGTGTCTGCATGTCAAAAGTTTTGCTTATCGTTTTTGTCAGAAATCATCTGCTTATCATCCTTAGGAGATTACCTGCTTATCATTTTTAGTCTAAACATGTCTTACTGCGTCTATTGCATAGACAATGTATAGATAAATTCATATCTTAGCGTATCTGTTATTGTTACCTTTGCCTGACCGCTTTCCTAGATTCCTCCGTAACTTATGGGATTTTAGTATTATATATGCATATGTAAATTATGTATTGCAGGGTACTAATCTACATCCTATAATCTATTTCTTATCGAAAATACTTCATCTGATCGTACGAAATGAATCCCTCAACCAGTTCGAGTCCCTCAGATTTTGATAGCTATTCCGATAGTTATTTTGATAGCTATTCTGATATGGAGTTTCACCTAAGCTCTGGAAGCAGTGTCACCAGAAAGAATCAACCAATCATCCACCCCCAATTCATCTGATGAGTGCGTAGTCGACTTAATCATTGGAGACGAGAAGAAGGCAATACTTTACATCAACCAAATTTCTTTTGGCGATGAACCTGAAGCACTCACCAGCAAACTAGTCCGAAACACCATTTTCACTCTCATTTCCAGAGTATCTCGTCATGATTATATACTATCTCAATTTCCGGGTCTTATTCATTCGATCGTTCTTACCGACAATCATCCCGGAGTAATCGAAGAAGTCAACGAAGTTCGCGCTCGAGTAATCTATTTGAAAAATGTGGTGCAAAATTTACCAGCTTCAGCAACATCACTGGCACCAACAGTACCATCAGTAATAGCACCAGTACCCTCAACAATCCATGCCTCAACATCTCATTCTATACCTCGAGTATAATCACCGTTCTACGTATCATTCTACATCAATTATCTTCGTTCTTTATGGCGATTATGTAATCTCTAAAGTCTTAGAGATTATTTATTCTAGCTCGAAAGGCAAATGAGATTAATATCATGTTGACTCATTAAATCCATAATTACATCTGAAGAAAATATATATGCAAGTATATTTCCATAAAGATTGTAATTAAAAGTTCTTTTGTACAAACTGTTAATAGTGAAAATATTTTAACGGGTAGGTAATACCCGAGGAAATATTTAACTTTCATATTAACATGTTATACTATATATTCTTCGAATCTGATTCAACAGTCATTTCCTATCCTACTTACATCTACAGATATATGAATCCGATCACCACAGAATAACCATTTCCATTCAACATTCATAATTGGATTTTGACCTATCAGAATCCAACAAGTGGCATAATGAAAAAAACATTTAACGAATAAAATTTGTTAGAAACAAACAAATTAACTATGAGAAATTTTGTTAAGAATCCACGCTAACAAAATCCTAGCTAACTGTTCCTAGCTAACTGTGGACTAATCAACTGAGGACTATCAACAGTGGATAATTAAAAAGAATTAAAATATTGATTATAACATATGAAACTAAACTATACTTCCAGTTTGCCACTTGATTTTCATCTTAAACCTCATCTGTATCTCGACGATTACAATCTGCGTTCAAAACTTTCATGACTCTTGAAAACACCTCAATCGAGAGGATGAACCAACCGCACTTCATCTACGGAAGAAAAGATTGATACATATAGTTATGCACCTGAAAACACTCGGAACTTGAGTAAACGTTTAACACGTATCTGTGCTAGCTTCTTTGGCATTGTTATTACCGAAAATAACACTGCAATTCCTTTTCAAATTAGCCAATTTTGTCACAGCTCCAACAAGTAAACTTCGAATTTTCATTATAAACAACCTTATTATAACCTTGATATATATGCGTGCTCTTTTATTGTTACCGAGAAGCCTTTTATATTCCATCATATTATCAGCAGACGTACCAGCAACCTCGTTGCTCCTTGGCTTAAATCTCTCCGACAAATCACCATATTTATCTATTGAAGTCTCATCATGTACTCATCCGCATCTTGTAACAAGAATTGCCATACTATTTAACGAGAATTAGCAATCAGTATTTTGAATCTCGCAACGTTTCTATGTCAGCAGTTATATGTATCCATATAACATTTATCTCTTAGAACTATGATCTTTCATTCTAAAATTCTGAAAAAGCACCCAGTCTGCGAATTAATATTCTGAATTGTGAAAAAGCTGAATGAAAAAGCAAAAACTGTAAATGATCTTGACAGTCAAAAGTTTGATGTTAAAGAATGGAGTGTTGGAAACACTCGATAGAAAATTTGGTACTGAAAAACGGGTTGAGCAAACCATGAAGGAGACCAAGGACAAATACAAGGACCAAACCCTATATTCAAAGAATCCAAGTAATTCTGGATCCGATGAAATCTTTAGAGAATATCTTGCTCTGAAGTCATATTAAAATCTTGCGGAAAATATTTCTTCATCAACCATCGAACTTAGAAATTCCAATATATCATCATAAATATCTTCGATATTTCTGAAGATATTTTTATAAATATACTCGTCCGAAATTATTTATCTCTTCGAACTATCTATATTACATCATAAAGGAAACTACTTTAGTTTCCAAATTTCTTTAAAATTTGAGTTTGAATTATGAATGATTTTGAAGTAGTGTTGGGAACTAATGCATGAGTTAGTATAATATAATGACACTTGATCAACGTGATTATATTACAGTAAGTCATGCCGAGTTTCTAATGGGACTCAATGATTCACAGATCATAACGTCATCATGTGCCATGTTACACGACTCTTACATTCTATCTAATCTATAAACATATCAAGAACATATATTCTTGATAGTTCTATCTTTTTCCGTGACTTCTGGTAATTTGACAAATCAAGATCGTGCCATTTCGATTTCCTTCTTAAAACATTAACCATGTTCATTCGAAACTTCATACCCACAAATTCTGGACCATTACTTGAGGTACTTAATGGATAGAAGAGAAAACAGAGCATAAAGCTTCAAAGTGTAAATGGGGGTATATATCGCAACAAATAAGAGAGCGCATTAACTGTGGATGACAATAATTATAGGAGACAGAAGCAGGAACATTGAAATATAAGAGAAAATATAAAATCCAACAACAACGCAGAAATTACAAACCATGGATATTAAATACGAATAGCAATATAAAGACACGGTATAATTAAGAATAGTATCACCCCAAGGTAATAGTAGAAGTAACCATATTCTTCTGATGGAAGATTGAAAAGAAGGATGACAAAAATAATAATTAGGAAAATATTAGGGATTAGAACTGGACTAGGCATTTTCACAATCTTTTGGATGTATGAAATAAGAAAGAAAGTATAGGAATGCTGAGAATAATGGAACGGAAGAGCTTAATTTATAATGGAAATATCAGACAGAGTAATCAAGGCAGATCACTGTATTTAATTATAGAGATCGTAATTTCCTTACTCGCTGAAGAATCAAATCTTTTAGATTTCGAAAATTTTCTTTAAATCCCTTGAATTTCCGGAATTCAACCCTAACTCTGTCAAAAGTTAAGATGAATCTTTACTTCCTATTTCATTCTTTGGTGATAGCTTCATTCGTACTCTTCGAATAATCGAATTATTTTTATCCATATTACTCAATGATGATAAAAACTTAAGTTATCAACTCATATTCGTCATGAAAGCATTTTTATTGTTAGCCATGACCACCTCACTCAAATTTCGGGACGAAATTTCTTTAACAGGTAGGTACTGTGATGACCCGGGAATTGCCGACCAAATTTTAAACTTAATCTTTATTGATTTTGACACGATAAGCAGCGTCTGTAATAGTGAAGTCTTAAAAACTTTGAACTGTGTTCAGGTATACATCTGACCATTGACCATCCTCGACGATTCACGAACTATTATGTGTAAATGAATATGTAAATAAATAAATTTAGATATATATATATATATATATATATATATATAAATATAAAATAAGTGTATATATTAATTTGATTTAACCATTGGAATTAAATAAGAAAATAAAATATAAAATAGTTATAATTTAAAAATGAACTTATATATAAATACATATAATTAGTTACCAAACTAATATTTAAAACAAATTGTATATATAGTAGTATATATATGAATCTATATATGAATTCTATTTATTAAATTGAAATATACATATGCTCAGTAAGTGTTGTCAAATAACATATATGATAACATTACATAATAAATAAAACGTAATATATTAAAGGTAATTGCTAGTTAATTATAATTATTATATGATTATTATTACATTCATATTTTTTTTTAATATCAATATTATAAAAATTAAAATATTGAAATTGTTACATTTGATTTGTTAATATCATTATATTTATAACTAGTTGTAAAGTTAGGATTTTAGTTATATGATTAATGTTAGTAATACTATTAAATATTATTATTATCACTTTCATTATGATTAAAAATAAATATTAATTTTAATATCATTATTATTAATATAATTATATATAGTAAATAGATATAAAATTTAATACATTTAAGGTGTTATAATTGTTATCATTCTTAATATCATTATTATTATAATTAATAGAAAAAAAAAATTAAGATATTATTAGTACTAAAAGTTATCATTTATCTTTAAAATATTGATTATCATTATTATATTTATTATTAATATAATAATAATAATTATTAATATTAATATTATTATTAATATATAATTAGTACGGAGTGTTATAGAAATAGATTGATAAAAGAATAATCTGTTTTCCATCCCTATCACTTGTTATTTATTTTATTTATTTTTACTTTTCTGTTCTATATTCCATATTAGTCGACTTCAATTAACCAATTTGAGCATATATAATCAATATATAATTAAATTTCGATACATATCATTGTCTAACTTTTTTGATGATTTTGTTTCTGTCCATAAAATTGTTATACATCAATATCATTAGTACCAATCAATTTTCTTTTCAAAAAGATGTCCTATATTTTTTTTTTTCTGATTGATTCATTCTGTGAACTGTTTCCCTTTATATAACAATCGATAAATTCATTGTATTGACAAGAATTATTGAAACCTTCTCCGACTACCACCTTAATTCTCCAACAACCGTCTGCCAACAAACATCAAACCACTATTGAAGCTAACTACGGTTGAGCTATAACGTTTTTGTGTTGATGTCCCACCATCATCAAAGCCTTCCAACATAATACATCACCTCACGACTTACTCATCAAACACCCTCCACCTCTTTCACCGAGAACCGGCCACTACAATCACCCATTCTCACATTTTCTGTTTGAATTCATCTCAACACTCCAATCGTTACAGCTACTTCTGCAGGTTCCCTCTCTTTTTCTATTTAGACAGTAAACTATCATTACCATGCCATCATTTCACCACCTCCATCACCTCACAACACTAAACCACCACCTGAGAACACCATGATTATCTCAATCATCAATAACCACTGTTTATATATTTCTTTTTCATTCGAACAACCATTGCTACAAAACCACCACTTCTCACTATCCAGCATCCGTTATTTTCTCATCGCCAACCTCACTATCTCACTCTTTATATTTTCTTTTAAAACACCTTCACCAATCTTGAAACATAACTAATGCACTGCTATACTTTTGTTTCTTTTAGTTCTCGCTACTATAATAACTCCTGCTACAGCTCTTCTACTCCCTTACTGATAAGAGATAACAATGATAAGAAAACAATGAAACTATGAGTGGAGCGAATTAAATTGAGATAGTGATTGATGACAACTATTAAAGGTTATGGTTGATTACAGCTGTTTTACTGTTCGCAACTTGTGTTCCTATTTTAATTACATTTAACATCATAAGAAGCCCCACTTCAATCATCCTAACCTCCACTGAATTACTTTTGGATCGATGTAATTGTTGGGCTGTGTAATCAATTTGTTGTTTGTAGTGACCCGAACTTTTCCATGTTTATATATATTAATTGAGATTGATGTTTACATGATTAAATGTTTCCAACATGTTAAGCAATCAAACTTGTTAAGACTTGATTAATTGAAATAGGTTTCATATAGACAATTGACCACCCAAGTTGACCGGTGATTCACGAACGTTAAAACTTGTAAAAAAACTATATGATGACATATATATGGTTATATATATAGTTAACATGATATTATGATAAGTAAACATATCATTAATTATATTAACAATGAACTACATATGTAAAAACAAGACTACTAACTTAATGATTTTGAAACGAGACATATATGTAACGTTTATCGTTGTAACGACATTTAATGTATATATATCATATTAAGAGATATTCGTACATCATAATATCATGATAATATAATAATTTAAAATCTCTTTTGTTATTATAAACATTGGGTTAACAACATTTAACAAGATCGTTAACCTAAAGGTTTCAAAACAACACTTACATGTAACGACTAACGATGACTTAACGACTCAGTTAAAATGTATATACATGTAGTGTTTTAATATGTATTTATAAACTTTTGAAAGACTTCAATACACTTATCAAAATACTTCTACTTAACAAAAATGCTTACAATTACATTCTCGTTCAGTTTCATCAACAATTCTACTCGTATGCACCCGTATTCGTACTCGTACAATACACAGCTTTTAGATGTATGTACTATTGGTATATACACTCCAATGATCAGCTCTTAGCAGCCCATGTGAGTCACCTAACACATGTGGGAACCATCATTTGGCAACTAGCATGAAATATCTCATAAGATTACAAAAATATGAGTAATCATTCATGACTTATTTACATGAAAACAAAATTACATATCCTTTATATCTAATCCATACACCAACGACCAAAAACACCTACAAACACTTTCATTCTTCAATTTTCTTCATCTAATTGAACTCTCTCAAGTTCTATCTTCAAGTTCTAAGTGTTCTTCATAAATTCCAAAAGTTCTAGTTTCATAAAATCAAGAATACTTTCAAGTTTGCTAGCTCACTTCCAATCTTGTAAGGTGATCATCCAACCTCAAGAAATCTTTGTTTCTTACAGTAGGTTATCATTCTAATACAAGGTAATAATCATATTCAAACTTTGGTTCAATTTCTATAACTATAACAATCTTATTTCAAGTGATGATCTTACTTGAACTTGTTTTCGTGTCATGATTTTGCTTCAAGAACTTTGAGCCATCCAAGGATCCATTGAAGCTAGATCCATTTTTCTCTTTTCCAGTAGGTTCATCCAAGGAACTTAAGGTAGTAATGATGTTCATAACATCATTCGATTCATACATATAAAGCTATCTTATTCGAAGGTTTAAACTTGTAATCACTAGAACATAGTTTAGTTAATTCTAAACTTGTTCGCAAACAAAAGTTAATCCTTCTAACTTGACTTTTAAAATCAACTAAACACATGTTCTATATCTATATGATATGCTAACTTAATGATTTAAAACCTGGAAACACGAAAAACACCGTAAAACCGGATTTACGCCGTCGTAGTAACACCGCGGGCTGTTTTGGGTTAGTTAATTAAAAACTATGATAAACCTTGATTTAAAAGTTGTTATTCTGAGAAAATGATTTTTATTATGAACATGAAACTATATCCAAAAATTATGGTTAAACTCAAAGTGGAAGTATGTTTTCTAAAATGGTCATCTAGACGTCGTTCTTTCGACTGAAATGACTACCTTTACAAAAACGACTTGTAACTTATTTTTCCGACTAGAAACCTATACTTTTTTGGTTTAGATTCATAAAATAGAGTTCAATATGAAACCATAGCAATTTGATTCACTCAAAACGGATTTAAAATGAAGAAGTTATGGGTAAAACAAGATTGGATAATTTTTCTCATTTTAGCTACGTGAAAATTGGTAACAAATCTATTCCAACCATAACTTAATCAACTTGTATTATATATTATGTAATCTTGAGATACCATAGACACGTATACAATGTTTCGACCTATCATGTCGACACATCTATATATATTTCGGAACAACCATAGACACTCTATATGTGAATGTTGGAGTTAGCTATACAGGGTTGAGGTTGATTCCAAAATATATATAGTTTGAGTTGTGATCAATACTGAGATACGTATACACTGGGTCGTGGATTGATTCAAGATAATATTTATCGATTTATTTCTGTACATCTAACTGTGGACAACTAGTTGTAGGTTACTAACGAGGACAGCTGACTTAATAAACTTAAAACATCAAAATATATTAAAAGTGTTGTAAATATATTTTGAACATACTTTGATATATATGTATATATTGTTATAGGTTCGTGAATCAACCAGTGGCCAAGTCTTACTTCCCGACGAAGTAAAAATCTGTGAAAGTGAGTTATAGTCCCACTTTTAAAATCTAATATTTTTGGGATGAGAATACATGCAGGTTTTATAAATGATTTACAAAATAGACACAAGTACGTGAAACTACATTCTATGGTTGAATTATCGAAATCGAATATGCCCCTTTTTATTAAGTCTGGTAATCTAAGAATTAGGGAACAGACACCCTAATTGACGCGAATCCTAAAGATAGATCTATTGGGCCTAACAAACCCCATCCAAAGTACCGGATGCTTTAGTACTTCGAAATTTATATCATATCCGAAGTGTGTCCCGGAATGATGGGGATATTCTTATATATGCATCTTGTTATTGTCGGTTACCAGGTGTTCACCATATGAATGATTTTTATCTCTATGTATGGGATGTGTATTGAAATATGAAATCTTGTGGTCTATTGTTACGATTTGATATATATAGGTTAAACCTATAACTCACCAACATTTTTGTTGACGTTTTAAGCATGTTTATTCTCAGGTGATTATTAAGAGCTTCCGCTGTCGCATACTTAAATAAGGACAAGATTTGGAGTCCATGCTTGTATGATATTGTGTAAAAACTGCATTCAAGAAACTTATTTTGTTGTAACATATTTGTATTGTAAACCATTATGTAATGGTCGTGTGTAAACAGGATATTTTAGATTATCATTATTTGATAATCTACGTAAAGCTTTTTAAACCTTTATTGATGAAATAAAGGTTATGGTTTGTTTAAAAATGAATGCAGTCTTTGAAAAACGTCTCATATAGAGGTCAAAACCTCGCAACGAAATCAATTAATATGGAACGTTTTTAATCAATAAGAACGGGACATTTCAGTTGGTATCCGAGCGTTGGTCTTAGAGAACCAGAAAATTTGCATTAGTGTGTCTTATCGAGTTTGTTAGGATGCATTAGTGAGTCTGGACTTCGACCGTGTTTTCTTTAAAAATGATTGCTTAACATTTTTGTTGGAAACTATATATTTTTAACATATGAATATTATGTGATATATTAATCTCTTAACGTGTTTGATATTATGTGATAGATGTCTACCTCTAGAACAAGTCCCATTGACTCACCTAATAATAATGAAGAGTCAAATGTAAATTGGAATGATTTGTGGACTGATTCACAAGTTCCCGAAGAGGAACCGGAAGAAGAGTCGGAACCGGAAGAAGAATCGGAACCGGAAGAAGAATCGGAACCGGATGAAGAAATAGAACCGGTGGGGGAAATAATAAAACGGTTAAGTAAAAGAAAATCCTCAACCAACCGACCAAAGTTAATTATGGTCAATGGTGTTTCCGCCAAGGAAGCAAAATATTGGGAGGATTACCAATTCTCCGACGAATCGGATTCCGACGAGAATTCCGATGATGTTATAGAAATTACCCCAACTGAATTTAAAAAGGTAAAAGAAAATAATAAGGGAAAGGGCATAAAAATAGAGAAATCTAATTCCAACCCCGATGAACTTTATATGTATCGTCAACCCCCGAAGTCCTTAAGTTGTAACAATGACCCGGGAACCTCTAAACCACCAGGTTTTTCTAAACCAATGTGGACAACGACGGTTCGTATTAGGGGAACATCATATATCCCTAGAAACTTGGCAAAACGAACCAAAACCGAAGAAGAAGAAACGAGCGAGTCGGAATAAGATAGTTGTATTCGTGTGGTGTAATATATGGAATATAGTGTTCTTATGCTTTATGATATATGTAAAAATTGCTTGTATTAATAAGTATTTTTTTTATGAATCTAACTCTTGTCTATTTTACAGTTTAAAAATACAAAATGGATAGACAACCCAATATTTTAAGAGACCTACCCGGAGACATGATTGATGAAATCTTGTCTAGAGTCGGCCAGAATTCTTCGGCACAACTATTTAAGGCGAGATCAGTTTGTAAGACATTCGAAGAACGTTCCAAGAATGTCTTGGTTTATAAGAGACTTTCGTTTGAAAGATGGGGGATATCACATTGGGAAACCCATAAGTTACGATGTGTTTACTTTGACGCATATATTGCGGGGAACCCAAATGCTATTTTACGCAACGGGTTAAGAAATTATTTTGACTCAATATATCCGAATATTGGACTTCGTGATTTAGAAAAAGCGGCTAACATGCAACATAAAGAAGCATGTTATGCTTACGGATTAGTAATGTTCGCTTCTCACCAAAGTGAGAACAAGAACATCGGGCTACAACTATTAAACAAAACGTTTCCACAAGTGACGGAGTCGGTAATTGGGGTAAGAAATGAGGTTTTTAGATTATTACGGGACTGTTGGACATTACGTAACCCTCGTCCCTTTGATGACGTTACAACACGCTGTCTTATCAACGGCCATAACGGTTATGTTGCACAAGACCAAGGATGGGAAGTAGTCCTAGTAAAACCAGAATGCATGACTTGTTTCTGGACGTATGAATTACGTGTCTTTATTGCCTTTGCTGAACGACTTGTGTACTAGCTAGAATTGTCTTCACAACTATCTTGTATCAAAGTTATTGTGTGCTATATTTCATGCTTTATGTAAAATAAGCGGTATTGTAAGTTTGTAAAATATTGTATAAAAGTTTGAACGCGAAATATTATTATAATCAGTTTTTCATATAGAATTGTAGTAGTTGAATTGTATATTAGCTACTAAGTATGAACTTAACGGGTAGGTACTACCCGAATTTAAACTTATAAAACGCTAATATGAAGAAAAAGCTTTTATAAATGAGTTCATATTATGCTACGAAATACTATTAACTACTCTTAATATTCTGTATGATTAACTTGTTCCATTTAACTATTTTGAAGGAAATGGCACCGACTACTCGACACACCGTGAATATGAATGAAGAGGAATTCCGTACTTTTCTAGCTTCAAACATAGCCGCAGTACAGGCTGCGCTACATACCAACAATAACCTTGGATCTAGCAGTACAGGAAATCGTGTAGGATGCACCTACAAAGAATTCACTGCCTGCAAACCTTTGGAATTTGATGGAACCGAAGGACCGATCGGATTGAAACGGTGGACCGAGAAGGTTGAATCGGTGTTTGCCATAAGTAAGTGTACTGAAGAGGACAAAGTAAAGTACGCTACGCATACCTTCACAGGTTCTGCGTTAACATGGTGGAATACCTATCTAGAGCAAGTGGGACAAGATGATGCGTACGCACTACCGTGGTCAGCATTCAAGCACTTGATGAACGAGAAGTACCGTCCCAGAACCGAGGTCAATAAGCTCAAGACAGAACTTAGAGGGTTACGAACCCAAGGATTTGACATTACCACGTACGAAAGACGATTCACAGAATTGTGCCTATTGTGTCCGGGAGCATTCGAAGATGAGGAAGAGAAGATCGACGCGTTTGTGAAAGGATTACCGGAAAGAATCCAAGAAGATATAAGTTCACACGAGCCCGCCTCCATACAACAGGCATGTAGAATGGCTCATAAACTAGTGAACCAGATTGAAGAAAGAATTAAAGAACAGACTGCTGAAGAGGCCAATGTGAAGCAAGTCAAAAGAAAGTGGGAGGAAAACGGTGATAAGAATCACCAATACAACAACAACAGCAATTACAACAATAATCGCAACAATTATCCCAACAATCGCAACATCAATCGCAACAACAACAAACGGCCCAACAACAACAACAACAACAACAACAACAACTACAACAATCATCCCAACAACAATAATAACCGCAACAACAACAACAATCAGAAGCAACTATGCCAAAGGTGTGAAAAGAATCACTCGGGGTTCTGCACCAAATTTTGCAACAAGTGTAAAAGAAATGGTCATAGCGCGGCGAAGTGTGAGGTCTACGGACCAGGGGTTAATAGAACGAAAGGAACAAATGGTGTCGGAACGAGTAATGGCGGAGCAAGTAGTGTCGGAGAAAGTTATGCCAATGTAGTTTGTTATAAATGTGGAAAACCAGGCCACATTATTAGAAATTGCCCGAACCAGGAGAACACGAATGGACAAGGCCTTGGAAGAGTTTTCAATATTAATGCGGTAGAGGCACAGGAAGACCCGGAGCTTGTTACGGGTACGTTTCTTATTGACAATAAATCTGCTTACATTTTATTTGATTCGGGTGCGGATAGAAGCTATATGAGTAGAGATTTTTGTGCTAAATTAAGTTGTCCATTGACGCCTTTGGATAGTAAATTTTTACTCGAATTAGCAAATGGTAAATTAATTTCAGCAGATAATATATGTCGGAATCGAGAAATTAAACTGGTTAGCGAAACATTTAAGATTGATTTGATACCAGTAGAGTTAGGGAGTTTTGATGTGATAATCGGTATGGACTGGTTGAAAGAAGTGAAAGCGGAGATCGTTTGTTACAAAAATGCAATTCGCATTATACGAGAAAAAGGAAAACCCTTAATGGTGTACGGAGAAAAGGGCAACACGAAGCTACATCTTATTAGTAATTTGAAGGCACAAAAACTAATAAGAAAAGGTTGCTATGCTGTTCTAGCACACGTCGAGAAAGTACAAACTGAAGAAAAGAGCATCAATGATGTTCCCGTCGCAAAAGAATTTCCTGATGTATTTCCGAAAGAATTACCGGGATTACCCCCACATCGATCCGTTGAATTTCAAATAGATCTTGTACCAGGAGCTGCACCAATAGCTCGTGCTCCTTACAGACTCGCACCCAGCGAGATGAAAGAACTGCAAAGCCAATTACAAGAACTTTTAGAGCGTGGTTTCATTCGACCAAGCACATCACCGTGGGGAGCTCCTGTTTTGTTTGTCAAGAAGAAAGATGGTACATTCAGGTTGTGTATCGACTACCGAGAGTTGAACAAACTTACCATCAAGAACCGCTACCCACTACCGAGAATCGATGACTTATTTGATCAACTACAAGGCTCGTCTGTTTATTCAAAGATTGACTTACGTTCCGGGTATCATCAAATGCGGGTGAAAGAAGATGATATTCCAAAGACTGCTTTCAGAACACGTTACGGTCATTACGAGTTTATGGTCATGCCGTTTGGTTTAACTAATGCACCAGCTGTGTTCATGGACCTTATGAACCGAGTGTGTGGACCATACCTTGACAAGTTTGTCATTGTTTTCATTGATGACATACTTATTTACTCAAAGAATGACCAAGAACACGGTGAACATTTGAGAAAAGTGTTAGAAGTATTGAGGAAGGAAGAATTGTACGCTAAGTTTTCAAAGTGTGCATTTTGGTTGGAAGAAGTTCAATTCCTCGGTCACATAGTGAACAAAGAAGGTATTAAGGTGGATCCGGCAAAGATAGAAACTGTTGAAAAGTGGGAAACCCCGAAAACTCCGAAACACATACGCCAGTTTTTAGGACTAGCTGGTTACTACAGAAGGTTCATCCAAGACTTTTCCAGAATAGCAAAACCCTTGACTGCATTAACGCATAAAGGGAAGAAATTTGAATGGAATGATGAACAAGAGAAAGCGTTTCAGTTATTGAAGAAAAAGCTAACTACGGCACCTATATTGTCATTGCCTGAAGGGAATGATGATTTTGTGATTTATTGTGACGCATCAAAGCAAGGTCTCGGTTGTGTATTAATGCAACGAACGAAGGTGATTGCTTATGCGTCTAGACAATTGAAGATTCACGAACAAAATTATACGACGCATGATTTGGAATTAGGCGCGGTTGTTTTTGCATTAAAGACTTGGAGGCACTACTTATATGGGGTCAAAAGTATTATATATACCGACCACAAAAGTCTTCAACACATATTTAATCAGAAACAACTGAATATGAGGCAGCGTAGGTGGATTGAATTATTGAATGATTACGACTTTGAGATTCGTTACCACCCGGGGAAGGCAAATGTGGTAGCCGATGCCTTGAGCAGGAAGGACAGAGAACCCATTCGAGTAAAATCTATGAATATAATGATTCATAATAACCTTACTACCCAAATAAAGGAGGCGCAACAAGGAGTTTTAAAAGAGGGAAATTTAAAGGATGAAATACCCAAAGGATCGGAGAAGCATCTTAATATTCGGGAAGACGGAACCCGGTATAGGGCTGAAAGAATTTGGGTACCAAAATTTGGAGATATGAGAGAAATGGTACTTAGAGAAGCTCATAAAACCAGATACTCAATACATCCTGGAACGGGGAAGATGTACAAGGATCTCAAGAAACATTTTTGGTGGCCGGGTATGAAAGCCGATGTTGCTAAATACGTAGGAGAATGTTTGACGTGTTCTAAAGTCAAAGCTGAGCATCAGAAACCATCAGGTCTACTTCAACAACCCGAAATCCCGGAATGGAAATGGGAAAACATTACCATGGATTTCATCACTAAATTGCCAAGGACTGCAAGTGGTTTTGATACTATTTGGGTAATAGTTGATCGTCTCACCAAATCAGCACACTTCCTACCAATAAGAGAAGATGACAAGATGGAGAAGTTAGCACGACTGTATTTGAAGGAAGTCGTCTCCAGACATGGAATACCAATCTCTATTATCTCTGATAGGGATGGCAGATTTATTTCAAGATTCTGGCAGACATTACAGCAAGCATTAGGAACTCGTCTAGACATGAGTACTGCCTATCATCCACAAACTGATGGGCAGAGCGAAAGGACGATACAAACGCTTGAAGACATGCTACGAGCATGTGTTATTGATTTCGGAAACAGTTGGGATCGACATCTACCGTTAGCAGAATTTTCCTACAACAACAGCTACCATTCAAGCATTGAGATGGCGCCGTTTGAAGCACTTTATGGTAGAAAGTGCAGGTCTCCGATTTGTTGGAGTGAGGTGGGGGATAGACAGATTACGGGTCCGGAGATTATACAAGAAACTACCGAGAAGATCATCCAAATTCAACAAAGGTTGAAAACCGCCCAAAGTCGACAAAAGAGCTACGCTGACATTAAAAGAAAAGATATAGAATTTGAAATTGGAGAGATGGTCATGCTTAAAGTTTCACCTTGGAAAGGCGTTGTTCGATTTGGTAAACGAGGGAAATTAAATCCAAGGTATATTGGACCATTCAAGATTATTGATCGTGTCGGACCAGTAGCTTACCGACTTGAGTTACCTCAACAACTCGCAGCTGTACATAACACTTTCCACGTCTCGAATTTGAAGAAATTTTTTGCTAAAGAAGATCTCACTATTCCGTTAGATGAAATCCAAATCAACGAAAAACTCCAATTCATCGAAGAACCCGTCGAAATAATGGATCATGAGGTTAAAAGACTTAAGCAAAACAAGATACCAATTGTTAAGGTTCGATGGAATGCTCGTAGAGGACCCGAGTTCACCTGGGAGCGTGAAGATCAGATGAAGAAGAAATACCCGCATCTATTTCCAGAAGATTCGTCAACACCTTCAACAGCTTAAAATTTCGGGACGAAATTTATTTAACGGGTAGGTACTGTAGTGACCCGAACTTTTCCATGTTTATATATATTAATTGAGATTGATGTTTACATGATTAAATGTTTCCAACATGTTAAGCAATCAAACTTGTTAAGACTTGATTAATTGAAATAGGTTTCATATAGACAATTGACCACCCAAGTTGACCGGTGATTCACGAACGTTAAAACTTGTAAAAAAACTATATGATGACATATATATGGTTATATATATAGTTAACATGATATTATGATAAGTAAACATATCATTAATTATATTAACAATGAACTACATATGTAAAAACAAGACTACTAACTTAATGATTTTGAAACGAGACATATATGTAACGTTTATCGTTGTAACGACATTTAATGTATATATATCATATTAAGAGATATTCGTACATCATAATATCATGATAATATAATAATTTAAAATCTCTTTTGTTATTATAAACATTGGGTTAACAACATTTAACAAGATCGTTAACCTAAAGGTTTCAAAACAACACTTACATGTAACGACTAACGATGACTTAACGACTCAGTTAAAATGTATATACATGTAGTGTTTTAATATGTATTTATAAACTTTTGAAAGACTTCAATACACTTATCAAAATACTTCTACTTAACAAAAATGCTTACAATTACATTCTCGTTCAGTTTCATCAACAATTCTACTCGTATGCACCCGTATTCGTACTCGTACAATACACAGCTTTTAGATGTATGTACTATTGGTATATACACTCCAATGATCAGCTCTTAGCAGCCCATGTGAGTCACCTAACACATGTGGGAACCATCATTTGGCAACTAGCATGAAATATCTCATAAGATTACAAAAATATGAGTAATCATTCATGACTTATTTACATGAAAACAAAATTACATATCCTTTATATCTAATCCATACACCAACGACCAAAAACACCTACAAACACTTTCATTCTTCAATTTTCTTCATCTAATTGAACTCTCTCAAGTTCTATCTTCAAGTTCTAAGTGTTCTTCATAAATTCCAAAAGTTCTAGTTTCATAAAATCAAGAATACTTTCAAGTTTGCTAGCTCACTTCCAATCTTGTAAGGTGATCATCCAACCTCAAGAAATCTTTGTTTCTTACAGTAGGTTATCATTCTAATACAAGGTAATAATCATATTCAAACTTTGGTTCAATTTCTATAACTATAACAATCTTATTTCAAGTGATGATCTTACTTGAACTTGTTTTCGTGTCATGATTTTGCTTCAAGAACTTTGAGCCATCCAAGGATCCATTGAAGCTAGATCCATTTTTCTCTTTTCCAGTAGGTTCATCCAAGGAACTTAAGGTAGTAATGATGTTCATAACATCATTCGATTCATACATATAAAGCTATCTTATTCGAAGGTTTAAACTTGTAATCACTAGAACATAGTTTAGTTAATTCTAAACTTGTTCGCAAACAAAAGTTAATCCTTCTAACTTGACTTTTAAAATCAACTAAACACATGTTCTATATCTATATGATATGCTAACTTAATGATTTAAAACCTGGAAACACGAAAAACACCGTAAAACCGGATTTACGCCGTCGTAGTAACACCGCGGGCTGTTTTGGGTTAGTTAATTAAAAACTATGATAAACCTTGATTTAAAAGTTGTTATTCTGAGAAAATGATTTTTATTATGAACATGAAACTATATCCAAAAATTATGGTTAAACTCAAAGTGGAAGTATGTTTTCTAAAATGGTCATCTAGACGTCGTTCTTTCGACTGAAATGACTACCTTTACAAAAACGACTTGTAACTTATTTTTCCGACTAGAAACCTATACTTTTTTGGTTTAGATTCATAAAATAGAGTTCAATATGAAACCATAGCAATTTGATTCACTCAAAACGGATTTAAAATGAAGAAGTTATGGGTAAAACAAGATTGGATAATTTTTCTCATTTTAGCTACGTGAAAATTGGTAACAAATCTATTCCAACCATAACTTAATCAACTTGTATTATATATTATGTAATCTTGAGATACCATAGACACGTATACAATGTTTCGACCTATCATGTCGACACATCTATATATATTTCGGAACAACCATAGACACTCTATATGTGAATGTTGGAGTTAGCTATACAGGGTTGAGGTTGATTCCAAAATATATATAGTTTGAGTTGTGATCAATACTGAGATACGTATACACTGGGTCGTGGATTGATTCAAGATAATATTTATCGATTTATTTCTGTACATCTAACTGTGGACAACTAGTTGTAGGTTACTAACGAGGACAGCTGACTTAATAAACTTAAAACATCAAAATATATTAAAAGTGTTGTAAATATATTTTGAACATACTTTGATATATATGTATATATTGTTATAGGTTCGTGAATCAACCAGTGGCCAAGTCTTACTTCCCGACGAAGTAAAAATCTGTGAAAGTGAGTTATAGTCCCACTTTTAAAATCTAATATTTTTGGGATGAGAATACATGCAGGTTTTATAAATGATTTACAAAATAGACACAAGTACGTGAAACTACATTCTATGGTTGAATTATCGAAATCGAATATGCCCCTTTTTATTAAGTCTGGTAATCTAAGAATTAGGGAACAGACACCCTAATTGACGCGAATCCTAAAGATAGATCTATTGGGCCTAACAAACCCCATCCAAAGTACCGGATGCTTTAGTACTTCGAAATTTATATCATATCCGAAGTGTGTCCCGGAATGATGGGGATATTCTTATATATGCATCTTGTTATTGTCGGTTACCAGGTGTTCACCATATGAATGATTTTTATCTCTATGTATGGGATGTGTATTGAAATATGAAATCTTGTGGTCTATTGTTACGATTTGATATATATAGGTTAAACCTATAACTCACCAACATTTTTGTTGACGTTTTAAGCATGTTTATTCTCAGGTGATTATTAAGAGCTTCCGCTGTCGCATACTTAAATAAGGACAAGATTTGGAGTCCATGCTTGTATGATATTGTGTAAAAACTGCATTCAAGAAACTTATTTTGTTGTAACATATTTGTATTGTAAACCATTATGTAATGGTCGTGTGTAAACAGGATATTTTAGATTATCATTATTTGATAATCTACGTAAAGCTTTTTAAACCTTTATTGATGAAATAAAGGTTATGGTTTGTTTAAAAATGAATGCAGTCTTTGAAAAACGTCTCATATAGAGGTCAAAACCTCGCAACGAAATCAATTAATATGGAACGTTTTTAATCAATAAGAACGGGACATTTCATTGTTGGGCCAAATGTTTTTTTTTTATTTATTTGAACCGCAACTTCTCCATCTTCTGATGGGCCGAAGTCCATCTCACAAGTCTGTTGGACCATATACTGGTGAAGGTGTTTGAGTGAAGTTATTAGGAACGTGAGTCATGATGATTATGGAGATGATGTGATGATACACGATGATGATGGTGATACAAGATAAGGATTGAGATGATGCTGATTTACAGAAAATATAAAGATGATGTTGGCATAATGATAATGATAATGCGAGCACGTTAATGATGAAAAGATGATGATACATAGATGAATTACGATGATGATGATTGATGATGTTTGAACGATGAAGATGATACGATGAAGCAAATGATAGGGTGGTGATAATACTTGATATAATCACAATGATGATGAAACCGTAGATAATAATGGTGATGATAGTAATTTGATGATGATGATCACTATGAAGAAGAAGCAAAAACGGTTAAATAGGATATATGTTTTAGGATGTGGATTAAAACAGAAGTGGGGAGCAGAGCAGATGGTAGGGTGTGTATTGGTTAAACGAGAGGCCTCGGGTTCGAACCCGAATCAAGGCAGTTTATTTTTAGTTTTTCTCATTTGAGGTAGTTTATTTATTACTTAGTATTATAATTATTATTATTATAAGAAAAATCATTTTTTTATTATTATTAGTATACACTAATATTAAAATTATCATTTTTTATTAAAAGTATTATTTTTATTAAAGTTATCATTTTATCATTAATATTAAAAGTATTTTTTTTTTCTTTCTATTATTATTATTATTATTATTATTATTATTATTATTATTATTATTATTATTATTATTATTATTATTATTATTATTATTATTATTATTATCATTTCTAATATTATTTTAGTATTAATATAATTTTAACAAACAAAAGATGTATATACATATATATACAAAAACGTATTAAATACATATAATATAACAAAATTAATATTTTTATTTATTTTAAATATATAAAATAAATATATGAAACATATAGGTTATTAATATAAAAATTATATAACTAATAAATTCTTATATAATATAAATCTGTTCGATTACAATTATGTGTGTTAATATATACATAAATGATATAGGTTCATGAATCCGAGGTCAACCTTATACTTGTTAAATGACGTCATATGTATTTTTACTACAAAATACAGTATGGTGAGTTCATTTGCTCCCTTTTACTCTTTACATTTTTGGGACTGAGAATACATGCGCTGTTTTTACAACTGCTTTATTAATTGCTTTTGAAATATATTTTGAGCTGCGAATACATGAAATGTTTTTATAAATGTTTGACGAGATAGACACAAGAAAACCATTCCTCGAATGAATTATTATACAGACAGAAGTTCTGCGGATTATTATTGAATTATGTGGACATGATAATTGCCACCATTGAATTATGTGGACATGATAATTGCCACCATTGAATTATGTAGATATGATAATTGCCACCATTGAATTATGTGGACATGATAATTGCCACCAGTTGATGTGAATGTTATATATCGAGAGAATGATTTTATACACAGGTTATGTGTATGTTATTTTTGTGCACAAGATATGTGTACGGTTACTTTGATTTATGAAAATGGTTTCGTACATGAGAAAGATGTACTGTATTTAAAAGATATAGCATGTACATTACAGGTGGGTATAGGATTCGGGCCCATTTGTACCATGCAGCATTTAAATTTTGTGGTCTATCAAAATGATGAATTTTATTGTTTTAAGATAAACCTATGAACTCACCAACCTTTTGGTTGACACTTGAAAGCATGTTTATTCTCAGGTATGAAAGAAATCTTCCGCTGTGCATTTGCTCATTTTAAGGACATTACTTGGAGTCGATCATCGCTCTGGGATCAAATGTTGATGACTTCGTCCAGATGGATTAGGACGGGTCACTACACACTCACACTTTTATGAACTCATATTTACACAATTGGAATACACACTCGTTGAGGTACACACACAATTTATGAAACACACGCACACATTTGAATTATTTGGGAGAGACGAACTTCGGTGAAAGTTCTTTAAAAGTTTGGATCCTTAGGGAAAATTGGATCTTTGAGAAAAAGTTTTAAGATTTTGAAAATGTCAATGCTAGTTTTTAAACTAGACAAGTTTTCCGGTTTTAACCTCAAATTCCGGTTGAGGGTAACTGAAAACCGAACTCTCAGTAGGCGATTAGCAAGCTATCCGCCCCCATGATTGTAGTATCATGGAACTCTTAACCGGATGCCCCCTGATGCGATATAAATATCGGTCTTGCATGTCAATTTGTACAATTTAGATCAAGGGTTAAAACTGCGAAGACTGAGCTATCGCGCGGGACAGATCCTGCTCCAGCTTATATACCGTAATCGGTTTTACACTGGACAGCTCCTTGAATTTACCCTACCAAGTTTATTTTCGGGTTTGAAAGTTCAAGACTTTCCTTTCCCACTGTACCTTATATCGTGAAATGATATTGGTATGAAATGACATAGTTTAGGAAGTTTGCTATATCAAGTAAGGCGGCATTCGGAAGACTTTACTTCCTTCAAGGATGGACTAGATGCATCCTTTCCGTTTAGTGACTTTTATTTCTTTTATTTCCAAGCCAAAAGTACTTTAATCGTTTTAACTTTGCAAAACTTTGTGATAATAATTCGAAAAGATTAGTAACATCCCCCACGCTTGGCTTTTCGCTAATACTTTTAGTTCAAAATTTTAAAATTTTTCATAAAATGCGACAATAAGCCAAGTTGCATTGCATATCCGAGAGAATTACCCCCTCCCCCACATTTAAGAATAAGTAAGGCCCTCATTACTTAAAATCAGAAATAATTTAAAAATTCACGAGGGCATTAGTGTGAAAAGAGTTCGAAAAACATTGGCATAAAGCCGGAGATCGTGAAATGTAGGTGAGCGATGGTACTTCGCTGAACTTAATGCCAGCATAAGAACATCGTTCATTCCTTGATCTCTATCACAAATTCCAAATTGATTGTACTTCGCTGAACTTAATGCCATCATCACTAAACCTTAACAATAAGAAATAAACAAACACACAAAATAAAATAGATAAAAGTGGTGTATTTAACACAACCACCACAAACGTCAAGCGTACAACATAAATATTCTAATTATTACACACCATTGTTTTAAAAGAAACAATTCTGAAAATTACCAAAAGGTTACCAAATAGGGCACATGAGCCCTCTAATTGTCACCAAATAAGTTACCAAAAGGCCAGCTGGAGTAGGTGCCCGAACCATCATTCCTATGTCTTCCCTATGAGTATTGCTCCTCAAAGCGTCTTTGTGCATCTTGCATGGCCGCTTGTTCCTCATATAACGGAGGACTAGGAATTCGGTTTGGTGTGTGGTAATAGGTCAGATGTTAGTAGGAAGTAGCATAATATTCTTGTGGGTTTTGCATATATAAACCAACATTATGGCGAAGCCAATCGCCCCTGTAATTCCCCCACCTTTGGTCATACCTTACAGCCCTATTATGCTCGCGCTGCTCTTCATGATATTGGTTGAATTGTTGCCTTTGTTACTCATATTGGTCATCCCTGTTTTGATAACCTACCTGCATGTCATGAAAACCAGAAATTACTTCCTCCAACTCTTCTTCCCTTGACCTTTGTGTCCGCCTACGCCTTCGCCTTTGAGCTTGTGGTAACTCTTCTTCAGTTTCAGGTTCTTCCATGCGAACCTCTTCCTACACATCATCTCTTCCAACACCGCTACCACCCGCTTCATGATCATGGGCACGTGGTGGTTTGTTTACCCTCGGGACAAATGGAATAAGCCTTTGATGATTATTATAGCTTAAAAATTCTGCATTCAAATAATAAGTCTTGTTTAAAGGCTTCATTGTTGTACTGTTTGGAATCAACCGAGATAAATCGACACCAAAATGCCTAGCAATCTGGGTGATGTAATGCCCGCCAACAATCTAATTCAACCCTCTATCTCCCCTCGAATTATCAAGATAACCCGCCAACGTAGATGGAATGTCGACACTGCTTTGGTTGTAGATTTTGTCTACAAGAAAAACATCGAGACGTGTTACCTTATTTGTGCCATGTTTTCTTGCATTAAACATACATGCAACTAGCCGATGAAGCATTCTTTTGTCTTTATCATTTATATCGGTAAACTTGCTTAGGCTAGAGGAGAATTGAGTGTCGCTCATATCGTTCCAAAACGGGCGTGGATCATAAGAATCGTCATAATACTCGGATGACCGTAAATAAGCATTGAGTTGGTCATCATCTAGTTTGATATACAGCTCGAATATTCGAGCAAGCTCAATTTGACTAAGTGCCCGATCGATCCCACCTAAACAAAATCTCATGAAGTTTTGATTTGTCGGGTCCATAATGAGATCAAAACGTAAAGATGCTATGAACTCTTTGCATAATTGCGGGTATATGACATCATTGAACCGCATAATTCTTTCCCATGCCCTGATTGTTATTAACCTGCCCGTTAAAATCCAGTATTTGACCTCCAACATTCTCGACACTCTATCATATTCTCGTGCTTCTACCAATGGAGCCGGGTCAAAATACTACATGGCATCACATGATTTGTTCTCTACCCAATTATATGCACTTGCGTAATTCGGATGGTCTCGGACATAAGCTAACCAAATCCTCGGATC
The DNA here is from genome assembly GCF_046630445.1 of Rutidosis leptorrhynchoides. Classification (NCBI taxonomy): domain Eukaryota; kingdom Viridiplantae; phylum Streptophyta; class Magnoliopsida; order Asterales; family Asteraceae; genus Rutidosis; species Rutidosis leptorrhynchoides. Next base: position 245,014,882 of record NC_092341.1, read on the forward strand.
ATTTTGATCCGGTGATCCTTCGGGTGAAGGTTGTCGTTCATTTGGTGGAGAATTTTGTTCATCTGAAGAATCTTGTTCTTCTCGGTACCGGTGTGAAGGTTCTTCTTGTCGTTGATTTACCCTTGATCTAAAGTTGTACTGCACACATAAAACATACACCAAAACAAAAGAGGCGCATAGAAAATAGTATGCATTAGTGTGAGTTTATCATAAATCAAGTATATGTTCAAAAATACATATAGCACATAATTATGTTAATTATTCATGTAAACATTTTCTCAAAAGATCCAAGATTAACATAACTAGTCTAGCGTTTTAGAAACCAAATTTGAACATGAACCTCATATCATTCTCATCCCTTTAACAAACTATCACATTAGACACAAAGTAATGGAAACTTAAAAATTTTCAAGAATTTATATCAATTAAGAATCAAAACATGTTAGATTTCCAAAACATGAACCATGTCATGCTCAAAATGTGATACATACTTATGAAGTACACAAATTATCTCAAACATTCACAAACACTTAGCTAGGAACCAAATTCAACCAAATTCAAAGCTAAAATTCGGATTTAAATTCTACATAAACCCTAGAATCATGAATATACCCTAAAAACACAATGTAATATGATTTCAAGGCATACAAGGCAATTATAACAACCTAAAGCATGTTAATGTTTATAACAATTATCAATTCAAGAAAACCCACATAAATTTCTTAAACAATCCTAAAAATTAAGCATGAAATTGAATTATTGGAAAGAAAATTAAGTAGAATCATATGAACATACCCTAGGCATCTTGATTTAGGCTTTGATTTGAGAAGAATTGGTTAAAATTTGAAGAATTGAAATTAGGATTTGGAGTGTTTTAGTGAAAGAGAGCAAATGGATCTGCAATTTTTGGGTAAGGAATGAATGAAATCTAGTGCGTGGTGTTAAAGAGCAGATAAAATTGTGAACCCCACAAAAATTTGAAGCAGATCCGAGCTAAATGGGAGAGTGCACCGAGTGCACACTTATGGGTGCGCGGCGCGCACTAGTGCTCTGAGCTGAAAAACCTACTGACCAAGTTTTTACAAAGTGCGTTGAGCGCACATATGAGGGGTGCGCAGCGCGCACAGTTGTTTTTCAGGTATTTTCGAGTTTGGTCAGTACAGGGAGGTTGGTAACAGATTGGTGATCGTAATGATATTCAACAAAAATTAAAATCACTCAAAATCATTAAAAATCACGCAATCCTAATCCTAACATTTGTGAAGGTTTAAAATTGAGTCGCTTCACCCGACTCTCCCCCAAACTTTAGGTAGCTTTGGGGTTGAAAATGAGTTTTACCTCATCTTCAATGTTCATGGGTCTATCAACATATAGTTTGGCCTTGTGTCTATTTACCTTAAACGTATCACCCTTTGCATTCCTTAATTCCACCGTTCCATATGGAAAAACCTTGTTAACAACAAATGGTCCCATCCATCGGGACTTGAGTTTTCCAGGGAAAAGTTTAAATCGTGAGTTGAATAACAAAACACGATCACCCTCTTTAAAATCTTTCAGATTCTTAAGACAGTTATCGTGCCAAACTTTGGTCTTTTCCTTGTATATGAGCAAGTTTTCATAGGCGTTATGTCTCAACTCATCCAACTCATTTATTTATTTTAAACGAAGGTTTCCCGCGTCTTCAAGATCGAGATTACAAATCTTAAGAGCCCAATGTGATTTGTACTCTATCTCCAAAGGGAGATGGCATGCTTTCCCATAGACTAGGCGGTAAGGTGTGGTTCCAATAGGAGTTTTGTAGGCGGTTCTAAATGACCACAAAGCATCGTCAAGCTTCGTTGGCCACACCTTAGGATTGGATCCAACCGTTTTCTCAAGGATCCTTTTAAGTGCCCGATTCATATTTTCAACTTGCCCACTTGTTTGTGGGTGATAAGATGTAGAAATTTTATGGGTTATCCCATAGCATTTCAACACCTTTTCTAATTGGGTGTTGCAAAAATGGGTACCACGATCACTAATTAAAGCCTTCGTGGTACCGAACTGGGCAAAAACCTCTTTAAGAAAAGTTACAACAACTCGTGCATCGTTTGTGAGGAGAGCCTTTGCCTCCGCCCATTTTGATACGTAGTCAACGGCAACGAGTATGTATTGGTTGGAATGAGATTTTGGGAATGGTCCCATGAAATCAATGCCCTAAATATCGAAAACCTCACAAACTTGGATTATGTTTTGAGGCATTTCATCTCTTTGACTAATCTTTCCCGCCCTTTGGCAAGAATCGCATGATTTACATATTTGGTGGGCATCCTTGAAGATGGTAGGCCAATAAAAACCGGCCTCATAGATTTTTCTCCCCGTGATTTGGGGTCCGAAATGTCCACCAGTGGGACCAAGATGACATTAAAGAAGAATTTGGTTGCATTCTTCCCCGGAGACACATCGACGGATTGTCCCATCGGGACACCGTCTAAAGAGATACGGGTTTTCCCAAAAAATAGTATTTCAAGTCACTGAAAAATTTCTTCCGTTTTTGATGTGACATACCGGTTTCTAGGAATCCACCCACAAGATAGTTGGCTATGTCTACAAACCAAGGATCATCAACTTTCTCAATCCTCATGAGATTTTCATTAGGAAAATTATCTTGAATAACGGTCTCATGGAGAACCTCAAGATTTAGGTTCTCAAGGCGAGAAAGGTGATCGGCTGCTAGGTTTTCAGCCCCCTTTTTGTCTTTAATATCAATGTAGAATTCCTACAAAAGCAAGACCCAACGTATTAATCGGGGTTTAGCATCTTGCTTAGCAAGCAAGTACTTAAAGGCCGAGTGGTTCGTGTAGACAACCGTCTTTGCTAGTACCAAGTAAAATCAGAATTTGTTAAATGAAAAGACAATTGCCAGAAGTTCCTTCTCGGTGGTAGTGTAATTAAGTTGGGCTCCTTACAATGTTTTACTAACATAATAAATGGGCTAGAAATGTTTTTCAATTCTTTGCCCCAAGACGGCACCAATAGTAAAGTCACTCGCATCACACATAAGTTCGAATGGAAGTGACCAATTCGGTGATATGAGAATGGGTGATTGTGTGAGCTTTGCTTTAAGAAGATTAAAGGCGTTTAGACACTCATCTGTAAAGACAAATGGAGCTTCTTTCTCTAGAAGTTTGTTCATAGGGGTTACAATTTTAGAAAAATCTTTAATGAATCGACGGTAAAAATCGGCGTGCCCCAGAAAACTTCTTACACCTTTCACATTCGACGGTGGTGGTAATTTGGCTATGACTTCCACTTTAGCTCTATCCACCTCCAGACCTGCACAAGAAATTTTATGACCTAATACAATGCCCTCTCTTACCATAAAATGGCATTTTTCCCAGTTAAGCACAAGATTTGATTCTTCACACCTAATCAACATACGCTCAAGATTATTAAGACATGTGTCAAAAGAATCACCGAAGACTGAAAAGTCATCCATGAATACTTCCATAAAGTCTTCAATCATATCATGAAAAATAGCTACCATACACCTTTGAAAGGTAGCAGGAGCATTGCATAAGCCAAAGGGCATACGTCGATAAGAGAAAGTACCATAAGGGCATGTAAAGGTAGTTTTCTCTTGGTCCTCGGGTGCTATAAGGATTTGGAAATATCCCGAGAAACCGTCAAGAAAACAATAAAAGTTCTTTCCTGCTAACCTTTCCAACATTTGATCAATGTAAGGAAGGGGAAAATTGTCTTTTCGGGTAGCATCATTTAATTTTCTATAATCAGTACATACCCTCCAACCCATGACAGTCCTAGTGGAAATTAATTGGTCATTTTTGTTGGTGATAATGGTCATGCCACCCTTTTTGGGTACACATTGGACCGGACTCACCCAAGAACTATCCGAAATTGGGTAGATAAGACCCGCATCAAGGAGTTTGACAATCTCCTTTTTAACGACTTCTTGCATATTAGGGTTCAGTCACCTTTGTCTTTGTGCACATGGCTTATAGTTATCTTCCATTAATATCTTATGTGTACAATAAGAGGGACTTATACCCTTGATGTCATGAATTTTCCATGCTAGAGCCGGTTTATGGGCTTTTAACATGGAAACAAGTTTAGATTTCTCACTTACAGAGAGTTCAGATGAAATGATAATAGGGAGAATAGAATCCTCTTGAAGGTAAGCATATTCCAAGTGACTTGGAAGTGGCTTTAGTTCCAAAACGGGAGGTTTCTTCAATCGATGTTTTATATCGGTACTCATTTTTTAATTTCAACTTTCTGTATTCTTCATCATTTGGCTCATAACCGTTAGCCATCAAGGTGGTCAACATCTCCACTTCTTCCACCATGTTCTCTTCATCACCTTCTGCCAAAATGCATTCTCCCGAACCTTGCAATTCTGGAAATTCCTGCAACAACTCTGAATATGTGCCTACGGTTTGCAAATAATAACATTTATCATCAGTAGACTCGGGGTATTGCAAGGCATGGTCAACGGAAAAGGTAACCTTAATATCCTCAATTCTAAGGGTTAATTTCTGCCCATGAACATCTATCATAGCTCTTGCGGTATTGAGGAAAGGTCGACCCAATATAAGAGGCACACGTGTGTCCTCTTCCATGTCCAAAATTACAAAATCGGCCGGAAATACTAGGGTACCCACTTTTACTAACATATTCTCTAAAATTCCACGAGGAAATTTAACAGAGCGGTCTGTTAGTTGAATTGCCATTCGGGTTAGTTTTAGTACCCCGGAGTCTAGCTTAACATATAATAAATAAGGCATTAAATTTATGCTAGCCCCTAAATCCGCTAATGCTTTAATGCATTCCAAATCTCCTAGGAGATATGGTATGGTAAAACTCCTAGGATCTGCTAACTTTTTTGGTATTTTGTTCATCAAAATTGCGGAACAATTAGCATTCATGGTGACGGATGAAAGTTCCTCCATTTTCTTCCGATTAGTAAGTAAGTCTTTTAAGAACTTAGCATACTTGAACATACCTGAAATCACATCAATGAAATACATATTTATGTTAATTTGTTTAAACATATCTAGAAATTTTGACCTTTCGGCTTCGAGCCTTTCTTGTTGTTGTTTCCTTGAGTATAGGAGCGGTGGTTGATATGGCTTCACTACGAGTTTCTCACGTTCTTCCTTCTCAACCACCTGTTCCGGCTCCTTAACCGGTTCATCATTTTTGTTCAACGGAACACTGAAATCAGAATCTTCGGGCATTCTTGGAGCTTCGTATGCTAGACCACTCCGTGTGGTGATAACATTGGCGTGCTCATTTCAGGGGTTCTTATTAGTATCGCCCGGTAAACTCCCTGGTTTTCTTTCACTAAGTAAACTAGCTAAACCATTCATTTGCTTCTCTAAATTTTGAATTGAGGCTTGTTGGTTTCTAAACTAATGTTTGTTTTTCTCGTTCGTTTAGTTTATATTGGTGACAAGCTGGGTCTGAGATGCAATTAACTTCTCCAACAAACTCTCCATATTTGACTTTTTCTCTTCTTGTTGGGGTTTTTGATAAAAACCCGGAGTTTGTTGTTGGAACCCACTACTTGACCCTTGTTGGTAATTGGAATTTTGACCTTGAGGGTTGTAGGGGTTGTTGAAGTTTCGGTTAAATTGGGCTCTTCCTTGAAATTGATTATTATTTCTTTGGCTTATGAAAGCCACTTCTTCTTTTTGAGCCATTGTTAAACTGGCATCACAATCTTTTCCTAAATGGAGACCACCACAGTATTCACAACCTACCTTCATACTATGAATTTCCTTGGTGATTTTGTTCATGTTTCGAGCAACACCGTCTATTTTCACACTTAGGGAACTATGGTCATCATAAGCACCGGCGCTTTGGACTTGAGCATTACGAGTAATTGGTCGTTCTTGATGCCACTCATGAGAATAATCGGCTTGCACCTTGATTATCTCATAAGCCTCTTGCTCGATTTTGTCCATGAGTGAACCTCCGGCCGCTTGATCAATGGAAATTCGGGTTGCAACATCACAACCCTTGTAAAAAATTTGAACTTGTTGGAAGGTATCCAGACCATGGTTTGGACAACCTCTTAGCATTTTGGAAAACCGATTCCATACTTCATATAAGGTTTCCATCGGCTTTTGATAGAATTGGGTAATTTCTTTTTGGAGTCACGCGGACTTAGAAGCTAAAAAATATTTCTTAAGAAATTTTTCCATCATACCATCCCAAGTTTCTATCGTAGCCTCAGCCAATGAATCTAACCAACTTCGTGCTTCCCCGTGGAGTGTCCATGGGAATAGTCTTAAAAATATGGCCTGATCAGTGTCTGGTTTAAGTTTGAATAGAAGACATATCTCTTGAAAAAGACGAATATGTTCGTTTGCATCTTCATTCGGACCACCACCAAATTGACATCTGTTGTTAATCATTTAGAGAATAGGTCCTTTTATTTCAATTTTTTCTTCACCTGTGGGTGGAGTAATGGCACTACCTTGTCCAGTTCGGGTTTCTTTCATCTTGGCTGCCATTGATTATCTTGGTACCACCTGCCTTGCCTCTCCTTCCATTTCAAAATTTAGAGTATGAACTGGTTCACTAAATTCAGAGTATCTTGGCTTGGTTGTACTTGATTCTGAATTAAAAGTTTCTTGCTTTGATGAAGATTCAAAAAATTCAAGTACTTCTTTTGGGATCCTACCAAGCTTTCTATCAGGTTCTGTAAGCGGTGTAAGTAATGGAGAATCTGAACTTCGGGTATGTGGCATATGCACCCTAAAATCTGTCAATCACACAACTAACAAAACTATTAAATGCACCGATTCTATAAGTCTAATAATCAAAGACTATTAATAATTTAAAAAGAATTAAGAAACTACTTAATCACAAATTAGTTAACAATTCTATTTTGACACAAAACTGTCCCCAGCAGCGGCGCCAAAAACTTGATGTGCAAAACGTGGTATATGAATTGTTATATGAAATAGTATGGAAAAATACCGATCAAAGATTGTTACACACTAACGGGCAGTGTACCCTATCGTGTAGTAGTATAAATAATGGTTTAGTTCCGTGTATCGTTTCAAGGACAGCTGTATTAGTCAAACTAGAATTAGAAACTATATTATGATTAACTAAGTAAATGAAACTTAAAGGTACAAAATATTATGTTTTGCCCTTTTACGATGGGCGAATCAAGTGATGAATAAGATTAAAAGACAATATTTTTGGTATTTTAAGTTTATGAAAGTAAAAGATAGTTTTGATATCAAATTAAGAAAATATGCTCATCTAGACTTTTTACCCTTAATGTTGAATGTTATTTAGGATTAAGATCGGATTGATTAGTTATGCACGAGAACTAATTAATTGGTTCACCAAGAGTAGTCTTGCGCAAACACTCAAACGGGATTACACGACGCAAGTGATGTTCTTGTCATCTAAGACCTCCTATTTGTAATCAACCAATTCTACTAGTTTGAAGACTTGAAGAATGATCAAGTCAATGGTGTGTTGTACATGATCCACTCCTATATCAACTAAAGGTTTAACTTAGTTCATTCCCTTTGTCCGGTTAAATGCTCAATTCACCCAACCCAAGTAATCAATTAAGTGTAATAATAAGATCCCTATAAACGTCACTAGATAAGGCAAATCACTAACACATGTTAATTAATGGAACTAGGTAGTTGAAAGTGTGTATAACAGATTCTAAGGAATTGGTCATTCTCCTAGACAATTACACATACTAATTAAGCTATTCCAAAGTATCTACAAGAGTCGTTCTTACATTCTTATGTAAATTAACCATTTGAACTCAACTTATCCCTTTTGGTAAAATACGGATAAACACATGTCGTTAGGTGTAAATCAATACATTAACTTAACAAGATGATGTTTCTTAATCAAATGAACATATCAACTAGTTGAATAGAAAGGATTAAACTTAACAAGAATGGTTCTTGTATTCAAACATCAAACTATCGTGCATAATAACAATCAATCAATAGTAAACATTCAATATTTCGGTTATTTATCTAGATGAACATAAAATGAACTAGCCAACAATCATGCTTGAAAACTTAAACAAAACAGTAACAAAGATAGAATTCATTGTAAATGCAAGATTGACCTTTTAGGAGTAATCTTGGATTAAGCTCTTGAATGATCCTTGATTCTTCAATGATTTGAGTGCTTAGATGCACTTTGATAAGCCCAAGAATTACTATGATTCGTATGTTTTTGTCTCTGAACAGAAAGGAAACTGGTGTCCAAGAAATGAAGCTGGAAATGGAATTAAATAAGTTGAACAGTTGTTGAAAAGTACTGTGCGCGGCGCGCACAGTAAGGGTGCGCTAAGCGCACTCTTCACCTACTCCACTTTTTCTTTACAGCTCGACATCGCACATTCAAATCTACTTTTCTGGTAAAAGTGCGCGTTGGGGTGCGCTGAGCGCACTACTGTGCGCGCCGCGCACATAGCTTGGCGCACTTTGGTTTTGGCCAAGAAATCTTCTGATCAAATTTATACATAGTGCGCTGAGCGCACCCTTTGTGGTGCGCTGAGCGCACCCTTCTGTCTTTGGATTTCTGGTCTTGGTTTCGATATCTGAGCTGTATCATACATAATCTTCCATATTTCTTCAAGTTTACAATGATTCTAGACTATATTACAATAATATGAGATACAAACGGATTTACTATGTTTACATACAAAATAAACAACAATAGGACGTGATATTACGACTAAAGATATGACTAATTTGAGTAATATCAAGTTTATAGTCGAAAATACAGGTTACAAGTCGTTTTTGTAAAGGTAGTCATTTCAGCCGAAAGAACGACGTCTAGATGACCATTTTGGAAAACATACTTCCACTTTGAGTTTAACCATGATTTTTGGATATAGTTTCATATTCATAATAAAAATCATTTTCCCAGAATAATAGCTTTTAAATCAAAGTTTATCATAGTTTTTAATTATCCAAACCAAAACAGCCCCCGGTTTTACTACGACGACGTATATCCGATTTTACGGCGTTCTTCGTGTTTCCAGGTTTTAAATCATTAAGTTAGTATATCATATAGATATAGAACATGTGTTTAGTTGATTTTAAAAGTTAAGTTAGAAGGATTAACTTTGTTTGCAAACAAGTTTAGAATATACTAAACTATGTTCTAGTGATTACAAGTTTAAATCTTCGAATAAGATAGTTATATATATATGAATCAAATGATGTTATGAACATCATTACTACCTCAAGTTTAGTAGGTAAACCTACTGGAAGTGACAAGAAATGATCTAGCTTCAAAGGATCTTGGATGGCTTGAAAGTTCTTGAAGTAGGATCATGACACAAAAACAAGTTCAAGTAAGATTATTACTCGAATTAAGATAGTTTATAGTTATAGAAATCGAATCAAAGTTTGAATATGAATATTACCTTGAATAAGAAAGATAACCTACTGTAAATAACAAATGTTTCTTGATCTTAGATGATTACTTGAAATGGATTAGAAAGCTTGGAAGTAAACTAGTAAACTTGAAAGGATTTTTGAAGTGTTCTTCCTATGATGATTATAGCTTGATTCTTGAAGTAATTTTTGATGAAGATGATGATTAGTTTACTGGAAAAATTTGTTCATAAGTGTGTGTAGGTGTTGAGAGAGAATTATAAAGAGAATTGGAAGTGAAATGGATTGATTGGTGAGTGGTGAATGATGAGTGGTGAGTGAGGTTAAAAGGAGTTCTAGTTAGTTGACTAGTTCATGGTAAAAGTTAAATTTGATTAGTCATGCATGACATAATCAAGAGTGGAATCCCATGCTAGTTCCTATTGGTATATACTCATAGTAAGTACGTCTAGAAGCTGTGTATAATACGGATACGAATACTGAATGAATACGAGTAGAATTATTGATGAAAATGAATGGAAATGTAATTGTAAGCATTTTTTCTAAGTAGAATTACTTTGATATGTGTCTTGAAGTATTTCAAAAGTGTACTAATACATCTTAATACACTACATGTATATTCATTTTAACTGAGTCGTTAAGTCATCGTTAGTCGTTACATGTAAGTGTTGTTTTTGAAAGCTTTAAGTTAACGATCTCATTTAATGTTGTTGAAAGCTTTAAATCAAAATTTTAACACATTTTTAATAAAGCGATGTTAACCCAAACAAAAAAAATTCCGAGCTGACCTGGCAGCTCGATCCCAGCCAGGGGCTCTGCCCCTTAGACCCTGCCAGGGGTTGCCACCACTTGGACCCCGCTATCAGGGCCGCTTCCCCCGAACCCCCGTCATAATCAAGATAAGTTCAAACAAGTGTACACTCCACACTTTCCCAAAACTTGTTCGATATTTATCAAGGTTATTTTGGTTAACAAATTAATCCCATTACACTTAAATCATATTGGTGACACAAATCACCAACAATGAATATATCATAATATGATACATATGTATTTAGTAAGGCGTTGCTATAACGATAATCGTTATATATATCGTTTCGAGTTTCATAATTCAATAGTCTCATTTTATGTATATAACTCATTGTTAATATACTTAGTGAGATACTTACTTTTCATAATATCATGTTAGCTATATACATATCCATATATATATATATATATATATATATATATATATATATATATATATATATATATATATATATATATATATCATCATATAGTTTTTACAAGTTTTAACGTTCGTGAATCGCCGGTCAACTTGGGTGGTCAATTGTCTACATGAAACCTATTTCAATTAATCAAGTCTTAACAAGTATGATTGCTTAACATGTTAGAAACATTTAATCATGTAAATATCAACTTCATTTAATATATATAAATATGGAAAAGTTCGGGTCACTACAGTACCTACCCGTTAAATAAATTTCGTCCCGAAATTTTTAAGCAGTTGGAGGTGTTGATGCATCTTCTGGAAATAGGTGCGGGTATTTCAGCTTCATTTGATCTTCACACTTCCAGGTGAACTCGGGTCCTCTACAAGCATTCCATCGAACCTTAATGATTGGTATTTTATTTTGCTTAAGTCCTTTAACCTCGCGATCCATTATCTCGACTGGTTCTTCAATGAATTGAAGTTTTTCATTGATTTGGATTTCGTCTAAAGAAATAGTGAGATCTTCTTTGGCTAAGCATTTCTTCAGATTCGATACGTGAAAAGTATCATGTACACCGGCGAGTTGTTGAGGTAATTCAAATCGGTAGGCTATTGGTCCGACACGATCTATAATCTTGAATGGTCCAATGTACCTTACATTTAGTTTCCCATGTTTACAAATCGAACAACGCCTTTCCAAGGTGAAACCTTAAGCATGACCATTGATGTGCGTAGAGGTGTATACGAAATAGTTATATTTTTACTACAAAATACTATTAAATACGATACAATTTTACACAAGTTATTTATTTATTTATTGAGTGGATATACCTAAACCTTTCTACAACACTTATAGGCAGTGTACCTAATCGTACAGTAGTGTAGTTTTTAGTAAGTCCGGTTCATTCCACAGGGAGCTAGCCAAGTTTAACGCTATATTTTTAAAAACTATATTTGTATATAAATATATTTGGTTATAAGTAGTATTATTATTATAAAAGGGGGTTTTTACCATTTAATGACTGGTTTGTCGATTTTAAAACTTTAGTCGCAGTTAAAACCTAATGTAAAATATTAAAAAAAATATAACTTAATTTAAAGCGTAAAGTAAATAACGATAATGAAATTGCGATAAATAAAAGTGCGATAAATAAAATGACAATAAATAAAATTGCGATAATTAAAAAGTACGATAATTAAAATGACAATAAATTAAAGTGCGATAATTAAAAGTGCAATTAAATATGAAATAAAGGAATTATGCTTATTTAAACTTCCGTAATCATGATGTTTGACGTGTTGATTTTAGTTTATTACCATGGGTTAATTGTACTTTGTCCTGAATTATTCAATATGTCCATCTGGTTTTTGTCCATATCAGTCCATCAGTCATAAATATAAAGTGCGAGTGTCCTCGTCAAATTATCCTTATATTCGAAGTAAAATATTCCAACTAATTGGGGACTTAAACTATAATTATACCAATTTTCCTTGAATATAATTCACCCCTGTTTTAATAAGTCCATTAACTATTAATCCATCCAGTGTCCGATTAAATGAACGATTATTAGTACTTATAAATATCCCGCCCATCGTGTCCGATCGAGTGTATGTGGTTATTTATAGGTACGTCCAATTGTAAATCTTTATATTAAATTAACAAACTATCATTTAATTAAACATATATAAAGCCCATTAATAGCCCATAGTCTAGTTTCCACAAGTGTCGTTCTTTTGTCCAAACCCCAATTATGGTACAAAGCCCAATTACCCCGTCTTTAATATTTAGCCCAACATCATGATTACTTCGGCTTAAATAAGCATAATAATAACTTAGCTATGACACATTAATTTAAAAAGGTTGAACATAACTTACAATGATTAATAATAGCGTAGCGTTACACGGATAGAATTTCGACTTACACACTTACAACATTCGCTAACATACCCTTATTATTATTAAGATTAAAATTAAAATTATAAATATATATATATATATATATATATATATATATATATATATATATATATATATATATATATATATATATATATATATATATATATATATATGTATATATATATCGTAGAGTGAGAGATAGAAAAAGGATGTGTGATATTCGGCCGAAAACTGCGAAATTTATAAGATGTCACCAGATTTTTTTCTCCATGCGATCGCATGAATATTGTTCTTCTTGGCCATGCGATCGCATGGCCTGGGATTCCAGCTCACAAATGTTTGTTTTCTTCTTGCCGACGGTTTTATTAAATAATATAATATATATATAATTTTAAGAATTAATTATATATTATATTATATTATATTCATGTGTATAGTTGACTTGTAATTTTTAGTCCGTTGCGTCGAGCGTTGAGAGTTGACTCTGGTCCCGGTTCTGGATTTTTGAACGTCCTTGCGTACTATTTAATATCTTGTACTTTACTTTTTGCGTCTTGTACTCTTGTAACTTCGAGACGTTTCTCATCAATAATTTGAACCACTTTGATTGTACTTTGTTCTTTTTAGCTTTTTGGTTATTTGCATCTTCAAATTGTCGAATCTGTCTTTTGTCTTCACCTTTTATTATTTAAACGAATATCACTTGTAAATAGAACAATTGCAACTAAAAGCTTGTCTTTCTTGAGGGATAATGCTATGAAATATATGTTCGTTTTTAGCATTATCAACTATGTCACCAATTTCAAATTCTATATCTTTTCTTTTACTATCTGCGTAGCTCTTTTGTCGACTTTGGACGGTTTTCAATCGTTGTTGAATTTGAATGATTTTCTCAGTAGTTTATTGGATTATCTCCGGACCCGTAATTTGTCTATCTCCGACTTCACTCCAACAAATCGGAGACCTGCACTTTCTACCATAAAGTGCTTCAAACGGCGCCATCTCAATACTCGAATGGTAACTGTTGTTGTAGGTAAATTCTGCTAACGGTAGATGTCGATCCCAACTGTTTCCGAAATCAATAACACATACTCGTAGCATGTCTTCAAGGGTCTGTATCGTCCTTTCACTTTGCCCATCAGTTTGTGGATGATAGGCAGTACTCATGTCTAAACGAGTTCCCAATGCTTGCTGTAATGTCTGCCAAAATCTTGAAACAAATCTGCCATCCCTATCAGAGATTATAGAGACTGGTATTCCATGTCTGGAGACAACTTCCTTCAAGTATAAATGTGCCAATTTTTCCATTTTATCATCTTCTCTCATTGGCAGAAAGTGTGCTGACTTGTTGATACGATCGACTATTACCCAAATAGTATCATAACCACTTGCAGTCCTTGACAATTTAGTAATGAAATCCATGGTAACGTTTTCCCATTTCCATTCTGGGATTTCGGGTTGTTGAAGTAGACCTGATGGTTTCTAATGTTCAGCTTTGACCTTAGAACACGTCAATCATTCTCCTACGTATCTAGCAATATCGGCTTTCATACCCGGCCACCAAAAGTGTTTCTTGAGATCTTTGTACATCTTTCCCGCTCCGGCATGTATTGAGTATCTGGTTTTATGTGCTTCCCTAAGTACCATTTCTCTTACATCTCCAAACTTTGGTACCCAAATTCTTTCATCCCTATACCGGGTTCCGTCTTCCCGAATATTAAGATGTTTCTCCGATCCTTTGGGTGTTTTATTCTTCAAATTTCCTTCTTTTAAAACTCCCTGTTGCGCCGTCTTTATTTGAGTATTAAGGTTAGTACGAATAATTATATTCATAGCTTTTACCCGTATAGGTTCTCTGTCCTTTCTACTCAAAGCGTCGGCTACCACATTCGCCTTCTCCGGGTGGTAACGAATCTCGAAATCGTAATCATTCAATAACTCAATCCACCTAAGCTGCCTAATATTCAGTTGTTTCTGATTAAATATGTGTTAGAGACTTTTGTGGTCGGTATATATAATACTTTTGACCCCATATAAGTAGTGCCTCCAAGTCTTTAATGCAAAAACAACAGCGCCCAATTCCAATTCGTGTGTTATATAATTCTGCTCGTGAATCTTCAATTGTCTAGACGCATAAACAATTACCTTCGTTCGTTGCATTAATACACAACTGAGGCCTTGCTTTGAGGCGTCACAATATATCACAAAATCATCGTTCCCTTCAGGCAATGACAATATAGGTGTCGTAGTTAACTTTTTCTTCAACAATTGAAACGCTTTCTCCTGCTCATCCTTCCATTCAAATTTCTTCCCTTAATGCGTTAATGCAGTCAAGGGTTTTGCTATTTTGGAAAAATCTTGGATGAACCTTCTGTAGTAACCAGCCAGTCCTAAAAATTGGCGTATATGCTTCGGAGTTTTCGGGGTTTCTCACTTTTCAACGGTTTCAATCTTTGCCGAATCTACTTGAATACCTTCTTTGTTCACTATGTGACCGAAGAATTGAACTTCTTCCAACCAAAATGCACACTTTGAAAATTTTGCGTAGAGTTGTTCCTTCCTCAATAATTCTAGCACTTTTCTCAAATGTTCTTCGTGCTCTTGATCATTCCTTGAGTAAATGAGTATGTCATCGATGAAAACAATGACAAATTTGTCAAGATATGGCCCACACACTCGGTTCATGAGGTCCATGAACACAGCTGGTGCGTTAGTCAATCCAAACGGCATAACCATAAACTCGTAATGACCGTAACGCGTTCTGAAAGCAGTCTTTGGAATATCATCCTCCTTCACCCGCATTTGATGATACCCGGAACGTAAATCGATCTTCGAATAAACCGACGAGCCTTGTAGTTGATCAAATATATCGTCGATTCTCGGTAATGGATAACGGTTTTTGATGGTAAGTTTCTTTAACTCTCGGTAGTCGATACACAATCTGAATGTACCATCCTTCTTTTTGACTAACAAACCCCCACGGTGATGTGCTTGGTCGTATAAAACCACGCTCTAAAAGTTCTTGTAATTGGCTTTGGAGTTCCTTCATTTCACTGGGTGGGAGTCTGTATGGAGCACGAGCTATTGGTGCAGCTCCTGGTACGAGATCTATTTGAAATTTAACAAATCGGTGTGGAGGTAGTCCCGGTAATTCTTTCAGAAATACATCGGGAAATTCTTTTGCGACGGGAATATCACTGATGTTCTTTTCTTGAGGTTTGACTTCTTCGATGTGTGCTAGAATGACATAGCAACCTTTTCTTATTAGTTTTTGCGCCTTCAAACTACTAATAAGATTTAACTTCACGTTGTTCTTTTCTCCGTACACCATTAAAGGTTTTCCTTTTTCGCGCATAATGCAAATCGCATTTTTGTAACAAACGACCTCTGCTCTTACCTTTTTCAACCAGTCCATGCCAATTATTACGTCAAAACTCCCTAACTCGACTGGTATTAAGTCAATCTTAAACGTTTCGTCAACCAGTTTAATTTCTCTATCCCTACATACTTTATCTGCTGTAATTAGTTTACCGTTTGCTAATTTGAGTAAAAATTTATTATCCAAAGGCATTAATGGACAATTTAATTTGGCACAAAAATCTCTACTCATATAGCTTCTATCCGCACGCGAATCAAATAAAACATAAGCAGATTTATCGTCAATAAGAAACGTACCCGTAACAAGCTCCGGGTCTTCCTGCGCTTCTGCCGAATTAATGTTGAAGACTCATCCACGGCCTTGCCCATTATTATTCCCTTGATTAGGGCATGCTTTGCTGAAATGGCCCGGCTTTTCGCATCCGTAACAAATAATGGAATTATTTGTTCTGTTATTTTTATATGCCTTTGTTCCATAGACATCACACTTCGTTACACTATGTCCGGTTCTATTACACTTGGTACACACTACTACACAGAACTTATCTGGATGATACCCTCCACACCTTAGACATTTATTGTTCTGATTGTTATTGCCATTGTTGTTATTGATTTGGTTGTTGTTGCGATTGTTATTGTTGTTAGGACGGTTATTGTGGTTGTTGTTGTTGTTAGGATAGTTGTTGTTGCGTTTGTTTTTGCGAAAAATGGGGCTATTGCAGCTGTGATTGCTGTGTTGGTTGTCGAAGCGATAGTTACTGTTGTTTTGTTGGTGACTCTTGTCACTGTTTTATTCCCACTTTCTCTTGACTTGTTTCGTGTTGGCTTCTTCGACCGCCTGCTCTTTAATTCTTCCCTCAATCTGATTTATGAGTTTATGAACCATTCGACTTGCTTTTTGTATGGAGGCGTGCTCGTGTGAACTCAAATCTTCTTGAATCCTTTATGGTAACCCTTTTACAAATGCGTCGATTTTCTCTTCTTCATCTTCGAACGCTCCCGGATACAATAGACACAACTCTGTGAATCGTCGTTCGTGGTAATATCAAATCCTTGTGTTTGTAACCCTCTAAGCTCTACCTTGAGCTTATTGACCTCGTTTCTGGGATGGTACTGCTCGTTCATCAAATGCTTGAATGTTGACCACGGTAGTGCGTAAGCAACATCTTGTCCCACCTGCTCGAGGTAGGTGTTCCACCATGTTAGCGCAGTACCTGTGAAGGTATGCGTAGCGTACTTTACTTTGTCTTCTTCAGTACATTTACTTATGGCAAACACCGATTCAACCTTTTCAGTCCACCGTTTTAATCCGATTGGACCCTCGGTTCCATCGAATTCCAAAGGTTTGCAGGCAGTGAATTCTTTGTAGGAGCATCCTACACGATTTCTTGTGAAATTAGTTCCACTGCTAGAACCAGAGTTATTGTTGTTATTTTGCATTGCAGCCTGCACTGCGGCTATGTTCGCAGGAAGGAAAACACTGAAGTCTTCCTCGCTCATGTTCAAGTTCTGATGAGTAGTAGGTGCCATTTCTTTCAAAAATAGCCAAAAGAATTAAGTTAATCATATAGAATATTAAGAGTAGTCAATAGTATTTCGTAGCATAATATGAACTTATTTATAAAAGCTTTTTCTTCATATTAGCGTTTTATAATTTTCCATTCGGGTAGTACCTACCCGTTAAGTTCATACTTAGTACCTAATATACAATTCAACTACTACAATTCTATATGAAAAACTGATTACAATAATATTTCGCATTCAAACTTATATACAATATTTTACAAATTTACAATACCACTATTTTACATATAACATAAAATATAGCACACAATATCTTTGATACAAGGCAATTGTGAAGACAATTCTAGTTAATACGCAAGTCGTTCAGGTCCTTGTAATGTTCTTTTAGGTCACTTCATTCATGGATGAAAGGTTTCCTCGTATTTATATATGTGTTTTTTTTTAAATAGTAATATCACATAATTACTTATTAATAACTCGATAAGGTTACATTATGTTGTAACTTTTCATTCATTTCATTATTTGTCATTTAGAGATTTTTTATTTTTTATTTCAAAAAGCAAGTGAATCATATATAAGAAAATGAAGAGCCCAATTTTCAGGAGGATGGGGGGCGGGGGGGCTAAAACCCTTACAAAGACTCGAGAAATATAACGAATACATGAACTAGAAGACATCTAAAAAACTATAAGTTGCGGAGTGAGCAACTACAAAATACACCCATCTAAAAAACTATAAGTTGCGGAGTGAGCAACTACAAAATACACTAGAAGACATCTAAAAAACTATAAGTTGCGGAGTGAGCAACTACAAAATACACCCGTTAGACAAGACACGACCATGGATCCGAGATCCAACCTAGCCAATTTATCTTCCGACTCGAAATCCATTCAAAGGATTTAAGTTGTATTTCCATTAAAAAAAAATTCTTAGCTTTCTCTAAAATTACTAAAGTTACCCATTGATCGTTGTAATTTTAAGGAATAGTCTGTATTTTAAAAATCTTTCAACTAGGGCTTCAAAAGTTAACCCGTTTAATAAACCTTTGTCAACTTTAGTTATAAGATTATGGTGTTGAGAAATTACGACCTCACTAATTCCCAACAAACATCCAATGAAAAACAGTAAAGAAATAAGAACAATCCACAACACAAGAATTTAACGGTAAAGATCATGGTGTTAAGTTGTCCAATGAAGCACACCACCTGGGTTCAATTCCTGGCTATGCCAAATTGTTCAAAAAGGGAGTGTGACTAGAGGTGCAATTCACCTGGTACCAGGTCTCGCATTCGGGGGCTTGATTACCCGAGGTTTTACCTTCTATGGGGGAGCCAATGTGCTCGTTCATAGGAGGGTTTCCTCGCTTACCAAAAAAAAGAAAAAAAAAAGAATTTAACGTGTAAACTCCAAAACAGGAGAAAAACCACGGACCTCCAAATAGAGAAATACACTATATCACAAATTGTTACAATGACAGAGACAAGTCTCTTAAGCCAATTACACTCTCTAAAGTATTTAACTAATACAACTCTCAAACAAGGGTAATAAAAAAAGAAATAATTAAATACTTAAAATGTATTGATTGGTGCAAGTTGGAATGATGTCCATGACCTCCTTTTATAACCAAGTCATCCACCTCCAACTTCTTCCTCCCACCGACGTGGGACAACATCATTTTATATTCAAAGAGGTTACGCCTCTTTTCTTCCATCTACCAATGTGGGACAAGTAACCATGTCATTTTTTTTATCAAAAATAAACCATCACATGGCGCTTAGATTTAACTTTCTTTTCGTTCGTACAAGTCTTAGCACACTAGTGAATGAAGAACCTTTATTCAAGATACACAACAGACGAAAATTCATGTGTATATTATGAACTGATTTTCTACTCGATAAAATCTCTAATGAAGCTAACTTCATTCAACGGATCTTGTGTAGACGTTTGATATTTTCAATTTATTTTATACTCCGTAATGAATAATGAAATGATGACGGTCACCTCTTATCCTTTCCGTCCATATTCATATTATCCTCTACTATTCTACAAGGTCCTTGCTCCTTACTTAAAATTAATATTAATATTAATATTTAATATTTATTATTTATATAAAAAATGTCATTCTATTAAAGATGAAATTACTCATCTATCGACATCTTTGCACATGAAAATGTAGCTACCCTTTTTTTCATCGAGTTACAACTTAATAGAGAAAACTACTCCATACTAGCTAAGAACACGCATCATTTCTTATGAATACTAGTGATCAATGCCCGTGCGTTACGTATACGTTGGCTTCTCTTGTATGGCAATTGGGGTTTGCGGTTGAACATGATACAATGTGTGGTTGTTTGTGATTAATCAATGTAGTAGGCTGCATAAATCGTTTGCACAAAACTGTTGGTATTTGACGAAGGGATCTGCCTAGTTGAATGTATTGTAGACTTTTACTGAATAATTTCAGGGAGGTCAGTGCCAACAATACAGTTGAAAACATGAATGCAAAATAACAAAAATTTAAAAATGTATCTCATCTTTTATCAAATTACACCAAGGTTTAATAGAATTACAAACAGGTTGAACACATCATAAAACAACCGAAAATGTTTACGCCTTTAGTGTCAAGTATGCTAAGCATTTTTCCTTCTCGCCGGACAGCAAAAAGACCTGGTAACCAACCTGAAATAGAATCAAAACAAACTAAGTTGGTTGCATAATTGTGGTTTTCTATATAAATGTTGTTCCACCATACCTCAAACAGAGTCGAAGCCCCGCTGAAGCAATACCCAGGTTTCACCAGTATAATGCGTTTTGAGAGATGTTTATTGACGTTTGCAATAACTTGAGTTTTAGCAGAATAAAAGTCCCCACAGGAGGTTAATTCTATAAATTGGCAAAGTATCATGCAATGAGGCCTAATAACACAAATACGTTGTGGGGCTCAACTTAACAAAATTACTTTACAATTTTAGTTACATAAAGTTTTAAACTATAATGCAGGTGGGCATAGTAACACAAATAAAGCGGATGGCTCATCCTTAGCAAATCAGTTTACAATGGTAGTGCTACGAAATCGCTAATTGTCGTGCAAGCAGGCCTAATATCACAAATACAGTCGAGGGGCGAATTTGGTAAAATCACTCTACAATTGGGCCAATACAGGTACAAATAATGAACCATATATTATAATGACGCTAATTTGGTGTAACCAAAAAATAAACAGAAACAATACATAAATATGGGAGAAGGGTAAGGGATGATAAACCTTTATATAACTTGATGTAGGCTTGAAAAAATTTCCTTGTAAACCACATTTCTTGTGTGGTCCTGCAACCCGTCTTTTACATCATTCACCATGACTATTTTCAGGCCGCTGAGGTTTGTTACCCGCGACAGTGCGACGTACAGCTGTCCGTGGCTGAAGACTGGTTTTGGCAAGTATACACCAACCAGATCGAGTGATTGTCCCTGGCTTTTGTTTATTGTCATTGCGTAACATGGCCTCACGGGAAACTGTATGCGTTGCATCACAAAAGGCCACTTTGATTGGGTAGAAGTTAGTACTATTCTGTGAATAATCACCATATTTCCTATATGGGACCCGGTAATGATGCGAGCTTGAATAACGAATTTTTGAAAGTCTGTTATGATAAGTCGGGTGCCATTACACAGGCCTGAGCTGGGAGACAAATTGAGTAACAACATGATCGGTTGGCCTATTTTTAGCTTCAGCTTGTGAGGAGGGACGCCGGGGAAATTCAGCTTATTTAAAAATTCAACCGGGTACGATTTTTGCTGCTCGAGTGCGTCTGTTGATCCCTTGCAAATTTCATCCGAGCTTTGAAATATCATACTTTCAGACTGTAGCTTTTTGAATATGTGTTTATTAATGTGGTCTGCGTCATCATTTCTTGGCGTCAAAATTGCCCTCTCTCGCAAATATTCTTCATCGTTATGTTTCTCCATGAAATTCGGGAAGATGGTGTCTGCAATAGCTTCAATTGGGGGTTTTTCAGATTTAACAATAAACTCTGCTGGAATTTTTATCCATGATGGTTCATCTTCCCCGTCTCTACAAACCGCAGGAACGTGCCCATCGCCAATATCAAGGACCCATTTATTGAATAACTTGTTTCGAGTATCCACATGACCATCAACAGTGTATTCATTGACCCTCATAATTCGTGTCAGTGTGTGTGGTTAGCAATGGTTCCATAGATCTGAGCGATTAATGCAAGCTTGTACCACTTCTTGTCTCTTGCCTTTCGGGATAACTGGTAATATCTGCCTGAAATCTCCCCCTAGAAGAATAGGCATCCCGCCAAAAAGCTTGCCTCTGTTTCTATCGTCTTTAGTGCCTAAAATATCACGCAAGGTTTTATCTAATGCTTCAGATGCAAATCGCTGAGTCATGGGAGCTTCGTCCCAAATTATTAATCTTGCTTCCTGCATCAGAGCTGCAAGGTGTGTGTTTTGTTTTATACCGCATGTGCTGTTCTCCATGAGTTCAAGTGGGATGACAAATCTACTGTGGGCAGTCCGCCCTCCTGGCAAAAGCAACGAAGCTATTCCTGTGAAAAAAGATTGTTAGCAGTGCTCAATTGGTTTAATAGGATGTTGTTTTTTTGTAATGTATGCCTGGTAGCCAACCTAATCTATTACTTTATATGGGGTAACTATAAGTATATAAATAATTGCATCATAAATCTTATATGAGTTTATTATCCTTTGAATATTAATATTAACTATGATGTATCCTAGGAACAATACTGATAAAGTCAATGATGATAAAATCAATATAAAATATTATTGCCCATGATCACAAAAGTATGCATATTGATAATAACTAACCATATACGGATTTTATACT
This sequence comes from Rutidosis leptorrhynchoides, assembly GCF_046630445.1. Taxonomy (NCBI): domain Eukaryota; kingdom Viridiplantae; phylum Streptophyta; class Magnoliopsida; order Asterales; family Asteraceae; genus Rutidosis; species Rutidosis leptorrhynchoides. The sequence goes on from NC_092341.1 coordinate 245,037,171, forward strand.
TGTGCTTTGATAATATATATAACATATATGATTGAAATGAGTATAAAATTTTAAACTAATATGAGTTTTACTGATTATAATAATTTCAAAAGGATATTGGATAGTGAAGTCCATTTTTATCACAACTAATAGGAGGAAATATTATTTAGTCATTGAGAATAGGATTTCCCGTATTATTAATAGCTGAAAATATTATTTAATCAAGCATAATAATAGTATTTAATCAATCATAATAAGGTATGTAGTTTCATAATAAGATGGGCATTTAAATTTTTTATCACGTTCTGTGTTACGTTTTTACTGTGAACATGGGGCGTAAATTATTAAGTACTATTTTTATAGACGGAGTGTACCTGAGGATGCCACTGCAAGCACGATCATCTTCTCGGATCTGAGTTTGGTGAGTATGGTGTTGTAAACAAATGTTTTCCCATGTACCGCCCGACCCATAAAGGAAAAATAGGCCTCCTGTTTTTTGTGTCACAGCCGTAATAACCTGCTGATAAATGCTGAGTTGTTCCGGGTTGAGAGAGTTATAAAGGCTGTTATGCAGAGCTTGCATCTCTTTAATATTGTAGTTTAATTCTTCTCGTATTAGACGGTTGTCCATTTGGGTGAGGAGCGATTGGTCGGGCTGTGGCAGATCCGGGTAATCTGCTAAAGATTTACCATTTTTATTTAAAATTGCTTGTATTTCGACCAAGCAATAATTTCGAGGCTGAGCCTCATTAAGGATTAAATCCGGGTAGTTGTAAAGCTTTCGTTTTTTACGAAGGATGCCATCTGCTAAAGCCTCCCAGTGTGTTTCCCACAGCTTGAGTGGTTTGCTAACATTGCAAAAAAGCAAGATGGTGACAAATAAATCGTGAAGCTGCGAGCCGGATGCCCATAATGTTGCCTCTGATATTGCTTTCGTACATTCTTTATCATCATTTATCAAGCCGCGTGCAAAGCAAGCATCTTTAAATGTGGGATGTAATGTTCCGTCCACTCTACGAATATCTTCAAATGAGAGGGGGCCTTTGACTATATTCAACAACATCCTGAGATAATAACGCTCCCCTGATGCAGGGTTTGAATACATAATACGTCTGATGCACCTTCTCTGTTTTCGAGGGGTCCATTCCTTTATGTCTTGATTCCATACATAATGTATGGGGATTTTTGCATATGTCAGGTTTCTTGCATGCTGATCTCGCTTGTTAAGTTCAAACCACTCTGTGAACATGGTTTCATTTATACTTTCTCTATGTAACAGTGCAGGTAAGTTTTGTGAATCGTGTACAGTGATGGCCTGCTGATTTGGTAAATGGTAGGACAGCTTGATGACCGACGGTTGAGAGAAGTGGATGTCGAAGGAAAACATTCTCCAAACAGCTTCACATGGAGATAGATAGCGACAATCCAAGTAATTTTTGATTTCATCCACTTCGGTTACTTTTTCTAGAGAGGAGTTGTCTATGGGAGTTAGGTTTTCTTGTATGACAATCGTAGCTTGGTCTAGACCTTTGTTTAAGTATTTAAATAAGTACTTTATAGCCCGAGATCTATTACACCATTTCACATTAATATGTGCATTGTACTTGAGTAGGAGGAATCTGTTATATGGCACAACAAAGCTGTTGTCAAGCATACCTTTGCCTTTTCTTACTTTTTCTCCATTGTTTCTACGCCTGTAGTTTGTATATCCATCCTCATCTATTGTCGTTTCTGCATAATAGGGTTTGGGGAAGTGTTTTGAGCATTTTCTATCAATCATGCAAGGTGCGTCCATGTTCTGTGGACCGCAAGGACCGTGTAACATGTATTCAGTAACACATTTGTAGCCCTCTGGATCATTTATTTGAGACGGAATTTCAGCTGATATGATATCATCAATATCCGATGGGCTCTTGCATTTGCAATCACGGGTTAACCAAATTAACATATGCACATGGGGTAAACCCCTCTTTTGAAATTCAATTATATGTATGCCTGCAACACAATATTACATGGGAAATTATGACACCCATAATCTGAAGCCGAAACCGAGTTCAAAAAGGTCTACAGTTCAGGAGCGTAAGCATAGTATTTGGTATTTAATTTGTTTGCACCATTATTATTTAAAAAATAATGGCTAAATCCAAAGACTAAATAGTGCAATTCTTACAATATTTAGCTGGAGGTTTAAATGGTTATTATGTAAATGCTTGCACTGTTTTTTATCGGGGCAAACAATTGCCAAAATGAGTTAAACAGTATAATACTCGAAAAATATATAACCTGATTTAAAACAAAAAGAGGTTTATGTGAGTTGGGCTGTTCGTGGTTTGTAAAGAAAATGTGGTTATATCAGGTTGCGTACAGGGCAAAAGACCTTAATTATGTATTAAAGGATATAGTGGTTGTACCTGCTTCAGTGGTGCCAAAGATATGAGTTTTCATTATACCGGTCATGAGGGAATCGAGTTTTAGTTTGAACAATCTCGCAACAATGTCAGGCCGATCGGGTGCTCTCTGACCTTCTATGTAAGACAACATTCCTTCAATTTCTGGCCATTTAGGGTTAGAGGTGAAGATGATGAATAAATCTGGATTATCAAACTCGCGACATAGAGCCATTGCGTCTTGGTAGTTCTGAACCATATATCGTGGGCTCCCGGTGTGCGAAGATGGCAGAATTATTCTTTTTTCTATTGAGGTGGCTTTTGTGTCGCCACGCGTTACAGCGTCGCATACATTATTATATAGGTCTAGACGCAGCTCATTTTGGTGATTCCGTAGCCATTTAAGACGTTGTTCTTCGACAGATGTGTACGCGTCTACTAAATATTGTTGAAATAGCCTCCCACCTCTAAGTAACGTAGTGCCTTCATTTTCACGCTGCTGAATCATATAACAATAGTACTCTCGCATGTTGACAAACCGTCTATTTGTTTTCCGCCTTCCATTATTATTATGATATGGGATTTCTTCGTGATACCCTGTTTCACCATACGGAAATAATAAAGGATATTGTAAGTCCATATATAGTTGGTGTAGCTCTGATATCCTTTTTGGTGGGCAGTTTTTTTTTTGCACAATGATATCGCGTCGTACACTGGTTAAAGTCACTTGTTATCAACGCCGCTACCTCAGCGACAGTTGGTGTGTTATATTGCCGTGAGTTGGTCACTTTAGCAAGCAGTCGGAGCTGAAATTCCGATGATGTATTATTAGTAGACCAATCACGGGCCATCCGAAACACCTTTGCAACAGCACTATATTCATTCAACATGGTGATCAGGTCGTTGGTTATCTCTTCGTCCAGTGGTTGTCGTGTTTCGGAACCTATAAAAGCGGACATCCGGTTCCTCGTCTCATTTTCTGTATCAAAAAAATATAATTGTGCGTATCTTGGATGGCCTCCATCTTCAGGCAAAAGTGAGCCAATTTTGTGATATGCTTGACCACTTATCAGAAATGTGTAAGGTCCTCGGCCGTGGTTAACTGAGTGATCAATTTTCGCCCCGAATGATGTAAATGAAAAAATGCTGTTGTAAATCCGTATTTGTTCTCTGAATTTTGCTGTTGAAGAGGTCGTGTAGTCCAGTAACGTTTTCAACAACATAGGAGGATCTTGAAGCTTCGGTAGAAGTAGTTTTCCATTTTGACAACAAAGTGAGAAATTCGGGCTCGTAGTTTTTTTGGGTTTGTTACTCCTCTCTTCGTACCACATTGTAGCATTACAATTCATGCACTTAAAGGAAGGTGGCCCTTGGTTATGGTAAGATACCTGTGTACCTGCCAAATAAAGTGACAAAATCATAACATGCCCTAATAACTATTGTAAGGTGAGTAGCCTGGTTTCTGAGCACAAATACCTAACTCACTATGTTTCATGAATGTAATTTTATTCTCTACCAAACAGTGGTGGTTTAGGTGTTTAAAGATAAACAAATTACCCGAAGACATAGACGCGATTTTTGTACTGCGTTTTTGAGAAACATGGGTACCGTCTTGCGTGATTCCTGAATGAGGTAAACTATATTTTAGAGAGCGATATATAGTGTAGTAAGAAAGAGGGGTACTTTAAACATCTAATGGACCTGTTACTGTGGCGGGAATTTTTCCAAGGCTTGACGGGTTCACGCTACCTGTTGAAGTACGTTTCTTATGAGAGATGGTGATAAATCATATGTGTGATGCCCCGTAAAAAACCATCGTGTACGAATCATCAACAACAGGATCATTACAGGGTTAAGTACTATATGCTGTAATAAAAGAAGTTGCATTCACGATAGAAAGATGACGTCATAATCGACATCAAATGTTTTACACCAACAGTATGCTTCTACGAATAGCAAGCATGAATAAATGTATGTGACCCTTAGGTCATTACAAAACATAGTTTCAAATGTATTAAAGTTTGAATGCAAGATAAACAGTTCATGCGGTGATGACTCTAGAGCAGCAGGTGTCTACAGCAAGACTAGCACGACAGCGGAAGCAAATAACCTTAAGCACCTGAGAAAAACATGCTTAAAAATGTCAACACAAAGGTTGGTGAGCTATAGTTTAAGTATAACGGTATGTAAGGTAGGCCACGAGATTTCAGTTCTACAAAGAGCGTTTCAAAACAGTGTGATAAAGTATATGTTAACCGTGGGCACTTGGTAACTAACTTAACGTTTATACCCCCTGAAAGTACACTTGGCAAGTGAGTATGTTTACGAAGTATTAAACACCCGTTAAATGCTAGCGCGACTAGCCCGAGTGGGGATGTCAAACCCTATGGATCCATATCTAAGATTCGCGTTCACCGGTTCAAAAACCAATGACTAAACGTTATCGAGCTAAGGAGAAAGTTTATGCCGTTGTATAACCCACACATATATAAAGTTTAAGTACTCGTGCCTAGTATGTAAAACATAAAATCCGCATGTATTCTCAGTTCCCAAAATAAGTTAAAGTAAAAAGGGAATGCTATAACTCACAATGATAAAGTAGCGGTAAAGTATGAGTCGGAAAGTAAGCAAGTATGTAGGTTGTCCAAACGGGTCCTCAACCTAAGTCAAATATCACTAAGTCAGTAAATCGTTCCAATAGGTTCATAAGTATGTAAAATAGGTCTTAAAGGTCATCATCATTCATCATCGAACGAAAGGTATAAAGTAAGTTTTGTTCAAGGAAAGAGTTTAAAACAAGGGCTGACTTAGGTCAGTCACCACGGCCTCAATACCTACTGAAATAAGGTGATACCAGTGGACAAGGCTCCGTCTATGAGTCCTTTAAGTGTGGTAAAATTTACAGAAGCAAACTCGTCTTCGTTTGACCGTGGTGACGGTCTAAGTGCGAGTAGGTCAGAAATTTCTGCACAACGTTAAAAGGACTTAGTGACGATCGGAGGGCCATAAATCCTAAACCGTAACTCGTATTAAGACGAGTCCTATATGAAAAGTTATCTACTCGAACAGAGATATCTGAAAATCATAAGTACAGTAGCCCAGGTCGTACTGATCAGACCCAGAAACAGTAAAACAGTAGGTTCCGGGGTTTCTTGGTACTCGATGCTTATCACGGTTCTCATCCTTGATGCATATAGCTTCAAGTGTACAACTCATTGATGTGTTTACATCATCTTTACCAAGTTTTGACCATCATAACCCAAGTGTAAGTCTAAGATAAGTAGTACAACTCAATTAAGTGTTGCAAGTGTTTTGATGAACCAAAGTAACATCAAAGTCTTAGATTTAACACATACATGAACTATAAAAGTAGTATTAACCAAGTTTTGACTATTATGACACAAGTGTAAGTTTAAAACATGTAGCACAACTCACTTAAGAGTTGTATGAATTTTGATGAACCAAAGTTACATCAAGGTCTTAGATCTAACACATACATGAACTTTAAAACTAATAATAAGTTACAAACTTGAAAGTGAACTTATGAAATCAAGATCTTAAGTTGTAGAACATAGTTCTTAGTTAGATCTTGAAGATCCTAGACCCAAAAGTCTAGATCTAACATAAGTGTACAAAGTTATAGTTAAAGAAAGCTTACTTACATGTTCTTGAACTTTTAAAGTTAACTTTAGTTCAAGAAAGTATGAGATCAAGACTAGCTTGTAATACTTGACCATTTAAACCAACAACATGAATTTAAAGTGCATAATATGAAGTAATAAACTAAGTAAACAAGTAACTAGTTCATGGGTTATTCATACTTTAAAGATTCAAACCGAAGTTTGATCTTTAAGAATGTAAACTTTAAGTTTACAAACATGAATTACAAGTATGATTTCAACTCATGAACTTTCTTTCTTTTGAAACAATAAAGTAGAATCATAAACTAGTAAGTTTATGTTCATGTATGTCTTGTAAATACAAGATAAAATGAAGAATCAAGCTAAAGAGTTTGATTCATAATAACATGTAAGTAACTACAACAACTATATGTAATCAACAACAACCAAAGACAAGTAATTAAACAAACAAAGAATGATGATAAAGGGGTGTTGGGCCGTGGTTTTTACAAGGGAAAAGGAAGGAGAAGTTGTTCATAAAACTTACAATCTTTAGAGAAAAAAATGAGAGAGAATGAAATGCAAGTAGTGTGTGTTTTTGAGAATGAGAGAAATGTGAGTAAGTAAGTAATGAAATTTAAAAACCAAAACTCCCCTTGTAGACACTAGAGCCGGCGGTTTCACAAGCATAATGGGGGAGGGAGTTGTCCACAAGATCATGCATGGTAAAGCCTTAAAAAGTTGGTTACTAAGGGTGATTACATGGGAAGAACAAGTAACTAGATTCCAATTGCTCTTAAACTAACTAGTTACAATTAAATGGATTACTTACATGAATGAATGGGCTAAATAGTCCATTAAAGAAGTAGGGTGGGCTTCTAAAGTCCACTAATACTAATAAAGGCCCAAGTTCAAGTAATTATCAAGTTAATCCAATTAAAGCCCAAGTAACTAACTAATAATCTTAGTTAATTAAAATGATTAATAAAATCAATCATGAATGTAAATAATATTCTAAAAATATTATTCATGAAAGTTTCGTGTGTCACAAAGACGTTTCGGGCATTTAAAGTCAAGTACGGGCAATCATGGCAACATGTAAATGTAATAACATACATTCGTTTAATCACACGTATTAATAATAATTATTATTAATAAATAAACGTTGGAAAATCCAAGGTCGTTACAATAGGTAGACGATATGTGTAAACATTTTTACCGCTAAAGCTGGAACGTAAAGTAGGCGCTTACCAGGTGGGGTTGGGGCACGTGGTTCTATAATTTTGAGCCCAACAAAACTCTGGAGCTGACCATGCATCTTTGTCTTCATTTATTTTATAATGAGTGTATGGTCAAGGATATTGGAGAACGATAGGTGGCGGTTTTTGGCTTTTGGTTGTCCTACACCATAAATACATACACTTTTAAGAATGTGTCAACATGATTCACAAACAACCTGAAGATGGATCCCATTAATTTAGCCTTACCAGAATGTGTAGGACCAGCTGGATCAATATATCGAAGCCCAACAAAACTCTGTACGTAACCATTCATCAGCGTGGTGGTGGATTCTATACTGAGTGAATGGTGTAGAATGGTGGAAAATGAAATGAGGTCCTTGGTGGCTGTGGGGTTCCCTATAGGTGAAATGGTTATATTGAAAACAATGATCGCTATGCAGACATACAGTATCTGTAATAGAAGGATTTAAACATGGTTTAGACATAACCTGATTGTAGGGGGCGCGGTTCACATATCTTCAGAACGCAAAACGGTATTGTTTTTCCAAACTCTGTTTTGGTTTTCGATGAGTAGATTGAAAGTGAGCAATTAGCAAATCCTGAGTGTGCTAGGCGGGTGGTGGAATCTGATAAACACAATGAAACATCTAAATAGGTATTCATATGAATCCATTGTAGTTAAAGTGGTTAAACCTCTTACAAATGTGCTACATACCTGAAGTCATGTTTGTAGAGCAGGATCTATGTGAGTTCATGCCATTTTAGATATTGGACAATGATGATATACACCTAGGGTTATATAAAGTAGCAAATAAATATGGGTACAGGCTTCTCCTCTCCAGATGCTCTTTCAACTTCTTATTTATTTTTAATGTGTCATGGATTATTTATTGAAAGGGTGAAGAGGATATCAAGGGTTGCAGAAGGGGAAGATGAAGGGATTGCATTTATTTCCCAAATGTAGGTGTGTGAAGTAAGTCTAACTATGCAACATACAATTAGGGTGATGTGTTGGGGTTTAAATTGCCATTAGTTTAACCACTTTTACAATCATACGGACGGATACAAAATTTAGCTATAAATACTTAGATTTTCAAAATAGGCTACAGTAAACTAAATATATAGGCTGGATGTCATACCTGAAAACTACAGGCAAATATAAATCTCTTTTTCCTGGAGCAGGCTAAATTAGGAGTGTAATGTTACGGTTCGCGCCGCCAACCATGTAGGGGTTCCAAGTATGTGTTAGACAAATCCCTCACGCTGCAGGCAATCATTCACTACTCTTTGAGGCTGGCTTTAAATTATCGTTCACTTAACCACTTTTGCAATCACACATGCGTACCAAATTTAGATATATGTACATACATTTTGAAAATAGGATTGAGTAAATTAAATATATAGACTGGAGGGCATACCTGCGTACCACGGGTCAATATAAATCCTTTTTTCCTGCAGCATGCCGAATTTGTAGTTCCATTTTATGGGTCATGTCATCTATCATGTATGGGTTCCAAGTATGCATTACACATACCCATAAAGCTTCAGGGCATCATTAACTGATCCCTCAGATTGTCGTGGGATCGGGTAATGCGCGGCGCAAACTTCGAATGGGCATTTATAAAGATAAATGAACCAGGAACAAAATAACCATGGTCGAAGCCGATATAAAATACCCAGGTCTATGAAACATGCATACATGGCTAAACAACAACTGGTTTCGAATTATATTTGATATGTAATTTTGCCTTTACTGATTAACATAATGAACACAAATACATCATGTTCTTGCAGGAATGCTAGGATTATAATAACCGTAAAGGAACAAATGGAGTAATGGGCGAAATCAACATGACCCGAATGCATAGAAAGGCACTCGCATTTTAAATAGATGTGTGCTCATTATTAGTGGGGGAGACGCTAAACAGCGAGAGCGTGTGATAACAGTAAACCAACCATAATGTAAACGGATAGAAACAAACAAGGAAAAATTAATAGTGAATTGTAGAAGCACAAACTTTATTTAAACCGACCAAAACCATGGGGGATAATGTTATATGTTGTAGGCGAAACATGCCAAAAACATCAGGAAAAATTAAATTGTGCTTACAAATGCAAAAGAACCAAAGTATAACTCAGTTTTTGGAGTTATTTATTCTAGGTATGAGGTCCCCTTTTTATTCCTTGTTCATGACCTCTTTCTTCTCGCTGGATGTGGTGGTGGGGCCTTCCTCATCTTCTGAATCAGAAGCTACAATGAACCTGCAGAGTATTTCAATGATGAGTTCAACAATCGGCCCGAAAATGGAAAAACATAGATACATTTTTAACCGTTAAGTTGTGGTAGTGCATATGGTTGTATATATGTAAATTAAGTAGTAGAATACTGCCTGCGGCGTGGACGTTCCGAATCCTTTGCTGGAGTAGGCAAGTCAATCTCACGCTTTAGCCCTTTTGAGCCGGAAGGTAGTGGGTCCTTCAAGTCAGCAGTTGGCTCACCGACCGTAGGTACGCTCACCTCCACAACATTCCCAGCAGGTGGGGTCTCGGGTACCGGCTCGTCCAAGTAAACCTTAATGCAATTAAAACTTTCAAACGTCCCTTGTTCATAATGGGAGCCTATCTTTATCAACACGACCTGCGTCGTGTCCAACAGATTTGCGAGTGCATTTGGTAAAACGGTTGTGCAGGTTTCCTGTATGTAGATAAAGATAAAGCAGGGTGAGTATAGAATAAACATAAGACATGTGAAAGTATACTCTAACCTCGTCTTGTGCAGCCAACAAACATGGTGCCATTGTTTGAGTAAGTTGTTCAGCGGTTTCATCAAAGAAAACAATCACAGTCTCCGCAGTCCCATATCGCACGTCACATTGAACCCTGAACCTGGTCACATTTAATGGAGTTGCATGTAAGGCTAAACAATAAGTGGCTAAACATAGGGCAAAACGTTGGTGGAGTTAAGTTAACCAGCCTAGGGTAGTAAATTAAATACCGCGTAATGGGCTCAGGTACAATTTTGGCGCACGATTCTCACCAATAGCCACCATTCTGACGGGTGATGCCCTTTTTCGCTTGACAAATATTGCAGGTGGTGTAATGCCAGCCGTTCTTCATGTGGATATTCATGATCTCAACTTTACACTTGAAAACGTCATTCTACAGTTTAAGCATGCAACCGGTTCATATTGTGTGGGGTTAACTAATGGATGATAACAGAAGGAAGCGGAGTGTATGGAACGTATGTAGGAGGACTTACAGAATGGTTTTTCCCCTTCCGGACCAATGCGAGGAGATCAGCTAGCGTGCCCTCCTTGGGTGGGGGGTAATGACGCCCGGAAAGCAATTCCTCCTGATCATCACATAGCTCAACATCCCTGTCAAAATTTGTGTGGATGTTAGTGACTTTGTAACATACATTATGTAAATAATGTGGTGGAAAATTAATCGACATTTACCGTATTTTGTTGATGAAATCACTGAGGGCCGGGATTTCGATGTCATCAAGGACCATAGTGGATGATGTGCTTGAGAGCGCCTTCGTTCCTGCACAGGTAGGTTTACAATGGTTGAGTATTGAGTTGTAATAGTTTTGTGCGCAACAGTGGGAGAATTGATGCATACCATAGTAGTTTTCTTTTACAGATACAGAGCTCAAAATTATGCAATACTTTGCGGGTGTGGAAGGTTTCCTGCCTAGGAAATTATTTCCCAGGCTTTCCCATAATGTGACCCGCACTCGGTGACCCCTGCATAACCATAGAAGGTATAAAATTTAATTAGGAAATAATGTGTAAGCAGCATTTTTTAGTAGCCAGCCTGTGAGGCAGATGCGTTGAGTACCGTTCGTCTGCAAGTTCAAATTCCAGCGTTGATGATCCCTTTTTCGGGGTCTGTGGTGACCCCACATTTAGAACGCATCCAACCACATCTATAAGATGTGCATCAGTTAGGATGTATATTTATTTCACTGTATTTTAAACAAAGAGGCCAACAAATTCATAAAAAGTCATACCAATTAAGTATTTCCCTTCTGTAGCCTCCAATGCCTCGAATGGTATGCAGTTGAAAGGGTGGCGTATGAAGCCGGTAGAACCTTCAATTGACTGTCTCCTGAGAAAGGTGGATCCCTGCAACTGAATAAGGTACTTGTTGTCCTTCAATATACGGTAAGTTTCTCTATTTGGAACCACTTCAAAATTCTTTAGCAAATACACTGAACCGTCTTTGAGCCTTGGAATAAAGCAATGGGCCACAGTGTTTTTGGCAGTCAACTGAATAACATTCCCCTAGTAACATGTCATACATGACACAATTATATAGAGTAAATGACTGGAATAATTATATCTATTTTAACATAAACACACAACGTTATATAAAGATGATTGGAATAATTATATCTATTTTAATATAAACACATAATAGACATATGCCTATCCTACTTGTACCCTGCGTACTAAACACATTTTTTGAGAGGTAACCTAAAAAAATGGATACAACCAGGCATATTTGAAAAACAGTTAAAGGCAGGAACACAGACCTTAATATAAGCATGTAGGTCTGATATATAGCTGGACAGATATATATGTATTTATAAACAAAGACCCACACACACATAAACACACACACACAAACACACACATACATACACATACACACACACACACACACACACACACACATATATATATATATATATATACACACACACACAAACAGAAACACAAACACATATATATATACATATGTAGATACATATCAATGTAGATACGTAGGTATCTATACAAACATTTTCCTAATTTATCATATATGTATGTATTATGTAGGGGCTTATAAAAATTTAACATCACTAATGGACAGAACCACTCTTTATGAATGTAGTACATGGTGGTTTGTAAAATGAACAAATACAAATAGACAGAGACATGCATATGGACTACAGATCATCATTATTGTATTTACATTAACATAAATATAATTATATACAAATCAATCAACAATCTAAATAGAAATTTCGCACCTTCTCATCAGAAGCTATAAAGTATGTGCTGAGGTATTTGCCGTACACTGTGTGGGTATCCCATGTCCTGCATATCATGACCTTCACGACCGCTTCCTGACCTAGCTGCAATTCATGAAGATAAACATAAGGTCGTTGAGGAGCCTGTGATAAAGAGTTTTCAGTAGGTAGTGCCATTTCAAGATGTGTTGTTCCTGCGAATGTCTACTACTAATCCAAGATAGGTTGTGGGTGAGAATGTATAATAGCAATAGTGCATATGATAACAATATATATAGGCATACACGAGACAGGCTCAATTCCATCAACCGTGAAAATCATAATTGAAAAGGGATCTGAAAGGCCTTTTGTAACAAATTCCCAATTTAATTTGTGGGAGTTACTCATCAATATTAAATTACAGATAGAGAATCGAATTAATTACCAGAATTAATAATCTATTGTCAGATCTACGAAAAATGTCAACAGACAATCGCCGGAAGTGGAAGTAAACTCACCTGAAATTGCATGCATACCGGAGGAGACGTGGTGGCCGATTGCATGTACGTTGTTGAGACGGTTTCCGGCGACTGATAAACTGGCGATGGTCACACATGATTGTGACGGTTATATAGTAATTAGAGGAGAGGGAGGTTCATGGGGTTTGGGTTTAATTTTTAAAAATCAAATACACCACCGCTATGTTTTATGAGGAGTTATATTATCACTTTTTAAACATTATTAAAAGCAAATAAAATATTAAGAATTTTAAAACATTATTAAAACCAAACAATATATTGGTTTTTCAATTTAAATAAATTTACTATTTACTATGGTTAAGTGGTGAAGATGGGTAAAAAAAAAGTTACTTAATGGAGTTAATAAGCTAATTAATGGAGATGAGAGTCAAAATTTAGATATATCTATATATATATAGATAGATAAGTGGTACTTTAAGAGGCCCCAATTAGGCCCAATCAAATGCCAATCTAGGCCCAATAAAATAATTTAACCTCTGAACCTCAGAAATAATTTTTAATTTTTTTTTTTAATTTTAAATCGTAAATCGTAACGTTAAAAATTGTACAGAGCCAGCTGTGTTCCAATTTCAAAATTCAAAACACCTGCGTTTGGAGCCACTTTATTTTCCTTTTTAACGCCACTTGCCTTCATTTATTTATTTAAATTCAAATTTAACATTTAACAATTTAGATTTACAGTACAAATTCAAAACATAAACCCTAATTCACTCCCAAATTATCTTCACTTTCAAAATCATATTCAATCAAAAATGAGAGAATGCATTTCAGTTCACATCGGTCAAGCCGGAATCCAAGTCGGCAACTCATGCTGGGAACTCTACTGCCTCGAGCACGGTCTTCAGGTACACCTATACATACACAAATCTATACATATAGTTCAATTTTTTGAAATTAATTTGATCTTATGATGAAATTATGTAAGCGATTTATACAAATTCATACTTATTTTGTTACCGAGATAGTAGATCTGGAGTCAATATTGTTTGATTGATTTACCTTAGGGTTTTGTTATGAAATTAATTGAATAATTGTGAATTATCACAGCCGGATGGTCAAATGCCAAGTGATAAAACCATTGGAGGTGGAGATGATGCTTTCAACACGTTTTTCAGTGAAACTGGCGCTGGTAAACACGTGCCGAGAGCTGTGTTTGTAGATCTGGAACCAACTGTGATTGATGAGGTCAGAACTGGAACTTATAGGCAGTTGTTTCACCCTGAGCAGCTCATTAGTGGCAAAGAAGATGCTGCTAATAACTTTGCTAGAGGTCACTACACAAGTAAGTAGTAATAGTTATACAACTAGATCTGTTTATTTTGTTCTTATTTTTGTTAATTTTAAGCTGATTGATGAATATAAATTTAGGCATTTCGTCGAACAGCTTGTTTACATATGTGAAATGGTTACATGTAGTGTTATTTATTTGTTTTGGTTAGAATTTGCTACTCATAATTGAACTATTGTGATTTGATTCGTGTTATGCAGTGCTCAAATTGAGTTATTTGTATAATTGGCTAAGTTAACCTATCAAGCTGTTATAGTAATTTTAAAAATTGCTATGTGGTGATATTATTGAGGTTTTTTGTTTGAACTGTTGTTTACCTTTGTTTGTGTTGCAGCTAATGTAGTTGATTTAGAAATTATGACTTATTCAATGTGTCTTTTCATTGAACAGTTGGTAAGGAGATTGTGGATCTGTGTCTTGATCGAATCAGGAAGCTAGCCGATAACTGCACGGGTTTGCAAGGGTTTTTGGTGTTCCATGCAGTGGGCGGTGGGACTGGATCTGGACTTGGGTCTTTGCTTCTCGAAAGGCTATCGGTTGATTATGGAAAGAAATCAAAGCTTGGTTTCACTGTTTACCCTTCACCTCAGGTCTCCACATCTGTGGTTGAGCCTTACAACTCTGTGCTATCAACTCACTCGCTCTTAGAGCACACTGATGTATCGGTTCTCCTTGATAATGAAGCCATTTATGATATCTGTCGCAAGTCACTCGATATCGAAAGACCTACTTACACTAATCTCAACAGGCTTGTCTCACAGGTATATACCGAAAACACATAAGAAGTTAAAATTTTGTAATTTGACTTCGATGTTGAGTGTCTAATTTCTGATTCTTTTTGCAGGTTATTTCATCGTTGACAGCTTCACTCCGGTTCGATGGTGCGCTTAATGTGGACGTGACCGAGTTCCAGACCAATTTAGTCCCATACCCAAGAATCCATTTCATGCTTTCGTCTTATGCACCTGTGATTTCAGCTGAGAAGGCATATCATGAACAACTGTCAGTTGCAGAGATCACCAACAGTGCGTTTGAGCCTGCTTCGATGATGGCGAAATGTGACCCGAGGCACGGGAAGTACATGGCTTGCTGTTTGATGTATCGAGGTGATGTTGTCCCTAAAGATGTAAATGCTGCAGTTGGTATCATCAAGACCAAGAGAACAATTCAGTTTGTTGATTGGTGCCCAACTGGATTCAAGTGTGGTATCAATTACCAGCCACCAACTGTTGTTCCAGGTGGTGATTTGGCTAAGGTTCAACGTGCGGTGTGTATGATATCGAATTCGACTAGTGTTGCTGAAGTGTTTTCTAGGATTGATCATAAGTTTGATTTGATGTATGCCAAGAGGGCGTTTGTGCATTGGTACGTTGGTGAAGGTATGGAGGAAGGTGAGTTTTCGGAAGCTCGTGAAGACTTGGCTGCACTTGAGAAGGATTATGAGGAAGTTGGGCTTGAGTCTGCTGATGGGGAGGATGAGGGTGAAGATGAGTATTAGTTTGGTTTTAGTATGTGTTTGTGTTTCTTTATGATCCCTAACTGTTGCAAACCAATGGGCTCATTGGTTTTTGTTCTTGATTTTTATGCTTTGACTCTTACTTTGTGATTTCGTTATTAGTACAATTAAAGTATGCTTCGTTATAATGTGTTCATGCTTCAAACTTTTACATTTCTGTGTTGATTGTTGTTGTTAGATACGCATTTATGAATGTATGTGTCTTGTTCTACTAGTAGGTGGTACTTTTTTAAACACTATTTCTACATTTTATATTCTAACCTAATCATAACAAGATTACGTTAACATATAAGATGGGCTAACCTTTTAGACAATCTGCGGACGTGTTGGCGTGTTAATGGGTAGAGATAATGTGCTTGACGGACGTGCTAGTAAACTGGTAAATAATGAAATGACGCGTTGGGTGATGTGTGTTGAAAGTTAGGTGAAAAAGAAGATAAAAGTATTTAAAATATATTAAACAAATATTAAAATAAATATATATATATATATATATATATATATATATATATATATATTTATTTATTTATTTATTTATTTTAATATTATATATGTTACACGTCACAACTTTCCCGTGCTAAAAATGAGGACGCCAAGCTCCAAAATTAACCTCTTACATATCTACCCCATATTTAGGAACAAGTTAAAAAAAAAAGCTAAAACTAAAAGCTAATTTAACTAGCGTTTAAAAAATATTCTCAGTTTTTGTCATTTTATTTTTTATTTTAACAGTTTCAACTACAATGTCAAACATCTAAATAAATATAAAAATTGTTAACATTGGGTTGTAGCTCAGCTGGTAGTGGCATGCCTCTCTTAGCGAGAGGTCAGGAGTTCGACTTCGCTGGGTTGAGTGATCCCCGCCTTGAAGTATCCACATAGTTCGCCTTTCGCTTAGTGCGGTGGCAACAGGGAGGGGGTGTTACCGGTCATGTCCTCGGATTGGTTCGGATTTCCTCTAGGGCAGTAGTTGGGGCGGGTTATGCAACTACGGAAGATAAACGCGTGGATGATTAAGTCCCTTAACTGATACCAAACTAATGTCCATAAAAATAAAAAAAAACTGTCAGTTAATATCTAAACGTTATCACCTATCAACTAAAAGCTAGAAACTAATTTTTACAAACATACCCTATATATCAAGGTTGCAAAAGACGTGAGACGGAGTCGAGACGGTAGAGTCCTAAAAAGGTCGAGATGTTCGAGACGGGGTCGAGACGGGGAGTCGAGAAGGACGTTGACCAAAGTTGACTTTCAAATATGTAAGTATATATAAGTAATATATGTGTACATATTTTAAAGCCAAAACTTTAATTGACTAATTTGTACCCATAATCGCTATTACCGTTAATATAATACTATAAATTCAAACTTTAATACGACAAATTTGATCGATTTTACCGACTTTCTGGCTTTTCCGAATTTTGAGAGACTTTGACATGATTTTTTTTAACTTTTACCCGAATTTTGAATGTTGACTGTCATATTAGACGGTTTTTCTTCGAGACGGAACATGCTAGTCACCAAACTGTCGCAATGGACGTCGCAACGGTTCTAGACGGGGTGTTTTGCAACATTGCTATATATATAATCACAAAATTATACGGAGTATATACTATCAACTTGAAACGGTATGTAAATAGGTTTGGGGCGACAATCCGACTCTCATTGGCTTACTAGCTTATGCAACCACTATAGACCCTAACCTAATTTCAGTTTAATTTAGTGTTTATTTTTTCCGTAAAAAACCTTTATCCTAACGGGTTATATAAATATTACTGTAACATATATATTTCACAAAATACAAATTGGAGTATTGGTTAGGTTCTTGGTCATCGCTTGTTCATAAGTTCAAGATCTGGCGATGGTATTTTTTCTCTTTTTTCCTCTTTTCTTTTATAATTTGTAGCCTTTAACCCATTTTTATTATGTTTCATTTTGCTCCCTTCCTAATCTATCTATAGTTAATATTAAAATCCTATAATGATAATGTCGCTAATTTCTTTGTTAAGAAAAAATCAAAAAGAAAAAAAAAAAAAATCTAAGCGTGGATGATGTCATTAATCTAAATAATTTTAGATTAAAATTAAATCTTATTAATTAATTATTATTATTAAATCTTATTAATAATTATTTTAATTATTAAAATTAAATAATTTTGAATAATTTTAATTAATTATTTTGAATTGAGTACGAGAAGGTATAAAAGATAGGCAAAAGAAAACCAAGTCTAAATCTATATTTTAATTTACACTTTTAAAATAAAATGACAACCAATATTATCTCTTATGATTAGATGTGGATGATTTAAAATGCATTTTAGGTGTTTGATGAAATGTTCAGCTGACGAGTTTTTAGTCGGACTATGTGATTTCACGGGTCATTAAACTAAATAACTTTAGCATTTACGTTCACGTAATACCTAAAACATATCATTAAACTGTTTCGTTTAAACAAACTCATTTTTTTTTTTTGGGTAAACGAGGAAACCCTCATATGAACGAGCACATTGGTTCCCTCATAGAAGATAAAACCTCGGGTAATCAAGCCCTCGAGCGCGAGACCTGGTACCGGGTGAATTGCGCATTATGCACACCCTCTAGTCACACTCGCTTTTTGAATAATTTGGCATAGCCAAGAATTGAACCCGGGTGGTGTGCTTCATTGGGCAACTCGGTAGCCACTCAGGTAAGCCTGAATGGTTAACAAACTCATGGTTCCACGGGTCATTTCACTAGTTTTATCATAATTCAGCCCTTCCACTCTCGTGTCTCATTTGAGTTTTCATTTGAACTCATTCTACTTTTTTATTTATTTATTTATTTATTTTTTAATTCTTCCATGGACTTTTTTTTAGAAAATCTTTCTTTTATAACTTTTTTTTTTATTTTCTTTTATACAAAAACTATCACTATCACTACTATACATTATAATAAAGTAAAAAAAAAGATACATTTAAATTTTTCTCCTAATCTCAACCATTGGATTAAGGAAATTATCGTCACATACCCATTCTCTAAGCCCTTGGATATTATTATAACTCAATAAGTACACTATCATAATTTTCCTTCCGATATTGCCCCTACAACATCAACAAAAACACGGTCAATTAAATCATACGGAATACAAATAGGGTCGACACCTACAATCGCCTATTGAGTTAAATCGCCACCTACAATCAATCTGAACATGTAATCGTTTCCAGAAATCAATCGCAGAGTTCAATAGCAGAAATTAATCGCACAAATCTGGATCTAAATTCTTTACGGGTAGATTTGTGGGATCAATATCTACTGTTGAATAATCGTCACATGCAAATCACGGGTTAGTATTTCTGTAGTTGTTATGTTTTCTGAATTCCTGAAATCAATTGTGTTTATTAAATTGTGAATTATGACTTCGTCACATTAGGGTTCTTATATTAGTTTTTTCTTGATGAAACTAATAACCTATTTATATGATCATTTATTGTAGTTTTTGAATTTTATACATCAACATCGAATGTATATTGTTGTTAAATTTATTAGATTCAAAAAATTTGTCAATGTGTTTTTAATTAATTTGTGATTTTTGATAACATGGAATTTGTGTTGATACTTGCAAGTTTAGATCTTAACCAGATTTGTATACTGTATTATTTTGTGTTGATTAATAGTTTTAATTAAATTAAATGTTACCCGTTTCCGTTGTCAGTTACTTAAAGCGCTGAAAGTTATATTGAAATTGCCCTCATTAAATCAAAAATGTGGGTTCAGTTGTTGTGGAAAGGCTCAATTATTAACAAGACCCGTTTTGACCTTTTGTGCTTTTTTGGACCATTTGACCCATTCCTCTTATTATGTGTTCATTTAGATTTCATATGTTAATTTTCTTGGTAACAGAACATGTCTAGCACGTTAATTGATGAACAATAAAATTATTATTTATGGACAAAAAAAGCATTTCTGACTAGCTAAACCTTCTGCACCAAAATAAAATTATTATTTATGGACAAAAAGTATTTCTGGTGATTTTGTGGTGTACTGTATTTTAGTAAAATCGATCTTTTTAATACGCACAAGGACCTTAGTCTGAAGAGTAATCATATGTATTTGTCATTAACATTGCATAACATCGATTTTGATGATGACGAGGATGATTACAACTTGGAAGATGGTGGTGGTGGTGGTGGTGGTGGTAAGCAATCATATTCCATCTCTGATCTATGATGAAGATCTGTCCCAGAGTGATTTTAGTGCCAACAATATATGTGCAAGACATGGGACAAGGCCATCGGTGGTGGGAGATCTGGTGGTGGCTCTGAAAGATGGACTTAGATATTTCAAGTGACTTGTACTTCACCATTAACTCGAACTGGAGAAGAAGTGGGTCGGATCAGATCACTATAAAAGCACCGACTGGAGTGAGTACTAAAGAACCAGTAAGTGAGCCTTTACTACACCAAGATCATCATAGTGAATGTTACTCTTTCTTATCTATATCTTACCCATATCTACTCTGTGAGTCAACATCTCACTGAGTCAATCTTTCTAAAACTTAGCTATAGGTAGAAAATTGGGCGGGTCACGTGACATGTCAACATGAGTGAGTTGAAGTAGTGACATGTCAACATGAGTGAGTTGAAGTAGGAGTCAAGATGGATAGATAGACTATTTTTTTAAAAACAAAACGAGTCTACCCATTTTCTTTTAACGAGTATAGATTCACAGAAATCTTAATTTAATATTATTTGTTACTCATGTTCACAGAAATATACCGAACAAGCTAAGTAAGTCTATTGTTGTCACTTTGAGCGTCAAGTGGTTGAAATATATGGACAATTATTGTTGTCATTTGATTAGAGGAAATCATTTTTCATTCTAATTGAAATTTGACCACTATTGATAAATTATGATGAATAGTCTTTGATAATGTTTATGGGTTGATAGTTATAATTGCAGCAGCATAGGATTGTTGTTATATGTTATATACTTTCATATTATTGTCACTCTCGAGTTGACCCGTTTATAATCAAATGGATAACAATTTATCCCTTTGCTTTAAATTTGGAGTAGTTCTTCATAATTTGAAGATGATCTCGATCTGTATGTGCTCAAGCCTATTTAATATGTGGAAATTGAGGTTTGGCAAGTATGTTCCTTTGTCATAGCTTAGTTAAGGATAACTTTTTTTAAATAAATACCAAAAGAGTATTATTTTGGATTGTTTGGAGTTTTTTAAAATTGACTTTAACTGTTGTTTGACGGATGCAGGTGATGTGTTTATGACAATGTTTTGATATGTGATGATCCAGAGTACGCAAAAGATGTCATAAACAAAATTTTCACCAACATAGAGGTATTTTGCTATTATGGCGGATTAGTATATGACCCATTTGATATTCTCAAACTGTTTAATTCACAAGTTATTACTTGAACTACCACTTAAATCTTATATTATTTTTTTTTGCTTGAAAATTAGATCGGAAAAGAAGAGTGGGAGGAAGCAGGGGAAGCAAAGACAAAGGACCAAAATGTGAGTTATTAGACTAATTGCCACTAAATTATTTTTACTATTGTTGCTATACTTGTATGTATTTTACTGGATATGTTGACTATACAACGTGCTGGAAGCACGTCGGGCAAGAGAAGTAGGTGAAAAGAGGAAGAGAGCACGGGGTTATGATAGAAGAAGGTACGTATAACGAAATGTTAGTATATAATGTGACGTATGATGAGGTTCGTCTCAGTGATTCTAAAATCCCCGTTCGAGACATAAAAAATGAGATCTTATAAACGTTAAACTTTTCAATACATATAAAATGATAATAATAGACCGATAGAGAAAAAACTTTTCAAAATAACCGTAACAAAGTTGAAATACTAAAAAGTCATTTTGAAGACTATAGTTAAAATAATAAAACGTTATTCACATGATAAGTTGGAACAAAAAAGGCTATTTATACAGAGTTGAAATCTTTATATTTACTTATAAATGGGTCAGATACTCAGATTTTGGCTACGTTTTATTTCCAGCAGGTCAAATGGGCCAACTTTAAGCAACTAAACAAGATAACAGGTCCGTGGACGAGTCAAGCAGGTTGAATGTCATCCGAATTGTATCCAGGTCCATAATATCCTTCGAATTGCTTATTTTTTATTATTTAATGTTAAAATCATTTTTTCCAAAATAATCTGTATAATATAAAAAATTAGATAAAAAGATGTTTTTAGGTTAGGTCAACATATTTAGACCTTTAACTATGATTTTTCATTTTGAGTCATAGTTTGATCCACCCACATAGTAAATATTTGTTAGAGAACATTGATATTCGTATATCGGGTAGCTTGAAATGAGGTAGTACATTTCGCTTGAAATTTTCTAGAATGTTTACTTGGCATATATATTTTCATAATTTAAGTTGTTGATTTATTTATATTTGTTTGCGCATCTCTACTTCAATCCTGCAATTGTCAAGATGTGGAGCAATCTGAAGGTAAACACCTACCAGTTGTTCTTCATGCTCTTGCATCATATGACTTATTATGTTTGAACTTTGAAGTGTAGTCGGCCCAAGCTATCACCGATGGTAATGATAAATGACACTTAAATATGAATTGCTAGCTATAAATCATTGGGATGTAAGTTCAGGTCTGTTACGATGCCTAGATTATGCTGTTTGTTTCTCTAAGCTTTTTATTTATTTATTTTATGAATTTAAAAACCATATAGGTTTCACCTATCTTCGAATGTTAATTAGCAAAATTCTCTCTTTTTTTAGTGGCAGGCTCTTGCTTTGTTGCTTATTGGAATTAGTATAAATCAAATGCGTTATTTACCTGAGGGATCTAATGCAATCGGACTTCGAATTGCAATGGCTGCATATATCTATACATTTATCTTTGTAAGTTGGTCTAACATTCTTTGTGGACTGGTGTAGTTTTTACACAACATCCAAGCATACTAAAATAGATAATGCTTTTTCATGATGTAGTTTGTCACTTATTTTAGTTCTCACGAATATTATTTGTATCATTCAATTGATGGGGAGTTATTTTTACAGGTGATCATTCCATCGATGGTATAAGTCTTCAATGAATATGCACTGAAGAGTCAATTCGAAACAAGCATATACATGCAGGTGTGGATAGCAAACTTTTTCACCTATAATTCATCGACGAAACATTATATACTAATGTAAGCAATAGCAGTTAAGATCAAGTAAAAATAAAATATAAACCAAAGAACATATAGCCTGAAATTAATGAGTCCCTCAATAATTCCACATTCGTGTGGATCATTTTCAATCTTTTATAGTCATGTCAACTGCATTAAACTCATTTAATAAATGAACAAAATGTGTAAAAAAAACGTGTTGGTTAGCAAATGTTTTCGATCTGTACTAAGTTTAAAGTTTATTAACTTATAACATGATTTAAATCTCTACCCAATCTGCCCAATCTTCCATCTCTAAACTTCTCTCAAAAAAAGATTGATTTTTGCTTTTTTGTGTTACTATATAACAAGAGATAAGTTTTGTGATAGTAGCTTATCATCCAGCATATGGAAGTAGTTTCTGGATTCTGCTATCATACCTATAGACATCGTTTACCCAATCTAATATTCACCAACAAGTACTAACTTTGTAACGACCCTGGATTTTCCAACGTTTACTTATTAATTATTATTATTAATACTTGTGTTTTAATGAATGTATTTCTATACATTTACTTGTTACCATACATAAATTTTAATTGCGCGACACGTCTTTGTGACACACGTACATTACACGAATAATATTTTTAAATATTATTTACATTCATGATTAATTTTTATTAATCATTTTTATTTAACTAAGGTTACTAGTTAATTACTTGGACTTTATTGGATTAACTTGTTAATTACTTGAACTTGGGCTTTTATTAATGTTAATGGACCTAGAAGCCCACCATACCTATCTTAATGGATTAATTAGCCCATTACTTTCATGTAAGTATTATATTAAGGATTAACTAGTTAGTAAGTACTTATGGAATCTAGTTACTTGTTCCATTACACATCTTTCCCATGTAAGCTAACTTTATAACCAACTTTTGAGCTAAATACATGAAGAACCTTGTGGACTTTTCTCTTCCTTTTGTGGCTCCCAAAACCGTCGGCCTAGATGGCCTTGGAGAGTGTTTTTGTTTCAAATTTTGTTAACTTATCTACTAGTATTCACTCATACTTCATTCATTCCAAACACACATTTGCTTGCACTTTTTCTCTCATCTCATTTTTCTCTCAAGATTGTAAGTAATATGAACATTTTCTCTTCTTTTCCTTGTCCAAAAACCGTAACATACATAATCATCATCATCATTTGTTCTTTGTTGTTGTTTAATTACTTGTAGTTGTTAGTTGTTGTTGATTACTTACATGTTATTAAGAATCAAACTCTTTAGTTTGTTCTTCATTTTATCTTGATCATACAAGAACATACAAGAACAAAACTTTCTAGTTTATGTTCTACATCTAATGTTTTGAAAGATTGAAGGTTCATGTGTTGTAAAAATCATTACTTGAATTCATGTTAGTAAACTTAAAGTTTACTTCCTTAAAGATCAAGACTTTGGCTTGAATCTTTAAAGTATGAACAACCATGAACTAGTTACTTGTTTATTTAGTTTATTACTTCATTTCTTGCACTTATTCAATTCGTGATTTTGGTTACATGGTCAAGTATTACAAGTTAATCTTGATCTCATACTTCTTGGAACTAAAAGTAACTTTATAAGTTCAAGAACATGGAGGTTTAACTTTCTAGTTATAACTTCAAATACTTATGAAAGATCTAAGTTTCTATAGCTTATGGTCTACTTATTTTGTTATAAACAAAAGCTTGTAAGCTTACATATACTTTACAAGATAAGATCTAAGTTTTATAGCTTATGGTTTCATTAAAGTAAAGATTCAAGTATTATTACTTAGGATTTAACTTAATAACTTTAGATCTAGACTTTTGGGTCTTGGATCTTCAAGATCTAACTAAGAACTATGTTCTACAACTTAAGATCTTGATTAGTTAGTTTACTTTCAAGTTTGTAGTTCAATATTACTTTTATAATTCATGTATGTGTTAAATCTAAGATCTTGATGTAACTTTGGTTCATCAAATTACTTGCAACACTTAATTGAGTTGTGCTACATATCTTAGACTTGCACTAGTGTTATGATGGTCAAAACTTGGTAAATATGATGTAAACACATCAACGAGTTGTACACTTGAAGCTATATGCATCAAGGATGAGAACCGTGATGAACGTCATGCACCAAGAACCCACCGGAACCTACTGTTTACTGTTTTCTGGAACTAATCAAAATACCTGGGCTACTGTAAATTTTATTTTCAGTTAGCTCTGTTCGATTAGATAACTTTTCATTTAAGACTCGTCTTAATCCGAGTTACGATTTAGGATTTATGGCCCTCCGAGTGTCACTATGTCCTTTTAACGTTGTGCTGAAAATTCTGACCTACTCGCACTTAAACCGTCGCCACGGTCAAACAAAGACGAGTTTGCTTCTGGAATTTTTACAGCAACTAAAGGACTCATATACGGAGCCATGGCCACTGGTCTCACCTTATTTCAGTAGGTATAGAGGCCGTGGTGACTGACCGAAGTCAGCCTTTGTTTTAAGCTCTTTTCATGAACGCAACTTACTTTACACCTTTTGTTCGATGATGAATGATGATGACCCTTAAGACCTAATTTACATACATTTAAACCTATTGGGACGATTTACTGACTTAGTAATATTTGACTTAGGTTGAGGACTTTCCGGACCTACATACTTGCTTACTTCCCGACTCAACTTTACTACTACTTTACCACTGTGAGTTATAGCATCCTTTTTTACTTTAACTATTTTGGGAACTGAGAATACATGCGCATTTTACGTTTTACATACTAGGCACGAGTACTTAAACTTTATATATGTGTGGGTTATACAACGGCATAAACATTCCCTTTAGCTCGGTAACGTTTAGTCATTGGTTTTTGAACCGGTGAACGCGAATCTTGGATATGGATTCATAGGGTTTGACATCCCCACTCGGGCTAGTAGCGCTAGCATTTAACGGGTGTTTAATACTTCGTAAACATACGCACTCGCCAAGTGTACTTTCAGGGGGTTATAAACGTTAAGTTAGTTACCAAGTGTCCACGGTTAAACATATACTTTACATACTGTTTTGAAACGCTCTTTGTAGCACTGAAATCTCGTGGCCTACCTTACATTACTGTTATACTTAAACTATAGCTCACCAACCTTTGTGTTGACGTTTTTAAGCTTGTTTTTCTCAGGTGCTTAAGGTTGCTTGCTTTCGCTGTTGTACTAAGTCTTGCTGTAGACACCCGCTGCTTTAGAGATGTCACTGCATGAACGTTTATCTTGCATTCATAAACATTATTACTTTTGAAACTATAATTTGTAACGACCTAAGGGTCACGTACTATTATCTTTGCTTCTATTCATAGGAGCATACTTTTGATGTAAAACATTCGACGTTAGTTATGATGTCACCTTTTATCATGAATGCAAACTTGTTTTGAAAACGCATATAGTGTTTGACCTTGTAATGATCCTGTTGATGATGATTCGTACACGATGGTTTTGTACGGGGCATCACAAACTTCTTGTGTACTTCTGTTGTAAATCTAGAATGTCTATCAAAAGTAATTCTGTTATCAATAATTGGGTTCTGAGTAATGTATCTTGATATCGAATTGCAAAATCTGTTTTTATATGGTATGGTGCAATTTTTAACTTTGCAGGAATCCTTGGAATTGTCATTATCAAAGGTACTTATTGCTTGATTTTTCATGTTACTACATCATGTTGTTATTGGTCAATTTCAGGTGTTACCAGTAATTAATATTCTTGATACATTGATCTAGATCCATCAAGTTATTCATTGAATGTATGGATACTACCAAAACTGCTATTTGAGAGAACCTATGGGCATGTTTGAGTTTGAGATGTTTATTGCAGGAACTTTTTATGTAATGTATACGTAAGTAGCATAGTGATTGTTTTGGTATAGTGTGTAGGTAAGCGTATAGTGAATGTAATTAATGATTGATTTAGTCAAGTAGTTACTTAGGAGTAGATATAATGGAACTGGTTACATATAAATGAGTAGTGGAATGTCATTTTACCTGTTGATTTTTAAACAAAATTAACCAAACACAAAACAACAAACAACAGGACCAGCCGACTCCATACAATGCCAATGATGTTGTGCATTTGTCATTGTACAAATTATAGTACTGTAAGTCGTTACTATTTATTTAAAAGATTAGTGCAATTTTACTTTTATAATTTAATTTGATTCGTTCCTAAAAAAACCCGCGAGTTCGCGGGTCTTAAGCTAGTTATATGTTTATAACATTTTACTAATAATTAGTAAAAATATCCAAATTATATAACTTTTATTTCTTTATATGCATTAATCGTATATATAAATAGTTACTATATAATCAAAAGGGAAAAAAAAATAAAAACTACTGATCATGCTTAAATCTAAAATGATGGTTTTAGATTTAGACTTGAGTGCTTAATTTGGGGGAAAGATGTATTGATCGATTGTTTTAACTCCGATAACTGTGCAAACCCCGTTTAGAATCTGGATTCAAAAGGCGTAAAACAAACGATCGAATTAACCTTACTCGATTAGATCGAATACGTTAATATCTTGTATTAATGAACTCCGATATCGACTGAAATCTCAATCGGAGTTGTATTTTCAGCTGAACAATGTTACGATATGATTTCAGCAGAGTAACAATATATGTTCAGTGTATTGTAATGAATGACCCATTGGGTGTATTTATAGATGTTTTTGAGGGAATGGTGATGTGGCACATGTCCCTTTCATAATTGTATCAAACTTTTACCAGATTCGTGTACTGACGTGACACATGTCCCTTTTAGATTCGTGTATCAAACAAATCCTGACAAACTTTTTTAGATTCGTGGGCTGACGTGGCATACGATTCATTCGTGTTTTGTTCCGGGACCATGTATTTGTTCCGGGACCATGCTTTGTTCCGGGACTGTATGATTGTTCCGGAATAGCGTGGTTATTCCAGGATGGTGTGCCGGATCCGTTTACAGTGTGATGGATGGGCGACACACATTTGGTTAGGTAAAAGATCTTACACATGAGTATTCCCCAATATTTGGTTAGGTAAATGCTTCTTCGCGATACTTTGTTAGTCCTTTAGATAACAACAGGAGTATTGTTGGTGGGGGGTGGGGGGGGGGGTTGAATACCATTCTTTTTTCTTAAACAAGTTATATAACAGTTAAGTGTATTTAAACAAATAATTAAGTAAGAGTCTTGGGTAATTTTCACCGTTATTCTTTTATTGATATAAATCTCAAAGAATCACAGATTACGCCTAAGTTAAGCTAAAGAAGCTATCTTAAAGCTATTACACCTTTGAACTCTATTTAATAAACCCACACGACTAAATATTACAATAGTGGAAAACATCTATTTATAGGAGTCCTATTATCCATGTAATTGATCTATTGTCCACTGGTACATAGGATGTCTGTACTTGTGGAGACAACTGTAGTGACCCGAACTTTTCCATGTTTATATATATATTAAATGAAATTGTTATTTACATGATTAAGTGTTTCCAACATGTTAAGCAATCAAACTTGTTAAGACTTGATTAATTGGAATAGGTTTCATATAGACAAATGACCACCCAAGTTGACCGGTGATTCACGAACGTTAAAACTTGTAAAAACTATACGATGACATATATATGGTTATATATATAGTTAACATAATTTTATTATAATTATGTATCTCATTAGGTATTTTAACAATGAGTTATATACATAAAAATGAGACTATTAAATTAAGAAACTCGAAAACGATATATATAACGATTATCGTTATAACGTCTTACTAGGTACATATGAATCATATTAAGATATTGATACACTTGGTTAATTATGTTAAATGATAAGTAAATATATCATTAAGTGTATTAACAATGAACTACATATGTAAAAATAAGACTACTAACTTAATGATTTTGAAACGAGACATATATGTAACGATTATCGTTGTAACGACATTTAATGTATATAGATCATATTAAGAGATATTCGTACATCATAATATCATGATAATATAATAATTTAAAATCTCATTTGATATTATAAACATTGGGTTAACAACATTTAACAAGATCGTTAACCTAAAGGTTTCAAAACAACATTTATATGTAACGACTAACAATGACTTAACGACTCAGTTAAAATGTATATACATGTAGTGTTTTAATATGTATTCATACACTTTTGAAAGACTTCAAGACACTTATCAAAATACTTCTACTTAACAAAAATGCTTACAATTACATCCTCGTTCAGTTTCATCAACAATTCTACTCGTATGCACCCGTATTCGTACTCGTACAATACAAAGCTTTTAGATGTATGTACTATTGGTATATACACTCCAATGATCAGCTCTTAGCAGCCCATGTGAGTCACGTAACACATTTGAGAACCATCATTTGGCAACTAGCATGAAATATCTCATAATATTACAAAAATATGAGTAATCATTCATGACTTATTTACATGAAAACAAAATTACATATCCTTTATATCTAATCCATACACCAACGACCAAAAACACCTACAAACACTTTCATTCTTCAATTTTCTTCATCTAATTGATCTCTCTCAAGTTCTATCTTCAAGTTCTAAGTGTTCTTCATAAATTCCAAAATTTCTAGTTTCTTAAAATCAAGAATACTTCCAAGATTGCAAGTTTACTTCCAAGTTTTCTAAATCCATTCCAAGTAATCATCCAAGATCAAGAAACCTTTGTTACTTACAGTAGGTTATCTTTCTAAAACAAGGTAATAATCATATTCAAACTTTAATTCAATTTCTATAACTATAACAATGTTATTTCGAGTGGAAATCTTACTTGAAATTGTTTTCGTGTCATGATTCTGCTTCAAGAACTTTCAAGCCATCCAAGGATCCTTTGAAGCTAGATCCATTTTTCTCATTTCCAGTAGGTTTATCCAAGGAACTTTAGGTAGTAATGATGTTCATAACATCATTCGATTCATACATAAAAAGCCGTCTTATTCAACGTTATAAACATGTAATCACTAGAACATAGTTTAGTAAATTCTAAACTTGTTCGCAAATAAAGTTAATCCTTCTAACTAGACTTTTAAAATCAACTAAACACATGTTCTATATCTATATGATATACTAACTTAATGATTTAAAACCCGGAAACACGATAAACACCATAAAACTGGATATACGCCGTCGTAGTAAAACCGGGGGCTGTTTTGGTTGGGATAATTAAAAGCTAAGAAGAACTTTGATTTAAAAGCTATACTTCTGAAAAAATGATTTTTCTTATGAACATGAAACTATATCCAAAAATCATGGTTAAACTCAAAGTGAAAGTATGTTTTTCAAAATGGTCATCAAGATGTCGTTCTTTCGACGGAAATGACTACCTCTTTCAAAAACGACTTGTAACTTGCATTTCCGACTATAAACTTATACTTTTTCTATTTAGATTCATAAAGTTAAGTTCAATACGAAACCGTGGCCACTGGAATCACTCAAAACGGATTAGAAACGAAGAAATGGCGAGTAAAACAAGATTGATAAAAACTACTCATTTTACCTACGTGAAAGTTAGTAATAAATCTATTCCAACCATAACCTAATCAACTTATATTGTATATTATGTAATCTTGAGATACCATAGACACGTATACAATGTTTCGACCTATCATGTCGACCCATCTATATATATATTGCGGAACAACCATAGATACTCTATATGTGAATGTTGGAGTTAGCTATACAGGATTGAGGTTGATTCCAAAATATATATGTAGTTTGAGTTGTGATCAATACTGAGATACGTATACACTGGGTCGTGGATTGATTCAAGATAATATTTATCGATTTATTTCTGTACATCTAACTGTGGACAACTAGTTGTAGGTTACTAACGAGGACAGCTGACTTAATAAACTTAAAACATCAAAATGTATTAAAAGTATTGTAAATATATTTTGAACATACTTTGATATATATGTATATATTGTTATAGGTTCGTGAATCAACCAGTGGCCAAGTCTTACTTCCCGACGAAGTAAAAATCTGTGAAAGTGAGTTATAGTCCCACTTTTAAAATCTAATATTTTTGGGATGAGAATACATGCAGGTTTTATAAATGATTTACAAAATAGACACAAGTACGTGAAACTACATTCTATGGTTGAATTATCGAAATCGAATATGCCCCTTTTTATTAAGTCTGGTAATCTAAGAATTAGGGAACAGACACCCTAATTGACGCGAATCCTAAAGATAGATCTATTGGGCCTAACAAACTCCATCCAAAGTACCGGATGCTTTAGTACTTCGAAATTTATATCATATCCGAAGGGTGTCCCGGAATGATGGGAATATTCTTATATATGCATCTTGTTAATGTCGGTTACCAGGTGTTCACCATATGAATGATTTTTATCTCTATGTATGGGATGTGTATTGAAATATGAAATCTTGTGGTCTATTGTTACGATTTGATTATAGGTTAAACCTATAACTCACCAACATTTTTGTTGACGTTTAAAGCATGTTTATTCTCAGGTGAATACTAAGAGCTTCCGCTGTTGCATACTAAAATAAGGACAAGATTTGGAGTCCATGTTTGTATGATATTGTGTAAAAACTGCATTCAAGAAACTGATTTCGATGTAACATATTTGTATTGTAAACCATTATGTAATGGTCGTGTGTAAACAAGATATTTTAGATTATCATTATTTGATAATCTATGTAAAGCTTTTTAAACCTTTATTTATGAAATAAAGGTTATGGTTTGTTTTAAAAATGAATGCAGTCTTTGAAAAAATGTCTCATATAGAGGTCAAAACCTCGCAACGAAATCAATTAATATGGAACATTTTTAATCAATAAGAACGGGACATTTCAGTTGGTATCCGAGCGTTGGTCTTAGAGAACCAGAATTTTGCATTAGTGTGTCTTATCGAGTTTGTTAGGATGCATTAGTGAGTCTGGACTTCGACCGTGTTTACTTGAAAAATGATTGCTTAACAAATTTTGTTGGAAACTATATATTTTTAACATGTGAATATTATGTGATATATTAATCTCTTAATTTGTTTGATATTATGTGATAGATGTCTACCTCTAGAACAAGTCCCATTGACTCACCTAATAATAATGAAGAGTCAAATGTAAATTGGAATGATTCGTGGACTGATTCACAAGTTCCCGAAGAGGAACCGGAAGAAGAGTCAGAACTGGAAGAAGAATCAGAACCGGAAGAAGAATCGGAACCGGAAGATTAGAACCAGTGAGGGAAATAATAAAACGGTTAAGTAGAAGAAAATCCTCAACCAACCGACCAAAGTTAATTATGGTCAATGGTGTTTCTGCCAAGGAAGCAAAGTATTGGGAGGATTACCAATTCTCCGATGAATCGGATCCCGACAAGGATTCCGATGATGTTATAGAAATTACCCCAACACAATTTAATAAGGCAAAAGAGAACAATAAGAGAAAGGGCATAAAAATAGAGAAATTTGATTCCAAACCTGATGAACTTTATATGTATCGTCAACACCCGTATTTCTTAAGTTGTGACAATAACCCGGGAACCTCTAAACCACCAGGTTTTTCTAAACCAATGTGGAAAATGACGGCTCGTATTAGGGGAACATCATATATCCCTAGAAACTTGTCAAAATGAACCAAAACCGAAGAAGAAGAAACGAGCGAGTCGGAATAAGATAGTTGTATTCGTGTGGTGTAATATATGTAATATAGTGTGCTTATGCTTTATGATATATGTAAAAATTGCTTGTATTAATAAGTATTTTTTTTATGAATCTAACTCTTGTCTATTTTACAGTATAAAAACACAAAATGGATAGACAACCCAATATTTTAAGAGACCTACCCGGAGACATGATTGATGAAATCTTGTCTAGAGTCGGTCAGAATTCCTCGGCACAACTATTTAAGGCGAGATCAGTTTGTAAGACATTCGAAGAACGTTCCAAGAATTCCTTGGTTTATTAAAGGCTTTCGTTCGAAAGATGGGGGATATCACATTGGGAAATCCATAAGTTACGATGTGTTTACTTTGACGCATATATTGCAGGGAACCCAAATGCTATTTTACGCAACGGGTTAAGAAATTATTTTGACTCAATATATCTGAATATAGGACTTCGTGATTTAGAAAAAGCGGCTAACATGCAACATAAAGAAGCATGTTATGCTTACGGCTTAGTAATGTTCGCTTCTTACCAAAGTGAGAACAAGAACATCAGGCTACAACTATTAAACAAAATGTTCCCACAAGTAACGGAGTAGGTAATTGGGGTAAGAAATGAGATTTTTAGATTGTTAAGGGACTGTTGGATATTACGTAACCCTCGTCCCTTTGACGACGTTACAACACGCTGTCTTATCAACGGCCATAACGGTTATGTTCCACAAGACCAAGGATGGGAAGTAGTCCTAGTAAAACCAGAATGCATGACTTGTTTCTGGACGTATGAATTACGTGTCTTTATTGTCTTTACTGAACGACTTGTGTACTAGCTAGAATTATCTTCACAACTATCTTGTATCAAAGTTATTGTGTGCTATATTTCATGCTATATGTAAAATAAGCGGTATTGTAAGTTTGTAAAATATTGTGTAAAAGTTTGAACGCGAAATATTATTATAATCAGTTTTTCATATAGAATTGTAGTAGTTGAATTGTATATTAGCTACTAAGTATGAACTTAAAGGGTAGGTACTACCCGAATTTAAACTTATAAAACGCTAATATGAAGAAAAAGCTTTTATAAATGAGTTCATATTATGCTACGAGATACTATTGACTACTCTTAATATTCTGTATGATTAACTTGTTTCATTTGACTATTTGAAGGAAATGGCACCGACTACTCGACAAACCTTGAATATGAGCGAAGAGGAATTTCGTGTTTGCCATAAGTAAGTGTACTGAAGAGGACAAAGTGAAGTACGCTACGCATACCTTCACAGGTTCTGCGTTAACATGGTGGAATACCTATCTAGAGCAAGTGGGACAAGATGATTCTTACGCACTACCGTGGTCAGCATTCAAGCACTTGATGAACGAGAAGTACCGTCCCAGAACTGAAAGGACCCGTTCATATACATTATAAACGATTCACAATAGTTGATTACATCGCGAGGTATTTGACCTCTATATGATACGTTTTACAAACATTGCACTCGTTTTTAAAAGACAAACTTTCTTTACATCAAAAATTGACGGCATGCATACAATTTCATATTACATCCAACTATAATTGACTTAATATTAATCTTGATAAACTCAACGACTCGAATGCAACGTCTTTCAAAGTATGTCATGAATGACTCCAGGTAATATCCTTAAAATGAGCTAATGCACAGTGGAAGATTTCTTTAATACCTGAGAATAAACATGCTTTAAAGTGTCAACCAAAAGGTTGGTGAGTTCATTAGTTTATCATAATCAATCATTTCTGTAATAGTAATAGACCACAAGATTTCAGTTTCCATAAATATCCGTACACTCGTAAGTGTTTAAAAGTATTCTATAAGTTGTAGGCACCCGGTAACAAGCCTTAACGTTCATGTTTTACCCTCTGAAGTACACCAGATCAGGTGTGTTTAAAATAACCTCGAAGTACTAAAGCATCCCATAGTCAGGATGGGGTTTGTCAGGCCCAATAGATCTATCTTTAGGATTCGCGCCTACCGTACATAGACAAGTAGTTTAATGTTACCAAGCTAAGGGTATATTTCTGGTTTAAACCCACATAGAATTAGTTTTAGTACTTATGCCTATTTCGTAAAACATTTATAAAACAGCGCATGTATTCTCAGCCCAAAAATATATATAAAAAGGGAGTAATGAAACTCACAATACTGTATTTCGTAGCAATTATGTATATGACAGCACTGAACAAGTGCAGGGTTTGTCTCGGATTCACGAACGTATCAATATTGTGATTCAATATTGCAGGAAAGTGCATAGACGCAACGAAAATGATAAACTTTAGGTTGACCTCACGAGCAATACCCTCGATCAATACCCATAACCTCCATAGCTATAACCCATAATTTCCTTAGCTCTATCCCTTTTGAAAACTTATTTTGAAATCGTCTGAGTATAACTCCGTCGTAGTATTTTATGTATACTAATAATATCTTGAAATAATACAAAGAAAAAATATATATATATATATATGTAATTCGATTGAGAGAGTTTAGAGAAATATATTTTCAAGTTTCTATGAAATAATGAAACCTATTGAATTCTATTTATAATAGATTTTTGAATTATTAAAGTGAATTATTAAAGTATGAATTATTAAAGTGAATTATTAAAGTATGAATTATTAAAGTGAATTATTAAAGTGAATTATTAAAGTATGAATTATTAAAGTGAATTATTAAAGTATGAATTATTAAAGTGAATTATTAAAGTGAATTATTAAAGTATGAATTATTAAAGTGAATTATTAAAATATGAATTATTAAAGTGAATTATTAAAGTATGAATTATTAAAGTTAAAGTAAAATAAAAGTAAAGTAAAGGTAAAGTTAAAGTATAGTAAAAGTATAAAACTATATACGTATAATACGCGTATAAATATATATAATATTAATTTAAATCGTTATATATATTTAATAAAATAAAATATAAATATCGTTATCTTTATCATACTGGTTAAGTAATGAGTTGTCAAAAGTGGTTCTAGATATTTATAAAAGATATATACGTTTTAATAATAAAGTTCTTTTTAAACTGAAAATGTTTTTTTGTACTTTTGAAACTAAATCAAATAAATATGATAATTTTATTTTCCAAAACTAAATATATTTAAGAATCATTTTGTTAAAGGGTTAAAATAATGGAAATCGTTATATCACAAAACATTTTAGAAAAGTAGAATTATATATATTCATAATAGATTTCAAGTTTTTAAATTACAGTCTGTTGGTGAAGCATGGGATAAAGTCCAAAGGTTAAATAAACGTATGAAATCATCTTAATGAAAAATGTTGAGTTACTTAACTTGTCGATATCCAACATCTAAGTTATTTACACTCCACGTTCTTATTTTCATATTAAATAAAATGAAAGTTAACATAGTTATCTTATCAAGGTCATGAGGAAAATATTATAAAACATGCCTTGGAAATTAAACAGGAATTTCCACTAACCCTTGTCTAGTTCCCGTTAATTGACACATTTGTTCTTATTTATAAATCACTTTACCATTTTCCGAATGTTGTCAAAAAGAATAGATTTCTTAAATCACAGTGGACCTCATAACTAGGCCCGTAATCATATCATAATGTATCTGATAATTCAATCATTTGATATTATCTCTTAATTCCGTCGATAAATATATCGAAACAAATACGTTCATGTAAAGTATCATATATCTAATACTTTGTTAATGTTTTCAGTTAATATTATATATTATATATACATATCTATATACTCAATTGTTCGTGAATCGTCGAACACGGTCAAAGGGTAATTGATTACATGAATGTAGTTCCAAACTTTTTGAGATTCAACATTACAAATTCTGCTTATCGTGTCGGAAACATATAAAGGTTAAGTTTAAATTTGGTCGGAAATTTCCGGGTCGTCAAAGTACCTACCCGTTAAAGAAATTTCGTCCCAAAATTTGATCGAGGTCGTCATGGCTAACAATAAGAATGTTATTATGACGAATATAAGTTGATTCATAGGGTTTTATCATGATTGAGAAATATGGATAAAATAATTTGATTACTCGAAACATATGAGTGAAGCTATCGTAAAAGAGTGAAATGAGAAAATAGGGATTCGTCTTATCTTTTGACGTCATCACGGTTGATCTCCGAATTAAAGAAAATCTTTGTAATCTATATAAGATTTGATTCTTCGGTGATTAAGGAAATTATGATCCTCTTCGATTCAATGCGATGATTCATCTCGATTTTTCTGTCGGATATTTCACTATAAATCCACCTCCTTCGTTTCCTTTTAATTCATACCTTCTATTCTTTCTCCCTCAATTCTTACTTTAAAATTATTCATCAATATGCTTCATCCAGTGCTGATTCTCGATATACTCCTCACTTTCATATCTGTCGTTCTTCTTTTTCATCTACCTCCGGAAGAATCTATTTACTTCTACTATACTCTTGGTTTTATAATGTTTTTAGTTCTCTCGTGTCTTTATATTGCTATATGCATCGATATATACGGTTTATAGTTTCTGGGTTGTTGTTGGGTTTTATATCTTCCCTTATATTTCGATGTCCCTGCTTTTGTCTTCTATAATCATTGTCATCCCCAATTAATGCTCTCTTTTATTTGCTGCGATTTATACCCCAATTTCTATTTCATAGTTTTGTCCTTTCGTTTCTTCTTCTTGCGATTAAGCACCGCTTGTAATGGTCCAGAATTCGCATATATGAATTTCGGAATGAACATTGTTAATGTTCTAAGAAGGAAATTGTAATGACACGATCTTGACTTGTCAAATTACTAGAATACCTCGAAAAAGGCTGAATCATTAAGAAATATTTTCTTGATATTTTAGAGGTTAAAGAGAATACAAGAGTCGTGTAACATAGCACATGATGACGTTATGATCTGTGAATCATCACGTTCCATTTAGAAACTCAGCATGAATTACTGTAATATAATCACGTTGATCAAGTGTCATTATATTATACTAGTTCATGCTTCAGTTCCCAACACTACTTCAAAAATATTCCTATTTTAAATTCGAAAGTTTCAGAATTTAGAAATTAAAATAGTTTCTTTTATGATGTAATACAGACAGCACGAAGAGGTAAATGATTTCAGATAAGAATAATTATGGAAATATCTTCAGAAATATGGAGGATATTTATAATGAAAGATACGATGATATCTTAAAATTTCTAATATCAGAGGATGATGAAGAATATTGTCCGTAAGGGTTTAAAGTCAGGAGCAAGGTATTCGATAATGACTTCAGCAGACACGGAATCATTTGGATTCTTTGAAGGTAGATTTCGTCCTTGTGATTTATCCACAGCCTTCTTCATGGTTTGCTCAATCCGTATTTTTCAGTACCAAATCTTCTCTTTTTCTGAGCTTTGCCAACACACTACTATTTATCATCAAACTTTTTACTGTTAAGGTCGTTTATAGTTTTTGCTGCTTCATCAGTATTTCGAGAACTAGTTCGCAGTTTAGGGTGTTTTTCAGAAACTTCACATTCAAAGTATATAAGTCCAGAAGATAGACACATATAATTGTTGGCGTAGACATGCTGCGAGATTTCAAAATACTGATTGCTAATTTTTGATTATTTGTATGGCAATTCTCGTTACAAGATGCAGATGAGTAAATGATGGGGTTTTGATAAATATAAAGATTTTTCGGAAAGTCAAGGATCAATGAAGTTGTTAATAAGTTTACTGCTAATGTAATGAGATATGAAAGGTTCCCCGGTAATAATGATGAAGGGGTAATCATTATAATAAGGCTTATTCGATTGAACAATTGAAGTTGGTTTGCTGGAGCTGTGACAAAATCGTCTATTTTTAGAAGGGATTGGAAAGTTATTTTAGCTAGTAAATGCCAAAAGGTCTGACATGGATACATGTTAAATTATGACTTTGGTTTCAAGAGTTTTTTAGGTACGTAACTGTGGATAACATGTGGTTGGATCATCATCTCGATTGTTCATTATTTGAAGTGTCTTTAGGTATTCTGAAGGGCTTGAACACATATTATAATCGTTAATATACATACGATGTTCTAACACAGTTTTGAAGTTAAAGTATAGCTTTGAAAGATGTAAGAATCTAAGAGTGATGATACCAGTTATAACTTGAATTGAATTCGACGATTTCAAAATCAGAATATGTAATTAGATTTTTGAATGAGTATGGTTGTTTTGATTTCTATAAAAGAATGTATATTGTTGTGAAAGTAGGGAGTATAATGGATGATTTGCTGAATCAGATTCGAAGAATGTAACATATTAATTGTGAATTTATATATCTCTCGGGTATTACCTACCCGTTAAAAAAAATGTCACAATTAATATTTTATACAAAAGAATTTTATTACAGTCTTTATGGAAATATATGTGTATATTTCTTCAGATGTAATATAGATTTAATGATTTAATGAGTTAATATTAAATTAAACTCACTTGATTTTTGGTTAAGGCTAGGATAGATAATTTCTAAACTTTAATATAGAATGTTAAGGCTAGGATAGATAATTTCTAAACTTTAGAAGTTATGAGGTTTGCGATGCGGTTGTTGTTGGTGGTGGTAATGGTACTGTTGATATTGTTGATGGTGGTACTGGTTATGTTGCTGGTGCTGCTGCTGGTGTTTTTAACCTTTGCACCATATTCTCCAAAGCCACTACCCGAGCGCGAAGCTCGTTGACTTCTTCTATTACACCGGGGTGATTGTCGGTTCGGACGAGTGGATAAATAAGATCTAGAATTTGGTGTAGTATATAATCATGACGAGATACTCTGGAAATGAGAGAGAAAATGGTGTTTCGAACAGGTTCGCCGGTAAGTGCTTCAGGTTCATTGCCAAGAGGGCAATGTGGTGGATGGAAAGGATCGCCTTCTTCTTGTCTCCAATGATTAAGGAGGCTATGAACCCATCCCCAATTCATCCAGAATAGATGATGGCTGATTGGTTGATCCATTCTGTAGTGACCCGAACTTTTCCATGTTTATATATATTAATTGAGATTGATATTTACATGATTAAATGTTTCCAACATGTTAAGCAATCAAACTTGTTAAGACTTGATTAATTGAAATATGTTTCATATAGGCAATTGACCACCCAAGTTGACCGGTGATTCACGAACGTTAAAACTTATAAAAACTATATGATGACATATATATGGATATATATATAGTTAACATGATACTATGATAAGTAAACATATCATTAAGTATATTAACAATAAACTACATATGTAAAAACAAGACTACTAACTTAATGATTTTTAAACGAGACATATATTTAACGATTATCGTTGTAAAGACATTTAATATATATATATATATATATATCATATTAAGAGATATTCATACATGATAATATCATGATAATATAATAATTTAAAATCTCATTTGATATTATAAACATTGGGTTAACAACATTTAACAAGATCGTTAACCTAAAGGTTTCAAAACAACACTTACATGTAACGACTAACGATGACTTAACTCAGTTAAAATGTATATACATGTAGTGTTTTAATATGTATTTATACACTTTTGAAAGACTTCAATACACTTATCAAAATACTTCTACTTAACAAAAATGCTTACAATTACATCCTCGTTCAGTTTCATCAACAATTCTACTCGTATGCACCCGTATTCGTACTCGTACAATACACAGCTTTTAGATGTATGTACTATTGGTATATACACTCCAATGATCAGCTCTTAGCAGCCCATGTGAGTCACCTAACACATGTGGGAACCATCATTTGGCAACTAGCATGAAATATCTCATAAAATTACAAAAATATGAGT
The DNA here is from genome assembly GCF_046630445.1 of Rutidosis leptorrhynchoides. Lineage (NCBI taxonomy): Eukaryota > Viridiplantae > Streptophyta > Magnoliopsida > Asterales > Asteraceae > Rutidosis > Rutidosis leptorrhynchoides. The sequence goes on from NC_092341.1 coordinate 245,077,420, forward strand.
AATCATTCATGACTTATTTACATGAAAACAAAATTACATATCCTTTATATCTAATCCATACACCAACGACCAAAAACACCTACAAACACTTTCATTCTTCAATTTTCTTCATCTAATTAATCTCTCTCAAGTTCTATCTTCAAGTTCTAAGTGTTCTTCATAAATTCCAAAAGTTCTAGTTTCATAAAATCAAGAATACTTTCAAGTTTGCTAGCTCACTTCCAATCTTGTAAGGTGATCATCCAACCTCAAGAAATCTTTGTTTCTTACAGTAGGTTATCATTCTAATACAAGGTAATAATCATATTCAAACTTTGGTTCAATTTCTATAACTATAACAATCTTATTTCAAGTGATGATCTTACTTGAACTTGTTTTCGTGTCATGATTCTGCTTCAATAACTTCGAGCCATCCAAGGATCCATTGAAGCTAGATCCACTTTTATCTTTTCCAGTAGGTTTATCCAAGGAACTTAAGGTAGTAATTATGTTCATAACATCATTCGATTCATACATATAAAGCTATCTTATTCGAAGGTTTAAACTTGTAATCACTAGAACATAGTTTAGTTAATTCTAAACTTGTTCGCAAATAAAAGTTAATCCTTCTAACTTGACTTTTAAAATCAACTAAACACATGTTCTATATCTATATGATATGCTAACTTAATGATTTAAAACCTGGAAACACGAAAAACACCGTAAAACCGGATTTACGCCATCGTAGTAACACCGCGGGCTGTTTTGGGTTAGTTAATTAAAAACTATGATAAACTTTGATTTAAAAGTTGTTATTCTGGGAAAATGATTTTTATTATGAACATGAAACTATATCCAAAAATTATGGTTAAACTCAAAGTGGAAGTATGTTTTCTAAAATGGTCATCTAGACGTCGTTCTTTCGACTGAAATGACTACCTTTACAAAAATGACTTGTAACTTATTTTTACGACTATAAACCTATACTTTTTCTGTTTAGATTCATAAAATAGAGTTCAATATGAAACCATAGCAATTTGATTCACTCAAAACGGATTTAAAATGAAGAAGTTATGGGTAAAACAAGATTGGATAATTTTTCTCATTTTAGCTACGTGAAAATTGGTAACAAATCTATTCCAACCATAACTTAATCAACTTGTATTGTATATTATGTAATATTGAGATACCATAGACACGTATACAATGTTTCGACCTATCATGTCGACACATCTATATATATTTTGGAACAACCATAGACACTCCATATGTGAATGTTGGAGTTAGCTATACAGGGTTGAGGTTGATTCCAAAATATATATAGTTTGAGTTGTGATCAATACTGAGATATGTATACACTGGGTCGTGGATTGATTCAAGATAATATTTATCGATTTATTTCTGTACATCTAACTGTGGACAACTAGTTGTAGGTTACTAACGAGGACAGCTGACTTAATAAACTTAAAACACCAAAATATATTAAAAGTGTTGTAAATATATTTTGAACATACTTTGATATATATGTATATATTGTTATAGGTTCGTGAATCAACCAGTGGCCAAGTCTTACTTCCCGACGAAGTAAAAATCTGTGAAAGTGAGTTATAGTCCCACTTTTAAAATCTAATATTTTTGGGATGAGAATACATGCAGGTTTTATAAATGATTTACAAAATAGACACAAGTACGTGAAACTACATTCTATGGTTGAATTATCGAAATCGAATATGCCCCTTTTTATTAAGTCTGGTAATCTAAGAATTAGGGAACAGACACCCTAATTGACGCGAATCCTAAAGATAGATCTATTGGGCCTAACAAACCCCATCCAAAGTACCGGATGCTTTAGTACTTCGAAATTTATATCATATCCGAAGGGTGTCCCGGAATGATGGGGATATTCTTATATATGCATCTTGTTAATGTCGGTTACCAGGTGTTCACCAAATGAATGACTTTTATCTCTATGTATGGGATGTGTATTGAAATATGAAATCTTGTGGTCTATTATTATGATTTGATATATAGGTTAAACCTATAACTCACCAACATTTTTGTTGACGTTTTAAGCATGTTTATTCTCAGGTGATTATTAAGAGCTTCCGCTGTCGCATACTTAAATAAGGACGAGATTTGGAGTCCATGCTTGTATGATATTGTGTAAAAACTGCATTCAAGAAACTTATTTTGTTGTAACATATTTGTATTGTAAACCATTATGTAATGGTCGTGTGTAAACAGGATATTTTAGATTATCATTATTTGATAATCTACGTAAAGCTTTTTAAACCTTTATTGATGAAATAAAGGTTATGGTTTGTTTTAAAATGAATGCAGTCTTTGAAAAACGTCTCATATAGAGGTCAAAACCTCGCAACGAAATCAATTAATATGGAACGTTTTTAATCAATAAGAACGGGACATTTCAGTTGGTATCCGAGCGTTGGTCTTAGAGAACCAGAATTTTGCATTAGTATGTCTTATCGAGTTTGTTAGGATGCATTAGTGAGTCTGGACTTCGACCGTGTTTACTTGAAAAATGATTGCTTAACAAATTTTGTTGGAAACTATATATTTTTAACATGTGAATATTATGTGATATATTAATCTCTTAACGCGTTTGATATTATGTGATAGATGTCTACCTCTAGAACAAGTCCCATTGACTCACCTAATAATAATGAAGAGTCAAATGTAAATTGGAATGATTCGTGGACTGATTCACAAGTTCCCGAAGAGGAACCAGAAGAAGAGTCGGAACCGGAAGAAGAATCGGAACCGGAAGAAGAATCGGAACCGGAAGAAGAAATAGAACCGGTGGGGGAAATAATAAAACGGTTAAGTAAAAGAGAATCCTCAACCAACCGACCAAGGTTAATTATGGTCAATGGTGTTTCCGCCAAGGAAGCAAAATATTGGGAGGATTACCAATTCTCCGATGAATCGGATTCCGACGAGAATTCCGATGATGTTATAGAAATTACCCCAACTGAATTTAAAAAGGCAAAAGAAAATAATAAGGGAAAGGGCATAAAAATAGAGAAATCTAATTCCAACCCCGATGAACTTTATATGTATCGTCAACCCACCCCCGAAGTCCTTAAGTTGTAACAATGACCCGGGAACCTCTAAACCACCAGGTTTTTCTAAACCAATGTGGATAACGACGGCTCGTATTAGGGGAACATCATATATATCTAGAAACTTGGCAAAACGAACCAAAACCGAACAAGAAGAAACGAGCGAGTCGGAATAAGATAGTTATATTCGTGTGGTGTAATATATGTAATATAGTGTGCTTATGCTTTATGATATATGTAAAAATTGCTTGTATTAATAAGTATTTTTTTATGAATCTAACTCTTGTCTATTTTACAGTATAAAAATACAAAATGGATAGACAACCCAATATTTTAAGAGACCTACCCAGAGACATGATTGATGAAATCTTGTCTAGAGTCGGTCAGAATTCCTCGGCACAACTATTTAAGGCGAGATCAGTTTGTAAGACATTCGAAGAACGTTCCAAGAATGCCTTGGTTTATAAAAGGCTTTCATTCGGAAGATGGGGAATATCACATTGGGAAATCCATAAGTTACGATGTGTTTACTTTGACGCATATATTGCGGGGAACCCAAATGCTATTTTACGCAACGGGTTAAGAAATTATTTTGACTCAGTATATCCGAATATAGGACTTCGTGATTTAGAAAAAGCGGCTAACATGCAACATAAAGAAGCATGTTATGCTTACGGGTTAGTAATGTTCGCTTCTCACCAAAGTGAGAACAAGAACATCGGGCTACAACTATTAAACAAAACGTTCCCACAAGTGACGGAGTCGGTAATTGGGGTAAGAAATGAGGTTTTTAGGTTATTACGAGACTGTTGGTCATTACGTAACCCTCGTCCCTTTGATGACGTTACAACACGCTGTCTTATCAACGGCCATAACGGTTATGTTCCACAAGACCAAGGATGGGAAGTAGTCCTAGTAAAACAGAATGCATGACTTGTTTCTGGACGTATGAATTACGTGTCTTTATTGCCTTTGCTGAACGACTTGTGTACTAGCTAGAATTATCTTCACAACTATCTTGTATCAAAGTTATTGTGTGCTATATTTCATGCTTTATGTAAAATAAGCGGTATTGTAAGTTTGTAAAATATTGTATAAAAGTTTGAACGCGAAATATTATTACAATCAGTTTTTCATATAGAATTGTAGTAGTTGAATTGTATATTAGCTACTACGTATGAACTTAACGGGTAGGTACTACCCGAATTTAAACTTATAAAACGCTAATATGAAGAAAAAGCTTTTATAAATGAGTTCATATTATGCTACGAAATACTATTAACTACTCTTAATATTCTGTATGATTAACTTGTTCCATTTGACTATTTTGAAGGAAATGGCACCGACTACTCGACACACCGTGAATATGAATGAAGAGGAATTCCGTACTTTTCTAGCTTCAAACATAGCTGCAGTACAGGCTGCGCTACATACCAACAATAACCTTGGATCTGGTAGTACAGGAAATCGTGTAGGATGCACCTACAAAGAATTCACTGCCTACAAACCTTTGGAATTTGATGGAACCGAAGGACCGATCGGATTGAAACGGTGGACCGAGAAGGTCGAATCGGTGTTTGCCATAAGTAAGTGTTAAGTAAGTGTACTGAAGAGGACAAAGTGAAGTACGCTACGCATACCTTCACAGGTTCTGCGTTAACATGGTGGAATACCTATCTAGAGCAAGTGGGACAAGATGATGCGTACGCACTACCTTGGTCAGCATTCAAGCACTTGATGAACGAGAAGTACCGTCCCAGAACCGAGGTCAATAAGCTCAAGACAGAACTTAGAGGGTTACGAACCCAAGGATTTGATATTACCACGTACGAAAGACGATTCACAGAATTGTGCCTATTGTGTCCGGGAGCATTCGAAGATGAGGAAGAGAAGATCGACGCGTTTGTGAAAGGATTACCGGAAAGAATCCAAGAAGATATAAGTTCACACGAGCCCGCCTCCATACAACAGGCATGTAGAATGGCTCACAAACTAGTGAACCAGATTGAAGAAAGAATTAAAGAACAGACTGCTGAAGAGGCCAATGTGAAGCAAGTCAAAAGAAAGTGGGAGGAAAACGGTGATAAGAATCACCAATACAACAACAACAGCAATTACAACAATAATCGCAACAATTATCCCAACAATCGCAACATCAATCGCAACTACAACAAATGGCCCAACAACAACAACAATAACAACAACAACAACAACAACAACTACAACAACAATCATCCCAACAACAATAATAACCGCAACAACAACAACAATCAGAAGCAGCTATGCCAAAGGTGTGAAAAGTATCACTCGGGGTTCTGCACCAAATTTTGTAACAAGTGTAAAATGAATGGTCATAGCGCGGCGAAGTGTGAGGTCTACGGACCAGGGGTTAATAGAACGAAAGGAACAAATGGTGTCGGAACGAGTAATGGCGGAGCAAGTAGTGTCGGAGCAAGTTATGCCAATGTAGTTTGTTATAAATGTGGAAAACCGGGCCACATTATTAGAAATTGCCCGAACCAGGAGAACACGAATGGACAAGGCCGTGGAAGAGTTTTAAATATTAATGCGGCAGAGGCACAGGAAGACCCGGAGCTTGTTACGGGTACGTTTCTTATTGACAATAAATCTGCTTACGTTTTATTTGATTCGGGTGCGGATAGAAGCTATATGAGTAGAGAATTTTGTGCTAAATTAAGTTGTCCATTGACGCCTTTGGATAGTAAATTTTTACTCGAATTAGCAAATGGTAAATTAATTTCAGCAGATAATATATGTCGGAATCGAGAAATTAAACTGGTTAGCGAAACATTTAAGATTGACTTGATACCAGTAGAGTTAGGGAGTTTTGATGTGATAATCGGTATGGACTGGTTGAAAGAAGTGAAAGCAGAGATCGTTTGTTACAAAAATGCAATTCGCATTATACGAGAAAAAGGAAAACCCTTAATGGTGTACGGAGAAAAGGGCAACACGAAGCTACATCTTATTAGTAATTTGAAGGCACAAAAACTAATAAGAAAAGGTTGCTATGCTGTTCTAGCACACGTCGAGAAAGTACAAACTGAAGAAAAGAGCATCAATGATGTTCCCGTCGCAAAAGAATTTCCCGATGTATTTCCGAAAGAATTACCGGGATTACCCCCACATCGATCCGTTGAATTTCAAATAGATCTTGTACCAGGAGCTACACCAATAGCTCGTGCTCCTTACAGACTCGCACCCAGCGAGATGAAAGAACTGCAAAGCCAATTACAAGAACTTTTAGAGCGTGGTTTCATTCGACCAAGCACATCACCGTGGGGAGCTCCTGTTTTGTTTGTCAAGAAGAAAGATGGTACATTCAGGTTGTGTATCGACTACCGAGAGTTAAACAAACTTACCATCAAGAACCGCTACCCACTACCGAGAATCGACGACTTATTTGATCAACTACAAGGCTCGTCTGTTTATTCAAAGATTGACTTACGTTCCGGGTATCATCAAATGCGGGTGAAAGAAGATGATATTCCAAAGACTACTTTCAGAACACGTTACGGTCATTACGAGTTTATGGTCATGCCGTTTGGTTTAACTAATGCACCAGCTGTGTTCATGGACCTTATCAACCGAGTGTGTGGACCATACCTTGACAAGTTTGTCATTGTTTTCATTGATGACATACTTATTTACTCAAAGAATGACCAAGAACACGGTGAACATTTGAGAAAGGTGTTAGAAGTATTGAGGAAGGAAGAATTGTACGCTAAGTTTTCAAAGTGTGCATTTTGGTTGGAAGAAGTTCAATTCCTCGGTCACATAGTGAACAAAGAAGGTATTAAGGTGGATCCGGCAAAGATAGAAACTGTTGAAAAGTGGGAAACCCCGAAAACTCCGAAACACATACGCCAGTTTTTAGGACTAGCTGGTTACTACAGAAGGTTCATCCAAGACTTTTCCAGAATAGCAAAACCCTTGACTGCATTAACGCATAAAGGGAAGAAATTTGAATGGAATGATGAACAAGAGAAAGCGTTTCAGTTATTGAAGAAAAAGCTAACTACGGCACCTATATTGTCATTTCCTGAAGGGAATGATGATTTTGTGATTTATTGTGAGGCATCAAAGCAAGGTCTCGGTTGTGTATTAATGCAACGAACGAAGGTGATTGCTTATGCGTCTAGATAATTGAAGATTCACGAACAAAATTATACGACGCATGATTTGGAATTAGGCGCGGTTGTTTTTGCATTAAAGACTTGGAGGCACTACTTATATGGGGTCAAAAGTATTATATATACTGACCACAAAAGTCTTCAACACATATTTAATCAGAAACAACTGAATATGAGGCAGCGTAGGTGGATTGAATTATTGAATGATTACGACTTTGAGATTCGTTACCACCCGGGGAAGGCAAATGTGGTAGCCGATGCCTTGAGCAGGAAGGACAGAGAACCCATTCGAGTAAAATCTATGAATATAATGATTCATAATAACCTTACTACTCAAATAAAGGAGGCACAACAAGGAGTTTTAAAAGAGGGAAATTTAAAGGATGAAATACCCAAAGGATCGGAGAAGCATCTTAATATTCGGGAAGACGGAACCCGGTATAGGGCTGAAAGGATTTGGGTACCAAAATTTGGAGATATGAGAGAAATGGTACTTAGAGAAGCTCATAAAACCAAATACTCAATACATCCTGGAACGGGGAAGATGTACAAGGATCTCAAGAAACATTTTTGGTGGCCGGGTATGAAAGCCGATGTTGCTAAATACGTAGGAGAATGTTTGACGTGTTCTAAGGTCAAAGCTGAGCATCAGAAACCATCAGGTCTACTTCAACAACCCGAAATCCCGGAATGGAAATGGGAAAACATTACCATGGATTTCATCACTAAATTGCCAAGGACTGCAAGTGGTTTTGATACTATTTGGGTAATAGTTGATCGTCTCACCAAATCAGCACACTTCCTGCCAATAAGAGAAGATGACAAGATGGAGAAGTTAGCACGACTGTATTTGAAGGAAGTCGTCTCCAGACATGGAATACCAATCTCTATTATCTCTGATAGGGATGGCAGATTTATTTCAAGATTCTGGCAGACATTACAGCAAGCATTAGGAACTCGTCTAGACATGAGTACTGCCTATCATCCACAAACTAATGGGCAGAGCGAAAGAATGATACAAACGCTTGAAGACATGCTACGAGCATGTGTTATTGATTTCGGAAACAATTGGGATCGACATCTACCGTTAGCAGAATTTTCCTACAACAACAGCTACCATTCAAGCATTGAGATGGTGCCGTTTGAAGCACTTTATGGTAGAAAGTGCAGGTCTCCGATTTGTTGGAATGAAGTGGGGGATAGACAGATTACGGGTCCGGAGATTATACAAGAAACTACCGAGAAGATCATCCAAATTCAACAACGGTTGAAAACCGCCCAAAGTCGACAAAAGAGCTACGCTGACATTAAAAGAAAAGATATAGAATTTGAAATTGGAGAGATGTTCATGCTTAAAGTTGCACCTTGGAAAGGCTTTGTTCGATTTGGTAAACGAGGGAAATTAAATCCAAGGTATATTGGACCATTCAAGATTATTGATCGTGTCGGACCAGTAGCTTACCGACTTGAGTTACCTCAACAACTCGCGGCTGTACATAACACTTTCCACGTCTCGAATTTGAAGAAATGTTTTGCTAAAGAAGATCTCACTATTCCGTTAGATGAAATCCAAATCAACGAAAAACTTCAATTCATCGAAGAACCCGTCGAAATAATGGATCGTGAGGTTAAAAGACTTAAGCAAAACAAGATACCAATTGTTAAGGTTCGATGGAATGCTCGTAGAGGACCCGAGTTCACCTGGGAGCGTGAAAATTAGATGAAGAAGAAATACCCGAATCTATTTCCAGAAGATTCCTCAACACCTTCAACAGCTTAAAATTTCGGGACGAAATTTATTTAACGGGTAGGTACTGTAGTGACCCGAACTTTTCCATGTTTATATATATTAATTGAGATTGATATTTACATGATTAAATGTTTCCAACATGTTAAGCAATCAAACTTGTTAAGACTTGATTAATTGAAATATGTTTCATATAGGCAATTGACCACCCAAGTTGACCGGTGATTCACGAACGTTAAAACTTGTAAAAACTATATGATGACATATATATGGATATATATATAGTTAACATGATACTATGATAAGTAAACATATCATTAAGTATATTAACAATAAACTACATATGTAAAAACAAAACTACTAACTTAATGATTTTTAAACGAGACATATATGTAACGATTATCGTTGTAAAGACATTTAATATATATATATATATATATATCATATTAAGAGATATTCATACATGATAATATCATGATAATATAATAATTTAAAATCTCATTTGATATTATAAACATTGGGTTAACAACATTTAACAAGATCGTTAACCTAAAGGTTTCAAAACAACACTTACATGTAACGACTAACGATGACTTAACTCAGTTAAAATGTATATACATGTAGTGTTTTAATATGTATTTATACACTTTTGAAAGACTTCAATACACTTATCAAAATACTTCTACTTAACAAAAATGCTTACAATTACATCCTCGTTCAGTTTCATCAACAATTCTACTCGTATGCACCCGTATTCGTACTCGTACAATACACAGCTTTTAGATGTATGTACTATTGGTATATACACTCCAATGATCAGCTCTTAGCAGCCCATGTGAGTCACCTAACACATGTGGGAACCATCATTTGGCAACTAGCATGAAATATCTCATAAAATTACAAAAATATGAGTAATCATTCATGACTTATTTACATGAAAACAAAATTACATATCCTTTATATCTAATCCATACACCAACGACCAAAAACACCTACAAACACTTTCATTCTTCAATTTTCTTCATCTAATTAATCTCTCTCAAGTTCTATCTTCAAGTTCTAAGTGTTCTTCATAAATTCCAAAAGTTCTAGTTTCATAAAATCAAGAATACTTTCAAGTTTGCTAGCTCACTTCCAATCTTGTAAGGTGATCATCCAACCTCAAGAAATCTTTGTTTCTTACAGTACGTTATCATTCTAATACAAGGTAATAATCATATTCAAACTTTGGTTCAATTTCTATAACTATAACAATCTTATTTCAAGTGATGATCTTACTTGAACTTGTTTTCGTGTCATGATTCTGCTTCAAGAACTTCGAGCCATCCAAGGATCCATTGAAGCTAGATCCACTTTTCTCTTTTCCAGTAGGTTTATCCAAGGAACTTAAGGTAGTAATGATGTTCATAACATCATTCGATTCATACATATAAAGCTATCTTATTCGAAGGTTTAAACTTGTAATCACTAGAACATAGTTTAGTTAATTCTAAACTTGTTCGCAAATAAAAGTTAATCCTTCTAACTTGACTTTTAAAATCAACTAAACACATGTTCTATATCTATATGATATGCTAACTTAATGATTTAAAACCTGGAAACACGAAAAACACCGTAAAATCGGATTTACGCCGTCGTAGTAACACCGCGGGCTGTTTTGGGTTAGTTAATTAAAAACTATGATAAACTTTGATTTAAAAGTTGTTATTCTGGGAAAATGATTTTTATTATGAACATGAAACTATATACAAAAATTATGGTTAAACTCAAAGTGGAAGTATGTTTTCTAAAATGGTCATCTAGACGTCGTTTTTTCGACTGAAATGACTACCTTTACAAAAATGACTTGTAACTTATTTTTCCGACTATAAACCTATACTTTTTCTGTTTATATTCATAAAATAGAGTTCAATATGAAACCATAGCAATTTGATTCACTCAAAACGGATTTAAAATGAAGAAGTTATGGGTAAAACAAGATTGGATAATTTTTCTCATTTTAGCTACGTGAAAATTGGTAACAAATCTATTCCAACCATAACTTAATCAACTTGTATTGTATATTATGTAATCTTAAGATACCATAGACACGTATACAATGTTTCGACCTATCATGTCGACACATCTATATATATTTTGGAACAACCATAGACACTCTATATGTGAATGTTGGAGTTAGCTATACAGGGTTGAGGTTGATTCCAAAATATATATAGTTTGAGTTGTGATCAATACTGAGATACGTATACACTGGGTCGTGGATTGATTCAAGATAATATTTATCGATTTATTTCTGTACATCTAACTGTGGACAACTAGTTGTAGGTTACTAACGAGGACAGCTGACTTAATAAACTTAAAACACCAAAATATATTAAAAGTGTTGTAAATATATTTTGAACATACTTTGATATATATGTATATATTGTTATAGGTTCGTGAATCAACCAGTGGCCAAGTCTTACTTCCCGACGAAGTAAAAATCTGTGAAAGTGAGTTATAGTCCCACTTTTAAAATCTAATATTTTTGGGATGAGAATACATACAGGTTTTATAAATGATTTACAAAATAGACACAAGTACGTGAAACTACATTCTATGGTTGAATTATCGAAATCGAATATGCCCCTTTTTATTAAGTCTGGTAATCTAAGAATTAGGGAACAGACACCCTAATTGACGCGAATCCTAAAGATAGATCTATTGGGCCTAACAAACCCCATCCAAAGTACCGGATACTTTAGTACTTCGAAATTTATATCATATCCGAAGGGTGTCCCGGAATGATGGGGATATTCTTATATATGCATCTTGTTAATGTCGGTTACCAGGTGTTCACCAAATGAATGACTTTTATCTCTATGTATGGGATGTGTATTGAAATATGAAATCTTGTGGTCTATTATTATGATTTGATATATAGGTTAAACCTATAACTCACCAACATTTTTGTTGACGTTTTAAGCATGTTTATTCTCAGGTGATTATTAAGAGCTTCCGCTGTCGCATACTTAAATAAGGACGAGATTTAGAGTCCATGCTTGTATGATATTGTGTAAAAACTGCATTCAAGAAACTTATTTTGTTGTAACATATTTGTATTGTAAACCATTATGTAATGGTCGTGTGTAAACAGGATATTTTAGATTATCATTATTTGATAATCTACGTAAAGCTTTTTAAACCTTTATTGATGAAATAAAGGTTATGGTTTGTTTTAAAATGAATGCAGTCTTTGAAAAACGTCTCATATAGAGGTCAAAACCTCGCAACGAAATCAATTAATATGGAACGTTTTTAATCAATAAGAACGGGACATTTCACATTCCAGTCACACTGCTTTCAGAGCTTGAGTGGAATTCCATTTCGGAATCCGAGGAACTTGAACTGATGACGAATTCCATTTCGTACGATTTGATAAAGGATTTTTCGATACGAAATGATTTTCAGGCTATCGGGTGGTATTCTAACTACATAGAATATCTATATATATAGATCAAAAGATTTCATAGATTACGGAGGAATTTACGGAATATGTCAGGCAAAGTTTACGGTAATAGATATGATAAGATATGATTTAGCAGATACGCTAAGATATAAATTTTGTCTATACACTATTCATGCAATCAATGCAGCAAGACGTGTCTAGACTAAGAATGATAAGCAGGTAATTTTCTAAGGATGGTAAGTAGATGATTTCCGACTAAAAATGATAAACAAAACTTTTGACATGCAGACACGGTCGAAGTCCAGACTCACTAATGCATTTTAACAACTATCAGTTAGACACACTAATGCAAGACCTGGTTCGCTAAGACCACCACTCTGATACCAACTGAAAGGACCCGTTCATATACATTATAAACGATTCACAATAGTTGATTACATCGCGAGGTATTTGACCTCTATATGATACGTTTTACAAACATTGCATTCGTTTTTAAAAGACAAACTTTCTTTACATCAAAAATTGACGGCATGCATACCATTTCATATTACATCCAACTATAATTGACTTAATATTAATCTTGATAAACTCAACGACTCGAATGCAACGTCTTTCAAGGTATGTCATGAATGACTCCAGGTAATATCCTTAAAATGAGCTAATGTACAGCGGAAGATTTCTTTAATACCTGAGAATAAACATGCTTTAAAGTATCAACCAAAAGGTTGGTGAGTTCATTAGTTTATCATAATCAATCATTTCTGTAATAGTAATAGACCACAAGATTTCAGTTTCCATAAATATCCGTACACTCGCAAGTGTTTAAAAGTATTCTATAAGTTGTAGGCACCCGGTAACAAGCCTTAACGTTCATGTTTTACCCTCTGAAGTACACCAGATCAGGTGTGTTTAAAATAACCTCGAAGTACTAAAGCATCCCATAGTCAGGATGGGGTTTGTCAGGCCCAATAGATCTATCTTTAGGATTCGCAACAAAATTTCCTTAGCTTGACCTCACGAGCAATAGACGCAATAGGCCCAATAGATCTATCTTTAGGCCCAATAGACGCAACAAAAATGATAAACTTTAGGTTGACCTCACGAGCAATACCCTCGATCAATACCCATAACCTCCATAGCTATAACCCATAATTTCCTTAGCTCTATCCCGTTTGAAAACTTATTTTGAAATCGTCTGAGTATAACTCCGTCGTAGTATTTTATGTATACTAATAATATCTTGAAATAATACAAAGAAAATATATATATATATATATATATATATATATATATATATATATATATATATATATATATATATATATATATATATAATTCGATTGAGAGAGTTTAGAGAAATATATTTTCAAGTTTCTATGAAATAATGAAACCTATTGAATTCTATTTATAATAGATTTTTGAATTATTAAAGTGAATTATTAAAGTATGAATTATTAAAGTGAATTATTAAAGTATGAATTATTAAAGTGAATTATTAAAGTGAATTATTAAAGTATGAATTATTAAAGTGAATTATTAAAGTGAATTATTAAAGTATGAATTATTAAAGTGAATTATTAAAGTATGAATTATTAAAGTGAATTATTAAAGTATGAATTATTAAAGTGAATTATTAAAGTATGAATTATTAAAGTTAAAGTAAAATAAAAGTAAAGTAAAGGTAAAGTTAAAGTATAAAACTATATACGTATAATACGCGTATAAATATATATAATATTAATTTAAATCATTATATATATTTAATAAAATAAAATATAAATATCGTTATCTTTATCATACTGGTTACAGTAATGAGTTGTCAAAATGGTTCTAGATATTTATAAAAGATATATACGTTTTAATAATAAAGTTCTTTTTAAACTGAAAATGTTTTTTTGTACTTTTGAAACTAAATCAAATAAATATGATAATTTTGTTTTCCAAAACTAAATATATTTAAGAATCATTTTGTTAAAGGGTTAAAATAATGGAAATCGTTATATCACAAAACATTTTAGAAAAGTAGAATTATATATATTCATAATAGGTTTCAAGTTTTTAAATTACAGTCTGTTGGTGAAGCATGGGATAAAGTCCAAAGGTTAAATAAACGTATAAAATCATCTTAATGAAAAATGTTAAGTTACTTAACTTGTCGATATCCAACATCTAAGTTATTTACACTCCACGTTCTTATTTTCATATTAAATAAAATGAAAGTTAACATAGTTATCTTATCAAGGTCATGAGGAAAATATTATAAAACATGCCTTGGAAATTAAACAGGAATTTCCACAAACCCTTGTCTAGTTCCCGTTAATTGACACATTTGTTCTTATTTATAAATCACTTTACCATTTTCCGAATGTTGTCAAAAAGAATAGATTTCTTAAATCACAGTGGACCTCATAACATAGGCCCGTAATCATATCATAATGTATCTGATAATTATTATCTCTTAATTCCGTCGATAAATATATCGAAACAAATACGTTCTTGTAAAGTATCATATATCTAATACTTTGTTAATGTTTTCAGTTAATATTATATATTATATATACATATCTATATACTCATAATTGTTCGTGAATCGTCGAACACGGTCAAAGGGTAATTGATTACATGAATGTAGTTCCAAACTTTTTGAGATTCAACATTACAAATTCTGCTTATCGTGTCGGAAACATATAAAGGTTAAGTTTAAATTTGGTCGGAAATTTCCGGGTCGTCACAAGAACCGAGGCCAATAAGCTCAAGACAGAACTTAGAGGGTTACAAACCCAAGGATTTGATATTACCACATACGAAAGATGATTCACAGAATTGTGCCTATTGTGTCCGGGAGCGTTCGAAGATGAGGAAGAGAAGATCGACGCGTTTGTGAAAGGATTACCGGAAAGAATCCAAGAAGATATAAGTTCACACGAGCCCGCCTCCATACAACAGGCATGTAGAATGGCTCACAAACTAGTGAACCAGATTGAAGAAAGAATTAAAGAACAGACTACTGAAGAGGCCAATGTGAAGCAAGTCAAAAGAAAGTAGGAGGAAAACGGTGATAAGAATCACCAATACAACAACAACAGCAATTACAACAATAATCGCAACAACTATCCCAACAATCGCAATATCAATCGCAACTACAACAAACGGCCCAACAACAACAACAACAACAACAACAACAACAACAACAACAATCATCCCAACAACAATAATAACCGCAACAACAACAACAATTAGAAGCAGCTATGCCAAAGGTGTGAAAAGTATCACTCGGGGTTCTGCACCAAATTTTGCAACAAGTGTAAAAGAAATGGTCATAGCGCGGCGAAGTGTGAGGTCTACGGACCAGGGGTTAACAGAATGAAAGGAACAAATGGTGTCGGAACGAGTAATGGCGGAGCAAGTTATGCCAATGTAGTTTGTTATAAATGTGGAAAACTGGGCCACATTATTAGAAATTGACCGAACCAGGAGAACACGAATGGACAAGGCCGTGGAAGAGTTTTCAATATTAATGCAGCAGAGGCACAGGAAGACCCAGAGCTTGTTACGGGTACGTTTCTTTTTGACAATAAATCTGCTTACATTTTATTTGATTCTGGTACGGATAGAAGCTATATGAGTAGAGATTTTTGATGTTAAAGCCAAGGGGTATAAAATACTATTAAATTTTACAAGGAAATACTATTAAATACGATACAATTTTACACAAGATATTTATTTATTTAGAGAATGGATATACTTAAACCTTGCTACAACACTTATAGGCAGTGTACCTAATTGTACAGTAGTGTAGTTTTTAGTAAGTCCGGTTCGTTCCACAGGGAATCTTTTAATCAAAGCTTAACGCTATATTAGTTTTATTTTATAAAAATACAAATATATATATAAGTAATATTATTATTATAAAGGGGGGTTTTTACCGTTTAATGACCGGTTTGTCGATTTTAAAAACTTTAGTCGTAGTTAAAACAAAATGTAAAATATTGAATAAATAAAAGAGTTAATTTAAAGCGTAAAGTAAATAATGATAATGAAATTGCGATAAATAAAAGTGCGATAAAATAAACTTGCGATAATTAAAAAGTACGATAATTAAAAGTGCAATTAAATACAATAACAAAAAAATAAAAGTGCGATAATTAGAAGTGCAATTAAATATAAAATAAAGGAAATTAAATATGAAATAAAAGAATTATGCTTATTTAAACTTCCGTAATCATGATGTTTGACGTGTTGATTTTAGTTTTATGCCCATGGGTTAATTGTCCTTTATCCTGGATTATTTAATATGTCCGTCTGGTTTTTGTCCATAACAGTCCGTCAGTCATAAATATAAAGTGCGAGTGTCCTCATCAAATTATCCTTATACCCGAAGTTAAATATTCCAACTAATTGGGGACTTAAACTGTAATAAGATTTTAATACTTTGTTTAATAATTTCACCAGGATGTCGACTGAGTGTAACCCAAGGTTTTAATACTTTGTTATCAATTATGCCAAGTGTCCTTGTACATAATTTCACCCCTGTTTTAATAATTCTAGTGGCTATTAATCCATTCCCTTGTCCGGTTAAATGAACGATTATTCGTACATATAAATATCCCGCCCATCGTATCCGATTGAGTGTATATGGTTATTTATAGGGACGTCCAATTGTAAATCTTTATATTAAAATTAACAAATTATCATTTAGTTAAACAAATATAAAGCCCATTAATAGCCCATAGTCTAATTTCCACAAGTGTCGTTCTTTTGTCCAAACCCCAATTATGGTACAAAGCCCAATTATCCAATTTTAGTAATTAGTCCAACATCATGATTACTTCGTTTTAAATAAGCATAATAATAACTTAGCTACGAGACATTAAATTAAAAAGGTTGATCATAACTTACAATGATTAAAAATAGCGTAGCGTTACCCGGACAGAATTTCGACTTACACCCTTACAACATTCGCTAACACACCCTTATTATTAGGATTTAAAATTAAAATTAAAATATAAATTATATATACATATACTACGTTTGAGTGAAGAAGAAAAAAAAGATGTGTTTTTACGTTCACCAAACTGCGAATTTATAGGCCTGTGGGCTGGAAAATATGCTCATGCGATCGCATGGAGTTTCTTCCTCCAGGCCATGCGATCGCATGGCCAGCTGGGGAGACTCAAAAGTCTTTGTTTTTTATGCCGACGATTTTTAAATATAATATAATATATATATTAATTTTAAGAATTAATTATATATTATATTATATTCATGTGCATAGTTGACTTGAAATTTTTAGTCCGTTGCGTCGAGCGTTGAGAGTTGACTCTGGTCCCGGTTCCGGATTTTCGAACATCCTTGCGTACAATTTAATATCTTGTACTTTGCGTTTTGAATCTTGTACTCTTGTAATTTCGAGACGTTTCTTATCAATAATTGGAACCTCTTTGATTGTAATTTGTTCTTTTGAGCTTTTTGGTCATTTGCGTCTTTAATTCGTCGAATCTATCTTTTGTCTTCACCTTTTATTATTTAAACGAATATCACTTGTAAATAGAACAATTGCAACTAAAAGCTTGTTTTTCTTGAGGAATAATGCTATGAAATATATGTTCGTTTTTAGCATTAAAAAAATATTCCCACACTTGAGCCGTGCTTGTCCTCAAGCAATATAGTCTTGAAATACTAGAATCACTTCTTTACTCTTCACACTTTGTACATCAGTGATTTCTTTATGGCGGTATAAACAATGGTAGTAACGTTGTGGTTTACAGTCCCACATGACAATAAAAATTTAGATCCTTTAAGAAATTGGATCTTTATGAAAACATTTGATCTTTTTGAAAATTTAATCTAGCTTTTACCCTAGATAAGTTTTCCGGAATAACCCTTCACCGGTGTTTGCAAAATATTTTTGTGGGTTTGGTGGGTTTCAGATTTGAAAATTTTAGCTTAAAACTTGTGGTTTTGTGTCACCCACTTGCTAACCTTGTATTGGGAAAGCAACACGTCCAGTATACTTGCTCCATATATTACCTTTCGGTAAACTACCGTCCGGTTGTAAAGGAAAGCGTTTGAACAAGCAACTGTTAAGGCAATGTCCCCTGACATGCTTTTAATTATGGTCTATAACGTGTCAGACGCAATTACTATCCTTGGTAGGAGCAATAGTAAAGCTCACCCTTATGATTTTTCGGTCTGGCACAAGGTCCTGTCTTTGACAATGCTATGCAACCACCGTTCTTACGGTTGACACCCGATTTGGTTCAGGTGACCTAATGAATTCCAGGTGAATTTCTAGGATTTTACGTTCAATGGTAATGAACGCATTGAAAATGGGTTTTCAGAAAACAAATTGGTTTGTAATTTTGATCAAAATATTTTCTCGTTCAAGCTCGAGTTTAGATATCATTGAATTCCATGAGTTTGTAATTCTCAATCTTTAAGGTCAATCTCTAGGATTGAGTAATATCAGTCTTAAAAGCTGATTTTTGATCTTTAAAGGAGATTATCCTTTCTGGGGATCTGATTTATTAGTCTTATCAAGCTAATTTGCACGGTGCCCCCCCATTGTACGAGACAGATCCTCTCATGGTTAGGATAAGTCTGACCACTTGGCGACCCTGTTTGATGCTGAGGTCCGTGGATTTCCTGCTGATTTTAGTGATGACTTTTCTAGGTTTTTCGTCAACCTACAGCTGGTCTGGACGACAACTTCATGACCTAAATCAAAAAGCGCGTGTCTTTTTCGGAAGACTTTACTTCCTTTAAATGATGGAATTGATTCATCGTGTAGATCCATCTTTCTTTCAAATATATTACAGTAAATCGGGTAAAACTGTTTAGTTTAGTCCAAAGCAAAAGTATCTTCAATTATTTGTTACAGAAATATGTGATATATGTTTAAGATAACTTGGTAATTTCTCCCACACTTGGCTTTTATTTTCCTTTTTATTGTCCTCTATTCCATTTTAAATGAATTTTAACATTTTGGTTTGTTTCTCAATTTATGTCCATTCCGAGGTAACAATAATTTTGGTGTTAACACCTAGTTTTATCGTTCATAAATATGTATAAACATGATTTTGAGTTAATTTAATTAAAAATTTTGAAAATTTTTACTAGAATTGGGTAGTCAGTATATAAGACTAGGGCTGTTCTTTATCAGAGAGCACTAGATTCTAATACAACTACTACTTTACTAGTATTTCTAATGGTAACCAAGTGTATAAAGTAAAAATTTTAAAATTCGAAAGAATTTAACCCCTTCCCACACTTAAGATCTTGCAATGCTCTCATTTGCAAGAAATCAGTAACAATTTAAATTATTGAGGGTGATTAGTGTGAAAATGATTAAATTTTACCAAAGTTTCCAAACATATTGGCGTTTGTTTGCTGAATGATAAATGGTGCATATCATTTGTTCATTCCGTCTGTTGTTACATCACATTTATCTTGTCGTCAAAATTAGTAGCTTTTGCTGAACTTAATGCCAGTCTTTGAAAATGCGCTGTTTTACCCTGTTTTGTACAATTTACAATATACATACATACAAATATAAACATGCATGGCAATTTGAAATGGGACTTAATATCCCACTTTCAAATCCTAAATGTGAAATATTAATACACAATAATAATAAAAATGATAAAGATTACATAAGTATATTCAATAACATAAGTTTAAACATGAATAAGTAAAAAGATAAAAACATAAAAATCATATAAATAACCAAATGGAACCAAATCAGTCTGGATAGGGGTTCCAGTTCATCTCATCAGGTGGGTTCCATTGTTGGTTATAGGTGTTCTGATAGGCTTGGTTATAGTCATACCGGTTAAAGGGTGGTCGGATATCGGGCTGTGTGGCGGAAAATGAGCAGGTCGAGTAGGTACATAGTTATTTGGTACCTGATATGATAGCTGGCTCATGATTTGGTGCTGATGAACTACCCAGCTATCGTGTTGGCGTCGCCTATAATCCTCGTATACTCGCTCGGAGTTCCACTGCTCATACATACTATGTCTGGCCGCGTTTGTCATTGCTTCCTCATCTATACGAACATGGACGTCAAGAATAGCATCTCGAAAGACATCCCTAATGTCTTCCGCCTCCTCCATTTCCTCGTCTAAGCCTCTATCTACCTGAGGATGAGATCCCTCATAGGGTACTGCCTGGTTACGTCTACTTTTCAATACCTTAGCACCCACATAAACTTTCAATCCTAAGGGCTCAACCTGTTCTCTACAAAGCTGTAATGGAACCCCTTGGTTCCTATCAACACCTAAATACTCTCCAATGAGAGTAACAAAAATACCTCCTCCTATTATACTCCCGTCCTGCATTCCCTCTACCATTTTAGATAAATAAAAAGCAACACAGTAAGGGATATTGACAAAGCTTCTAGGATCCCGAATACACTTTAGGTAGAATAAATCATGTAAGATAATTTTTTCTTTATTGTGACCTCTCTGTGTAATCGAGTAAGCTAAAAATCTATGAATAATACGAAGCTCGGCTCTGTCAATATGTGTATAGGAGTGTCCTCCTACTCGTGTAAAAACATCAAAATGTGACATACGCCTCCAAATGGCGTCAGCGTCAAAGTTGCTATCTACCCTTTCACCATAATGAATCAAAGTTGTACAATCGGGTAATAGCAACTCACCAGGAGTATATATCTGTAAGGCCCTGGCCATGTCCAGCATGGACATTCTGTACATCCTACCGTCAAGGATAAACCTAAGAAATCTTCTATCATCTATTCTAACTATATTTATATCAAGTGATACAGTACTCATCAACTCAACACACCATTCCTTATAAACAGGTCTACGAATGGTGAAGAGACATTCCCAATCTATAAAAGAAGAACTGCCATACCTTTGAACCAAAAGCTGTCTAACACGGTCAGCTAGATGGACCGTTTCCAAAGGGGCCCAATCGATTACCCTTGGCACCTCTACATTTTTTGTTACCAATTTGAATTTGTTCCTTTGATATGTCTCGTAATCTCTCCATCTCCTATCAAATCTCAGATTAGGATGCAGAGTGTGCTCAGGAATCGTTGGGAATTCTACTGGCGGCCTCATTGGGAATACTATGAATTCATCAACAAACTATACCGGATCATAATAAGGTACGTGCTGATCAGGCTGTTGTTGTTGTTCCTGTTGTGGTTGTTGTTCGTGTTGCATTTCTGGTTCTGGTTCTGGTGCTGGTGCTGGTCGTCTAGATGATGATGCTCCTGAACCTCCAGTATCGGCTTTCTGCAAAACACATTAAACACAAAATTTGTGCATCTAAATATGCATTAGTGTTAGCAAAATAACAACTTAAAACAATCACTATAACATGTTAAATCAAAATTAAACTTATACACATTTTCACAATTTTTCACAATTCTACACTTTTCAAATAAGCACATATGAAAATGTATACAAAATTCATAAGCATTTAACTCAAATAACATGTCAAAATAGTCATTACTAATAATTAAAAAAGTCTCAAATGGCAAATATATCAAATTAATCAAGTTCATGAATTTTGGACTTAAAAAGTCCACTTTAATCTCTAAAAATCATGTTTAGGATCAATGTTTGGATCATTTAACTATCTAAATATGTTACACTACTCAATTTAGCAATAATTCATGACAAAAATCGGCCATAACCTGTTTATATCAAAAAGTCCCAAATTGCTCAAGAACACAAACCCTAGATTTCTAAAAATTTTGAAGTTTTTGGCTTCAAATCATGTTAAATAGCATCAATCTAGGTTATACATGCATAAAATACTAACAATTTAACACTAATTACACTAGAAATTAACAACATTGCATTAGGTAAAAAATTGGTAATTATCACAAAAACTAGGAATTTATAGAGTTTAGGGGTGTAATTTTTACCATTTTGCTGAAGAATGAGAATCTAGGCATGATTAGGGCAAGAAAAATGACGAATTACGGTGGATTTTGGTGAATTTTGATGAAGATTTGAGAGTATTTTCGTGTATGTTGTGTGTGTTTTGTGAAGAAAATAGAGCAGCAAGCTGTATGTATCAGGCCTGTTTTCCAGCTCCATGCGATCGCATGGACTTGGAGTGCAATACCCATGCGATCGCATGGGTATCCGGGAATAGTGTTTTCAGCTTTTTTTTTTTTTTTTTTTTTAAACCTTATACTTTATAAAACATAAAATTAATAAAATTTTAAAAATTTGTTTCTTTGTAGGATGAGGGCGTTTCGGATCGTTGTCCTAGTCCGTCTCTCGACAAAATTTTAAAATTTGTCAATTTAAAGCGCGGTTTTAAAAGTAAAGATTTTTGGGTTTTTTAATGTTTTTGGCATACTTTAATTCAATAAGATTAAAAATAATGATAATAAAAGTTCTCGTCCCTCCCTCGGGTAAAGCAATTTCGGTTCAACGACCTAGTCTTCAACTCACGACGAATTTTAAAAATCATATTTTTAACTTAGCGAAATAAAGTAAATTTTTGTTTTTAAATTCACACCAAACTTAAATTTAAAATGCATAAAATTAAAAATTCACACCAAACTTAATTAAAAATTTATATTATAAATTCACACCAAACTTATATTATATTTTTGTTTTTATACATACAAACTTATATTAAAAAGATTAATTTTTTCAAATATTTACAATTTTAAATATATTAATTTTAAAAAGTTTACAATATTATTTTAATTTTTATATATTAATTTTAAAACATGGTAAAAATAAAATTAAAAATCTTTTTGGCTTTTATCCCACTTTAATCAATCAAATATTATCAAAAATATACGCCCCTCTTTTCGGTAAAGTAAGTTCAGTTCCATGACCTAATTTAACTCATGACGAATTTTTGAAATATTTTGGGTTGATTGATTAAAGATATTTATACCTTAAGAATAAACGTTAAATTTTGCAGTGATGTAATAAATTTTTGAATGATATCAATAATTTCGGTCGCCAAACCTAATTTTATTCAATATCAATTTAATACTTTATAGCGAACAAATTAGCGTTTATTATTAAAAGGTTAAAAATAAAAATAAAAAATAAAAACTGTACAGACTTACCTGTGAGATAGTATTCTTAGTTATATGATCTATCCCATTCATAAGATAGTCGGTTTAATTAGTTTTCCATAGCTACATAGGCGTAACCTCGAGCATTTAGTGTTTTTTCTTCTAAACATATGAATGGCCCGTCTCTGCATAAAGTAACAAATTCGGTGTTTCAATAGGTTTGATTATTTGAACATTTACCTCCATGTGACCATTTTCCGCATTTGTGACATCTTTCTAGGTGTCGTGCTCTTCTTTTCGCTGCGGATTTTGATTTTCCTTTACCAAATTGTAACTTGTTATCTTCGCATCTGGATTCTTTTCTTACTCCGTCCAATCTTTCTCTGATTACTGATACTAGTTCACTCGGAAGTGTGTCATTATTACGTTTAGTGATCAAAGCGTGTAGCATTAGACCATGGTTTAGTTCACAGGAAGTCTTCATTTCGTAAAAACCTAAAAAAATAAAAATTCAGAATGGGGGAGAAGACTAGTTCTTTAGGGTCTGCTAGGGAAAGACCATTCGGGTTCCATTTTCGAGAACTACACGAAAACAGAAAATATAACTCTAACAGAAATACATATTATCCTTTAAAAGACTTGATTCTCCCCACACTTAGTTAGCTGTGGTATCGAAATTGTGTTTAACTTCGTTGTCGAATTCCATCGGACTATCTATGTAGTGTTTAACTCTGTGACCATTAACCTTAAATTCAATCCCATTTGAATTTATCAATTCTACTGTTCCGTATGGGAAAACTCTTTTCACTATGAATGGTCCAGACCATCCTGATTTCAATTTTCTAGGAAATAGCTTGAATCGTGAATTGAAAAGAAGAACTCTGTCTCCTTCTTTGAATTCTTTTGTACTTTTGATTCTTTTATCATGAAATTTCTTTGTTCTTTCTTTATAGATTAACGAATTTTCGTATGCTTCATGTCTTAATTCTTCTAATTCGTTTAATTGACTTAACCGTAGACGTCCAGCTTCATGTAAATCAAGATTACATGTCTTCAAAGCCCAAAATGCTTTGTGTTCAATTTCTACTGGAAGATGACATGCTTTTCCATAAACGAGTCTAAAAGGTGTGGTTCCAATTAGAGTTTTGTAGGCTGTTCTAAAAGCCCAGAGTGCATCCTCCAATTTAATGGACCATTCTTTCGAATTTGATCCTACGGTTTTTTCTAGAATACGTTTTAAAGCTCGGTTGGTATTTTCAACTTGTCCACTTGTTTGTGGATGATATGCGGTGGAGATTTTATGAGTTACTCCATATTTTTTGAGAACTTTCTCAAGTTGATTATTACAGAAATGAGTACCCCGATCACTTACTAAAGCTTTCGGTGTTCCAAACCTTGCAAAAAGACGTTTTAAAAAGTTGACTACAACTCGTGCATCGTTAGTTGGGAGAGCTTGTGCTTCCGACCATTTAGATACATAATCAATGGCTACAAGAATATAGAGATTATTATGAGATTTTGGAAATGGACCCATAAAGTCAATACCCCAAATGTCAAATACTTCACATACTTGAATGACATTTTGTGGCATTTCATCACGTTGACTTATTTTTCCGGCTCTTTGACATGCATCACAGGATTTGCAAAGAAGGTGTGCGTCTTTGTAAATTGTAGGCCAATAGAATCCAGCATCATAAACTTTTCTTGCTGTTAGTTGAGGCCCATAATGCCCTCCTGTTGGTCCTGTGTGACAATGGTTTAAAATTTTACTAGCTTCATCTCCGAATACACATCGGCGTATTATTTCATCTGTACAACTTTTAAACAGATGTGGATCTTCCCAGAAATAGTGTTTTATATCACTGAAGAATTTATTTCGTTTTTGGTACGATAATTCTTTTTCAAGGAATCCACATACTAAATAGTTTGCATAGTCTGCAAACCATGGAATTTCATTATAATCTATTTTCAATAAATATTCATCAGGAAAGTTGTCTTGTATGGCCGATTCATTTAGAACTTCTAATTCAGGATTTTCAAGATGAGAAAGATGATCAGCGGCGAGATTTTGTGCTCCTCTTTTATCTCGAATTTCAATATCGATCTCTTGTAAGAGTAAGATCCAACGGATTAATCTTGGTTTGGCATCTTGTTTCGAAAATAGGTATCTAAGAGCAGAATGGTCGGTATAGACCACCGTTTTTGCTAGAACGAGATATGAACGAAATTTGTCAAAAGCAAAGACAATAGCAAGGAGTTCTTTTTCAGTAGTTGTGTAATTCGTTTGTGCTCCTTGTAACGTCTTACTAACATAATATATAGGTTGAAATCGTTTTTCAATTCTTTGTCCTAAAACGGCTCCCATTGTAAAATCACTTGCATCGCACATTAGTTCAAACGGTAAATTCCAATTCGGTGTTATCATGATCGGCACATTAGTGAGTTTCTCTTTAAGAATATTAAAAGATTTGATGCATTCATCTGAAAAGATGAATGGAGCATCCTTTTCTAGGATTTTATTCATAGGAGTGGCAATTTTAGAAAAATCTTTTATGAAACGTCAGTAAAATCCGGCATGCCCTAGAAAACTCCTAACTCCTCTAACATTGGTGGGATGTGGAAGTTTAGCAATTACATCTACTTTAGCTCTATCCACTTCAATTCCTTCTTTTGAAATTTTATGTCCAAGAACGATGCCTTCTTTAACCATGAAATGGCATTTCTCCCAATTAAGAACTAGATTTGATTGTTCGCATCTAATAAGCATTCATTCAAGATTAGCTAGACATGATTCAAAAGTATCACCGAAGACTGAAAAGTCATCCATGAAAACTTCCATGCATTCTTCTATCATGTCGTGAAAAATCGCCATCATGCACCTTTGAAAGGTTGCAGGGGCGTTGCAATGTCCAAATGGCATGCGTTTGTAAGTAAAAGTACCATAAGGGCACGTGAACGTGGTTTTCTCTTGATCTTCGGGTGCTATTGGAATTTGAAAATATCCGGAAAATCCATCAAGAAAATAATAGTAACTGTTTCCGGCTAATCTTTCCAACATTTGATCAATAAAAGGTAAGGGAAAGTGATCTTTTCTGGTGGCGTCATTTAATTTTCTATAATTAATACACACACGCCATCCTGTTACAGTCCTAGTAGGAATAAGCTCATTTTTTTCATTTGTAATGACAGTCATGCCACCCTTCATAGGCACGCATTGAACTGGGCTTACCCATGGACTATCAGAAATTGGATAAATTAAACCTGCATCTAGCAGTTTAATTATTTCTTTTTTAACAACATCTTGCATATTCGGATTTAGTCTTCGTTGGCATTGCACATACGTTTTATGACCTTCTTCCATAAGGATTTTATGTGTGCAATACGAAGGACTTATTCCTTTTATATCATGAATCTTCCATGCAATGGCTGGTTTATGAGCTTTCAACACAGAAATGAGTTGTGATTTCTCATTTTCAGTAAGAGAAGACGATATTATTACAGGTAATTCAGATTCACCATGTAAATAAGCGTATTCCAAATGGTTTAGAAGTGGCTTTAACTCTAATTTTGGAGGTTCTTCTATCGATGATTTATATCGATATCTGTCTTCTTCTTTTAGCATTTGAATTTCTTCTGTTGTTGGTTCATATCCATTAGCTATTAGTGTAGCTAACATTTCAGCTTCATCAATTGGTTCAGTTCCTTCTCCTAAAGAACATTCTCCTGTTCCTTGTAATTCTGGAAATTCTTCTAATAATTCTGCATGTGAATCTATAGTTTGAATATAATAACATGTATCATCTGCAGATTGCGGTTGTTGCATTGCTCTATCAACTGAAAATATAACACTCTCATCCTCTATACTTAGGGTCAATTTCTTACCGAACACGTCTATCATTGCTTTAGCCGTGTTTAAGAATGGTCTTCCTAATATGAGAGGAACTTGAGAATCTTCTTCCATGTCCAGAACAACAAAATCTACTGGAAATACTAAAGTACCAACTTTAACTAGCATGTTCTCCATTATCCCTCTAGGATATTTTATTGATCTATCGGCTAGTTGTATACTTATTCTTGTTGGTTTCAATTCTCCAAGGTCTAGTTTAGCGTATAATGAATACGGCATTAAATTTATACTAGCACCTAAGTCTGCCAATGCTTCTATTGAACTAAGACTACCCAGAAAACATGGAATTGTGAAACTTCCTGGATCAGATAATTTTTCTGGTATCTTATTCAACAGCACTGCTGAACAATTAGCATTCATAGTAACAGCCGAGAGTTCTTCCATTTTCTTTCTATTTGAGATTAGATCTTTTAGAAATTTAGCATATCTAGGCATTCCTAAAATCACATCAATGAAAGGAAGATTTACATTTATCTGTTTAAACATATCCAAGAATTTGGATTGCTCGGCTTCAAGTTTCTCTCTTTTCATTTTACTCGGGTAAGGAAGTGGTGGTTGGTATGGTTTAACATAAGGTTTAGCCTTAACTGTGTTATCTTCATTAACCTTTTCAACTACCGGTTCTTTTTCCTTATCTTGATCAGGTTGTGGTTCTTGTGGAGTAGGAATAGCTTCATCAGAAGTTACAGGTATTTCAGGTGGTTTAAGTGTTGTACCACTTCTTGTGGTAATGGCTTTAGCTGTTTCATTCCGGGGGTTAGCATTTGTATCACTAGGTAAACTTCCCGGTTTTCTTTCACCTATTAACCTTGCTAGGTTACTTACTTCTTGTTCCAAGTTTTGAATAGAAGCTTGTTGATTTCTAAATGCTTGAGCATTTTGTTCATTAGTTTGTTTTTGAGATGTGAAAAACTGCGTTTGAGTTTCAACTAGCTTTGTCATCATATCTTCTAAATTCGGCTTTTTATCATCGGCTTGTGGTGGTTTGTTTTGAAAATTAGGTCTTTGCTGATTGTAAGTATTATTGGATACTTGTTGATTGTTAGGACCTTGTTGGTTGTTGTATGGAATATTTCGATTATAATTCTGGTTTTGATTGTAAATTGGTCTTGGCGGTTGATAATTATTCTGATAATTATTTCCAGGCCTTTGGTTTAGATATGAAACATTCTCTCTTTGTTCCATTGTTAATTCAATACTGAGACAATCTTTTGTCAAATGTGGTCCTTCACACTGCTCACAACTAATTCGTATTGAGTGGATATCTTTAGTCATCTTTTCCATTCGTCTCTCGACAGCATCTATCTTTGCAGAAATAGAATCTAAGTCATGGCTAGAATCGGCTCTAGCTGCTTTAGATGATCTAACGATATCTTTTTCTTGGTGCCACTCATGTGAGTGGGAAGCAGTGTTATCAATAATTTTGTAAGCATCAGTTTCGGTTTTCTTCATAATAGAACCACCAGCTGCTATATCGATGTCTTTTCTTGTAGTGATGTCGCATCCTTGATAGAATATTTGTACTATTTGACAGGTGTCTAAACCATGTTGCGGACATCCTCTTAATAACTTTCCAAATCTTGTCCACGCCTCATATAGAGTTTCATTTGGCTTCTGTGTGAACGTAACAATTTCTCCTTGAAGTCTTACGGCTTTAGATTCCGGAAAGAATTGTTTAAGAAATTTTTCAACTAAAATGTCCCATGTATCAATCGCCCCTTCAGGTAACGATTCCAACCAATCTTTGGCTTCTCCCTTTAAAGTCCAGGGAAATAACATGAGATATATCTGTTCATCCTCCACTTCTCGGATTTTAAATAGAGTGCAGATCCTATTAAAGGTACGAAGATGTTCATTTGGATCTTCCTTCGGCGCACCACTAAATTGGCATTGATTAGTCACCATGTGTAGAATTTGTCCTTTGATTTCATAATCTGGCGCATTAATGTCTGGATGAGTAATTGCGTGACCTTGGCCAGTGCGTTTAGCTCTCATTCGGTCTTCCATACTTAAAGGTTCCAGATTCTCCATAATTGAATTTGTTGAATCGGAATCACTAGAGGATTCTGATTTAATGGTTCGTTCCTCAACAATCTCTGTTTGAATGATTGGTGGATCCGGAGGAAAAATTAATGGTTCAGGATCTACGAATTGTCCCTGAATATTCTCCAGATTCTCAATTGTGAGGTCGGGTTCAAAAAATGGATTATCAAAAATTTGAATTGGAGTACTTGGTCGACTGGATGACGATTCTAAAGAAAAATCAACGGCGGTAATATTAGCTAGATGTCTTGATCGAGTTACAGGTGGTGAACGTACAAAAGGTGGTGAACGTCTTGCTCGGTGCATTCACTGAATATCCTATTAGTTTTTTAAAAAGAAAGAAAAATTATATAAGTTATCCAATTAATAGACTTTTCTGATTTTGCCCACGTTTCGAATAGCCAAAAGATGCAGCAGAGGGGCAGGATTAGTTTGGTCTCAATATAATTGAGGACTGTTTGGCTCCAATAACCCGGTCCACATACAAATCCAACTATTACTACGAACCAGAAAATTTTGATGTCTATCAATTTAACCACTTAAAATAAATTTTCGTAATTTTAAGAAGTATAGATAAGAAGTAGAAAAAAAATCTATGTCCTAAAACTAGAATAGCGAGAAATAAGAAAGAAAAAGAGTGCGTCGAAAAAGGTCAAAAAAGAAAAGATCGAAAAAATAAAAGGCGTCGAAAAATAAGAAATAATAAAAAAAAAATGACTTATAGAACTTAAAAACACTCGACTAACCCAACCTTATTACTATCACTAACTTAAAATTATAATCGCAAATTGAGATTACTAATTGGAATGATAATTGATACATAGGTAAAAGGCGTCTAAAAATATTAAAGCTTACAAGTAAAACTATATCCCAAATGGCAATATCTTAAAAAGGTACTAAAACTTAAAAAGGCGTCGCAAAATTCTAAATCACCTAAATCTTAGTCTAAAAAAAAAAAAGCACTTAAGGGATTTTACGGCAAAGCCTAAAAATCTAGAAATAAAAATAACTATGGCAAAAACTATGAATTAAAACTAAATACGAGCGAAAAATACAAAAAATTACGCTAAAACAATTAAAAAGGGACAAAATATAAAAATATACTAAAAGTTGTAAAAAGTACAATTTTTTATAAAAATATTATTTTTATATTATTTATTTAATAAAACTATTAATTTTACAATTTAAATAAACTAATTTAACTAAATATAAAATAAATTAAAAACTAAAATTAAACTAAATAATAAAATATTAAAACCTAATTAGGGTTTATTAAATAATAATAATAATACACCGTAATTAATGCAGTTAGGGTTTCCTGTTGGCGTGTCAGACACTCTCATGCGATCGCATGAGTTTATGCCTTCGGGCTCATGCGATCGCATGAGCCAGGATTTTGGGCCAGGTTACGGGCTGCTACAGTAGCAGGCCCGAGAGTTTATTTTTTATTTTTTTATTTTGCTGTGTTTATTTTTTCTGTTTTAAATATTTATATAATATATTTTTATAAATTAAATAAAACTTATATTTTTATAAAATAAATATAAAGAAACTTTTATAGAACTTTAATATTTAACAAACTCCTAAAAATATTTATATTTTTGTTTTTCTTTTTATATTTTCGAATATATTAAAACGTATTTTTACAAAAGCGTATTTTAATAAAAGTAAACTAAAAATAAATTTTTTTTTATTTAGCGTTGCGCTTCCGGCTTTTAAGCAAGAAAAATCCCCGGCAGCGGCGCCAAAAATACTTGATGTTAAAGCCAAGGGGTATAAAATACTATTAAATTTTACAAGGAAATACTATTAAATACGATACAATTTTACACAAGATATTTATTTATTTAGAGAATGGATATATTTAAACCTTGCTACAACACTTATAGGCAGTGTACCTAATCGTACAGTAGTGTAGTTTTTAGTAAGTACGGTTCGTTCCACAGGGAATCTTTTAATCAAAGCTTAACGCTATATTAGTTTTATTTTATAAAAATACAAATATATATATAAGTAATATTATTATTATAAAGGGGGGTTTTTACCGTTTAATGACCGGTTTGTCGATTTTAAAAACTTTAGTCACAGTTAAAACAAAATGTAAAATATTGAATAAATAAAAGACTTAATTTAAAGCGTAAAGTAAATAATGATAATGAAATTGCG
Organism: Rutidosis leptorrhynchoides; assembly: GCF_046630445.1. Classification (NCBI taxonomy): domain Eukaryota; kingdom Viridiplantae; phylum Streptophyta; class Magnoliopsida; order Asterales; family Asteraceae; genus Rutidosis; species Rutidosis leptorrhynchoides. Next base: position 245,108,970 of record NC_092341.1, read on the forward strand.
ATAAATAAAAGTGCGATAAAATAAACTTGCGATAATTAAAAAGTACGATAATTAAAAGTGCAATTAAATACAATAACAAAAAAATAAAAGTGCGATAATTAGAAGTGCAATTAAATATAAAATAAAGGAAATTAAATATGAAATAAAAGAATTATGCTTATTTAAACTTCCGTAATCATGATGTTTGACGTGTTGATTTTAGTTTTATGCCCATGGGTTAATTGTCCTTTGTCCTGGATTATTTAATATGACCGTCTGGTTTTTGTCCATAACAGTCCATCAGTCATAAATATAAAGTGCGAGTGTCCTAGTCAAATTATCCTTATACCCGAAGTTAAATATTCCAACTAATTGGGGACTTAAACTGTAACAAGATTTTAATACTTTGTTTAATAATTACACCAGGATGTCGACTGAGTGTAACCCAAGGTTTTAATACTTTGTTATCAATTATGTCAAGTGTTCTTGTACATAATTTCACCCCTGTTTTAATAATTCTAGTGGCTATTAATCAATTCCCGTGTCCGGTTAAATGAACGATTATTCGTACATATAAATATCCCGCCCATCGTGTCCGATTGAGTGTATATGGTTATTTATAGGGACGTCCAATTGTAAATCTTTATATTAAAATTAACAAGCTATCATTTAGTTAAACAAATATAAAGCCCATTAATAGCCCATAGTCTAATTTCCACAAGTGTCGTTCTTTTGTCCAAACCCCAATTATGGTACAAAGCCCAATTACCCAATTTTAGTAATTAGCCCAACATCATGATTACTTCGTTTTAAATAAGCATAATAATAACTTAGCTACGAGACATTAAATTAAAAAGGTTGAACATAACTTACAATGATTAAAAATAGCGTAGCATTACCCGGACATAATTTCGACTTACACCCTTACAACATTCGCTAACACACCCTTATTATTAGGACTTAAAATTAAAATTAAAATTAAAATATAAATTATATAAACATATACTACGTTTGAGTGAAGAAGAAAAAAAAGATGTGTTTTTACGTTCACCAAACTGCGAATTTATAGGCCTGTGGGCTGGAAAATATGCTCATGCGATCGCATGGAGTTTCTTCCTCCAGACCATGCGATCGCATGGCCAGCTGGGGAGACTCAAAAGTCTTTGTTTTTTTATGCCGACGATTTTTAAATATAATATAATATATATATTAATTTTAAGAATTAATTATATATTATATTATATTCATGTGCATAGTTGACTTGAAATTTTTAGTCCGTTGCGTCGAGCGTTGAGAGTTGACTCTGGTCCCGGTTCCGGATTTTCGAACGTCCTTGCGTACAATTTAATATCTTGTACTTTGCGTTTTGAATCTTGTACTCTTGTAATTTCGAGACGTTTCTTATCAATAATTGGAACCTCTTTGATTGTAATTTGTTCTTTTGAGCTTTTTGGTCGTTTGCATCTTTAATTATTCGAATCTGTCTTTTGTCTTCACCTTTTATTATTTAAACGAATATCACTTGTAAATAGAACAATTGCAACTAAAAGCTTGTCTTTCTTGAGGAATAATGCTATGAAATATATGTTCGTTTTTAGCATTATCAATTTTTGTGCTAAATTAAGTTGTCCATTGACGCCTTTGGATAGTAAATTTTTACTCGAATTAGCAAATGGTAAATTAATTTCAGCAGATAATATATGTCGGAATCGAGAAATTAAACTGGTTAGCGAAACATTTAAGATTGACTTGATACCAGTAGAGTTAGGGAGTTTTGATGTGATAATCGGTATGGACTGGTTGAAAGAAGTGAAAGCAGAGATCGTTTGTTACAAAAATGCAATTCGCATTATACGAGAAAAAGGAAAACCCTTAATGGTGTACGGAGAAAAGGGCAACACGAAGCTACATCTTATTAGTAATTTGAAGGCACAAAAACTAATAAGAAAAGGTTGCTATGCTGTTCTAGCACACGTCGAGAAAGTACAAACTGAAGAAAAGAGCATCAATGATGTTCCCGTCGCAAAAGAATTTCCCGATGTATTTCCGAAAGAATTACCGGGATTACCCCCACATCGATCCGTTGAATTTCAAATAGATCTTGTACCAGAAGCTACACCAATAGCTCGTGCTCCTTACAGACTCGCACCCAGCGAGATGAAAGAACTGCAAAACCAATTACAAGAACTTTTAGAGCGTGGTTTCATCCGACCAAGCACATCACCGTGGGGAGCTCCTGTTTTGTTTGTCAAGAAGAAAGATGGTACATTCAAGTTGTGTATCGACTACCGAGAGTTGAACAAACTTACCATCAAGAACCGCTACCCACTACCGAGAATTGACGACTTATTTGATCAACTACAAAGCTCGTCTATTTATTCAAAGATTGACTTACGTTCCGGGTATCATCAAATGCGGGTGAAAGAAGATGATATTCCAAAGACTGCTTTCAGAACACGTTACGGTCATTACGAGTTTATGGTCATGCCGTTTGGTTTAACTAATGCACCAGCTATGTTCATGGACCTTATAAACCGAGTGTGTGGACCATACCTTAACAAGTTTGTCATTGTTTTCATTGATGACATACTTATTTACTCAAAGAATGACCAAGAACACGGTGAACATTTGAGAAAGGTGTTAGAAGTATTGAGGATGGAAGAATTGTACGCTAAATTTTCAAAGTGTGCATTTTGGTTGGAAGAAGTTCAATTCCTCGGTCACATAGTGAACAAAGAAGGTATTAAGGTGGATCCGGCAAAGATAGAAACTGTTGAAAAGTGGGAAACCCTGAAAACTCTGAAACACATACGCCAGTTTTTAGGACTAGCTGGTTACTACAGAAGGTTCATCCAAGACTTTTCCAGAATAGAAAAACCCTTGACTGCATTAACGCATAAAGGGAAGAAATTTGAATGGAAGGATGAACAAGAGAAAGCGTTTCAGTTATTGAATAAAAAGCTAACTACGGCACCTATATTGTCATTAACTGAAGGGAATGATGATTTTGTGATTTATTGTGATGCATCAAAGCAAGGTCTCGGTTGTGTATTAATGCAACGAACGAAGGTGATTGCTTATGCGTCTAGACAATTGAAGATTCACGAACAAAATTATACGACGCATGATTTGGAATTAGGCGCGGTTGTTTTTGCATTAAAGACTTGGAGGCACTACTTATATGGGGTCAAAATTATTATATATACCGACCACAAAAGTCTTCAACACATATTTAATCAGAAACAACTGAATATGAGGCAGCGTAGGTGGATTGAATTGTTGAATGATTACGACTTTGAGATTCGTTACCACCCGGGGAAGGCAAATGTGTTAGCCGACACCTTGAGCAGGAAGGACAGAGAACCCATTCGAGTAAATCTATGAATATAATGATTCACAATAACCTTACTACTCAAATAAAGGAGGCGCATCAAGGAGTTTTAAAAGAGGGAAATTTAAAGGATGAAATACCCAAAGGATCGGAGAAGCATCTTAATATTCGGGAAGACGGAACCCGGTATAGGGCTGAAAGAATTTGGATACCAAAATTTGGAGATATGAGAGAAATGGTACTTAAAGAAGCTCATAAAACCAGATACTCAATACATCTTGGAACGGGGAAGATGTACAAGGATCTCAAGAAACATTTTTGGTGGCCGGGTATGAAAGCCGATGTTGCTAAATACGTAAGAGAATGTTTGACGTGTTCTAAGGTCAAAGCTGAGCATCAGAAACCATCAGGTCTACTTCAACAACCCGAAATCCCGGAATGGAAATGGGAAAACATTACCATGGATTTCATCACTAAATTGCCAAGGACTGCAAGTGGTTTTGATACTATTTGGGTAATAGTTGATCGTCTCACCAAATCAGCACACTTCCTGCCAATAAGAGAAGATGACAAGATGGATAAGTTAGCACGACTGTATTTGAAGGAAGTCATCTCCAGACATGGAATACCAATCTCTATTATCTCTGATAGGGATGGTAGATTTATTTCAAGATTATGGCAGACATTACAGCAAGCATTAGGAACTCGTCTAGACATGAGTACTGCCTATCATCCACAAACTGATGGGCAGAGCAAAAGGACGATACAAACGCTTGAAGACATGCTACGAGCATGTGTTATTGATTTCGGAAACAGTTGGGATCGACACCTACCGTTAGCAGAATTTTCCTACAACAACAGTTATCATTCGAGTATTGAGATGGTGCCATTTGAGGCACTTTATGGTAGAAAGTGCAGGTCTCCGATTTGTTGGAATGAAGTGGGGGATAGACAGATTACGGGTCCGGAGATAATACAAGAAACTACCGAGAAAATCATCCAAATTCAACAAAGATTGAAAACCGCCCAGAGTCGACAAAAGAGCTAAGCGGACAGTAAAAGAAAAGATATAGAGTTTGAAATTGGAGAAATGGTCATGCTTAAGGTTTCACCTTGGAAAGGCATTGTTCGATTTGGTAAACGGGGGAAACTAAATCCAAGGTATATTGGACCATTCAAGATTATTGATCGTGTCGGACCAGTAGCTTACCGACTTGAGTTACCTCAACAACTCGCGGCTGTACATAACACTTTCCACGTCTCGAATTTGAAGAAATGTTTTGCTAAAGAAGATCTCACTATTCCGTTAGACGAAATCCAAATCAACGAAAAACTTCAATTCATCGAAGAACCCGTCGAAATAATGGATCGTGAGGTTAAAAGACTTAAACAAAACAAGATACCAATTGTTAAGGTTCAATGGAATGCTCGTAGAGGACCTGAGTTCACCTGGGAATGAGAAGATCAGATGAAGAAGAAATACCCGCACTTATTTCCAGAAGATACGTCAACACCTCCAACTGCTTAAAATTTACAGAAATACCCGAACTTTTCCATGTTTATATATATATTAAATGAAATTGTTATTTACATGATTAAGTGTTTCCAACATGTTAAGCAATCAAACTTGTTAAGACTTGATTAATTGGAATAGGTTTCATATAGACAAATGACCACACAAGTTGACCGGTGATTCACGAACGTTAAAACTTGTAAAAACTATACGATGACATATATATGGTTATATATATAGTTAAAATGATTTTATTATAAGTATGTATCTCATTAGGTATTTTAACAATGAGTTATATACATAAAAATGAGACTATTAAATTAAGAAACTCGAAAACGATATATATAACGATTATCGTTATAACGTCTTACTAGGTACATATGAATCATATTAAGATATTGATACACTTGGTTAATTATGTTAAATTATAAGTAAATATATTATTAAGTGTATTAACAATGAAATACATATGTAAAAATAAGACTACTAACTTAACGATTTCGAAACGAGACATATATGTAACGATTATCGTTGTAACGGCATTTAACTATATATATATCATACTAAGATATATTATATATCATAATATCATGATAATATAACAATTTAACATCTCATTTGTTATAATAAACAATGGGTTAACAACATTCAACAAGATCGTTAACCTAAAGGTTTCAAAACAACATTTACATGTAACGACTAACGATGACTTAACGACTCAGTTAAAATGTATATACATGTAGTGTTTTAATATGTATTCATACACTTTTGAAAGACTTCAAGACACTTATCAAAATACTTCTACTTAACAAAAATGCTTACAATTACATCCTCGTTCAGTTTCATCAACAAATCTACTCGTATGCACCCGTATTCGTACTCGTACAATACAAAGCTTTTAGATGTATGTACTATTGGTATATACACTCTAATGATCAGCTCTTAGCAGCCCATGTGAGTCACCTAACACATGTGGGAACCACCATTTGGCAACTAGCATGAAATATCTCATAATATTACAAAAATATGAGTAATCATTCATGACTTATTTACATGAAAACAAAATTACATATCCTTTATATCTAATCCATACACCAACGACCAAAAACACCTACAAAAACTTTCATTCTTCAATTTTTTTTATCTAATTGATCTCTCTCAAGTTCTATCTTCAAGTTCTAAGTGTTCTTCATAAATTCCAAAAGTTCTAGTTTCATAAAATCAAGAATACTTCCAAGATTGCAAGTTTACTTCCAAGTTTTCTAAATCCATTCCAAGTAATCATCCAAGATCAAGAAACCTTTGTTACTTACAGTAGGTTATCTTTCTAAAACAATGTAATAATCATATTCAAACTTTAATTCAATTTCTATAACTATAACAATCTTATTTCGAGTGGAAATCTTACTTGAAATTGTTTTCGTGTCATGATTCTGCTTCAAGAACTTTCAAGCCATCCAAGGATCCTTTGAAGCTAGATCCATTTTTCTCATTTCCAGTAGGTTTATCCAAGGAACTTGAGGTAGTAATGATGTTCATAACATCATTCGATTCATACATAAAAAGCTGTCTTATTCAACGTTATAAACTTGTAATCACTAGAACATAGTTTAGTAAATTCTAAACTTGTTCGCAAATAAATTTAATCCTTCTAACTAGACTTTTAAAATCAACTAAACACATGTTCTATATCTATATGATAAGCTAACTTAATGATTTAAAACCCGGAAACAGGATAAACACCATAAAACTGGATATAAGCCGTCGTAGTAAAACCGGGGGCTGTTTTGGTTGGGATAATTAAAAGCTAAGAAGAACTTTGATTTAAAAGCTATACTTCTGGAAAAATGATTTTTCTTATGAACATGAAACTATATCCAAAAATCATGGTTAAACTCAAAGTGAAAGTATGTTTTTCAAAATGGTCATCAAGATGTCGTTCTTTCGACGGAAATGACTAACTCTTTCAAAAACGACTTGTAACTTGTATTTCTGACTATAAACTTATACTTTTTATATTTATATTCATAAATTTAAGTTCAATACGAAACTGTGGCCACTGGAATCACTCAAAACGGATTAGAAACGAAGAAATGGCGAGTAAAACAAGATTGATAAAAACTACTCATTTTACCTACGTGAAAGTTAGTAATAAATCTATTCCAACCATAACCTAATCAACTTATATTGTATATTATGTAATCTTGAGATACCATAGACACGTATTCAATGTTTCGACTTATCATGTCGACCCATCTATATATATATATATTGCGGAACAACCATAGACACTCTATATGTGAATGTTGGAGTTAGCTATACAGGGTTGAGGTTGATTCCAAAATATATATGTAGTTTGAGTTGTGATCAATACTGAGATACGTATACACTGGGTCATGGATTGATTCAAGATAATATTTATCGATTTATTTCTGTACATCTAACTGTGGACAACTAGTTATAGGTTACTAACGAGGACAGCTGACTTAATAAACTTAAAACATCAAAATGTATTAAAAGTATTGTAAATATATTTTGAACATACTTTGATATATATGTATATATTGTTATAGGTTCGTGAATCAACCAGTGGCCAAGTCTTACTTCCCGACGAAGTAAAAATATGTGAAAGTGAGTTATAGTCCCACTTTTAAAATCTAATATTTTTGGGATGAGAATACATGCAGGTTTTATAAATGATTTACAAAATAGACACAAGTACGTGAAACTACATTCTATGGTTGAATTATTGAAATCGAATATGCCCCTTTTTATTAAGTCTGGTAATCTAAGAATTAGGGAACAGACACCCTAATTGACGCGAATCCTAAAGATAGATCTATTGGGCCTAACAAACCCCATCTAAAGTACCGGATGCTTTAGTACTTCGAAATTTATATCATATCCGAAGGGTGTCCCGGAATGATGGGGATATTCTTATATATTCATCTTGTTAATGTCGGTTACCAGGTGTTCACCATATGAATGATTTTTATCTCTATGTATGGGATGTGTATTGAAATATGAAATCTTGTGGTCTATTGTTACGATTTGATATATATAGGTTAAACCTATAACTCACCAACATTTTTGTTGACGTTTAAAGCATGTTTATTCTCAGGTGAATACTAAGAGCTTCCGCTATTGCATACTAAAATAAGGACAAGATTTGGAGTCCATGTTTGTATGATATTGTGTAAAAACTGCATTCAAGAAACTGATTTCGATGTAACATATTTGTATTGTAAACCATTATGTAATGGTCGTGTGTAAACAGGATATTTTAGATTATCATTATTTGATAATCTATGTAAAGCTTTTTAAACCTTTATTTATGAAATAAAGGTTATGGTTTGTTTTAAAAATGAATGCAGTCTTTGAAAAAATGTCTCATATAGAGGTCAAAACCTCGCAATGAAATCAATTAATATGGAACGTTTTTAATCAATAAGAACGGGACATTTCAACAACTGCATCAGAGAGTGTGCTCTCTTTCTTTTCTTTTTGGTAGCTATTTGCAGGAACACCCCAATTCGGTTTGGCACCATTATTTGAATAAACAAATAGAATATTGGGTTCCCTAGGCGTTCACAAAGTATTACACATGTCTGCACATGCGTTAAACTTCCGCATTCTCATGTGGTCTTGTAAGGTTACTTGTCGGCCGCCAACACGTGTCATTTTCTGTTCAACTTTGTCTTCGACTGCTGTTGAATAGTACAATTGAGGTAGACCACATAGAAAACTATTATGCTTGTAATGGAGCATATTTGTCTAAGTGTTGTATGCTGCTACCAGCTATACTGGTTCTTCTACTGGTTCACTTGATCTTCATAATTTGTTGGGCATACACCCTGTGCTGGTTGAAGAATACTGTCTTCCTTGTGCTGTAGACGAGGCAGCATACTAAGACACTCAACACAATAACAAATACTGTCTATACATGAATAAACTTATGCTGACTGCACATAACATTTTAGTGTACATAATTGCTGTTTTGTCATAATTAATTCTTAATCATTTTGGGTACTCAACATACTTCTCCTGTTCGATTAAGGTTATAACCGGTTTACATGTTCGTTCGCAATATTCTTGTAGAGGTTATCGAGTGACCAGCGTGTTTGGCTAAGTAGACCTCGATGTGGAAATATGGTTCGTAACTTTTCGGTGCTTTGTACCCGGGTGAGCGGCGTCGGTGTCCGGCCAGCTTTTATCCGGGTCGTTTCTTCCTAGATGTAAGTTTGAATAATCTTCTGGTCAGGTTTTCTTGCGTATGACCGGGAAAAGGTATTTCTTCCTGGACCGTTATGCCAGTTAACTTCCAGACGGAACTTTATCAAATCGTGGAAAAATGACCTTTTTGATACGAATTGATATGCGTATCATCAACGATGATACCTTTTGTTTACAATTATAATAGGCTTTTTGTACGTTAAACCAAATTATTATCTCTTAGGTTATGTTACGTTCATTACCTTTGAAATATTTTTATTAATACTCAGTAATATATAGTTTATATATTACAAAAAAGTTTTTCGTATACAATAGAGGTGTGGCTGCTGCTACACGCCGCTAAACACAGTGCTTGCTAATCTCAAACAAATCATTAAACACAAATCCAATCTCTTTTTCAATCCAATATTTATGTATAGAAGAGTTCAAAATTTGTTGCTATATAACTTACTCCATATTAAATTTCCCTCCACATTTTTTTACTAAAAAACCAATAACATTAGAACGAATTCGAAGATCAAACAATACAACTGATACATAAGAATTCAATAACGAGCCCTAATCCAACTAAACTAACCACACCAAACGGCTCACTAACAGGGTGAACACACCCGTTTAATCTAGTAAACAAAGTAAGACCACTGCTATAACTAACTAGAACTTAAATAACAGGTTACATTACAATAAACATAATAGCTGCCAAATAATCACAGGAACAGAAGCCTGAAAAGAAATCTAACCACCAACATAACATCTAGTGACAATCCGACTAAAAAGTACTGACTAGAAAAATCCCACAACCCAAAATCCAAGTGGCTTCAAAGACGGAAAAGGGATCCCAAACATCCACTACCACCAAGATAATGGTGATGGAAAGTCTCATACGCTGACGAAAATCCTCAAACGAAGTCGGAGAGACACAAATCTAAGATCGTCGGAAAAGGAAAAAGAAAAAGAGCCGCCACCTAAAAATTCGAAGTCCAAACCAAAAGCAACCGTCCGGTTCTCTCGTCAGCCACAGAACATCAAGAGATGTTCATCGCATGTGACCAAAAAGAGAAAAAGTCAGAGAGACTGGTGAGAAGAGATAGAAATCCGGCGACTATGCAACAAATTTACAATTTTCTAGCCTCCAAGTATTTTCAGTTTTCTCCTTCCAAGTTTACACACTTTCAACCATTTAAATTTAGATCCTTTCACTTTCTCACCTCATTTCTTTTTATTTCATAATTCTTTTCTTAACTTTCTCTTTACAATGTTTTTCTATACAATTTTTATATTTGTTTATCTACATTACATCTTATATATATAATTAATTACCACAAAATTCAAAGAAGAAAAACAAAATCACTCTATGTTTTTATCTATAATTTATAAGAGATGGTTGATATGTTAAAACTGATTATTGTCACTTGTGTTATGTTAAACTCATTAACGTTAAAATATTTTTATTGAATTATATAGTTATGTACAATAAAATGCTTTTTGTACGAAAGGGCGGACCTACTACGTTGGGACTGGTAGCACGGCTACAGTGAATTACACGATGCAGTAAAATGTAAAATGTAATTTGAACTTTTAACTAGTGTTACTATTGGATAGTCTAAATTCTTTTGAATGACACAATTGTAGGTTTTTTTTTTTAACTAGTGATATTATAATTACGATCTTAGTCCGCCATTATCTATACACAATGAAACAGTGACCACCCGAATCTGATAACCTCTTTGCTCAATAGTCAAGTACAAAATGTAGTTACCAGCATGTTAAATCTTATGCTCAAATTATTGGTTATTACATTGTAATGTGATCATATACTTCATGTTCCTACTATTTTACTGTAGTAATATGATTTTTCATTATTATATGAAAAATCAAAGGGAAACGGCTCTTTTTATATATTTACCAGATTCTTTTTATTCTTTTGTCTGTACATGAAACTGCTCTGCTCCTCTTTTATTTTTCCATTCTCTAAAAGTGATTGTAACTTTTGTTTTTTAAAATAACGGAGTCACGCATCCTATATAATTTTACCCCGAAAAGTATCTAAATAGAACTTGAACCCATGATGAACTCGTCGATACCGCTAGACCCTTCGAAGAAAACTAATTCTAATTATACTTCAAAGTCTTCCTTATCTGCTTATCATCACCTGAAATTTTCCGAAAGATTATTAATTTAATGATTACTTAAACTTGATGCACAAATCATGACGAGTCTATTATTAAGTACATCTACATGCTTCTGATTATTCAAAATTGTTAATTACAGTCTAATAATACACACAGACCCAACCATGATTAGATACATACCTTATTATTTACACGATAATAACACACAGAGGATTAACAAACATTTAGTGCTCAGATTTGATCCTTTTGACTCCCAGCAGAGACACCGGCTGTGAAAATACCGTTACATCACTGGCGCGATCGAATTTACTAACGATATCTTCACCAATCAATGACCCTTCAGATCTAACTCTTAAAATCGGATTATGAACAACAACGCGTGATCAGCCGGAAACATTAGCTGTGACGACCCAAAAATTTCCGAACAAATTTAAACTCTATCTTTATATCATTCCTACACGATAAGCAAATTCTGTAATGTTGAAATCTCAAAAACTTTGAACTACGTAATTACCCTTCGATTGCTCTAGACGATTCACGAACAATTATGAGTAAATAGATATGTATGAATATGTACATATGTGTGATTATTAAATTAAGAAATATTAATGAAACATTAAACGTTTGATTAGTATGAGAATAAGTTACGAAGTTTATTATATGGCTTGCGAACGTTAACAAATTATTAGATGAATAATACTTTACATGAAAGTAAATATTTCAAAATATTTATCAACGGAATTAGAAGATAATATCAAATGATTGAACTACCAGATACATTGAATTATGAAAATGAGTCTCTGTTGAGAGGTCCACTTTGATTTAGGAAACCTTTCCTTTTTAACCCTATTCAGAAAATGGTAAAGTGATTTTACAAATAAGAACAAAGTGTCATTAACGAGAGTTTGTCAAAAGTTAGTAAACATTCCCATTTAAATTTCAAAAGTGTGTTTTACTTTGATTAACTCGTGTCCCTTGATAAATCAACTATTTAGTTTTCATATTAAAAACATTATTTGGTAAAATAACTCCTATTATTTAAAACGAGTTAAATTAAATAAAACGAACCTTGAAATATAAATTAGTGTTGAAAAACTAAATATTGTATTATTACATATTTCAATATGAGCAAATTTATATTTTTATATATATATATATTTTACAAGTGACAAAATATAATATTTAACGGATGATTTGAAATGATATATTTTGATAAACCACGAGACTTTAATTTATGGAAGCAAATGATCACGACACTCAAATATAAAAGTTATACTTTGGGTAATAAAGACTTTAGGTGAATTAAGTTTAATTTTTGTTAAAGATACACGTCGCGTAACGTAAAGAGCTAGTTTTCTAAGCGTACAAAACTTCATTTGAAAAATCGGAACCGAGACATTAGTCGAGTGACAACGTCCAAGACAATGGAACTAATTTTACGAGTTAACTATGCACATTAATATAATATAATATATAAATAATTATATAAATTAAAAATATTATATATATAATAATAATAACAGTCGGCCGCCCCCAATAATTTTATGTGTGTGCTGGAGCATGGGTAGGTTGATGAGGCAAGGTTATTTAAATCGAACATTTTCAACTTGTGTAATTCACTTCATTTTCCAAATCTATCTCTCGTACTCTCTTACATTCATATTTACTATTATTATTATTAATATTATTATTATTATTAAGATTAATATTATTATTAATCATATTATTATTATTAGTAGTATTTATACATAAAATACTACGACGAGGGCATGAGCAAATTATTTCAAGACGAGTTTTATGAGCGGGATAGGGCTAAGGAAATTATGGGTTATAGCTATGGAGGTGATGGGTAATGTTCGAGGGTATGCTCGTGAGGTCAATCTAGTGTTTATTATTATCGTTGCGTCTACGTACCTTTCCTGCAATATTGAATCTCAATATTGATACGTGAGCACTCATAACTTAATTTTTATATATCATTAGTGTACCCATGACTAGTGCTCGAGTATATAGGATTATGCATGCTTGTACTTTTGATATTGCCTTTAGTTAGGTTATGTTGAATCCTGAATTAGTTATATATGCGGTTGGGATAAGGTATAAGATATGCATGTCGTTGGAAAGCTAGCGAAAAATTAAGAACTTTTCATTTAGATATCGAATGGTTTCGATGAACGGATTAGAAGTTATAGTCAATTGAATTTTTGTATTATTATTAAAAATGATTATTATTATCGTCGTTATTATCATTGTTCTAATTTTTATCTAATTATTATTATTATTATTATTATTATTATTATTATTATTATTATTATTATTATTATTATTATCATCATCATCATCATCATCATCATTATAAATAAAAAGTATTACCATAAAAAATTGTTATTTTAGTTATTATTACTATCATATTTTCGTTAAAGTTATAATTAGTATTATTATTATTATCATTAAAATAGTTATTAGTATTATCATCATAATACTTATTATCATTATTAAAACTAATATTAGTAACACCTAATTATTATGATTACTATTATTACCATTAATATGAGCGCGATATAAAAGATGATTTAAAAGCTATTAACAAATTGATTAGGAAATAATGAGTATGAGTATCATGATGAAATTAAAATATTGAAAGATATTGATTTAGATAAAATTATCGTTCTTATTATTTTTATCATTTCTATTATTATTAAAAGTATCGTTTGTATTAAAACTATCATTTTAACAAAAATTATCATTTTAATAGAAATGTCATTGTTATTATAAAATATCACTATTATTATCATTTTAAATAGAATTATTATTTTAAAGATAATATTAAAAAGTGTCGTAAATATTAAAGTTTTCATAATTAGAATTATCATTTTATCATAATATCATCTTAGTAATTATAAATATTGATGTTTTTATTAATAAAATAATAATAATTATTATTACAAAATAATACAACTTTTACTTACTATTATCATAGATATTATTTTATCAAATAAATATGTGATACAAACATATTTTACTATGAGTAATAAAATTACTTTAATAATAACTATCATATTATCTTTATAATATTAAATGAACTCTATAAATTTTATTACTTAATATATATAAAAGTATATTTTATTATATAAATTTTAATATAAAATTTTATTTATTAATAAATGAATTATATTATTTACTCTATTAAATCTTTTAAAAATATTTAAAAATATAAAACGATGATATTTAAACTATATATTAATTATGTATAGATTTTTGGTAATTATTTTGAGTCAAATTGACTTTTTTGACTTTTGCATATTAGTCTTGAGCATTAGGATTGTGGTACACTATGACTTGACCTAATTTGTTAGACAAATTTTGACCAACACATAAATATATATAATTAATTTAGGTTCATGAATCCGAGGCCAACCTTGCACTTGTTCAATGACGTTATATGTATTTTTTACTACGAAATACAATAAGTGAGTTTCATTTGCCTTTTTACCCTTTATATTTTTAGGCTGAGAATACATGCGAAATTTTTATAATTGTTTTACGAAATAGACACAAGTAATTGAAACTACATTATATGGGTGAATGATCGAAGCCGAATATTCCCCTTTTTCTTGGTAACCTAAGAATTAGTAAACCGATCTACTAATTGACGCGAATTCTAAAGATAGATCTATTGGGCCTAACGAACTCCATCCATGGTTGCGGATGCTTTAGTACTTCGATGTTGTTTTTATCATGTCCGAAGGATTTCCCGGAATGATAGGGGATATTCTTATATGCATCTTGTTAATGTCGGTTACCAGGTGTTCACCATATGAATGATTTTTGTCTCTATGCATGGGATGTATATTTATGAGAACTGGAAATGAAATTCTTGTGGTATATTAAAATGATAAAAATGAATGATTATGATAAATTAATGAACTCACCAACCTTTTGGTTGACACTTTAAAGCATATTTATTCTCAGGATTTAAAGAAATCTTCCGCTGTGCGTTAGCTCATTTTAAAGATATTACTTGGAGTCTTTCATGGCATATTTCGAAGGACGTTGCATTCGAGTCGTTGAGTTCAGTAAAGATTATTATTAAGCTAAATTATAGTTGGATAGTGAATATTATGAAATGGTATGCATGCCTGTCAATTTTTGATGTAAAGAAAGTTTGTCTTTTAAAAACGAATGCAATGTTTGTAAAATGTATCATATAGAGGTCAAATACCTCGCGATGTAATCAACTGTTGTGAATCGTTTATAATGTATATGAACGAGTCCTTTCAATTGGTATCAGAGCGATGGTCTTAGAGAACCAGGTCTGCATTAGTGTGTCTAACTGATAAGTCATTAGGATGCATTAGTGAGTCTGGACTTCGACTGTGTCTGCATGTCAAAAGTTTTGCTTATCATGTCTAGCCGGAAATCATCTGCTTATCACCCTTAGAAAATTTCCTGCTTAGTCTAGACACGTCTTGCTACATTGATTACATGAATAGTGTATAGACAAAATTCATATCTTAGCGTATCTGCTAAATCATATCTTATCGTATCTATTACTGTAAACGTTGCCTGATATATTCCGTAAATTCCTTCGTAATTTACAAAATATTTTGTTCTTTATATATGGATATTCTATGTAATTAGAATACCATCCGTTAGCTAAAATCATTTCATATCGAAAAATTCTTTATTCAATCGTACAAAATGGAATTCGCCATTAGTTCAAGTTCTTCGAATTCTGAAATGGAATCCCACTCAAGCTCCGAAAACAGTGTGACTGGAATGGATCAACCAATCAGTCATCACCTATTCTGGATGAATTGGGGATGGGTTCGTAGCCTCCTCA